>NC_088691.1:61485563-62735563 GCF_028017835.1 Emys orbicularis
CCTTTTCTAATATTTTGCCATTTCGTTTACTGCTTCGGAGTTCAGCCAGCAGTGATTCGTCTCCCCATATGGCGAGCAGATCCCATACCTCCCGTTCTGTCCATGCTGGAGCTCTTTTGCGATCCTGGGACTCCATCATGGTTACCTGTGCTGATGAGCTCTCCGTGGTCACCTGTGCTCTCCACGCTGAGCAAACAGGAAATGAAATTCAAATGTTCGCGGGGCTTTTCCTGTCTACCTGGCCAGTGCATCTGAGTTGAGAGTGCTGTCCATAGCGGTCACAATGAAGCACTGTGGGATAGCTCCCGGAGGCCAATAACGTCGAATTCCGTCCACACTACCCCAATTCCGACCCCCTAAGGCCGATTTTATCGCTAATCCCCTCGTCGAAGGTGGAGTAAAGAAACCGGTTTAAAGGGCCCTTTAAGTCGAAAGAAAGGGCTTCGTCGTGTGAACGTGTCCAGGCTTAATTCGATTTAACGCGGCTAAAGTCGACCTAAACTCGTAGTGTAGACCAGGCCTGAGAGGCTTTTAACTAGTTCCAGCCAGTCCTTAATTGGCTTCAGGTGTCCCAATCAATCTAGCTGTCTCTCCTGCCTTCTAGAAGGATCTTAATTGGCCCCAGGTGTCTTGATTAACCTGGAGCAACTGCCATTTGGTTACCATGGTACCAGGGATTTGTTTAGCCTGGGGCTAACATACCTGTTCCTCACTACTTTACTGTAGCCATCTGGCCTTGCCCCATCACACTGGTCAATGTCTTGCCTCAAGGTCGGTTTGGTCTAGTTGATTCACTTGCATTATGAAGCTGAGTTGTGTCTTTTTGGTCATTTTGTAGGACTCCACCTTTCATTTCAGCTCTTGTCTCCCATTGCCTCACCATACCCACATTCTGGCCCACTCATCTTGGGAACCACTGAAGCCCCTCATGCACCCTTTCCATTGCATCAACCTGCAAAGGACTTTGGGACTACAGACTCAGTCACTTTGTTCCTAACAATGAATGAAGAACATTTTATAATTCCTAAACTTACTATGTCTGTCTCTGCTTCACTGTAGAACTCTTGCCAACCTGTCCCATCCACCATGACTGCCTGCCACAGATTTAAAGAAACAGTACACATCTTCACACAGATTTGTTTATATCAAATGATTTAGTAAAAGGAATTAAGTTTTCTTTAAGACATCACCTTATTTTCTTTTTGTGGGTGCTCTCCATACAGTATTCACTCTATTTCCTAGATTTTATATAAATATTCAGGGGCAAATTTTGCTCTCCATTTTGCCTGTAGAACCCCTACTGATTTCATATAGTACACTACAGTACAGCTACAGCTACTTTTCTACTGGAAACAAAACCACAAACTTTCCCTAGTGTTTGGAACGTCAGTTTGTGACCTGAAATTTTCCTAGTTATTAATTATACTTTGTGATTGAAGAGTGCTTGTGACTAGTTTGGATATTGTGCTAGAGGACAGTCATTGTGAGCCAACACTTTGGGATTCCTAATTCATAAATGTGATGGATCCTGTTACAAAGCAGATATTTAACTCTGGTTGCAGCATGAAGACACCATTGCAGAACCCATTCCATTGCACAGGGCAGCACTTCTTGAGCGGTATTAGGATGGGAATGTTCAGCCTATCATGTCGACTCAAATTTTAAGGCCAGAAGGGACCATCATGATCATCTAGTCAGACCTCATTCACATTGTAGGGCACAGAACCTCACCCAGCCACTACTATAATAGACCCAAAACTTCTGGCAGAGTTACTGAAGTCCTCAAATCTTGTTTTAAAGACTTCAAGTTACAGAGAATCCATCATTTACTCTAGTTCAAACCAGCAAGTGACTCATACCCCCTGCTACAGAGGAAAGTGAATAAAAACCCAGGGTCTCTGGCAATCAGACCCAGGGGAACCAACCCCAAATATGGAGATCAGTTAGACCCTGAGCATGTGGGCAAGACCCATCAGCCAGACACCTGGGAACATAGGTGCTGAGTTTCTTTTCCCCAGCAGTGCTCCAGTCCCACTCTGCCCTGTGGCCCCACCCTCACTCCGCCTCTTCCTGCTCTTGCACCACCCCTCCCCCAAGGCCCTGCCCTCGCTTTGCCTTTTCCTGTCCTGCTCTGCCCCCTCCCCGAGGCCCCCACCTGTTCACTGCTCTCTGCCCTTCCCCAAACCCCTCCCACAGCCACCAAACAACTGTTTGGCAGCGCCTCCATTCAACTGTGGCTGGTGGGTGCTAAGCACCCACTATTTTTTTTCTGTGGGTGGTCCAGTCCTGGAGCACCCATGGATTTGGTGCCTATGCCTGGGAAAGAATTCTCTGTAGTAACTCAGAGCCCTCCCTATCTAGGGTTCCATCTCTGGCCATTGGGGATATTTGCTAATAGCAGAGAGAACTTGGCAGTCTCATACCATTCCCTCCATAAACTTATCAAGCTCATTCTTGAAGCCAGTGAGGTTTTTTGCTCCCACTGCTCCCCTTGGAAGGCTGCTCCAGAACTTCCCTCTGATGGTTAGAAACCTTTGTCTAATTTCAAACTTAAACTTATTGATGGCCAGTTCACATCCATTTGTTCTTGTGTCAGGACTCACCCTTAACATAAATAACTCCTCTCCCAGCTTGGTGTTTATCCCTCTGATATATTTATAGAGAATAATCATATCTCCCCTCAGCCTCTCTTTGGCTAGGCTAAACGAGCCAACCTCCTTATGTCTCCTCTTGTAAGGTAGGATCTCCATTCCTCTGATCATCCTAATAGCCCTTCTCTGCACCTGTCCCAATTTGAATTAATCTTTCTTAAACATGGGAGACTAGATTTGCACACAGTATTCCAGATGAGGTCTCATCAGTGTATAATGGCAATAACAGGTCCCTATCTTCACTGGAAATGCCTCACCTGATGTATCCTAGGATTGCATTAGCCTTTTCCATGGCTGCATCATATTGGTGGCTCAGAGTCATCCTGTGATCAGCCAATATACCCAGGTCTTTCACCTCCTCTGTTGTTTCCAACTGATGTGTCCCAGCTGTAAACAACAAATTTCTGCCTGGCTGTAGATAACAGATTTCTTGGTATTAAACTCCCTCACACATTTCCACCACAACTTTAGCAACTACTACCCATCCATTAAAATCACTCTGGAATACTCCCACACTAGCATCAAGTTCCAGGACACCACAATCAACTTCAACAATGGAACCCTACAGACAACCATATACAAGATCACCACACCTACCTTCATAGATCCCGTAACCACCCCAAACACACCAAGAAATCTGTCTACAGCCCAGCAGTTAGATACCACAGAATATGCTCCGAGGAGAAAGTCCAGGATATACACCTTAACATGCTTAAAACCACCTTCAAACAAGAACACACCACCAGAGAAGATTGCATCATGGAACGGGCCACTGAAATAAGCTGGGAGAACCAACTTCAATACAGAAATAAAACCCTTTCTGACCACACACCCCTAGTTGTCACCTACCAATCTACACTGGAACCATATAGGGCATCATTAAACAACTACAACCCATACTCAATAGGGACCCTTCCCTGAAAGAAATCTTTCCTGAATCCTCTCTTCTGGACTTCAAACAACCCCCCCAACCTCTCCAAGCTCATCATCAGAAGCAAACTCATTGCAGGCCAGGACACACCAACTCAAAGCAGCATCAGACCCTGCCAGAACAATAGATGCAAAACCTGCAGACAAATCTCCACTGCTACAATGATCAGCACCCCACAAAATGCACCTTTCTAGATCCATGGGTCCTACATATGCCTCTCACAACATGTGGTGTACCTCATCCAGTGCACTAAAAGCCCCAGTAACAGCTATGTGGGTGAAACCAGGCAATCACTACACACACAAATGAACTCATACAGGAAAATGATGAGACAAAACACCCTATCACCTGTGGGTGAACACTTTTCACAAAGCAATCGCTCTATATCTGACTCTCAGTCCTCATCCTCAAAAGGAAATCTGCACAATGCTTTCAAAAAGACAAGCCTAGGAGCTTAAATTCATAACTCTGCTAGACACTAAAAATCACGGACTGAACAGAGAGACTGTTCAGATTTAGAATCATAGAAGATTAGAGTTGGAAGAGACCTCAGGAGGTCATCGAGTCCAACCCCCTGCTCAAAGCAGGACCAACCCCAACCAAATCATTCCAGCCAGGGCTTTGTCAAGCCGGGCCTTAAAAACCTCCCTAGGTAACCCATTCCAGTTTTTAACACCCTCCTAGTGAAATAGTTTTTCCTAATATTCAACCTAGACCTCCCCCACTGCAACTTGAAACCATTGCTCCTTGTTCTGTCATCTGCCATCACTGAGAACAGCCTAGCTCCATCCTCTTTGGAACCCCCCCTTCAGATTGTTTTAATAAGCCATAAATTCAACTATCTGTAACCCACTAACCTCCTCTTTTTGTCCTATGACTGCAGAGGTGTTAACGGCCCACTCTGCCTTACAATGTGCACTAACTCCTTTGCTAAACAATCTGTTCCACCTTGCATTTAGCTGTGACACTTGGATCACCTTTCCGGGATCTGAAGAAATGCTGAGTGTGGCTTGAAAACTTCTCTCTCAGCAACAGACGTTGGTCCAATAAAATATTACATATATATATATATATATGTAACCTCACCTACCTTGTCTTTCTTACTGAAGACCATGGTCCATCTTGCCCAGTATCCTGTCTCCAACAGAGGCCTGTACTAGAGCCTCAAGGGAAGTGTATAGAATAGGGCAACTTCAGTGACCAGAATTTTCTAAAATCAAAGCTCTGAAAGCTATGTGAAACTATTACTGTTTTTAATATTCAAAAACCAACCTATCTTGGTTGAAGGCATAACTAAGCTTAAGATTATCTGAACTTCATATCAAGGAACTTTATACAGATTAGGTAAACCAGCTAAGCTCTGCTTCAATAACATGCCTGTGATTCTAAGCAAGAACTATCATGAAATAAAGTATAGATTTGCCAGCAAGCCAGAAAACAAACAAAAAAGATAATAAAGAATGAATAATGTTAGATAGATCTTTAAGTTGAGTACATCAGTAAAAACCAGGCTCCTATTTCAGAGTTTGATTCTGCAAAGACTTATTCACATGAGTAATCCTTGCACACCTGAATAGTGCCTTTTATAGTCAGTGTGGCAGCATGACGGTCTGCAGGATCTGGCACTTAGTGTCTGTTTTGGAACAGCAGATGTGCGGGTTGAGCACTTGCTGTTGTAGAAGTGGGCTCAAACTCTCTTGCTTCAAAGGGTAGTACTGACCTGACATTAAAGAATAACCTCTTTGTGGATGTCCACAGAAGTGCAGCTCTTCCTCAGCAGCGTCAGGTGACTCCCAAAATGTAGACCTATGAGCCATTTATACATATTTTTAATAAAAGTTTTATATCCATTTGGTCCCACATTATATATGGCAGACAAGGCAAAAATACGAAACATTTCCCACTCATTGTATGTTTAAGATACTCATCAGCAGAATTATGAGCTAGACGGTGGCAAGTCTGTCCTCCCTTTGTGTCACATGCTCAGGCTCCAGCTATGAAGGCTGTCCTTGTAGTCAGAGGCATGAAAAGCCCTGCCACCTCTCCATATTGAGCCATGGAGAAGAGTATGTTGTGCCCCCTCAATGGGCAGTAGAGGGGCTTCATTCCCTGCAAGTGCTTGGTCACTCTGGGAAGCACAGTTTCTCTTTCAAGGCAGAGAACCTCCTAGAGATCCTAGAAGGGAGTCAAGAACCGCTGAAGGGCAACTGTGCCACAATTTAGCCCTGAAATAGCGACAGTGTATATAAAGTGTAACACTCCTCAGCTTTAGCGAATAGGATTTCATGAGCTTTTGTGTTATTCTCTCAAAGCTTCATTTCACACTAGGAATATAGCCTTGCTGGTGACCATGCGTTACCATAGCAGATAAAGTTAATTAAGTTAGTCAATTTGGAACTCATCAGCCTCTCTTGAAAACTGCAGTGTAAACACTGTATGAAAATCCATATCATGTCAACAGATACTCTATGGATCTTGGATGCTTTTAAAAAGCATCCTGGAGTCAGTCATATATGCTGACTGGATACAGATTTTTGGCACTAATTGATGAGCTGCAAGTCAGAAGGATGAAGCCACTATTTTGTTTTTTGTCTGAAATTGGCTACAGGTGTTCTTCTCCCTCACATCAGCTGGATTCTGTTTGATTGTTCTAAAAGCAGCGGTTGTATTTTTATTATTGTAACCAGATCTGAGAAAGGAACCCCATGGTGCTCAAGGCATTGTACAAATAGAGCTTGAAATCAAAACAGACAAAGAGGAAAGAGATACCAAAAGAGGAAGAAACTTGCCCAGGCTCTCAGCACAGGCCAGTAGAAGAGCCAGGTATAGAATTCCGCTCTCTTGAATCCCTGTCTAGTGCTCTATCCACAGCACTGCTAGCTCTTGTATAATATGATTTTGGCCGCTGCTGGAGGTCATCTGGCAATGAGGGGGGAAGCTCCAGTCCTTGTGCTCTTTGCAGCCCTGCCCTGCTGACAGGTTGACTCTCTCCCTTTTCCACCTTCTGGGGAAGAGCAGCCAACCATGGCTGCCCCAGGATGCAAACAGAGCTCTCCCTGCTTCCTTCAGAAGCCAAGAAGAGTTTTTAGGTAGGAGTGGGGGGAGAGGAAGTGGAGAAAAACATTTTTACAGGAGGAAAGTGCAGAAAAAAGGGAGTAGAAAGTGTCCACCAGCTCAGGGTGGCTGTACAGCTTCCTCCGGTTTAAAATGGGTCAGTCTGCTCCTCTTCCCACTCCTCTCTCCATCCCTGCCACTTGGAAGAAGACCATCTCACTGCAGCTGTTCCCCCAGGCCTGGGAGAAAGAGTGAAGAACTCCTGGAGCTGCAGGAAGAGCAGAGGTGTGGTGAGGGCAATAGGTAGATGTGAGTTATGAGTGTACTATAATATTTCGTTGGAAGGTGACAGGGCCAGAAAGAGTTAATTAGCTCACAGACTGACCTGACTCATGGGTGAACCTTAAGGACTGGTTAGGAAGATAGGTAAATGAATAGAGCTTTGAAATGCAAGTCTGCATTGTTAGAGATCTCAAGGGTAGATGTTTGCTCAGGTCTTGTGATGTAAGCAAACAAGTCTTGTCTATTGCTATAACTTTAATTCAAAGATCAAAAAAGGAATATTAACATTTATGAAGATACTTGAGTGAAATAGTATTATTGTCTATATGTCTCTTTGAAGGTTGTGGTAACCTGTATCTGAACTGTTTAATGGATAAATTACCCTGTGCTAATTGCCAGGATGTTTGGAAGGAGAGTTAAGCCTATTGTTTTCTCAGGCCGAAAGGCTGCTGGAAATGTATAAGAACCCTGGGACACGATCCTACTTCATCTCAGATCTGCTTTGGGTTTCAGGAGCGGGAAACCTTAAGCCACAACGATTGAGATCCCCAGTCATTGACTGGAGCCATCCTGAATATGGACATTGGACTATAAGCTATGGACTATATCTAAAAGGACTTTTGGCAACTACAAGCTCACCTCTGCTATGTATCTGAACCTCAAGAATTGAATTCAAGTCTGTATGTATATTGATCTTTTAACCAACACTCTCTCTCTTTTCTTTTTTAATAAATTTTAGCTTAGTTAATAAGAATTGGCTAATAGTGTGTATTTTGGGTAAGATCTAAGTTACAATTGGACCTGGGTTTGTGGCTGATCCTTTGGGATTGGAAGAACCTTTTCTTTTATATAATGAGATAAGATTTTCAGTAATCATCATCATATCTGACAGGTGTGTCTGGATGGAGGCCTGAGGCTGGGTACTTTAAGGGAACTGCGTGGTTTGGACTTCTAAGTGACCAGTGAGGTACTATAGAAGCTGTTTTGTGCTGGCTTGGTAAATCTAAGTATTGGAATATCCACCAGCGTTTGGGGTTTGTTTGCCCCGTTTTGTTTGCAGTTCACCCTAATTGAGTGACCTTAGCTGGCTCCCACAGGCAGCGCCGTCACAGTAGATGCAGGGCCAGCTTCAGCTTTTTTGCCACCCCAAGCGGTGGAAAAAAAAAGAAAAAGAAAAACCCGACTGAGTTGCTGCTGAACTGGAAGAGAGGGAGTGAAGGACCTGCCGCCGAAATGCCGCCGAAGACTGAAGCGGGGCGATCGAGCTGCCGCCAAAGTGCCGCTGAAGAAGAGAGGGACTGAAGGACCCGCTGCCGAATTGCTGCCGCAGACGCGGGCGTGCTGCCCCAATAATGGGGGGAGTGCCGCCCCAGGGACCTGCTTCCTTCGCTGGTGCTTGGAGCCGGCCCTGGGTAGATGTGGGGCTGAATGATGAGATTGGGGAGGGGAAGGGACCACAATGAATTAAAAGTGAGAGGTTTGGCGAGAAGCTGGATGTTCCACACCAACAGGCAGCATTTCATGCAAACCTGTGTAATTTCATCTCAGTTGGGTCTCCAAGTGAGAACTTCTGCAGTGTTGGCACAACTAATTGTGCGCGCGTGCGTGCGCGCACACACACACACACACACACACACGGGGAGGGAAGAAATGGAAAGACACCAAAAAGCACTTAAAAAAGGAATTGTTTTGGGGCCAATCTAGTTGCCTATCTCATAATCTTGGAATGTCTGGGCTTGTATCTAACTGCCTTTCTCATCACCTAAATGTAATTCCAGTCTAAGAGAATGGATTTTCCAGAGTCAGAGCACTGGACAAATAACCATAGACTTTTGGTCTTCCTCTTCATACACCATTTAAAAAAAAACCCATCTGGGGAATTGGATGTGATCAGTGAAGGGCTCTAAAAAGATTCACATGGTTCCTTTCCCCTATGAGGACACAACTTGTGGACAAATAGTGCTTTTTGAAGCAGTTCAGAGAATATTTCATGCATTCTTGCTACTCCTGGACAGGCTGCTGGGTCTGTGGGTTTTTGCCCAATTTCCTGTTCTGTATTATTGTGTGACCCTGTGCTGTAAGCTACAGACCAAGATGGAGATATAAAAAGAGATCAACAGCATACTGTAGTATTATTATTCAAGCCTAGTTGTTCAGCTAAGGATGTATTAAATTTAGCTGTTGGCTTGTGCCTGTCTTTGGGAAGAACAGGTTTTTTCCTCCATTTCTCCTGGAGGATGGATAACTACCTATGGGACTGCTGAGAGTGCTGCCCCTATACCAGGCATGCTATCTGGTACTGTCTTTGCAGAATGCATGAGTTCTCTGCAGTGTATACAGCCTTCATATGAATGATGAGTTTGTTAGAGACCAGCCTTACTGAATCATTTCCAAACAGGCTGCTCCTGCTTTCACTGAAGTCAATGGTAGATTTGCCTCTGACTTCAGTGGAGGCACAATTGCCTCCCCCTGCCCCCATCGCTTACAGAATGTTTAGCAATTAGTGACATTTACTAATTCTCTGTGTAGAGAAAACATTATGAAAAATGTAAAGCTTTATACGACCATAGTTAATCTTCTGCTTTTGTTACATTTGTCCATGGTTTATGGGCCTCTGAGGAGAATAAATGATCAGGGCATGTGCTCACATTGTTATTTGTCAGGGTAGAAATACACATGCTCAGCACTAAGCAAGCGTTATTTTTCATGGATTATGTAGCTTTAGGACTTTTCAAGGTCAGGAGAGAAAAGCGGCAAGTGACTGCCTCATTTGCTGCCAGCTCTCCCCTTTTAAGTAAACTCACACTGTAGTAGCCTGGGGAGGTCTTAAGAAGACTAAAAAGCATCAAGAAAGAACTGCTACCGTAGCAAGTACTTCTATTACCATCCTCATATTAGCATAGTCACTTTAGTACAATACTCTATATGGGAAAATGGTAAGTCTATAGAAGTATGATGGTTAAGTTCACGACTGATGTGAACTGACGGCTCCAGCTTCTCTGCTGATACAAATTACAGGTCTGTCGCATCTTACGCGCATTTAACATGCGTGATTTCAGCTTTATGCGGTGTGGGATGGAAGAAGCGACTCTGCTGTTCCCACTACAGTACTCAGTCCCACTGTGCCTCTCATACTGTGCACATCTCGCCGTGCTGAGTGAGATTCTACTGTGCCTGTACTGTTTAAAGATACAGTACGTATTTTTCGTACTGTATAACATGGCCCCTAAACGCAAGGCACCTACTTCATCTGGTGCTCAACCGAAGAAACAGCAGTCTGTTCCAACGCTGGAGGAAAAACTGGCTGTGTTGGACTTATTGAGAGACGGTATGTGCATCGTGAACGTGGCGCATAAATACGGCCGCAACGAATCTAGCATCCGTGCCATCAAGATTCGAGAGAGAGAAATTCGTCAAGCCGTGGCATCAAGTGCTCCAGTAATTGCGAAGGTGACGAGCCAAGTGCGTGATAAGACTTTAGTGAAGACTGAAAAGGCATTAAACTTATGGCTGGAAGACATGAACCGTAAACGTATGCCTATCAATGGCAACATGTTGCGAGAAAAGGCTCTTAGCATCTATGCACTGTTCAAACCTGCCGCCGAAGAGGGACAGCCTTCTGATAAGAAGGAATTCAAAGCCAGCCAAGGTTGGCTTAACAGTTTTAGGAACCGCTTCAACATCAAAAACGTGCAGACTACTGGTGAAGCTGCATCTGCCAATGAGGAGGCAGCAAAAGCCTATCCCGAACAATTAAAGAAAATCATAGAGGAAAGGGGCCATCTTCCAGAACAAGTTTTTAATGCTGATGAGACTGTGCTCTTCTGGAAAAAAATGCCCACCCGCACTTACATTTTGAAATCAGAAAGACAAGCCCCTGGCTTCAAAGCAGCTAAAGACCGTGTGACTGTGTTGCTTTGTGGCAATGCGGCTGGGCATTTAATAAAGCTGGGCTTGCTCTACAGGGCTGCAAATCCCCGTGCCCTAAAAGGCAAGAACAAAAATATCCTGCCTGTGTTCTGGCAATCAAATAAAAAGGCTTGGGTGACGGCAGCATTATTTCTG
Organism: Emys orbicularis; assembly: GCF_028017835.1. Taxonomy (NCBI): domain Eukaryota; kingdom Metazoa; phylum Chordata; order Testudines; family Emydidae; genus Emys; species Emys orbicularis. Next base: position 61,496,547 of record NC_088691.1, read on the forward strand.
GATTGGTTCCACAAGTGTTTCATTCTGGAGGTCAAGCAGTACCTTGAAGAGAAAGGACTTGACTTTAAAGTGTTGCTGATCATAGACAATGCTCCTGGCCACCCTGCAGCACTCCGGTTTGCGTATAACGACGTTGAAGTCGTTTTTCTCCCCCCCAATACCACCTCCATCCTCCAACCTCTCGACCAAGGCGTCATTAGCTGTTTCAAGGCCACGTACATGAGGCTTACATTCTCACGGATCCTTACCGCTATGGATGCTGATCCCAATGTTAATGTGATGGAGTGTTGGAAGTCCTTCAACATTGCTGATTGCATCACTTATATTAAACAGGCAATGGATGCAATCAACCCAGAAACAGTCAATGCATGTTGGCGAAACCTATGGGAAGACTGAATGATTTTAAGGGTTTCTCGACCATTGACAAAGAAGTGCAACTCATTGTTCAGGTGGCCAGGCAAGTGGGTGGTGATGGCTTCGTCGACATCCTCGAGGAAGAAATTGAGGAATTAATTGAGGGCCATAGAGAAACATTGACTAACGAAGAGTTAGAGGAACTGATAAAATCGTCTACAGAAGACGAAGATGATGATGAACAGGAAGAGCCAGCAACTTGGAATCTTCATAAATTTTCTGAAGTGTTCCAAGCAGCGAAACACTTGAATGATTTAATTTCTGAATATGATCCTTCTATGGAACGAAGCCTCAAAATCACATGTAGTATTATGGATGATTTGAGACCGTAACAAGAAATGTTTGAAGAGCTCAAGAGACAACAGCGACAGTTGCCAATCACCATGTTTTTAAAGAAAAAACAACCAGCAGCAGCAGCAGAGCCTACACAATCAACTTCTCGAGCTGAACCAGAGCCAACCACTTCGTCTACGACTCGCTCTCCGTCACCCAAGCCTGGCCCATCGTCTCCTGGATCGACATCAAGCCCTGACGACTCAATAATAGTGCTGTCAGGGGAAGAGGAAGACTAATCATTGGAGTGTGTACAGTACAAGACTAGCAAGAATATCCAGGATGACTGGTGACTGTTCAGGTTTACAGTACTGTACTGTACTGTTTTCATTTTTTATTCTTTCATTCTTCTGTCTCTGTTATTAAAAATACTTTAAAATTATATTTTGCATATGTACTCTTTATTATATACTGTACTGTACATTGCTGTATACAATACATAGTACTGTACAGGGTTGTATACACAAAATTGTACTTTATGGGCGATTTAAGGGATTTTCAAGGGTCATTTTGACTATACGCGGTTTTTGCTTTACACACTGACTGCGGATCGTAACCCCAGCGTAAGATGAGACAGACCTGTAGTGCATTGAAATTGGCCCATGATGCATTTGGTGTATTGAAATATCCCCCCCCCCCCAAATTAAAACGAGCCCATAAAGAATGTGAACACTTTGGCCTGGATTCATTTGGATAACAGGAAGATATTTCTAGATTTTAAGTTTCCCTGAATAGGGACCACCATATATCAATATCAGCACCTAATGCTTTGAGGGCATGAGCATATTCATGCTAAGTGACCTTGTAAATTACAGAGCTCTTTGTGGTTGAGGCCGTTTCTTCATTATGCATATACAATGCCCAGCACAGCAGGGCCCTGATCCCTGATGTGATGCCGCTGTGTGCTAAAGCTATCCAAATAATATCCACTATAAGGATAATTCTAGTTATAGCGCTCATATTTCTCTGTATATTTAAAAAAAAAATCACAAATTGATAATAGTGCAGTTCAGCATTTCTGAAACATTTTACTCTAAATATAGAAATTCAGTAATTATAGCTAGAATAATTATTTACAATTTGAAAGAAGATAAAGATTAGAAGCACCATTATTTGTCTAACTTTGACAAGCCAGAATAGCTAGCATTTGTCCCTTTCAGCCATCAAAATCTACTCTCTATACCTGAAGTTGGTGTTGATTTCAGTGGGCTTTGGATCAGGCCTTTTCACTGAAATCAACGTGAGTCTTTCCATCACCTCCTATGGGCCTTGGATCAGGTCCATATTCCTCAAAGAACCTTGATGAAATGTAAAGCATGGATTCAGTGCCATGTAAAACAAAGGAGGGAAGTGAAACATGTTGCCAAAGTAGATATCAGATAGTGCCAAACATCTGCTGTTTGAGTCCTCAAAACAAAGACCCATTTATTCAGACGGTGGTATCAAACAACATACAGTAACAGAGCAACTCAGATTCAGACCTCTCAGTTATCTTTGTTCTGATAGTTTGTCCCTCTCTTTGTTTCCAGTCAACAAAAGATAGCAAGAAAAGTTAGAGGAGGGCAACAAAGCTGATTAGGAGTGTAGAACAGTTTCCATATAAAGAGAGATCAAAAAGACTGTTCTATACTCCCAATCATCTTTGTTGCCCTCCTCTAACTTTTCCAGTTCTAATATATATATATATTATATGAGGCAACCAGAACTGCACACAGTATTCAAGGCATGGGAGAACCATGGATTTATATAGTGGCATTATATTTACTGTTCAACTTGGAAAAGAGATGACTAAGTATTGATATAATAGAGGTCTATAAAATCATGAATGGTGTGGGTAAAAAGTGAATAATTACTCCTTCACTTAACACAAGAACCTGGGGTCACCCAATGAAATTAATAGGCAAAGGTTTAAAACAAACAAAAAAGGAAGTACTTCTTCACAGAATGCACTGTCAACCTGTGGAACTCATGGCCAGGGAATACTGTGAAGGCCAAAACTAGGGTTACCATATGTCTGGATTTTCCCGGACATGTCCGGCTTTTTAGATCTTAAATTGCCGTCTGGGAGGAATTTTTAAATAGCTCAAAATGTCCGGCATTTTGCTGGGCGGGGAGGAAGATGCAGAACCTACGAACCTGGGCAGCAGCAGGGAGCAGAAGTCTGGAGCCTCTGGGCTGCCTCTGCTGTTGGGAGGGGGATGGGAAGGGGGAGGGGGGTGGAATTCTTGAGCCCACATTGCCCTGGCTGCAGCTGGCAGGAGCGGAAGCCCCCAGGAGCCGCAGGATGAGGAAGCCCGGGGAGCCGCAGTAGGAGTTTGGGGCAGCAGGAGGACAGGGCTGCAGGGCAGGGCAGAAGTCCCCATCCCGGGCTGGAGGAGGAAGCCCGGGGAGCCGCAGTAGGAGCTTGGGGCAGCAGGAGGACAGGGCTGCAGGGCAGGGCAGAAGTCCCGATCCCGGGCTGCCTCGGCTGGGGTGGAAGACAGTCAGTTCCCAGCCTGGTCGGAGCCTGGGCTGCCTCGGCCGTTGGGGAGGGGTGCGTGGAATTCCTGGAGCAGGGGAGGAAGGATGGAAGTCCCCAGCCTGGGCTGCCCCAACCCCTGCTGGAGCTGGGAGAGGCCCCGAGCCCAGGCTGCCCCAGCTGCTGCAGTGACTGGGAGCAGAAGTACCTCCTCATTGATCAGCCCCATCCATTGTGCAGCTGCTAAGGTTGCAAGCACCTTGTCCTACTACTGCCCCAATCCCCAGGTGGACTTTCCATCCCTGGGGGGGCTCCACATCTGGGTCCCTCGGGGCAGAAGCTGCCAGGACCAGGGGATAAATCAAGGCCTGTGTCTGCACAGTGCTTTGCCGATGAAGCCAGCTAGCCACGAGCGAAAGGTTCTGCTTAACTTTGCTGATTTGAACTTTTGCCTCTGCAACTCCTTGCACCGAAACAAAGAACCATTTCCCATGTAAGCTGCAACTTCAGCCTGGCTGGGCATTGTCCAGAGCCAGCCCTAAACACCCTCCCCTGTCAGTGGGAGAAGGGAGAGTTGTCTGTGCATGGACCATGCAGCAGGGAGCTGCTGATTTTCTTGGGACTTGGTCTAGCCAGGACATTATTGCCCCGCAAGCCAGGGTGCGACTCTACAGGGCGAGCAGGCTGCACTGTGACAAGCTGGTGTCTCTTGCAGGTACGTTTTTTTCCATTTTTGGGCCCTGGAACTGCTCAGGCAGCCTAGGTGAACACAGGGGGCATGAAACCAAGGGAGGCAGCGATGTTAAGTGTTTCTGATCTCTCCTAGCAAACACGCTGGCTGGGACCCAGGCTGCTGACAGCTGATATTTTCTGGTGGTTCTTTTTATTAATATTCCCTTGCATCCTTACTACAGAGACTTGCCCAGAGCAGCAGCCGATTTCCTCTGCCCCAGTGGCTCACTTTCCACTGCAAGCCAGGCAGCAGGGGCTGAATTTGACCCTTAGCTGGGTGGGATGTGGATGGGGACCCGTGCCTGTTGCCCCTGGGCTGGTTGTGGTCCATGGGGCCTGGTTTGGGAGGTGTATGGGTGTAAGAAGAGTCTGGGAGGATGCAGGGGAAAGAGAGCCTTGATGTAAGCATTTGCAAAATCAAACCAGCAATCAGTCAAAGAAAATCAGACACAGATGGGGCAGGATGAGCCAACAGCTTTTGTGTTGCAATGTTTGGTCAGGTAGGGTTACCATACGTCCGGATTTTCCCGGACATGTCCGGCTTTTTGGTCCTCAAATCCCCGTCCGGGAGGCATGGTAAGGGGACCGCCTCCTCCCCGGGCTCCAACTTTCCCGGCTCCCGCCACTCTCCACCGTGACGGGGGCCGAAGCAACTTCCCCGCGGGGGCCAGGCGGCAGCTCTTCGTTCTCCCCACCTGGGCAGCCGGACTCGGGAGCAGCCGCTGCTGCAGCTCCCACTGCCGCGGGGGGGAAGCAGCCAAGCATGTGGCGCTCGGCGGCTGCGGCTCTGGCGCCCGGGGCGTGAACCTCCTGAGCCCGGGCCTGCTGCGGGGACCCAGCTGGTGCAATCCTGCGGGCGGCCCTGGAGTGGGGGCAGCAGGCCCCAGCTCCCCCATCCTGTTTGGGTCCCTCAGGGGAACGAATGGGGCTGCTGATGCCTCCGCCCCGGGGCTGCCCACGGGATTGCACCAGCTGGGCAGCCAGCCCAGACGCGACTGGCCAGGGGCTGGGCGCAGCGTGCGCGCTGCTGGGTCCCCGCAGCAGGCCTGGGTTCGGGGGGTTCAGGCCTGGGTGCCAGAGCCGCAGCCGCCGAGCGCCACGTGCTTGGCCGCTTCCTCCCCCCCCGGCAGTGGGAGCTGCAGCAGCGGCTGCTCCCGAGTCCCGCTGCCCAGATGGGGAGAACAGCCGCCGCCTGGCCCCGCGGGCCGCCCCCCTACTCTCCCTCCAGGTACCGTCCCTATTCGAGTCCTGCCTGCTCGGGGCCAGGCCGGACTCACACTCACCCCGGCCCTGCGCTCCCCTGCGTCTCCCGGGCCTCCCTCCAGCGCTTGCGGAGGGAAGAGGAATGGTGGTGGGGTGAGGGGGGTTTGTTGGGTTTTTTTGCTCTGCCGCCGTTTTTTTTTTTTTGCTCTGCCTCCCGTGTCCCGATATTTGACCTGGGTGATCTGGTCACCCTAGGGAGCGGAGACTTTGGGGAAGGGGCGGAGTTGGGGTGGGGAAGGGGTGGAGATGGGGCGGGGGCAGGGCCCCGTGGAGTGTCCTCTTTTTGCAGTATTGAAATATGGTAACCCTAGCCAAAACTATAACTGGGTTCACAAAAGAATTAGGTAAGTTCATGGAGGATAGGTCCATTAATGGCCATTAGGCAAGATGGTCAGCAGGGCCGGCTCCAGCATTTCTGCTGCCCCAAGCAAAAAAAAAGAAGAAGCCGCGATCGCGATCAGCAGTGGCAATTGGGGGGAAAAAAAAAAAAGCCAGGATCGGCGGCGGCAGTTCAGCGGCAGGTCCTTCGCTCCTAAAGGGAGCGAGGGGCCTGCCACCCCCAAATTGCCACAGGTGCCGCCCCTCTCCCTTGGCCGCCCCAAGCACCTGCTTCTTAAGCTGGTGCCTGGAGCCGGCCCTGATGGTCAGGGATGCAACCCCATGCTCAGGGTGACCCTAAGCCTCTGATTGCCAGAAACTGGGACTAGATAACAGGGGTCGCTTATAATATAATATATGGAGATATACTTATCTCATAGAGCTGGAAGGGACCCTGAAAGGTCATCGAGTCCAGCCCCCTGCCTTCACTAGCAGGACCAAGTACTGATTTTGCCCCAGATCCTTAAGTGGCCCCCCTCAAGGATTGAACTCACAACCCTGGGTTTAGCAGGCCACTGCTCAAACCACTGAGCTATCCCTCCCCTTGCTAAATGCCCTGTTCTGTTCATTCCCTCTGAGCATCTGGCATTGGCTACTGTTGGAAGACAGAATACTGGGCTAGATGGACCATTGGTCTGACCCCGTATGGCTATTCTTATGTGAAGTTCTGATGTTTAGTCTAAGATTTATTTTCCTTTATTGCATCCCATTACACCTTGGCATATCTCTCTTGCATCAACCTACTCAGTAATTCCTCTCCCTTCTAGAAGCTTGCAGTCATCATATTTTTGGAGAAGATAGTGATTGCTTAGCCACACTCCATTTTAATCCCCCCCACACACGCAAAGAAATCTTTCCATTGTTGATTCTGGTCTCTGGCATTACTTCAATTTGCTTGAATCTTTCTTGTATTAATAAGCCTAGGACAGCTGTTCTCACTTCTGGAAAGGGACTATCACCTCCTTGCTTGGATATGATGCCGCTGCTTACATAGAGAATTGCCTTGACCTTTTTATCTACCTCATTGCTAGTTGAATCCATCAGGAGCTCTCCTGCTTGTCTGTGCTACTATAACATCCTGGAGGTTTATCCTCGTTCTGCTTAATTGCTCAAAGCCTGGCAGGTCCAAACCCTGGGCTGACTCCTCTGAATACTTAATTGCCATGCAAATGAAGGTAACTCCCCCTTTCAGGCTAATTGTTGCATAGCAACCTATAGAACACTGAAATATTGCACTCACTGTCAGATACAATTCATGTTAGACAGACAAGGCTGCGTACACAGGCACGTGGGTTTACACATGACTGACAAGGAGGCTTGGTAGGAACGGGGCAGTTGGCAGGGAATGAATCTTCCTGGACAGCCATTGCCCTCCCTTTTGCTACCCTGTGCAGATTGTAGCAGCTTCCCTGTATAACATCCCCTCAGGGCAGCCCTTTGATTGTCTGCCAGGAGGGACAGCCCCACTATCTATCCTTTCCCTAAACCAGAGATTCTCAAACTTTCTTTCTGAGCCTCCCTCCTCCAAACATGCTATAAAAACTTCATGGCCCACCTGTGCCACAATAACTGATTTTCTATATACAAAAGCTAGGGCTGGCATTGGGGGGGTAACAAGCAGGGCAGTTGCCTGGGGCCCCATGCCACAGGCCCCCCCCCCCCGCGAAGCTACATTGCTCAGGCTTTGGCTTCAGCCCTGGGTGGTGAGGCTCAGGGCCCCGGGCTTCAGCTTCATGCTGTGAGGCTTCGGCTTTCTGCCCTGGGCCCCAGTGAGTCTAATGCTGGCCCTGCTTGGTGGACCCTCTGAAACCTGTTTGCAGCCCCCCATGGGGCCCTGGACCCCTGGTTGAAAACCACTGCCCTAAGCTCCCTTATCAGAGCAGGTGTTTGTCCTCACTCTTGCATGAGACAGAGTGGGGCACTTGTTGGTAGCAGTCCAAAGGGCCACACAGGAGAGAAGAGTAGACTGTTGGGTCAGAGGCTACAATCTCTGTAGGAGAAGTGGGAGGCAGTTTGGAAGGGAGCTTCATTCTACCAGCTGCACCTAACCCCCCAAGAAGCCACTTCTTCCTTGTTTTCACCCTCCACCCCTTCAAGGCAGTTCTTATCCCAACCTGCCTAAACAGGCCAGTTCCTTCACCTTTCCCTTTATCCTGGACGGAGCGCCACTCCCCAACTTTCTTATTTTGACTGATGGTGTAGTATAAAGTAGCAACAGCCTGCTGCTTGTTCTGCCCCAGAGGCTGATATACCAAACTCTCCATCATCTTACTAGGCTTGAAATTAGATTTACCAGATGGGAATTGCCAAGCTTTTTGAATTCCACTGTTCTGAGACATGCACAAATGATAGACGACCCTCCCACCCACCTGAAATGTGTTATGGGTCAGAAATGAACCTCAGAAAAGCAAGGCAATTCAGAATCCAGACACACTGTTCATAAAAGCTTCTGGATTGCAGGATTTTACTAGAGTAATGAAAGTCATTTGACAGGAATAAATGAATCCTCTAGCAGTACAGACACACTTGAGACATAACCGGCTCAGAGAGGAGGAGGGCTACATAAAGCTACTTTAATACTCTAGTTTTATCTTAATTTTTATGTTTAGAAAAGCAGTGTTAAAGAGCAGGACACCCAGTAGCAGAGGCCAACCTACTGGAGGAGAGGCTCTCTCCTCAACCCCTATGTTGCAGCCACTTACCCTGTTTACACTACAACATCCAGGCAGTCAGTGGTTTTTGGGGTGTGTGTGAAAATGATACTTTTTGAATTCTATGCAGATGTTTAAGTAATGTTTTTCTAAACGAGGACACCCCTTGGGATAACAAGATGCAAGTGCTGATGGAATCTGACACAGAGAACAGGCAGTTTCAAGCCCTGTCCCAAGGTTTTTTCCTTTCTATCCAACCTGACATTGTCCCATAATCTCCCAGATCAACACAATAGATCTGTCACCTGGAGGTTCAAGCTCCCCCTTTCTACCTTGACTTACTAAAGCCTCAGATTTCAGCATGTTGCATCTTCCATACACATCTCATGTCTCAAACACCACCACTCTGCAAACTCATGGTCTGGAGACAGTTTTCCTTTACGTTGCAACCAGTTGAAGTCACTGGCACCTTCTCCCATTGTACTTTGAGACTGGGAGCAACCCGCCAGTCTTCTTTGCCCTGTCATGATTTGCATCTTTATTGCTCCTTGTACGACAAATATCAGCCCTCATGTCATACACATGATTTATTGCTAGGTCACAATAGGTCTGCTATATGGACTCTAATTTCTGTACTTCTCACTGAATTTCATTGCCAAAATTCAGTGGCAGTTGCTATTTTGGTTGCCCTTCCCTGGAACCACCTGCGTGTCAAGTAACAAAACAGAGGGCTGTGGATATGGCATTGGTAGTCAAACTCTTATTTCACAGTCCTTGACATGTCTCTTTAGTTTTTAATCTATTCATTCTGTATGTGGCATTCCATGTGTTTTATCTCATAGCAAAGAATGGGTTCCCCTCCCTTTTCCCATATTTAAATGGATAAGTGCCTAGATCTCACCCAGACACAAGCTTGTAGTTCCTTTCATTGACCTAGGCTCCCTCCTCCCACTCACACAGTGGGTGGGCACAAGTCATAGAAAATAAAAGTTGATGTACATTATTCTTTTTATGAACCAAACCTGTAGGTCTCTGCATGTGCTTAACCATCTAATTTAGTTTGCTTCTAGCTCTTCATCATTACTTGTAATACAGCAATTAATTCCTTCATAATTCCTCACTACACTGATGGCTGTGCTTGTACAGAGCTAATAACTCACAAAGAATCCATTTCTGTATGTACAATGTGCTCATTTTGCTATAATGGCCTTTTTTATCTTACTGACAATTGACATGTTGATGTTGTTAAGGTTAATGACCCACTAATAAATACCAGAAAACACTTTTACAATCAAATAATCTCTAACCATAGCTGCCATGAAACATGATAAAAATATTTTGTGCCTGAATTTGCAGACTTCTGGGACAGCACTTCCCAAATATCCCAAGCCACCCTTCTAAGCAGCAAGATGGCTTCCCTGATAGATTGTCTTGAGGCGGTGTATGGGGTTTGTACGTGAGCTGGCTGGCTTGTCTTTTACAATTTTTAATGAATTGCACTGCATGTTCAGTGTGGTTGATTTTCACCATGGTGGTTTGGAGAATCTGATACTACTATTGCTTTTTTGCATTGTATTGTTAAAGAGCAATACCAAGAAGTTCATTGAATCATCATTTATATCAACATAGGCCTCCTACAGATGGCTAGAGAAGCACTTACCATCTTTAATTTGAGGTCATTTACAAAATGATGTGTCTGAGTGAAGGGGACCTTTTCAATTTAAAAATGTAAAGGGCTTAGTGCTCATGAAAGGTGCTGGATTGATAGCACTGCAGACCAGAAGTATTATCCACAGAATACACACAGTATGGGCAAGGGCACTCTAAGCAGCTCTATGATTACCAGCCAATGGGCCTTAACTTTCTTCTGGAATGTGCTATATTTCAAATGTTAATACACAAGCTTTAGCAGACTCATTAATGCCTAATACTCTTCCGACTCAGCAGTGTCATCTTTATCCTGTGCTGCAAAAGAGCTCAGTATATTAAGAGCACATCTGAGATAGTGACAGCTAGGGAAAGAGGAAAAAGCACTATGGGGAAGGGAGAAAGGAGAAAGGTGAAGCAATAGCTTAATCTCTTCTTCCGAACTCAGTCTGTTTCTGCTTTTGGGATTGAATAAAAGGTGGAAGCCATAAGGTCAAAGTTGTGTCCAGATGAGCAGCCTGCATTGCTGTAGTTATGCTATTACCTACAAATGCTGAGGGGCTCCGGCAGTTCAAACACAGAAGGGAGTCTTAATGCATTGGAGGAGCCTATTCCTGTTTTAAGAATTCCAACACTAGCTCCATAGTATGGATTGTAAGCAGTGGTGCAAGTAGAAATCATTTATTGCCAGTGCTGCACTCATGGGAGGGACACGTGGGGGGGGGGGCATGTGACCTCCTCACATGACCCTCCATGTGACTCCTCCCCACCCCCAGCCTGGGGACCCCACGCTCTCCCCGTCCCCTCTGACGTCCCCCTTTTTATATACAAATATCAACATGCTTAACTACTCACTTCCCCCCCACATATGTAGTATTCAGTCTGTTTATATGGAATATGGGAGTTGGGTGAGGAGCCATTTCAGCATAAGTCTGACTTATTAAAAGACATTTTAAGTAGAACTGTATCCTTAACTGCTTTATGGTATTGTACCCAAACATTGCATTTCAATGGGGGTATTCAACTTCCTTTATAGGAACAGATGCCTGAAACTCTTACCAGCCCACAAAAGTGGTCCATAGTCATGCAAATAGTCTTATTGTCTTCAATGGGATTGATCAAATGATTAAGGGTTTACAAGATTAGGTTCCAAGTTTGTAAATTGTTCTGGATGAAACTGACAATGCCTGAGCTGTCAGATCAGAAGGAGCTTCATTCTAATAAAGGTGGGCAGACATGTGATAAGTCTTAGCTCCGTTGCTAAGATGAGGAACATATTTTCAGCAAAGTTCTTGGCAGATTCCTGAGGCTGCTGGTTTAAGGCCATCAGTGTCCGGCATTATAATCTTCACTTATAGTTCTCTCACCCACAAAGCTGGAAAATGAGGCATTTGTTTTCTTTGTTTTGCTGCTCCAGTTCGCAAAATGCACCTTAGACTAGTTTGGCTGCAAAGAAGAATTCTATATACATTGGAGACAACACCTGATTCCTGTCAGGCTGCAGAACTGGGCTGACATCACAATCTAAACATCCTCTGGTCAGTGCAAGCAGAGGTATTCCTCTCATGATTTGGACTTGATGTGATGCAGTATGAATGTCATGGATAATTCAGACCAATGGTGACAAACAATCAAAAACACTGTTTAAACACCTTCCATCCCCCCTTCCTCCCTTGAGGACTCCTGACCAATGTAACAGCACAATACATATGCTAACAAACATGTAAACAAAGGCTTTGTTTACATTTGTTAGCATATGTATTGTGCTGTTAAAGCCATTTAAAGAATGAATGTTCTCCCTAGCCCCGTTCTGCTCCTTTAAGGAGCAGAGCACAGCCCCACCCCACCCTCTAGCCCCAAGTCTTTCTGGTACCCCGTACCCGCTAAAAATCTCTTGCCGGTACTGCATACTGGAGGGTACTGCCCTACTTGCACTCCCGATTATAAGAGGTGTTTGGAAAACACAATAATGAAGCAATTTTCCTTTTGCTTTGTTTTCATGTAAAGCACACTATTAAAATGATAGTGATTTCATCCATATAGCAGAGTCTGGGTAAATAAGACACATAATAGAAGCATATGCGGTGCACATTGTATATCTTATATCCACATTTTATGCGTGAGTATGCATACATATGGAAAAAGCAGAGTCGGGGAGGAGGGACCTATTTATTACAGAGTTCTGCGGTCTCAAGCCTGTACCAGGAGAAGTAAGGCCAAAGAGTCTAACTACTAACAAGCTAAGCACCTTGTGGGATCAGGCTGTTAGTTTGTCTAGTTATTTCAAAACCGTGTCCATCTTCTGTAACTGCTAGTTAAACTTCCAAAAAGAAATGCTGCCGACAAGAAGTTTTGAACAGTTTGCCCAGTCCTTGACATCAGCCAGTAAGTCTCAGAGCAAAGTGAGAGTATCAGCTTTCAGGAGGGAAAACAGTAGTCCTTAATTAGTGCCTTACCTCAGACATTGCTGCAAAGGATGATCCACAGGTAACAAAGATGTCTCAAGATGCAGATGATTCAGGTGGTAAGCAATCAATTCAGATACACAATGGCTGATGGATCCCTGAAGGCAAAAAGGAAGGGGAGGGGGAGAGAATTGAGGCTATAGATTAGAGAGACAGATGCATAAACTTGGCATTGCTCTATGGAATTCTTGGATACACTTGAAAGGTTCTTCTCAGGAATAAAGTACAATTTCTATTTGTTTTGAACGTTGAATAATCTGACATCACTTGACATTTCAGACTTGTTGCGTAGTTGCTTCTAAGGGGCTGCCACTGCAACTAACTGATCAGAAAGCATAAGGCATGATCATTTCTGTAGACTAACATTTTTGGCTGATAAATTACAGCAAGTTAAATTAAATGATAGTTATCGTTGTCAGATAATTAGCTGTGTGCCAGTTGCCAGGAATTTAAGAGCAAACTGTCAGGCTCCCTACATCATTCAGATATTGGAGAACTGGATGTAAAGCATCGTTATATAGCTTGATAACTACTCTCTTGCTTTACTGTTCTTATCTTCACGGCACGGGTGTCCATGCAAGGACTGTATCTCACTCCATTGACTCCTGCAAAGGAGACCTCATTTATCCTAGGCAGTGACTAATGCACAGATTTAGCCTAGTTAGTGCAGAAGCCTACTGTTTTAAGATTTCCCCACCCCAACCTTCATTGAAAGCCCACTCTTTCATTAGCCTCAGAATGAACAATGCCTCTCCCTATACAGCTACTAGGGTTTACAGGGTCACAAGTATACTCTACTAGAGATACTACTTTTGGGTGTCTGCCTGGTTTGGAATATTTTAGGTACTTTTTGCCCAGTTTTGTTTTAGCAGACATCAGTACTGTGCTCAGAGGAGGAACTGGGGACTATAGCATGATACCAAACACCCACTGGGTTGTTTGAAAAATTATTAGCTATAGATCAGCCTAGATCAATCCACACAAGCGGTCCATTTCCTGGACACTACTGTGCTAATAAGCGATGGTCACATAAATACCACCCTGTACCGGAAACCTACTGACCGCTACACTTACCTACATGCCTCCAGCTTCCATCCAGGACACACCACACGATCCATTGTCTACAGCCAAGCTCTAAGATATAACCGCATTTGCTCCAATCCCTCAGATAGAGACAAGCACCTACAAGATCTCTATCAAGCATTCTTAAAACTACAATACCCACCTGCTGAAGTGAAAAAACAGATTGACAGAGCCAGACGAGTACCCAGAAGTCACCTCCTACAAGACAGGGCCAACAAAGAAAATAACAGAACACCACTAGCTGTCACCTTCAGCCCCCAACTAAAACCTCTCCAGCGCATCATCAGAGATCTACAACCTATCCTGAAAGATGATCCTTTACTCTCACAGATCTTCGGAGACAGACCTGTCCTCGCTTACAGACAACCCCCCAACCTAAAGCAAATACTCACCAGCAACCACACATCACTGAACAAAAACACTGACCCAGGAACCTATCCTTGTAACAAAGCCCGATGCCAACTCTGTCCACATATCTATTCAAGTGACACCATCATAGGGCCTAATCACATCAGCTATACCATCAGTGGCTCGTTCACCTGCACATCTACCAATGTGATATATGCCATCATGTGCCAGCAATGCCCCTCTGCCATGTACATTGGCCAAACCGGACAGTCTCTACGCAAAAGAATTAATGGACACAAATCTGACATCAGGAATCATAATACTCAAAAACCAGTGGGAGAACACTTTAACCTGTCTGGCCATTCTTTGACAGACCTGCGGGTGGCTATCTTAAAACAGAAAAACTTCAAAAACAGACTCCAACGAGAGACTGCTGAGCTGGAATTGATATGCAAACTAGACACAATCAACTCAGGGCTAAATAGGGATTGGGAATGGCTGAGCCATTACAAACATTGAATCTATCTCCCCTTGTAAGTATTTTCACACTTGCTTCTTATCAAACTGTCTGTACTGAACCATCTTGATTATCACTTCAAAAGTTTTTTTTCTCTTACTTAATTGGCCTCTCAGAGTTGGTAAGACAACTCCCACCTGTTCATGCTCTCTGTATGTGTGTGTATATATATCTCCTCAATATATGGTTCACTCTATATGCATCCGAAGAAGTGGGTTGTAGCCCACGAAAGCTTATGCTCTAATAAATTTGTTAGTCTCTAAGGTGCCACAAGTACTCCTGTTATTTTTGCGGATACAGACTAACACGGCTGCTACTCTGAAACCTAGCTATAGAGGGTGTCACCTTCCAGGTGTTGCCTGGGAAACATGGGCTATAACCAGAAGGAGTGAAGACATTAACAGAAGACTGCATTTTAAATAACAAAATAATTTTTTTTTAGTCTAATGTCCCATAAAAACATTTTAGTTTCATTTACAAGACTCCAGTAACAACACTCATGCAAAATAAACACCCTTTTAGAAAAATCCATCTTTAAGGACAAGAAGGCTTCTGGCCGAAATCTAAGCAGCTCTGAGGTAACTTCTAATACTGGGGTAAGCTGCTCTACTAGGTAAACTTCAAGCTAAAATTAATTCCTACCCCGGGATATCAGCTTTAGAAGCCTTCAGCTCCTCCCCCTTACCAGTTTTAACCAATCAGCCGCTCCCACTCCTCCCTCCAGTTTAAATGGAAAGCTGCTGTGCTGCCTCCCTTCCAATGCTGCATTTCTAACACCAGAGTAAACAACATCACTCAAAACCACTCCCCCATGACCCAACCTGGCATCTAACAGCCAGCAGCAAACACTGCTTCTGCAGAAAATGCCAGTAGTGAGAGTGGTGTGGTGGGTGGTTTTTTTTTGGTATTTGTAATAAAGTTAAGGGCAATTAGTGGAAGCCAGCTCTGTAGATGGAGTCTCCGTTTTTATTTTCCCTTGTCATTTTATATACAACTTAGTAAGGAGTTTCAATACACACAACTCTTAATGACTCCTTTCTGTATTCTTCCTTGCTGTATCATAGGTATCAAGCTGCACAAGTTTCATACCAAAAAACAAACAAGGTCACAGAAATCACTTGTCTTAAATGGTTGCCCAACCCTAAACTCTGGTTTGCACACCATTTTTTCATTGTCATTTTTTTCTGCACCCCTTCCTCTCTCAAGCAGAATGCGAAGCTGCTAGTATTTAAGTTGGAGTTTAACTTTTCCTCCCAAGCTGATCACGGATGGTTTTCTAATCCACGCGTCATAGTGCAAAGTATTCTGAGTTCCCTGGTGGTATTTTTGTAAACATTCAATACTGCTGATGGGGAGTGGGGAGGGCAGCTGGCTTCAGCAGTGTTACTGAGCATACTCAATACAAGCCAAGTAGCAAATCTGGATTTTTTTTAAAAAACAGGACAGTTTAGTGATTCTTCCCAAACTGCAGGACACAGTGGTTCTCTACATAACAAAGCTATCTGATGGGAAAATTTCACAGACTATGATGCTTGCTTAATGCACTATAAGGGTCTTATTAGTTTTATTGTCAATGTTACTACTTACAGCACAGGTGTTCCCCAGTGCAATCAAGTTGTGCCAAATCAGTGAGCTATTGCTTGGTTATTGCTTTCCATCTGTCTATTTCTGTTTGTTTGCCTTGTCTATATAGATTGCAGGCTGCCCTGGGCAGGGACTGTCTGACTCTCTATGTATAATGCCTTGATCCCAGATCTGGATCTCTAAGCATCACTACACTATTCAGTATTTATAATTTGTACTTCTGTAGTGCCTAGGACCCCCAGTCATGGACAAGGGCTGTACAAACAAAACAGAAAGATGGTCCATGCTTCACAGAGCTTACAGTGCAAGCAGTAATAACATTGGCAACTATAAAACATAAAGAGCACCATTATGAACCAGCAATTGTGACAAGAAATTAGAATGCAAGATCTTTGGGGCAGGGACTGTTTCTTTGTTCTGCTGTTGCACACTGCCAAGTGCAGTAGGACCCTGATGTGGAGGCTTTCCCATAAAACAAGTAATGAGTGTGTGAATTAGTGTTGTATAGAAACATAACACTGTAAACACCTCAATGGTCTGATCTGGAATGACAAATCCTGAACTTATGCTACTTGTGTTTATTTGTACCTATATTTACGATTTTGGCCCTGTAACCAATAAATGAATCACTATTACAGAATTCTATTACTTTTTCTAAGAGAGTCACAGAGTGGGGGAAAATTACTTGGGGAGTGAGTGAGCTGGCACTAGAGCATACTTATGGTTTGGTATTCTAATGGGTCTCTCTTGAGACTAATCCTGATGTTGGGTAGATGTTTCTAAAATAAAGAAACTGCTAGGTGCATGGTAATACTATTCTATTCTTATCATTGTATATAGCAATGGAGAGGCTGGAAGAGAAGAGGCAATGGGATGAGGGAGTCGGGGGGGGGGGGGAATTGGTAAGTCCCTTTCTTCTATGGTAAGAACACATGACCATATGCCCCCTCCTACCTGCCAAGTTCTCTCCTGCATGGGACAGGTGACTGCAAGCCCTGCTATGCTTCCAAGACAAGACCTTGGCTTCCAAAACTCTCACATCTCCAGGAATTAAATCTCAATCTTCCCACACTCATCTGACTCCCACCAAGCTGCCAAAGTCCTGCAACATGGGAAGCCCTGCACCTCATCCTAGCTGCCAGAATTGTTCTTTAAGCCCCAGAAAAAGCTGCACACAACCTTATTTCCATGACATTGCTTATCGCTGGAGGCCTAGATTGGATTCCTTTTAGGACACACCCAGGGGTGAAAGTAACTTAAAGGACTTACCGGTATGCCCGGAGTCCTGAGCGGGGGTGTGGCCTCTACCAGAAGAGGCGGGGCCTTTCAAGATTTAAAGGCCCTGGGGCTCCGGCTGTGGCTGGGAGCCCCAGGGCCTTTAAATCACCCTGGAGCTATCAGCTGCAGAGACGGCTGGACGCCCCGGGGCTCAGGGGCAAATTAAAGGGCCCGGGGCTCCCCTCAGTGGCAGGAGAACCGGGCCCTTTAAATCCCTGCCTGAGCCCAGTTGCCGGAGCTTCGGTGGCACTTTAAAGGGCCCAGGGCTCCCGGCAGCGGCTGGAGCCCCAGGCCCTTTAAATCACCGTCGCGGAAGCCAGTCCAGTCTGGCACAGCATACTGGCTCTTGCTGGTACGCCGTACCATACCGGCTTACTTTCACCTCTGGACACACCACCTTGCTTCTTGCTTGTTACCAGGGTTGATTCAGAACAACATGAACCCTCATTTGAGATAGAGCATCTGCAATGCATGCAGTTCTAGATAGCTGGTGGAGTGAAAGACTAGACCAGGAGGTAATACCTGGCAATGAATTACATTGACCACAAAGCAACAGATGGCAATTACTCTTTAGAGATACTATTTGTTGCTGTTAACAATAAATGATTAAAATAATTAGGGTTAACTCTTAGAATCCTAAATAGTAAAGTTTCCCTCATCTTTGGGGTTCAAGCATGCAGAACATGAGCTGAAAAAGCTCCCATCTCTGTCTCTTCTCTGCCTATCTGAAACAACCTTACCCCCTCCACTCTTCCTTAACCTCCCTCCCAGCACCTTATTGAACCTCTCCCTGTACAGACCTTCCCTCATTCCTCCAGGAGCACTGAAAAGAGCCAACCAACCAGGCAGAAAGCATCTATCTCCCCACCTCTAGCCTGCCCTGCTGGCTGGTGTTTGAACATGAAGATACTATCTGGCTTTATGCCCATTCTGCTCTGTCTGCTTCCCAGAGTGGAACGGGGTGAAAGCATCAGAAGGAGATTCAGGAGAAGGCTGTATAGAAGAAAAGGGTCATTCTTGGCAGGGAAGAGGCAGACTGACTCCTCAGGACAGGATTATCCAGTATCTTATTTTTGTCAAGCTTCCCTTTGAAAGGAAAGGAAGAAAATTCTATGGCAGGAGAGAATGCTCTGAGCACACAAGCTTAATCTTGATAGCTGATCACCTGTGGCCTTACTACTTTCCCAGGCAGTCTGTTGTCTGGTCACTGTCAAAGGCTGGTGAAATGAAGCAGTAACCTTCCATCACAAGAACTCCAAAGGCGGCGAAGGGATGGTGTCAGATGGAGGAGTTCAGTGGCTAATTATAACTCTAAGCACAGGCAGACTGGCTACTCCGGTACAAAGTCAGTGTGTTTTGATCACTCATATCCCTCTTTCAACTTATCTTTCTACCATTGATAGCATTTGCAGCTACCGTGTCAGTTCACGTCACATTAAATTATATCTCATTGTTCAACAGTAAAATGATACACCATGACATAAGTTATATGAATATAATCTGTGGCATGTCAAATCCAAAAAAGTTACGGTATTTAATATATTTTATATAAATATACAGGGGCCTGACCATCCCATCAGTCTTTCTTACACCCCTCTCTCTAGCTGAAGTTGATAAGAGTTGCATGCGTCAGGATAATCAAGACCCAGAAGTGGAAGGAAAGAATGAATGACAGGCTATCTGCAGTGGTTTATTTACTACCAACATTTATTTCAGTTAACCTAGCATCTCTTTAATTCTCATAGGAGTCTGTGGAGCATTCCCTGTTGTCATGATGTCAATTAATGCCATTAAGCTTGGTTAGTCACTTACAAAGTCTTGAATATGCCTAAGGCATAATAATGAATTGCTTTAAAGCTATTCTTCTTCATTTTCTCTGACTCCACTGGCTTTCTGAAAGGTATCCAGAGCAAGCTGCTTACATTTCCTCCCATGAATTCTTCTGTCTCTAGGTCTGTATGATAGTGCAAGACTTGGTTTAAAGAAGGCAGAAATTCAGCAGGCACAGCCTTTTTTCTGACATGAGTATCACCATAATTATAGCCTTACTGTGCTTACTACAATGAAGGCTTCCTTACAACGTAAGGATAAGCAGCGCCAGACATTCTGCCTGGGGTCCAACCTGGACAACGTTCATACTAGCAGCTGTTAGTTTTCTCTGTCCTGAGCACTATTTTTAATATATGAAATCTTGAGCTGATGACAGGGTAAAAATAAGGGATGCATAAATCTGGCATCCATACATAATAACTAGCATGTATACAGTCTTCTATTTTGAAGGGTTTTTTTAAATCAAACTATATATTGCACTTCGTCTATGACTGAAGCACAGTCAGCTCTGCATTGAAATATGAGTGTTTAACACACAGCAATGCTGCATGACACTTTAGGGCAGGATCTATAGAATACCACATGCAAAAAAGAGTCAGGAATTTAGCTGGGAACAGTGTAATTCAGAGTTGAAATATGGCCAGGCTACTAGAGTTCATAATCCGATTCCTGCCCTTGCACAAAGTGCCTTGGAATCTGTAGTTATCAAGTGATGAGGATTTCAGATTTTCCTCTCAGCTGAAAGACTGTTCTGGAGATACACCTCAGTAGTTACTCAGGATGCAGCCAGGAAGATAGTGAAATCATCTTTTTCCTTCTCCTCAACTTGTCTGGTCAGAACACCTTTGAGGATCAGGTAAAAGGCGGCTCACTGTGAGGAAGTAAAAAACACTGGGCATGTGGTAGTAGTGATGGCGATGTTGCTGCAGTTTCCTTGTCATGTTCAGAGTTCACTGCCACACTTTCTCCAGAAAGGGAATGTTCAATAGAGGTGGCAACCTTGTCCCATCAAACTTGCCAATCAAGACAAATGTCCAGTGGGCCACCAACGCCACCCCTTCCATCTTAAAAGCCTGATAAAACATTTTTGTAACTTCTCCAGAAACCTTCAACTCCTCCTTATTTATCCAATCAAGCTTTTATTTTATTCAGACAAACTGTTTAGATCACCTTTGGTCCCATTCTGTGCTCTCTTAACAATTTTACAGGTCACGTTTAGAGGTTAAAATGACCTTTCTACCACATTTCACCCCTTTTGGGCAATTTAAGATTTCAAGATTCAGAAGAATAGTCAGTCAGCAACAACAAGATTTGCATGTTAATAACTTTGTAAGTAGAATGAACATTTGTGTCAATTATAAGAATTTCTGATTCGTTCAGCATATTTCCTATGTACATTTCAAAGACTGTCTCAGCAAACTTAACTGGGCTATGCAAAGAAAACAGGACACAGCAGGAAGATTAAACAAAATAGACATTAGGGTCCTATCCCACTTGTGCAGTATCCCACAATCTGGGAATAAGTCTCACTATTCCTTTGACGTTATCCAGGAAAAGGGGTCTGTTTTTATGTTGGTAAAGCATGTGTGTGTGTGTGTGTGTGTGTGTGTGTGTAAGAACTAGATGTAAAATTGTATTGATTAATGGACATTGGATTCAACCCATGGTGCCTTACATTAAACACTGTTTCTGTAATGTAACCACTATTGCTAGTTGTGATATTAAGTTTACTGTGCCTATATGGACTGTACAAGATTTGAAACCCTATCCTGAGCTCTACAAGGAGGTTTCCCCCATTTCCCTGGGAGTTGGTCTCACTGCCATTAAGGGACTATTAACTCATCCCTCCTTACAAACTGAGCTGCAGAAGCTCCGAACTTTGGAGGAGAATGGCAAACTCGAGATTCAACACCACAACCAGTAGATCTCTAGGCTAGCAGCTACAGTTAAAGACACAGGCCATCACTCCTGGTGGGAGACTTTGCTTGGCTGGAGCCCCAGTGCAACAGGTCTTTTAAATATCATGCTTCACCCCATTGTGGTGATCATTGGTTTCCAAATTATACTAGCAATTGGTCTGGTTCTACTTGTTTGCTGGATCCAGCAACTGATGCGGCGGTTGCAATGGATTGAAAAATCAGACCCAGTACCATGGAGTAAGGATGTGATGGGGATACTCGCTCAACGCAAGCACCCCATCAATGGGGGGGACTTGTTACCTAGCAGCTCTGTGTTCTTGGGGAACCGGGGGCAGTATCCAGCCTGTCTGACTCATGAAAGACCCCCTGCACCCAGCCTCTGCTTGAACCAAATCTGCATCAGAAAAAAGACTGACAAAAAGCAATGAAAAGGCCGTGGGAGACACACCTAAACCCCTGGGGTAAGGATGACAGGATTAAGAAAACTCCCCTAGCCTCATTTGCATCAAAGATGGGACAAGGAGGCATCTCCATTAGCATACAGAATGGAGAACAGATTCCAAGGCAAAAACCGCACTGAACCCTGGGACCAGAAAAGCAGGGAAGCACTGCATGATGGGGGATCTCTGCTTCAGATGTTAATGAACCCACACTTGCACACACCCAGCTCAGTAGTTAGACCAATTCTACTAATAAATCCTTTATTGGTATCCAAAATAGTGAAGCTCCTTAATTGCATTGTGAGCTACCTCCAAGGAACATCGCCCATAGACAGGAATGATCAGCTCCGATGTCTAGCCTGAACAAAACAACGTTGGTATTCTCCCTTGTTTACACAAACAAATCTAGTGTTCTCCCTTGAACCATTGTTGTTTTTCTACAAAAACCCCCATCCACGCTCAGGTAAGTGTTCTGATGCCTGGATCCACAATCTGCATCAGTTCCATTGGGACTTCATCTTCTCCTGACTGATCATGCTGGGGGCTCTGCTTGTCTCCAGCACTCCGGACCCTCAGCTACTACCACCACCACCACAGAACCCCGATTGATTCAAGCTTCCTGGAGTGATGAGAACCCAGCTCTCTCTCTAGGTATAGCCTTCTGACCCTGACTTGTGTGATCAGTGATAGTTTTCTAAACCTGACTTTTACAATTAAGTTTAAGTGAGCTTTAATATTATAACTGTTTTGTTTGTTTGGCTCCCCTATGGTTATTACCTGGCAATAAATAACTCATGATTAAGCTGGTTGCTTCCCTCTCTTTCTCTCCATTGTGGGTGTTTTTTGGTTTCCGCATTTGCTCTGCAGCAACGGTTCTCATACCTAAGCTAAAAGATTCCTGCAGCACCCAAAAATCCTGTGGGGTTTGCTCATCAAGTGGGTTACTACCAGATTTTATAACCTGAAAGTGGGGATAGGGACGTGCTGAACCAGGGGCATATGAGGGTGACAGCTTGGAAGTGCTGCTTGACCCAGCCTACTGAGTCCAGGGACATATAAGGGGTCAGCTTGGGAGTGCTGATTAACCCGGTCCTCCCTTGGGAGGAAACTTGCAGAAGGGAGAATTAGAGCTCCGTATGAGAACAAAAGTGACACAAGCAGTACATTGATAGAAGTACAGAACCCCCTCTCCAGAAGAGTAACCCTAATAAATGAGCATACCCCAAAGTAACGGGCAAATCTGGTAACAACCAGGAAGGTTTCATGCACTTTCATCTGAAGCATCTGGTACTGGCCACTGTTAGAAGCAGGATACAGGACTAGACAGATCATGGTTCTAATCCAGTATGGTGGTTCCTATGTTTCTATGGTGCCAGGAAACAAAAAGTGGAATAACTTCTGCCGAGTTCTGCCTTCAGTGAATTCCACAACAGCATAGTTAGCCACATTTATTTTGTTACAATAAAAATTGTCAGACTAAAAATGAACTCCTTGAACCAAGAATCCAGAAACTCTCCTTAGGGCTTGTCTATACTGCCACTTACTTCATCATAACTTACATCACTCAGGGTTGCGTATAATCCACACCCCTGAGCAACGTAAGTTACACTGACCTAAGCACCAGTGTAGACAGAGAGCTTCTCCTGCCAACATAGCTACCACCTCTTGCAGAGGCAGGAGTAATAAAGTTGACGGGAGAGCTCTCCTGTTGGCTGGGGCATCTTCACCAGATGCGCTATAGGGGCACATCTACATCAGTGCACCATGCAGCTGTGCTGCTGCTAATGTAGACTGTCCCTTAGTCTTAGACTAATGTGGAAACAGAGCCGAAATTATCAACAAGAACTTTGAAAAATTGATCCAACCTCCCAACTGTTCAGAAAACCTGATAAATGGCTTATTTGCCATTGAAGCACAGCGTTAGGAACCCTGACCACCACATGGAAAAGCTGATAGATGACAGCTCTTGCAACAGTATTTGGAAGCCAAGGCCCTAAGCACAATATTACTGTCTCATAAAATAGTTACAGATTAAGCCCATGGATACATTTATTTATGCAGTGGTTAGAGTGCATTGTAATGCATTGGTAACTGGCATTTAACATCCGGAATAACAGCTTAAGTCCAGCCATAAAATTCCCTTTAATTAAATGTTTGCAAATGATTTTTAATGTTCTGTATCACTCAGCCAGCCACTGCTAATGTTCTACTGTATCTAGCCACCGCATAGCTGTAATTCATATAATAAAACCCCCAATGCTTTGCCTATTTTGGGGGGAGTGCGGGGGAAAGGTGGTATCAAATACAGCAGCTTTGTTCACAGAAGTCTGAAGGTTGTGCTGCCTGAGAAAGTCTCTCTCATTCCTCACATTGTCACCATTCTTCATCACCTTTCAGTGTGAAGAACAGTTGCTCTTATCCCAGTGAAGTAATAATTTACAGTCACATCAGCTTTGCTTCACTCACTCTACTGAGGGAATCAAACAGTCATTACCATTCTCTTGCCTCTTTTCCCTTTGATTTCTACATGGAGACAATACCTAGCTTCTGGTAGGCCCTGGTCCAGCAAAGCATTTAAGCACGTGCATAACTCTAAGGACTCCCATTGACTTCAGTGAGCTTTGGGTCCAGCCCATTGTTTTCAACAGGGCTACTCATGTGCTTAAAGTGAAGCACATGCTTATCTTATTGGCAATAGGAGTGTGAGGGAAAATTAACAGGACGCAAAACATTAGTCAAGGCCCTGACTTTGGTCAAGCTTGCTTGCAGGCCCTAAACTAAGGCTAGGTCTACACTGGGGGAGGGGGAGGTCGATTTAAGATACGCAAATAATTCAGCGTATCCTATTCGACTTACCCCGCTGTGAGGACGGCGGCAAATCGACCGCCGCGGCTCCCCCGTCGACGGCGCTTACTCCTCCTGACGAGGTGGGAGTAAGCGCGTAGATTCGGGGATCGATTTATCCGTCTAGACGAGACGCGATAAATCAATCCCTGAGAGATCGATTTCTACCCGCCAATCCGGGCGGGTAGTGTAGACTAGCCCTAAGATCCTGCTTGCTTCTGTGTGTCAAGGGGTAGAAGGAGTCACAGTGGAAAGTTCCCAAAATGGAACTATGGCTCTCTGTGCATAAAGGGCATGAAAGAAAGAGTGGAAAAATCCCCAAGCAGTACAATTTGTAATTTTCCAGGCTTATGAAATATATAACCACAACAGTTGTGTTAAAAAGGTTGCTGACCGCAAAAGAACAGACAGTGAGTAACAGGAGGGGCCTAGTGGGGGGGCGCTTGATTTTGCTTTTGGCCTGTATTAATTTTGCAATGTATTCCAAACAAGGTAATTAATACAGAAGTATGTGTAATTTGTCTGTGGTTTTAAGCTTTAAAAAGTTTGTGTGTTCCTTGAATCAGGGGGACAGTTCCAATAGCTGTTACCCCCCTGCGGGCTTGTAATCAAAAAAGGAGCCTCAGGCTGATCTGATCCAAAATTAATCGTGTGGTTGAATTTCTACAACAGGAGGCTTCTCCAAAAGCAAACTATTTTAAGGGACCATCTAAACAGAAAAGTGTTAAAACATAAGATTGCTGCCTCACCCTAATTAGTTCAGCTGCTTGTGTCACCGTACTGATGTAGCACAGGTCAAAGTTATTCCAGTTGTAACTCTGATTGTTACACACAAACAGTTGATCATTTTAACAGAAGCATCCAGATAGAAACATTATCTACTAATTTGGCTGAAAGTTAAAGCTGGAAAAATATTTAGATCTACAGTGTACAAGGTATGTGGTGGCTTGAATGGATCTGTGGAAGAGTAGAACACCAGTAGTGGGAAGGGAGAGGAGAGCAGAGCAGTCCAGTATGTATGTGGTAGGATGAGCAGATCCAGGACTTTCAACAGAGCTGGCCAGAGCAGCTTTTGGAAGGACATTAACTCTGCATATAACTCAGTAAAGCTCACCCCTCTGAAGTCTCCTCTTAACCGCCCTCCAAAAAAGCTGAAGAATATTGTTTTCAGATGCTTAAAATATTAAACTCTGGAGGGGAGCAGCTACCAGTGGAGTCAAGGAGTAGAGTCACTTGTTTGCAACTGCCAGGACAAGGAGGTTTATGATGGAAGTTGTGTCCTTTTTTCCTGTTATTAGGTGGATGAGTGGGGGAGTCTTTGTATTCAGCTAATGGGGGAATGGAAGGAAGCCCTGGTGTTTGCTTAGAACTGCAAGCTATACCATAGGCTGCTTCAGGAGTGTTCTTTCCCGATTTCTGATTTGGCAGCAAATGCTCCAAAAACCTGAGTATGACACTTGGGCTTGTGTTGATCAACTTAATCTTAGAAATTTGAGGGGAATCAACAGTTTAGAGACTTTTAAACTAGAGACCTAATGCCATATTTAGTCGCTTAAATAATTGGCCTGATTTTCAATTATTCAGAAGCGGGAATTCTTGGGTGGCTTAGCACTTTTGAAAACCAGGCCACTATTTAGGTACCTAAAACCTGGGCATAGATGTTTCAGTTTAGCCCCCCAGTTTTGAAAAAGGTCACGACCCACATCATCTTATGCAGAGCCATTTTCAGCAGAATCCAGAGACACTAAGGGCCTCGATATGACTCTACAATGTTCTATTTTGCTTTGAACTGAGTTTTATCAAGAAAACATCCTGAATTGCCATAAATGCTGCTGAGCTAGACATTCAGGGTTAATAAGAGGGCTGCTATTTGTGCAAGCCTTGTTGGAAGTGCTTCTGTTTCTGAAGCAACCTTGTCTTTGCTTTTACAAGGCACGTACAATGTATACCTACAGAAATAGTAACAATGGCTGAGTTTCTCTCTGATTAAAATCTTATGAACGATTATAAGCACATTGGGCGCATATCTTGGGCTCCTTAGACATTGTCAATACAGCCATTGGTGCTATAAAAGATGGATTCCACTGGCCTGAATAATAATTCTTAGTGCTCAAGTAGTAGGTTTCATCCACAGAATTTCAAAGTTCCTTACAAAAAGTGATTACATATTAATTATCCCCATGGGAATACTGAGTTAGAGAGGTTAACTGACTTGTCTAAACTCACAGCAAGCCAGTGGCATAGCTAGTGACAGAACAGAGTGCCCTATACATGGAACATCCATACACAGTATGAATAGCCACCATTGAACGCATGTGCTATGTAATTTGCATTGAAAGGTTGAAGAAAAAGACCGGCTTGCGTATGGAGCTATCAAGCACAGTACTACAGAGCTAGCAAGCCAACATATATTTTTTTGTATTCTAAATAATTTAACCAGTAGTGTTGAATAATAAATGATTTTAAACATTTCGTAAAATGTAGCCATTAAACATTAATTTTTTAAAACTTTCAATACCTTTTATCTTTTAAGTATTTATATTCATTGGCTTGCTCTAAAAACAGGGTCTTAATTACCTCCTAACTGAACATTTGCAGCAAAAAAGTAAAAGCAAAATCACTAGTTATCCCACCTAAGGTGTTTAATGCACGTGAAAGCAAAATATATTTGTTTGTAATTTTAGATTGTGCATCCTTTACATTCTTTCTTCACGTTTGAAAATAGTATGATCCTTGGTGTGTGTGCAAAATTATTCCCTACCCCAGAGGAATCTGCTGAACTTCAAATGGAATTTCTTCTATTTAAAAAAAAAGTCCCATGCATAGTAATAAGGAGCTCCAATTTCCAATTATTAGAATTATCTGAATGATAATTTTTGGTCATGGATGCTTCCAATGTTTATGAAATATACAGAAACTAATCTCATTTGATTAGATGAACTGTTTCCTTTGTTTTAATAAAATGTATTTCTTGATTTGGGGAAGGTCACTGCAGATGGACAAGGTCACGTGTTTAGATTTTATTTTGCAACAAAAGTTCATTAAAAATTCACAGCAAGACATAGCTGAATAATTTACATTGCCTTAACTCACTGGGCAGCATAGTTGAGATAAAAAGATTATGGTCATTCAAGCAGCAGAAAGAATACGTCCTAAGTAAAGTACATTAAAGGCATGTACTTTTAAATGGTGGGCTAGATGGTTTTTATGTTTAGCCTGTAATTTTAGATTCTAAAAACAGTAGGTTTCCAATTTTAAGAGTCTACTTTAGTAGTGAATTTGGGTCCCAACCCAGCTATTCACACTGAGGTCATGGGAGGAGGACCTTTGGCATTTTAGATCTTTGCCTAATATTGACTTGAAGGATCATAGAGGTGTACAGTACTCTTAATCTTGAAGGTGAGATGCCATTACATTTTCACAGCTGCCCCTGTAATGATTCATGGCTACAAAGAAATACAGACATGATGGTGGCCAGGCACATCACAATGCAGCTTGGAGTATAGAAGTCATGACCTTCAGCTTTATAAACACAGACCTCTAATTAGTGGGCAGCCCCATGAGTGAAGCCTGTGAACATATTGATAAACACTTCAGGAGTTCTGATGTAGTCTGGAATGATGTTGGTATTAGTTCTGTAAGAATATAGAGGGTGGGGTTTTCAAAGCTGCCTAGAGGATTTGGATGCCCAGCTCCCAGTCCTTGTATTGTGAATGCAGCATCTAAATCAGTTAGGCTTTGACAATCCCACCCTTAATGTTGTTCTTACAGAACTAATACCAAGCTCTGCTTTGTCTCCAATCAACGTGAGAATGGAGGTCTGCATATATGAGTAAGTTCTGAGGCATGGGATTCCATGCAAATCTGCCAGTGAAAGAAACATCTTGGGATATGCAGAAAAATATTAAGCCTTTATTATAGAAGTTTGAAATTGTGGCTTTGTAATAGAGCTTTTTTTTAAAAAAAAAAAAAAAAACACTATTGAATCCACAGAGCAGAGATGTGAAAAACTGGAATCTTGACTTTTCAAAACAGTCAGTAGAATTTTTGAAAGAAGACTGGAATCTTTAGTTCATGCCAGGACAGTTATAAACTTCAGGAGTAGCCCCACAAAATACACACTCTTACCATATTAAGGCTGGACCATATGTTGTCAAGTGCCATTACTTCTATAGAGAAGGGTTAATTGATTAAGGTATCTTAAATCAGCCTCAAACTGTTGAATAGATATCTAAAAGCAGTAAATTGGGCAATTTACAGGAGCAGTAGGGAGGGGCTTCTAGTCCTCATTGAAATACATGGGAATCAGTGAACTTGTAGATGATTAAGTGAAACAATGTTACTACTTTGGCTAAATTATGGCCCTCTCCTTTCTAAATGAGTACTGTAGTCAGGGCCGGCTCCAGGCACCAGCTGAGCAAACTGGTGCTTGGGGCGGCAGATTGTTCGAGGCGGTATTCTGCCCAATCCTAGGGCGGCACGGCCGCTTTTTTTTCTTTTGGTTCTTGTTCTGCTCCGGCCGCCCTGTAGGGGGCGGCGGTGCGGAGAACCAGAGCGCCCTGCGGGGCAGTCCTCTTCCTTCCCTCCCCGCCAACTGGAGCGGAGCCCTCGCGGCAGGCAGCAGGAGGCGGCGCAGTGGGAGGGGCCGCGTGGCAGCGCCCCTGCTGTAGCCCTGGCCGCCCCCTTCTCTCTCTCTCCCGCCCGCTCCCTCCCCCTCCATCCCCCCCCCCAGCTGGTCCCCCTGCACCCGCGCTCCGGCCGCGCCATAGGTTTTTTTATTTTTATTTTTTGCTTTGCCGTTCTGGCCGCCCCGTTTTTTGTTTTTTTGCGCTTGGGGCGGCCAAAAAGCCAGAGCCGGCCCTGTAAACTATCCAGATTCAAAACTGCTATTGGCACAGATTTCCAACACAAAATGCTAGTCATACTCTAAATATTTCTACAGTACATATTTTGGCAAAGGCTCAAATAAAGCGAGGATCAAAAATTCAGCTCATTTGCAATGCTGTGTAACTGAGTGTAACTGAGCGCACAATATGTCTCTAAAGAATTATTTTAGGAAGCTTGTAATACCCCAGATGGGTTATCTGAAAACTGAGTGGCAATGTAGAATATACATCATAAATTAAGATCTTGGATGAATAATTATCTCCGAGATAAGCAAAGCCCAATAAAGATATCCTTTATTAACGCCATCATACAAATTTAGGAAGAAAACAATAACAGTTGCATTGTGATTTCTCAGTAAAAAGTAATAGTCCGGAATTGCATCTGACATCTTGCTTAGATTAGTATAAGAAACTGCACATCAATTAAAATCAACCTTCTGGGGTTGTTTTTCTGAAAAGGTTACAACAAATCGTGCATCTTTCTAATAAAAGTGTCAAGCACTTGTAAGCCTAAGAACTTCTGCCCAGCTTCCATGAGCCTGAGGACCATTGAATTATCCAGAGGATAATTTCTTCAGGGCTGACATGGTCTGGAATATTGGACATGAGGCAGATTTAGACAGTTTTTTTAATGCTGTTTTTCACTGAGTATTTAGCTAGTCATAAATGTTCATGTGCTAACATTTTGGGAAGTAATCTATAGACATCAATGGCAGCGCTGCCCCTATTAGCCTGAAAATGCTGTTAAGTAGGTGACTTTAGCATCCTTATCAGCTCCAAAGAAAAATTCCCATTAAGGGCAGGTTTTGTAGCTAAAAGATTAAGGCCAACATTTTCAAAACTGGGTACCTTAATATAGGCTCCTTCATTTAGGCATCTAATTAAGGGAGTCAATTTTTGATGGTACTTTGCACCCAGTAGTGTCCACCAAGGATGTCATCATTCCATTAGCTACATACTTCACCTCTGAAATGTAGAAGTTGCCCTGCCTGCTAAGAGGCAGCTGCCACTTTATGTAACATACCGCATCTGAACCGCAACAGAGTCTGTGTGCTCACTTTCTTTCTTACAGAAACTTTATTTTCTTTAGTCTGGAATAAATTCCATTTAGACTGAAAAGTATATGCTTCCCCATTTGTCTAGGACACATTTTCAGTTCCTGTCACTTCACTACAAATTGAGCTTGCAATTCTCAATACAAGTAAACTCTGATTATGCTCCTCCTCTGGGGGAGGGGTGTGTGTGTGGATAGCTGAAACCTTTAGCTAATCAGAGTTTAGAGTAAAAGGAATTTGCTTTCCTATATTAATTTTGGACACTGGGCAGAAGTGAAATGTGGATAGCTGGGTTTACTTGTATTAACATGAAGGGCCCAATTATAAGAGTGACTACTACATGTCAGGTCAATAAACAGGTCTAAATGCCCCGTAACTGAGGTATTAAAATCTAGAGCTGGATCTAAAGCTAAAAGTTTGGGGGCTTGTGTTCATATTTATTGGCCACCAAAATTAAGAATTCAGCTCCTGCAATTTGAAATAAGCAGGAGGGCCAACCAGTATGGGTAACAGAGTCCAAGATTCTGCACTTACATGTGAAAACAGGATTTGTTTGTACAATGTCGTCATCTGTATTTGAAAACTGAGCCCAGTGGCTTCCTTTTCTCTTTCCACCGAACAAATCCATTATTTTAAAGTGTTCTCTCTGGAATGGTGTAGCAAGAGGTGGGGTTTTTAACAGGGATACATTTTTGAGGGACCAGACACAACTGTCATTAAAAATGTATTCTCACGTTTTTATCGTGAGTCACAATAGTTGGGTTCTTTTAAGCTCCTGCTCTCAGATTTGTAAGAATCTCAGCTTCAATTAAAAATTCTGTAAGTTTCTAGACCTAGTGGGGAAAAAAACAACAACTGGGAAATGTGACCCCATTGCACATTGATAGCTTTGAAATGGGAAGGCAAATAAAAAAATCTCAAAATTCATTGTTTAAATAGGATTCTTTGGGTCTGACTCATTTTTGCATGCTTAAGGTTAGATATACTGTATAGCAGGAATGGAAAAAATATAGCTTACATGCTCATCACCAGCTCTTTTTATCTTAAGTTTTCCTAGATCAGGCATTAGTCTTTCCATTGGAGAACATGTGCATTTTGCTTGCATTTAGTAAGATGCTTCTTATTTTCCCCAGTTAAATTAGGCTAAATAAACCCTAAGAAGCAGGGCAGAGAGATCAGTTATAGTAGAGAGGGTTTTTAGGTATTGGAATGAGTTGAAGGATAGCCACCAATCACACTAGTCATCCTCTTCTCAACACAATTAACATGAAGGCTTTATGAGAGCTTTGTGCTTCTGATCAGCAATGCATACAAATGGAGTAAAAATGTACAAATAATGCAGCAGACCAGGACCTGGGTCATGGTTTTAAACCATACCATATACTTAGGCTTTACACATAGTTGGAACTTGTATCCTCTGATGAAGGATGAATTTGAAATACCTACAAAAAACAGGTTAGCCCTAAATTAGATTTATTCAATACCTCAGTCAGGGCACTGATTGAATGTGTCATTCCTGAATATATTTTCAGTGCATTTGTTATGAAGCAGAAAGCTAGATTAACGTGTGAATACATCCTGCCTGCTGAAATTGTCATATTTTAACTGGATAAGGTATTTCACCTTGCTTCCTGCCCTAGAAAGTGTTGTGAAGTATTGATGGCACCTTTATAACAGAACTGGGGCTGCTGCATCCCGTCCAAGCCGTGGCTTTGGTTTGGTGGTGGATGGGGTGATCGCCAGGTTTATAGAGTTTGTAATTATGTAAAGCACCTTGATGCTCCCAAGAAGTGCTATAAACATCAATGATTATAATGCTAAACTATAAACAATGCACATGGGCTTATGGCCATTGTTATTTAGGATTAAGAAATGGCCATTTGATATGACGTGTAACCTCCATTCCCCTGCTATTGCTTTAAGCTTAGAATAGTAGATTGCAGAGTGTTCTTCACAATAATGTGTTGCACATTTTTCAGAACTGAGCATTGGGGTGTAGTAGATATAATAGCATGATGTTCAACCAATCTTGGCATTCTCCCAAGCATTTTTGCTATTCTTCTACACATCAGTAGTGACTAATCTGATCACTTTCTGATCTTTCTTGAGGACTCCTGAGCATCTTATGTAAAAAATTACAGAATGCATTTTGCAGCAGCAATTATACAGCATGTTGTTCTACCCTCCCCATCCCAACTATCAATCAATCATAAACTTCTTGGTAGAGTGGCCATGTGAAGTCAATGCTATTACACTAATGATATGGAGTTTCAAATTGCTCATATTATAGCTTTATAGGCTGAATCAGTAGATGCGGCTTGTCTTCTCCAGTTTTTGGCATTTCTTGCCTTTGTCCACTCATGGAGCTGTCTGAACAATTTATTGCCTGCACCTCAGACCACAGAATCTCACCCACACCCTCTTGTAACAGGCCCTATATTTCCACTGTTTATTTCATTCAAGTCAATTTTTCAATTGCTCAGCAGCCATAATTGGGTCCATATTTTAAAATGAGCTTTGTTCCCATAGGCACCGAAATAATGTGGCCATATTTTCAGAACAGCTCTTCAAACAAGCAGCTGCCACTTAGGGAAGCTGAGCGGCACAGACAGTCTGGGTCTTCAAATTCAAATGGTGTCAAGTATTTTCTTTGACTTTAATCACTAGTTCCGCTCACAGTACGGGCCTGATTCTGTAGCTTCCAGTGAAGTCAAGAACATAACCCCCGCATTACCCTGGAATTGAGGGGTGTGTTACCCCAGAATTTGATCAAGCTAATTGCAGCCATATTGTGTGCATTCAGCCACCATGAATTAATAAAATAGAACACCACATAGTTAAGGGTTAATTTGGACAAGCAGGGCTTTTGGAGGCAAGGTCAAATACTAAAAAATTGCAAGCCTGCTGCTAATCAGCATGGGAGGAGGGGAGAAAAATCAACAAATGAGACAGAAAATAAGTGGATGGAGACCTTGAGTTTGGGCACCTTTGGTATAGAAGCTTATTATGGATAAGATTGTTCTGAATGTTTTGTTGATAAGTAGGTGGAGTTAGGAGAAGTGATGACCCAGTAGGGGTCAATATGAGCTATGTATTTTGTAAAAATTAGTTATAAGATGACTAGATATAGAGTGTACTTTTGAGCAGTTATCTGAAGCTATCCTGAAAGACTTTATCCTGACACCAGACTCCTCAGCAGGGAAGCAACCGGCCATTGCTGACGTGCTGCTAATTATTCAAAACCATCTCAGATTTTAGTTTATTTTCTAAACCCATTACTTACATCTGTGTGTGCTTAAACCTAGTAAATAGTAGCTTTAGATAAGAGCACACTTACTTGTATCAATCTTTCATCAGCTGGAAGCGCTGTGTTCCGATTGATTTATTCCTGACACCACCTGGAGTTAAACAGTTAATTTACCACTGCTTTGGGTTCTGAAAACTCTGAGTAACAGCCTCTGAAATTTTCAAGTTAGTCATGGATATTTTGGCCACCTCTGGACAAATCCTAAGAAATACAGAGCTGCATCATAATCAAAGGACCCTGTTTGACATTTCTAAATGGATTCCAGTGGCAGTGTGTTCAAAGGTTATATAAGCCAGACAGATTTATATAGGTTTCCTGGTAATTAGAAAGTTTATAGAATTCTGTAGCATTTTGACATAATAGTTTCGTAACGGACTGAACCATTTGAGAAAATTATGTGACTTCACAGCAGTCAACATTTCATTTTTTTTTAAAAGAAACATTAACTGCACTAAAATACAATGCAACTTGAATATGCAATACTTTGTTGGATGTGTGTCTTGGTTTTTCCTGTGTGTTGACAGAAAACAGTACAAGTGCAATGAAAAACTGGAGTCAAGAACAGAGCAGCTGAACCAAAATTTGATCAGACTCTGAACTTGAATCACTTGGTAATCCCTACCACACTGGTCCTGCCAATACCTCCCACTTCACCCTCCCCCAATGGAGGCCCATTCCCTTCCCTTATTTAGCCACTCACTCCTCCTTCCGCAATGCCCCCATTCCTTCCCCTCCCCCCGACCTTTAAGGAGATCCTGGGAAATTTTGACAGGCACAAGGAAGGGTAGTTGTGGTAGAGGACAGTCTGTTAGCTTTTCATCGGTGCAAGAAACTTCAGCCCTTAATCTCTGAATTTCTGTGAGCATGGGACGAGGTTTGTGAATGCCTCAAACATCACATGTAAGGCTCAGTTCAAGCGGATTTGTGGTTTGTCAGAAGTATTTTGCACAGCTTTAGTAAACATTCACAAAGGGAACTTATTACAGTGCTAGCAAAATGTCACTCGAGAATAATTGTATCAGGTACATGACATCTAAATGCTTGGTAAACTTTTAAAGAATCTGATTGCAGCAAATAGGGTTCTAAGATTGAAAAGAAAAATCTTACATTAGCATCTAATATTTATCTAGGATAATTCGATCAGCTAATGTAATCACTTAACATTTTCATTATCATCACATTCTTGACTGCAGGTAGGAGGATGTTGGTTGGAAATGTTAAAGTAATAATAGTTGCTTATTTGAGCTAAAGTAAAACAGTATTAAAACACAGGAGATGATTTTTCCAGTAATATTAGAAAATAGTCAAGATTCCATAGTCGGAGGAGAGTACTCAGATTGTGGACAGGGAAACATATGTTAGTGATATTTACCACTGAGAGCTCCACAAATCTTAACTAAATTTCCACTATCCTGCATTGTTCAGATGTGACTAGTGCTTCTAAGTGCCTCAATTTTTTGGTGCTCAACTTGACACCTTGTAGGGGCCTGAGATTGAGGGTGGGTGCCTAGCACTTTCTGAAAATCTGGCCCCTTTAAGGTGCTTCAAGAGGGGTCCCCAAAACAGAGGCATCCTGTGAACAGTGTGGAAGGAATTTTGTTAGAAGAGGATGAGCTAAATGAGAAGGCAAAGGAAGGGAGAGGACATTGAAGGGAGGGAGGTGAAAGGCACAAGGGAGGAGAGGATTGGAAGGGAAGGCAGGAGAGGAGCTTGAAAGGCAGGTGGAGTGAGGCTGACATGAAGAAACTTGGAGGCAGTGGATGGGGAGGAAGAAGCTGGCACTGGGGAGAGAATGCTCAGAGTAAATTCTCAGAAAAGACAGACTGATGACAATCAGTGACCAAAGGTGCCTCTCTTATGGCTTCTGCTGGTTCGAAGTTTTGATTCTGCTCTGGAATTTCTTTTGCTCATTGAACCCATAAAAGGGTGTTGTGTGTATGGGAAGGGATATCATCTCATCTCCACATCCCTTGATGCTTCTGTACCTGCTCCAACTGCTTGAGTCTCTGAAATCTTGGCCCCACTGTTGTCAATGGTATTTAAAAACAACAACAACACAGATGACTTTAATGGGGCCAGGATTTCACTGTCATTAGTGACTTATAAAAATTCAGGTTGGAGAGTTGGACTTTAAGACTGCACAGTTAGCAGTAGCAAAGCTGACACTGGGACAGAACAAGGAGTAATGGTCTCAAGTTGCAGTGGGGGAGGTTTAGGTTGGATATTAGGAAAAACTTTTTCACTAGGAGGGTGGTGAAGCACTGGAATGGGTTACCTAGGGAGGTGGGTGGAATCTCCTTCCTTAGAGGTTTTTAAGGTCAGGCTTGACAAAGCCCTGGCTGGGATGATTTAGTTGGGAATTGGTCCTGCTTTGAGCAGGGGGTCGAACTAGATGACCTCCTGAGGTCCCTTCCAAACCTGATATTCTATGATTCTATGACTCAAGATTTCCTCTCTCTCAGTTGCCTGCTTAGATCACTAGACAATACTGCCTTTCATTTAATCATACATATGGGGAGAGGGTGAACTTTTGCCATTGCACCATTCCTTGCAAGATGTAACATCTGATTAAGTTTTCCTTCAACAAAAGACACTCATTGGTATTACTGCAGTTCTTCAGCAAGAGCATTTAGCAACTGATTTCAACAAAAGATCTTTATCTTCCATTAGCAGGTATGATATTACAAACTCCATTCTCTTAAAATCTCATTACTCCTAGCTGGAAAGTGATCCAATTTTTATAGCTAACCACAACCCCCCCAACCTAAAAATTAAGGTTATTAAAAATTTTATAGGTACTAATAAAATTATTTAATTGCATTTTATTTTTTCTTTGAATATTCTTTATACCAATTATTTCCCCCACTTGTCATGTCAGCTGCACCTTGCCTGGTAACATTTACCATAGATAGCCAATAACTAAGCCTTAAGTTATAGGTTTGGGAGACAGGAAGAAAGGTGGTGCTATCAACTAGTGGAAAACAGAGAGGATGTGGTGGGAAAAATGGAGTTCAGTTTTCTACGCTACGTTAAGCTTGTCTAACCCACTGGTTAGCGCGTTGTGTCTCCCCTTTGGCCCCCCCATCCCGCCTGATCCACAGCTCTAGCTCAAACTGTAGAGACACATGCTTAGCTCTGGAGGGTCCCTGTTCAATCTGTGGGGTAAGCCAAGATGGCAGCTGTCACTTCCACTGAGGGTGAGCCACCCAAGTGAGAGAGACGATGCCAGATTGAAATGCAAGAGACGGGTCATGAATGGAAAAGCATAGCTGAATCAGCAGCATAGAGTTGCTGTTTGAACCCATGTGGGTTGACGAGGTCACATTATATAGGGTGTAGAAGGGAGGTGGTAGGCAAGACCTGGGGGACTCAAACAGAGGGGGAAGTTTAGAGTATGAAGAGCTCCAAGAGACATACAAAAAGAGCAACCTGTCACTTGCACCCCTACCCTACAAAAACAGAAAAGCTTCTTGTCACAATCCTGGGTCTCCTTGAACCCAGTCTCAGATATTTGCTGCCACCACCAAGCTTCTCACTTGGAACTTTTAACTCAGGGCATTCCTCCTTCTGCTCCCTGGGCAGAACAAGGGCCCTGGTTCTAGGAGTGGGGGTCCCCCAATAGGTAATGATGGATGTTCACAGGCCACTGCAGAAATCCCCAGACTCCAGAAAGGGGTACAGTAGTCTGGTCTAAACACACTGACAAATTGAAGGTTAGTTTTTTAAATAAATTAATGCAGACATACAAGTCTAAATAGGAAGAAAAGATGGTCCAGTGGTTAAGGATGTGTTCATAGTATATCAATTGCCAAAGGGTGGGGGGGGGGAGAGAGAGAGAACTTGAAATGACAAAATGGAAGAATAATGTATTCCAAGTTGGGGAAACCAAAGGAGGACAATACAAATTTGAATCATCCTAATAGGTTTGAAGAGACACATGGACATATAGGCACATATTGCGCAAGGTAAAAAACATTATGGAATGGAAATCCAGAAGTTCTAATCACTGGCTTTTAATCATCAAAATAAAACTCATTTTAAGTGAGTATAACTTGCTCCAAAATAAGAATCTTTGCCAAGCACTACTCTCTGGGATCCCTCTGTTGCCAAGTTCCCCCTTTGTGACCATCACCTGGCAACATCTTTTGGCAACATCCATCAGCCCCTCCTTCACACCCCATTCACAATCCACAAATTCTAGACCATCAGTGTTGGCTACTTCTCATCTGCTCTCAGCCCTCTACTTTCTACCATTGTTGACAATCTCCATGCTTCACTCTTCTCCGCTCTGACTTCTCCTCCCCCCCCCCCCCGCAAGATCTGCCCTGGCTCAACCCCAAAGTCAGCTTCCTGTGCTCCTACTCTCAGGCTACAGACCATCTCTGGTGAAAAATCCCATGACCAGGCTGACCTCCTCCACTACAAACTTGTTCTCCCCTGCTTCAGTTCTGCCATCTTTCTAGCTAGGCAGCTCTACTTCTCCAATTTAAGTGAACCCCGTGTCCTCAATCCTAGCCACCTTTGACCCAAACCCTCCTGTTTCCACTTCTCTCAAAAGAAATCAGCGAGATCCTATGAAGAGAGAAAACTGACCAAATATGACATGACCTTCCCCTCCCCCTTCCTCTTCTTACAACTCCTTCCTTCACTGTCAGACCCAGAAGTTTCTCATCTTCTCTTCCTCTAAAAATCACTACATTTGCTATACTGAGCCTATCTGGCACCCACTCTCACCCCTCAGCTCATTGTAGACAGATTGAATGCACTCTCTGGAGTTTCTCTTCCAATTCCATACTAGAACCTCTCCAACCCAACTTCTGCCCCTTGCAGTCAATTGAAACTGCTCTTGTCAAAGTCTCTAGCAACCTTTTTCTAGCCAAAGCTCAGAACCAGTACTCTATCTTCATAAGAACGTAAGAATGGACATACTGGGTCCGATCAAAGGTCCATCAAGCCCAGTGGCCATTGGCAGGTACCCCAAAGGGAATGAACAGACAGGTTATCATAAAGTGATCCATGCCCTGACATCCAATCCCAGCTTCTGGCAAACAGAAGCTAGGGACACCGTTCCTGCCCATCCTGGCCAATAGCCACTAATGGACCTATCTTCCAAGAATCTATCTAGCTCCCTTTTGAACCCCATTATAGTATTGGCCTTCACAACCCCTCTGGCAAGGAGTTCCAGAGGTTGACAGTGCGTTGCATGAAAAAATACATCCTTGTGTTTGTTTTAAACCTGCTACCTATTAATTTCATTTGGTGCTCCCTTGTTCTTGTATTATGAGACTGAGTAAATAACACTTCCTTATTTACTTTCTCTATACCACTCATGATTTTATAGACCTCTATCATATCCCCCCTTAGTTGCCTCTTTTCCAAGCTGAAAAGTCCCAGTCTTATTAAGCTCTCTTCAAACAGAAGCCATTCTATACCCCTAATAATTTTGGTTGCCCTTTTTTGAACCTTTTCCAATTCCAATAGATCTTTGAGATGGGGTGACCACATCTGCACGCAGTATTTGAGCTGTGGGCGTACCATGGATTTATATAGAGACAATATGATATTTACTGTCTTTTTATCTATCCCTTTCTTGATGATTCACAACCTTCTGTTCGCTTTGACTGCCGCTGCACATTGAGTGGATGATTTCAGAGAACTGTCCACAATGACTCCAAGATCTCTTTCTTGAGTGGTAACAGCTAATTTAGACCCCATCATTGTATATGTATAGTTAGGATTATGTTTTCCAATGTGCATTACTTTGCATTTATCAACATTAAATTTCATCTGCCATTTTGTTGCCCAGTCACCCAGTTTTGTGAGATACTTTTGTAGCTCTTTGCAGTCTGCCTGGGACTTAACTATCGTGAGTAGTTTTGTATTATCTGCAAATTTTGCCACCTCACTGTTTACCCCTTTTTCCAGATCGTTTATGAATGTGTTAAATAGGACAGGGCCCAATACAGATCCCCCGGGGGACACTGCTATTTACCCCTCTCCATTCTGAAAACTGACCATTTATTCCTACCCTTTGTTTCTTATCTTTTAAACAGTTACCAATCCATGAGAGAACCTTCCCTCTTATCCCATAACTGCCTATTTTGCTTAAAAGCCTTTGGTGAGGGACCTTGTCAAAGGCTTTCTGAAAATCTAAATACACTATATCCACTGGATCTCCTTTGTCCACATGCTTGTTGACCCCCTCAAAGAATTCTAGTTGATTGGTGAGGCATGATTTCCCTTTACAAAAATCATGTTGACTATTTCCTAACAAATTATGTGCATCTATGTGTCTGACAATTTTGTTCTTTACGATAGTTTCAACCAGTTTGCCCAGTACTGAAGTGAGGCTTATTGGCCTGTAATTGCTAGGGTCACCTCTGGAGCCCTTTTAAAAAATTGGTGTCACATTAGCTATCCTCCAGTCATTTGGTACAGAAGCGGATTTAAATGATAGGTTACAGATGACCGTTAGTAGTCCTGCAGTTTCACATTTGAGTTCCTTCAGAACTCTTGGGTGAATACTATCAGGTCCTGGAGACTTATTACTGTTTAGTTTAGCAATTTGTTCCAAAATCTCCTCTAATGACACCTCAATTTGGGACAGTTCCTCAGATCTGTCACCCAAAAAGAATGGCTCAGGTTTGGGAATCTCCCTCACATCCTCAACAGTGAAGACCGATGCAAAGAATTCATTTAGTTTCTCCGCAATGGCCTTATTGGCTTTGAGTGCTCCTTAAGCATCTTGATTGTCCAGT
Source organism: Emys orbicularis (assembly GCF_028017835.1). Classification (NCBI taxonomy): domain Eukaryota; kingdom Metazoa; phylum Chordata; order Testudines; family Emydidae; genus Emys; species Emys orbicularis. The sequence goes on from NC_088691.1 coordinate 61,536,737, forward strand.
GGCCCCACTGGTTGTTTAGCAGGCTTTCTGCTTCTGATGTATTAAAATTTTTTTGCTATTACTTTTGGAGTCTCTGGCTAGCTTTTCCTCAAATTCTTTTTTGGTCTAATTGTATTTTTACACTTCACTTGCCAGAGTTTATGCTCTTTTCTATTTTCCTTAGTGGATTTATCTTCCACTTTTTAAAGGATGCCTTTTTGCATCTCACTGCTTCTTTTGCTTTGTTGTTTAACCACAGTGGCTCTTTTTGGTTCTCTTTCTGTGCTTTTTAATTTGGGGTATACATTTAAGTTGAGCCTCTATTATGGTGTCTTTAAAAAGTTTCCACGCAGCTTGCAGGGATTTTACTTTTGGTACTGTATCTTTTAACTTCTGTTTCACTAACCTCCTCACTTTTGTGTAGTTCCCCTTTCTGAAATTAAATGGTACAGTGTTGGGTCGCTGTGGAGTTTTCCCTGCCACAGGCATGTTAAATTTAATTATATTATGGTCACTATTACCAAGCAGTCCAGCTATATTCACCTCTTGGACCTGATCCTGGGCTCCACTTAGGACTAAATCAAGAACTGCCTCTTCTCTGGTGGGTTCCAGGACTGGCTGCTCCAAGAAGCAGTCATTTAAGGTGTCAAGAAACTTTATCTCAGCATCCCTTCCTGAGGTGATATGTACCCAGTCGATATGGGGATAGTTGAAATCCCCCATTATTATTATTATTATTGAGTTTTTTATTTTAATAGCCTCTCTAATCTCCTTGAGCATTTCAGAGTTACTAACACCATCCTGGTCAGGTGGTCTGTAATATAGCCCTATTGCTATATCTTATTTTCCAAGCATGGAATTACTATTCATAGAGATTCTATAGTACAATTTAGTTCATTTAAGATTTTTACTTCATTTGATTCTATGCTTTCTTTCACATATAGTGCCACTCCCCCACCAGCATGATCTGTTCTGTCTTTCCGATATATTTTGTACACTGATATTACTGTGTCCCATTGATTATCCTCATTCCACCAGGTTTCTGTGATGCCTATTATATCAATATCCTCATTTAATACTAGGCACTCTAGTTCACCCATCTTATTATTTAGACTTCTAGCATTGGTATATAAGCATTTTAAAAACTTGTCATTTTTTGGCTGTCCCCTATTGCATGACTTTTTTTCATTTGACTGTTTTTCATCAGATCCTCCCTGTATTTTATCATTTTCCATCCTCTCCTCCTTATTAGGACATAGGGAATCTCCATTTATAGATCCTCCCTTAACGGATGTCTGAACCACATGCTCCTCCACACCTGTTGGCTTTCCCCCAGCCCTTAGTTTAAAAACTATTCTACAACCTTTTTAATTTTAAGCACCAGCAATCTGGTTCTGTTTTGGTTTAGGTGGAGCCCATCCTTCTTGTATAGGCTCCCCCTCTCCCCAAAGCTTCCCCAGTTCCTAATAAATCTAAACCCCTCCTCCCTACACCATTGTCTCATCCACGCATTCACCTTGACCTCTCAACTACCTTCAATACTGTGTTCACCATGCTCTTCTCCTTGAAATTTTGTCATCCTTTGGTTTCTGTGCCTGCCCTCTCCTATCTCTTTAATAGCTTCTGCTGAGGATCCAGACCCCCTGCTTTCTGTGAGGGCTCTACAGGTCTCTGCCCTTGGTCCCCTTCTCAGTTCCTTCTACACCTTGTCTCTGGGTAATTTAACAGAAATACAAATTCAACTACCGTCTCTATGCTGACAACTCTCAGATCTAGCTCTACTCTAGGCCTTTCTCCTTTCGTTCAAACTAACACCTCAAGCCTGTTTCTCTGACCTCTCCTCATGGATGTCTACCCATTAGTCAAGCTCCACTTAGCCAAAACAAGGCTCAATCTGCACCCTCCTCCCCACCTCCTTTCTCTGTCACTATGGACCAGTGGTCCTCAACCTGTGGGCCGCTTGTGGACCAATCAGTACACAGCTGCGGCCCATTGACATCGCCAGGTCTATACCGGTAATATAAATATTGCGTGGATGCGGCCCATACAACACAGAGCTGCAGCTGTGGCCCATAATGGTAAATGGGTTGAGAACTACTGCCACCATCCTGTCTGTCACCCAGACTCAACCTGGGCATCATCTTTGACTTGGACCTCTCTGGGTCCTCATATCCAGGCAGTCACTAAATCTCACCTGTCCTTTCTGCATCACATCTCTAAGAGATGCCCTTTTCTATCCATACAAAGCCAAAATGCTTGACCAGGCTTTCATCAGCTCACATCTCTATTAGTGCAACATTCTTGTATGTGTCAAGGCCAGAGAAAATCTTGCTTTGGTCATATCCATTCAGACTTCTGCTGCAAAGATCATTTTCCTAGCCTGTTTCGAGAATATCTACATATATGTGTCAGGGATGGGGAAAGTGAAAGCAAGGGAAATAATTCCATTATTAAAGAGTGCAACACCTGTCTTCAATTTCTGTTTACTAGTCTGCAGATAAGAAAATAGCGTTCTTCACAAAAGACACTAGCTATTAAGGGAAACATGCATTGCTCTCATTTAAGTAATTAAAACCACAAAAATTTCTCCATGGGTGGTATGTGGCTCTTTCCTCTTTCTTCACAGACAGACTATCAATCATTTTTCTATAGTGTGGTGTCCACAATTTTCCTGCCTCAAAGCACCAGACTTTTATATGTACAGTTTCAAACCATCCTGCCCACCAGGCTTCTTATAATTTATCATGTTTTAAACCGGGCGGGGGGGGGGGGGGGGAATGTTTGAAAAAAAATGAAATTAAACAAAAGCTGACTTTTTTATATATAATAATTGAGCACAACAATGAAACTTTTCCAGGTGCAGATTGTTTAAGCACAGCAAGGGCATTATTTCTTGAACAAATGCTCTTAATACACAGTATATTTTATGTTTTCCATCTTGAAATCTATGGGTGGGTGTTTTTGTCTTACCGCTTTTGTGCTTAATGCTGGGGCTTGACAAGAGATTCTCTGTGGTGCGTTCAGTTTATTTAACGAGCGGATTTCCTGAGGTCATGTCTATTGTTTGTGCTTAAAGATTTAGCTTGACAAACATAACATTTTTGAGATGCAACTTGTACCACCGGGGCCTGGTTACTGAATTTAGTCGTAATGCAACGAACTACTCTCCAGTCTACACTGCGTCTGGGAAAAAGCCTCCCGCTCTGGATCCATAGACTTGGTTTAGCAGGGCTGCAGCTGCGCTCTAAAACTAGGCATGGAGGCAGTGCTTTTATGTTGTGGGTCAGGCACTCAAGCCCACCTGCCGCCCCCCACGGCCTCAGAGCCCGAGCTCCAGCCTGCGCCGCAAAGGCTACACAGCTACTTTTAGAGCACTAGCCTGAGCACCACTAATACCAGTCTTTGGACCAGAGCTAGGCGGCTTGCTCCCAGATGCAGTGCAGACATGTCCCCTGTCAGTCTTGAGAATGTCCATTCAGCACCACCCATAGGATGCAGCCTGAAGCTCTAACACACGCACGCACTCCGCTTTGTTCTGGGGGTTATCCTATTCTATGGGTCTGTTTTGTCACATCTATACTGCAAAAAAACCACCGCAGCAAGTCTCAGAGCACAGGTCAACTGACTTGGGCTCAGAGGGCTCACGCTACAGGGCTAAAAATAGCAGCGTAGACGCTCAGGCTGGAGCCCAGGCTCCAAGTTCCTCCCCGCTTGCTGCCTTTCATAGACGGGGCTCTACCCAAGCCCGAGCCGCTACTCGGCCATTTTTAGCCCTGCAGTATGAGCCCTGCAAGCCAGAGTCAACTGATCCAGTCACTGAGACTTGCTGCTGTGGCGGGAGGGTTTTTTAGTGGTTGCTGCATAGACATACCCCTAAATACATTCTCCTGTCCACCCAACTAATAAGATCAGAGAAAATCTATAATGAACTAGTAACCTCTTGGTTAACATGCCTCTGAGGAGAACTACCCCTAACATGAGACAGAAAAAGTTAATTATAAACACACATTGGAAAAAGCTAAAGGGATACTTCTTGTGAAACATGAAACAACAATATGACTTCTGCATACAGTGTTTTTAACAACTATCCAGTGGGCAGTTTTCCAGTAGCATTAATTAGTTACAGGAAAAATTAGGTCTTTGAAGAGTACTACATTTCTCCTATCTGCAGAGGAGCAACTCACCAGCCAATGCACCCCTTGGTGGTGGGGCATGCCATAGCAGCCTCTTAACCTGATCCCTCTGCCAACAGTCACTCTGGTCATACAGTGGTCTGCTTCTTCTCATGGCTTAGCCCTCCAGCCAGCTCACTTTAAAGTGTCACTCCTTCCAGGGTGCTGTACAAACAGTGTCCCACACAACTCTAATGATCAACAGCATCTTTTACCCATCCTGGCCTCCTCTACAGCATTCCCACTCTTCTCTCAGTACTAGGTTTTCAGGCTCCCCCCACAGAATGCAGAAACCCCCCAGACAAAACAAACCCAACAAAAGCAACCTCCTGCATATCTGAGCTCGAGCTTCTAGTCCTTCTGGGTTCTCCCCAGCTCCCTGTTCCAGAACACTGACTCCCTCTGCCCAGGGCCACGTCCCCAAAGCCTTGCCTCATTCCCAGGGCCTACCACTGGGCACTTCCTTTCCTACAGCTTCCCATGGTTCCTTTCCCAGAGTGAGGCCTCTAACAATCTCCCTGCTGTGTCTTTGTCCTGGGTCCTTCTCCTAGACCTTTTCCCAGCTGTGTCCAATTAATGGCAATTAAGCCACCCAATCAGGATCACTGGGAGATAGCAGTCTCACAGGCAAAACTGAGCCCAACTCCCCTTAAAGGACTAGCCAGCCTCTGACACTATCCTTAAAAAGCATATTGTAACTTTTGTCTGAATTCTTTTGAATGTGCCATTTATCATTAATTGTATGAAGGAACCCATTTAGGTCCATTAGCCTACTGGGTCAGCCTGGACGGAACCCCAGGCCAGCAGCGGGCTGAGCAGGGCTGGCGGCTGGGACCCCAGCTGGCAGGGGCCAGCGGACAGAACCCCAGACCGGTGGCGGGCTGAGCCGGTCAGCCTGCTGCCGACATGGGGTCCCAGCCACCGGTCCGCTCAGCCTGCTGCCAGTCTGGGGTTCCATTCGCTGACCCCTGTAAATGTAAAATGTATTACTGGCACGTGAAACCTTAAATTACCACAAATAAATGACGACTTGGCACACCACTTCTGAAAGGTTGCCAACCCCTGGTCTAAGTTGTAGAAGCAAGATGTAAGCTGAACTGCCCTTTGCTTTATAAGTGCTTCTTTGATTACTATATTCAATCAGCCTGTGGTTTACACAAACTTCCTTTTACTCTGCATTTCCAAGAATTAAAAGTCAGTGATTTACATCCTCCACTAGTCGTTCATTAAAACATGCACAGCTCAGTGATAATATTGACTAGTAACAGGCAGAAAAGCATTGAAGTGAAGCTGTTGATTCTTTCCAACATTTCTATTGTATTGATCTTGCTTTCCTAGGCTTCACAAATGTATTTTGTGCCTCTGTAAATCTGTAAGCTAGTCCCACCTCTACTGCAATAATTCTGTACTTTGGAGCTTGATTTGAATGGTTTTTAATCAGACCATTTCAGGCTGCAACTGAAGAACTGCACAGATAGAATATTAGGTTCTTGGAAATAGGGGGCAGAGCATTAGCTCATGTAAATAGGCAGCATTCTATTGACTTCAGTGGAGCTATGTTCATTTAGCAATGTGGATGTTTTGAGTCCATGAGTTGTATTATAATCTTTGTAAAGAGTATAGTTAAGGTTCTCTGTGTATTGTCTGGAGGATTCAAATATCTCAGAGTACGGAATTCAAGGTCACCTTCAAATGGGAAAACTGAGCTTGTAACATTTTCCATCTTTGCTATAAAAAGACCACCTGAAAAGGGTTTGTTTTTTTAAAAGCCTTTGTGAGTTTACACACTGAAAATTCAGTCCTCTTATCCTAGGAGACTGATGCCTGGAAACCTAGTGATTGACAACATCATAACAGTTGAGAGTGAAGGAGGAACAAGTAAAATAGGGAAGGGATTTTTAATAAAGACTATAATCAAACTTTTTTATCAACTTCTATGGTTATTTTACATCAATGGCAGCTTAACATTCTGGAGAAAGGACATCTGTGTTAAAGTTTCACCAAATTCTACATTTAAAGGTGAGCACACCCAATTCATATCCTCCAAAACATCCAGAAGGTCTTTCATCAAAACCAAGACTGACCTTACTAAAATTAAAAGTATTTAAGAAAAAACTTCAGAAAGCAGAAACTAAAGAGCTGTAATCCAAGCAGAGAATTGACTATACCATGGTCTTTTTCCAAAGTTTTAACACACAGTACTACATGTATCTCGGTATACAGAACTAGACAGGGAAGGGCAGAGCTGGATTAGATTTCCCAAAGAACTGTAATAATGTGAAGATGACCATCTCTACTGTGTTTATGTTTATACATTTAACACTGCTCTTTTTACACATGATTTTACTCTCAATAATTACCTTTTCTGAGAAGGAGTTAAGAAGGAACACACTAACTGAATGCACATGTGTGATGCATAAGCTGACGATTCCTTTTAATATAGTTTTAGACAAGCTATCATCTCTTCTGTGTTCTTATTCCCAGGTGATTTGGTGCATGCTTGCATTTGATAGAGCATACTTTCCCTTGAACTAGCCATATGCATTTCACTGTCATAGGAGATTCCTATGCTTCTATTTTACATTTTCTAACAACTTTCATACATCCAAGAGCATTTTCTGCATGGAACAGGATTGGAGTTGAGATCCAGCACTTGTGAAGGGTACCTGTTCTAGGTGAGTGCCTGACATTGTTAGCCACAGCCTCCTGGCTGTCCAGCCCTTTGCTTTACATGGCCTGTTTCTATTGGAGTTTATGTTTTTTTCTAAATAGCTTTTCAACATTGAGGTCTCCAGGAGTCCACTCCCCACCCCCTTTGCCTAACTCAGCATATATTTTTTTGGATCAGTGTTTAAAACAACCCTGTCAGGATGCTGATTTACTTGGCATTGTACCTTGTGGCAGCAGTGGATGGTCAGCAAAACTGTCTAAAAGCGAAAATGAACTTTTATGGGTTTCTAGGAGTGACTTTGCAGCATGACTCTTGAGTTGTTTTACCCACGCACCCTTATGCACGGTGCAGTGTAGCATGGAAAAGAAATGACGGAAGTAGCAAGAAATCCAGCAGCAGCACCTAGAGCAACATCCTTATGTGATTCACACCATCTGGATTTCATCCCCCTCCAGTGAGACTACCAGATACACAAGAATGAAAAAAGGAGGAAATTAAACAAATGCTAAGAGTTTACATAGCTGAGACCTTGCACCCAGACAGACTGGAATCTACTACTCATTTCTTGCTAGACTCCTAGGGACAGGATTTGGGGTATGGCCAGGCTGTGTTCAACTCCAGGACCTGAGGAGGGTTAAGTCACCTTTATGCCTCCTCTATCCTGGAACTGATCCCAAAACAATTTAGAGCAGTTTCAGGGCTGCTCTTTACACCAACTGGTAAGTGCTTCTTAGGGCTATTGCACCAGCCAGGATCACTACAGCACAAGGCATTCTGTGCACACACCCTTCCTGCCTCTGATTACACCACCTACATAAGGGAGGCTAGGCATGGGTGGTGTATAGAATTGCTTCCATCAGCTTTGTGACATCTGCCTTTCCCCTACAAAAGAGGGATCCTCAGCTGGCTGTTTAAATGGCACAAAGAAGATGGAGTGGGGCCAAGGGTCTGGCTTACGGTTCATGTTTTTAGATATCTTCAGTTTATCTGGATGACTTTTTATAGTTTCCCTTCCCAGATATTTAAGTTGTAGATAGAGTGGTTAATATTTCACCTTTTAATATCAGGCACCCTCCTTAGCTATTCTCTAGGGCACACATCCAGTCATAATAAGCACACACAGCTCCCACTAACTCTCTGGAGTTGTGGGTGCTCAGCAACTCTGGGAACCAGGCCCTGACTGTACAGCATTTCATTCCAGTATTTAATATGTTAATTTATTTGTGCACACATACTTTTGAGCAGAAGATACTTTTTCTGTGGATAGGAACCTTTCCCCTCCTTCCAGTTCCAACTCCTTCCCTCTTATTTGCTCATTACTGAACCAGTATATCCTCCTGTGTAGAAAGCTCTACTTGTGCTTATGTTTGATGGCTTTCCTCTACCTTTGCTTAGAGCCCGTATAGGAGGCAGCAACTATGACTATAAATCAAGCGCATTCAGACCCAAAGGATCTTCTTGAAATAATGAATGTTTAACTCGACCAGTCTCCATCCTCATCTCAACGAGTTAAGCAAGCACCCACATTGACATGGTGAATACATGCACCTTGGAATTCCTAGACCAATATAGAATCCTGAATCTAAGAGCATGGAATTTCATTAGAATTTTTGGAATTACACAGGATGTGGATATTTGCAAAATATTGCAAAGCTTGTTCTATCATTCTGTTCCACACTCAGAAAAGGTTGTAGGAGACTAGCTGATATCTAGTAGACCCAAGCAAGATGACTTCCCATTAGGCTTTGAGGTTGTTTGGACAACTGAAATTGAGCCAGAGATGTTTCATTTTGTGCATTAGGACTGGTTACTGCATATCACAATTTTTACCAAAAAAGTTCCTGACAAAGGGATTGATCCTGCTGCCATTGAAGATAATGACAAAAATCCCAATGATTTAATTGGAAACAGAAGTAGTTTGGGCATGAATTTACAGAGTCAAATGAAGCACAGCTCATATTTACTCCTCACTTTGATCCTAAACTGTTGAGGTATTTCTGTGTACTGCTAAAACACCATATAGGGTTGCATTTTACTGCTGGGTGAAGTGACTCTCTTAAAATGTAGGGACAAACCCTGACATCCTTACTCAAATTCACATTGACTTTTTAATGGAAGTTTACCTGAGTAACGACTGAGCATAAACTGAGGGGTGGCCTACTGCTTGATCCTTTGGCAGAAAACACACTATAAATTTGTCTGCAGTATTTAGAACGTAAGCTCTTTGGAGAAGGGGCTGTCGCTTGCTGTATGTACAGTGCCTAGCACAGTGAGAACCCACAACAGTTGAGGCCTCTAGGTGCTACCACAATATGAATGGTTAAGATGATTTGTATATGTCTCACTATCATTAGATTAAAGAGATAAAAATGAAACATTATGAACTTTTCACACAAGAGCCTATATAGGCTCAGGCTTCACCACATATAATGGGCTCATTACACTGCTCCTTCCGTTATGGAACATTTTAATACAATCTGTTGACAAATCCATTATCTATGGAATAATATCACTTACAAATGAAGCAATCATTACTTTGGAAGACATGTTTCCAATAGTTTACTAACCAATTTGTCAGCTATAGTCACAGTGACGTGAAGATGGAAGTAGTTAACATGAAATAGCTTGGTGGTTTGACTATAGCAAGGCTCAACTTTGAAGTGACTATTTCTGTTATAGGCTGCCATTTCATTAAGGATTTATGAAACTGCAATGTTCCTGTTAATAAAATACAACTGTAGCCTCTCAGAGACTGATGTGGAATACTTTGCTTCTTTTATGATGTAATACGGGGGGACTGGTAAACTCTTTTGATAGAAAATGAGAGAAAAGATGAATGAGCAAGACAGCAGCTTTGGCCTCAATTATCCCTCTTACAAGACAGAGTGAGCAATGAAGATATGCAGCCCAAGCAAGGGTGCCTGAAGGCATTATTGCCATACAAGAAATGATGCCTCCTGGGCACTGTAGGTAGAGCACACTGGCTACGCTGGCAGGGCCGGCTCTAACTTTTTTGCCACCCCAAGCAAAAAAAAAAAAAAAAGAGCGCTGCCCCGCCAAAACACCGTGCCCCCCCGAGCGCCGCGCCGCCGAAACACCGCGACCCCCCCCCGAGCGCCGCGCCACGCCGCCGAAACAAAAACAACCCACCCCCCCCAAGCGCCGCCCGGCCAAAACAAAAACAACCAAAAAAAACCCTCGAGCGCCGCCCCGCCGAACCAAAAAAAAAAACAAAAAAACCAAAACCCGAGTGTTCCCCGCCGCCCCTTACAAGGTGCCGCCCCAAGCTTGGTCGGCTGGTGCCTGGAGCCGGCCCTGTACGCTGGTATAACTGGCTGGAGCAGAGCTTTCCAAGTGTTGCTCTGTTAGCATGTTGGGAGCAGTGAGCACGCACCCTTTACTGGAATATATTGCCTCAGGGACCTGATGGTAGCAACGGCATAAACCATCTTGTCCTGAAGCTTTTCCCTCCCTGCTGTCTAATTATGATCATCCTCTACCTATGTAGCACTTCTGCATTGGAGTGGCCAGGATAAGGCCTTTGGGGTGGAAGTTTCAGAACATTTAGCATTGGCCCAACTGAGCTGTAAAAACTCCCATCGGCTGCAATGGGACCAGAGTTTGGCCAAGGCTGAGAGGTTTTGAGAATACACAGCTGTAGGTCTTTTCTGTGCTTGCCTATGTTTGTATCTGAGAGCAAAGTCGAGAGTATCTATGGCTGCACCGAGTCAGGATGGGACTCTTTGGGCATTTTGGTCAGATACTGTATAGTTTGGTCTACCATTGGCATTCACTGAAGGCAAACAAAAGAGGAGGATGTGATCTTCGTGGACTTGCTCTATCACTGGGATTTTCCACACTGAGTGCTGCTAAGCCTTTTGATTCAGGGCTCTAGCATAAATCTACATGCTCAATGAGGGTATTTCCCCACACCAGCTCCCCACAAACATCATGCAGATGTGTGCACACAGAGGGAGGCGGGGGGGTTCCTATCCTAAGATGGTGAATAGGTCCCCTCTCCTGACCTGGGGTGTGTGTTTGTGGAGGGAGCTAAAGGAACAGTGGTTGGCAGCTTCCTGATAATCAGCAGGTGGGAGGAATATGCCATATGGCCCAGACAGGGCTGTGATAAGGGTGGGGGAAGAGATGCTCCTGACTCCCCCCACCTGAGGGGTGGCTTAGGTTATCACCACAGCAGTCTGACACAAAACTGCTCACAGTCCTCACCCATGAGGCTCTGCAGCATAAGCTGTAAGCACCACACTAGTGTTTCAACCTGTCCCTAGTGGAGTGGGGCTCCTATGTGAGCCAATGGCAGCAGCAGCTTTGGGAGCCTGGTGTGAACTAGCTCTTCTGGCAGGGCTGCAGTGTGGGGATTTCCATTTTCATGCTGGCACAGTCTCTGAAGAAATCAAATTGCCACCAATCATCATCTGTACCCCCCAAGCCCATACAGCCCCTCAACACAGCCTGATCCTGAAAGGTACAGATTTCCATTGACTGTAGTGGGAGTTGGATTGGGCTCTGAAAACATAAATGCCATGCATTTTATCTAATGGGAATAGATTAAAATGATTTGAATTACCCTACACACCCTTCTCTGCTTCCTCCAACAAGTAAAAGCTAACCCTTGTGAATCAAACATTGCTTTGATAACCAAGGCCCTAGCTGGCTTAGTGATCACTTTCGCCTAGTCCTAGGTGATGGGTTTTTCAAATGTGCTCACTCAAGAGCAGCAAACTGTCCTTATCAATACACCCCTCTCATCTCAGACTCTTGTGGGCAGTTTATAGAAAGGAAATGGACATTTTCCTCCTTTTTCAGCCCACCTCTTTGGTCTCTGTTTCTGATCTCTGCCCCAAATCTCTTAAGTCCCCTCCACTACTGCTAGCCAGCCATGATATAGTTTCTAAACATTATGCACTGCTCATGAAGCACAAAGTGCCCATATAAAATCAGCCTTCCTAAAATAGTTCAGTACATTTAGTTATTGCCAGTAGAGAAAGAACCCATGAAATGAGCAAATCAGAATGTCATTGGTTTAGTATGTCATATACCATAGTCATTCCAGCCTGCCATATTTATTTAACAGATTTTTTGAACCAAGGTTACAATTATACGGAGTAAATTTAAAAAACCCCAATAGATTGACAAAGCAACACTATACTGCAGCAGTGCCCTCTCCATTAAGCCTTGATCCTGCAAAGCTGTATGTGCTGAACTTTATTCTTGACTTGAATGGAGCTACTCAGAGTATGAAAAGTTAAACAGATGCGTAAGTATTTGCATGAGTGGGGCCCTCGTTGTTTCTAACCTTGGTCCCACTGAAGTCAATAAGATTTTTGTCATTGACTTTAAAACAGAGCGGGATTGCACATTATTTTAGTCTACTTATCAAAGTGGCAGTACAGCCAGAGAGCCAAAAGGAAATAGGGGTAAAAAAAGAACAACTGGTTAGAACAATAAACCTACCAGATGGGTAGCTTTACGCTTTTATGATGTTTATAGAACCAAATACCAAACAGCAAGAAAGATTTCCCAGGGCAGAACATGACAGTTTGGTCAGGATCATTTAGGTTATACAGTTTAGTTATGAAAACTCCCTTGAGCAACAAAACAGAAGCCCAAGCAACATCAAAAATTGGTTTAATATTATCCACATATTTTCTTAGTCAAAATAGTATGATTTGAAAAACCTATTCAAAATTTCTGTAAACCTTTCAACTATTAAAATATACTGCATGCAAAACAGGAGGAGAGACATTAAAAATCATTCTTTCCAAAAATAAATACGCAAATGAAAATTAGAGTTTAACCTGAAAGAGTTAGTTGCATTTTCTCTTTTGAGCCTGAGGTAAATAAACTGAGAATTGAACTTCTGGCTGTATTTGCAAACACTGTATACGCTGCCTATTAAGTATAAGTAAACATACTGCAATTAATATTGCAATGCTAATCATGCTGGAAGAGAGAAGAGACTGAAAGAAATAAGAAGGAAAGGTGAGAAATTAGGCAAAGTGGAGAAATGAAAAGCAAGAAGTACGTTAGAGAGTTATACATAAAAGATAAAGGTAAGTTAGAATGCAGAAATATGATGTATCTACCTAGAAGGCCAACCTTTTATAATGTGCTCATCACCAGGGAATCTGCTGGATAAAGAGTAAAGGGAAAGCTGTGGCAAGCAGTTAGCCAGCAGATCCTAAAACAAAGACTATAGAACACAAGAGTCCAACAAACTTTTTTTTAATGCTTGCAGGTTAAGAACTAGCTGTTCACCCAGACTCCTTTCAGGATTTGTCTTGCTTACCCCCAAGTTTCCCCTCACATAAAAACTACTAGGTTACAAAATCAGACATAAAAATACAGAAGTGTCACAGCACATTATTACTGAAAAATTGCTTACCTTCTCATTTTTACCATATTATAAAATAAATTGATTGGAATATAAATATTGTACTTACATTTGAATGTACAGTATATAGAGCAGTATAAACAAGTCATTGTATGTATGAAATTTTAGTTTGCAGTGTCTTTGCTAGTGCTTTTTATATAGCCTGTTGTAAAACTAAGCAAATATCGAGATGAGTTGATGTACCCCCGGAAGACCTTCGAGTACACATACCCCTGGTTGAGAAGCACTGATTTAGACTACCCGATTTAGGTATCTTCTCCTTGCATTGCTTCCATTTATTTTTCTACCTATCCATACTTCTGATTCTTTCCCCCTGTAGACAGAACCAATTAAGCTAAGATTTTCAAAGTGATTTGGCAGCTTTAGTTCTTGGTGCCCAACTTGAGATGCCTTAAAAGGGCCGGACTTTCAGTGAGCAGGTGCTCAGCACTTTCTGAAAATTGGGCCCCCAAAACAGAGGCAATCAAAATCACTGGTCACTTTTGAACATCCTGGGCTTAATGGGCAATCTTTTATAACTGCAGACACCTGACAGACTTTACAAGGAGTAATCCACATATTTCAGGTACCTGCTCCTCAATTTCTAGAGACCAAAGGAATTTTTAGTCAGTAACTGATGGTTTTAGAGAGACTCATCTTTTTCTTGTGCTGTATTTGAAAAAGAGGCTATCAAGTCATACTTTGAAGTGTAGCTGTCAATCAAGGGTAATACAGGAAACATTACATTTTAAACCTCAGTTACCAGAAACAATTAATGTTGCATACATTGAGTATTTATCCTCCCATATAGGGCGTATTTGACAAGTGGCCACTCAAAGCTAGGGGACATTTCAAAATCTACATGTGCTCTGGGCATCTAGCATACCTAGCTAGGACACTGAGAATGCTGATCTTTATGCCACATGCGGGGGACACTTTTGTGGTTTTAAATTTTGGTGAAATACAACGTTTTTGAGATGAACACTATACAATCCCCTCTTCCCCCATCAAGACTGTGCTTTATTTTTCAGGGCCTCTATATTACTCAAAAGAATTTGTGTGGCATAAATAAAGACTGAATTCAATATCAATAATGCAGTTGAAATGCATGGTGTCCAACAGTCCAGGCAAAATTGAAACCAAGGACGTAGGAGATCAAATGTTGAGTTACATAATAGGTGAGACTGCGCAGTGTCCTATACATAACCTTAGGTATAGGTATCACTGCTGGATCAGCCTATAGTAACTGGAAGCAAAGTAAGATTGGCTAGACTACATGTGCTGTGATGAAGGAATTTAGACTGTTACAATTTTGTCTACATGAATTCTACACATGCTGAAGGTGATTTAAAGAGTGAGGAGAAGTATCAGTTAGTGTGTTCTAATAGTCAAGTCTAGGTGAGACCAAGGTATGAATCAGATGTTGAGGTGCATGTCAAATGGTAATGTGAAGTAGTTTAAGTTTTTCATGGCGTTTTTTGTGGTAATTTTAAGGGGAAAAACCCAGAAACAAGCCAACCAAAACGTGTATTTCTAACCTAGGACATAGGAGATGGAAGTGTTGAGAGTCTCTGGGTTAGGCTAAAAGGGGTAAAAAACAAGGCTGATGTCATGCTAGGAGTCTACTACAGGCCACCTAACCAGGTGGAAGAGGTGGATGAGGCTTTTTTTAAACAACTAACAAAATCATCCAAAGCCCAAGATTTGGTGGTGATGGGGGACTTCAACTATCCGGATATATGTTGGGAAAATAACACAGCGGGGCACAGACTATCCAACAAATTTTTGGACTGCATTGCAGACAACTTTTTATTTCAGAAGGTTGAAAAAGCTACTAGGGGGGAAGCTGTTCTAGACTTGATTTTAACAAATAGGGAGGAACTCGTTGAGAATTTGAAAGTAGAAGGCAGCTTGGGTGAAAGTGATCATGAAATCATAGAGTTTGCAATTCTAAGGAAGGGTAGAAGGGAGAACAGCAAAATAGAGACAATGGATTTCAGGAAGGCGGATTTTGGTAAGCTCAGAGAGCTGATAGGTAAGGTCCCATGGGAATCAAGACTGAGGGGAAAAACAACTGAGGAGAGTTGGCAGTTTTTCAAAGGGACACTATTAAGAGCCCAAAAGCAAGCTATTCCGCTGGTTAGGAAAGATAGAAAATGTGGCAAAAGACCACCTTGGCTTAACCACGAGATCTTGCATGATCTAAAAAATAAAAAGGAGTCATACAAAAAATGGAAACTAGGACAGATTACAAAGGATGAATATAGGCAAACAACACAGGAATGCAGGGGCAAGATTAGAAAGGCAAAGGCACAAAATGAGCTCAAACTAGCTACGGGAATAAAGGGGAACAAGAAGACTTTTTATCAATACATTAGAAGCAAGAGGAAGACCAAAGACAGGGTAGGCCCACTGCTTAGTGAAGAGGGAGAAACAGTAACAGGAAACTTGGAAATGGCAGAGATGCTTAATGACTTCTTTGTTTCGGTCTTCACCGAGAAGTCTGAAGGAATGCCTAACATAGTGAATGCTAATGGGAAGGAGGTAGGTTTAGCAGATAAAATAAAAAAAGAACAAGTTAAAAATCACTTAGAAAAGTTAGATGCCTGCAAGTCACCAGGGCCTGATGAAATGCATCCTAGAATACTCAAGGAGCTAATAGAGGAGGTATCTGAGCCTCTAGCTATTATCTTTGGAAAATCATGGGAGACGGGAGAGATTCCAGAAGACTGGAAAAGGGCAAATATAGTGCACATCTATAAAAAGGGAAATAAAAACAACCCAGGAAACTACAGACCAGTTAGTTTAACTTCTGTGCCAGGGAAGATAATGGAGCAAGTAATTAAGGAAATCATCTGCAAACACTTGGAAGGTGGTAAGGTGATAGGGAACAGCCAGCATGGATTTGTAAAGAACAAATCATGTCAAACCAATCTGATAGCTTTCTTTGATAGGATAACGAGTCTTGTGGATAAGGGAGAAGCTGTGGATGTGGTATACCTAGACTTTAGTAAGGCATTTGATATGGTCTCGCATGATATTCTTATCGACAAACTAGGCAAATACAATTTAGATGGGGCTACTATAAGGTGGGTGCATAACTGGCTGGATAACCGTACTCAGAGAGTTGTTATTAATGGTTCCCAATCCTGCTGGAAAGGCATAACGAGTGGGGTTCCGCAGGGGTCTGTTTTGGGACCGGCTCTGTTCAATATATTCATTAACGACTTAGATATTGGCATAGAAAGTACGCTTATTAAGTTTGCGGATGATACCAAACTGGGAGGGATTGCAACTGCTTTGGAGGACAGGGTCATAATTCAAAATGATCTGGACAAATTGGAGAAATGGTCTGAGTTAAACAGGATGAAGTTTAACAAGGACAAATGCAAAGTGCTCCACTTAGGAAGAAAAAATCAGTTTCACACATACAGAATGGGAAGAGACTGTCTAGGAAGGAGTACGGCAGAAAGGGATCTAGGGGTTCTAGTGGACCACAAGCTAAATATGAGTCAACAGTGTGATGCTGTTGCAAAAAAAGCAAACATGATTCTGGGATGTATTAACAGGTGTGTTGTGAGCAAGACACGAGAAGTCATTCTTCCGCTCTACTCTGCTCTGGTTAGGCCTCAGCTGGAGTATTGTGTCCAGTTCTGGGCACCGCATTTCAAGAAAGATGTGGAGAAATTGGAAAGGGTCCAGAGAAGAGCAACAAGAATGATTAAAGGTCTTGAGAACATGACCTATGAAGGAAGGCTGAAAGAATTGGGTTTGTTTAGTTTGGAAAAGAGAAGACTGAGAGGGGACATGATAGCAGTTTTCAGGTATCTAAAAGGGTGTCATAAGGAGGAGGGAGAAAACTTGTTCACCTTAGCCTCTAAGGATAGAACAAGAAGCAATGGGCTTAAACTGCAGCAAGGGAGGTCTAGGTTGGACATTAGGAAAAAGTTCCTAACTGTCAGGGTGGTTAAACACTGGAATAAATTGCCTAGGGAGGTTGTGGAATCTCCATCTCTGGAGATATTTAAGAGTAGGTTAGATAAATGTCTATCAGGGATGGTCTAGACAGTATTTGGTCCTGCCATGCGGGCAGGGGACTGGACTCGATGACCTCTCGAGGTCCCTTCCAGTCCTAGAATCTATGAATCTATGAACATCAGTGGAGACAAATTTGGCTCAGAAGATGTAGGGCCGAATCTTTGTTCTGCTGAAGATTTCAGCAAAACAACCATTGACTTGAATGACAAAAAAACAGCCAATATGAAGACACTCTAGCAGCTAGGAAGAACCAATGAAAAAAAATATCTTTTTTCCAATATTAAGCTTCAGACTAAATGCTCAGGCTTGGATCTTGGGCTTATAAATAGTAAGCCATAAAAGCACTTGAGCATAGAGTCCAGAGGAACAGATACCGTCTATTAATGCAGATAAGTAGATCTTAATAGATATTACTCACAACCACGACTGTGATGGCCAAACCCATATCTCTGAAAAAACAGAGCCACAAACAAAGGGCTTTGAGATTAAACTACAAAAATAGGACCACACTATGCCATTTCAATCAGCTAGCGTTGCAAGTTTAACTGGTGTGATCCCTACAAAAATAATGAGTCTAATTGTATGTGTTAATGTATCTAATTGTATGCAATAGCCTCCTGTGATACAGTGTCTCTTAAAAGTACAGCATATCCTGTTTGTGTGCATCACAGTCTGTGCATCTGTCCATCTTTTTCTCACTGAAATCTCACCTTACAACCTCATTTGTGTCTGTGAATTAGAGCACACTACCTTCCTTTGTGAGAACACACTCTCATTCACAGCTTGACATTACAGTACATCCAGACTACTCTGTGAAATGCAAACTTGTGTGTTGCATAGGATCATAGCTTGCTTGTATTAGTTTCCCTCAAGATATTTAAGATTAAATTAGTGTAGCTTGTGTCTGAAACAACTAACTTTTTAAAACTAAAATCGCATACACATTCACCCTCACTTCCACACTCTCCCCACTAGATCACACCTCCTTTCTAAATTTCTGAGTGCTATGGGGTGCAGTTGCATTCATTTCGCGTTAGAAATGCATTAGCACATTTTCCTCAGG
The DNA here is from genome assembly GCF_028017835.1 of Emys orbicularis. NCBI lineage: Eukaryota > Metazoa > Chordata > Testudines > Emydidae > Emys > Emys orbicularis. The sequence continues at coordinate 61,555,051 of NC_088691.1, forward strand.
CAGTAATCTACTTGAATTGCATACCGAGAAGATATTGTTAAGGTTAATGACCTAATGATTAAACTGCACATGACACCTTTGCAATCAAATGAAGTGCAGTAGCTGAATTACTAATAATCAACAGTGAACTCTGGTCTCTTTCAGTTTTGTTCATCAATACATAATGGGCAGGAGTGACATCTTCCCGAATCATGACTTGTCATTCAACAACTGCCTCTTTAACCTAACGAATGTTGTGACCAGGTTTTATAATTTTTATGAGGAAGAACTGCATTTTAGTAACAGGAAAATGATTTCTCAAAATGTAAGACAGAATTGGCAATTATACCAGTAAGCTTTAAAAAAGGGTACAGAGCAGCAATAGTTACAGGTCAGGAGAATGGCAGACTCTACCAGCATTTCAGTGGAAGACCGTACTCTTATCCACAGATAATATCACCGATGGCAGATTCTCCATCTATAATCTGTGGAGTAATGGAAGCAGCATGGTTTTGGCAGTGGAGCTATAATAAGGTGAGGTGATGAGTGATTTAGCTCCATACAGGCCTTGCCTGCATTACATTTTTTGAGATCTGACAGTGTAGGTGGCTGCTGGAATTTTTAATCGCTGTCTGTACCTGATCTGAGCAGGGGTAGATGGCAGAGAAGTAAAACCAGCATCCTGTCTATGGAGTGGTTCCACTGATGGAACTGTCCCACTGATAGTGGAACAGTGTGGGAGCTCTGGGTCGAAAACTCTGTCCCATGAATGTTTTCAAGATTTTGAAACTTGTGCTGATTTGCATCAGGACAAAACCAGACCTTTCAAAGTTTTCTATGGAAAACTAGAGCACCCCCTCCCAAAATAGTCAATAGTCTGGTGGTTAGGGCACTCACCTGTGATGTGGGAGATCCAATTTCAAATCCCTGCTGTGAGTCACTCATGGTAGAGCTATTCCACCTTTTATAAAGATTTATTGGAGCAGAACTTTGAACTTGAGTCTTCTATATCTCAGCTGAGTGCCCTAACCAATGGACTCTTAGGGGAGCAGGGAGGGGAAAAAACACCCACCAGTTTAGACCAGAAATTTCATCCAGGATCTGAAAAACCTTTGCTGACAAGTAGTTCAGTCAAAACTGGAAGGTTCCTGAAAAGTTCCAGTTTTAATGAATCTGCATTTTCCAATGAAAAAAATTGTCAAAAATGTCCTGACCAATTTACTCTCCATACAGTCTGGTCAGGCCATAGCTACAGAGTCCTGCAAACATTCCTGTCCTTCATCTTGCCCACCTGAAAAGCTCCATGTCACAATCAGCACTATGGGCTCAAACCTAACCTAGTTTTACCTATAGCTTTTCCAAGACACAAGACTATGATTGGTTACTGAACCTGGTGTAACCCTTCTGCCAGGTGGAGCCAACAGCAACCAGGGCTGGGTTCAATATCTAGGAGTTCCTTTCCATTGACAACACAGAACCGGCTTGAGCCCCCACCCAGTAACCTGGGAAATTTACACACCACTCCTGGACACCTCTGAAAGGAAATACTTCCCCACTTGCAAGCACAGAGTCAGAGTGTAGAAAAGAAACTTAATAAAAGGAGGGAAGTAACTGGGTGTTAATCCGGGAAAACACTGCGAACAGGGTTCATGAACAAACCATGAGTAAAAGACCCACCCCCATGTAAGTTGGGCAGTGTCCTTTTCCCCTCAGGTTCTTAAGTCCAGCAACCCAAAAGTCCCTTTCACGTGCCCGACGCTTCTCTGCACCCCACTCAGTTGCTGTCCTTGGTCAGTGCAGACCCAGAGTTCAGAGGTGCATCTGCAGAGTTCACCTCTCCCCCTGGGTGGGGTAAAGAGGTACCTTACTCGCTCCACTGCTCGGGCACTCGCTTGCTGCCCCTCTCTGCCAGCCACCCTGCTGGCTCTCTCACCAGCCACCGCTCATTGCTTCAGCTGGCAGCCTGCTCACTGCACCTCTCCACCAGCCGCCCTGTTGGCGGCTCATCACATCTCTGTGCCGCAGCCCTGTTGGCTGCCTGCTCACTGCTCTCACTGCGCCTCTCCACCAGCCACCCTGCTGACCACTCATCACGCCTCTCCGCTGCACCAGCCACTCATTCACCATCTGACAGAGTCACCTTCTGCTGCCCCTCTGCACATGCATCTCTTAGGCCTTGGCTACACTCGCAGATGTACAGCACTGTGAGTTAAACCTGACTTCGTGCAGCTGAGTAGGGAAAGCGCTGCAGTCTGTCCACACTGACAGCTGCCCAGCACACTGTCGTGGCCACATTTGCGGCAATTGCAGCGCTATTGGGAGCGGTGCATTATGGGCAGCTATCCCACAGAGCACCTCTTCCCATTCTGGCGCCGTGGGTTGTGGGAAGGGGGCGTGGGTGCGGGGGATTCTGGGTCCCGTCCCAATGCCCCGTGATGCATCGCTTCGCATCCCAGAAATCCCTTTGTTTCTGTTCACCTTTGGCGCCATCTTTCAACGGTTTCTGTGCAGCGCGATCTGTCTGCGGGAAATGGAGTCCAAACTGCTGAGGCGTATGCCGACGAGTCTCGCCAGCACATCACGTTTGGCTGTCAAACTATTCCTTAAGATCCAAAGTGACAGTGAGAGTGAGGGTGAGGAGTCCGACGATGCTATCAAGCCGCGTAATGCGTACGACATGAAATTGCTTGTGGCATTCACGGACATGCTCAGCACCGTGGAACGCCGCTTTTGGGCTCGGGAAACAAGCACCGAGTGGTGGGATCACATCATCATGGAAGTCTGGGATGACGAGCAGTGGCTGCAGAACTTTCGGATGAGAAAAGCCACTTTCATGGGGCTGTGTGAGGAGCTTGCCCCCACTCTGCGGTGCAAGGACATGAGATTGAGAGCTGCCCTGCCAGTGGAGAAGCGGGTGGCTATTGCAATCTGGAAGCTGGCAACTCCAGACAGCTACCCGTCAGTCGCAAACCAGTTTGGAGTGGGAAAGTCGACCGTTGGAATCGTGTTGATGCAAGTTTGCAAGGCCATTAATCGCATCCTACTCAGAAGAATTGTGACTCTGGGTAACGTGCAGGAAATAGTGGATGGCTTTGCACAAATGGGGTTCCCTAACTGTGGAGGGGTGATAGATGGGACGCACATTCCTATTCTGGCACCACCCCACCTAGGATCCGAGTACGTTAATCGGAAGGGGTATTTCTCTATGGTTCTCCAGGCGCTTGTGGATCACCATGGGCGTTTCATTGACATTAACACTGGCTGGCCCGGAAAGGTGCATGACGCACGCATCTTTCGGAACACTTGGCTGTTCAGGAAGATGCAGGCCGGGACTTTTTTCCCAGAGCGGAAGATCACGGTAGGGGAAGTTGAAATGCCCATTGTGATCCTTGGAGATCCCGCTTACCCGTTAATGCCGTGGCTCATGAAACCCTACACAGGGAGCCTTGACAGCAGCAAGGAACGGTTCAACTACAGGCTGAGCCGGTGCCGAATGACTGTGGAGTGTGCCTTTGGCCGTTTAAAGGCCCGCTGGCGATCTCTGTATGGGAAGCTGGACTTGGCCAAAAACAGCATCCCCGCAGTTATATCTGCATGCTGTGCCCTCCATAATATTTGTGAAGGGAAGGGTGAAAGTTTCACTCAGGCATGGACCTCTGAGGTTCAACACCGGGAGGCTGAATTTGCACAGCTAGAGAGCAGGGCTATTACAGGGGCCCAGCGCGGGGCTGCAAGGATTAGTGATGCCTTGAGGGAGCAATTTGAGGCTGAAAACCAGCAGTGATATCTGGTGCCCTGCACGGGAGTGAAGTGCCGTAGTTCCAATCTTTAGAAATCAGTGTTTGCTAAGCAGACAAGCAGACTTACAGTGCCTGTTTATTTCCTGGGCTAAGGAGTCTTTTACTTTATGCAATAATAAAGAATGTTTTCAAAGCCAAAAAATCCATTTATTGAAAAGAAAAAAAATGTATTTATTGAAAAGAAACAAGGGGGTGGAGTGGGGAACAGTGCAATCACAGATTCGCGTATGTCCTGTCTGGTGTGCTGTGCAGTGAGTGCTGCACTTCAGGACAGCTATACTGCATGGTGATGGGGGTTGAGTGCAGAGGGTAAGGGTCATGGTTTTCAGGGCTGGGTGGTGAAGATACTGGTGTTGGAGGCAGCGGGTGGTGTGAAGAACACGGAAGTTGGGGAAAGTGGGTTGGAGGTGACAGTGGGGCACAACGGAAAGAGTTTTGGGACAAGGGCTGTAGGGGGGGCGTGGCGTTTGCGTTTGCGGTACTGCTCCTCTTTCTGCATGGCTACCAGCTCCTGGATAGAGTCTGCTTGGCGCTCCAGGATGCTTATGAGCCTATCAGTGCTTTGCTGCCGGTGCGCGGTGCTTTGCTGCCGGTGCGCTGCGTTTTCCTGGCGGATCCTGCTTTCTCTCTCCCTCCAGTTCTGTGCTTTCTCATTCTCTTTAATAGATTGCCGCATCACTTCTTGCAGCATGTCTTCTTTGGTTTTTCGCGGTCTCTTCCTGAGTCTTTGCAGTCTCTGAGCAGGCGATAAGAGGGACGGCTGAGGTCTCAAGGTTGATGCAGCTGTATAGGCAAAATGCAACATTTAACAGAGGCAGCATTGTTTATACCAGACAGAGCAATGATTCCCCCCGCACTTAAGGAGTAGAAAACACACAGTGTCTACACAATAGCATAATTTTCCCGTCCAAAACAGAGCACACATATCCCATGGGAGCCTTAAAATGGTGAGTAAGGGGGACTGATTGTTTCAGGGCTGCACTGTCCTCTGGGTTTCTGTGCCTTGGGGAGAGCCAACAGCTTCAGGGGGCACCTACACTGAACACTGTCCCAACATTTTCCACAGGAGTTCGTCCTGGACGATATCTCGCTGCTGAGGGTGACCTGGGAAGCAAGGGAGGGTCTTCTACTGCAATGCGGCTTCTGCCCTGGCCCATATGCAGCTTGCCTGTGTGCAGCAATGGTCCCTCTGCCCCTCGTGGCACAATGGCGCGGACACGTTAGCCTGGCTGGGACAAGGACCACGGTGGCTCTCCCGATAAACCTGCGCAAGCGCATTGCACACGTTCTGGATGAGACATTCGAGGAGATTACCGAGGCCGATTACCGCGATGTGATAAACCACATCAATGCACTATTCCGCATCTAGGCATGCATGCCTAACCCTCCTCTCCCAAAGAGCCCACACCGAAAAAATTCCTTCCTGAAAAAAAAAAACCGCTTACCTGGAACCTGCTCTTCTGTTTGTCCTCCACCAAGTACCGGCCGCTGCGACTGGCTACCTTCCTCCTGGCTCGAGAAGAGCTCCTGGCTGCATGGCTCCAGGGATTCCGGGGTGTCTCCATCCGGCCCACCACCATCACTCCCATTTTCCTCCTCCTCCTCCTCTTCCTCCTCCCCCCCCCACACACTGGCTCTGAAGTGTCCATGGTGGTGCTCGGAGTGGAGGTGGGGTTAACCCCAAGTATCGCATCCAGCTCTTTGTAGAATCGGCAGGTCGCGGGGGGAGCACCCGAGCGGCCGTTTGCGTCACGAGCTTTGCGGTAGGCACTCCGCAGCTCCTTCACTTTAATCCTGCACTTCAGGGCGTCCCGGTCATGGCCCCTTTCCATCATATCCTTTGATACCTTCCCGAAGGTATCGTAATTCCTACGGCTGGAGCGCAGCTGGGACTGTACAGCTTCCTCCCCCCAAACACTGATGAGGTCCAGCAACTCGCCATTGCTCCATGCTGGGGCTCGCTTGACACGTGGAGGCATGGTCACCTGATAGCACTCCACACCAAGCCGGGCTGAGCAAACAGGAAGGGGATTTTTAAAATTCCTGGGGAATGTAAAGGGTGGGTCACATGGTTGGTTACCTGAGGCCTTGGCTACACTTGGGAATTCACAGCACTGCCCTGGCAGCGCTGTGAAGCGCGAGTGTAGTCGCGCCACCAGTGCTGCGAGAGAGGTCTTGCAGCACTGTATGTACTCCACCTCTCTGAGGGGAGCAGCTTGCAGCGCTGCGTGCGAGCGTGCAGCGCTGCAGGCGCTGATTACACTGGCGCTTTACAGCGCTGCACTCGCTGCGCTGGGGGGGGGGGGGCGTTTTCACACCCCTGAGCGCAGCAAGTTGCAGCGCTGTACAGCGCCAGTGTAGCCAAGGCCTGAGGCCAGGGCAGTAGAGTTTGAACTGATGACCAGAGTGGCTAGAACAGGCATTGTGGGATACTGCCGAATAATTCTGGAGGCCATTCACAGCGCATTGGGCGGCCACACTGGCGCCGCAGCGGCAGCGCAATACTCGCTATTCCTCTCGGAGAGGTGGAGTACATGCAGTGCTGCAACCACGGAGCTACAGTGCTGCAAATGCCTTGCCAGTGTGGAGGGGGAGTGAGTTACAGTGCCGGGGGAGCCTTTACAGCGCTGTAACTCGCAAGTGTAGCCAAGGCCTTAGTAATTTTCAGCTCTTTGCAAGCTGGGCAGAAACAGACCTACCACAACTGATTTAAGCTCTGATTGAGCATTTAACATAACAAAAAGGCTCCTAATGAAGCCTGTTTAGCTCTATTCTTTTAACAGTGAGGAAGAACAGGTTAAATCAGTTTGGGAGGACCCTTGAGGGTGTACAATCTCCTGACTAGGGATATCTGTACCCACCCCTCTTACTTTCACAGCACTCTGACATTTGAGCCTGGCTTAACGAGGTTCTTTCAAATGAGGGTGGCCCCCTCATTTGGGACAGGTTAAGCACAGTCCTGCTTTCCTGCATTCCTACAATAATTACATTGGTAACCATATTTCACTACTCCTGAATTCAGTACTAAGGTGATTTGTACCCAACACCAGCCAAAGTTGATCGCTTTGACACTGCTGTATCTGATGAATATGTAAACAGAGCAGGAGCAAACTGGATTTACATAAACACTCCGAAAGTCTCTTCCCCTCCCAGCTAGCTGTTAGGAAAGCATTCATTCAGACCTTGCTTACACTGGCATTTGCTGTTGGCAGGGCAGTGCACTCCCACTGAAGCCAGGGGCTGGCCAAAGAATCAAATCTGTAGCAGCATAAACTGAACATGAACAAACTTGAGTACTTGTCAAAAAGTAATACAATAGCTAGCTAATGCCATTGTAGGCATGCTAAAATAACTGTGCCACTGCATAGTATCTTCAGGATTTGTGCTGAGTCAATCTGTGTATGTGTGGGGAGTCTAGGTATTCACTCTGATTGCAGAATGCATTCACTATGGTCATGTGTTGTGTTCACTTTCCACAGGTTTTGAAACAACGTAGTTCTATTCAGGTTGAATGTTCCATGGAAAGGGAGTTTTAAAGCTTCTGTACTTGAGTATTCCTGTCAGAAGTGGTATATATTAATTGGGTTGGGACACTACAGTAGAAGTTCCAGAGACCTGGCAGAGAAGCTATCAAGAAACCTCCCCTCCCCCACAGACAGACAAGGATAGAACCACACCCTTCACAGCTAACATGCTCCCCAGTTATTGTGTTGGGCTGTATTGATGACAGTAAATTAGACCAGTACATGCATGAAATACACTATGGGTATGTCTACACTACGAGAGTAGTTCGATTTTACTTAAACTGATATTTTAAGTAAACTGATATTACAAAGTCGAACGTGTGTATCCACACTAAGAACAGTAATTCGACTTTGTGAGTCCACACTAACGGGGCCAGCGTCGACATTGGAAGCGGTGCACTGTGGGCAGCTATCCCACAGTTCCCGCAGTCCCCGCTGCCCATTGGAATTCTGGGTCGAGCCCCCAATGCCTGCTGGGGAAAAAAATGTGTTGAGGGTGGTTTTGGGTAATTGTCGTCATTCAACCGTCACTCCCGCCCTCCCTCCCTGAAAGCGCCGGCAGGCAATCAGTTCGCGCACTTTTCTGGTGAGTGACAGCACGGACGCCACAGCACTGCGAGCATGGAGCCCGCTGCGACCATCGCTGCAGTTATGGCTGTTGTCAACACCTCGCACCTTATCATCCACCTTTTTCAGAGGCAGATGCTGAGAAATCGGGCGAGGAGGCTACGGCAGCGCGGTGAGGACATTAAGTCTGAGAGTGGCACAGACCTCTCGCAAAGCACGGGACCCCGCGCCGTGGACATCATGGTGGCAATGGGTCATGTCGATGCTGTGGAACGGCGATTCTGGGCCCGGGAAACAAGCACGGACTGGTGGGACCGCATAGTGCTGCAGGTCTGGGATGAATCACAGTAGCTGCGAAACATTCGCATGCGTAAGGGAACTTTCCTTGAACTTTGTGAGTTGCTGTCCCCTGCCCTGAAGCGCAAGGACACCCGGATGCGAGCAGCCCTGACTGTCCAGAAGCGAGTGGCCATAGCCCTCTGGAAGCTTGCAACGCCAGACAGCTACTGGTCAGTCGCGAACCACTTTGGCGTGGGCAAATCTACCGTGGGGGTTGCTGTGATGCAAGTAGCCAACGCAATCGTTGAGCTACTGCTCTCAAAGGTAGTGACCCTGGGAAACGTGCAGGTCATCATAGATGGCTTCGCTGCAATGGGATTCCCAAACTGCGGTGGGGCTATAGATGGAACTCACATCCCTATCCTGGGACCGGAGCACCAGGCCAGCCAGTACATTAACCGAAAGGGCTACTTTTCAATGGTGCTGCAAGCACTGGTGGACCATAGGGGACATTTTACCAACATCAACGTCGGATGGCCGGGCAAGGTTCATGACGCTTGTGTTTTCAGGAACTCTGGTCTGTTTAGACGGCTGCAGGAAGGTATTTACTTCCCGGACCACAAAATAACTGTTGGGGATGTGGAGATGCCTATAGTGATCCTTGGGGACCCAGCCTACCCGCTAATGCTCTGGCTCATGAAGCCCTATACAGTCGCCCTGGACAGTGAAAAAGAACTCTTCAACTACCGGCTGAGCAAGTGCAGAATGGTGGTGGAGTGTGCTTTTGGATGTCTCAAGGGGAGATGGAGAAGCTTACTGACTCGCTCTGATCTCAGCGAAACCAATATCCCCATTGTTATTGCACCTTGCTGTGTGCTCCACAATCTCTGTGAGAGCAAGGGGGAGACGTTTATGGTGGGGTGGGAGGTTGAGGCACATCGCCTGGCTGCTGCTTACGCCCAGCCAGACAGCCGTGCGATTAGAAGAGCACAGCGGGACGCGCTGTGCATCCGGGAGGCTTTGAAAGCTAGGTTCCACAGTGAGCAGGGTAACCTGTGATTATTAAGTTTGTTTAAAGAGAAGCTGAACCTGCCCCCATTTCTTTACCCACTTAATGTTGACTATCCTCTCCAGTTACATACCCCCTTCACCCCGTTGCCCCCTTTCCAACACACCTTTAAAAATAAAATAAATGGAACTTTGTTCATTAACACTGTTTTCTTTATTAAGGGTTTTGTGGTAAAGGGTTGAAACTGGGACGCAGACTGTGGTGGGGAGCGGGTGTAGTGATGGAAAGGACGCTTCTAAACTCGAGGAATGACAGGCTCCTGCTCCTAGAGCGGTCCGCAGTGGTGGACTGGTTGTTTCAACGGAGCCTGCCACCCCTCCTTTTCGGGACTCTGTGTGTGGGGGCTATGTGACTTTGTGGCGGGGGAGGACGGTTACAGATCCCCTGCTGCGTGGCTCTGTCATCCAGGCTAAGGACCGCTGCATAAGATCTGTAACCGCCCTCCCCCGCCACAAACTCACATAGCCCCCCCACACAGAACATGAAAACCACCTCCCAGACTGACCAGGGTGCCTAGTGACTGCAATGTGTGTGTGACCTGCTGCTGAACCTGCCCCCGTGTCTGTACCCTGGTAAAGGTGACTGTCCTCTCCAATTACCAACCCCCTTCCCCCCTTCAAACACACTCTCCTCTAAAAGAACCTGACGGAAACAGTAATTAAAAGAATCGTATTTTTTATTAACAACTACACAGGTAGGGGATGACACTGGGACGGGGGCTTGGGTGAGGTGCTTTTGGAGTGAAGGAAAGGACTTATCAAAACTTTGGGAATGAGAGCCGTCTGGTACTTGAGCAGTCTGCAGGGGTGGAGTGACTGTTTTCACGGCCCCTGCCGCCCCTCCTTCTTGGGACTTTGGGTGAGGGGGGGATGGGACTTTGTGGCGGGGGAGGGCAGTTAGAGATAGACTGCAGCGGGGCTCTGTCCTCCTGCCTCCGGTCCTGCAGAACATCTACAAGGTGCCGGAGCGTGTCCGTTTGCTCCCTCATTAGTCCAAGCAGCGTTTGAGTCGCCTGCTGGTCTTCCTGCCGCCACCTGTCCTCCCGTTCGCTGTGTGATCGCTGGTACTGCGACATGTTCTCCCTCCACTGGGTCTGCTGTGCCGCCTTGGCTCGGGAGCAGCCCATAAGTTCGGAAAACATCTCGTCCCGTGTCCTTCTCTTTCGGCGCCTAATCTGCGCCAGCCTCTGGGAGGGGGATGCCGGGGTAGGTCGGGAGACACTCACAGCTGTGGGATGGGAAAAAGGGAGTGAATTCCTCACAAAGATACCTTTTTGTGAACAATGAACATAGTCTTTCTCTGTGAACAAGACCATGCACAGCACCTATCACATGCGCACTCAGGACAAGGTCGAATTTTCGGCCTTCCCATTCAGTGCCTGGGGTCTTGGAGTACAGATCACACAAGCGGGGCAGGACAGCGGAATTCGGGTAGCAGGCGGACATGGTAAGCCGTAGACTTTTGGCTGCTGAAAGCTTAATTTATAGCAGTGCCCTCCTTTCACGTTCAAAGCAATGCCCCTAGTGTTGACCAGTTCCTGCTGCCGGCAATCCGGCCAGCATGAACTCTGCCCCTGTCCCACCGCCCTCGCGGCTGTCCCCGGGAAAGTTCCCTGTATGCTGCCCCTGTCCCGCCTCCACCGCGTGGCTGTAAACCGCCGGTTACAGTTATGTAAAGGAACAGGCAATCAGTCCCAATACTAACATTCCCCTAATTTAAAGCAGGTCACCATGAGTGATATCACTCTGATGAGGATCTCGGACACAGAGAAAGACCGCATGCTGCGTGAATGCCAGCAAAAACCAGGGCCGTATGCGGCCATGCTGTGCGAGGCACTGATCCCGGAGTACTTGCTGCTAGCCTGGTGCGGAAAAGTTTCCTACCATGGAGGACACAATAAGGCCGCTCTCCCCAGGAACCTAATGCAAAGGCTTTCAAATTACCTCCAGGAGAGCTTCGTGGAGATGTCCCAGGAGGATTTCTGCTCTATCCCCGGACATATTGACAGAATTTCCCAGTAGCTGCACTGGCAAGGACTAAAAAGTAGAGCGCCTAGGGCAAAGTAATCATGCAAAACCGGACATTTTGAGATACTTTTGCAGTAGTTGCACTGGCAAGGACTAAAAAGTAAAGCGCCTAGGGCAAAGTAATCATGAAAAACCGATTGCTAATATTCCATTCCTGTTCTGATCAAAATAAATGTTTACATGTTTAAAACACTTACTGACTGATCCTTCCCCTGATTCAGGGTCAGGGTTAACGCCTTGGGAGGGTTGGTAAGGGATCTCCGTCAGGGTGATGAAGAGATCCTGGCTGTCGGGGAAATCAGTGTTGTATGCGCTGTCGACTGCCTCGTCCTCCTCATCTCCTTCCTCATCTTCCCCGTCCGCGAACATCTCCGAGGAAGCGGCCGTCGACAATACCCCATCGTCAGAGTCCATGGTCAGCGGCGGGGTAGTGGTGGCGGCCGCACCTAGAATGGAATGCAGTGCCTCGTAGAAACGGCATGTCTGGGGCTGGGATCCGGAGCGTCCGTTTGCCGCTTTGGTCTTCTGGTAGCCTTGTCTCAGGTCCTTGATTTTCACGCGGCACTGCGTTGCATCCCGGCTGTATCCTCTCTCCGTCATGGCTTTGGAGATCTTCTCGTAGATCTTCGCATTCCGTTTTTTCGATCTCAGCTCCGAAAGCATGGACTCATCACCCAACACAGCGATCAGATCCAAGACTTCCTGATCAGTCCATGCTGGGGCCCTCTTTCTATTCTGGGATTGCATGGTCACCTCTGCTGGAGAGCTCTGCATCGTTGCCAGTGCTGCTGAGCTCGCCACGATGTCCAAACAGGAAATGAGATTCAAACTGGCCAGACAGGAAAAGGAATTCAAATTTTCCTGGGGCTTTTCCTGTGTGGTTGGTCAGAGCACCCGAGCTCGGACTGCTGTCCAGAGCGTCAACAGAGTGGTGCACTGTGGGATAGCTCCCGGAGCTATTAGCGTTGAATTCCATCCACACCTACCCTAATTCGACATGGCCATGTCGAATTTAGCGCTACTCCCCCCGTCGGGGAGGAGTACAGAAATCGATTTAAAGAGACCTCTATGTCGAACTAAATAGCTTCGTTGTGTGGACGAGTGCAGGGTTAATTCGATTTAACGCTGCTAAATTCGACATAACCTCCTAGTGTAGACCAGGCCTAAATGAGAGACTATTCAACACAGTAGAAAACTACCCTAGTGAATACCTTAAGTATGTGAGGAGACACTATTTCATAGAGACAGGGGTGGGGAGGGCAGAGAGTTCCCAGATCCCACACCAGAGCCCCAGTATCAAGGCTGTCAAATAGGAAGGGAAGGATTTCTCTCTCTCAGACACCCTTCCACTCCCCACTTGTATGTGACTGATGAGAGAAAAGTCAATTTAAACTCTCCACAAAGCCAATGAACCTAGTAGCCTGTCACAGGGCAACCACTCACCACTCTTCTTGCACCTCCTCCTGGTCTCTCTGGGAATTAACTGAGGTAGATGCCTGCTTCTGCAGTTTGCACACCATCATGCCAACTCTGATCTGCAGCACTTCTTGCTCCAGGACCCCCAGCATCTCCTTCATGACTTAGCCCTGCAGCTGGGTCACTCAGCGTGCCCCCTTCCACAGGGTTCAGTCCATCAGCAGTGCTGGCAGCCTTCTCATTCACTGACTTAGTTCTATACCATTCATTCAGTGGCTGGTAGGGGAACCCAGGCCTGCCCTCTGCTCCAGGTTCCAGTCCAGCAGTTCTAGGCTTCCCACCTCTGCCCACACTGCTCCTTCCCAGGTCTGTGCGTGCATTCGCTCACTCTCAGCTCCCAGAACCCTCCTCCCTGGGAGTGACTCCTGCCTGCAGCCTTTCCTAGCAGCTCCCCAATTTCCTAGTAGGCTTCCCCAGCAGCCACTCTGTGGCGGGCTACCTGGCTTTATAGGCTCTGCCTGTTCCTGCACAGGTGAGCCTCTGTCTAATTAGCTGCCTTCAGCCAAAAGCTCCCCTGTTGGCAGCCTAATTAGCTGATTGGGCCCACCTGGCCTAATTCAGCTCTTGCACAGCCAGTGTGGGGGTGTACACCCCATCACATAGCCTAATTTTCCTAGAAATGATGCCTCTGGCAAGGCCTACATGTGGCATTTTTTTTTTAATACAATTCCCCAATTCTGCTACCAGAACTGCAGCAGGATCAGGGCATTGTGAAGGTGAGCTTTAATTCATCTATGTGTATACATACCTCCACCCTGTACAGATCACCAGCATCTGAAGATCAATCCCCCAGTCTATATTTCTCTCTCTCTCTCTCTCTCTCTCTCAGGATGAGAGTTACTGGGTGAAACATAGCAACTGCTTAACAGTGCATGATGACTCTTCACAACAGGGTAGAACAGAGTGAAAACTGCTGTACCCAACTGAGATTGCAGGGGGAATTTTGGCAGTGAGACTATAACAAGCTCTATAGGAATTTCGTCCAAGTGCCAGGGCTAACACCCACTTTTGCAAAACGTGCTATTGGAGTTTATTTGCCACACTGGTAGTCAGCACTCAGCAATCTGGCTTTACATCGAACCCCAAAGATGCCTGACAGGATAAAGTCTGCAGTCAGCAGGAGATGTGAAATACATTATGTACAGTAAAATAGGCAGAGAAGGGGGCTTAGCTATTATTCCAGGGGCCTTTAAAATGTATTGCCTGTAATTTTAATCATATCATTAAATAAGCCTGTTAAAGGACAATCCCCTATGCCCACAGGAACCTGCCAAGAGAGCACTTGGTGGTGGGGGGAAGGGAGTGGATTGCGCTTTAAAAGGGTGCTATTTAACACAGTTGTAAAATATCTCAACGGCATTGCTTGGAGCTCTGTTCCACTGGGGTTCCTGACACCACAGCCTGCAGGAAGCTTGGAGTAGGGCTGGTTTGAGTTAGTAGATCCACAACTAAACAGCTTCATCAGAAGGTCCCCCCAATTATAGGAGGGCCATAATGCTGTGCAATCTTAAGGATGCAGTAGCTCAGCTAGAGCTCCACAGCCTGGGGAAGCAGGGGTGGGTCCTGTCCTCTGCCGACTCTACAAGACAAACTCCCTCCCTGTGCTAAGTGACTGGGCAGGGAGTTGGGCGGGGAAGACTTGCCCTTAAAGGAATGGAAAATAATTGGTGTTGTATCAAATTGAAACAAGATTAGAGTCACTCCGTATGAAGTGTTGGGAAATATAACTGAGCTCTAGGTACATGAGTGTCAATAAAAGCTCTCATAGGGGTCATGTGAATAACAATTCTTACTGCATACTGCTAAGCCAGAAAGGGAAGTTTACTGCTACCGCACACTGGAAACCAGATGAACTAGGTGCTGGTTGCGCATTAAAGTGCATTGTCTTAGAAAAATAGACTTTGTGGAATCTGCAAATTGGCACAAGGACAAAAATATATTCAGCCTCCAAATTCATATACTCTAAGCAGGTGAGGTGGCCTGTTTTATATCCCACATTTAAAAACAAAATATCAAAGACCTTGTTTGCCATCTCGATGGGCTCTGTTTGCGTAGGTGGGGCTGGCACACTCGCACTGTTTTGGAAAGGAGCTGGCATCTTCGTGAATGGGTCTTTTAGGAGTTGCAGATGGCACTGCTCCAGTATAATGTTTTTCAAGCCATAACATGAAAACCCCCAAGACAAAACATGCATACAGTATAAGTTTAATATCAATAGCTCAGCTTGGGTTGGTTCCAGCATACATCCTTCTAGGAATGGAAACCAGTCCGACTGGGCACCCTGAGTAAACTAGGTCACTACACCTTTGAGATGAAAGTGAAAGCACAGACATGAAGAACCAAGGTGGGGTGGGGAAACATGGGCCATTATTTTCCATTTAGTAATAAAACACCCTGCAGATGATGACATCACCACCCTTGGGGGATGAATCTGCAGTTGCAACATTCCATTCACCATGGGGAGTATGAAGGCAACAGGGTTAGAAGCTTTACTAACCCCAAATGCAGCACATCCTCTGCCAGTATCTCCAAGGCTGTTTAAATTAGTTATCTGTGCTGCGGGGCAGTCAACAAAGGCTTGCATTGTAACAGAGCTCTGAAATCTCCACTATAGCAGGGCAGCTCATTTAAGCATCTATAATGATTAAGTTTCATATGCCAACCACTGCTGGCAAAAAAACAGGGTCATTCTGATTTGACTGTTGCTGTCTCTGCCATAGTTCAGTCTTTGTGGCTGAAGATTTCAGCGGGTATACTATAGAAACTCAGCCGGCTCTGAGAATCCTGCAATATTCTAGGCACAATAGGATGAATTAAGGATGGAGTGACAGTCCCAAATGAATCTTCTTCCTTTTGGCTTTTCAAGTGAGACGCTAAACCCTATGTTTTCAAGGAAGTATCTGGGATTAAAGTCACAGGCTGTTACAAGAATAAATCCCATCACTGAAAGTGGAGGGGTTACTTTTATTTTAAATTTTAAAAAACAAAATCTGCTTTCTCCAGTTTCTCCGGTCACTTCAGTGCATTCTCAAGCTATCTAACCCAGTAATTGAAGCGCCCACAATAGGATTTTTACTGGTGATTCAAACAACTCAATAAAAGTTTTAAAGCTCACCAAAGCTGCGTTAGTGCTGCTGCTTTGACACAAAGGGATACAGATACTTCTCTTAGGCCAGCTCATCTGACCCCTATCAAGCTTGCAGGGGTTTCCCCCAAAATGGGAACACACATAGGGGGTCAGGTTTTTACCTCCATACCACTGTATCCTCACTCCTGCCCAATAAAATCCCCTCCTTGGGGGTCAAGGATCTGCAGCACAAATGGAGTCAATGTGGGGAGTGCTGGAGTGATACGCTCTGTCCTTCTACCACACCCTACAGAAAACCAGACAGGGGAACTTTGGGGGTGGAGCTACAGCCCATTCCATAAGCAGGCAAACATTCTCTGCTCAGGGATTGATCTTGACCCAACCTCATCCCCATTTCTGTGGGCCCGTGTGCCTATTCAGAGTTGGGAAAAAATGTTTCTTTATAGAACTCGGAAGAAGGGTGGTTTAGATTTTGAGAGGACAATGCAGGCTGGTTTACTGTCAGCAACATGCTGTGGATGCTATCTCTCCACAGGTAGACAGGAGAGTTAGGCTGGAAAGAACACAAGGAAATTCTGAGCTCCAATGAACTGTAATTAAAGGCATTAATTTTTTTTCTATGTACACAGATACAATACTGCCAAATCCACCTGCATCAGGAGAACATGCTGAAAGGCTGCTGCCAACTCACCAATTTTCCCTTATTCAAAATGGGCACCTATTTTGAATCTTCTATTATGGTCAGTGGGGCTGAAGCCAGCAAGATAGCCGCCATTTCCCCACAGTCTTGCTGCATGTGAAAGTCACGTCGTCCTTAATAAAGTGGGCTGCTGTGTCCCGTTGTTTTCAAGGAGATTGAAGCCACGGCCACAGACAAAGTGGCTGCCACTCTATGGCTCAGGGGCTTGATAGGACACAGGGACTCTGAGGAGCAGAAGAGACACTTGGGGAGAGTGAAGGGGAGCAGGAGGCAGATTTACAGGTTAAAGGGGAATAGAGGGCAGGAGGGAGGCTGAAGGGGGTGCAGAGGATGGTGATGGGGTGGGAGATAGAGGGGATAGAATGGCAGCTTCCCCAGCCTGGGAGTAGTGGTGGGGAAAGCTCCAAGCAGCCAGGGGAAGGCAGTTTGACCATATTGCAACACCTGACTTGACCATAAGTCCTGGGATTTTGGAGCCTGCAGCAGGGGCTGTCGTGATGACGTGAGAAGCTGCTCCAATTCTGCGATTTTTGGGGCTGGACAGAGCTCTGTGCAAAAGTTTGGGACTAAGATCACAGATCTTCCTTGTCACTGTGCCCTGCTTTTTATGTATGGCCCTATAGCAGTGAGAGGGTCCCAGGGCAAGAGGAGGCAATGGAGTGGGGAGAAAGTTGCTGCTGGGTCCAGAGCCCAGACCCAGGGCAACACTTCTGTGCTGCAGAACTTCTCCTCTACATGGATCTGGGCAGAAGAGAAAATATGGGTTGCAGCAAGGGAGGAGGGGAGTCAGGGAAGTGGTGGACCCAGGTCCAAAGAAGGGGAGAACCCCTGGTGGGCAGCAAGGCAAGGGGAGGAGAGGAGGGGAGATGATGCGGCCAGGTCTGGGGAGGGGGTGAATTCCAGGGACAGCAAGGCGCGTGTGTGTCCGTGGGATGTCAGGGAGAATACCAGGGGTAGTAAGGTGGTGGGGGGGTAGTCAAGACAGTAATAAGAGAACTGCCAGCCATTTCCAAACCTGGGGGTGAGGAAAGGATAAGTGGGAGATGCATGCTTGTAAGGTTAACTTTTGAAGCTGAAATTATCACACACATTTACAAAGGAGTAGAGGGAGTTAACAAGGTAAGAGACTAAAAACATGGTTTGATGTTTTTAAACACTCATGATTTGTGGTGTCAATCTCGGGATTTTTGATATCTTACAGGGGTCCATCTCATGTGTTTGGTCTCTCGAGGTCAGCAATAATGCAAATAGGAAGATGGAGTTGCTGCCTACAGAGCATAGTGCCAGATTTTTAGCAATATTGAAACCAGTGGGAGTTAGGAGCTTGAGTATCTTTAAATATCTGGCACTTGCCCTGACTCATGCAAATAAGATGAATGAGACCTGTTGCTGTATGGGGACACTGCCAGAGAAGGTTCTGTGTGGGGAAGATTTTCAGGAGGGGAGTTGAAGGCGGATGGAGAGAGAGCTTGGCACACGGGAAACCAAAGGTTGGTCCAAGGCTAGAGGGGTAGGTTGAAAGAAGGAGAAATCAGATATAAAATATATGAGAGACAATATGTGACTTCTAGAAGTACACTTTGTTAAAAGAGCAAAAGTCTCTTGAGCTACCAATGTGGATCATAGAGTGTATAGATGTATGATGATGTGAATAAAATAAATCAGGCAATAGCTTGGCAATCTAAGTGAAAAGCCTGGCATCAAGAAATATAGTTCAATGGTGCAATAATTATATAGGAGAGTATCTTGTCCTCTTGGCAAAAGAAATGCCAGAACGTTTCCCCATATTTCTGCATTAGTTAATTCTGGTGAAAGAAATGGCCACAAACTAGGTAAGGATGACACATCACTGTAGATAAAGCCTGCTGTGATGGCTGATCAAAATTGACTCTTTGGCACATTTTGGAATATGCAGGATTCCACAATCATATATGAATCTTGCTGGGCAACGTGTGAGAAGCTTTAGGAACATTCCATTAGGAACAGTTCATCATGCTGAAATTCTGGAAACTATATTTGTGCCCACAGGAGTAAAGTCAATTTAGTATTCAGCTGTAAGGGGAGATAGAAAGTATGTCCATAGACCAAACTGAAGTGTAGTTAACATCAAACCAAAGCACTGTAGTAATCTTGAGTATAAAACCAGTGATTTCACAGCAGCTGGAGGTGAACGACATATTCCCATTATACAGCTTTACAAAAAAAAAATCACTTTAGTATTTTACAAGCAATTCAATGATGAGCTATAAACAAGCAGGACAGAGTCTAACAAGCAATCTAGTGGGAAATGGTGATTTAATATTACATTAAGCTGATTTGGATAGTTAAGAATCAGAGGGTGCACTTGCACCACAATAAACATGCAATAAAATAAACAAACAAGCAAATAAAAACATATAATCCTTTCAGTGGCTTGACAAGTGGAGGTAAACAGGGAGAAGATTTCATGTAAACACTGATGAGATTATATAAATGCAACCAGATGTCTTATGCTTCATAATACCCTGTGAACCTGTGAGACATTCGCAGAAAGTGCTTTGAGGATATCATTTTGAAATTCTGCCTTCTGCTTCCTTTTCACTAATATTCTGTTTCCCTTTACAATGGGCAGATTTGCTTGAAGCAGATGTTCAACTTGGTGCAATTCAATTCTCTTTATTTTAACAGGATAAGGAGATGAAAATAAGTTATGAACTTAGGGTTCCTACAGCAGTAGTTTCTTGTTTGAGTAGTGCTTGCACCAAACAGAATTATTATAAGATTAAAAATGTGAAACCCACTCTCCCAACACCATGCATGTATTTACAGTTTAGTTGTATGCTGTATTTTTAAAAGCTTTAGAATCTAGGATTTCATGATACAGTGTTGATGGCAGAATTTAGCTACCATGGTGACTTTTTTTATTCTTCCTAAGATTAATATGAACCTGGCTGTAGAGGGCTGGATCATTTAAGGTTTGTTCCTGAGGAATATTGATAAAATTTTGTCATCCATTCCAAAAACAGATAAAAAATCCTCTTAGGGGACTTTAACACAAGAGTTGGCCGAGATTCTAATGTGTGGAATTGGGAAGGAAGGAGTGGGCAAGACCAATTCCAATGGCATCCTCCTCCTCAGCAAATGTGCAGAGCGCGACCTTGTGATCACAAACACAATCTTCAGACAAAGCAACAAGTGCAAAACAACTTGGCAACACTCCTGCTCAAAACAGTGGCACCTCCTAGATGATGTCATTGTAAGAACACAGGATCTAAGAGATGTCCAAATCACCCGTGTCATGATAGGAGCTGATGATTGCTGGACTAACCACCACCTGGTGAGGTCAGTCATGTCCATCAGGATTGCACCGAAACATAGAACACAATCCAAATTACACAGAGGACAATACAACATTCAAAGACTTCAATCCTCAGTGCACCAAGAGAACTTCCAAACACTCCTCAGTGAAAAACTGACCATATGCACACCTGGAAATGACAACAGAAGTGTTGAAGAAGACTGGGAAGCCCTAAAATAGACCATCCATGAGACTTGTGAGGAATCCATTGGCCTTGCTACCCGCCACCATCAGGACTGGTTTGACAACAACATTGAGATTACAGCCAGATTGGACCAGAAGAGAAAAGCTTTCTGCGACTGGCAAAACCAACCACTATCCAGTCAGAAGCAGAGCTCTTTCCATCAACTCAAAGCTGAAGTTCAAAGGAGGATCCGAGAAATCAAAAACAAATGGTGGGAGGACAAAGCAAAAGAAATCCAAATATTTGTTGACAGACATGATATGCAGAGCTTTTCTTTTGTGAGACAAAGACCCTGTACAGTCCAAGCTCATTTGGCCTCACACCGCTGAGATTTGAACATGGTAGTGCCCTTCTTAAAGATAATGAATCCACCAAAGAGCGCTGGAAGGAACACTACCAATAGCTTCTAAATCAAGAATCAACTGTGATTGATGACACAGTCGACTCCATCCCTCAGCATCCAATCTGGGAAACTCTTGCCAACCCACCGACACCTGAGGAGTCTGCAAAGCAATTAAACAAATGAAGAACAATAAAGCACCGGGTACTGATGTCATACCAGTTGAAGTACTGAAAGTGGGGGGAGAAACACTGACTAACAAGCTTCATTTGCTGCTCCTCAAAATCTGGCTTATCGAAGAAATCCCTGCTGACTTACGTAATGCTACCATTGTTACTTTTCAAAAAGGGAGACGGGGCCGACCGTGGCAACTATTGAGGCATTGTCCTCCTCTCCATTGCTGGGAATATTCTTGCTAGAATCTTACCGAATTGCCTGCTTCCTCTTGCAGAGGAAGTACTTCCAGAGTCCAAGTGTGGCTTCAGACCATCACAAGGCACAACCAACGTGATTTTCACAGCCAGGCAGATCCAGGAAAAATGTCAGGAACAACACCAGGATCTGTATATAGCCTTTATCGATCTGACCAAAGCCTTCGAATCTGTCAACCGTGAGGCTCTGTGGAAAATCATGTCAAAGTTTGGCTGCCCAAGCAAATTTATCACCATTGTAAGACTCCTTCACGACCAGATGACTGCCTCTATCCTGTGCAGTGATTCTACCTCTGAGCCCTTTGTCATCCGAACTGGCGTAAAACAAGGCTGTGTACTGGTACCCACCCTTTTCTCCATTTCTTTAGCTGCTATTAAAACAGTAACCCAAGACCGTCTACCACAGGGCATTGGCATCCAATATTGGACTGACGGCAAACTCTTCAACCTTTCTCGTCTCCGTGCCAGAACTAAAGTAATATCGGCAACAATAACTGAACTCCAGTATGCAGATGATTGTGCTGTAGTTGCACACTCAAAGGAGGATCTACAAACAGCCCTTAATTGCTTCTCTGAAACTTACAAAAGCCTAGGGCTAACGCTGAACATCAGCCAAACAAAAGTTCTCCACCAACCAGTCCCTGGTCAATCATCAGACCCAGCAAGGAAGAGCTACATTGACAAAGAAGAACTGGAAAATGTAGACTACTTTGCTATCTTGGCAGCCATCTCTCACAGAGGGCAGACACAGACATCGAGATTCAGCACAGAATCCGCTGCACCAGCTTTGCCTTTGGCAGAGCGTCTCACCAGGTGTTCAACAATCACAACATCAGAACACATGCTAGCCTTTTAGTTTATAAAGCGGTTGTAATCCCAACTGTCCTCTACAGCTGTGTGACTTGGGTGACCTATAGAAAACACCTGAAAAACCTGGAACGCCAGTACCAGCATTTTCTTCAAAAGATCCTCAACATAAAGTGGGAGGATCGTCGCACTAATGTCAATGTCCTCACAGAGGCCAACTTCGTCAATGTTGAGACCCGGATTATCCAGCACTAGCTGAGGTGGAGCGGGCACTGTGTGTACATGCTGATGTATGCTTACCAAAATAACTGCTGTACGCCCAACTCATCAAAGGAGAAAAGAAATGGGGAGGCCAGAAGAAACACTTTAAAGACACCCTCAAGATAAACATCAAGAGATGTGTCATTGACACCACACACTGGGAGACAGCAGCCCAGGATAGGGATAACTGGCGAAGACTTGTCAGAGAGGGAACATCCAACTTTGAGGAAAATCGCCTTGCCGTGGTCAAAGAAAAATGCCAGAAAAGAAAGGAAAGACAATTGTCATGCAGCAATCATGGCCCAACCCTGTCTTCCAACACCACCTGCAATGTCTGCCAACGAACCTGTGACTCAAGGATCAGACTCCGCAGTCACCAAAGGACCCATGAAAAATAAAACCCGTGAAAGAGATCATCCTCGACCTCGAGGAATTGCTGATGATGAGTTCAATGTATAGCATATAAGCCGCTTGGATCAATTGCAGATGAGCTAGTTGCAGCTAAATTGGCGTTAATCTGATTGTTTATCTGAATCTTATTACTCAGACCTGAACACATGGGATGTGAAACTCCTATTAATCTGTTCCCAGCACCCCCAGACTTCAAATGGTATCTTTTATTTAAGTTAACAGTTAAAAATACAGCTAGTTAATGTCTGTCAGTAGTAGAGGGATGGCCTCTGTCCTGAATTGCTCATGTGGCAGCTCAGACTCAAGGAACTGCTAACTGGATTTGGTTCTGCTTATGTTTATATCTGTAGGTCCATCTCCACCTCCTTTTGGAATGACTGGCAGAGCCTACCAGTGGCTAACAAGTGGGGTCCTACCCAAACCCAAATATCTATTTTACTCCAAGGCATCTCTCTGACAGTAGGCCAGTACCAGATGCTTTGGAGGAAGGTGGAATAAATTCATTAGTGGAGAATTGTGGAATAATCCATCCATAGGGTATGCTTCTTTCTACCCCTGTGAGCTGGTTCTTATCTTAAGTCTTGAAGAATGAGGTGGTTCGTGTGTGGCTTTTTTCAAATATGCAATGTAAATGATGTGCTGATTAGCCATATAAAAGTGTCCACTTATTTTGAATTCTGCCAAACTCCTAGACTCCAATATATCTTGTGGCAGTAAATTCCACAAGTTAATTGTGCATTTTGTGTTTGGGAAGGAGAGCAGAAATACTCTTATCACTTTTAAATTTGTTGCCTTTCAATTTCACTGGCCATCCCCTTGTTCTTGTATTAAGAGAAAGGGTAAACAGGTGTACCTGACTAACCTTTTGCACACCATACATTATTTTTTATACTTCTATCATATAAAGGAAACTGTCCTGATTTGTTTTCAATCTCTCCTAACACAAAAGTCTTTATCCTATGCCTCTGATTCAATTTTTGTCTCCAGTCTCTGAGCACCTTTTTCAGAAGAGGTGATCAGGAATGATTACTGCAGTCCAGTTGAAGGTGTCCCATTGATTTCTGTCCTGGCATTATATCTTCAGTAGTAGTTTTCATCCTACTTGTTGAGCTAGCTAACAGTTGAATGGTTTTCACTAGCTCTGTACACCGATGATGCCCAGGTCTGTTTCCTGAGTAGTTAATTACTTTAGGACCCAGCTACCCATGGGAGTAGTCCAAACTATTCCTTCTAATAGGCAGCAGGAGCTAAGGGAAGGGTCTTTTCTCAGTTTCCTCCACCTCAGTTTTGGATGGCATGGTGTTTGTATCTCTGTGGAATCAGTTGCAGAGTCTCTACCCTCCAGTGCCATCAACGTCCTGCTCCTAACAGCAACCACTTTGGCCACAGCTATCCCAAGACCCGAATTAAATGGAAATTCCCTCTGTGGAGGGTGCTCAGTGGGAAAGAATTGCCATGGATCAGGTGGAGGAAACATGTCCATCCACTGGCCCTGCCCCTGCTCAGCACAGCACGACTCAGTAGAAAGTGACCATTCTTCATCTGAAGAGCATGTGTCCATGGGAAATGGAAAAGCTGTGTCTGCTGGAGCTTATGGCCTTTGTGAACGATGACTAATTGACCAATGAAAGAACAGGATGCACAGCCCTCAAGTTAATGAATAAGTGATTTATTCCTGTCTGGAACCTAAGGAGACCTATCCTTGGGGAAAGAGCCAAGCAGTGCACATACACTATAGTGATGTGAACCCAATACACACTCCATTTGTTTTTAAAAAACATCCATACATGCCCTTTGAAACTGTCCTCCTGAAGAACTTCCTCTTGGTAGCAACCCATGCTCCGTTGGGCCTGACAGACAAGGGGGAAAGAGACTTATTTTATCAGTTCTTTTTGAGGAAGGTTTAACCTGCCTTGGAACCTTTCATCTCCCCTCCAAGTCTTTATGGTTTCCCTGTAGCGCCCCCTTTTTAAAACACTCCTGTTGGAGTGAGGGTCCTTCTTTTACTGAGACATCTATACCTAGCAATATGTACTAGAGATAGTGCTGGGGCCAGACCACTGGACAAATCTAGCTGCTCTCTGGAGATCTAGTAAAAAGAAAAGTAGCCTATATACACATGGAGTGTCATTGAAGTTTATCTCCCATGTTCATCCAACTGTATGTGCTAGTGAAAACTGGCTACATGATTATTTTTTTCTTGGCAATCACCATAGGGCGGAATTTAACCCAAGAGACTTAAGACCTAAAGGAAAAGAGGCAGCAGAGGGTTAAGTAGGTACTGTGATAGATGAGAATGTTTGGACACTTTGGCAGCAGCAGCATGGGTGCAGCTGAGATTTAAGCACTATATTGAGTTAACCTCCCCTCCTGAGAAGAAGGCAATGAAGCAGGAGCAAAGATGGGCAGAGAGCAGAAATCCAAAAGGATGAATAATAGAGCTGAGATTGGACAGAATGAAGAACAATATAGAGAGCCCAGGAGGAAAAGAATGAGGTGAGGGAGAGAAAATAATGGAAAACTATATATATTTGTATGGATATGGATGGGAGAAGCATACGTGAAAATCCCTCTCCAAAAATTATAAAGACCTTTTAAAAAAGGGGGAAAAAATTAAATGCTCTATATATTTGCAATAAGAGTTAGGCACTAGAGCTGGCTATAATATTTCAGCCAAAACTTTTTTCACCAAAAATGCAGATTTGGATCAACTGAAACATTTGTGAATTCATGTTCACTGAATTGTTTCAGTTGGAAAACAAAAACACCAGAATTCTGACAATTGAAACTTTTCACTTTGACATTTTCTAAAGGAAACAGTTTGATTTCTTGCTTTGAAAGTACTTTGTTTCAAACTGTACTTAAATTTTATTTTAGTTTTTTAAAAAGCTCAAAAATGAGAAAACACTGTTTGACCCCAAATGATTTTTTTTTTTAACTTTTCAGTTCGCTGAATTTTTTTTTAATCAAAATTGTTTCAGGTTGACCCGAAACAAGGTGGGGTTTTGTTATATATATTTGTTATATATAATATGGCTAAAAATCTGTTTTTCCACATAACTCCTTTGCCCACCCAACTCCTCTAGGCCTCTTTGAAGTCCCAGTCAAGGGGCTTGACCTCCTTCACGGTGGGTTCTTATATCTGTAACACTGTACACTTAACACCAGGCTTTAGCTAGAAAAAAACTATTTTGTTCTTCTTTCACTCTCTTAAAAGACAACTAACTACAACTCCAGTTTCACATACAAGAAGAAAGGCTTCCAATCTCAGACTTGTTTTGTGAACCCATAAAATAACTTGTGAGGTTCTCAATACCCCAGGCATCCATCACAAAGTTTGCCCAACCCTAGGCATAATGCCCTTTCTGAAAACGCAGACCTTGGACCATAGAGCGCAGCTTGCTTGCAAAGCACAGAGATGCATTTTCATTGAGCAACTTTAAGTGAGGAGCAGTTTGGCTTAAAATTTTTTAAAAAGCCATTGTGTACACTCTTCACCTTCTCTAATAGAAAACCAAATTAAAATGGGACGGGGAGTAAGCACAAAAGAAATTAGAGCACACAGTCCAGCAAGAAAATAAAACACTCAATGTTGAAAATAAAATCCTTCAGGACACAGTTTTCCCTTCAGCATAGCTGAAGAAATTTCCTGGCAAGTCATTTTCTTCTTCCCTAGAGTATTTCCTGAGAAATTGTTCTTGATTTCCTTGGACTCTTGACGTTTGAATGGTTGTTTCTATAAATTAAAGGTATCTCAAAGGAAAAGTGGCTTCCTCTTCTGATATTTCAAGCATTCTGTGTATTGATGAGTGTCTTATGCTCTTCCGTTGTGTTCGCAGAATGGGTTCTCTCTTGATACTTTTGCTTGTGAATATCAGTAGTCAGATTCTAACTTCACACAGGGTAAATCCAGAGTAGCTGTGCCTTAGCCACCAGACAAATCTTTCTCTCATCCTCCAGAATTCCCATTACATCACACACCCACAGCACCACTAGACATGGCAGTTGTGTTCTTGGGAACTTCAAGGGCTCAGATATTCTTAATGAACAGGGCTCCCCTCTGATTTTTATTTTGAGATGATAAAACTTTGATTACAGCAGCAGAGATTGGCCACAGTAATCATGGCTCCTACCCAAAGCTCTGCTCAGACTTGGATGGGAGGATTCACTGTGTCTTGCCAAGAAGCAGACAACTGGGAAGCTTTAATTTTGGGCCAAGAAACCTCTTTTCTCCCATCTTGGCTGGACGCTTTTCTACAATGTGTTAATCTTTGGCTGCTTCCAATCACAAAACAATTTCCTCTGCAGTCCATTACTTAGGGTATAAGGTCAGGGATAAGCTCTGGGTATCTTCTGTTGTATCCTTTGCTAAACAGAAAGATTAGCCTGATGTTCATAATTCTACTCTAACTCTTGTTTGAGTTCACCTTAGTACTGTTACTGTCTCTCACTTTCTGTGTCTGCCTGCCTGCCAGCCTTCCTTCTCGAAAGTTTGTCTCTCACCAACAGAAGTTGGTCCAATAAAAGATATCATCTCACCCACCTTGTCTCTAATATCCTGGAACCAACACCACTACAACAACACATCCTTCCCAATTACAATAGTCTGTTACTAGCCCTTGCTATCCTGCCCTCACTTGCAACCAAAATAAGTTCTTGCCTGGAAGTTAAGCAGAAGAGGTGCTTAAATGGCCTCTTAACTAACTTAATCACCCTACTTTATTTCTCCCAGTGGGAAAAACCTGCAAGTGTATATCGGAAATGTTCTGCTTGAATAGGAGTCAAGCGTTTTTGTTTTTAACTCGTGAGTGCCTCCGCTTAGCATCCCTGAAACAGAGCTATGAACCAAACAGGCATGTGGGCTCCACCAGCTCCATTTGCTATTCCATCCAGAGGCTGACAAGTTAAACATTACAATACAATGCTCTGGATGCACGTGTAGTGCAGTGTTATCCTTAATTTCTGAAAAATCAGTGTGATCAAAAATATTTTGTAAATTACATGCCAGCTGTCAGCTATTTTAGTATTATCACAAATTTGAAAATGTGTGCTTATAAACAGAAATAACACTCATTATTGCCTTACATTCATATTTAACATTAACATACTGCATGTAGATAAGTTGTAGTGACTCTGACATGCTGTAGATTCTGCTTTGTTGAAGCTTTAGACCTATTAGGAGGAATTTCCTCCAGCCAACAGCAGCTGTACTATATTTGCCGCCATATACATCCATAGGTCAGCTAATCCAGTTCCCTGCACTGAGACAGGACTAAGTAGTATGGGGTTTGAGGATACCTTAAAAAGTGTCTCCCGCTGCTCACCCCCCTCAGAATAGAAGCTGAGACCCTTTCCTGTGTTTGCTGATACTAGTGATCAGAGCCATCAGATCAGAGCCATCTCCTAAGAGTATTCTTGCTTTCTGCTGTAGTTATAACTCATTTATTTAACTCTGCAAATTTGATCACCAGTTATTGTCATGAGAAAGTATTTGGCACATTTCAGTTGATTGTCTGGGCCAATTACATGTCCCCCTGCTATGCCAATTAGATTCACAGAGAAACCCTAAACCTCATGAGAAATAGTTCCTGTCCTATTAAGAAAATACTCTTGAACTCTGTCCCCTCTACATCAATTCTGTAGTCTTGGCATTCAGAGAAGATCACAGTAGCCATACCTGCATATTTAAATTAGAGAGGGAAGCTTGCCCTACATACTCTTATATTTGAAGTTTGATATTCCCTATTCAACAGCAAAAGGGTTCCCTAATTTGCTCCTGCAGAGGTGGCAATGATTTGCCTAAGCCATGATGAAAATGGAGTATGTGAAAAGGGCATTGCTTGGAAGCATTGTTTGCCTTGTTCCTGTGGCTGTGTGGCTGGCTGCTATTTAGGTAGGAATGAAACATATTTCACATTCTTATTTTGCTCTAGGGTGGGGGGTGGATGGCAGCATCAAGGAGAACTGGAACAAATACTTTCCCATTATATATCTATGACTGCTGCCAGTGCCAGGGTTGTTTTGCATTTAAATTTTCTATTCTGTAAAAAAGGGGCTATTACAACTTACTTGCATATCTGTGGCTGTGGACATAATACGTAGATGACATTAGAAAGTCAACATTTGACAACACAGTTACCACTGAGATTTCCTGTTTGGAGTACAAGTAGTCAGCTACCACTGGATAGTAACTTGGCACACGCTGAGTCTTTAATTCCTAATCTGTTTTCAGATAGTAACTATGGTAAATATTATTTCCACTTTACAAGCAGGAAAACAGAGTTTCAGAGCAGTTAATGAACTTGTCTGTGAACATTGTGTTCTAGTGAATTATGCACAGGACTAGAAGCTGGACATAAGTTCTGATTGTGGTTCTGACACTAATTTATGTGACCTTGGTGAGAGTACAACGCTCTGAGATCCATTTTCCCAGTCAAACAATGACCTGTGGTCACTTCTCTGAAGTTGGTTACTTTTTCCACAGGTGGTGTCACCACTGTAGCTTTCTTTGTATTTAAAGAAAGGCCATAATGTAACTGAGACACTAAAGTGGCTCAAGAGCTTTACATTCAATTTAAGATGGAACCAAAGTTGAGAGAATTGAGATGACTGACTGCTAGCTGAAGCCGCTGGAGGGAAAAGCTGTGATCAACCAGTCATGCAGGTGGGAAGGACCTTGTGCTTTGGCAGAACCACTATCACTATTACTAGTACCTTGTATCAACTTTTGGTGATATACAGTGAGAAAGAGCAATGTGCAGTGTTGGTGTAGTAGGGGGCTAGTTATTGATAGGTGAGTAGAAATCCACATTTAAATCCAACAAGACTAGGACACTTTCTGGTTGTGCAGATCTGAATTGCTCTATAACAAAATGTTAATTTTCAACACGGAAAATCTGACCACTTCAGATTGGGGGAAATGGAGGCAGACTCCTTAGCACTTTGTGTAACATAATAAAGGGAGCAGACTCTGGAGTTACCTTGCTGCTTCAGAACTGGGGATATCGTTCAAATCTCCATCAAGTGCTGGGATGTCTGAAAAAGTCCCCCCCACCTTTTCTAATGGATTATTGTAATGCTATGGAGTCTCTAAGGAGCTAGGTCCCATCTGCTTCTGGGTGCAGGGGACTCAACAGTAGTGTGGGAAGTGCAGGTCCCATGGCAGCAGCATCTCCCTTTCTCTTAATCCTATAGAACACTAGTTCCAGTGCAGGGATTGGGGATGGCGGCTCACATGGCAGCAACAGCATTGTGCCGTGTGCCATTCCCCAATCCTCAGTGCAGGTCACAGTCACTGGGGAAACACTAGCAAGCAAGGCTAGCTAGAGTGTCTGGAAACCAGCTGCATGGTCCTGTGGCTCTCCCAAGATCTGTGAAACCAAACTCCAACCACTTGGATGAACCCCAGCCATTTCCACAGTGGAGCAAGCTTAGGCAACCCCAGTGGAACAACTGAGTGGTAACCTTGTGTGGGGGAAGTTGCTTTCTCTCTCCTGTGTGAATATTTTCTCCTTCAGGATATGATCTGGGCCCAACTGAGACATGTGAGAGAAGCCTTTAAATAGTTACTGAGTAGCCACTGGTAATGGACAGGCTACACTGGTCCAGGTTAATCTCCTCCTGCTTTCTTTGGAAAAATAAATCCTTTCATAGATATGGCATTTCTTCAAAATGGGGCTGCAAGAAGTGACGGTGGTAATGTATGGGTTTAAATGCACATTTAGGGTGTTGGTTATTATTGCCATTGGAGTTCAAAACCTTCCTATTTGTGTCTTGTAAAGTTAACTTTGAATATCACTGGAGAGCCAATAAATGTAAATAAAATCAGTCTCTGCTCATTGAAGCAGAAAGTCTTTTGGTTTAGTCCTTGGGGCAGGGCAGGAGATAATTTTTGGTTTCCAGATTGTTAGGATATGATGAGCATTCTTTCCAAAGTGACTATTTCCTTCAAGATGTAAAGCTGGCAAGCAAAGTTTGAAGGGAAATCTTTATACAGAAAAGAAGCCAGACTGCTCCTCTGTTACTTGCCCTAATTCTGGTAAGGCCCTTCACCGCATCTAGAGTTGTATCCAGGGTGAGGGAGGCTTTCCTGCACATCCAGACAGTTCCTTGAGCCAAATGTTGCTATTCTGTTAAAAAGGACCTATTCGGGCCCCTGTAGGGACTGCTGACAAAGGCCTCACACCGTTCATACAGTGTTACAATCATTTCTGTCACTAGACTAGCAGGAGGGTATGTTACTCTGTAGTGTTGGAGAGTTTGGGCCTGCCATTAAGAAGAATTAGCCTTCTGATCACACTTGCAGGGGGGTTGTATATTTTTTTGGGAAATGACTATCGAATGAGAAGAGACTCAGGCTTTTAAAATAACTTTTCTATTTTGAAATGTAAAAAGAAACATATTTTTAATTTAATCAGGAAAAAAAGTCCTTTGAAGTGAAGTGAGTCTGGACTTCAGAATGAGGCAGTTCCACAGATTTAGACACCTGCTTAACTGGAGGATGAATGTGAGAGCTTTCAAATTAAAAGGCCTTTTACAAACCAGTGCTTCAAAGAGCAAGCAAGCTTCTTTCCTCAGCAGAGGAGACGCTGCTATTGCCTGGGAATGTGGGTCAAAAACCTTCAGCTTAGCAGAGACCATGCTGCGTGGACTGTGAAGCTGAGGCTTTTATCTATAACACAGGATCTGGAATGGGAAGCATTTTTAACCAAGTATGCATGGAGGCAAGGGATGCTTTAAAAGGCACCACTCAAAGCACCTTAGGCTGGGAAAACAATCTGAATAAGAACAAAAAGACGGACTGATAGGAGGATGAGGAGTCATTTATATACAGTAACTGGAGAACTAGGCTCAAAAGTGTGTTGTGGCTCATTGGTCTGTTCTGCCATACAACCCATTTAAGAGTTACGACAAGAGGAAGCATGGAGATACTAAAACAGGGATCGGCAACGTTTGGCACGCGGCTCGCCAGGGTAAGCACCCTAGCGGGCCGGGCCAGTTTATTTACCTGCTGACGTGGCAGGTTCGGCCGATCGCGGCCCCCACTGGCCGCGGTTTGCCGTCCCGGGCCAATGGGGGCTGCGGGAAGCCGCGGCCAGCACATCCCTCGCCCGCGCCGCTTCCTGCCGCCCCCATTGGTCCGGGCTGGCGAACCGCGGCCAGTGGGGGCCGCGATCGGCCGAACCCGCCGCGTCAGCAGGTAAATAAACTGGCCCGGCCCGCTAGGGTGCTTACCCTGGCGAGCCGCGTGCCAAACGTTGCCTACCCCTGTACTAAAATAAAGGTAAATAAATTAAAAAGATTTGATGTCTAGCCAGCTACTTTAACAGAAGAAGAGAGAGACTGTTCTAAAATGGGGTAAAAAAGAAGCTCTTTAAAAGAATTTAAAACTGTGTTCCAAAATGGGGGTGTCTGCCTTTGTCATCTCTTGCGTGGCAAAGCAATGACTGAGATAGATCAATAATACTCAGCCACCTGGTGGGAAAAAATCGAGGATTGTTTTCATTTTCCAAGGCAGAGAGATAGCACCATAGTGCCTACTGGTGACAAAAGTGGGATGTTTCTAGCTCTGGACATACACTGGCTGATAGTAGGATAGGATAGGACAAGGGCTTGGTCCTAGCAAGTATTTGGGGACTACATTTCATAAACCTGAATTCATTATTTGGCAAAGGGCACAGATATTCCAAGGCCTGTCTTTTTGCCCAGGTGAATGAAGTGGTTGGGACATGGTGGGGGTGACTGTTTATGGAGTCCTGTCTAGTGGTTGCGTTAGGGGGTAGAGATTTACTGGAGTTTTCCTGAGAGGTTGCTGCCAGTTTTGTGTTACGTTAAAGAATCCCAGAATAGCAGATGGGCATCTGTACATCTCTTTAGTGGTATAAATGGCAAGAAAGTGAGAAAACTGCTACATTCTAAAGAAAATGGTCATTTCTTAACCGACGGGTATGTGTATGCTGCAGTCAGAACAGCACTTGTAGGCATTCCCAAATAAACTAGATCAAAGTTTACTCGGCTATGCCTACATGGACTGCAATCATGCCTCCTGATTGCAGAGCAGACATACTCTAAGTGTAACCCAACGGGCTTTCTCAGAAATCCTAAAGTTCTGTATCCGTCATTCAAAGCACAATATAAAGAGGTTAAAATCTTTTTATTTTAGATTTTATCAGTTCTGTAACTTACAATAAAGATGATGAAAAATATCCAGAAAAAAGTTACAAACAATTCAAATAGAGGACACAAGATCCTGTTGTGGATAATGTATTTTTATTACCATTCACAGTTCACTGTCCTTTACAAATCACACCATTTATTACAATTTCTCAAAGTATCCTTGCTGATTATTATTAAGCCAATGATTCTGGACTGCTTTTTAAAAACTCTTTTTCAGGTTCAGTACTGAAAACAAACTGAAGAAAGTTGATGAGTTAATTCAATCAAATACAAGCAAAAATTTTGAAAACAAAACAAGTGCTCAGCTGATGTGAATAGTTACTAGGGTTTGAATATAGCTTAGGGCCAAAACAATCTACTTTGGAGCTTAAAATACACACAATACAATTAATGTAAAATAAAAACGTAAATGTTTCCATAAAGGAAGGTGAACTAAAGAAGACCAAGAGACCATAAGCTAATTTTTTAAAGGCCTAAATAACAAAGCAGGATTTTTTATTGTAACTTCTACTCCTGGTATATTGTAAACATTCATACCATATTAGTTTTGATATATTAAAGTACAGTAAATACAATAAATGGTTGTATATTGCAGGTTTAGTATACTGGTTTCTATTTTTTATTCTAGTATTGTCCCATATAATAAATGAGGTACAATAAATGTTTTATATAGTATTGCTGCTACATCAGCCTTTTCCAGTAAACATTTGGAAAGTAGTGGAACATGTTCCATCCATTCTTCATCGCTAACATGGAATTAGAAAAGCTCCAGTCAAATGAATGTTTTTATTTTCCAATTAGAGAACAACAAGAAAAGTCTTATTACTGCTTCTCTTGGGTACTGTTTATGAAACTTGTCTAAGTGTTTTGCCCATAGATGTTTCATCATCCATAGGGCATGAGCTGTCTCATCACTCTTTTCAAAAACAGAAAATAGCCCATGTATGGTCACTCCCTTTCCTGTCAAGTGGGCAGAATTTGACTCAATTTCGTATTAAAATGAAACCCTTCCCAAAATGCACAATCTTCTTTCAGGCCAGATTCTGATTTCAGGTGGTACCAGTGTAAATCATTGTAGTCAGTGGAATCCATGTCGAAGTAGTGTATGCCCCAGGGTCCTGTTTCACTCCTCACTAAACTTGGCAGACCAGGTAGTATCAATTTCCAAAAATGCCTTTTTTTCACCTCCAGCTTGCTAGGAAAATTTGTCTCTTCCTCCCAGATGAGGAGCTGGCCACAGCAATCCATGCATTTGTTACCTCAGGTCTGGATTACTGTAACCAGGCTGGATAACTGTAACTCCTTGTATCTGAAGTTGAATGTGAAGATACGCAAGCTCCAACTGGTACAGAATGCGGATACCCACCATCTCCATGGTTTAGGCTGCTCTGAGTACATCAGACCTTGGTCCTACTTTTCAAAGCAATAATAGAGCAATCCCCCCAGCTACATCAAAGACCAGATTTTGATCTGTGACCGCTGTGTTCCTATGGGACAATGCAGGTCACAAAGTCCAGAATGAAGTAAATGAACGCTGGGGACAAAACATTCTTTGTCGAGTAGATCTGGCTATGGAACAATCTTCCAGAGGAGATCAAGCAAATCCAGTCTGACTGTCTTTAGGAAATACTGCAAAATCTTCTTTGAGAGCACTTTTCCACCATGAGTGACGCTCACAATATGAATACTCTACTTCTATCCCAAGCCGAGTTTTAACCCCCAAAAGGTAGAAGTATCAGAGATTCTATTTACTTGTCTACAAGAGGACTCTGGAAAGTTAATCTGAATTAATTAAAGGTGTGAATTTAAAGTGGATTAGTTAAACTGCATTAAACCCCTGTGTGGGTACTCTCGTTCAGAAATAAAGTGGCCTTAATTTGGTTTAGGTTCTAAACAGGAATTTAATGCAAGAAAATTGAATTCATTTTAAATTCACAGTGTTAGATAATTCAGATTAATTTTTCTAAGTATCCCCATGTGGCTATTGCCATTGATTTTATGGGGAAGGTGCTGATATACTCTAGAGATGGGTGGCAGTATAAAACCCGAAAACAGCGAGACTTATAGTCAATGGAGTTACTCTGAATTTCCATAATATAAGATCAGAATTGTGCCTGAAATAAGATTCTGTTCTTTGGGAAGGATTTTATGTTCTTGGGCCAGATCCTTTGCCAGTGTAAACTGGCATAGCTCCACTGAAGCTAGTGGAGGGGATCTGACCCCTTCCTAACAGTCGGCCTCACAATCACATGGAAAAGCCTCAGAACCTCTGCTACCACAACATTTATGAAATAAGTAAATCAAATGTCTGATGTTGGCATTCTTGCTGAAAAGTTTGTCTCAAATCTCCTTTCTTGAAAGACCAAGTGATCTTGCTCAATTTACTGCACATTTAAATAGAAAAAATAGCTAGCTAAAAACTTACTTATGTCACTTAATCAGTTTGATCCAATTTCCACAAATTTAACATCATATCCTTGACACTCCAGTATTGCAACACTTTTGATATAGTCTCTGATCAGCAGAACTTCCTAACATATGAATATGCAGATACAGAATTTCATTAGGAGATATGTTCTTGATGTCTCATTGCTTTCTTTTTCATTACAGAATAAAGCAGGCTATAAATCTGATATACTGTAATGAATTATGGGAAAGAGGTATCTGACTAATTCCATTTTTAAAGTGCATGAAAAATATCAGTACCTATTCTTGTTATTGCAGCCTAAAAGCCTACCATGTAAACCCAGAAGATATATGAAAACATTGTTTTCTACTTAGCTGAAAAGTAATTATACAAGTGTATATTTGCAAGGAATTTATAAAACTAGCAGTACATTACTGGTCAAATTAAAAGGCCATAGCTTGTAGAATAATTCAACCAGGTACTAATTAGGTGCACAGAAAGGCCATTATGGATAAATTATATATCCCCGTTACAGACAAAGTGAATAAATGTTAATTGCTTATATTATGCAACAAATCATTTTTTAGAGATGGTGTTAAATTAGATGCTAATATTATAATTACAAAGTATTGGGCAATTTACTAAAGATTAACTATAATGATAAAGTGCAAACTGCAGAACTTGTGCAAGGCAGTACTAATGCATTTTGCACAGATATGAGAACATTAGGAGTTGATACCTGCTATCTAATGAAGTACTTTCTGTATTGCATAAAAAGCACCAATAGATTTCAGTTAGTGTATGTCCATATATAAATTAAAATCATACTGTTGTAGAGTAACGGCCCAAAGCCCAGAATGTTCAATACTGTGCCATTGTAAGGACTTGATACTAATCTCAGTCACAAAGGTGCAGCACAAAAATGTGGCTCATCAGCTGTGTCCTGGAGTCTCCTGTCAGAACTGTAGCAGCATTGGGGTAAGGCTGTCTTTCAAAAGACATTTGAGCAAGTTGGATGTGAATACCTGCCCTAAAATCCAAAAAAGGGGCACACTTCGATCAGAAGTAAGAAATATTAGCTTTCATAAGTAAGAAATCTAATGCACCCATTATTTCTATACTTCTTTCTGAGTCCAATGAATTAGACTCTCACATACACATTATGTTGTGATATACTCTCAGTGCATTTCAAAAATTTGGTCCAATTCTAGAGATATTAGTGAGTCTAGCAGTGTTCCCCATTTGAAGTCCAGGAAACCATTCTGAAATCTATAATCTCTATAACCAGAATGAATTTTAAGTGTGCCCACTTTCTATCTTGGGCAATATTTTTTTATTTTTTTAGTGTCTTAATATTTAATTCAAATTAAAATTTAATCATTAGAATTGACAGGACAAAATGCTGGAGAATGCATGATTGGGAAGAATTCTGGACTTTTGTGGAGATGGAATAGCTAATCTAACATTATCACTGTGGCAGGTGTGGGTTTTTTTGTTTGTTTCTCTTTTTGATGGGAGCATGCCACAGCTAAAAAAGCCAAGTTTTGATCCACCTTTCACGGCTCATTGACAGACATGCCATGTGCCATTAAAAGCAGTAACCCTAAGAGCACAGTGTTGCAGTAGACACTATGTGACTCAAGCATATACTATTCCTAGGTTATATGAAAATTCAACAATGATATTGTGAGAGATGATGGCAAATATATTATACTGCAGATGGTATTTCCTATTCAGAGTGAAATCTGCCTCTGTGCAGGGAGGATGAGCAAAGGCTTATGCACAGCTTGAGTGAATAATAATAAAATAATATAATATATGGAGATATACCTATCTCATAGAACTGGAAGGGACCCTGAAGAAAGGTCATTGAGTCCAGCCCCCTGCCTTCACTAGCAGGACCAAGATTGAACTCACACCCCTGGGTTTAGCAGGCCAATGCTCAAACCACTGAGCTATCCCTCCCCCCTATTTAAACAGTGCATAGGCCTTATGGGGGCTCTCTGACAGGGGTGAAATTTCACCCACATATTAGTTATGTGCAATTCAGCCAATTTCAGCCAAACTGGGAGCTTTGCTTATTGCTGTCCATTCCTATTCAGTTACCACACTTAAACACGTGCTTAAATTCCATTGATATGAATGGGACTTACTTAAAATTAAGCATGTGCTGTGCTAAATAAGGATGGCTTGCTGAACCAGGGTTATAATGCTTGTAACAGTTAAAATAAGGCTCTATACACATGGGGAAAATGGACTTGGGTTAACAACAGACCAGATGCAGCATATGGAGAGAGATGGAAATCTTACCCAATCCCCATACACAGATCTTCTAAAACAAATGTGGCAGTAGATAATTATTGCTGTGCAGCCCTTATAGAGCTCAGACAGATACTATTTGTACCTCTAAAGATTCATTACTGAGCCAGAGTCCTAAATTTCTCTATGCAATGATACAATAGCTTGTGTACTTGAAAATATGTCTCACTGTTGCAATATGTAGGCTAGAAATTATGGGCCAGATGCTGGGGTGCAGTAAATTGCATAGAGTGCAAGTAATGGCATATGAGCATAAAGTTGCCTTAATATGTACCTTTGCAATCTGCAAATCCTGCTGCAACTGTTCGCAGGGCCACTCTCCCTGTACCTTCAGGCTGCTCTCACTTCAGCAGGGCTTCAGCAGCCCTAGGGAAGTTGAAAACACAGCTGAGGATCAGCATGGCATCTCAGCCACACACCATTTCCTCCAACAACCACACCCACTTTTCTCTCTGCCCAGAGGGAGAATGACATACAAACCTCTCTGCTGGCTCAATGCTATCAGGAGCATCTCCCTTATGCAGGGATGATCCTCCCTAACAGGAGCATAACCTTTACATTGGGGTGACCCTCCCTAGCCCAGGATAGACTAGTGGTGCAGTGCAAAGCGGCGACACCACATCAGACAGTTTCGCTCTCTATGTTAAGAAGTACACATCGCTATGGAAAAAAACTGCAACAAAACAAACAAAACCCTCAGCAGACTCATTTTAACCCACAAATGAGCAAGCTCTCGATGTGCCAGTCTTTGCATTCACAAACACTGGATATTGCAAAAACAGATTATATCAAAACAACAAACATAAAAGAGCACTGGCTAAATAAAATTCATAATTGCTTGGCAAAACTATGTTTACATCTCATTTTTCATCTGAAAAGATATTCTCCCTTTGTTGGATTTGATCAGTTATTTTTGCCTTATTTGGATGTGAATTTGATACTCAGCTCCAACTCACCTGTGAAGAAAAATGCTTCATAATGTGTTAGATACAATATCCTATTATGTCTTTAAAGCTGCAGCATATTTCTGATGTACACTATGAACATGTTACATGCTGGTTTGACCTTTACTCTCTTTAAAGTGTTAAATGTAGTAAGAGATGTTCTAGTTGTGTTAATGTGAAAAGTATTGATGTTGAGCTCTCCATAGTATCTTTTTCCCCTTTCCTCCCCCGTACTCATCTGTATTTATTAAAATATGGGTTGAATCCAACGAAGTGAGTGGATGAATCTTTCTCCCTACAGTTTGTGCAGTGTTATTTTAGTCTGGTTAGTTTGAAAGGGGCTGGATTTACTATTGTCTTGTGTAATACAATAGACACGTGGAAATTTATAAACCAAAATAAAGATTAAAATATTTAATCTTTCAGTTTAGCAAGACTATGATTCAGGGTCTACACCAACCTCTAGCTAATGGGGATTAGGAAGAAAATTTCTCTTTGGGCAGGTTATTTCATAATTGCCTACTGCAGGGTTTCTTGCACCTTCCTCTGATGTACTGGTACTGGCCACTCTTGGTTATATGATACTAGGCTAGATGGATCGCTGTAGTCTGATCCAGTAGCACAATGACTCTTACAGCACAATTCTCAAAAAGCAGACTCCGGTACGCTGTGGATGTTCAAACTCTCTCACAAACTAGAAGTTGCACATCTGGAATTTGGGAGAGCCAATTTCAAAACACAGAGACCCAGATCCATATTTTGGCACCTAAATACACATTTGAGATATTCAAGTGCTGATATACTCACCTAAATATTGATTTTTAGGTTCCCAACTATGAAAATACTGACTTAACAGCCAGATCCTCTTCTGGTGTACATCTGTGAATGACTTCAATGGAGCTTTGCTGATTTATGCCAGCTGAGGATCTCGCCCTAGGTGTCTAAATCAGCATTTGGGTACCCATTGCTCATATTTAGGTGCCTAATCACGGATACAGCTGTCTAAAGGCAGGTATCCCATCTGGTCCTGTGAAACTGTAAAGAATTAGGAAAACACTTCAAGGTACAAAAGGAACAACTTGCATAACTGCCATGTGAATGTACACTTTTCTAAAAGGACTCAAGGGCTGTAAAAATGTGCATAAATGGCAATTTTACTGTATGCCTGCATAGGCTGGTGCTGTTCATTTACTATATCAGTGAACTCTGAAAAATTGTAGACAGCAACTTTCATACTATGTTTGCAAGATTCATTCTCATTAATACAATGTGAACTCACTACTTAATGGTATTAACTCATTAACATGTTGAAAAGTCAGAATTCTAACACTGAATGTTTCATGATAATGCTCTAAGCATCTTATTCCTTTTTGTCTTGGTGGTGCCAGATTGTTTTTCCAGCATTAAAAGAACTGGAATGCGACTCTGCTTGACGTGACCACTTTCAGTTTCTACATGTGAAGGCTTTTGCTTATACAGTTATGCACTTACCCATTTTTAAAGACCAAATGCAAAAATGTCAAATCCCCTCCTTTGCGAATATAGAGCTAATTAGTAATTTTTGCTAACACCACATGAACACACAAGTACAATGACATCCTGCCCTCCTATTCTATACTGTCACACCCAGAACTTGGTTGATATGATATACGGTTTGTGTCTTGAATCAATGTCAGTGCTTGTATAAATCTAAGTGCTGAAAGAGACGTTTTACTCCCCCTCCCCTCAAAAAAAATTAAAGGCAAATGTCTTTACATTAAATCTTATCATCATAGCCTGCAGCATGAAAATGGCCATTAAATGGTGGAAATGGTTATGAAATTAAGTAAATGTGATAACAATCCCAATGCTTCATATATTTATCATTAATCACTGTACTCATACCGTATCGTATGTATATATTTTCAATGGCACTATAAATACAGTTGTCAGAAAATACACATATTAGTTCTCAACGCATCTAATTACATCATAGTACCTTTCCATCATAGTTTCAAAACACATCAGTGTTTCCTTGATTTAAATCAGAAATTCTCATCACAATAAAATGAAGATTTTGACACTATCTGGTATAGAAAACCAAAGTGAGAAATGACTGATAATGTTGTTCTAGATTTCATATTGTTTTACATTTACTTCTATTGTGATAGCACAATTTAAAATAGTAAACATAATTAAATAATACATGGTTTATGAAACATATTGTACTATAGAGGTCTACAATTCATGGAGACCACTTTTTGGGTAAGAGGAATCCGAACACTTTATATCTCTGACACCTAGATGGAAACAAGGTCCTCTCCAGTAGGAAACAGGTAAAATACATTTGAACTAAATTAGCTTTTTTCATATATAACTGCATTCAGCTGATTAAAACATTATAATGTTTACTTATGTTTCCCTTTGTCAGACATTCATCCAGTAAGCTTTGAGCATATGGTAATGAAGTTTTGTGCGGCAGGGAAACTCATTGTCTGTATGCCTCGGTAAAACGTTAAGGGTTTCTAAAAAAAATTTTAAATGGTAAAGGCAACTATACTTACACATTACAAACATACCATATGCTTTTTTATATTGTGTCCTAAAATCTAAACAGTAAGAGCGAAAACAAAAGGGTCAAACATGCTCTTATCTTCTTGGCCACTTAGGAACTTTATGAAACTAGTAGAGAGTATTTCACTTGACATGGTTCACCACTGTAGACATAGGTTATTAGCTGTTCACTAGAGAAATACCATATGTATTAACTTGCACCAGAAGAATGATCATTCATTTGAACTTATCGCAAGAATTTAACAAACAAAACAACCAGTGAGATTACCCAGTGAGTAAAATGGGAAAAATGCCAATACAGTAATTTACAATTTTAGTGTTAATTATTTCTACCCCAATAACTTAAACTACTCAGATCCCCTGTCATCATTCCCTTTATATCTTGAGTGGATAAGATATTATCAAGGACCTTCTTCAGACACAGTGTAAGTGCTGACAATCACTATCAGCCAATCTCAGCCTTTTTTTTTAGCATTCATTCTAACATACCATATAATATTAGAGAGCCATTTAACTTTGTTTTCCGTTGGGTAAGGCTGAAGGTATAAATGACAATGGACAGAAATTCTTGGACAGTTGTTGCAATACAATGCAGCTACGACAGACAGTGCCACAAAATCGCTAATGCTGTTACAATGAAAAGTGAGGAACTGGAGGCTAGATTGCCCACATTTCCGGCTAGATCATGTTTAGAAGATGACTTGGTTGTGGTTGTGGTGGCTGTGGTGTCAATCTTTTTCACAGTTGGTTTTGGTTCATTCCTATCTTCCGAATAGGCCTTCTTTTCTTTGAGTACATCTGACAGAAAGAGGGAAAAAAAGAGAACATGATGTCACTTGCTCATTTTAAGGGGAGGCTCAGTACAATGTCTATTACTAGAACACCTTCTGAAGTAAGCACGCTGACTTGTATCACAGGGGCTCTCATCTGAGCAGTGGGGAATAAGACTAAAAGTATGTATAGCAGAGCTGGTTGAAACGCAGGAGCAGCCTGGGAACTCCCCCTGGAGGTGGGGTCCCCGGCTGCAGAGCTGAGAGCCTAGAGGTCCTGAGAGCCCTTGCTCCAGCCCTGGCTTCCAGGGCTGCCAACCTCCTCTTTGCACATCAAGGAGCTTGGAAGCCCCAAGAGCCTGGGCTCGCTGGCAGGAAATGAGGCACACTTCCAACACAATTGTGTTTCAGTGGAAGTTCATTGAAACTGAGACTGTTGCCACAAAACACTTCACAACCAGCTCTAATGTATAGTACCTTCTAGTGGAAGGTTCCAAAACTTTGTTTCCATCTGCTGCCCTCATCCCACTTCACAATGTCAAGTGCAATGGGATCTGGCCATAGGCCAATGATGTTTTTCTCCTGTGGTACTGGATTAGCAATTGATGGCACTATGTAAGGTTAATCATACTTTAAATCATAATGTTAGGGGTCAGATGTGGTTTTGTATGGGGCACTGTGTTGGAGGGGTGCCGTGGGAGCAGACTGACTCACTCACTGTCTGCTTCCTGGTTTCCCCTTGCTCTCTGGGACCTGGGAATGTACCCAGCACCATTCCTTTACCTAATGCAATGTGTGTCCTTTGACACACGGCTACAGCTGTGCTGACCAGTGTGGTATTAGGTGGAGCCAAGGCTCTACTATTCCCCAACCTTTCTGCCCATGTGAATTGGGTGGGGATGTAGCAGCCTGACATAAGCTGCTTTCTCCTGATGCAGCTCCCCACTGAATGGGTAGATGACACGGGCAATAAAGGGATGTCCCTTTGCTCCCCATTATGGGTGCATAATCAGGCTCATTGAGAAAAATGAGTCAGAAGGTAAACTTGAAATATCTTTTCCCCTCAAACCAATCAGATACATCTACAAATATTCCCATATTGAAGCAAATATCTTGTTTAGCAGGGTCAGTTCCCATTTTGTTTAATTACTTTTCCTGGCCATTAATCAGTTTGGTTTTTTTAAAGGATGAAATATTAACAATTTAGCGATGTTATTTTTCCCCATATAAATTTCCTATTAGGACCCAAACCCATTAATTCCTTTTCATTCCTGAAGTTACTTTGTGACAGTCTGTGGCTCTGTTTCTTCCTGCAGATCTGGCCTTAGGGCATGTTTTTTGATATTTCATTCTTATTAGCGCTACTGTGCCGCTTGTACGCTGTCCTATTTGTTTCCATTCGGATTATTCAAACATGCTTTGGAGTATGTTTGCTGCCTGGCCTCTCCGTGTGGAGATGGGTGTACTTGGATTAATAAGTATTAGATGATGTGCCAGTCTTAATTTGTAACGGGTGCACGTTAACACGTGTGCGTGTTCGGTTTTGAAGCATGCACAAGTGGTGCATGAGGCACAATACCTCCAATTCATCAATGGAGGCTGGTGGAAACCAAGGCTGAATCTGACCCAACATCTCTAAGGGTAAGTGCAAATGAAGTCAATATGAAACCATTTTCTTCTTGCATGGAACTTGTTAAAAATTATTTCCTTAGTGGATTCCTACACAAAATGTGGACTTTTAAAACAATGAGATGACTAATGATGGTAGTTTTGGAAAGTCCAAGTAAATAAAGACATCTACTTGTGTGTAGTAGTGAAATCCTACTGTCCTTGAGTTTTTTTTATTACCACTGTTAGAAAAATTACCATTTCATCCAATACTGAGTGCAATTCATTTGAAAACACCCAAGTGTCTAGCAAAAACCAAAACAGTTTATTAATTAGCAGCCATTGTTCATGTCCATACTTTGTGAAAACTATGAATGCAATGTATATTTGCACAGAGAGCAAATGCATAGATTTGTTATACGGATTAAGCAACAGCCCGATTTTAAGATAACTCCGAATTATAGAAGCAAATTCTTGGAACGGATTCCAGAAATGTAAATGCAAACTGAGATCATTGTCTGCAAATCAGTAGTTTTCAACAACCATCAATAAACTCACTTCATAATAAAAATGAGCTATTGTATTGGAAAATACATATTGTTCTTTTGCCAGTCTAAACTGTAAAATAAATGCAAGGCATTCCTTCATCTGTCTCATAATATCAACATTAATCTGGGAGGAACTAATAATGTCTAGAACTGAACCAAGGTTGACTGAAGGGAAGGGATGTTGGCAGATACGTAGTGGAAACAGATTAGCCCCTCCAGCTGCAATCACAGTTCCACTACAAAGCATATACAGTAGCTATAGTTTCTCTTCAATAATAACTTTGTGGTAGAGTTCATAGAAGGAAGGGGGAAAACATGTGGTAAACATTTAGAAAGTATCATATCAGTATTCTGAGAACACAAGGAAAAACAGACAACCTTCAGAGTGTCATTAAAGTAAATTAAGAATAAATCACTGAAATAGGTGTGTTCTGACAGTGCTTAGCTTCCCCTTCCATCACTGTCATTCTCCTTTTCAACTGTGGTAAAGGCAGCTCTACTTCTATTTCTCTACTGGGGTTTATATCATCCCAACCTGCTGACTTCAGCTCTCTTGGGCCAGCTGATTAAATTAAGACCTCACTCAGGTAAATCTATTCCCCTCTTTCACTTGGCCATGCCCAGCATTATAACTTGATTGGCCTCTATAAATCAGGCAGGCTGAACTGTATTAATTCATTTATTTTTTTTATATTGACTTAACCAAAAATCTAAGGTAAGATTTAATGCTATCAGGGAGGCTGTTGGTTTTTAAAAGCCTTTGTCTCAGCAGTGACTGCTTAATGCACTACATAACAAGCGCTAAATAATACATTAGAAAATTCTGCCTTTAACATTTCCAGAGGAAGGACTAACATTTTAATCCTCTCTCTCTGCCTTTATAGCAAAGGGTATTCTCTGATACATTTCTAATTTGGGGTTTAACTGTGCAAAATTGGTATTTTAAGATGCACGGTTTTAAAAAGGACCTACTGTGGTTTAAATTCTTTTTCAAACATGTATTTACTTTTTATTCTACAAACTTAACTCTTTAAGTATTTAACATTTTATTGCACTTTGATGGGCATGCCCATTGCTTGCCCATGTATTTTGGTTTTGGTGTTTGCTTACTCATGTCTCGCTCTGTCTCATCATCTCAGAATTGGGTCTGGTTATGTTCAGTTTAGCATTGACATTCACATAGGAAAGAATAGTGGTTGTACTAAACACGTGTCAATGTTACCACTGGCTAAAAAA
Organism: Emys orbicularis; assembly: GCF_028017835.1. NCBI lineage: Eukaryota > Metazoa > Chordata > Testudines > Emydidae > Emys > Emys orbicularis. Next base: position 61,599,892 of record NC_088691.1, read on the forward strand.
CCCCCCAGTCCTAGTACTGCCAACCCCAAACCTTCAAAAACCAAGAGTCAAGCCCCCAAAAGTCATAATATTTCTTTTAAAAATAAACTTTGGATTCTTTTTACATTATTCTTCTGTTTTTTGAGACTTTAGGGTTCATGCTTTAAAGCTTTTCTCCATAACCATGACTTTTAAAAAACTGAAAGCTGAGAGTCTCATGTAATCACATGGCTCCAGGAGCTCAGGCTTTAAGAAGACTCCAAATAACACGAGACTTGTGATAAAATTGAGAGAACTGGCAACACTGGATCTTGATGTTATATTATTTTTTATTTATTATATTTCAATTAATTAATTATATTTTTTAGTAACTTCACTGGATTTAATATTGGGAGTACCTGTGAAGTGCAGCATTAGGAAATGTAGTTTGTAAGCTCTTTGGAGCAGGACCATCTTTGTGTTCTGTGTTTGTACAGCACCTAGCACAATGTGGCCCTAGTCCATGACTGGGGCTCCAGGTACAACCACAATACAAATAATGCTGAACTAATGTTGTCTAAGGCAAAATTTTAAAGTTTTAAAAAGTGACCACTGCACATGAACGGGAGGATTTCAGTAGTTCCAGCTCTGATGAGGTGATCTTCAGAGGACTAAATGCTTTGACAGCAGCACTAGGATAGCAAGGTGAATTTCAGTGTGTTACTTTCTTTTAGAATTATTTGCTGTGAATAATCTCATTTGTTAGTCAGATATGCCCTTTTTCTGTTGGTAAGTTATCTGAACACATCATGAATTTTTTACTGATTTGTCACTCAATTAGTATTATTTTATGAACAAAGTTGAGCCCATGGGTTATTTGTGTGCTGTCCATGGTGAGTCCTCATGCAGGGGAAGACCTGCCAAGAGAGACAATGAAGGAACAAAAAAGGACAGTGGAGAACAAGATTTCCAGAATGAGGGTATGAAGTATGAAGCACAGCAGACAAATCAAGGAGGATGAGAATGGAATAGTGGCGCCAAAATATGGTTGGAAGACGTCATTGGCAAGAATAGTTTCAGTGTCATAGCTAAAAGAGAATGAATAAATTTAAAGAACAAGGCAAAGGGAGGAGCTGGAAGTGAAGCAAGTGAGAACTTGGTGGTGGTGGTGGTTATATGGCAGAGGAGGTTGCAAGTGATAGAAGGGGAAGAGGAGGAGATGGGAGATTATGGCTGAACTTTGGCAATCACTTTGACATCAGCAAGATGTTACATGGTGAGAGATGGGTGGTGTGAGATCTGAGGGTGGGAAAGTAGTGCTGTTTGGCTAGGAAGATGGAAGAACTGGAGGAAGAATTTATAGCGGAGGAAGATTTTGCAGTCATAGGACAAGGAACTGAGCAAGCCAGGGTTGGATGTTTGTGAAAAGCATTTTGTGATGAAAGAGGGCCAAAAGCCAAGAGTGGAGAGACTCTGAGTGTCTGTCTTCCCTCTAATTTAAAGTTGTATTTATTCATTTTGTTGGAAAAAGCCAGGCGTTTTAAAACACTCTTACTTTCTTCCTCCCAAACATACCATGTCAATACACAAAGTATTGCTGGGTGATCACCTTACACTTTGACTGAGTGTTTGAATGTGAATATAGGATTCTAGGGAATATATGTTTATTCGTACACACTTTTTAGGGGGATGGAGGAGTGAGTGGGCATGCATTCCTGTGTTTACACAAAGAAGAGCTCCTCCCCAAACATTTGTACAAACAATAAATGATTCTACAAGAGTTGGTGGAAAGGTGGAAGAAAGTTTGAGCATGGTCAGATCAAATTCCAATTCTGATCTTGTGAAAATACTTGTGAACAATTTCCCAGCATTCAGCCAGCTCAGCTGCCCTGCACATCGTAAATGTTGAAGGTATGCAAGTGTATTTGTTTCTACTTTTTCAAATGTTTATTGATAATACAAGGCCAAATGTATCAGAATAATATATAAAAGCTCAATCCATGTTAGCTATTTACAGATTCTTTGCCTTTTTGCCAAAGCTCACTGAATTAATTTTATTGAAGGGAAGCATTATATCATTTTTTCAATTCATGTCTTCTACATATACTTGCATCTGAAGAATTCCAAATAAAATCTAATCATTCCTTTATAAACTGTAGCAGTTTCCAGAGATATTTGGTGTCACTTTGTCCCCTTTCCCCTCCAAATGTTGTATCCAATCACACTACACTTTAATCAGAGAATTCTCTCATGGCTTAAGGTTGACAACTGACATAGTACCAAGGATATTAAATGCCTACTTTGAAACATAACCAGTTGTTAGATACAATCCAAATAAAGACTTCATTCAAAAGTTTAAAATAAAATAATAAACAATAGATGGATGTACATTCGTGTTCCTAACTGTGCCTTTAAGAAAGATAGCCTTTCCAAAATCTGTCATCCCTATATCTGATCGAACTATTGGGTATAACTGATTTGAAACAGCATTTGCAAGGAAGACACATGCCAAGAATATATGGCTATGTCTTCATTGCAGAACTTACTCAAGTTATCTACACTCGAGTTACTCCTCTCAATTTAGCCTCACAAGAGTGAGAGCAGTCACACTGTGAAATGACACTTGAGCTGCTGTGTTCACACTGACACTGCACTCACTCATGAGAGGCACGGCACTAAGACTTCTGGGGGCCCATCTGATGATTATTTGCACTGCAGTAAGTTGAGCTACTCTAGGATTTCTTTCCCAGTGAATTGTGGGAGAACTTGTCTGCCCTTTCTGGACATATGAGGGGAATTGTGGGAAGGCACTGGAGGACTAGTGGCACTCAGAGGACACAGCCTGCATCCCCACTGCAAAGTGCTTATGTTAGCAGCCAACCAGTTGTGCTCACATGAGCTCTAGTTTATACCCCCACACTCCAATTAAGGGTTTTTGTGTGTGGCTGGGACTCAAATTATCTCTGCAGTGAAGATCAGCCCTATGATTTCCTTGGGTAGGTACAAAAAGAAAAGTTCATGATTTGTTCACAAGAATTTCAACAATTAGCACAGAACTATGTTTTCCTTCACATAACACCTACTCTGCACTATGTGTAACCCAGTGGCCAACAGAAAAAGAGAACAGAATGTGAAACACCTGTTTGTAAAAAGCTAAGCGCAGTGGGGTAGACCCCTACTGTTTCATGCTGGAGAACAGAAATACACTAACAGGTGACAGTGCTCAACTACTACTGAGTTATTGTTTACATTTGATTTTGTCTTTCATAAATCAGCAGTTAACGCTAACTCATCAGGCGAACTACTGCTCAAGAAAAGCTTGCAGCTAAAACAAGTCCAGATATTACAACATGAATGTTAAAGACTCACCTCTTTCCCAGGAAACAGAGTGGTGTGCATACAGAATCTGGATGATCAGTGATAACCTGGCACTGTCAAAGCCTAATTACACTAACCAAGGTAGAGATGAATAGTGGAGGAATGTTCAGATGTAACAATAGACCTTTGCTCAAGTCGCAGTCGGGTGATTCTGATTAATTGCAAAGCTCTATTTCCAGATCAGATGCCAATTTTCTAACAGTGCTGATGATCAAACCTAGTAATTTGTTGCCAGATCCTCAGAGAAACCCTAAGACAGGGACAATCATTATATTTATTATGCTGACTGTGTTGTAAAACTGCCTGAGAGACTGAAACGTTGATTTGTTATGAATATTCAAACATTAAGTTATGAAATATTTGGCAGAGAATAAATTGAAGTCTTTGTTAGTACTAATCATCAGTGAACTTGATAAGATTTTTTTTTCTTATGTAAGCAGGGGATGTAACATTATGGGAAGTCACCAGATGACACTATTGCAGATGCTCTTGCTAGTTGTTTCTCTGAATTTACTTGAGGTAGATCTTGAAGACAGTCTATGGCCTGCTTTTCTTTTAGAAACTAACCATTCTAACAACAGAGCCTAAACTTCATTCTTATGTCTTAGCTGCTGCCTACAGCAAGCAAAGGTGGTACATTCAAAATCACTGGGGTGGCTAAGAAAGTTTAAAGAGTGGAAAATATAATTGAAAACTGAGTCAATACATTTAGGGTTTATTATGGTAAAACAGTAACACACAACTGGACCCTCCTCTGCTCTCAAGAGACACAAAGCAGCCATAAAGCCAGTTTAAATGGGCAGTGAAGGATTCCCTCTGCCTGTAATGTTAATATGTGGTGGCATATAGCCACCGTAGTGGCTCGTATGCCTCCTCCTCATCTTGATCCCCTGTGTAATGAATATGGCTGGAACATCCATACATCCCAGTGACCCCCAGCTGCTGGAACAGCTGTTTGGGGCCAGGGGCAGTTGAATGTCAATTAGAGCAGCCTTGAGGCTGCTCTGACTCCTGCTGAGGACTAGACCTGTCCCTGATCAGTAAAGATGGCTCAAAATCTGCTAAGATCCCCCCATTTTGCACTGAGTACAGCTCATCTAGACCAGAAGATCTGGGCCACCGTTTAACAGATCTTGCATCCTTGTTAGCAGCTGTTAAAGTTGCCTCTTGACAACACAAACAAAACACTTAATGAAAATTACTTGACATTGATGTTTAGAGCATTTAGTGTTATCTTCACCTCAAAGATCTAACCACAGATTGTTATATAGTAATGTACCTGCCTCTCAGATGGGACTGAGAGTCTCATAAATACTCACACCAATCAATACATTCCTTTGGAGAGGCTAGCCAGCATGCTAGGGGAAGTTGAACACATGAGGCCTTGTATTGTGTCCCCATAGCTTTCATGTTATTGTTCTGCAGTGTTGCCCTGGTCATGGCCCTGACATGGCCAATTAAAGTTCATCAAATTCTTTACTAGAGTGTACAAATACTACTGCCCTCTACTGAACACAACCAGGAAGTCCTGCTTAAGTGTGTGTTAGAGTTTTTTATCGACGCTCTGAGGGATGGGCAAGCAAATTTAATTCAAATGAGAACATGAGAAACAGTGACGTTTGTGGAATGGGAAGTGAGCCATGGGCTCATGAGTACTATTCCGCATGCAGCCTGCATGTGATCAGCTGACAGCTGTGGAATGTGTGCACATATGAGGTCTGGGATCATTATGCTAAACGAATGTTCAACCCCTGTGGGGTTTGCTTGGAAGAGAGTCACAGAGTTCGTTTTGAATAAAATGAAACGCAGAGCTATTTGCCAGTCTAGTCATAATTATATGGGCTTCGTGCATTGTGGAGAGAGCTGGGGGGACCAGCTACTACCACTACAACTCTAGGCTAGGACGAAACAAAATAGGGAGCTTGAGTCAGTTCCCAAACATCTTAAGGAGTGTGAGCTTTTGGGGAGAACTTTCACTGTGCTGAATTCTGTGACCTTTCCTGGGTTTGGTTCCCCCCCTCATGAATTGCACAAAGTCAAACCTGTCAGGGTCTCCCCAGGCTTTCCTGCAAGTGCTGTATTTTGAAAAGACAAAAGGTGTCAGTGTATATATTGAACAATTTGTGCCTTGGTCATGAGTGAATTATCATGGTTGGAATGAGAGTCATAACATATGTTTCAAGTGAGGTATCAGTACCTGCCGTCACCCTTGACGTTGATGCTCAGTCACTTGGTGAGTTTTACTTCTATCTTAGTGAGAAAATTAAAGCAAGGTGCAACCTGCTGGAACAGGCTCTTAAATTACAGTAGGTGCTGCAGTATTATAATTAGCTTTTTATCACTTCTGGGAGCACAAGCTGAAATTACTTTTACATATCCCAAGGAAGGAGCCCTGAAATCTCAAAACAATGTAATATCCCTAAAATGCATAATTATTCAACAGCACCAAAAATCTCCAAATGATGTATTATCCTGACATCGTGACCAATACTAATTATTTTCAAATGTAACTGCGGCAGACAAATGGGAGAAATGAAAGATTATCCCTCTTAGAGGGGAATTTGAGAACACTCCAACTGTCAAAAAAACCTCCGCATCAAGATTGGAGAATTCATAATGCAATTCCAAAAATGTTGGGTTTTTGAGTGTAGCTCTTTCTACAGAAAAAAAGGACGGGGTAGATAATGTGATGTTTATTGAAGCAGTAAGAGCTAAGTTTCGTACACAAGCTTTGGAGCCAAAACGACTTCTGAATTAGATAAATAGTAGTACCTTTTTGGCCTCCGAATTTATGTAATGTTCTTAGTCTACCAAATTCTTCATATGAATTCGAGAAATGTGTACCTGATAGGCTGTTTCCACAGGATTGCGCATTGTAGGATTGTGACTTGAGGTAGTGGTGAATGAGGAGCTATAGAAATCTGAAGGAAGCCTTCTGGAGTTAATACAATACATAGTAGATGCACAAATGAAAACTTCATAACAAGTTTCTGAGGATACCTTCCTTTACATTCTGGAAAGTTTGATGTGTTAAGTCCTTGACTACCCAGAACTGTATTGATGACAGCCAACTTGCCTCAGTTTACTCATTTAAATAGTTAGTTATCTCAATGAGTTTAGGTCAGGGAGAGGAAGATACCTTGGGAGACAAGGTTGTGAGGGTTAGCTGACCTCTATAGTTGGCACTGGTGTGACCACCGCTGGAATACCATGACCAGTTCTGATGCTCACAATTCAAGAAGGATGCCGATAAACTGGAGAGGGTTCAGAAAAGATCCAAGAAAATCATTAAAGATTGAAAACATGCTTTAGAGCAATAGACTCAAGGATCTCAATCTATTTAGCTTAACAAAGAGACGGTTAAGGGATGACTTGATCACAGTCTATAAGCATCCACATGGGGAAAAGATATTAGATAAGGGGCTCTTTAATCCAGCAGAGCGAGGTATAATATGATCTAATAGCTGGAAGCTGAACTAAGCAAATTCAGACTGGAAATAAGGTGTAAATTTTTAACAAAGGGTTATTAACCATTGGAACAATTTAACAAAAGTCATGGCAGATTCTCCATCACTGACAATTTTTAAATTAAGATTGGATGTTTTTCTAAAAGACCTGCTCTAGGAATTATTTGAGGGATGTTCTATGCCATGTGTTGTACAGGAGTCAGACTAGATGATCACAGTGGTCCCTTCTGGCCTTGGCATTTATGAATCTAGTCCATTTGGGACCTCAGGTGAGGGACAAGTTCTAGAAGAACTAGATGGGAGGAAGGATGAACTTGTAAGTACAGGATTGGACGGGGGGTTTAAATCCTTATTCTGCAACAGACTTCCTGTGTGCCCGTGGGCAAATCACTTATTCTGGGTACAATGGAGATAATATTTCTTCCTTTTCCCCACCCTTTGTGAACTTTGAATGTAAGCTCTTCAGGGCAGAGACTGTGCCGAGCATCTCGGGGAACCAAAGTTGGCAGGAGCTTCTAGGCACTACTGTAATAAAAATAAAATATGTGAGAGAAAGGCAAGAGTGTGGGATAACTGTAGGACAAGTTGAGATGTCTGGCACATGGAAGTCATACTTAAACTGTAATGGCAGCCTCCTTCCACCACTCCCAGCAATCAGTACTCTATATAAACTTATGTGCAAGCAACATATTCAGTATCCCATTGACTGAGCCATACGGTAGTAAGGAAGCCTGTTCCTATATTTGTTTTGCTTTTGATATACAGCTGCTACAGTAAGCCAGGCATGATTTTCATGAGGCACAATAAAATTCTATTAGTTCCAAGAGCTGAAAAGTAAACCCACAGAGATAACTGCCTCAGCCTCCACAATGATAAACATGTCAAGATAGGCCAATCTTCATTCCTTTCCTTGGGAAGAAATCGTCTAAAACATCCAACCTGGGTGTATTAGTGGTTGTTTCGTAATCAGTCAGTCATCCACAGCAAAAGGTTTCATAACATTGTGTGTATTAATATAGGACCTATTTGAATGCAGACAAGCTGAAAGCATGTGTTCAAAACATGCCAAGCATGTTTTACATTTCCTTGAAACATCTGTTTTTATTACAGTAGCAGAGACGCGGTTATCATGGTTTCATGTTTAGGCTTAATTAGCTTGCCCAGTACCCCAAGTGTATGAAGCACAGCTGATATTATATTCTGGTACATAATATGAAAGTATCTGTAAAACATGATGTTCCTGGTATATCTGCTTATCTTTTGTTGTAACTTTTCTTCTAATGAAAGAAGCCATTAAAAAGCTCTGTGACAGCCTCACTGTATGGTACCATTAATTAATTATGCCTAAAAATTCGGTACCTACTTCACTAGTAACCTACAAAAGCCTAAGAGTGACTCTGATCCTGCATGCTTTGCACACTCAAGACTCCCATTAAAGTTAATTGGAGATGGGGGATGCAAGGAATGCCGGATTTGCCTTTATGGCTAAAGACAAATGCGTGCTCCCAACTTCAAAGGTTAGGTATTCCTGCCAGTCTAGGGGGTGGACGCGATCACAGCACCAAGCACTGAAGGCATCTGCTAAATGTCATGCCACAGCTAAAAGCTGTAATTAAAAAAAACATAAACAGACTGAAGAAAGAAAAATATTAGTAATAATTGAAAATGCTTTGGCTGTTGCATTCATCCTGATGATCTCATTCATTCTGGTTAAAGAAACTACTTTCAATTGGCTGACATGGGGTGTGCTTTGTTTGTGTTCTCATTCTACCCCCATCTTTCCCAGTTAACTTTTATTGCTCAATGCAAAGGTCAAACCAAAGACTTAATTAAATTGAATACAGGGAAACTATAAACTTATTTTTTAAATGAAAAACCATTTAAAGTCATCTCATTCCTCTCCCACACACACTCCTCATTTTCTTCAGACTAAAAAGAGCTTGTATTGAGGGTAATCATTTGCTTAAAGAGAAACTGCGCCTGCTTCACTTGAAAGTTTACATAGCAAGAAGTGTTTCAGCCCATTTATAAACAGTTAATAGCATTTACAAAGCTGCAATTATAATTGCCATTTTTAATTAAGCTTGGCAAATTCTGAGGCAGATGAAGCCCCATCTTTCTAAAAACAGACAGTATTTATGATACTGCACCAGCAGTAAGGAAGTCCAACCCACAGCAAGGATCTGGTCCCCTGTGCTTATCTTAAAGGACTTCAGTGGTGTCACTGAAGTAAATGCAACTACTCACATGCTTAAAGCACATGTAAGTCTTTGCAGGACTGGGGCCTAACTGTAAACCAAATTCTCTCACAACTAAAGAGTCAAACCTCAATCAATTGCTTCCATCAGCTCACCCCCAAAATTTAAGAAGCCATGATTCTTGTAGCATGTTCTACTGTTCACCAAATCCAGGTTTCCTCCACACTAGTGATTACAGCAATGAGGAAATGAAATGTTTCCTGCATTTCTGTTTTTGGGGGGTTTATTGAAAATAAATCATCATATTATAAAAAAAGACTTTAAGTCCTGGTATGATGGAGTCACGATTTATGTTCAGTTACAGAATAAACACACCAGAACCACATTTAAGCAGACATTAACTGAGTTTTTTATTGCACCTGTTAAATTAGATGATAGTGGAGGTAAGTCATAATGTCAAGGGAAAGTTCAGGTCCATAGATAAATTCATAGGAAACATTTATTTGTTCATTGAATTTTGATACTGTTCACCTTCAGTGGGAAGTGAAATAAAAAAGAAACTATAGCAAGGTACTATTTGAACTAAACATTTTAGACATATTAACAGAAGCAGTAAAGAGAAAACATCATAGTATTACACTGGTTTCTCCTCTGCTCTGGAAAGTTTACATTATCCTTTTCTCATGCTCTAGTCTGGTAATATTCAGCATGCATACCCTCTATTTCACACTGATAGGCTTATCCGGCAACCAGAACCTCAGTTCTATCACAGCTGACAGTTATTGATGGAGAAGTTGATTAGAGCCATCACACTACTGAATATTGGTAGCAAGAAGAACATGTTTCATGTAGAAATACCAAAAGGTTTAGAAACATTATTGTATTAATAGCATACTGTGAAACTGATAAACCCTTTCCTCATTCAACAGGATGAATATTCAAATCAATGTAAGTGTAAAGGAGACAAACAACTAAGGATGGAAAGTAAACTTTTCTAATAAAATATCTCGCAAAATGAAGTGCATTTGCAATATATTAGCATGTAAGAAAATTACCTGCAGGCAATACATGGCTGTGCAGCAAACAAGAGGAAGGGAATTCACATTCAAGTCAGATACTGCATTCTAATGGCCCAACTCCACTTCTGGGAGTTTGCACCAATGTCTTTGGCTGGAGTCACCCAGGCACATCTAGGGGTTGAATTTGGCCATTCCTCTTGTGCTGAGGTATTGTGGCACATGTGATATTAGATCAATGGGTTCTAAACTTGTCTGAGACCTCCTTTTTCATAGCAGGCGCCCCCCATAAACCTCACTCTGGGTTAGACAGCAGCTGTCTGAGACTCCCCATCCCTCCATTCAGCAATATTGGAAGGGAAGGGTGGTCCCATCCCCTGACCTGTTAGTGAATAGCTGAAGGTTGTAACTCCCATGTTGACAACTCCTGTGATAGATGAACATCACATTAAGAATCAAACTGAGGACCCCAATGGGTCAAAAACTTTCAGCAGGCCTTTAGGTGTGTTCATGTATTTGCCCAGGTGGTCTAAGTGATATAAAAACTGTGCACTTCCCCACAGCCTCACCTTACCTGCAGCACCCCACCAATGGCTGATGCCCTGGGCTGAGAGTGTAAAGTATTTTTGTTTTTAAATAGGAAGAAGCTGGAGGGATGGAGAAAAGCAGGAGCCTCAATGGAGGCAAGCAGAAAGCAGCTGGAGTCTCCTGATCAGGGAATTGAAGAAGCTGCTGATCTACTAGGTGATCCTTGCAGGCTCTCTAAAAATATGGGAGACCAGCAATGCTTGTTTGTGAAGCAAAACTGACATGTACATATGCAAAGTGGTTAATTCAGTGACTAAGTATGGTACTTGATTTGTGCATGTTTTGGTTAGTGCAAAGAGGTTTTGACATATGCTCAGCCTCATCTTTGAAACTTATCTGTTATTGCCAATTTTCTTTTTCATAAGAGCTTAAATCAGGGGGAAAAATCTGCTAGAACTTCATGAGTGCTGACAAAATGTGCTTCAATGGATCTTTTGGCACTGTTGTGGTCTATTATGTAAATATGCATCAATAGATTTCGTAAAACAAATTATGTAAATACCTATTTAGGGCCTTTTAAAAATGCATATTGCTCACCTGATATTTAGAGACAATTAATGTCTATCATGTAAATCTGCACTTAGGAATTGCTACATTACAGCCTTGGGATGTCAAGGCCTAACAAACCCTTCTCAACATGCAGATTCAATCTTGCCATGATAGACTTATGCTGTAAAAATCGATGATGTCATGACCTACTGAAGACACATATCATTGACACTTTAGGTTGTAACCGCTCCTTCAATTCAGCTGCTATACCAGTGCTTTAAGGGCCTGGTCTTGACTTCAGATACGCAGCTCTGATAGTCATTCATTTAGGGCTGGGGAGATTTCAATTTTTTAAATACTAAACCCCCATATTTTCAGGAACATCAAAATGTCTGTGGGGGTGGGGGATTCAGAGCCAAAGTTACTGTGCAGTAATTACGGTATTTTTAAAAAACTGGGCCCAACCCTATAGTCACTGAAGTCAAAGGCAAAATTCCTTGGAGATGGGCCCATGTAAAGTTTTTCAGACTATAGTGATTACACCATACAGTGCAGGGGATTCGGAATGGGGTACAGAGCATTTAACCTGCCCTAACTACGTCAAATCTGGCCTACCATTGGCCCAGGACTAGACTTAGTATTTTTTTGCAAAACAAATTTTACACTCCGCAAATCAAATGCGATTTCTGTCCACCAGGTAAAATTGATGTGAAAGGAGACTCAGGCTCAAGGTGGGAAAAGGTGTGCTTAAGACAAGGCAGAAAAGAGTGAGGGAAGCTATTAACACCGGTATAAATGGCCAGCGCTATCTAAGAATGACAAAGACACAGAAGAACTATCTATAATAGGTAGACCAAGATGTGAAGGATTAGGTCTGAAGACCAAAAAAATCAGCATGGAAAGTCAAGATACAGCAAGATTCTGAGACATTAACTGTTACTTTTGCAACTGAGAAATAATAGGTCTTAATGAAACAGCTGAGTCTTTATGATTTTACTCTTATTACACATCTATGGAAACCGGGAAAGTGTTATGTTCATAGTTCAGTTAAAGATAATTGCTAATTGTATAAGAGAAAGCTGCTCTAGAGCTTAAAAATGGATTGTACAGTGATCCACCAGAGGTGGGTTTCAGCTGATGATTCCTAAAAAGCCAGATATCAACTTTCCTGATATAGGGAATCTAAGAAACACAAAAATGTTTGTACCCTATTTCTAACTGGAACATCCTTCTTGTTTAATCACGTAAGAGCCAGATTTTCAAAAGAGCTTAACTCCCATTTAGGCATTTAGCTGAACTGACTAGGTTTTTCACAAGTTCTGAAGCACCAAACATCTTCCATTGTTCTCAGTGGGAACTGCTGGGCGCGGAGGACTTTTGAAAATCTTGTCCTAATACTAAAGTAGTTTGCTAGAAAAGATTCCAGAAAATCTACCTTGGTAAAGAATACAGGAGAATTGGTCTTTCAGGAGTAGTAAAAGCAGCATCTGTTGAACTTTATTAAATCCTTGTTTAACTTAAATTGAGATGGGTGAAATTAACCTTTATATCCCTATAGTGCTCTTCTTTTTGAAGCAATTGAATCAAAGTAGTGTTAGCAAGGGCATCATTCCATTTTATAATCTCAAAGAACATTTATTCAGAGATAGCATGTGAGCACCACTTAATTGGAGCCAGCCTACAGTGAAGGAGCTGCATACCAAGTTATTAAAAAAAAAAAAGACTTAATTTGAGAAGAGATTGGAGATCTAAGACAAAAGTTAGTAAAGACGGGTGTGTTACAAAGAGGAGGTAATCATTTTCTAGAATGACAGAGGTAGTGCGGGGCACAATGGAACAGTTCTAACCACTGCTGGTCTTGGTACATTTGCTGGGATGTGTGAATTGACAATGAACCACTCTCCAAAAAAACCATGGAACCAGCAAGACATTTGCAGACCACCACTCTGATTTCTCTACTGTTACATTGTATTGCTTTTACTGAACCCTACAGCCTTTCCTTTTCAGTACAGATTCTAAACCTTTTACGGCAGGGACTGTAATTTACATAGATTCACAGCACCTACTACAATGGGACCCTGATCCTGATTGAGACAGCCAGGCATCACTGTAAAATAAATAATTACAATGAATCAAAGATAGGTACTGTAAGGATTAGAAAAGAGCAAAAAGATAAAATTCACAATTTTTGCTTTCATTTCAAACTAACCATTCACTGATGTGCACATCACAATTATCAACCATCCATTAGCATCAAAACTCAACTCAGAAGCCTCCATAAATCTGCTGCCATTTAATTATGAATTTAAATGAAAGAATTACAAAATAATTATAAAATGCAATCGGCCTGTTCATTTCGCTGAACCAATCTGCATCTAAACTGAATTATAATTAATATGCACTAAAATAATATATGACAATAAACTCTCAACAATCCCAAATTTTATAGACTCAGTAATATATGATTACTAAATCTTCAGAGTTTACAAGGATGTTAACACTCTCTATTATTGGACAACTTGCTATGATAGGAAGTGTAAATGTCTTCTACTCTGACACATCACATATCAAATATCACGAGATTTGCAATAAAACTGAGATATGGCAACTCTCAAAGTTCCTACTTCTAGCTCCCCCTGGGAGGAGCAAGAGCACATAGGGAGACCATCTCACCCTTATCTCCCCATGCCAGAATCCTGTTCCTTGGTGAGGTCAAGGGGGGAGGGTATAGCTCTACCATCAGAGACAAATATTGCGAGGTGGATGTGCCTGGGTGAGGCCAGTGTCTTTAAAAGCAACTCGATAGCCCCGAGTTTGCATTTTCAATAGGAAGGAGCCTCTAGTATTGACAGAAGTCTAAGAAATGCTGCAATACCTTCCTTTTTGAGAAAACTTTTCCACCATGACACTCACAACACTGCCATGGCTCCTTCTACACCTAAACCCTCTACCAAAAAAGAGAGAGAGAGAGAGAGAGGAAATTAATAAACCCGTAAAAAAATCAAATGCCCTACCCCAAGCAGAGTTTTGAACCTGAAAAGGGAGAAGTGCCAGAGACTCCATGATGCCCACTTGGGCCTTAGCTATTAATTTTATGTGGAAGGCGATCAGATATGATGGTGATGAGAGTCAGTAACAGAGGGGTAGCTGTGTTAGTCTGAATCTGTAAAAAGCAACAGAGGGTCCTGTGGCACCTTTAAGACTAACAGAAGTATTACAGCATAAGCTTTCGTGGGTGAATGCCCACTTCATCATTGCATCTGATGAAGTGGGCATTCACCCACGAAAGCTTATGCTCCAATACTTCTGAGAGTCAGTATACATTCAACACACAGACAGAATGAACTAGCTCATAACATTGTGACTGGTCTAAACATGATCCTTCTCCCTAGACCCTGCTTTTCAGAAGTTTAAATTGGTTAGGCTAAGGAAGGACCCTTCCAACAAGAAAGCAAGCCAGTCACTCAGCTCACCAGGCAGCTCTCCCTGCCTCCTGACCACCTTTATCTCTCTCCGGCTTCTATGCTTCCTCCTTTGTAAACTCTCCTGTAATTTTCATTTGGACTTTGTAACCCATTTCTCTAGGGACCACCCCTTATGTCGGGGAGTGAGAGGGAGGGTGGTGAGAGCGCCCTAGCTCTATTCCACCCAGAAACTCCCTGCTTTGTGACAACAGCATACAGGAGAGGGTCTGGCTACTTACCTCTACAGGAAAAATTAATTCTCACATACATGTGTGAGCAGCTATCTTGACTGACACACAGGGGCTTGACCTGGGAACCTCCAGAGCTGAAAGAGGAGCTATGACAGTTTGACATAAAGACTCTGTGGGCTGTAACAACTCATATTCTCTGACAAGCAGCACAGAGGGGGATATATTACACACAACCACCCACCCACGCCCCGGGCTACACAGGCAAAGCAACAGGCATCTGACAGGAGACCCACTTAGCCATAATTCAGCATACGCAGAGTGTGGGTAACTACTGAGTAATCACAATGGAACAGTCAAGTATTACAGTTGGATGGTGAAGAGGGTTTCAGTTTCATCCACAAATTTTTTAGGGTTTCTAATTAGAAAACTGGATATTTGAAACCCTGAATACTCTTCTGATTCTAAATCTGAGAAATGGCAAAAATTGGCTATCTGGTATGTGCATGCGTGTGCACGCCCCATGTACTTGCAGTCTGAAAAGGCAAATGAAAAATGAAATATCTGATTAGTTTGTGTGACTGAATTTGTAATAATCTCTAAAAACTGAGTGTGAACATCTTGTAGATGGAATATACATTGGGAGCCACTGCTGCAGAAGAGCTAGTCACATGGAAGAAAGCCACACATGGCACGGTTTTAGCAAGTGAGAGGAATTGCTGCATAGTGTAAAAATCCAATATGGATGATGCACGGAGGGTATGTGAAGCAAAGCAAATTACGAAAACATAGACATTGTGTACAGAGGCATGGGTGCTGATTAAGGAGTCCCTGTGCAGGAAACTCAAAGGCTGGCCAAGTTCCTGTAATTTTCAGGCACCCATTCAAGCAGCTCAGCTAGTAAAGAGAGCATTTTCTGTGATGCAAGCATCCATAATGGTGAAAAGTTGTATAGTGATGGATGATTTGGAATGTCAACCTGAGCTGCCATAACTGTTTCAGGACAATAATTCCGTTAAAAACCTTAGTAATCTTGAATGAAATTTTAAAGAGTGAGATTTGAGCAGCCCAGCTCCAGCATTCCTTAGCATGGGACAACTGGGATTGTGGGTGGATGTGCTATGTGTCACTATCACATTAAACGTCTGACATTTGGAGTCTCTTCTGTTGTAGTTTTACTTTCTGAACATTGGGTACATAGCAACACATTTGTTATGTGCAACAGGAGTATTAGTCATCACCATCTCAAGGCCATGGACAATTGTTTCTGTTCCTCCGCAGAAGTCTGTTATTTAGCTAGTTTTCTCTTTACTGTTCTTCTCAAGATATCCTATTTCCTTCTACTTAATTATACGGAAGCCTTCCCCTTTAATCCTCTAACTGAAAAACAACCAAATGGCTTAGAAAAGCCAGAGCACTCTAACTGGGCCTAGATTTGTTCAAAAGGAGAACATCTGTTATAACCTCCTTTTTTCCTTTGAATCAGAAACCATGTATCATTTAAGCACTAGGTCAAATTCTGCTCTGGTGTGCAGATGGAATAACTTCTTTGGAACTATTTTAGATTTACACCAGTATGTCTGAGACCTGAATTTGTCTCACTTCAGTCATATAAGGATTGATTTAGTAGAGGGGCAGGGAGATCATGTTGTGCTTCAGTTGGGGTAAATTGCTAGGTTTGGCAAAAAGCTGCCAATCTGACCAAAAATTTGCCCATCTGAAGATCAGCAAGTTTTGATTCTGACTCTTTTAAGAGAAAGCGCTGTAAACAAAAGCAAGGGCAAAAGTGGTTGCTCAGAAATGCACTTAAATTTCATTTGTGGGCATATTAAAATAAGAAATCAAACACCTTAAAGTTATATTCACAGCTGATCTGACTGGGGCCTGTGGATATTACTGCAAAAGACATAATAAAATATGCATGGGTGTTTCAAATTTTAGTTTTATTCAGCTTTGTTTCTTCACTGGTCAAAAGTAGAAATCATTGACAACATCCCGTTTCAAATGTAAGGCCAGCATTTTCAAATGTGAAGGCCAAAATGATTACGATATTCAGAGCATCTCTAGAAGATACAGCACAAAATTAAGCATGCAGCTGAATTCTGCATTAACTGGTTTCCAAATGGTATTTCAGGTGTAGCCTCAAGTATAGCACTTTCTAGCATTCCAACATAGAGATGATACAAAAAAAATCACTAACTGTGTCAAAGCCAATACCTGAAAGAATGTTGCTCAAGTGCAGATTAGAAAAACACACTAATTCCTGAACATGAAGAAGCATATTAGAATCCAACAGGACCACTGAACTGCAAATGTGAAAAACAAAACCCTTCAGTACAGGGGACAGACATTGCCTCCACCATTCTCTTTGCTTTCCACTGGTTTCCAACACTACCTGGATCTTATCTTGGAACAGGGTTGCCAACTTTCTACACGCACAAAACCACGCCTATGCCCCACCCCTTCTCTGAGGCCCCTTCCCCCACTCACTCCATCCCCCGTCCCTCTGTCGCTCACTCTCCCCAACCTCACTCACTTGCTCATTTTCATCAGGCTGGTTCAGGGGGTTGGAGTGTGAGCTCTAGGGTGAGGCTGAGTATGAGGTGTTTCAGGGTGCAGGAGGGTACTCCAGGCTGGGACCGAGGGGTTCGGAGGGTGGGAAGGGGATCAGGGCTGGGGCAGAGGCTTGGGGTGGGGGAGGGGGCAGAGTAAGGGCTCCGGCTGGGGGTGCAGACTCTGGGGTGGGGCTGGGGATGAGGGGTTTGGGATGCAGGAGGGTGCTCTGGGCTGGGACCGAGGGGTTCGGAGGGCGGGAGGGGGATCAGGACTGGGACAG
This sequence comes from Emys orbicularis, assembly GCF_028017835.1. Taxonomy (NCBI): domain Eukaryota; kingdom Metazoa; phylum Chordata; order Testudines; family Emydidae; genus Emys; species Emys orbicularis. The sequence continues at coordinate 61,617,474 of NC_088691.1, forward strand.
GGGGTTGGGGCGCAAGAGGGGGTCAGGGGTGCAGGCTCTGGGCGGTGCTTACCTCAAGCAGCTCCCGGAAACAGTGGCATGTCTTCCCTCCGGCTCCTACACGGAGGTGTGGCCAGGCAGCTCTGTGCACTGCCCTGTCTGCAAGCGCTGCCCCCGCAGCTCCCCTTGGCCATGGCTCACGGCCAATGGGAGCTGTGGAACTGGTGCTTGGGGCGGGGGTAGCGCCTGCAGCCCCATGGCTGCTCCTACGCCTAGGAGTTGGAGGAGGGACATGCTGCTGCTTCTGGGAGCTGTGCGGAGCCAAGGCAGGCAGGGAGCCTGCCTTAGCCCCGCTGTGCCACCAACTGGACTTTTAATGGCCCGATAAGCAGTGCTGAATGGAGCTGCCAGTCTCTCTTTTCAACCAGGCATTCTGGTCGAAAACCGGACACCTGGTCACCCTATCTTGGAATAGGATCATACACGTAGTTTCAGCTCTCCTCTTTTTAAAAATATGGCTGGTGCTTGAAAAGGAAAACGTACAGCATATATAAGGCCTGATTCTCCACTTCCTTGACCCTTGCTGTGGTTTTACACATGTGAAGAATGGCTGCAACACACTACTGACGAATCTAAGTGTGGGGAGAATTGTGACTTGGTAGAACTTATTTTGCAGAGGTGTAAATGACTATGTCAGGTTCCAGGCAGTGGTGAATAAGGCCCTGTCATAACTATAAAGGGAAGGGTGACAGCTCTCCTGTGTACAGTGCTATGGAATCCCTCCTAGCCAGAGACTCCAAATCCTTTTACCTGTAAAGGGTTAAGAAGCTCGGGTAACCTGGCTGACACCTGACCCCAAGGATCAATAAGGGGACAAGATACTTTCAAATCTTGGGGGGGGAAAGGCTTTTGTGTGTGTCCTTTGTTTAAGGGGTTGTTCGCTCTTGGGACTGAGAGGGACCAGACATCAATCCAGGTTCTCCCCATCTTTCTAAACAAGTCTCTCTTATTTCAAAATTGTAAGTAAAAGCCAGGCAAGGCGTCTTAGATTTACTTTGTTTTCTCAACTTGTAAATGTACCTTTTACTAAAGTGCTTATCTTGTTTGCTATACTTTGAACCTAAGACAGAGGGGATTCCTCTGAGCTCTTTAAGTTTGATTACCCTGTAAAGTTATTTTCCATACTGATTTTGCAGAGATGATTTTTACCTTTTGCTTTAATTAAAAGCCTTCTTTTTTAAAACCTGATTGATTTCTCCTTGTTTTAAGATCCAAAGGGGGTTTGGATCTGTATTCACCAGGAGTTGGTGAAAGGAAGGAGGGGGGAAGGGTCAATTTCTCCTTGTTTTAAGATCCAAAGGGGGTTTGGATCTGTATTCACCAGGAGTTGGTGAAAGGAAGGAGGGGGGAAGGGTCGATTTCTCCTTGTTTAAAATCCAAGGGGTTTGGATCTGTATTCACCAGGAGTTGGTGAAAGGAAGGAGGGGGGAAGGGTCAATTTCTCCTTGTTTTAAGATCCAAAGGGGGTTTGGATCTGTATTCACCAGGAGTTGGTGAAAGGAAGGAGGGGGGAAGGGTCAATTTCTCCTTGTTTAAAATCCAAGGAGTTTGGATCTGTATTCACCAGGGAATTGGTGAAAGGTTTCTCAAGGCTTCCCAGGGAGGGAATTCTTAAGATGGTGGCAGCGGACCAGAGCTAAGCTGGTAGATAAGCTTAGAAGTTTTCATGCAGGCCCCTACATTTGTACCCTAAAGTTCAAAGTAGGGATACAGCCTTGACATGGTGGCACAGCGGTGGGATCGTTTTAAACCCAAAAGCCAGTAAGATTTTTTTTTTCCTTCTAGCTGCTTGGAAAGCAGAGCTGAAGGTAGATGCATATCTTATCTCTCCTTGCCTGAAGGCAGAGGTGTTAAGTTTTTTTAACAAGGTCCTTTGTTAAGAGAAGGGTTCAATTAATGAGCAAACAACTGGTAAAGATAATTTACAAGCTGAATTGTGTTTTTTTTTCTTTTTTACATCCTCGGAAGTAGCTAGTTAGAAACTCTCTGTTAACTCAGCAGCACTCAGCAGGAGCCTGAGCTAAATACATCCCAGTTTCAGTCAACTGCAGAGGGTGAGACCCAGCACAAGAAAACCAGGAAAATGACTACCAGTGAAGCAGCTAGCAAACTAGAACTGGCCAGACTAGAAGCAGAAGAAAATGAGAAAAAACATCAGAGACTACTTCAAATTAAAAAACTTGAACAGGAGGCCCATGAAAGAGAAGAGAAAGCCAAACAGGAGGCCCATGAAAGAGAAGAGAAAGCCAAACAGGAGGCCCATGAAAGAGAAGAGAAAGCCAAACAGGAGGCCCATGAAAGAGAAGAGAAAGCCAAACAGGAGGCCCATAAAAGAGAGATGGAACTGGAAGCAGCAAGGACTAGGCAGGGTGCATCAGACCATCCTAACAACTCCTCTCCAGGTACCACTTCCCATCCCAGGAAATTCCCCACCTACAAGGCAGGCGATGATACTGAGGCCTTCTTAGAAAATTTTGAAAGGGCCTGCCTTGGATACGACATCCCTCCAACCCAGTACATGGTAGAGCTGAGGCCGCAGCTCAGTGGACCCTTAGCAGAGGTGGCGGCTGAAATGCCTAAGGAACACATGAACAGTTATGAACTTTTTAAAAACAAGGCCAGAATCAGAATGGGGCTAACACCTGAGCATGCCCGTCGGCGGTTCAGAGCCCTAAGGTGGAAACCTGATGTGTCATTTACCCGACATGCCTACCACATTGGGAAAAATTGGGATGCCTGGATATCAGGAGCAAATGTTAAATCTACGGAAGAGTTGCCCTTCCTATTGCAAATGGAGCAGTTTTTAGAGGGTGTTCCTGAGGAAATAGAAAGGTACATCCTAGATGGGAAGCCCAAAACTGTAACCGAGGCGGGGGAGATTGGAGCCAAATGGGTGGAGGTGACAGAAAAGAAAAAAGCTAGTAGCAGTTGGAGCGAATATCAGAAGGGGCAAACCGAAACAAAACCTTATCACCGGGGACAACCCAAGGCCCCACCCACATCCCAAGGGAAACCCCAGACGCCTTCTCACCCCACCACACCAGTCTCCATCAACCAACATCGCCCCGGTGATACCTTAGCAGGGCGATGTTTTAAATGTAATGAACTGGGGCATATAAAGGCTCACTGCCCCAAGAACCCCAACCGATTACAGTTCATTACACCCCAATCACACCAAAGAACCCCAGACCCAGATGCCTCTCTCATACCCTCGGAGCGAAGGGAAACCTTGAGAGTGGGCGGAAAGAAGGTTATCGCTTGGAGGGACACTGGGGCACAAGTGTCAACTATTCACCAATCCCTAGTGGACCCCAAACTCATCAACCCGGAGGCTACAGTGACAATTCAACCCTTCGTGTCACAGTCTGTAACCTTGCCTACAGCCAAGTTGCATGTCCAGTACAAGGGCTGGTCAGGAATGTGGACTTTTGCAGTCTATGACAATTATCCCATTCCCATGCTGCTGGGGGAAGACTTGGCCAACCATGTGAAGCTAGCCAAGAGGGTGGGAATAGTCACCCGCAGCCAGGCTAAGCAAGCATTCACCCCCATCCCTGTTCCTGAGCCGTCCACCAGGACCCCGTCTGTGTTACCGGAGACCCAACCACAGGTGGTGGAACCGGATCCCCTGCCAACGACTGCAACAGCCGTAGTGGATCCAATCCCAGAGACCCAGCCAAAGCCAGTCCCAGAACCGGAACTGGCAACGCAACCAGCACCAGAACCATTGCCAGCACTGAGTTCAGCGCTTGCAACCCCGTCTACAACTCCAATGCCAGAGGGCACCAGCGAGCCTAAACTGGCAGAAGCAGCAGATAACCCTACCCAAGAGGCTCAGCCAGAGCCTGAAATACCACATAGTGCACCAGCGGACAGCGGTTCACAGTCAATGGAAAAAGCCCCAGCACCTGCATCGCTTCCAGAGGGACCAAGCCCCAGTCCACAGTCCAAGGAGGAACTGATGTCTCCAGCATCAAGGGAACAGTTCCAGGCCGAGCAGGAAGCAGATGACAGCCTTCAAAAAGCTTGGGCAGCGGCACGGAGCACCCCACCGCCTCTCAGCTCTTCTAACCGATCCCGGTTTGTTGTAGAAAAAGGACTTTTATACAAGGAGACTCTTTCTGGTGGGCACCAGGAAGACTGGCATCCTCAAAGACAGCTGGTAGTTCCCACTAAGTATCGGGTAAAACTCTTGAGCTTAGCCCATGATCATCCCAGTGGCCATTCTGGGGTGAACAGAACCAAAGACCGGTTGGGGAAGTCCTTCCACTGGGAGGGAATGGGCAAGGACGTTGCTAATTATGTCCGGTCTTGTGAGGTGTGCCAACGAGTGGGAAAGCCCCAAGACCAGGTTAAAGCCCCTCTCCAGCCACTACCCATAATTGAGGTCCCATCTCAGCGAGTAGCTGTGGATATTCTGGGTCCTTTTCCAAAGAAGACACCCAGAGGAAAGCAGTATGTACTGACTTTCATGGATTTTGCTACCCGATGGCCGGAAGCTGTACCCTTAAGCAACACCAAGACTAAAAGTGTGTGCCAGGCATTAGCAGACATTTTTGCCAGGGTAGGGTGGCCCTCCGACATACTTACAGATTCGGGAACTAATTTCCTGGCAGGGAACATGAAAAACCTGTGGAAAGCTCATGGGGTGAATCACTTGGTTGCCACCCCTCATCACCATCAAACCAATGGTCTGGTGGAGAGGTTTAATGGAACTTTGGGGGCCATGATACGTAAATTCGTAAATGAACACTCCAATGATTGGGACCTAGTGTTGCAGCAGTTGCTTTTTGCCTACAGGGCTGTACCACATCCCAGTTTAGGGTTTTCACCATTTGAACTTGTGTATGGCCGCGAGGTTAAGGGGCCATTACAGTTGGTGAAGCAGCAATGGGAGGGGTTTACGCCTTCTCCAGGAACTAACATTCTAGACTTTGTAAGCAACCTACAAAACACCCTCCGACACTCTTTAGCCCTTGCTAAAGAAAACCTAAAGGATGCTCAGGAAGAGCAAAAGGCCTGGTATGATAAACATTCCAGAGAACGGTCCTTCAAAGTAGGAGACCAAGTCATGGTCTTAAAGGCGCTCCAGGCCCATAAAATGGAAGCGTCGTGGGAAGGACCATTCACGGTCCAGGAGCGCCTAGGAGCTGTTAACTATCTCATAGCCTCCCCCACCTCCAACATAAAGCCTAAGGTATACCATGTTAATTCTCTTAAGCCCTTTTATTCTAGAGAATTAAACGTTTGCCAGTTTACAGCCCAGGAAACTGATGACGCGGAGTGGCCTGCAGGTGTCTACTATGAAGGAAAAAGGAATGGTGGCGTGGAAGAGGTAAACCTCTCCACGACCCTGGGACGTCTGCAGCGACAGCAGATAAAGGAGCTGTGCACAAGCTTTGCACCGATTTTCTCAGCCACTCCAGGGCGGACCGAACGGGCATACCACTCCATTGACACAGGTAATGCTCACCCAATTAGAACCCCACCCTACCGGGAGTCACCTCATGCCCAAGCGGCTATACAAAGGGAGATCCAGGACATGCTACAGATGGGTATAATCCGCCCCTCTACCAGTGCATGGGCATCTCCAGTGGTTCTAGTTCCCAAACCAGATGGGGAAATACGCTTTTGCGTGGACTACCGTAAGCTAAATGCTGTAACTCGTCCTGACAACTATCCAATGCCACGCACAGATGAGCTATTGGAGAAATTGGGACATGCCCACTTCATCTCTACTTTAGACTTAACCAAGGGGTACTGGCAAGTACCACTAGATGAACCCGCTAAGGAAAGGTCCGCCTTCGTCACCCAGGCAGGGGTGTATGAATTCAATGTACTCCCTTTCGGGTTGCGAAATGCACCCGCCACCTTCCAAAGACTTGTAGATGGTCTCTTAGCGGGATTGGGAGAATCTGCCGTTGCCTATCTCGATGATGTGGCCATTTTTTCTGATTCATGGACAGAACACCTGGAGCACCTGAAAAAAGTCTTCGAGCGCATCCGGCAGGCAGGACTAACTGTTAAGGCTAAAAAGTGTCAAATAGGCCAAAACAGAGTGACATACCTGGGGCACCAGGTGGGTCAAGGAACTATAAATCCCCTACAGGCCAAAGTGGATGCTATCCAAAAGTGGCCGGTTCCAAAGTCAAAGAAACAGGTCCAATCCTTCTTAGGCTTGGCCGGATATTATAGGCGATTTGTACCACACTACAGCCAAATCGCCGCCCCGCTGACAGACCTAACCAGAAAGAAACAGCCAAATGCAGTTCAGTGGACTGATAAGTGTCAAAAGGCCTTTAACCAGCTTAAGGCAACACTCATGTCTGACCCTGTGCTAAGGGCCCCAGACTTTGATGAACCGTTCCTAGTAACCACAGATGCGTCCGAGCGAGGCGTGGGAGCAGTTTTAATGCAGGAAGGACCGGATCAAGAATTCCATCCTGTCGTGTTTCTCAGCAAGAAACTGTCTGAGAGGGAAAGCCACTGGTCAATCAGCGAAAAGGAATGCTACGCCATTGTGTACGCGCTGGAAAAGCTACGCCCATATGTTTGGGGACGGCGGTTCCAACTACAAACAGACCATGCTGCGCTACAGTGGCTTCATACCGCCAAGGGAAATAACAAAAAACTTCTTCGGTGGAGTTTAGCTCTCCAAGATTTTGATTTTGAAATACAACACATTTCGGGAGCTTCTAACAAAGTGGCTGATGCACTCTCCCGGGAAAGTTTCCCAGAGTTAACTGGTTAACAATTGTTCTTGTAATGAAACATATTGTTAGTTTTTATATAATCAGTAGTATGTCTAAAGGTACATGTGTCTTGTTAACTCTGTTTTCTCCTAAAGCCCCAGGAAGAAATCACAGCCAGTGTGGAACCGAACGTCCAACACTATCTGTGATTTGGGGGGCGTGTCATAACTATAAAGGGAAGGGTGACAGCTCTCCTGTGTACAGTGCTATGGAATCCCTCCTAGCCAGAGACTCCAAATCCTTTTACCTGTAAAGGGTTAAGAAGCTCGGGTAACCTGGCTGACACCTGACCCCAAGGACCAATAAGGGGACAAGATACTTTCAAATCTTGGGGGGGGAAAGGCTTTTGTGTGTGTCCTTTGTTTAAGGGGTTGTTCGCTCTTGGGACTGAGAGGGACCAGACATCAATCCAGGTTCTCCCCATCTTTCTAAACAAGTCTCTCTTATTTCAAAATTGTAAGTAAAAGCCAGGCAAGGCGTCTTAGATTTACTTTGTTTTCTCAACTTGTAAATGTACCTTTTACTAAAGTGCTTATCTTGTTTGCTATACTTTGAACCTAAGACAGAGGGGATTCCTCTGAGCTCTTTAAGTTTGATTACCCTGTAAAGTTATTTTCCATACTGATTTTGCAGAGATGATTTTTACCTTTTGCTTTAATTAAAAGCCTTCTTTTTTAAAACCTGATTGATTTCTCCTTGTTTTAAGATCCAAAGGGGGTTTGGATCTGTATTCACCAGGAGTTGGTGAAAGGAAGGAGGGGGGAAGGGTCAATTTCTCCTTGTTTTAAGATCCAAAGGGGGTTTGGATCTGTATTCACCAGGAGTTGGTGAAAGGAAGGAGGGGGGAAGGGTCAATTTCTCCTTGTTTAAAATCCAAGGAGTTTGGATCTGTATTCACCAGGGAATTGGTGAAAGGTTTCTCAAGGCTTCCCAGGGAGGGAATTCTTAAGATGGTGGCAGCGGACCAGAGCTAAGCTGGTAGATAAGCTTAGAAGTTTTCATGCAGGCCCCTACATTTGTACCCTAAAGTTCAAAGTAGGGATACAGCCTTGACAGGCCCACAGAATTTTTCTTTCACTTCCACCATTAAATGCTTCCCTACAGTGCAAAGTACACTGGGAAAATCAGACCTTCAGTGCTGCATGATGCACCAAATCCATCATGGCTGCTGTGCAATTTCAGTTGAACGGAGTATTAAGAGAACAGTGCCACAGCACAAGCACTGCAGTAGAAAACCAAAATTCTAAGCAGTTGATATATCAGCATTAGTAGGTATGAACTGCTTTCATTTTATGGGTTATTATGCCCCTATGATAGTATTTTAGACAGTACAATTAAAATCATAGACCTCCTTTTACAGCTGCTGCAATTGATACTGTTAATGCACCCATGTAATTTTTAAATGGTCTCCCTGAAAAACGTAATGGAAATAAGAATGCAAATAAACAAAAAACCCAAAGAAGCACCCCACTCCCCAAAACCATCCTCCTGCAAACACCACATACTTTAAACACTGTAATTCTTTAGTGGCTGAAACAATTGTACTTTGGCTGAATTCCCACAACCTCTTTGAATACAATTTCTGATACAGCAGCTAAGTAATCTATATCCTCCTCTGGAATGAGCCCTCAACATTCGGCTTCATTATGGATGCCAGCTTCTATACTATCTTCTGTCATTTGCCATTCAAAGCTTTTCTTTAGTGTTAACATAATCACGTGACTCACATTTTCTTTGTAACTTTTTTACAAGGAAGGTGTCTTTATTCATAAATCCCCTCTCTCTCCTTTTCTATGCTTTGGGCAAGATTGGGATATCCATATGCTGAATGGTAGTTTACATCAAGAGAAACTCCACTGATGTCAATGAGAATACCTGTGGAGTAAGGTATTACCTATTGTATGCAAGGGTAGCACAGTCTGGTCGGATGATTCAGACTGAAATGAACACAGTTAGTTATTACTGTAATACACATGGTAAAGGGAAAGATTTGGGCAGGTGGAGAACCCATTCACCAGACACGGTATGTAAAGCATTGCTCTTGTCACCTTTAGTTTTCTAATAATCAAAATGTCCAGTGGAAGTACTGATCACACTCTGCATTCCTATAGCATTTTCCATGTAAGGCTCTCAAAGCCTTTACAAATACTGAATCTGACAATGCAAATATGAATTTTTTTTTTCATTTTTCACATGAGGAAACTGAGGCAGAGAGAGGTTAGAGTGATTTGGCAAAGCTCACACATAAGCCTGTGATGGAATCAAGAACACAGCCCATGTCTTTGACTTCTAGCCTTGTACTTTAACTTCTGACCATTGCTAATTAGGAATGGACTCCTGCTTAGACATTTGCTGCAGGCATTCTGGTTTGGCTAAGAGCACAAAGGATTAATTATACAAATGTATAATATCAGAGCCTTGTGTAGCTAGCAGCTCATCACTCTTCTCTTTAGACCCCTCAATTAAGGTACAAACCACTGACTTCAAGTGACTCAACCCCTAGGACTTTCTCCTTAGACCCTTAGTACATTTTTAGTGGTAGTTAGTCACCTCTGGAACTCCAGCCCATAATCCATCTAGACCTGACCCTGGTCACCTTAAGAGAACACTGCAAAAATGTATCTTTGTTCAGGAATAAATAGTAGGTATTGGAATCTCCCTGATGAGTAGTTCTGGTACCTTTAGGGTACATCTACCGTTATGGCAGCATGTAGAGTACAGACATTGCACTTCCAGCTAGCACAGGTATGAACAGTAATATAGACGGTGAGGCATAGCTCAAGTGAGTAGAGTGCCCTACATGATTGAACCCCCAGGGTATATATTCTACATGGCTCTCCATATGATCAAGCACTGCTATTTTTAGCAGTGGAGTGTTCTGCTGTCAGAGCCTTTCCCCTACCACAGTGAAAGGTTCTGGCAGTGGGGAAAGGCTCTGGCAGTTCCCCACAACTGGAGCCTTCCTTGCTGCCTCTCCTCTGCCAGAGCCTTTATTTGTTGCAGTGAAAGGCACCAGCATGTATATGTATATATACACCCTCACTCCCAAAGAGTCCACTCTAAAAAGGACAGTGATAATGTATCTAATGGCTCATCTGAAATTTCTTTCCCTGTTCTCATATGTAACTCTATTTAATTCACATTCATTTCCAGGGGAATTCCATCCAATAGCAAATTCATACATGATATATAACTGAAGTTACAATGGGGCTCAGGATAAAATGCTACTTTCTTATCTTTACAAGCAAGGGTAGGAATCTAGTAAGAAGCATATGTTACAAGCCACTGAAATGGTCTATGGAAAATCTCTTAATTATTAGTGCAGCTTTTGTTAAATTTGTTAGCAAAACCCCCTTCTCACTGTCTGGCTATCCTGAAAGAAGGACAGGAGACATTTGAGATGGCCACAACTTGATTATTAGATGTCTGGGACTACCCAGTAGATAAAAGTGTACAGTGCAGGTAACCCCATGTTTATTCCATAATTACCCCGGGGGCTTTTACCAGCTCTCCCTCTTTTTCCATCCAGGTCCCTCCACCAAATCCATTGCTTGGACATTATCATCCACCCTCCCTCTCACAGGAGGCTTCAGGTGGGCTATAATAATGGGGGTTAGCTCCCTGACATACCAATCATAGGAGTCCCCAACCGCCCCCCGTTTAAGTCCTTTTCCAAGCTATTTATCTTGTCACTGTATACCTTTTCTATGGAGTACCTACACTGGACATCCGCCACAAGGAGGTGCCAGCCATTAGCTTGGACACCTCCTCCCCGAACCCAGTCTGGTCCCCAGACATCTCCTAATGCCCCTGTCATAACTATAAAGGGAAGGGTAACAGCTCTCCTGTGTACAGTACTATAAAATCCCTCCTGGCCAGAGACTCCAAAATCCTTTTACCTGTAAAGGGTTAAGAAGCTCGGGTAACCTGGCTGACACCTGACCCAAAGGACCAATAAGGGGACAAGATACTTTCAAATCTTGGGGAGAGGAAGGCTTTTGTTTGTGCTCTTTGTTTGGGTTGTTGTTCGCTCTTGGGACTGAGAGGGACCAGACATCAATCCAGGTTCTCCACATCTTTCTAAACAAGTCTCTCATATTTCAAACTTGTAAGTAAACAGCCAGGCAAGGCGTGTTAGTTTTCCTTTGTTTTCTCAACTTGTAAATGTACCTTTTACTAGAGTGTTTATCTCTGTTTGCTGTATTTTGAACCTGAGGCTAGAGGGGAGTCCTCTGAGCTCTTTAAGTTTGATTACCCTGTAAAGTTATTTTCCATACTGATTTTACAGAGATGATTTTTACCTTTTTCTTTAATTAAAGCCTTCTTTTTAAGAACCTGATTGATTTTTCCTTGTTTTAGATCCAAGGGGGTTGGATCTGTATTCACCAGGAGTTGGTGGAAGGAAGGAGGGGGGATGGTTAATTTCTCCTTGTTTTAAGATCCAAGGGGTTTGGATCTGTATTCACCAGGAGTTGGTGGGAGAAAGGAGGGGGATGGTTAATTTCTCCTTGTCTTAAGTTCCAAGGGGTTTGGATTTGTATTCACCAGGGAATTGGTGAAAGGTTTCTCAAGGCTTCCCAGGGAAGGGAATTAGCTTTGGGAATGGTGGCAGCGGACCAGATCTAAGCTGGTAGTTAAGCTTAGAAGTCTTCATGCAGGCCCCCACATTTGTACCCTAAAGTTCAAAGTGGGGAAGCAGCCCCCTTTTATATCAGTCAAAAACATTCTCCCGAAACAACTCTGGTGCCCCATATAGTATGCCAAGATGTGAAATTACTGCCCTTCCTAGGGTCCCAAGGAATTTGGCTACCTCCCTGTTCACATACCTCCTTGTCTTGTCCACCCTTGGGAGAGGTAGGGGGAACTCATGGCTCCCCGCCAGACGCTGCGCTGAAGCATATCTGACCATACAATGTTAACTCCTGGAAAAATTTCAAGGATCTGCCTCAAGTCCCTCCTTGCTCTGAACATTAGTTCCACCCCTTTAAGCATTCCCAAGGTGTACTACAACAATTATATCTGGTGAGTGCTGATGGGCCCGCAGTATCGGTTGATGACATAACAGGCCCCTCTTTCCATGCCAACTGAGTACTGCTTCACCAGCTGCAAACCCTCAGGCTACTTGGACACGTGCCTATGCACCCAAAAGACAATACTGTGCCCGCAGATCCATACCACTGTCTGCATGGCCGATTGTCTAACATCTGTAATGAGATTACAACAAATTAATGCTGACTTACTGCCTGAGGTCTTAAATACGTTTGGTACATGTCCAAATGCCAACTCCTGATTGCCTGAATAGCCTCTGCTCCCATACCTAGCTGTGCTGCTGCCGTTGCCGCACTGATTCTGAAGGAAAGGAACCAAATTCATGGGCTGGCAGCCCCAACCTCATCAGCCCCCATCTCAACATGGTAACAAATTGGTATGTTGTAAGGGGACTCCTATCACCATGCATAAAAAAGGGGCCTTCCCCCTTTTCCCATATCGCCACGTAGGCCTTCAAAGCCTGAACGGGGCAGACCCCAGGCTCACCACCCACCTGGAGGATAACAAATTCACCCTGGCTGACTTGATTTGTGTTTGACCTTTGCAAGTGTAATATCACTGAATGCTCATGCCATTGTATATCACGCCATTCCAAAGCCCTTCCTGTAGAATCCCTAATGGACCCAGGTATTAGCTCGCTGGTCCTGAAAGCACCAAAAAAATGCTATCAAGAATGCTGCCCTTAACAAGGCCACCTCCTGACCACTATGACATATGGCACCAAGGATCTGCATGAGATCCCTGAACATGTAAACTGTGATGGGACGACGGGAATCCTTGCTGGGGCCACCGATACGCAACGACTCTGCCAAAAACCTACGAACTAAAAAACACTGCAAGGATCCGGATAACCATTTAGCCTACTGACGAATGTAATGGCAGAAAGGTGATTCCAGATTGTGGAGGACACCAGTTGACGGGTTGCCAACAACAGCAAGTACCGCAGCACCTGTTCCTCTATAATGGGCCATATTGTTGACCAGCCTTCCTGATCCTCTGCCCTCAGCATCTCCCTCCTCTCCTGCAATCACCTGAGTGGAATGTCCTGGATCTGGGTGACCAGTTACACTTTGTATGGCATGTAATGCTGTGGATACAACCTCAGACTCAATAACCCTGGTTACTTGTATCAAATCCCTGCTGAGTGTCCCACCAGCAAACGCAGCCAGCTCACTTGCATGGGTGAGTGAAGAGGAGGCTGGCCGACCAACTGACCATGCTTACCAGGAGCCCTCAGGCAAGTGCTTGGAGAATTTGGGCATTGACCCCACTACCTCTTGCATGCAAAGCGAGCACTATACGTAACACTATTTAATGCACATTCATTTCCAGGGGAACTCTGTCCAATAGCAAATTACACCTCTACCCCGATATAACGCTGTCCTCGGGAGCCAAAAAATCTTACTGCGTTATAGGTGAAACCGCGTTATATCGAACTTGCTTTGATCTGCCGGAGTGCGCAGCCTCGCCCCCCTCCGAAGCACTGCTTTACCGCGTTATATCCGAATTCGTGTTATATCGGGTCACGTTATATCGGGGTAAAGGTGTAATTCATGATTTATAAATGAAGTTACAATGAGGCTCGGGATAAAATGCTACTTTCTTTTTTTTACAGGCAAGGGTAGAAATCTAGTATGAAGTGTATGTTACAAGCCACTGAAATGGTCTATGGAAAATCTTGTATTTATTAGTGCAGCTTTTGTTAAATTTGTTAGTAACCCCCCCTTCTCATTTTAGCAGTATCTGCCCTCCACAGATTAGGATGTAAAATAGCAGATGAACAAACACCCATTATCACTGGGATACATACAGGCTTAATCTAAGTTGAAAAGAATTTGATTTTGTAAACCTTGATGCCCCGCTTACTAAGATGTCCCAAAAACAAGGTGTAAGATACTCATAGGTAATGCAGTGACGTAAATAAATGTAGCAACCACTATACTATACGATCAGCTCCAGCTTTTTGCCCCAATCCTGCAAATTCTATTTTGACTTGATTAAGTTTATAGCAAAACAGGAATTGAGTGGATTAAGTGGTGTGGACATCTTCTGCCCGGGGGTAGATTCCACTCTTAGAGAATTGTCATCCTGGCACTGGCTTCTACCCGCACAGTAAACAGAGACAGAGACAGTTTAATTTCTTCCCTCGAGAGAAGCACCTCAAGTGAAACAACCCCTACTATTACATTGCAGCTTCAGGAGAGAGTGTCATCTAGAGACAGGCAAATCCCAGATGGTTTGGTGATCTATGTCTTGATCTTGCAAACATGAAGCCAAGGGAATTATTTATGTCAATAAGGTTGGCAGGTTTGACCCTTGGTGCAATTCAGATCAGTATTATCTCAAGCTTTTCTGAACCTCTCTGGGCTAGAAACTGGTTGAGAAATCTGATGATAAATAACTCTTATGGGATTTCCTGGTTTTGACGTGGCCAAAAAAATAGAACTCCCTTATCATGAGATTTCATCTTACAGTCCTGACCCACATCAGCAAACACAAAGGCCTAGAAATAAGTATATTGAACAACAAAACAATATGCAACCTCATGGAAATTTCTTGTTTGGGTGACATGAGTTTGGGGAGAAGGTTTGACCTTATCATTTTATTTGACCCCCTCCCTCCTATGATCCCAAGTCCTAGTGAGTCCATGGAAACAAATGCTACCAGCTGATCACATGGACATTGACAGGGGATCAGTTGTCAGGGAATGCCAGCAGCTGCGGCAGCATCCCTGAGCAGTTGCTGCTACGTATGGCGGCGATGTCTGTGGAATCCCATGTTCTATTATATCATTATTGGTAGTGATTGCAGGCACTCATTGTTTTGTGCTAGGCTCTTCTGTTACATTCTTCTGCAGCAAAACTTGACACCATTGTAAGACATGGGATGCTCTTTTGTGTTTTTTTTTTTAACTGGATACTTGTTAAACTAAATTGGATGGGAAGAAAATTATAGTTTTCTTTTGTAATAAAACAACATTGCTGCCTGGAGCACTGTTTGACAGTCCTGTTCCAGACAGCTATCAGTTCATTAGGAAATTCCCAACCTCTATTAAATGTTGCCAGGCAACAGCACCTCCCTGCTAAGTTACCCAATGACAACTTACTTCTTAGATTAATGTGGGATATATGTAGTGAAGCTGATTTTCAAAGGCTGGTAGAGGGGCTAACTTGCTTTTTGCCCATCAGTTTAGAATTGCTTTATTATTATATCATTGATACATAGTGAATTACCATGGAAAGATAACTGCATGCTTGGTCAAGTGTGAAATATAATTCACATTTTTAAACCATTTGGCGCATATCCATTATTATTGTTGTCTTTGCACTTTTTCCCCCTTATTTTTCAATTTTCAACTTTTTTTTCAATATTCATTTTTGTTGTGGATCTGCACTGAAATACAGAGTGAACCTTCTACTTTCAGATCAGCATAAATCCAGAGTAATTCCACTGAAGTAAATGGAGTCAGCCTGGTGTAAATGAAAGGCCATTCAGAACCAGTAAATATATTCTTATGAAAAGCATGTTAGCAATTAATATAGAAATTAGGTCCATAATTATTGTCCTGATCCTGTGAGCTGCTAAGGAAGGTTGGTCTTCTGCTTAGTGGTTTCAGAAGGATTAAAGTCTCTGCTACAGTCTTCCTGCATGACCCTGGGTGGGTCGCTTAAGGTATGTCACAGAGCCCGGGTCAATTGACTTGATCTGGCGGGGCTCGGGCCGTGGGGCTAAAAATCGAAGTGTAGATGTTCAGACTTGGGCTGAAGCTGGGCTCTAAGACCCACTCCTGTTGCGGGATCTCAGAACCTGGGTTCCAGCCCAAGCCGGAACATCTATGCTGCAGTTTTTAGCCCCGCAGCCCAAGCCCCATGGACCTGAGTCAGCTGACCTGGGCCAGCCATGCCACAGGTCTTTTATGCAGTGGATTGTGAGGGGCAGAGATTCTGAGGTAAAGAGCCATATAAGTACCTAAGGCTACATCTACACTGCATACTCCTTACGCGCTGTATAGCATACATATGCTGCACACACCCCTAGTCTGGGTCTAAACAGCAGCATAGACAGTGAGGCTTGGCTTAGGTGAGTACAGTAAATACACTCCTGACCCCTAAGGGTGTATGCCATACCCAGCTCTCTACATGCCCAAGGAGTGCCTCCCCTGGCTACACTGCTCCTTTTAGCAGTGTAGGATCCCACTGCCAGAGCCTTTCACTGACATGTATAGACACACACCGCAGCATGGGCAGAGCCTGCTTTTCATTGTGGCATGTAGCTACATATACCTAGAGCCCTGTGCGGATACAAAAATGTGGATCTTCATCCGATCCGACCTGCTAGCCATCTTTTACCTGTATCTGCACCCGTCTCTCAAGGGCTAGTGACTGGGGGAGGGGGAGGAAGTGGAGGGGAGAGCAAGGGAGAGAGTGGGGAGGCGGGGTCTTGCAGGGAAGAGGCAGCGAGAGGGTAGGGGCTGGGGGTAAGGTGCAGCATGGAGGAGGGGTCTCGAGGAAAAGAGGCGGCACGGAAGGGGGGGCTGGGAGGAAGGGGCATCGCATCACGTGCTGCTCCCAGGGGCTTGTGAGCGATGGCACACAGCAGCAGCAGTGCGTGTTGCATCACAGTGGGGCGGAGGGGTGGGGCGCTGCCCGCTCCAATCCCTGTGGCCGGGGGTGGACCCTGCTGCCCTGGAGCTGGCGGGCCAGGCCCGGGTCTGGGAGCGCAGCGAGTGCTGCCAGGCTGGGCCATGGTGGGGATGCTGGTGCTGCCCGAAGGGCCTGAGCTGCTGGACAGGAAGTGGCAGGGCAAGCGGGTGCTGGACAGCCTCGACTCTGACCTGCCGCCCAGCTCCAGCCACTGGCTGCTGGCTGCCGGCCCCGAGTGCACTGCACCCCCTAGGCTGCCGGATGCCATGGGCCAGGTGCCGCCGGTGAGTAGAGCCCTGTGCGGTTGTATGTGAATCCGATCCACTGTCTGCAAAATGGTCCATGGATATGAAGCAGATATCTGTGGATTTACAAGGCTCTACACATACCCTACACAGAGCTGCGGGTGGTGTGCAGTGTAGATGTAGCCTAAGACGATCAAATGTCACCTTCTCCCCAGCCCCCCGTAGAGAGGCTTGGACTCTAGGCACGAATAGGGACTGCAAGTTGTTCTGTCCCCATACAGTGGGGTGGGGGGGAGGCACTGTGTGCCACCACTCAAGCCTCAGACTCAGTCTAACCATCAACTGTTAGCCTTGCTTCTTTTTGTTTCTGTTCAGATGGAGCTGTTTCATCTTTCCTGTGGATGAAATCATGGAAAATTTTCCATGAGAGGTTGAAGGTAGGAATCCTCCTCCACCCTCCAATGAAAGGCAAATTGAAAGAAAATCTACTGACTTTCCAGAATATTTCTGTAGGTAGTCTGCTTTCTCTTTCCACATCTCTGCTTCTCCTCCAACTCCCTACTTGCTTACTAGAATCCTGGCACTAGTTTATCCTGCTTCCTTAGAGCATTTCTAGATATGCCACATCTTGAGGGGAAAAGCACCAGTTCACAAATAGGGAGGACGTGGTGCGATGCCGACCTGCTCTACATGGTGACACAATTCAAGTGATAAACTGGGATGGTGTAACGGTGTTGGGGCTCACCACCTGGCGCCTCCTACTGGTCATCTCGGGAATTAGCTCAGTCCAGTGGAACGCCCTCTCTCGGTGGTGTCCCGCCCGTTGTCTCGCCCTTGGTTGGCATCTGAGCCCACGTCGCTCACCAACTCGCGGCATCCTCTTTGGGACCACTGCCCTCCGGCAGTGCCCCTCAGTCCATCCCCACCCCCTTCCGGGGGGGGGAAGGGGGTTAACAGGAGTCTTTGCACCAGCCTCAGCGGCCTGCCACAACCCCCAAGTCTAGCCCCTCTTACGTCAGGGGGAAGGTTGCAGCCTGACTCGGCCACTGCTCCATGGCCCAGTGCAGCACAAGGGGGAAACGGGGGGGAACCAGGCCCGCCCGCTACTCTGGGTCCCAACCCAGGGACCCTCTAACGTCAGCCTCTCGGCCCTCCTTCTCTCCCCTTGCCTTCAGCCTTCCCTGGGTCACTTCCCCTCTGACCCCATTGCACCCTCTAGGCCCTTCTACTCAGGGCCGGCAGTCTCGCAGGTATCAGGCTGAAGCTCCACTCTGGTTCCCTGAGCCTGCCCAGCACTGCGCTGTCCTGGGGTGCTGGTCTCCTGCTCAGGAGACAGACCTTCCTCCCTGAAGGTCTGGGACAGACTGACTCTCTTCTCTCAGAGCAGCCTTTTTATAGGGCTGAGCCTAGCCCTGATTGGCTGCCTCCAATCTGGGCCCTGATTGGCTCCCAATAAGCCCTTCTCCAATTGGCTCCCTGTCTGTGCAGGCCCACTGGCCTGCTGCAGGCTAAATTCGCCAGGAGTGGGGCAGCCGCCCCGCTCCAGATGAAATCATGATAACAAAATTCAGTGTGTGTTTGTACAGGACACAGGAACATTAGAGCATGACACAAACAGAGCAGGCAGGTATAATTGTGAGGTGGGTCTTAATGGGCTGGTCCACACTAACCCCCCAGTTCGAACTAAGATACGCAACTTCAGCTACGTGAATAACGTAGCTGAAGTCGAAGTACCTTAGTTCGAACTTAAAGGTACTTACCAAAGGTCCACACGTGGCAGGCAGGCTCCCCCGTTGACTCCGCCTACTCCTCTCGCGGAGCAGGAGTACTGGCGTCGACGGCGAGCACTTCCGAGATCGATCCCAGAAGATCGATTGCTTACCGCCGAACCCGGAGGTAAGTATAGATGTACCCAATGAAATGCTTCCATTTGATACTTTTGTGATTGTCTTGCATCCAAAACAAGAGAGAACTTGTGGGCTGATCTAGATTTATGCAGAAAAAATAAGCACCACCTGTTTTAACAGGGGAAAGGTGGTTAAGATTTAGGGAGGGAGAACCTCGCATCAATAACTACTTTCCGTAAAAGTGAAAGGAATGGGCTCCTCCATAGACAAATACTATAGGAGGGATTGTCATCTCCCCTCAGTGCCACAGCCACTTTCTGGCTCTAATTGGCTAGTGGAAGTGAAGGGAATTCATTTGTACGTACATCAATACAGCATTAGGAATGTGCCCAGGCATGCAGAGCAGTAATTTGAGGTTTACTTGCTTATATACCTCTTGTAACAATAATCATTGACAGTCATTATGAACCTGTTCTAATGTAAATCATACAGGCAAAGTGCTGCGTTATTGCGGTCTCTTTTGGTCTGGCTTCTTTGGTAACTGGGCTTCTTACTATTAGCAGGTATAAGATTATTAATATCCTGCCCCATAAATCTGTGACTGCAATATTAATGGGGAAGATTTAGGGCCCGATGATGGCTGACCCCTGTGTGGGCTGGGAGATGAAGAGGGTGTGTGTGAGGAGCATAGCTGTGCAGAGCCCAGTCTCAGTGGTAGTTTGTGTTCTGCAGAGTAAATGAGTGCTCAAGACTAGCATCCCTGCCGGAGCTTGAGTCCCAGGGAGATGCGGGGAGGGAAAGGCTGGAGCTCTGGCCCCACCTTCCTGAACACCCGGCTAGCCAAGCTAAGGGGCAGTGAACATGCAGCACTCAGCCCCAAGCTGCTACACTGGCTGGAGGTCCTGGAGAATGGGTGAAAATCCTGGTTCCATTGAAGTCAAGGAGAGTTTTGCCATTGATTTCAGTAGAGCCAGGTCTGCAGCCAGTGTCTCCAAACCATTGTCTGCAGAACAGTGGGGAAGTGTCTCTCTCCATTCCTCCAGGCTATGCTTCAGGGTTAGCCATGGTTAATGACCTGTACTATCACAGCAACACCACCCCTGTGCTTTCGTGAAGTGAGCTGTGCTGTCTCTGACTGGACGCAGGCATTGCAAGGGCTACTTGTGCTGCTACAAACAGGCCAGCATTCTTTCCCGTCCAACAACCACAGAGAGATCAAAGCTGAAGTGAACTTCTCTGGCAACCTCTTCCTCATGTCCTCCCAGCAGGCAAGAGGGGGAAAGAATTCTTTTCCCTTTTGGGGACAAAGAGGCAAACTCAAGAGAAGGGAAGAACAGAGGGTGCAGTGTTTGAACCCAGGAAGGGGCTCAGTGGGAAAGAAGATTTCCCTGCCTCTGATGGAGCTCCTCACTCTCTCTGGATATTTCTGATTTATCAAGATCCTATTTACTTACTATTAGTTGTATTATGGGTCACACCGATCTACCATCTCAATGGACAAGACAGATAAATGGTCTGGAGGAAACTGAGGCAAAGTGGTTTGCCCAAGGTGTCACAGCAGGTCAGCAGCGCAGCTGGGAACAGCACCCAGGTCTCTCTGCTCTTAGTCTAGTGCCCTATCCATGTTACTTCTCTAGTCAAGCTATTGCATTTCAATTGTAAGTTCTTTGGGGCAGGGATTGGCTTTTCATTCCCATGGACAGAGTGCCTAGACCAATGGGGCCCGGATCCCTGATTGGGGTCTCTATTCATTACTGCAATATAACTACATAAAAATAATGTTGAGGGGAATATTTTTTGCCCTTGAAATGCAATAGCTACTGTGGGGTGGAATAATCCTCCAAAACCACCCGACAAGGGCTTTCCTTCCTCTATCTCTCCTTACAAATGACTTGAAACACCAGAGTGGAGAAACACGGGGGAGAGAACAGGGGAAAACAGCACATGAAGGCAGGGCCGGCTCCAGGCACCAGCTTGTCAAGCAGGTGCTTGGGGCGGCCACTCCGGAGAGGGGCGGCACGTCCAGCTATTCGGCGGCAATTCGGCGGACAGTCCCTCACTCCGGCTTGGAGTGAAGGACCTCCCGCCGAATTGCCGCCGCAGATCGTGATAGCGGCTTTTTTTTTTTTTTTTTTTTTTTTTTTGGCTGCTTGGGGCGGCCAAAACCCTGGAGCCGGCCCTGCATGAAGGGGCCACTGACTACAGCTGCTAGTGATACTCCAACATTGGTCCTCAGGCAAAAATGAGTGAGTTCCACTGTTCTGAGAAATACCCAGGCCTATGTTTGGCTTTGATCTATTAAAAACACCAATTGACTGAACTACTCCCCTCCCCCAGGAAAAGCGCCAGGGCTAACTTCTTATCTGCCTTGACCAGGTATGTTGATTAATTGTGATGGGCTCATTAGCTGGCCTAGCTTAAATGTAACAATTTTTGTAACAGAAAATAGAATATCACCTCTCATTTTTATCCCCACCCCAAGTAAAGAGGCTGCCACATAGTGAATGTGCAAATATATCCTAAACTAGAGCACATTCTGCACTGTGATATTTCCTATTCTGCACCCTACAGTTACTCAAAATGAGTATGGACAGGTATTTGCTATAATAATTACCATTTGATAGCAGGGATTATATTCTGTCCTGGATCTGCCATTTCCCTCTAGCGCAAATTTGGTTGGATGAGTAGCATTCATTAGAAATGAACTCATCAGCATTTTGACCTGACACCAATTGTTCCCTCCATGGCAGTTCAAATGCACCTTTTCATTTGATATGGTATGATTCACATTGGCATTCTACACAGTACTGTCACCATGCCCCAGAGATTAAAGGGACATGATTTATGTTGCAGTAGCAGAACATGGGATACGCATTGCTAAATGCTGCTTAGCAAATAAGTGCATGCTTGATCCATAAACAGGAAATGGTATTAACATCAATACCACATAAACATCAATAGAGAAAATGAAACAGATAATAGGGCTACAGCTGCAGCTGAGCCTCCTGCTCCATTCATTATTTATTACTATTATTAGCATGATTTGATTTTGTTCAAAAAGGTGCACTATGGGTCCCTTGTCTGTGAGTGGAGAGGAGGACAGGCGAGCGCTCTCAGAGAAATTTGGGTAGCAGCACCTCTCGACACTTGCTTTCACTAATCTTATCTGGGAATGGCAGAAGTGTTGACTGCTAAAGATCTCTGAATTTATGGCATCCAAGATCCATGCTTGAAAAATAATGTTTCATGTAAGACATGAATAGGAATTAAAGAAGCCCTGATTTTCAATAGAAACATGGCCATATATCCTGCCCACGCGTGTTTGAGGCCACACATATTCAGGGGTCCCTCAATAAGCTGCTCCTGCTGCCTAAAGAAGACTGTCTCCAAGTGCAGTCTCCCACCCGTCCTCTGTCTCTCTTTGGGATGGGGTAGCGCAGGAAGAAGAAGCAGCAGCAATAAGCACCGCAGAGGAAAGCTTTATATTTAACACCCTCTCTTCAGGAAGCTTTACCACCTTTATGCAGCAGCCAGGAGAACAGCATGCTTGGGAAGGTAGCCACCATCCCAACCTGGTCTCTGCTCCTAGAGCAACGCAACTACACACTTCTTGTCACTGGGCTCATGGCAAAGCCCTATCAGAGCAGTAAACCTACTAGCAGTGCCCTATAACACTCAGCCTCCAAAACCAGAACACAGCGACCCATTAATGGAACTGCCTCCCCACCCCCAACAACCACACCTCCTCCCACCCCTGGATCCTGAGTTAATAGATAGGCCTTGCTGTGTAGTTTGAGCTACTTCAGACCAAAGCTGGGGAAAAGAGCTTCAAAAAGCTAAAGGCTCCTCATAGCAAATGATCCACATGGATCCTTCCTTGAAACCAAGAGGGATGCAGCTCAAGGGTCTGTGCTGATCCTAACTGTGGCTGCCTGGCTCCGGGAGAGACACAGATCCTCTCTGTTGGTTTACTTTACCTTAGAGAGTCTCTGTAAGATGTACATGATGAGTAAAATAAATGCAAAACTATTCCAAATTATTGGGTGAAATTTTAGAACAAGCCTAAGGGAGTTAGATGCCCAACTCTCATTCACTTTCTGCAGGAGTTGGATACCTAATTACCGTAGACACTTATGAAAATCCCATCCCTTTTTAAGTGTCTCTTTAAAAGCATTTATCTTTCTGGTTAAGGAGAATGAGGCTATCAAAAGCAAAAAGGTCTGATAACTCCTGGTTTTACACAGATGTCTATGCACCACCTCCTTATTAAATCATAGCGCCTGCATTTTTTTCTAAATAGTTTGTTGGTATCTCTCATTGATTTGACAGCAAATATGCTAACAAAGAAATAATGCAAAATACATATTTAAAAAAGGACTTTAAAAATCTCTGAGGGCCAGAATTTCAAATGCTCACTCACATTAAACAATATCTTACTCCAGAAATAATCCCATTAAAGTTAGTGTTATTATTCACATATAGGGATGTGGATTTATCATGGGATTTTTTTATCAAAAATCACAGAGCAGGCACAGTCAATTTAGCAAAAGTCACAGATTTAGGGGGAGATGGTGTGTGGCCTTACCCAGGGCTTTACACACCATTTCCCCCTAAACCTGTGCCTTTTTCTGCTTCGTGATTTTTTATTTTAAAAAAATGCCTTGACAAACAAAATCAATGATACCTCTTTAGAATCATAGGCCAGGGTCCTTCTCTGCCTCCATTGCAGCACCACTCAGGTTTGGCCTGGCTACCCCTCTGCCATGGAGGGCGTGGCCAGGCCAAAATTGAATGGCACTGCAACTCCATGCGCAGGTTGCAACATGTGGGGCAGGGAGAGAGGCCCAGCCCTGCAGGACAGGAGTCACCGCTGTGGGGTGAGAGCTGGGTGGGCTCTCTTCCCAGCCTCTCCCTCAACCTTCCCTCCTCACTGGGCTGGGATTAGGCTTGTGGTGCCAGGGTGGAGGGTGCTGCTGCGAGGCCTCAGTGCTCCCTCTCTCACGGGCAGACGGAAAAATGACATTTTCACCACCATCACAAACCCGCAGCCCGATTCATGGAAGAAGGCAATGTTCAGCATGTTAAGGATGTCAGAATTTGGCCATAAATAAATTTAATTGTGTGCACACCAAAGGGGCATTCATGTCCCAAGCATGCAGAACAGGCCCACCATAACAGATACCGTGTATTTCTAAAATGGCCTGCATAGAAATAGTGATGCGAAGGAACAAATTTCAATTTATAAGTCACTGTAATATGAAATTGTTCCACATAGTGACAGGCTACCATCTAAGTCATGGGTTATAAAGATCATTTATACCTGGCTTATCTGAATCTGCATGAAATGAGCACTATCTTCATCATAAAAGTTACACTTATCTAAAAATCCCACTGAAAAGATAGATTCTTGCACCTTAAATTCCCGTTAGCAGCTCATCACAGAGTGACAGTTATTTTGATAATTCTTGTATGGCTGCACTCACAGGTTCTTGCCGAGATGCAGTTCGAGGCATTACAGATAGTACTGTTTAGCTGCAGTTGAAGGAATATCACTGGAAATTCGTGGCCAAATCCTGAGCCCTTCTTATATAGCTAGACTACATGGGCTGTGTGTGGGGAAACTATGCAGATGACTGAGTGTTTGAAATCCTCCCCTGAACACATGGGGAAGGTACAGGGCATCTGGGCATTCCCTCTGTTGATGCTACTAGAGATTTAGGACTGCAATAGTAACCCAGGCTCACTACACACCCACTCTGTGTGGAGTTAGGCCAGAAAATCCATGTAGCTGTCAATCCAGTGGTTGTGTCAATGCCCTCCGCTCAGTCCCATCGCCCTTCCATCAGAGGCCAACTGTGGAGGCTTCTGCAGCACACAGGGGCACAGAGATCTCCTCTGTGATCTCTTCACACCTTACCTCTTCCCATTTAATGGAAGTACACTGGTTTCACTGTGCTCAGGAATTTCCAGGTAGGATAGGAAGACTGCTCTAGTGCACAGGGATTCAAGAGACCTGGATTCAACTCCCAGCTCAGCCATAGGCTTCCTGTGTGACCTTGGACATGTTTAATCTACCCCAAGCCTCAGTTCTCCATCAATAAAATGGGGATAGTACTTCCCTCCTTCATAGGGGTTTTGCCATCATCTATTTATGACTGTGAGGCCATAAAAGTACCTAAATAGATAGCTAGATCCCACATCCATGGAAAAGAGAAATTACAAATGCACCTGAGAAATGTTACCTTCTCTCCTTCAAGAAAAACAGGAAAAGATAGTGAGATGCTTTTTGAATACTATTGATGAGACAAGTCTCTTATTGAAACACCCCTGCACTGCTCACAAGTTTTTATGTTATCAGTCAATCAAAGGATTCATTATCTCAACTCCTGGGCTGGAGAAAGTGGGAGAATGACTGACTCCCTTATCTTTCTTATTCAAGGCTAATGCCATGGGTATAGTACTTTAAGGAATGAGGAAATTTATGCTGTGGTCTTTCAGCTCTGTATCTAACTTGCGAGATAAAAAAAATCACAGTTTCTAGCAACTTAAGGAACTTCAAGGGAACATGGAAATTCTGTGGTACCTTAGAGCTTTTTTTGATGTACCTAACCTCACATTATGCAGGAAATTATTGCGGCAGCCTATTTAGTACAAATAAGTAGACCAGCTAGCTTAAAAGAGTCTTATCTATGGAATAATTACTTTTTACAGACCTCAAAGCAGTGATAAACATGCATAAATAAGCTAAGGCAATAGAAAACAGTTCTAAAATAAATTTGTCACACTTTCATTGCTGTAATGAAAATAAATAAATAAATAAAAAAATAAGCAAGCAGTCAAACCTACAATAAACTAAAGCAAAGTCTGACAAATATATATAAATATTGTGGGTACCATTTCTCCACTGAGGTTGTCTGACAGTTCAGTTTTATCTGGCCTGTATCTCTGAAGAAAGAGTGATTAATTAAAAACCCAAACTGCACCAAACAACCTCATGTCAAGCCCACACTTAAATCCTATTACAGTAGAACCTCAAAGATACGAACACCAGAGTTACAGACTGACCAGTCAACCGGACACCATGTGGAACTGGAAGTAACCAGTCAGGCAGCAGCAGAGACAAAAAATTACCACCACCAGCAAATACTGTCCTGTGCCTGTATTGCATCTTAAAGGTAGGCACATCTGGGCTGCGTGTCCCCACCCCCTACTCGCCACACAGGGGGGCAGCCACTTACAGGTAGGAGATGAAGACGCTGAATTAGTTTCACAGGCACAGCTGTGAGCCCCCAAGCAGGGAGAGCAGGAACAGCACTGGGGTCTGCACTGATTTCCTGTAAGCCACAGGCACAGTCCTCACACCCTTCCCCTTGGCCGGGAGGGAGACAAACTTGCATGCGCATTCCCATCCGGGAAAGAAACTTCCTGAGCTCCTGCTGGAATCTGGCCTGGAGTATTTGATGCTGGAGTTAGAGCCCAAGCTCCTGCCTGCACGCTGAGCTCTGGAGAAGCAGCTCAGTTTTAAAGGGCCACAACCCCAGGGTGCCTCACTCATCACCCTTGCAGCCAGGGGGCTAAAACAGCTGCCTATCACCACCCCCACTAACCAGGCAGCCACTTACAGGTAGGAGGTGAAGAAGTTGAATTTCGCAGGCACAGCTGTGAGTCCTCGCTCCAAGCAGCATCCCATAATGTCTTGTTTAGAGTTACGAACATTCCGGAGGTGTCCATAACTCTGAGGTTCTACTGTAATGCCAATAGGACATGCGTAAGTGCTTTGCTAAATAGGGATGATTTGGTGACTCAGGGCCATATTTGAGAGAGAACAACTGCTACCAAGCCAGTTGAAAACTCCTCATGGTTTATCCCAGTTATTTATCTGCAGGTAGCCATTGGCAACACACTTTTTGTAGGCACATGAGGTTTGATTAAATCTGAGTAAATAGTAAATTCAGAGAAAAGTTTACTTTGGTTTTGTTAATGATGAGAAAACACTGGCAGACATCGGTTCTGGTATCACTGCTAGATTTCGAATAGGACACCCTGCAGCATAGCCAGGCTGGACCTTTAAAACAGAGGTGCTTCAATTGGAAAAATGACAGAAACAGAAGTGGAAAGCATTTGCAATCATGTCTATAGATACACACAAAAAGTTAAGTCTCCAAGAAGGGCAGGATACTGGCAGTATTAACAACCTTCAATCTCAACTGTTTGCACATATAAGAATACACTTTTTTACTATGCAAAGTGACTGTTAGGGAAAAATAAAAGGCATTTAGATTTATTTGTTCCAAATGTTAGTCTATATTTTTTTCATTTGGAGAGGAAAAGGAGCCATGGGCAGCTTTATGTTGCTCAACTTTTATTCATTTTGGGCCTGATCCAAGACCACTGAAGTCAGTGGAAGGACTCCTCACTTGGTTGATCGTCTTTTTTTGCTCCTCCCCTTTTTGTCTTCTGGGTCTCCTCCTCTCTCTCCAGTGCAGCCTCCCCCTGTGCTTTCCCATGGTTCTCTCTCTCTGCTCCTCTTCCTTTCCCACAGCATCCAGCTCTCTCCCCAGGCTCATGCTACTGTGTAGTAGCATGTGCACACACGCGCTCGCACACACCCAACCCTGATTTCAGACTGTCTCCCCAATTTGGTCTTTCCCCTTCCCCAAGCTTTCGAGCTGCACCTTTCCCAGGCTACTCCATCTCCCCTCTTCACCTCCTGACTGCCAGTATAGACTGCATCCCCATCCCTATGCCTTCTTCTCCAGCTGACTTCACCCTACCTCGACTTCTCCCAGCCATGTAAAACAAAATTAGTCACTGTCACATATTTTGATAAACAAACTAGCAGATTATGTAAACTTTGAGCTGTGGTCCTACAGTAATATGACCTCAGACTAGAAAACTCAGATATGCTGTGTCTGTTTAAAAGTTTGTATATAAATGTGCAAAGGGACTTCATTAGAGCTTAGCATAGCAAAACTTGGTCTTGTGTTTCCATATGCCAGAAGTTATTATTTTGGAACATGCCACTGGGGTTAAGAAGAGGGAATTAGAAGTTTGAGACAATGTTTATTTAAATTTCTGATGAATTATACAAAGTCTGTATGTTTATCAGAATACTGTCATTTCAGCAAGACAAAATGATGGGAAAAACACATTTGGTGAAGAATCCGCCGTCAAGAAGAATGCAATTAATCTTTAGTAAGTCATTCTGTCTAGTATTTTACCACGGTGAGACATACACAAGATAGCCCTTTCCAAAATACCAAGACAAGGACAGTGCTATGAATCTGAGATAACTTTTGCTTATCTGAAGGCTTCTACAGTAACTGAAAATTAGTTCACACTGTGCAATGCAGCTGAATGCAGAAGAATACATTTAGACTGAAGATAAATGATAGAGAAATTGTGGTGGGTGTTTTCAGTAGATTTTTTTCAACTGAGGCTACATTTCTATTTTAATATAGGTTACATAAATAAGCAACAATAGCTCTTCTGTCTTCCAGGCCAAATGGATTCTTCATCTTCGCTATTATGGGCTTAAAAACTTATCTATTTCCTAAAACAGTCTGGTCAGTCAGCATCTGCTTATTCTGTCAAACTCCTGCTTCCTTGGTCAGTAGAGACCGACAAAAAAGGGTGACATGTTGCTGATGTTTCAGGGGCATTCCACATTTCACAAAGAAGGGGCCTGATCTTGACAGATGCTAAATTCCTGCAACTCCAACTGACTACACTGAGAATTGCAAAGGTTCATTCACTTCTCAGGTACAGGTGCAAAGTGAAAATTACCCAAACCATTAGAAAAAAGTGCAAAATGCACCTCCAAAAACAGGGTCCCTTGCTGCTTTCATGTGTACAGCAGTGAAGGTGGAAAGCAATTGTGGATTTCTTGCTTGAATTACAAAACCATATTCAAAGTAGTTATCAGTGATTTGCTGCCCAACAGGGAGGATGTATCTAGTGGGGTCCTGCAGAGGTCTGTCCTGGGTTCAGTACTATTCAATATTTTCATTCATGACTTGGATAATGGAATGGACAGTATGCTTATAAAATTTGCAGATGACACCAAGCTGGGAGGGGTTGCAAGCACTTTGGCAGACAGGCTTAGAAACCTCGATGCATCGTAGAATTGATATAAAAATCAACAAGATGGAATTCAATAAAGACAAGTGCAAAGTACTGCACTTCAGAAGATAAAATCAAATGCATAACTACAAAATGGGGAATAACTGGCTAGGTGATAGTACTGCTGGAAAGGATCTGGGGGTTATGGTGGATCACAAATTGAACATGAGCCAACAATGTGATCTTGTTGCCAAAAAGGCTGATATAATTCTGAGGACACAGGAGGTAATTGTGTTCAGTTTTAGGAGCCACACTTTAAGAAAGATGTGGACAAACTAGAGGAGAGCAACAAAAATGATAAAAGGTTTAGAAAACCTGACCTGTGAGGAAAGGTTTAAAAAACTGGGTATGTTTAGCCTTGAGAAAAGAAGACTGAGGCAGGGACCTGATAACAGTTTTCAAATATGTGAAGGGCTGTTACAAAGATGGTGTTCTCCATGTCCACTGAAGGTAGGACAAGAAATAATGGGCTTAATCTGCAGCAAGGGAGATTTAGGTTTGATATTAGGAAAATCTTTCTAACTATAAGGATAGGTGTATGTGGTCCTTTGTCAGTGTAGAGGGCTGGGCTAGGTGACCTCTCAAGGTCCCTCCCAACCCGGCATTTCTAGGATTCTATGAGGCAAAGAGGAGGTGACCTTCTGAAGAGGAAGCTTGCTCAAGTACCTGATACCAGATGATTCCATCTTGAAACAACATAGAGGGCTGGGTCCAAAGCCAAGTGATGTCCACAGGAATGGCACAGTCAGGAATTTTTGTGAAAATATACCTTGTTCAACAAACTTTCAATAAATCACAAGCAGGTTTCCATGATCGTCCAAGGTCCGTGGTTTTGGGTAAGCTTCACATGTGAACTGTGTAGGAGACCCTAGGACTTCCAGGATCCATGGCTCCAGGGTAGCACCACCATGCAAACTGCCCTATGGCTGAGCACACTGAGATTCTTCTTCGAGTAGTGTCCCTATGGGTACTCCATTGTAGGTGTACATGCATCCCTGTGCTTCTGATCAGAGATCTTTGGTAGCAGTGTCCGTTTGGCCCACACATGTGCTCTCCCCTCCTCATGCTCTGCCTTGAGGTAATTAGTGCTGGGCCAACAAACCACTCTCAGTTTCTTCTTAACTGCCCCTGGCTAGAGACAGAGCGATTAGCAGTCCATTCATGGATACTTTACTTCTTTAGAAATGCATTCTTAGCTGTTTTTAGTGCTTTTGTTCTTTTCTTAGTCTCATAGAGATTCCTTTGTTTTTTTCTTGCCCTGTTTTAAAAAAAAGGTCTTTAACCCTTTTTTCTCCTATTCTGGGGATTGCCCCAGCAAGGGGCATGCCTGGTTCTCCTGGGTTTAAGAGGTGTGTCTCCTGCAGGGAGGCCATTCCACTAATGGACAGGCATTCCCACTGTGCCTGTTGCCTCAGCGAGGGCCACATTCCACAGAAGTGTATCTTCTGTCAGCAGCTGAAGGCCAGACCCTGAAAAAACCAGGAAACTGAATCTGCTCCTTGTGGAAGGAGCTCTTCAGCCTGAGACTGAGCCACGGCCTGAGAAAGAAAGAAAATAAATCTGGAAACTCAGGCTATTGCTAGATTAAAAAAAAAAAAACTTACAAGGATTAAGCATCAAGAATAACTTTCTTGAGGTCCAGCTTAAAGGTTACAAGCAAAACAAAAGCACCTGGGGTTAGCACAGAGGAATCCACAGGCCATAAAGAAATAAAAGAAATAAACCTAATCACATCTTCCTAGACATTTCCTGATCTACTTACATATCTGGGGTTTTAAATGAGTAGTTTCTAGGTATGATCTGATGATTTTTCATACCTGGCCCAAAGCTTCTTACAGCATCGCTGCTCTGTCCCTTCTCTCCAGGGGAACAACACAGACAGACAAAAGGGGAGTCTTCTTTCAATTTTAAAAGGTTCTAGCCTTCCAATTGGCTCTTTTGGTCAGGTGCCCACTCACTTCCTTTTACCTATGGCTGCAGTGGGACTTTTTAACCCTTTACAGGGCATATTGCAGTTTTGTAGAGTATACTGCAATAACGCACATTTATATAGCGCCTCTTTCATCTCCAAGCATTTTACCAATGACACATGTACAGCACCAATGGATGAGTGCAGCCTCCGGGATGGAGGGAAGAAGCCAATCAACACATAGGATGCTGCATAACAGTGACAGGAAGAAAAGGATGTTTATGGGTGTAAACACCTACTTTTACAAAATGCATTACAGGATCTTAAAAATCAAAGAGCTTCATTTTGTAAGGTTTTGGCTGAGAAAACATCACCCAGTAAACTACACTGAACTCACTATAGCTACCGTCACACCGAAGAGCTCAGCTGCCCCTGACCAGATTTGAACACGTGAATCCAGGAAGCCTAAACATTTCAAACCTGATGTGTAGACCACAAAGGGTATGTCTACACTACATTTAGGCACCCGTAGCTGGTCTATGCCAGCTGCCTCGGGGTCGTGGGCCTTGGGCGAAGGGGCTGTTTAATTGCATTGTAGATGTTTTGGCCAGGCTGCAGCCCAATCTCTGAAACCTTCCTACCTCACAGGGTCCTAGAGCCTGGGCTCTGGCCCAAGCCTGAATGTCTACGCTGCAATCAAACAACCCCTTAGCCCAAGCCCTGCGAGCGCA
Organism: Emys orbicularis; assembly: GCF_028017835.1. Lineage (NCBI taxonomy): Eukaryota > Metazoa > Chordata > Testudines > Emydidae > Emys > Emys orbicularis. The sequence goes on from NC_088691.1 coordinate 61,648,811, forward strand.
AGTCAGTTGGCATGGGTCAACTGCAGGTTTTTAATTGCAGAGACATATCCTGAATTACACCTCAAGCAGAGTCTAAAAGCTCAAGGGCTACTGTTTGCATTTTGTTTCTCTTTCTTTTTGAAATCTGCTTCACTGCAGAAAGTTCTTCCGCTGATCATTCCCATCCATGCCTCTTAACTTATATACACTGAAAAAAGGGCAGAGGAGAAAAAGGAAATGAAACAGATAAAAGAAAAGAAAGAGGGAGACTCAGGAGGCAGAACAGAACGAAGGAACTAAAAGGAAAGAAAACAAGAAGAATGAAACTGATGTAGCGTGGGATTTTCAAAAGCACTGAGCATTGCCTATTATTATTATTATTTATCATTTGTATAACCATAGCATCCAGCAATCTGAATCATGGGCCATTGTGCTCGACACTGTAGAATCCACAAAAAGATAGTTCCATCCCAAACAGTTTACAATCTAATTATTAGAGAAGAGAAAATAGATGGATAAAGACTTACAGAGGGGAGCACAAGGAAACAACGAGACAATATTGGTCAGCATAATAGGCAGGGATATCAGAGTACCAGTGGCCTAACTGTCAAGTGTTTAGCAGGCATCACAGCAAAGGTGAGTTTTAAGGAGGGATTTGAAGGAGAATGAAGTAGCTTTGTGGATGTTTATGGGGAGCTCCTCCCTAGCATGAGGGGCAGGACAGGAACAGGGGAGCTGGAACAATTTGTATAGTGGGGGGTGCTGAGAGCCATTGAACCAAACTGTAGACCTTGTATATGATGGAAACCACTTCAAGCCAGGGGGTGTTCCTGCATAGCGTTGCCAACTTTCTGATTGCAGAAAACTGAACACCCTTGCCCCGCCCCCTGCCCCACCCCTTCTCTGGGTCCCGCCACTCTCCCCGCTCACTCTACTCCCCTCCCTCCATCGCTCACTCTCCCCGACCCTCGCTCACTCACTCATTTTTCACCGGGCTGGGGCAGGGATGTGGGAGGGAGTGAGGCTCTGGCTGGGGGTGAGGGCTCGGGGGTGGGGCTGCAGGGACACGTCGCTGCTTCCGGAAGCCATGCGGAGCCAGGGCAGGCAGGGAGCCTGCCTTAGCCCCACTGCACTGCTGACTGGAGCTGCCAGGGTCCCTTTTCAACTGGGCGTTCCGGTCAAAAACCGGACACCTGGCAACCCTGGTGCTAAGGTTGCCAACTTTCTAATTGCACAAAACCAAACACTCTTGCCCCTCCCCTGCCTCTTTTAAGAGGCCCTGTCCCTGCTCACTCCATCTCCAAAACCAGACACCTGGAAACCCTACCTAGAGCTGCACCCCAGCACCCATATTTCTAGCACCTGTGCATGGGAGAAAGCATGAAGGTGCTTACTTGAAAATTTAACAAGTGGGCAATGGAGGCTGGCACCATGGGTCAACTGGAGGTGGGAGTTGGCACTTCAGTAGTGAATGGGAGATGATAGGTGGGGGGGGGGATAGACTGTGAAAGTGAAGAGAAGGAACTTATGTTTGATAAGAGAAGGGGCAACCAGTGGAGGGATGGAAAGAGATAGGTGATGATCAAAGTGACGGGCTAGGAGAAAGATCTTTGCAGCAGCATTCTGAGTAGTCATGTGCAGGGCAAGTTTGCGTTTGTCAAGGCCAGAGAGAAGGATATTATAATAATCAAGAGGCGAGATGAGGACAGCCTGAATGAGAACTTTAGCTATACGGATGGATAGGAAAGGCCATATCTTAGGGTTAATATGCAGAAAGAATCTGCAAGATTTAGACATATTCTGGATGTGAGGACCTTGAGAGAAGTCCGAGTTGAAGGTGACACCCAGGTTACAGGCCTGAGTGACTGGCAGGATGGTGGTGTTGTCCACAGTGATTGGGAAGGGTGGAGTAGGGGAGGCCTTGGGGGGAAAGATTAAGAGCTCTGTTTTAGCTATACTGAGCTTGAGCTGGTGAGCTGACATCCATGAGGAGATGTCAGAGAGACAGGCCACAATTTTCATTTGGACAGAAGGAGACAGATCTGGAGTACAGAGTTAGATCTGAGAGTCAGTACAGGGATGGTAGCTGAATTCAGAGAGTAAAACTCCCATTGACATCAGTGGGGGCAGAATTACATCAATGCTGAGTACTTCTGAAAATCCCACCCGTGCTGTTTTGACCATGAGTGCAGAATACTGTAGGTATTTATTTTTCTTTTAAAACAAGGAGTGTCCTCTGAGGAAAAATGGGATGCCTGCAACACAATTAGTGAAAATGTATCTCCCACAGGTAACTTCAGAGCTTCATGTTCTAGAGCCCCTACTTTTTCCCCAAATCATTCTACACATCTAATAATTGACATATATTATTTTAAAAACACACAGCTCACAAGAACTAAGTTGTTCTGAACCTTCCTTTCCCCTGTAAGCTTATAATAATTTCAAAGATCCAGAAAGTGCAGGAATACAGTATTTCAAGTCATTGTTAGTCAATAAAATAAAAAATGCCATTCTTGTTTTAGCAGATGGCAGCAGAAATACAATACAAGGAGCAAGAACACTAATATAGAAATCAATATCTATTACAGTTTAAATCACATTTTGGTCCTAAAATGATAATAGCAATCCTTTAAATCCTTTAATGTTGATCCTGTTTGTATTAGAAATCAGTTCAATGTGTTTCAGGATTTTAATTCTGTAACTGACATAATTACTGCTTAACCTAAATGTTCAAACACCAAACTCCCTCTCCTCCCCACGCCCAGCACCCTCTAACTGAAGAAAACCCTAAACAAACCTAACCCCCCTTCTTTTTTTCTAACATAGTAAAGAACCTGGGGAATGGATTTTTAAGCAAACCAGTAGGAACACCTGTGACATCTGTGACAATGTAATTTAGAATAATGTGGGCATATTTTACACTTGCCTGGGCTCTTTTGGACATCTTGAGACTAATATAAAGAGGAAATAAAATGAGTCTTTAGAAACTGGAAGTAGAGAGAAGCCTTCATTATTTCAGAAAAAAACTGCATTATTTTTACAATCAGTCTTTTTGACATACTCAGAAATGGGAAAACAATTCACAACAGCTACTGTGTTTGGTAAATTTAGTCCTTTTTTTCTGTTTTCAAATTTGTGCTCAGATCTGTCCAAAGCTGAAGTTGATTGGAGAATCATTTATATGAACAAATGTATCCTATGGTTGTTTGTGAATATGCACAGCAATGTATCATTATTTGCTATTCAAGATATGGGACCGGTCACATAAGTAACTTGGTATTGTTTCTCATTCCAGGCTGGAAGAACAAAGTCTCAAACAGGAAATGAGCCTGAACAAATAATTGGGACTTTGATTCTCTCAGACAGAGCAGGGATTGGGAAAAGGAGAAATTTGGCGAGAGAGAGATAGGAGATGATAACCAGGCTTAAGGAAATATTTAGCATCTTTTCTATTCTCATTTGGACAAAGAGAAATATTAGGTTGGCCACATAAGTGAATCCCAGACTTGAAAATAGCTGGATTATTTCAGAGAGAGAGAAATGTCATACTTATTGTCTGTCTAGGAAAATTTACATTCGGTGTTCTTTTGTCACACTCACACCAAATGCTTGTGTGCATGTACATGCATGTCTAGATGTCCATTACTAGATGGAAATGGTAGAATTGTCAAGAGTAATACAGAAAAGGCAGATGTATTACATAAATATTTCTGCTCTGTATTTGGGAAAAAGCCAGATGATGTACTCATAACATATGATGATGTTCCAAAAGTAACTCTCAGATGTTAAATGCAAGCTACTAAAGGTAGACACTGCTAAATCAATGGGTCCAGATAACTTGCATCCCAGAGTTTTAAAAGAGCTGGCCAAGAAGCCCTCTGGATCATTAATGTTGATCTTTAAAAAGTTATGAAAAACTGGAAATGTTACTGAGGATTGGAAAACAGCTAATGTTGTGCTAATATTTTAAAAGGATAAATGAGATGACCAGAGTAATTATAGGCCTGTCAGCCTAATGGATATCCTGGGCACAATAAAGGAATAGCTGATACAGGGCTTCATTAATAAAGAATTATGAGATGGTAATATAATTAATGCCAGATAACACGAGTTTATGGAAAGTAGATATCGTCAAACTAAATTGATATTTTTATGAGACTACAAGTTTGGTTCATAAAGGTAATAGCGTTGATGTAATAGACTTCTGTATGGCATTAACTTGGTACTGCATGACATTTTGATAAAGAAACTGGAACAATATAAAATCAGTATGGCACAAATTAAATGGATCACAAACTGGCTAACTGACAGATCACAAACTGGGGAATCATTACTATGGGATCCCCCACAGGGAGTGGTCCTTGGTCCTACACTGATAGAGTTGTACATGAATTGGAATGTCCATTCTGTGGAAAATTTCACAATTCGGAAGGTTGGTATTTTCTGAGTTGGAACAAAGGGCCAGAAATGTGAATTTTTCCATGGAACAGATTTAAAAAAAAAAATTCTGGGCAGGAAGCCAGCCAGGCAGCAATCTATCTGGGCAGCAACAGAACCCATCCACCTGCCTGCCAGGTGGGCAACCTGGGAAGCCTGGCAGCTGGGGAGCTGGCTAGCCAGGGAGAGCAGGAGTCCACCAGATGGAGAATTGGGAAGCCAGGGAGCCTGGGGAGCCTGAGGAACCAGGCAGCCCACTCACCGACTGGCAGGAAACCAGGCAGCCTAGTTAGCCAGCCTCCCTGCCTAGTTTCCATCAAAACTTTTGTTGGAATCAACACAATCCTGCAGAATGTTTCAATTCTGTGGAATCAGCATTTTCCAAAGGAAAAATGGTGTGTTGGAAAAATTTCAGTTAGTTCTATATGCTCTCTGCCTCCCTGCCTCTACCTGCCTGGTCTGCCCTGCTCCCTGGACTTCCCAGCTCTCCATCTTCCTGCCTCCCCACCTGCCTGGTGAGCAGCAGGCAGCCCCGGGAGCCTGGCAGCAGGTTAGCCCACTAGGTAGGCCATTGGGATGCCAGAAATTCTGGGGACCGTATTTTGTTTCAGTATTTCTTATATGAAATATTTTGGAATTTCAGTCCCCTGATAATTTTCATGAATTGATTTTTCATCCGGATTCAGGATTGGAATTTTTGTTTTGAAAGCTCAACATTTTTCGCAGGCTGGAAATTCCATTTTCCCCACCTGCTCTACTATAAAACATCTACTGAGAGTTGGGATCAGATCCTCATCTGGCTCAGTTTCCAAGCCAAAGGTGCACTCAGGGACCTGCTGTGTATTTTCCCATCTCACATACAACACATGCTATTATATGCATCTGCTAAGTTTATTAACCGAGGCCACTGGTCTTCATTTTACATCACATCAACCATTCACCAAAATGACTAGTCACGTGTATGTGCACAACAATATTTGCAAAGACTATGATCACATACTCTTATCGGTTTCATTGCATTGGCTGTGTTTGTGCGAGGTCCCATATGTTCAGGTTCAAATTCATGCACACTGTCTTACTGCCATTTAAGTGTCCCTTATACTGCTATTTTTTCATATATCTACCAAGTGTTTTACTGGATTTTCCAATCTCTCATTTTCTGTCACTATTTTCTATAATCACTGACAGTCACCAACAATTCAGTAGTCACATGTGTGCGTTTAGTCCCAGTTATGAGGGTTGCAATCACCTATTTGTGTGTGTCCCATATGACTAATTACTTCAGAGCAAGACCTTTGGCTCTGGAGGCTTGTCTCACTCCCAGCTTATAACTGTGCCCCACCCCTGCTCTTAAATAAGAACTCTAGTCCATATATTTGCCAAGTGCATTGTTTCTAGGTACTGGTCTCCATTTTCTTAGCACTGCTAACACTATTCCCCAATGCCACAGTTTCAACAGTTTAGTAGTTCCATGTTGGCTTGTCCAGTTAGTGAGTGGCAAGCTGGGGTGTAAACTACACCATGCTAGCCTGTCACACACAATCCATGTGGACCCTGCTATTGTGCACTAAAAGTTTCCTAGTGCACTCTGATCTAACTCTGTTTTGAAATGGGAGTGTGTCAGTACACACTAGGGAACTACCTTAAATGTGCTGGATATATAAGAAAAAAAAGTTTATCAAAAAGCTTTGCCTTTAAAACAAACTGATTTATTAAACAAAAGAAGTATTATCTGTACTTAGTGAATTGAACTGATTGTTTTTGCTCACCATATCCTCCATGATTTTAGAATTAGTAGACCTCATCCTCTCACACCTAGTTTTTATTCACAGATTAGAAGAAGAAAACAAGGTTTCCTGCTTTTCAACTCCCAGTCAGTTTCTCAACTTTGAATGAACTGGTCACTGAAAAAACTGAAGTGAAGAAAAAATGCTCTCTGTAACTGTAGAAGAGGCTACTGCAGTCAGAAGCTGGTTTAGCACTTCATCAAGCCCTGGTTCCAGGTACTTAGCCAGTGACTTCCATCAGTTCAGTGGTTTGACTTTCTTTAAAACTTGGCAGCAAATATATACTGCTTAATAATATTTTTGTATTTAAATAATTTTAATAGATCATAATAATTTTAGGGCTTATTATAGATCATCAATTTCAAATTTTATTTTAAATAATTATAATAATAAGGATTACATAATAATTATTATTTGATTTAAATAAAATTCCATTAAAAAACATTAATTTTTATCCACTCTGGTCTGTTATACAACTCATGGGGACTGATCCATTGATTTAGGATCAAGCCCATAAATAATGACTTTAAGAAATTGTGGCTAATATGGTACAAATAAAACAAACTGAAGCAGCTAATGGTTACATACATCAGTCAGTATAATAAACCTCTGCTGATTTATTATAGGTTTTTAATTCTTGCAATCTATAAAAAGGTTAAATTAATCATTGCTATATAAGCATATTAATATTTGGCTCAAATGACATATCTCTGCAGTGCAGTTTGCCTGGAGGAATAATAAAAAACAGATTATTAAAACAACTGGATTTGCCTCTGATTATAACACCACATGACAAAGGGAAGCAGCTGAACTACAAGGAGAAAAACTGGGCAAGTAAATGAAAAAGGATAGATAATGCTGAATACTATACATTAATATTCACTAAGGAATTAAAGAGTATTAAAAACATCTTAATAGGGTCAGCAATGAAGTGTGAAATACACCACAGTAACATGTTACCCACTGCTAGGTCAGAATACAAAACAGCAGGAATAAGAAATAATGAGAGGTCTAGTCCAGTGTTTCTCAAACTGGGGTCACCACATGTGTAGGGAAAGCCCCTGGTGGGCCGGGCCAGTTTGTTTATGTCCCCCGTCTGCAGGTCCGGCCGATCGCGGCTCCCACTGGCCACGGTTCGCTGCTCCGGGCCAATGGGAGCTGCTGGAAGCGGTGCCGGCCGAGGGACATACTGGCCGCCGCTTCCAGCAGCTCCCATTGGCCTGCAGCGGTGAACCGCGGCCAGTGGGAGCCGCGATCGGCTGGACCTGTGGACGGGGCTGGTAAAGAAACCGGCCCAGCCCGCCAGGGGCTTTCCCTACACAAGCGGCGACCCCAGTTTGAGAAACACTGGTCTAGTCCCATACTTTGACACTTAACTGAACTATACTACCTTTGGAAACACAGAGGAAGTTTTGAAACAGAACTGTGCAAACCAACTATCTTTTGTTTTGCCTGAATGCATGTGTGAAAAATTAAATACTTTGCGAATGATCTAGGCCAGTGGTTTTCAACCTTTTTTCATGTGTGGAACCCTAAAAAATTTGAATGGACGTGCAGACCTCTTTGGAAATCTTAAACATTGTCTGCAAACCCCCAGGGAGCCACGAACCACAGGTTGAAAACCACTGATTTATGGTAACAACCACCTTCTGCGGACCTCCAGGGGTCCGTGGACCACAGGTTGAAAACCACTGATATAAGATCACATTTCATCACCGGACACAGCTATGGCTGTGAATACAGTATGTTCTGGAAAGTTGCTAATTGCAAATTTCCCTCAGCGATTAAAGAAAGCATTTCACAGTGAAACAAACTTCCTTTGTATGTACAAAATAGCACATTTCCACCTGCAGAAGTTACCGGCTGTTTTCTCCAACACAAGCAAAGAAAAAAAAATTGAGATGAGATTAAAAATTGTTTGGAGTTTTTTGGAAATCACACAAAAAAATCCACTGGTTTTGCAAGTATGAAGAGTTGTTATTTACACTGCATTTTTTTTTTTTACATAGGATTTGTTTGTGATTTACAAACCTACCTTAGACTAATATTAGAAATGTGTAGGTAGTGAACCACCTGCTTTTCTCAGGTAGCCAACCTACTAATAACTTGCAAAGTTTTGACTCAGATGTTTCATAATCATATAAGGGGCCTGATCTTGAAAATCCTCATCTCAGAGGAGTATGCCTTATTGAGGTGAATAATAGTGACTTCAGTGGAACTCAATTTGTGAGTAGGGATTATTTGTGTAAGAGTATGGGTTTATATGTCTGGCATGTGGGATTCTCTTATTCTCAGAAGGACTCCCAAATTCTTTTATATATCTTGTGGCAATCTGCGGATGGCTCTCTTGATAGCACTTAATTAGGGGACATTCCATATGAGACTCCCCTTGATTTTGAAGAGAGTTCTGCTCATGGAAAGACAATAGAATCAGACTCCATATGTGGAGGTTCACTTGCTTAAACATCGTGGGCCTTGATTCTCCAGTGCCTTGCTCCTTGTATAGGGGCTCACACCGGAGTGCCAAGAAGGAGTTCAGAGTCTCCAGATCAAAATGTTAATGTTTGTTTCCCCCCACTCCTGGAGGAGGGCGAAGTAATCTACAACAGCCCTCTACCTGGGGCAGATTGCATCCTCTGGGGCACCGGATAAAACAGCAGGCCGACACTATGGCAGGGATGGGAGGGAATGAGCCAAGGTGCAAGAAGGAGAGTTGCAGCTTTGAGAAGGCTGTTCTCCCACCCCTGCAACCTTGCTACCTGTGATGCAGCCTGGACAAGAGAGGAAAGGGGTGGTCTTATGCCCCCTTACTCTCTTGTGCAGATATATAAGGCAGTTGCAGCTCATATCTGAGCCCTAAATATTAAAAAAGTTCAAAAATGAAGAAGAAAAAAGTACTAGTTTGAATTCCGGTCTAAAAATGAGTTGAAGCTTGGGGACCTGGAAGAAGATGTGTCAGAGCCTAAAATGATGTCCTCATTCCCATAATATTACACATGCTTACAACCAAGGTGAGCCCCACTGTGGAAATAATCAGCTCAAGATTTCCATCTAAAGTCTCATATTTGCATCTACAAATTATATTTGGCCCTATATACATCTTTGTTTTTGTTCCTTGAAATTCAACACAACATATAAATCAGCACTTTCTGCTACACTGGAAGCCCTAGATATTTAAAAGAACAATACAACAAAACAAAACTGCCAGCAGCCCTAATCTCTGGAAACACTCCAGCAAAACTCCACCCCTGACACAAGCCAGTGGGTGATACTTCCCTTACCAAACTCCACCTTTCATAAACAATCATCCCTGAAAGGCCTCAGCCTTTACAGCCACTCGGACAAAAATATGGACTTTGCAGCATACCTTGAAGATCAACAATCCCTGACTATTTTGGACCAAGGTTGGAAGTAACATAAGTTGGAAACCCAAAGTAATATATATTGATTTATAAATAAATGCAAGTGTACTTTGCAGGCTGTGTTAAAAAAAGTCTGCGGCTCTAGGTGTGGTAGCTCAATATACAGCCACTAAACCCACACCCAAATCAAATGCAATATAGGAAATTGTTCAAGATATTGAACATGCATTGAGTTGTTACAGTGCATAAGTACAAAGGGCCCGATCAATGCAAATCCTACCCATCTTCTGGGTAGTGGAAGCTCAGAGAAAGCCATGAACACCAGTGTAGTGTTAGGGTCTGGAGATATTACTCTCATTGAGGATACTATAAAACATGTACTGCTAAAAATACTTAATGGCTCAAAATGTGCTCATGGCTTCTTTTTCATACACTCTATTTGGTTCTGACTTTATATTTGACATGTACAAAAAGCACAATACAGGCTAAAAGATGTTATCAATATAATTGTAGAAGCACTAAGGAAGAAATAAAAAGTTAGGAAGAACAACAGAAAAAGTTCACATTAAGTTTTGATATGGGATATCTCACATTCCATGACAAAGGCGGAATAAGAAGACACATTCACATTGTGAAATGAGAATATCTTTTTTTCAGTACAAAATGTGAATGGAATTTCCTTTTTACCAGTTCATCATGGCTTAAGATCAATATACTGAATTAGATCGTTGTCAGGAGGCAAAGGAACAATGCTACTACACAAGCGTCCTACAGTATCTTAAGTATATTTTGGACTATATATATATCCTACAGGAAGTGGGTTCACAGTGACTTGGGAAATCTATTACTATCCTGAAAAGGTTGGGTTTGGTGGCATGCTTGAAAGCACTGGTTGCCACCTGTCCTGACAATCATTTTAAGCAGATTGTGATGCAAAACTTTCTATGTACTTCAAGAACAAGCTTATAAATGTATCAGTTACATGACCCCAGTCCAGCTGAACAAGAGTAGTAACAGAAAATTTCTCCCTGATAATTTCCTTTCTGCTAGCAGCATCTCCTACAATTCTGGATGTCTGGGCTGCTGCCCTCTTCTAGGCAGTTTACGGAGGCCGATCAAAGTCTTGGTGATGTGCTCTGGCCACGCCCATGTGCTTGCTGCCAGATGAGTTATTCCAAAGCTGTAAAAATTTGTATAATAATATTAGTAATAAATGTGGTAATTAGACTAACTATGTAGAGTAGACCCGAAATGGTCACATAGTAAAGACCCCACTCAGCATCTGACCTTTTGGCTCATAACCCATCCAGGATGGGTAGAACTGTGGGAGATGCTGCTTGCAGAAAGGAAATTATCGGTAAGAAATTTTCTATTCTGCTGCCCAGCATCTCCCACAATTCTGAACATCTGGGAAGTTACAAGCATTGAACAGATGTAGGGAAGGTTATAGAAAAGGTAAGAAAGAGAAAAATATGATTCCCCTCCCCATTTATAAGATTTGCTCAAAGGACAATATTTTTTCTGTGCCTCTGCCTGGAGCACCTTCTTGCCAAAGGAAGGCCACCTTATAGTTTATCAGATTGCTCTAATAAATCTGGCTACCTGGGGTTTCTCTGCCAGGGAACCCAAGGATTCTGCGAACATCATACCACTAAAGGCAGACACCTGATGTGCTATGGCACTGGGCTGGAGAGCTTTGTCAAAGCCTTCTTGGAGAAAGTCCAAAATAGCCAGAAACCCTGGTTTCCTGGGATTTGCCTTGTGTTCCAGGCATCAGCCACAGAACCTGGTCCAGATAGAGGAGTGCGCTTTTAGTGTTGATATTCTTACAGATGAAAGAAGTCTTGATACTTTGGAGAACAGACCCAGAGATACTAGCCCTTCCCTTTCAATAGCCAGGCTGTTAGATTCAGCTGGTTTGGGTCCAGATGATGAATAGTACCATACAAAAGACTGTCCTGTTGCTTTTGAAGTGAAAAATAGGGTTGTGAAAAATAGGTTCTCCTTGACTAATATGGAATTATCAGCATCACTGTTGCCTGCTTTCGCTTTATGTTCTGGACCATTGTCTTTCGTAATGGGAAGAGTGGAAACGTGCAGAGGAGACCCTGCAGCCATCTGTGCAATAGGGCATCTGGACCACAGATCTGGGGTCCATCTCCCTGGCAAAGTATTTTGGTCTCTTTGCATTCTTATGGTTCATGAATAGGTTGGTTGAAGGAAGGCTGAATGTTTGGTTGATTCAGGCACCACTCAGAGGTTGTTGTTGGCCTTGCGCCTGCTGAGCCAGTTCACTTTTCGGTTCAGGTCTCCTTTTATTTGAATCACTCTGAGGAATAGGAAAATGGTCCGTCCACTGCATGATTTCTATTACTTCACGTGCAGTGCTGGGCTCCTTGTTCACCCTTGGTTGTTCATGTTGTCTGATTGAATCAGCACATGGTTCCTCTCTAGACTGGACTGGAACATCACAGCACCCGCTTGAACACTCTTAGCTCTGGGAGGTTTATGCTATGAGTCTTTTCCTCCGGGCTCCAGATGTCTTGAGCTGTTTGGGACCCAAAATCTGAGCTAGAAATGGGTAGATCTTTGCTATTGAAGTGTCTATGTCCACTCCTAAGTGAGTTATTTTGGTGGACAGAATCAAGGAACTTTTCTTCACATTTACAATAAAGCAATGTGCTGGCAGGAGATTCAGCATCAAGGACGTGGCTGTTGCCAGGGTTGAACCTCTGATCAAGATGTCATCCAGGAAGGGATACAGGTGGATACCCTCTACCTGAGTCTGGCTGTGATTACCACCACTGTCTCTGTAAAGACACTGGGGGCCAAGGGCAAACGAAATGGGAACATTCAGTACCATATTGCTTTGTGCTGTAAGCAAACCGGTATGAGGAGGATATGGAGGTATGCATCTGCCAGATCCATTGATGTCATAAAATCCCTTGGGACAAGGACAACACCATAGAGGCTAGGGTCTCCATCTAAAACTTTGTTTTCTTCATCCACTTGTTGAACCTTTTGAGGTAGAGAATGGCTCAGATTCACCCCTTGCATTTCTGAACAATGAAGATGATGAAGTGGAATCCTGAGAATCTTCTCTCTATTACTCCCATATCTAAAAGATGAGATCCATTCATTTTAGATCAGATTGCACTTCACAGGGTTATTGGAGACAGGGGACAAGATGAAGAATGGATAGTGCGGAGCCTGTCATTTGAGGGTGGATCCCTGACCCACCATCTCCCTGACCCACTTATCCATGGGACCCTCTCTTCCAGGAAATGGGAAATTCTGCCCCCTATCTTCAACTCTAGATGGAGGACCATGTAGTCTTTGTCTGGAAGAGGCTTTGAGAGGGGCAGGGTTCCCCCTGTACTTCACCGCCAAACCTCTGTTCCATGGCTTTCCTTTGGAGAGCCTGCTGCCCCTTAGCTGGTATCTCTGCGGAAAGGAAAGCCGAAAAGAGCACCTATGTCTGAAGGCTGGTCTGTACTCTCTCCTGTCGGCACTAAGTGTGCCCACTTGAAGGAGTATAGGGGAACTGCAACCTCGGGATGATTTGAAGGGAGAGAATTTACTCTAGGGCTTACTCTCAGGGGTCTGTTCGTGTTGAATCTGAATTGTGGAGACAACCTTGCTGCACCTGGTCTCAAATTTCTCAGGGGAAAAATTTCTCAGGGAGTTTTTCCCAGTCCTGTACAGATTCAGAGTCCAACAATGCATCGTTCTTAGTGGAGGAGGGAGAGGAGGAGGAGGATTCATACCTCTTAGATCTTTTGTGCTTTTTCTTCGGCTTTTTTCTTCTCTCTGATTTTTTTGCACACTTTGAGATTGTGTGAGCACTTTGGTAAGAGCTTGTGCGGCTAGTCTTCCTTAGGGCTGGAAGCCCTCTGGAGAGATTTCTCTATGAGTCCTCCCGGATGGGTCCCACTCCCCCTGGGAGGGAGGAAGGCAACAGGATTCCAGAGAACTCATAGTTGAATTGGGAAGAAGGTGGGCTGTTTATGAGCCCTGCTTCTTTTCCCAGGGCACTCAGGACCCACTTTAAGACATGGTGTGCGGGGGGGGGGGGGGGGGATTTGTGGCCCCACAAGTCTCTGTTCTCCAGAGACTCCTTGGGATTTACCCCCTGAATTGGCTGACTGGGGGCCTCCTTGTCTTTAGAGCTTCTCCCTGTGCTGCACAGAGACTCCTGGTACATGCTTCCCATGTTGGAGTCACGGCTGCGGCAGTAAGTAGGGAACCTCGCATGCCTATCTGACTCATAGCCCCGGTATCTAACAGAGCTAGGGACAGAAGGCTGAGTGCAGGCTGGGCACAACTCACTGTCTGCCGAGCATGCGAGGCTTCTCTCACAGATGGAGCACCACTTAGATTTTCTTTGCCGCTTTTTAGGCTGCTCTGCCATGCCTGGGAGGTGGAGAGAAGTCAGCAGGGAGATTCTGTAGCAGAGTCTTATATGGGTTAAGTCACCTGTCTGTAAACCAATCCAGGGAGGATAAAAGGGCTAGAGAGGGCGAACACTGCTCACAACTGCTCCCCCCCAAATAGCCCATAACTTGCTGAAATGAAGAAAACCGACAGAAGCAATAGAATCCCTGTCCATATTCTGCTGTGGAGGCAGAGACTCTGGTGACAAGTGGGATCAGAGGCAAGTCCAGAACTCGCAGCACCAAAACTTGGATCCATCTCCATGAGCTGCTGAGACAAGGCGAAGAGCTCAGACCTCTAGAATTGTGGGAGATGCTGGACTGCAGAAAAATAGTTTGTACTCTGACTTTGAACATGTTTTAATATCTCTTGATCCCAACGTTACGTGTTCCTGACTCATTTAGAAATTTCTGAACTTCAGGTATTATGCCAACTCCTAACAGCAAGAGCACAATTCAGCTTATCTTTAGGATTACAAGTCACGGAAAGCTCCACTGTGCTAAATTACACATTGTGACTGCGAGGTTCTGAACCACATGGAAGAATCTTCTTGTTGGCCTCTGTGATTTTCCATCCTCATTAAAATTTTACCTGAAAATGCGTTTTCCCCCCATGCACAGTTCTTTATTCCTTCTTCTTCATCCTCATCATGGCAAATCCCATAGCCTCCTTGCATAGCGAGTACCTCCCAGATCGATCTCTAGCGAGGTCTGTAAAATAGTCTGACTGGATATTAGGATTATGTCCCTCTTTGGTGATCTTATCACACCACTGAAGTTTTGGTGCAGCTGCATAGTGGCATTACTTGGTAAACACGCTTCAGAATTCATTGGTCTTCCATGCTAATATATCCATACAGAGAAAGTTGCCAACTTGAACCAGTGCTGATGAAGGCTATTGGTGGGTTCGACAATGAATATCTTCATTGCTGATCTTGTCCTGCCACATGATGACATCTTGATCAGAGGTTCAACCCTGGCAATAGCAATGTCCTTGATGCTGAATCTCCTGCCAGCACATGGCCTTATTGTAAATGTCAAGAAAAGTTCCTTGATTCTGTCCACCAAAATACTCACTTAGGAGTGGACATAGACACTTCGATAGCAAAGATCTACCCATTTCTAGCTCTAGCAGCTAATGAAGACCCATACCTTCTGTTATTATTTTAGCTCTCCGACTGGATGGTTTATCACTGTAGAAGGTCACAAGCTGCTCTCAGTTGACTTCAATGGAGTTTACTGGATTGAAACTGGTGTAACTGAGAGCAGTACAGGGCTCAAAATATTTTGAGATACAGAGGATGGGCTTGATTCTACTATCTCCTTCTCCTCTAAATAACTTCTGAAATCCCACTAATCCACACATGCCACCCCTAGTCCATTATCTTGTACTGCCTTAGATGTACCTTTGAAGAAGAGCTTCATTTCGTTCTCTGTTGTATAATTTACCAGCTGGAAAGGGATGTTTACACGTATGCACTATGTGAATAATAAATCATAAACATCACTTGTGATATGAGTTGGGTTTAGTTGATACCTGTTGTCTCCTGGGTAAATTTACTGGTGAGTACACAGGTCCATCTGACTGATACTTCAACCTTATTTTCCCTCCTAGAAAATGCTAAGTAGGAGGAATTAATCAGACCACAATATGCTGTGTGAATGGAAGTCTGATTAGGAAAGGGTTTTATATCTCCTTAATGAGCACCTGCTGTAAGAGAAGCTGCCAATATCCTGTGCAGTATCCTCTACCAAGAGTAGAGAAGTAGGTATTGATTGGTGCCTGCAGGGTGTGGGAAGCACTGTTAAAGGTCTCATGAGAGCACAGCCCACTCTATTTCCTTTGAGATGTGTGAGCTGCCAGTAATAACATTATTCCTGCAGTACCCGTAACACAAATCTGCAGTGCCATGGAGCAGAACCGACAAAGACTTTTTACACAACCTGCAATTCAGACAAGAATCTCATTTACTAACAATGTCATTTTAAAGCAGATATATTAAATAAAGCCCAATTCAATGTGTCTAAGTAGCATATTGTTGTGGGAAAAAAGACACTTTCTACAATGGGGACTTCTCATCTCTAGTGATGCCAGCTCAAAAAGCTAAGACGGATTATATGTGATGTGGTAAATGTCACTTAGTCACAATGTGAGATGTCCCTCCCAACCCTCAGGGATGAGAAGAAAACAGACAGAGCTACAGTCATTTCGTACCACTTACAGAAAGTTGAGTCACCAGAGAACCCAGGAAAGACTGCCAACTGGGTTGGGCAAACAGAATGGAGGAGGGGGAGAAAGAGAGAACTACAGATGCTTGAATTGTTATGAGAGTTTTAAGAGTCTAAATTTAATTAACTGAGCAGATATTTTTGGAAGCAAAACACTTATTAACGTGATGCTCATATTAAAATTATAACTGGATTGTTTACTGGTATAAAATATGTCACTTGAACTAGCATTTCCATATAATATGCTGTGATTTTGCCTCAGGGGCACATGCTTACACTTTTTCTTGAAGAAGAATTAAATAAAAGAAAGGAATGTTTTTTTCTCAACTGAGTTTTACATAATTATACAGATGAGTTTACACTTCAAAAGATATGTTAGAAACAGGGTATTTGGAAATGAATCAATGATGATAAGACCCTTTAGCACTTCTTTGGCTGTTCAAAGCAATGATCTTTTCAAGCACTTTGCGGAAATACATTTGCTAAAGTACTTTTAGGTTCCAATTTAGTACAAATGATTTTGGTGATGCTGCTGCAATATAAAGGACTATAAACAACTACTTTGCAAGGAAAGAATGGCACGTCACTCCATTTCTTTGAAATACTTTTTTGGGGATAGGGCTAAAGGTAGATGAAGGTTACTTATAAGTAGCCAGAGTTCTTTGGGATGAGCCTCTGTACATTCTATTAATGGGATATGTACCAACCACTGACACATATTTCGTTAGTGGGAATATGGAGAGGTCCATTTGAAGATGAACAAAAGGCCATTTAAGCCTTGGGTTCTCAACCTGGGAGTGGCGGGGGTGTCACAACCAATTTTCAGGAAGACGTGACCACCCTCCCTTTCTTTATGGTTAGATGTGGGGAGGGCGAAGGGTCCTGAAATATTCTTCCATTGTAACTGGGGGTCAAGGTGTGGAAAAGATTGAGACATACTTTAATTCTTGACCGGGAGACACCTTTTACTGCGACCAAGCCTCTTGCACGAATACATTTGTGCAAACGGAGTGACATCCTATAGCCAATGTATATATGTTCTCTTACATTAAAAGAAATAATAGAAACAGTAGCAGGAAGGCCCAAAGAGTGGACATATCACACTGCTATTTTCAAATAACAGAAAAAGCTAGATACATTATATTATTCTTAGCACTGTTTATTGAATTTGGAAGAGACAGAACCTGTGCTATGCCAGTCTTTTTATGGGAGAGAACAGTAAAAGATTAGGATGGCAGCAACTATAGTAGAGTGCATCATACCTAAATGGCTCAGGGACATGCAGAATACTGTACATATTGCAATTGAACTGATGCTATGAGCTGCCAATGTGATGTGGCGGTGAAAAAGACTAATGCAATCCTAGGATGCATCAGGTGAGGTATTTCCATAGAGAGTGGGAAGTGTACAAGGCACAGGTGAGCCCTCATCTGGAATACTGTGTGCAATTCTGGCCTCGCATGTTTAAGAGAGATTAATTGAAACTGGGACAGGTGCAGAGAAGGCCTATTAGGGTGATCAGAGGAATGGAAAACCTACCTTATGTGAGGAGACTCAAAGACATTGGCTTGTTTAGCCTAACCAAAAGAAGGCTGAGGGGAGATATGATTGCTCTTTATAAAAACATCAGAGCGACAAATACCAGGGAGGGAGAGGAGTTATTTAAATTAAGTGCCAACGTTACGGTGACCAGATAGCAAATGTGAAAAATCGGGACAGAGGGTAGGGGGTAATAGGAGCCCATATTAAAAAAAAGCCCGAAATATCAGGACTGTCCCTATAAAATCGGGACATCTGGTCACCCTAGCCAATGTGGACACAAGAACAAATGGATATAAACTGGCCATCAACAAGTTTAGGCTTGAAATTAGATGAAGGTTTCTAACCATCAGACAAGTGAAGTTTTCGGACAGCCTTCCAAGCGAAGCAGTGGGGTAAAAAACCTAACTGGTTTTAAGACTGAGTTTGATACGTTTATGGAGGGGATGGTATGGGGAGACTGCCTATAACACTGCTCTACAGCCAAAATGCTTCTGAAATAAATGTAGTCAAACTTTACTAATTCTGGGTCACTGCGAACGAAAATGATGCTTAAAATTGTTGATTGGCTCTAGTTTTCAAGATATGCTATTGGGTCAGTATATACGACCCTTGACTTGGGAATGGCGGAGGATAAGTGAGTTATAAAGGGAAGGGATCTCAATTTAAACCAGAAATGACTAAAATACATCTTTGACTGGATCTATGAATAAATCTATGACTGGGTTTGGACAGTACTTGCTTTTTAGGAAAAACAATGAATGATGCAATCTGAAGCTGGTATTGCGTCATACATGATACGAATTGCATCATGTTATTCCTAGAAGTCATGGATGATGCAATCATAACGAAGCTTACATCACTCTGCTGAACAAATTGCCCTATATCAGCTCTAGAAATCATACAGTGTTGTGCTCTCTTATTTTTCAGTGTTTGATTTTGCAAAGGGACACATTTCTGTTTAGCCAAAGTGAGCAGAGATGCCTCGTACTTGTGTGAACAGTGCAGATAACTTCTGCTATGTTTGTGGTGAAGTGACTTTTGCATCACAAAAGTGCAGTATAACCACTATGGTTAAGAAAGCCTATCACCTTTATTTTGGCTGCAAAATTGGAGATCAGGACAAGAGGTGGGCCCCACACATATGCTGCAACACTTGTGCAACAAAGCTTCGCCAGTGGTTGAACAGGAAAAGGAAATCTATGCCTTTTGCAGTGCCAATGATTTGGAGAGAGCCAACAGATCACACCAGCAATTGTTACTTCTGCATGGTGCCTCCAGTTGGGAAAGGTGTGTCAAAGAAGAAAAAGTGGACTGTGCATTATCCAAACATTCCATCAGCTATACGCCCAGTACCCCACGGAGAAGGACTGCCGGTTCCTGATGCACCAGAATCATTCTCACTTGAGTCAGACGAGGAAGAGAAAGAGGATGAAACTTCTGGTCCTGAACCATCAATGTCACAGGACCCACATTTTCTCCCATCCTCCTCCTCTGAACCACACCTCATAACACAAGGTGAACTGAATGACCTTGTCAGGGATTTGGAACTACCCAAGAGTAAGGCAGAGCTGTTGGGCTCCAGACTATAGCAGTGGAATCTCCTGGCAGGTGATGTTAGGGTTTCCATGTTCCGTGACCGTCAAAAGGATCTTGTCCCATTCTTCTTCATGGAAGGTGATCTTGTAGCCTGCAACAACATCGATGGTGTGATGGCAGCCCTCAACATCGTTCACGATCCAGATGAGTGGAGACTGTTCATTGATTCATCAAAGACGAGTCTTAAAGCTGTTTTACTGCATAATGGCAATGTTTTGCCATCAATTCCAGTTGGTCATGCAGTCCATATGAAGGAAACCTATGACAACATGAAACAACTTTTGAGGTGCATAAACTATGACCAACATCAGTGGCAGCTTTGTGGCGATTTGAAGGTTGTTGCTCTCTTGCTTGGTCTGCAGACTGGATACACAAAGTACTGCTGTTTTCTCTGCAAATGGGATAGTCGTGCAAGAGATTCCCATTACATCAAGAAAGATTGGCCACTCCGACAGTCATTGGAGCCTGGGAGGAAAAGTGTTCAGCATCCACCACTTGTTGAATCAAGGAAGATTTTGTTACCACCCTTACACATCAAGCTGGGTCTGATGAAGAACTTTGTCAAGGCCATTGACAAAACACAAGCAGCTTTCAAGTACCTCCGTGGAAAATTTCCAAGGTTAAGTGAAGCTAAGATAAAGGAAGGTGTCTTTGTTGGTCCTCAGATTCGTGAACTTCTTCGAGATAATGCATTTGACCATGCACTGCGTGGCAAGGAAAAGACGGCATGGAAAGCCTTCCAGTTAGTGGCAATACATTTTCTCGGAAACAACAAGGCAGACAACTACAGGTTGTTGGTGGAAAACCTCCTCAAGGCATACAAAAGCCTTGGTTGCAACATGTCACTAAAGATACATTTTTTGCACTCTCATCTAGATTTTTTTCCACCGAACTGTGGAGCAGTGAGCGACGAGCACGGCGAGCGATTTCACCAGGACATTGCAACAATGGAGAAACGCTATCAGGGCAAATGGAGCCCATCAATGCTTGCAGACTATTGCTGGACAGTGACAAGAGATGCTCCATTTAATGAATACAAGAGACAAGCCAAGAAGCGCCGAGTAGACACTGAATAGGACTAAACTATGTACAGAATAGTTTTTTGCCTTTTGTTTCATAATAAATTTTATTTATATAACCCTTTTGCTGATTTTTAAAGTGTTACATAAACAGGACAGGTGAAATATTATCATGTAAAGCAACCATAAACACATGAAAAGACCTAGGTTTACAATTTATGATTAAAACTCTACTATCTACACAATATACATAGACATAAAATGTAAAAACTTAAATATCTTAGAAACAGTAGCCAATCCGTTGTTTTAATTGTCATATTTGAATTCAGCACATCAAAATACATAATAAATAGCACATTTTATCTCTGAAGCAGACGACTTCTCAAAAATTGTAGACCAGTGTAATGGCATGTAGCCGACGTGTAACTGCTAGCAGCAAATATCCCCAACCGTCGGTGATGGGACACTAGATGGGGAGGGCTCTGAGTTACTACAGAGAATTCTTTCCCAGGTGTCTGGCTGTTGGGTCTTGCCCACATGCTTAGGGTCTGACTGACTGCCATATCTGGGCTCTGGAAGAAATTTTGTCCCCAGGTCAGATTGGCGCCCTGGAGGTTTTTCACCTTCCTCTGCAGTGTGAGGCCTGGGTTACTTGCAAGTTTTAAGTTGAGTAAACGGTGGCTTCTCTATAACTTGAAGTTCTTAAATCATAATGTGAGGACTTCTGTACCTCAGCCAGAGGTTATGGGTTTATTACAGGAGTGGGTGGGTGAGGTTCTGTGACCTACAATGTGCAGGAGGCCAGACTACACGATCATGATAGTCCCTTCTGGCCTTAAAGTCTTTAGGTCTATGATGCAGTGGCTCAACAAAATGGCTTAGTTTAAATGTCAGTGCTTCTTAAAAAAAGAAAGAATCATTGCCTGTAATAACAGGGTAGATGTTTTGAGTCTTTCATCAGAGTAGGAGAATAAGTTTTGCGAGCCCCTTGACCTCTGCCCGAAAACTGAATGATGGTTACTTTGTGAGTGACTAAAGGTCTGGTAAATTGCTTGGCTTCCCACTGTGATATAGTAAGCATGTTTGGCAAAACTCAGTCAAAATGATGCTTGTCTCTGTGCTAGCCACATCATGATGAACGAGTGGGAGTCCCTGTACTGTGACTTTAACAGATGGGAAAAATCGACACACATCCACTACATGTGCCAGGCAAGCAAAACAAGTATTAACAATGACAAAAGGTGGGTTAGTACTCAGGGAAACATTATTTCAGCTTCTTACAAACTATAGATTTTCTGCGTTTCAGCTGTCATCTAAACAAAGGTTTTGCTTTTGGAAATTGTTGACACTCGGAAGTGGTAAGATGTTAGTAATTATGACCTCTAGACCAGACAGAGAAACTTTCATTGTATTGAGGGTTTTGTTTTGTTTTTTCACTCAGATGGATATCTTCAAAATTGTTGACCTTTCGGTTAACAAACAACTTTAGAGGAAACACTCAAAGTGTCTAACTACAGAGCTAATAGTTACAACTATTTTATTGACTGAAGCTCAAAGCCTTGAGGCTGGAGTTTTCAAAGGAGTTTATGTGGATCTGCTTTTTCTCACCTGCAGCATTCAGTAGATATCTTGGTACTGTTTAACCTCACAATACGATAAACTCCGTCTACCCATTGCTTACACTGGTTTAGATCCACCTATCTTTTAGCAATGGTGCGAGCCCTAGCGTTGACAGGCTGCAGCAGCCATTTCTAACACCATGCTGACCTGCTCCAAACATTGGTGTTCCATCTACACTAGGGTTTCCAATGCAGCTAACCAGTCAGAAATGGCAGGGAATAGTTTAGAAAATGTCCCTAGAGAAGACAGGGCCATAGAATCTACACCAGGATTTTCACCTGTGCTACCAGACTTCTGTAATAATCAAGTTCTATTTCAGGAGGCCAGTTTAAATGAAGCTTCAGAAGAAGGGAAGCTGAATACTACAGAGGCCAAAAGAAGCATAATCAATCTTTTAATATTAACATTTTGGGCATGTTTCTTTCTTTTCTGATCACCTTCAACAATCCCTGCTGCTGTGTGTTAAGGGAAGAAGAATATACTATCTTAGAATTGTGCAAAATAGGTGCAACATTGTTCATTCATTTTTTGCCAATTCCTGTTGCTCATATTTTCCCCAAATTATTAGTGTGACAATTCCACTTCCAATCTGAAATCTTGTACTTGCCAGATGTCATGTGGAAACATTGTGGCATACATTTTTGGTAGTTTTTGTTTGTAACACAGAAGAGAGAGGTATAGGGGAGTGCAAAAAATTATAATTGGCCTCTTGCCTGGTAATACTTTCCTGGAGAGGCCATGGTAGTCATGCAGGGAAAGAAAGACACTGCCTCATCCCAACTTTTGGACCAGCAGCGCTTTGTACCTCTCCCACATCCACTAGATCCCACATCTTGCAGTCCTGGAAAGGCAGTGGGGCAACCTGAGCCACTGATGTGAGTGTCAGCAACAGAACTGGGGAGAAGAGCAGCAGGAAATTATTGCTGCTGAATAGGAGCAGGTGTTGGCCCTCACCACTGCTCTCTCATGACAGTAACTGGAACAAACTAGAGCAAACCTTGAAAGAGGAGCTAATGATCTCTGAACACCAGCATGGTGAGCACAAAGAGGCATTGCTTATGTCACTATTAAAATAGGACTTAGGTGCTTTGGAAATTCCCACCTTTAGGTGCTTAAATATTGAAATTTTTGGCCAAAGTCAAAACTATCCATAGGTGTTACCACTGCATGTTCATGATTTAGAATTTTCTGCTTAACTAATCTATGTATATTTCCAAAGTATTCATTACTGTAGCATCTTGGTGGACTACAGCATTAGGAGAAACATAGGTTTGTCCATAGTTGCCCCTGCTGTTACCCACTCCTATCCCTTTTACTCCCCCCCCCCCAAATTATTTTTCATGATGAATTTCCCCATTTTACATCCCATCCTCTAAAAAGTCAGGGCCCAATTTTATATTAATAGAAAACCCATAGTAATCAACTGCTAGCACATGGGATGTTTTGAATTGCAGGCTTCAAGGTATTTAGATCATATTTACTGAATTTGTACCTTGCTGTCTCACTCCCCTTTTACGGATGGCGGATGCACTAATTCACCTTTTAAACATTAACGCTGATGGCGGCCGATTTACTAAATAGAAATAATAAAGATTCCCAAAATTATAGCAGCAGCAGCAGCTGCTATTACATATTGGCATTTGAGACCTGTATTGATATATTTTAACATCCAGTGTGTTTGAGATACCTAGTGATACGTTCAATACTTGAGTCGATATACATCATGAAAATCAATGATAATTACTGTATCACCTTACAGAGGGCTCTCAGTGCTTGCAACATTTGCCTTAATGTTCAGGGCTGTGAGCTTCTGCCTATTAGAATCATATCAAGCAAAGCCATATGTCAGCCCAGAGAAATTCTCCTCTAAAAGTAAAACAAAGCAGTGAAGCCACATTTCACAAACACAAACCTGCCTCTGCTGTGATGTCTCTAACTCACCATCATCTGCAGTAGCGGATTTACCATGGCGCTGGGCCCACACTCCAGGGGGCCCCCGGCCAGGCCCACTCTTCTCTGCCCCCCGCTCTCTCCTGGGGAGCGGGGGGCAGAAGCTTGGTGCTGCTGGCACTGAGGCTTCTGCTGCAGTACGGCAGCCAAGCTCCCCCTCCCCTGCCTCTTCTCACAGCTTGCTGCGTTCCTGCCCTCCCCCTCCCTGCCGCCGATCAGCTGTTTGCCGGCAGGAGGGTGGGGGAGGAGCGCAGCCGCAGCATGCTCACTGCTGAGGAGAGGAGGCAGAGAAGAGGCGCGGGCGGGGCCTTGGGGAGGGGGGTGGAACGAGCATGCCTACTCTGTGACTGCAGAGCTGCACAGCCCTGCTGAAAAAAGAAGGTGCTGCTCAGCTCCCTGGACTTTGCAACTGGACACCACCTTCTGGGTCCTAGTGCTGGTTGAGCTCCCTTCTGTGTGCTGGGAGCCATCCTTCATCTTGTACAACAGTGAGTGCCCGCGGTGGGGCAGGCAGGGCAGGGGGACAGAGGCAGTGGGGAAAGAAGGGGGTGGGATGGGGAGGAGATGGAGTGGTGGGGAAGGGGCATGGGATGGGGAAGAGAAGGGGATAGGGCAGGGATCGGCAACCTTTGGCACGCGGCCCGCCAGGGTAGGCACCCTGGCGGGACGGGACGGTTTGTTTGCCTTCCGCGTCCGCAGGTTCAGCTGATCGCGGCTCCCCTGGCCGTGGTTCGCCGCTCCAGGACAATGGGGGGCTGCAGGAAGCGGTGCAGGACGAGGGATGTGCTGACCGTGGCTTCTCGCAGCCCCCATTGGCCTGGAGTGGCAAACCGTGGCCAGTGGGAGCCGCAATCGGCCAAACCTGCGGACACAGCAAGTAAACAAACTGTCCCGGCCCGCCAGGGGACTTACCCTGGTGGGCTGCGTGCCGAAGGTTGGCGATCCCTGGGATAGGGGAAATGGGGGCCCAGCATGCGGATCCCCTTGGCAGCAGCTGGGGCTCCCCTGTTAAGCAGGCCCATCGAACCCTCACCCTGACAAGCCCCACGTCCCCTGCATCTGTATCACCCCGATGAGCCCCCCCGACACCCTCCCCACTGAGCCCCAACCACCTACACTTATTATTAAGCGTATCCATATATAACCTCTAACTTTCATATGACTTTGTATCATGCCTCTTCATATAACCCTGTATTAAGCTATTTTCATACAACTTTGTATCAAATCCTTTGATATAGGAACTGTGTATCAGATCCCTATGTAGAAAAACGTATAGAAAACTTTGAGTTAAGCCTTGGTATAATGTTATAGCCCCTAAGGATAGTTAAAGTAGTTAAGAAAAATGTCTTTTTGCTAGGAGTAGAATATGATCCCGCCCCCACTCCCTTAATCAATTGCCCTGTTGAATGAATGAGGTGTGAACGAGCAAGGCGTGGAAGGCAAGCACCTCCAGACAGCTGCAACAGTTGGAGTGGGGATGGAAGCCAGACCTAAGGACAATAAAACTTGTCAAGTGGGCTCACTAAAGAAGAGCAGACATATTGACGGCCTCGGGGGAGGGGGAATAGAAGCAAGAACCTTCTTTTGGAAACACCCTCTTTGAACAGCATTGGGACAACACCAAGAAGGAAGCAGCACAAAGCACCAACAGACACAGACACAGATTTTGAATCTGGTATAGATTTGCATGAGAGGGAAGCTGCTATAAATGTGAGGTGTCTTGCAGAGGACCCCAGGTCTCGTCTTGTCAACATTGGAGCATCGATCCGGATCGGCAGAAGCCCGACTCCACCCCTCCCCCATTAACTCACCTAGCCAGTGAAGTTAAGGGGAGCAACTAGTTGGTAACAACAAGACGGAGTGTGTTTGTGTGTGTGTATGTGAGTGCATGAGTGTAATATAGATCATATGCATATGATACAGTGTTGATTGATGCATGTATTACCAATAAATGTGGCGTTTGCCTTATTCCCCCTGAAAAGATCCTGTGCAGTACTTTAAGTACAACAACCCCACCTCCCCTGCACCCAGACTCCCTCCACCCCGCTGAGCTCCAACCACTTTCACTTGGTCCCCCCTGCAGACTACCATTGCCCCTGCACCTGGCACCTTCCTGTGCATCCAGATCCCCCACTGAGCTGCCTGCACCCAGACTGCCCCCCACAGAACTCTCTTACCCCCCACACAGAACCCTCTTACCCCCATATGGATACCCCCACAATAAGTCTCTCTGCACTTGGATCCTGCTGCCGGGCTAAGCCTCCCTGCCCACATCTGGTGTACCTGGTGCAAAAGGGGCAGGGCCCCAGGGTGTTTCTGTGGCAGGCATGGCCCTTGTTCTGTGTCAGGGTCAGGTTCAGCCTCACTGCCAAGTCCCTGTCCCAGGGGGATGGGGCAGGCTGCAGGGTAATCTCCCACTTCCATGCAGCCAGTGGCCTGTGCTCCCCACTGCCATGGTGGAGCTTCCACATTTATTTATTATAAAAAAAAAATCAGAATTTTAAAATATTATGCACAGAATTTGATGCAGAATTCCCTCAGGAATATGGGGCACTGTACAGCTGTGATGGTGGGACTGTGAAGGGGGTGCTGGACAGTAGGGGATCTGTGGGTGCAGGAGCTGGGCAGGGGGTATGGTGTGCAGGGTGCTGTACAGTTGTGGTGGGAGGTCAGCGGGAGGGATCTCTAGGCAGGGGGTGCGGGGCATAGGGATCTGTGGGGGAAGTCTCTGGGTGAGGGGGCACTGGCATAAGGGCAGGGCACTGGGCAGGGGGCAGTGTGGAAGGGGCACGCTGGCAGCGCAGGGCTGGGCAGGTCAGTGTGCATCTAGCAGTTTTGGGTTTGTAAACAGTGCCCTTGTGCTGGGCTAGGTGGGGCCACTCCTACTGTGCTGCGTCTCATTGCCCCCAACCGGCCCCTTGCTCTGAGGATCGCCCCCCGGCACATGCCCTATTTCCCCAATGGGGGCCCACAAATATGTTTGGCGCCAGGCCCACAAAAATCCAGCCCTGAAAACCACTTGTGACTCCTGAGGCCACTGTTATGACTAATTCATGCAAACACAACTGTCTCCGCTATATCATGTTCTCATCCATTCACACAAACCAACCTCCCATGACTATAGGTGATGCTTTGGACATAAATGTCAGGGACCACAAATCATTAGTAACTTTTGAAAATCTTGGCCTTTTTCCAATAGAAAATCATCACAGGACCAACGTCTCCTGTGTTGAAAATAAGCCTCTTTATTTTCCCTGCCATGTGGTCTCATACAGCAACCGAAGAGAACTCAGTTCAGGAAATCTTTCTCTTCCAGACTGTCAGTCTGATTTTGGCCCAGATTGCTAGTGTCTCAAGGCTGTTACTATCTGATGGGTATTCAGTACCCTGTGTAAAATGGATTGGTGCTCTAATCTAAACCCAATTTCTAGGGAATAAGTATCCATGCCACAAAACTTCCATCACCACAATTGGTCCCTGTTGGCAGGGTACCCTTCCCAGCCCCAAGGCCAATAACTGGATTACCCTCTTACTTCTACACCAAATCCTCTAGTTCAGAATTAAAGGCTCAGCGTGGGATGTTGACTATGTCGGTAATTTACCAGGAGTGTTTCTGGGATAAATAAAGGAATGTACAGGTCTGTCACATCTTACGCGCATTTAACATGCGCTAATTCAGCTTTACGCGGTCGGCAAAGACAAAAAAAAAGAGAAAAATAACAATTTAAATACTGTTCCTGTAGTGTGGGCGATTCCGCCCGCCCTTACACTCAATGTAATTTTGACTATACGCGGTTTTCGCTTTACGTGCTGACCGCGGAACGTAACCCCAGCGTAAAATGAGACAGACCTGTAGTCTTTCCACTGAGTCCTTCAGTGGACTTTGGATCAGTCCCTAAAGTTGTCAATCTGCCAACTTCCACAGACACCCAAAATGAGTCTGAATCAGGCTTTGATTTCCCAGCATGAGCCTTTCTATATATTAAAATCTCAATATCGATGAAGGATAAAACAAGTTACTATTAAACCTCCTACAATGTTAACTCCCCCCTCCCATCTCCCTCACAAGCAACGATGACAGTTTGCAAAGATTTCAGATTGTAAGGAAATCATAAAGTAAATAAAGACAGATAAACCAGATGACTTCATACAGTATATCAGAGAAAGCAAATGACACTATTTGACACGGATTACTGACAGCAGCCCAGCAGAAGTCACATTTTACCTCCTACATATCAATCGTCTCCCTCAAAATGTTGCCAGCAAATATTCTAAATTGCAAGCTACAGAGCAGCCTCATAAGTATCACCTTATTAAACTCTCCTCTATCATTGTAATTTAATTTATTTGGTGCCAAGCCCATTTTTGCTCAGGATTGTTTTTCAATACCTGTGGTAATGGATCATTTACCTAGAGGACATTTTATTTCATTTTTACAATTCTAATCTAATCTGCAAGGTAATGGAATTGTTTTAGCAGCCGTAAATTCAGAGGGACATATAATAGCTTGATTAGAAAACAAGCTCTTTCTTTGCTGATGGTTTTAAAAATGAATGTTTCCCTAATTTCCATGTGTAAGATTATAAACTGTATGATACTCCTGAGGTTAGATAGAATAAAAAGGGCTGTGTTCCATTATCACAATGTTATGTAAAAAAATATAATAAACACAGAAGGGTGCTTGTTCTTATTTTATTAACAACATTGAAAAAATTCAAAATCAGTCTCTGACTATGTTTCTCAATTTGCACAGTGTGTTTAAGCTTTTTTAAATATCCCTTGTGAAACATTTAACTACTCAATCAATACATATCTATCCCTTTCAGACCATTGTACTACATACTTAGGGCTAGGTGGGAAATGGTTTTTCCTTCCTGCAAATATTTTCGAGAGTGATTTTTCCCCATCTCAAATTGGAATAAAAACAAAAACAAACTGAAAATCCTTTTTTTTTTTTTTTTTCATTCAGGTCAATTGAAACGTTTCATTTTGGTAATTCTGAAATGTTTTGTTTCAATTTCAACCTTTTTATTTTTTTTAACCTTTTGTCAGTCTCATTAGCTTAAATTTCAAAACAAACAGTCATTTCAAACCAGAAAAGAGTTGTTTCTTTTCAAAGGCAACAAACTGAAATGTTTCTACAATTTCAAAACATTTTTTCTCTGCATTTTTCAAGTTGGGTAATTTGTTTCATGAGCAGTTTTGTTTACGACAAATCACCATTTCTTGATGAAAAATAATTTGTCCGAATATTCCCTATCACCTTTCTATCAGTGATGCCTGTAAATCTCTAAGCAATCTGCTCTCGAAAGAGGCAAGCAACCATTTTGCTTTCCACTGGATGCAGCCTGCCACAGGGGGGGACACAGACTGTGTTACCTCACAGAGATTTGATTTTGTTCTTTTTTTCTTGTTTTTCATTCATCTAAAATACAAGTCATTCAAACCGTAACTACGTGGTTACACTTGGAGTATGGAAGGATACAGCAACCATGGGAAAAGCTCTGCATCAGTACTGAAGGTCTAACTCCATGGGAAATTTCCAGCTGGATCCCAGGTAACAGTGTTCCTGGTTTGACAATTTAATACTACTCCTCTCTACGCTACTAGAGCTCTTTAGCAAACTTGTTATTTGTTTTTCATATTATCAAATAAGGGCCTGATCTTGCAAAGTACCAAAGGCCAGATTTTTAGGGGCTCAATGGGATTTTGAAAAGCATGTAGACACCTAACTCCTGTTGGGAATTAGGCACCTGGGTACTTTTGAGAATACCACCAGATGCCTATCTGCATCTTTAGGTGTCTAAATATCTTTAAAAATCTGTTCCCAAGTGCCTTTAACTTCCAGTGCCTTTAACTTCCAGTTCAATTGGTAGTTGAGGGTGTACAGCACCCTGGAACCCCAGGCCCTGAATGTGGGGTGGAAACACACTCAATCTTCAAACCGTTTTGATGGTAATCTGGGTAACAATCACACAGAAACAATCACATCTTTGCTAAAACTCCCATTTCAATTAGTTCAAGTGGAGAAGAGAGTATATGGGTCTATATCCCCCTTTGAGATTTCTCACCAAGGCTCCAATTCAGCATGTGCTTAAGTCTCACTGAAGTCAATGGGAATCAAGCATGTATTTCGGTGCTTTGCTGCCCAGGGATGGACAGCTGAAGCAGGGCCAAAGGAGCAACATGGGGGAAGTGCAATTTGTTGAAATTATGATCTATATTAGCCCCCAAATATTGCAAGGAGTGTTTCAATGCTTTAAATTGCAGCTTTCAAGACAATGCCTTTCTGCACTTCATTGAACTCTTCAGATATCTCAGTGTTTGTCTTAAACCCAATCATTTCTTTAACAAACACTGGATGGGTCAGTACAGGTTATATACCGGGAGCGATTGGTTTATCCCTGCACAGGATCCCTGGAGTTCCTCTACACACTTGAATTTTCCGATATAGCAATATCTAAGGAAAACATAAGAGGATAAAGAGGCAGTGCCTGGCAGGCAGCTCTGCCACATCTCCTTCCACAGCTCAAAAGCTGCCTCGGAGGAACCATTTACAAACACAGCCACTGTGGGACATTTCTATCTGATCAATCCGATGAATGAATTTTGATTCACCTCAGATCTGGAGTACGCAGAATGCCTTCAATCATACATTTCCTGCATCGAGAACAAAAGCAGCCCTTGGAGACGTGCAGAGTTACTTGTTGAATTACGGCGTATTTCGAATTTTTCTTGTGTTGTCCATTAATAGGTGCCCCTTGACAAAGCCCATGTGGCCAGGGTTAACTAATTTCTGAAGCTTCCCCCTGCTAGCCTGCAGTGTGGCCACACACCTGAAGTCTGCATTAAGCAAGGACACCAGCCTAACCCCCACAGGTCTCTGAGTCTTCTAACAGCTTTCTGAATTAATTGTTGCAGCAGGGATCTTGTTTCCAGGGAACGATTAAGGAGTTTTAGGAATATAGGGTCCAGCTGCTGATCCTGGCAATAGAATTCATACCTGTACCCATGATCTCCAGATCTGCCTTTATCAGCCTTTTAGAGCAAGCTCACATTCTTCTGGGACTGGGTTTTTCATGTCTCTCTGTATCATCCAAGTGCAGCAATTTGATATCTTACAAGAACTCCCTAATCACCTATGGGTTATAAGGAGAGAATGAGGCATACAGCTTTTTACCAAAGTCCATGAAAGCCTGTTTGATCTCTTTTGGATCCTTAGTTATCTTTCCCACAGGGGAGACTTTATATTTGAAATTACTGGGGTTTTGTGATGTTGCCAAGTTTTCTGTCCTAGCCGTGTTCCAGCCTTCTTTCCTTTTTAACAATACTGCTGCATAGCCCAAGGGAAACAAATGTGCTTTTGATTTGGATACATTTTAAATGACAAATTAAAGGAATAGATTTTAGCCTTTTTAAAAAAGTCTATTGTTTGGGAGCCTCCTCCTACCAGTTTAAGATTTCTCTTAGATAATTTAGGGTTAATCTCTCTGTATATATTTCCCCCCTAAAGTAAAAAGGCTTTCATTTTGAAGGTAGGACTCACACTTCCATCCAGGGCTTTGCATAATAAAACTGGCTAACGGCTGCATCGACGCTAGCAGGTGAAACAAGGACTTAGCATAGCCAATATGGCTACTTTAAAAACTTCCATTGAAGTTAAACTGAAAGGCGTGCTGTTTTGTTAGCGGGTTATGGTAGCCACCCCCTTCTGATTTACCATTAAATGGTGCTGTTAGGGCCTGACCCACCCATTGGCTTGGACAGTTGCTTTGTTTGTTTCACTTGGGTGACTCGCCAGGCTTTTTTGCAGCTCAACTTGTCAGACTTTGCAGGAGTCTTATAGACTCATAGACTCATAGACTTTAAGGTCAGAAGGGACCAATATGGTCATCTAGTCTGACCTCCCGCATGATGCAGGCCACAAAAGCTGACCCACCCACAACAGAATCCTCCAGCCTGCGACCCCTGCCCTATGCTGCGGAGGAAGGCGAAAAACCGCCAGGGCCTCTGCCAATCTACCTTGGAGGAAAATTCCTTCCCGACCCCAAATATGGCGATCAGTAGAACCCCGAGCATACAGGCAAGATTCTACAGCCGGACCCTCATTTTACCAGCGATGGCACGTTAATGCCTAATTGACTAAAATCACGTTATCCCATCAAACCATTCCCTCCATAAACTTATCAAGCCTAATCTTGAAGCCAGAGAGGTCTTTCGCCCCCACTGTTTCCCTCGGAAGGTTGTTCCAAAATTTCACCCCTCTGACGGTTAGAAACCTTCGTCTAATTTCAAGCCTAAACTTCCCCACGGCCAGTTTATATCCATTCGTTCTCGTGTCCACATTACTACTGAGCTGAAATAATTCCTCTCCCTCCTTGGTATTAATCCCTTTGATATATTTAAAGAGAGCAATCATATCCCCCCTCAGCCTTCTTTTGGTTAGGCTAAACAAACCGAGCTCCTCGAGTCTCCTTTCATAGGAAAGGTTTTCCATTTCTCGGATCATCCTAGTGGCCCTTCTCTGTACCCGTTCCAGTTTGAGTTCATCCTTTTTAAACATAGGAGACCAGAACTGCACACAGTACTCCAAATGAGGTCTCACCAGCGCCTTGTATAACGGAAGCAGCACCTCCCTGTCCCTACTAGAAATACCTCGCCTAACGCATCCCAAGATCGCATTAGCTTTTTTCACAGCCACATCACATTGCCGACTCATAGTCATCCTGCGATCAACCAGGACTCCGAGGTCCTTCTCCTCCTCCGTCACTTCCAACCTATGCGTCCCTAACTTATAACTAAAATTCTTGTTAGTCATCCCTAAATGCATCACCTTACACTTCTCACTATTAAATCTCATCCTATTATTGTTACTCCAATTTACAAGGTCATCCAAGTCTCCCTGCAGAATATCCCGATCCTTCTCCGAATTGGCAATACCTCCCAACTTTGTGTCATCTGCAAACTTTATCAGCCCACTCCTACATTCGGTTCCGAGGTCAGTAATGAATAGATTAAATAAAATAGGACCCAAAACCGAACCTTGAGGAACCCCACTGGTGACCTCCCTCCAACCCGACAGTTCACCTTTCAGTACTACCCGCTGCAGTCTCCCCTTTAACCAGTTCTTTATCCACCTCTGGATTTTCATATCGATCCCCATCTTTTCTAATTTAACCAATAATTCCTCGTGCGGCACAGTATCAAACGCTTTACTAAAATCAAGGTAAATTAGATCCACCGCATTTCCTTTATCTAGAAGGTCTGTTACTTTCTCAAAGAAGGAGATCAGGTTGGTTTGGCACGATCTGCCTTTCGTAAACCCATGTTGTAATTTGTCCCAATTGCCATTCACCTCAATGTCCTTAACTACTTTCTCCTTCAAAATTTTTTCCAAGACCTTGCATACTACAGAAGTTAAACTAACAGGCCTGTAGTTACCCGGGTCACTTTTTTTCCCCTTCTTGAAAATAGGAACCACATTAGCTATTTTCCAGTCCAACGGTACCACCCCCGAGTTTACAGATTCATTAAAAATTATCGCTAAGGGGCTTGCAATTTCTCGCGCCAGCTCCTTCAATA
This sequence comes from Emys orbicularis, assembly GCF_028017835.1. Lineage (NCBI taxonomy): Eukaryota > Metazoa > Chordata > Testudines > Emydidae > Emys > Emys orbicularis. Next base: position 61,682,347 of record NC_088691.1, read on the forward strand.
TTCTAGGATGAAGATCATCCGGTCCGCCCGATTTAGTCCCATTTAGCTGGTCAAGTTTGGCTTCCACCTCTGATACTGTAATGTCAATCGCCCCTCCTTTATTCCCCTCTGTCCTGCTCCCTCTATTCCTAAGCCCTTCATTAGCCTTATTAAAGACCGACGCAAAATATTCATTTAGATATTGTGCCATGCCTAGATTATCCTTAATCTCCACTCCATCTACATTCTTCAGCGGTCCCACTTCCTCTTTCTTTGTTTTCTTCCTATTTATATGGCTATAAAACCTCTTACTATTGGATTTAATTCCCCTCGCGAGGTCCAACTCTACACGGCTTGATCCCTTTTGCGTCCCAGGACATGTGTCACGCCTTTCTCTCCTTGCACTGATTGAGGGGACAGTTGTTTCCCTCCTCACTGTCTTTGGGGAGGGTGCAGAGATGAAGCAATCCCTGCACTCTAAGGAGCACATGGGCTGCAACTGTGTGTCTCTGCTGTGCAGGGATACATGGGGGAAGAGCATCCTGGTTCCCTCCTGGCAGAAGCTGGTCTCAATTTGGCTCTTTTTACCAAACATTATTTTTGCATTTCGAAACCCAACAAGCCTCTCCTGCTCTCTGTAAATACCAATCCCACTGGCACGGCACTTTCTGATGAGAAATCAGACCCTACTGTGTAGCCCCCAATGTTCAGGAGTACTTAAAAATCCATCCGGTAATCTTCAGCTTATCTCTTTCCAGCATGTCACTCCGGACAATGCCAAAGAAACATTTTTCTTCCATCCCTGCCTTCCTCTTCCCCTTCGTAACCAAAGGGAGTGAGAGCCACAAGTTCTAGCCAAGGCATTGAGCCCCCAAGCTGAGTCCTCCGTGAGCTTGCCCAATACCCTCTGTAAAACAGCAACTGAGAACTATTGACAATTTAAGCTGTACAGCGTCTGACAAAGACTGATCCTAAATAAATCAACATTTTTCTTTTAATCAAGCCAAAGAATCACAGAACAGAGCATGGCAACCCTTTATATAACCTCTGTCTCTGACAGCTTCCAGACAGCACAAGGACAGCAGCCCTTCTGACTTATGAGGCTGAAAAAATATTCCACCCTTTAGGTTGATCACAGTAGTAGCCTAAGACACAAGACAATTAGTAGATGGATGGACATATGTGCATCCACACATAATGATCTGTTAATGTAAAAGCCACAACACTAACATTAGCCATCCAAATGTATCAGATTGCTTGTGGATGCTATCTGCGTGCAGACATATGATCTGCTACCCTAAAAACCAGAGTGATGCTTATGAAGAGGTAACATACTTCCACCGGAGGGTTCTCCTTTATGGGGAAATTGAGCAGCATAGCTATAGCAGAATAATCTATTCAGCTATTGCTATGCCAGACAACTCCCCCCCTGGACACACTATTTTGGAATAAAAGTGATTTCTGAAGAGGAGTAATCAAGCACAGTTATAGCAATTTCCCCATGCAGACAAGCCCTAGGTCATGTAGAACCATAGGAAATAATACCCTTGTTCCCCGAAGCAGAACTCAGGAAAGATCTAAGTCTCCTCTGTCAGCATGAAGAGATTTAGGCTTGGTCTACACTTACCCCCCAAGTCGAAGTAAGGTACGCAAATTCAGCTACGTGAATAACGTAGCTGAATTCGACATACCTTACTTCGAACTTACCGCAGTTCAGACGCGGTCCACACGCGGCAGGCAGGCTCCCCCGTCGACTCCGCGGTACTCCTCTCGTCTAGCTGGAGTACCGCAGTCGACGGCGAGCGCTTCCTGGTTCGATTTATCGCGTCCACACCAGACGCGATAAATCGAACCCGGAACTTCGATTGCCAGCCGTCGAACTACCGCGGTAGTGTAGACATACCCTTAGAAACAGAGTGAAATGACTTCTCATCCTTTACAAATGTAGGCTTCAATGATGAGCCAAATCTCCATCGTCAATAAGCATGGTCAAAAGTTATCTGTGAAGGAAACCACCTACTTTCAAAGTTCATCCAAACTGGGACCACTCCCTGACACACTGGTGGTAAATGTGGCAGGTATATGGGGAAGTGAAAGAAAAAATAACTAATCTGTGACTTCCACATGCAACTAGTTGTTACACTCACCAAGTTATAGTTACCCCATGGCACTGTGATGGAGTGTACCATCCACTGGAAAGGAAGGGGTTAAAGACATACTTTGGGCCCAGTCAGCCCCACCCTGCCACACCTGCAAACCTTGCATGGGCTAGAGGAGGATTTTAAAAGGGAGAGGAGAGCAACTGAGGAGCAGACAGGCAGTGAAGGTGAATGGACCTACAACACGTAGCTCCTTGGAGGGAGTGCTCTGGGAGGTCTAGCTACCTGGGGCCCCTGACTATTGAGAACCTACCTGACCTGCTGAGAGAAAAAGGATTCTGGACACTTTCAAGGTCTGAGCTTTATTCTTTATTTATTTTATTTATATGTCTTTGCTTTGCCCTTTTGTGTAACGAAGCTGATAGGAAACAATCCATGGGAACAGCTCCACAGCACCTTTGGGGATGCAGAAACTTGCTGCCCACCACAGGTCCCTGTACTGGAACCTGTGTTCCCCTACCAGCCCCTAGATGGGGCAGAAGGTGGAAAACCTATGCCTGATATGGACAACATGAACCAGGAAGACCAGGGGCCAGGACTCTGGGACCTTGGCCTGGTGAGGCCTGGAACCCCTTGCCTGACAGTGAGGCTACTCTTTCTATAACCCAAAAGGGGTTGACACAATTTGTGGCCTGGCTGGAGGGCCGTGTCACTGAAGAGGCAGACCACTTCAGGGCTGGAGCAACTGTCAACAGCGGATGCTTGAAAAGGAGAGCCTGCTACAACCTTGCCTGACCACTAGGAGGTGCCTGTGGTGAGTGAGTCCCCCTTCCCAGGCACACTACAGCTGGCTGCCAAATCACAAATACACATCCGCTGTATTACATTCTTTTCACTTCACTCACATGAATATGCAACACAACCCAAAATGCTGCACTTCATACTGTTTTCTTTGGGAACCAAGTGAGAGTAAACATGATTTGACAGAGGGGCCAATGGATGAGTTACATGATTTGTTTGCCTGGATATTATTTAGAACATTCTTGGGAAAACATTGTCACGGATCATTCACTGCGGAACAATATTTCAGGTTAATTCTTGTGGCTCAAGTCTACCTGCCCAAACATAAACGAGACTAGTCAGTGCACAGATCATTAGGGTGAGTGACATGAGATCTGCATTTGCTGGTCACCACAGGACACTTCGAATCAAGAAGAAACTCCAGGCTAACAGCAGCTGTGATGCTGGCTACAGGCATCAATCATGTGCGGGGTGATTGTGAAACTGGAAAATCCCTCTCGGAGAGATCCAGGCCACTCAGATGTTCTTGGCAAGCAAAGGAGGACTGGAAATGGCATCTGCTGCCATGCAGAGAACCACACCAACAGGAACAAATCACTGTGACAAGATTATTTTTGCCTTAATTCAACAATAATTCAATCAGCTTTCTTGTGTTGTTTTTTGTGTAAGAAATAGGGATTGACTCTGGGTAGCAGCTGTATGTTTTGTCTCCAGTGTTCCTCTGCACAGTTATTATTGATATACAAACTACATTCTAGCTTCTTTGCCCCATGTCTTATTATTTTGTTGATCTAGTCTCAGAGCCCCAGTCTCTCTCTTAACTGCACAGGTAGTTATGCATATGAGAAAAGACCTATTTAATTATGTATACATACAGGGTAGATTACATTCACACAGAAATCTGCATTGGAAAAGCGCCCATTATCTATAAAAATGACAGAAGAGGTAGCCTTGTCAGAATTAGCAGAGCAGTGCTGACACAATGTACTATGCCTTGGGGATTAATGTTGTGTAACATGCACAACAAGATGAAATATGTTCATTATTTTGAAAATTAGCATTGGAACATAAGGTTCAGAGTTTTAATCTAGATTTATTTCTAATTTAAATTTCATCCAACTTTTTCTAAATGATGCCTGCAATATTTTGATTTAAATTATAGTCCTCAGTTCAATTGTTCATTTTAGGTGTGACAGTAAAAGTAGTATACTGTAAAATTCATTCTTGAACTCACATTACGGAATCTTTTTTAAAATGGGACTGTCTGAAGTAGCTGCAGTTTTCTGTGCATTTGCCTTTAAAAATGTCTCTAGAAATATTATGGCTAGAGAAACGCTGTGGTAAATGAAAGTGCTTTCTCTGGACTCCTTACCGGCAGCACTGGCTGTATAAAGAGAAAGATGCTGGGTTTTAGGAACTGCCTGGGTTCATAAAAAAGCTAAATATAGACATGAAAAAGCACTCTGTTCCTGGATGGGGAGTGCATGCATATTCTCATGTGCAATTTGCATGGGATCTTACCTACTAACCTAGAAAAATAAATAGTGTGTTCTAATGCACTCAGCGATACAAACAGCCAACTACCGTTAGCACAAGGAAGAAGCCCAACCAACCATCTTGAGAGACATTCCTGCAACCATTATCTTGCTCTCCTACTTGCTGAAATCCTTTCTTCATTTATTGTAATGGTGTAACGTTTCTACTCAGGCCCCGATTCAACAAGGCTGTCCTTGGTCTCCACAAGCCGGGGGAGAACATCAAGGAATTTTATATACTCTGGGGCACTTCATCTCCAGAGTGCTTTCAGGGTGCGTGGTGAGAGCTCTACTGCTGCGGAAAGGAGTGAGTGGGCTGCCTGACCATCCCAGAAGAATGCTACACCCAGGATCGGATGGTAGCAAATCTACCACCTAACCCATGGCTGCCGAGAAAAGGCCTGAGGTAATAATGGTACAACCATTCCCTACTCCTGCTGTTGTAAAAGCCCTAGGGAGTTGGTTAAAAGCTACAGAGGAGTTGTGTGAGGATAAAACCACTGCAGGTGAATAATTAATGACTAAGTATAAATAGGAATTACAATGGGTGTGGGTGCTGGTGATCAATGCAAATGATGAGTAGTGTAGTTTATAATTAAAGCGAATGAATGATTTAAACAAATCAAGTAGAGTGCGTTTTCTGTGCTGCAATCATTGTAGGGGGTTGAACATGGGGGAAAAGACCTGGATTTGCTCCCAGACTCTGACACTGACTTGCAGGCCTATCTCGGGCAAGTTGCTTAACTTACCTGTGCCTCAGTTACCTTGCTTCTAAAATGCAGCTAAAAATACTTCCCCCGCTCTGTAAAAATGCTTTGAAACTATGGATGAAAAAGTGTCACACATCTGCAAAGTATTATCGGTACCTCTGAAGAATGAAGGCTGTATGCTTTCTAGCCTCAGAAATGGTACTGATATCCTAATAGTTTTTGCTTGTATTGCCGTTAGCCTCATCAGTGTCCTTAGAGTTTCACCAGTCTTTTTTGCACGCCTAACATTTCCAGCAGACATCTGTTTTCATAACCTGTGCTTGATCTGGAAACTACTATGAGAAAAAAGAACGAGGTGTACTTGTGGCACCTTAGAGACTAACAAATTTATTTGGGCATAAGGTTTCGTGGGCTAAAACCCACTTCATCGGATGCATGCAGTGGAAAATACAGTAGGAAGATATATATACACAGAGAACATGAAAAAATGGGTGTTGCCATACCAACTATAACAAGACTAATCAATTAAGGTGGGCTATTATCAGCAGGAGAAAAAAAACTTTTGTAGTGATAATCAGGATGGTCCATTTCAAACAGTTGACAAGAAGGTGTGAGTAACAGTAGGGGAAAAATTAGCATGGGGAAATAGTTTTTACTTTGTGTAATGACCCATACACTCTCAGTCTTTATTCAAGCCCTAATTTAATGGTGTCCAGTTTGCAAATTAATTCCAATTCTGCAGTTTCTCGTTGGAGTCTGTTTTTGAAGTTTTTGTTGTTGGAGAATTGCAACTTTTAGGTCTGTAATTGAGTGACCAGGGAGGTTGAAGTGTTCTCCAATTGGTTTTTGAATGTTATAATTCTTGACGGCTGATGTGTGTCCATTTATTCTTTTGCGTAGAGACTGTCCGGTTTGGCCAATGTACATGGCAGAGGGGCATTGCTGGCACATGATGGCATATATCACATTGATAGATGTGCAGGTGAACGAGCCTCTGATGGTATGGCTGATGTGATTAGGTCCTATGATGGAAAGATAGTTTTCAATGGGCTTTGAATCAGGCCTTATGCTGGCAATAAGAATGCAGTGTACAAATATCAGTGAGAACATATATTTCCCACTTTGCTTAGCAAAAGTCTGATTTGCTTTTTGTTCTTGAGGCCTCACAAGCAGATTGCTTGAGCTGATGGTTCGGCATTGTGTTTTCTTAACGGGCCTTTATTTATTCATATGCATTTCTGTGGTGTTCATCACTGGAATATCTGAGCATCTCAAAAACATATCTGGGAGACAGGGCTGTATTATCCTATTTTACTGATTGGGGGTGGTGATGGAAATTGAGGCAGAGAGATGTTAAGTGATTTGCCCAAGGTCATGAAGAAGTGGCACAGCAGAAAGAGAAGTGAGGTTCCCTAGCTCCTACTAGTGTATCTCGACCACTTCATGTTTCAGCTTCCATGAAATGGTCAAAGTTTGCACAGATTTACCCACCTTGCACTCCACATCCAATGGCCAGACTTAACATACCTGTGTCCTAGTGGTTTACAAATAAGACTTGGGATCAGTAGATCTAGGTGGGATAACGTGATTTTAGTCAATTAGGCATTAACGTGCCATCGCGGGTAAAATGAGGGTCCGGCTGTAGAATCTTGCCTGTATGCTCGGGGTTCTACTGATCGCCATATTTGGGGTCGGGAAGGAATTTTCCTCCAGGGTAGATTGGCAGAGGCCCTGGAGGTTTTTCGCCTTCCTCTGCAGCATAGGGCAGGGGTCGCAGGCTGGAAGATTCTGTTGTGGGTGGGTCAGCTTTTGTGGCCTGCATCATGCGGGAGGTCAGACTAGATGACCATATTGGTCCCTTCTGACCTTAAAGTCTATGAGTCTATGAGGTCCTATTCCTGGGTCGTCTGCTGATTTGCTGGGTACATTTAGTAAAATCAATTAACATTGTCTTTCAGCTTGCACATCTATAAAATAGGTCTAAGTGCTCAGACCTGTTTTATAGATGTGCTAATAGACTTGTTTATGAAGAGGCTATGGTTAGAGACTTTGTTAGGAGACTACATAAATAAAGTGCTGTGCTAGATGTTATTGAAAGACAACGTATTAATACTCATAGAATCATAGGACTGGAAGAGACCTTGAGAGGTCATCTAGTCCAGTTCCCTGCACTCATGCCAGGACTAAGTATTATCTAGACCATCCCTGACAGGTATTTGTCTAACCTGCTCTTAAAAATCGCCAATGATGGAGATTCCACAACTCCACTGCTTAACCACCCTGACAGTTAGGAAGTTTTCTCCTAATGTCCAATCTAAACCACCCTTGCTGCAATTTAAGCCCACTGCTTCTTGTGCTATCCTCAGAGGTTAAGAAGAACAATTTTTCTCCCTCCTCCTTTGAATAACCTTCATGTACTTGAAAACTATTATCATGCTCCCCCTCAGTCTTCTCTTTTCCAGACTAAACAAACCCATTTTTTCCAATCTTCCCTCATAGGTCATGTTTTCTAGACCTTTAATAATTTTTGTTGCTCTTTTCTGGACTTTCTCCAATTTGTCCAAATCCTTCCTGAAATGTGGTACCCAGAACTGGACACAACACTCCAGTTGAGGCCTAATCAGCATGGAATAGAGTGGAAGAATTGCTTCTCGTGTCTTGCTTACAACACTCCTGCTAATATATCCGCATCATCCCAGCCAATCCTTGAACCAGAAACTTTCCTTCTGGTGAGAGCAACAGAAGTTGTACTAAGCTTGCATCTCATAGCTTCCATCTAGGAAACTGAATGCATATTAAAGAAAATACAAATGATAAGTTGTAGTGGATACATAAAGTGGCGACATACAGTAATTAAACTGTCGGTGGCCTATTGCCTAAACAGAATTGAAAAAGTACCTAAACAGTTATATTACTTTATAGAGGTTATGTTAAACTACTGCATATGTTGCACTGCCAAGTTAATACTTCACATGGAATGGAGATAAAGATGAAAATAATGATGGCACAAAAGAAATTCATTTATTAAAGACCTATAGTCAACCCATTGCTTAGTATAAAGCACATCATGCATCTGGTACTGGTGTGTAATATTTCTGGCCAGATTCTATGCTCCAATGTTTGGTATAGATAAACAAGTAGGTTTAAATATATCTGCTAGCCTACTTGCACCTTGAGCTATATGTTGGCATGAACCATGTCAACAAGAGTTAGAATCAACCCTTTTCTGTGCAAATTCTGTAAATTATGCACATGCAGAATAGGGCCAGAATGAGTGAATAATTGGTGAGTTTTATTCAGGAGCTGGGTGAACAACAACAGAAATGTACTTAGGATCAGTTTAGGAGCAAACCAAAATTAAAATGTTTCAGGTTTTCTTGTTGAAATGAGAAATCTGAAAACACAAACTTTGTTTTGGCATGATGTTTCCAAAATGAAACTTGATGCTTGGAGACAAGCAGCTGCTGGGTGAAGTCCAGAAGAAAGCCAGTTTTACCCAGCAGCAGCCCTGGGGCAGTCTGCATGGCATGGCTGCCTCAGAGGTGCAGACTCTGGGTGCCTGAGCCCTCCTGTCAGGGTTCTCAAGGTTTCCAGACTCCCTGTTGCAGAGCTAAGAGCTGAGCCCCAGGTAGGGTTAGGGCTCCCAGCTTTTCCAGGCTCCCAGCTCCACAGCAGGGAGCCTGGAAACCCTGGCAGGTTTTCTGCACCGAGCGGCAGACCCTGGAAGTACCAATATCCACAGAAGCCCACCAGGAACCCTGCTTTGGATTCACCCAAAGTTCATTAAACCCTGATGTTTCAGGTGACACATTTTGGGCTTGATGAATCAGCATTTTCCAACAAAAAAATTCTGACATGTTTCACTGGAAAATTTCTGAGCTGTTATTGGCTGCAGGCACATGAGAAAGAAGGTGCAGAGGTGCAAAGAGCCATCCTATACCAGTAATGCTGCCAGGGGCACTAACCAAGATAGTTTGCCACAGGGTAGCTGGCCCTGTGGGGGAGGTCAGGCATCCAGCCTACGTCTGACATACTCCACTAAGGAGAATGGGCCAACTCAGAGCCAACTGTGGATGATTAATTGCCTGTCAGTGAACAAGTTAAGGAACACCTGGGTGTTAGAAAGGGTTATGAGGGCTCAGACAGGGAGCACAGCATGGAGAGAGCTCCTAAAGTTGAGGGCTTCTCAGGGGAGCTCACCAGGAAAGGAAATTGAGGAAGAGCTGTGAATGCCAAACCTTAGGGAAACCTGGTCCCTATGGGAGGCCCTCACTGGGTAGCAGCAAGAGCTCCATCTCACAGAGAAATTGTACGATGTTCCCGAGAAAGGTTGCCACGGTTAAACTCTGCAGGCACCTTGAACCCAGATGAGGAATCCTTCCTCACCTAATGACAAGAGGCCCTGTCTCCTCTGGTCTTGGTAAGGCACCTGGATGGAGGAGGTAGATGGACTTCAGTGTGGTTGATGGACTAAGGTTAACTTGGCCCTCATCTCCACTTCGACTCCACTCCAGCTAGGATTCAGGGGTGAAGGCTTACGCTGCTCTACAGCCAAAATGCTTCTGAAATAAATGTAGTCAAACTTTACTAATTCTGGGTCACTGAGAAAGGAAATGATGCTTAAAATTGTTGATTGGCTCTAGTTTTCAAGATATGCTATTGGGTCAGTATATACGACCCTTGACTTGGGAATGGCGGAGGATAAGTGAGTTATAAAGGGAAGGGATCTCAATTTAAACCAGAAATGACTAAAATACATCTTTGACTGGATCTATGAATAAATCTATGACTGGGTTTGGACAGTACTTGCTTTTTAGGCAAAACAATGAACGATGCAATCTGAAGCTGGTATTGCGTCATACATGATATGAATTGCATCATGTTATTCCTAGAAGTCATGGATGATGCAATCATAACGACGCTTACATCACTCTGCTGAACAAATTGCCCTATATCAGCTCTAGAAATCATACAGTGTTGTGCTCTCTTATTTGTCAGTGTTTGATTTTGCAAAAGGACACATTTCTGTTTAGCCAAAGTGAGCAGAGATGCCTCGTACTTGTGTGAACAGTGCAGATAACTTCTGCTATGTTTGTGGTGAAGTGACTTTTGCATCACAAAAGCGCAGTATAACCACTATGGTTAAGAAAGCCAATCACCTTTATTTTGGCTGCAAAATTGGAGATCAGGACAAGAGGTGAGCCCCACACATATGCTGCAACACTTGTGCAACAAAGCTTCGCCAGTGGTTGAACAGGAAAAGGAAATCTATGCCTTTTGCAGTGCCAATGATTTGGAGAGAGCCAACAGATCATACCAGCAATTGTTACTTCTGCATGGTGCCTCCAGTTGGGAAAGGTGTGTCAAAGAAGAAAAAGTGGACTGTGCATTATCCAAACATTCCATCAGCTATACGCCCAGTACCCCACAGAGAAGGACTGCCGGTTCCTGATGCACCAGAATCATTCTCACTTGAGTCAGATGAGGAAGAGGATGAAACTTCTGGTCCTGAACCATCAATGTCACAGGACCCACATTTTCTCCCATCCTCCTCCTCTGAACCACACCTCATAACACAAGGTGAACTGAATGACCTTGTCAGGGATTTGGAACTACCCAAGAGTAAGGCAGAGCTGTTGGGCTCCAGACTACAGCAGTGGAATCTCCTGGCAGGTGATGTTAGGGTTTCCATGTTCCGTGACCGTCAAAAGGATCTTGTCCCATTCTTCTTCATGGAAGGTGATCTTGTAGCCTGCAACAACATCGATGGTGTGATGGCAGCCCTCAACATCGTTCACGATCCAGATGAGTGGAGACTGTTCATTGATTCATCGAAGACGAGTCTTAAAGCTGTTTTACTGCATAATGGCAATGTTTTGCCATCAATTCCAGTTGGTCATGCAGTCCATATGAAGGAAACCTATGACAACGTGAAACAACTTTTGAGGTGCATAAACTATGACCAACATCAGTGGCAGCTTTGTGGCGATTTGAAGGTTGTTGCTCTCTTGCTTGGTCTGCAGACTGGATACACAAAGTACTGCTGTTTTCTCTGCGAATGGGAGAGTCGTGCAAAAGATTCCCACTACATCAAGAAAGATTGGCCACTCCGACAGTCATTGGAGCCTGGGAGGAAAAGTGTTCAGCATCCACCACTTGTTGAATCAAGGAAGATTTTGTTACCACCCTTACACATCAAGCTGGGTCTGATGAAGAACTTTGTCAAGGCCATTGACAAAACACAAGCAGCTTTCAAGTACCTCCATAGAAAATTTCCAAGGTTAAGTGAAGCTAAGATAAAGGAAGGTGTCTTTGTTGGTCCACAGATTCGTGAACTTCTTCAAGATGATGCATTTGACCATGCATTGTGTGGCAAGGAAAAGACGGCATGGAAAGCCTTCCAGTTAGTGGCAATAAATTTTCTCGGAAACAACAAAACAAACAACTACAGGTTGTTGGTGGAAAACCTCCTCAAGGCATACAAAAGCCTTGGTTGCAACATGTCACTAAAGATACATTTTTTGCATTCTCATCTAGATTTTTTTCCACCGAACTGCGGAGCAGTGAGCGACGAGCACGGCGAGTGATTTCACCAGGACATTGCAACAATGGAGAAACGCTATCAGGGCAAATGGAGCCCATCAATGCTTGCAGACTATTGCTGGACAGTGACAAGAGATGCTCCATTTAATGAATACAAGAGACAAGCCAAGAAGCGCCGAGTAGACACTGAATAGGACTAAACTATGTACATAATAGTTTTTTGCCTTTTGTTTCATAATAAATTTTATTTATATAACCCTTTTCCTGATTTTTAAAGTGTTACATAAACAGGACAGGTGAAATTTTATCATGTAAAGCAACCATAAACACATGAAAAGACCTAGGTTTACAATTTATGATTAAAACTCTACTATCTACACAATATACATAGACATAAAATGTAAAAACTGAAATATCTTAGAAACAGTAGCCAATCAGTTGTTTTAATTGTCATATTTGAATTCAGCACATCAAAATACATAATAAATAGCACATTTTATCTCTGAAGCAGACGACTTCTCAAAAATTGTAGACCAGTGTTATTTGTGTGAAGGAAGCCTGAAGTGGTACAGTTCTCTTTCTCTGTCTCACTGAACTTATTGAAAGCACACTAAGGGAAAATGGAGCAGAGATATAACCATGGGGTGCTCCAGGGCTCCGTGGCTGCCCTTTTTTCAAAGGCTGCACTATGTGCTGCTCATCATGCTGGCCTATCCATGGCCCGGCATTTGCTCCTCTCCTGTGGAGGAGGCTAGATATGGCCATGGTCGTTGGACTGATCATGGTGATGAGCTCATACACGGGCAGGCACACACTCATGGGAAAAACATTGTAAATGGACCTCCTGATAGGGGATATCTATGCAGGAGCTGGGGGTGCAATTCACAGCTCTGGTAGACATACACCTGGCAGGCTCTGACCAAGCTAGTGCCTAAAAATAGCAGGGTGCCCACAGCAGCACAGGTGGTGGCTTGGGTTAGCTGAGGACAGTCCCAGCCAACCCACTGCGTATCCTTTCTGGCAGCTAGCCTGAGCCACTGCCCATGCTGCCATGGCCACTCTGCTATAGTTAGCCACTAGCTTGAGCAGAACTAGCTCATGTATGTCTACCCGAGCTGAGAAATACACCTCTGAGCTGCTGTGGAGACGTGCCCTCATGCAGAAGAGCCAATCAGATCCAACTGCAATATGTTGTAACTAACTGCTGCAGAAAGGGAGAGGAAAGACATCTTGCTCAGTCTCCTCCGCTTTGTGCACTTACGCAAGGCTAGTCACAATAAATACATGTGTGCAGATGTGTTTAGTAAACTTAAAGGAGATACAAACACAGGGCAGTCGTCAATTCTATCCTAGGGATGTTAAATCAAATGTGCAATGTAGAAAACATGGTGTTCAGCTTCGCATTGCAGGGGAAGTTCCTGTACTGGTTCAAATACCCCCACATTCTGTTACAAATAAGCCCACGTGTACCTTGTGGAATGGCAGCTTGGTCCAGGCCCAAAATATAAAATGCTGGAAAAGAAAATAAGGCACCTCCCATTTGTGACTTATATCATAGTGCTTTTCAAGTTCCTTCAGTATTGTTTCCTTCATGATCTTAACTGGTATGATGGGCTCTTTTTCTTCAGGGTATTTTGCAGTTCAGCAAATACAATTTTATAGAGCTATGGTAGTTTTTAAACTGAAAAGCAGGGTCGGCTCCAGGCACCAGCCGACCAAGCATGTGCTTGGGGCGGCACCTTCTAAGGGGTGGCCAGTCTTGGGGTGGTGGGGCAGCGCTCCAGTTTTATTGTTTTGTTTTGTTTCGGCGGGGCGATGCTTAGGGTTTTTTTTTTTGGTTCGGCAGGGAGGTGCTTGGGGGGGGCGGTTTGTTATGGCGGGGCGGTGCTCGTTTTTTTTTTTTTTTTGCTTGGGGCGGCAAAAAAGTTAGAGCCGGCCCTGCTGAAAAGGAAATACACTTTAGATAAATGAAATGGTTCCAAGTTCATTTTCAAATGCATCCACTCTTTTATATAGAACAATTTAAGGGCATTTTGCATAGATTTATACTCAACTAATATCCTTCTGTCCTGAACAAATGCTTACTGTAGTATTTCTCTTCAGATTCTGCTCCAAGTCAAAGACAGCTATCATGATCATAATCATTTAAATACACATTGGTAAAATACTTTGAAATTAACACTTAATTTTATCCAACTTTTAATTTCCTATTAGTCTGAATGGATTGACTGTAATGGAGCCAGCTGCTTTGAATTATTCCAACTTTCCAATTTTTGAGCTAATTGGGCTAAACTCAGCCCTGGCATAAGCAGGTACAACTCTATGCTTCAACAGCATTATACCTGCCTATGGACGAATTTGGCCCACTTAGCATAAACTAATATAAAAGGGTTAAATTCGCCTTTGTTACTCCATAAAAGAGAAAATGCTATAAAACTTTAATTGCTAGTTAGTCAACTTATTGCACAATAAATGAATCATTATCTTGCTTAGCCCTCATGTGGTTTAAAATAGCATGAAAATTATATGTTCATTTTCCCCAGAGGGCTCAGCAGTAGTGAACTACTTCAAAGATGAAACAATTTACCCAGAACCCTTTATTTCCGAGTATTCACAAGCCCACAGTTGAATGTGTATATGAAAGAACTACAGGATTTCTGAGAGTGATAGTTGCTGAAATACACACAGAACTTTCCATGTGAAATAAGGTTTCCAGAAATGAAAGCTTTTGGAAATAGTTTTCAAGTGCAATATAACTTAAGTTCTGCAAACACTCCAGTTTCCAAAATAGAAAAAAACTAGCTGCAAGGATGTGCATAGCGCTGCCTTCATGTCAGCCACCAAAAACTGCTCCCTCACACAAATTCTGAAGACATTAAAAATGAGACCCTGTGAAGGAATGGATTGTTTTGCTTGTTGAATCTGCTGCATTCAAATACTGTGGGTCTCTGTGTGTGCGTGTTTTTTTAAACAGTGGTTTTACACCTAATTCCATTGGTTTAAATGGAGTTTGTCTAATTTACACAGTGCATGTAAGAGAAGAATCAGGGTCTGTGGACCAAATATTCAGGTGGGCTGCAGACGCAGAAGGCCATAGGCAGCATTTTGCTGCCTTTCTACCCTGCTGCTCAATCCTGCGGCCAAGTACCCTGAGTATCCTTTCCTGCTGTCTCAAGGCAACAGTTACAAAGGAAAGAAGCAGTGTGAAACTTAACTGAACAATGAATATCTGACTCTTCCATGGGGTTCTTTTAAAACTGCTATTGACCACAGTGAAACAAATGCTAAACTCTTGGAAGTCTAAATTAAGACCTCAATCTTGGAATGAACTTTTCTGGGCAGACTCTTATATCATTATAAACCCATCTAGTTATAGAACAGAAAATATTCAGTTCAATTTGCATCATATGTTTTGGCCACAGGATGTGAAGTGGTGAGAATATTTGCTTTCCTGTACAATAGCTCAAATAAAATGAGTGCTAAGGTCACAGAGTATTTGTGAATGTTTTTTCTTCTGCTCTGTGAACCAACAGTCTTGAATGAATTAGAGCCTATGGAAGTGGGAGAAGGTGCTTTAGGCTGAGGACATAATGTCTGCGGCTCTCCTGAAGCACAGGACATAATTCTAACATTTTCCATTCAGAAGCGGACTGAAAAGAACATCTTTGTACATTACAAATACTACTTTGTAATCAGTCCTGTGATTACATATTTATAGCATATGGTACAGTAAGGATTGCCTCTCCATCACTGTGCTCTTTATGGAATTTTTAAAACACCTTGCAAAACTTAGTGCACATTTTCTAAGGTATTCTACACTGTACATTTATTACAACAGAACACGGAATTAACTAAAGTTGCAGGTAATCCCTAGGTAAAGGTAATTCAGCATTTGTTTTTTTTAACATTTAACCGAGAATGGAAAACAAAAAGCCTGCTGTCTTAAATCACAGACAGTATATACGATCCGTGCTACAGAGAGAAAGGTTTGTTCCACTTTCCACATTACAGTCTGTTTTCCAAGGTGTTATAACAACCTGAGAGTTTACATTTGTATAGACAAAAACTTTGGGATTACTGGAATGAGAGTTCATTTTGTGTTTAATATATGCATATAAACTAGGTGTGTGCCCCTCCTGCTGTTTAATGCTGCTGCTCATAAACCAACATTAAATTCCTGCACGTTCTTCACTTTAACTTAGACAGCTTACCTACTGAAGTCAATGTTTTGCCAGAGTAAGACCGCCATACACAAGCAACAGCCCACAACCTGAACGATGAAAAGGGGACTGTTTTATAGGAGGTTTCCTTCTATCATCTGTAAAGATGTAAACTGGGGCAAGGTGTGTCATGCAAAGGAAGTAATTACCTGATTCAGACAAAGGTGAGGTTCAGAAATGACTGTTGCAGGTGATGGGTGAGAGCCTGAGTTGTTATCTACGTGAGTAGCAGGGGAGACAAGGAGGAGCAGAGAATAAAATGCTGTGGAATCGGCATTCCATGGCGGAGGAATCTTCAGAAATCACCTATCAGGAGTGGGACTGGGGAATGCTGAAGAGAACCTAAAAAACTGGCTGCTTAAAGGGGAATCAAGGAAATCAGTTCTTGAAGGTCCCATCAGCACTATAAAAACTGAGTTTAACATGGCTGTGAAATATGATTGTGGCTCAACCATGTTACCATGCATTATGCTCACTCTACTCAGGCCAAAATTATCTCTCTCTGCTTTTAATGGTTATTGAACTTAATTGCTGTCATAGTACAGACAGAGCCGAAGAGGGAAGGAAGGATTTTTAAAATACTGATTAGTGAGTGGAAGGCAGGAGGGCCAGAAAAAAAATAGGCTTTGGGAAAGGGTCAAGGCTTGAAAAATTGTGTCTCAGAAAAAAACAGGGGTTAATGAAGAAATCTAATGGAAAACAAACTAAGTTCAAACCCGGCATGAACAGGTGAAACTTAACTGAAGCTAACTAAATTGCACCTGCTTACACTCAACATAAATTTGGCCCAGCCTGCGATTGCTACACTACCTCATTGCACAGTAATGGCTGCCATAAGATTTAAAAGTACAAGGTAGAGAATAGAATTCCAATCTGTTCTGCTCAGCACAGCATAGGTAGTGCATAAATAAAATATACACTGTGTGGGCTTTGCCCCTTGTGAATTCTTATCTGTGTTCACTTAAGGCATGAATATGACGTCTTAATTTAGCCCATTACATATCCTCTCTGTACAAGTCTGTAAAATGCAAATGTGTATGGCTTACCGTTTGAGAAATTAACAATTGCATTCAGATCACTTTCTTGTCTGAAAACAATAAAGAATTTGCTCATAAATGCCCGACATCCATACTGAAATTGGAGGTATGTTGGTGGTACATCATAGGGTTGTGGGGAATTATATTTGTGAGAGTTCCTAGGGTTAAGGGTATGTGTGTGGTGTGTTGGGGGTGGATCACAGGATGAAGAGAGTAGAGATGAAACAAGACTCTTTCCAACCACTTCTGTTTGTACTGAAATAGTTTCTTACAGGTAACCTTGATACCTGATTTGCCATTGCTTCTTCCCCTCAGAAAGTGAAAATACCATTTGTTTCAGGGAGCTGAGACTTTCACTAAATGTATCTATTCTTTTGTTCTTTAATGTTGTGAATAATATGAAGCTGGTCTGGAAAAAAATCAGATTCTGGAAGCCTTTTCATTTCTTTGGTCAAAAGTGATTGCAAACATAATGCTAGTTTTAGCTTGAGCGCATGCGTGCTCTCTCTCTCTCTCTGAGTATACTAGGAAATGCTCATTCCTGACTTACACCTAATGCAATCTCATTGGCTCCACCAAAACCAGCAGGAACAGATTAAGCTCGCTGACTCCATTAGGGTTGCAAAGGATGTAAGCGAGTAGAATATTTGGCCCTGAATTTTCTCAAATTTGATCTATTATAAACTGAGAAAGAACCTACAGTTGAGAGCAAATATGTTTTTCGGTCTTGGCATACTTGCTAAGCAGCAATGTTTGACAAAGCTGTATCCAATAAAGAATTAAAAATAAAAGGGAGAGCATGGACTCAAGTGCATGTGTGCGCAAAGCACAATCTGAAGCTTTCATAGTGCCACAATAATATAATATCAAACTACAAGGATTCCGGCATCTCCTAGGGAGGCTAGAGTTTGTGGGTGCCCTTACGACATGTAACTACATTTTCCTAAATGTTTTGGAAATCAAAAGTCACTATTGGACAGAAATGATTCCACACTCTACCACTGCTGGCACACTACCTGATAATCTCAGCAAGGACTGAATGGATAGAGATGCCGCATAACCCTCTAACTCAGGGGTCTCAAACTCCCGGCCTGTGGGCCATCTGTGGCCCAAGAACCTCCCCAATGTGGCACGTGGGGCTCCAGCAATTTTGGTGCCAGGTCTCTCCCTTGCCTCCGCCTGCCGCCCCTGGGAACTCCCCTCTGCCCCCCGCGCATCCCCCGGGCGATTTGAAATGGCCTAGGGCCCCGCCCACCTCCAGCAGCGCAGCAGAGCTGAGCAGCTTCCTGCGTGCTCACTACACATGGCTGCCAGGCCGCCCTGCCGCCCTGGAGCGGGGCGTGGCTGTGCCTCCGCATGCTGCCCCCGGCCCGAGCACCTCTGTGGCCAATGGGAAGCTGCAGAGGCGGTGCCTGGGGGCAGCAGCGCATGGAGGCCCCCCGTCCCGTCCCGTCCCGCCTTGGAGCCCCAGATAAGCTCTGCACCCCCCGACCTCCTCCCCGAGCCTGTACCCCACCCCCTCCCCAAATACCCCCTCGCCCCCAAACTCCCTCCCAGAGCCTGCACCCCTCCCTCCTCCCCCTGCCCCAGTCCCAGCCCAGAGCCTGCACCCAGCACCCAAACTCCATCCCAGAGCCTGCACCCCAGAGCCACTCCCAGAGCCCAACCTCTCACCCCTTCTGCACCCAATCTCCTTCCCAAAGCCTGCACCATGCACCCCAATCCCCTACCCCAGACCTCCTCCCCCACCCAAACTCCCTCCCAGAGGCTTAGGCAGGGGTGGTGGTGGAGTTTTGGGGGCCGGGTTCTGGGTGGCATGAGTGACATTATTGGCCTGCTGAGAGGATTTGAGGACTGGCACTGGCCCTAAGGTAAATTGAGTTTGAGACCCCTGCTCTAACTCATCTAAATGCTCTCAAGTCAATAGGAAGGCAATGTTGGGATGCTGGGGCCCTCAAGCTACAACAGCCACGAGGCACTACAGAAACACTTCCACGTAAAAATGTTCAGGTTTAAACAAAGTTTTGGGCTGAAATATCTTGGGGTTTGGCAGAAATATTCCAACTTTTGATTCTTCATCAGAACTTTCCATGGAAACCCCTCCTCCCCACTGATTTTTCTGATCAACGTTAGGTATGAAGCGATGCTTGCAATTGAAAAATACAGATGAAAAGTTCTAAGGAACGATGGGTGAGCCTCTTTATAAAGCACTTTGAGATCTATGAGTAAAAAGGACTGTGGAAAATCTTATTCACAGAGGACATTGTTTCTTCATATGAGGATGAATTTCACCGGTATGACTTTGCTCTCTATTTGCTCAACGATCTGAAAAGCCTGTTCCTGTCACTCTGCCACCTATGCTCTTTTAGAACATCTCCTAAAGAGCACTTTCTGTTCACCTCAGTCAGGTGTACATTCTATTGTAGGGCTTCAATACATCCTTAAATCCTAAAACAGCTGGTTATTTTCTGGGAGGAAGAAAACGGAGAAGAGTTGTACTGTGTAAAAATTGTGACACTGGACATTATAGTCCACCATACCCACCTGCCAATCCACTGTAAATATAACCACTTGCAACGAGCTTGATTTTCTTCATCATAAAATTTCAATGACCGCCTTTTTACACATTGACAACCTTTTAATGCTGACTAGTCCAACAGGCTGTTTCTTAAAAAAACAACAAAACTTCAAAACAAAACATCAGGTACAAAACAGAACAGGGCTTTTAGTGCTTTATTTGTGTCCAAATAACAGGGCATATATCATTTTTCTAACAGTGTGTGGTGTGTATACTCCTTCTCTTATTATGTAAAACCATTAGGGCTGTTAACCTGTAAATGGCAGCTGCAGAGTCAGGCAATAAAAATGCACTTAGAGCGATTTTAGCTCCACATGTAAGTAATTTGAGCTTTTAAATTATTGTAAAATGCAGTAATTGTGACAGAATGGAGATTTCCTCCCCCCACAGTGCACATATTGCATCGGGAAGGGAAGATTCTGTCTATTGGCTTTGGGAGTTTCTCAGGCCTGGTCTCGACACGGTTTTTGTACTGGTATAACTATGTCAGTTGGGGGTGATTTTGTTTACACCAAAATATCTACACTTTTGCAGCTCTAGTGTGGATGCAGTTATATGGTATAAAAGTGTCTTAGACTGGTCTATCTTATTCCCCATCCTGTGCTGGAATAAGTGATCCTAAGAGAAGCACCTTTATCCTGGTATAACTGCATCCGCACTAGGAAGATCGTATTGCTTTAAGTATGGAGTGCTACACATAGGGACCCCAAGGTGTCTCTCCCCCTCCACACCACATCATTGAAGCGGAAGTGGCAGAGGCCATCCACAGAAGAGTTGCCTGCTCAGCTGCTTCTGGGAGCCGGTACCATTCTCTTTCAGGCACACGTAGGTCTACCCCCCTCCCTAGACGATCACTGTTTTCAGATAAGCTGCAGTCTGCCCACAGGAGAGAAGACTTAGCTCCCACCCAACCGAGCATAGGCCTCTGTATGGGGGGGAGGGGGCATTACAGCACCACCTCAGCAGAGCCATAATGGAGCTGTGGAAGCAAAGGTCCCCTGCACAAACCCACACCCAGGATGAAATCATAGCCCATTTAAGTCAAGGGGAGTTTTGCTATTGACTGCAACGGTGCCAGGAATTCACCCACAGAGTGCTCTGCTGGGGTGGTCTTGGTGTAGACCATATCAGAATAGTGGGTCTCAGAGATAACTCACTGAGATGAAGGGGACCATTCACACCTCTCAGTTACTGTTTCAAGCTGTCTGCAGACTCAGGCGGATATGACTGCATCACTTGATTCATGTTTCCAAGGTCAATTTCACAAACAGGAGAGCGAGAAACAACCACGAAAGCTGAGATTTTGAGGTCCTCACTTCACTCCAGGAGCTGGTAGAGTGACCAGATGGCAAGTGTGAAAAATCAGTACTTTTTTGGGGAGTGGGGAGGGGGGGATATAGTTTAATATATATGACAAAGCCCCTAATATCAAGACGTCTGGTCACCCTAGGAGCTGGGGCCCGAGGCACATGCCCTTAATCTGGCCCTGTTCACACCTTTACAAAAATCCCACCCTTTGGCAAGCTGACAAGGCTGCACAGCAACAATATTCTCCACTGATGTAAGATTAATGATAAGGCATCGGTGTGGCTATTGTACGTTGCAGTCTCTCCTTCATTGTATATTTTAAGCCCACCTGGTTATGAGTGCCCTTTTCCAGTCAGGTCTATTGTGCATCTAAAAAGCACTTCATGGGTTAAAAGACAGATGTAACTTAATGCCTTAGACCAGGACTAGGACTGAGCTGCATCAACTAACCGACCTAAGCTAATAAGACCAAATGTTTCCTCAGGCAATAATCAAACTTGTTCAGTACAAAAGGCTAAATAAGGAAAATCATACTGAAGACTATGCAAGAATAGCCCATTTCCAGAGCAACCTTTGCCAGCATTCAAAATATCTTAGCAGTGCGAAATTAACCATATTTCTATGTACGTTTGTTTGTTAATTTTGTTTGGTTAGGAATCTGCCCAATGGTTGCATCACATGATGCATTTCTACTGTCTCCTTTCAGTCACCAATTCAAGGCAATGGGACTTGTATTCGCCCCTACCTCACTCAGGTGCTTTTGAAAATCACACCCTCTGTTCCTAATTGTTCTTCCTTTCCCATCTGAATCCCAAGAGGATCCTGGGTTTCTGAGGCTGCATCTGTCTTACAGCTGTGGCTTTCAGGACTGTGGCTTCTGGTACCATGGACCTTGATTTCAACTCCCACTTAAAAGTCCCTTGTTTTATTGGTACCCTAATTTCAAAGGGCACAATTCTGTACTCAGAATCATTCCTCCCATTGAAATCAATAAAAGTTACAACTTTAAAAACCACCAAGGACCTATTCTTTAAACAGTGATATATTGGCAGGGCTGAATATGGGCTTAGCACTAAATTAGAGCACCATGAGGTACACCAGAGCTCTCTCCAATCCAAACTGTAGGCAGGGTACTGGACTGCTGCAGCTGAAGAATAATTTGCTAATGTAAGTATAACACACACATTGGTTCTCATAATAAGATGGACCACAGCTTCAATAGAGAAGTTATCTTGAAGACCTTCACCCCTCTGATTCACAATTGCATGAATCCCTTCCCTTCCCACTAACAGTCATATGACATCCCTCTGGCAACTTCAGCATGCCAAAGAATATTAAATTATCTAATGCATTTTTAGCTTCTTGAAATGTAATTCAGCAGCTGGAAACTTGGAGCCAGCACCACATGACTAGCCAGTTCTCCATGGCCACTAATAAGTGCTCTGTGGACCACGTATCACACTTTGGAAACCTCAGACATGGAGAATAAAATAGGGTAGAATATACTGTACTGCGTATAGAATAAATACCTAGCTTCTGAATATAGTTATTCATTACATTCCAATTACCAGTGCTCAAATGACATAGGGCAAGATTCTTCCCTCAGACCTGCCCAACAGCTCTCAACTAGATACACTCCACAGGGAAAAGAGAATATTCCATGTGAGTGATTTTGTTTGATGTCAACAGGTGACCTGCACATCTAGGAAGAACAGAATACCAGAGATGAGTGCTGCTTTGGAGATCTGAGAGAAGATTGCCCTCAATGCCTAAATGCGTATTTATCTCGTTGTGGTATTTAACTTTAGTGAGGTATTTGCAATTTCCTCCATATGTAGAATGGGAAATATTATAGCAACTTAAACTATTTTTGGTGGTAAACCATCCAGTTTTAAATGGCACCCTCTGTAACTATATATAGGTTTATACATTAATCAGAAATTAACTGAGCAGTTGCAGTAACTTAGCTTGGAGTTACTTCTCCAGCTTACTCTAAGTTGTTTCTTTTCTCCAAGCTCTTTCTGAAGGTGTCTGTGTGTATTTTCGTTCCTGAGTCAGTAAAGTTCTGTCTCTCTGACTAGAATTTTAGACTGAAGACTGAGCATGAACCCATCAGCACTTTGCATTTGTTGTCAATGATTGATAGCCAAATTGAGCATGTGGATGAATGGAAAAAGTACTCTCATTCATTGTCTGAGTTAGAGATAAGGACTCCAGTCCTGATTGGTTGCATGTTCAATCCTCATCTATAGCATCCAAAACACAGTAGCTTAAATTCCTGTAATAACAAATCCCCAGAAAAACTGCAACACAAGCCAAGAAAGTGGGTGCATATACCATAGAAAGAAACAAAAATAAAAGATAACATTCAGAGCTGCTAAAAATAACTCAATGCCTAACAATTAGTAACAAATGCAAGTAGCATCAAAAGCCTTTTGAAAACAGAAATTAGAATCTTCTCCCCTATATTGCTTAAAATTAACTGATACTTCTGCTTTAGCAAGATCCTTTGCACAACACTAATCTTAAACAGCAGTCCAGTTCAGCTGAGATTTTATTCAAATCCAATACAAGGAATTATTTAAGAGTTGTTAGTAAAAGAACCTTGAATGGTTAGGTCAGTTAATAATTTGGAACTGGTTTCAAAGGGATGGTTTTAGTGGATCATCATCAACAAAAAAGACTCTGAAATGCACTTTATCACATTATCTCCGGGGCCAGGTCTACACTAACCCCCTAATTCGAACTAAGGTACGCAACTTCAGCTACGTGAATAACGTAGCTGAAGTTCGAAGTACCTTAGTTCGAACTTACCTTGGTCCACACGCGGCAGGCAGGCTCCCCCGTCGACTCCGCGGTACTCCTCTCGTCTAGCTGGAGTACCGCAGTCGACGGCGAGCACTTCCTGGTTCGACTTATCGCGTCCAGACAAGACGCGATAAGTCGAACCCAGAAGTTCGATCGCTCGCCGCCGAACTACCGGGTAAGTGTAGACCTACCCCGGGATATCAGTTCAAAAAGAAAAACACCTTCTCTCAGACATCAGGGGTTATTTGATATCTGGAAAATATTTACACAAATAACACTTTTAGTGCTGCTGTTACTTCACAGTAACAAACAGCACATTAAAAATATACCCACTGGGTTCCACAACCCATTTATTAATTTATAATAAACCAAAAGTTCACATGGTACTCTCATTAACCCTCCACAACCCAAATGTGAGCAAAGGTCTGCAGGTATGCAAATGAATGAAGCTTTTAACCTAGTGCAACATTGTCCACTTATGTCTACAAAGCATTGGTGGTTCTTGTCTATTCAGATCTCATCATTGCTAAAGAATCTCTCCACACTTTCTCCGACACAGGCTAGAGAAATAAAGCAATAAGGGGCAAGGTACCCACTTTTGCCATTCATTGTGATGATAAATTGCCACAACCTGATGCCCTATTTTCATTTTTGAAAACATTATTTTGACACTCCCTGTGATGCTGGTAGACCATATGCCAGCTCATGCCGAAGCCCCTAGGTCTCATTGGACACTGACAAATGCATAGCTGGAAATCAGTCTGGCTCACCTGTGTGTTATCATTGTAAAAATAGATGTTAAGTTATAAAAATGTGTTTAGACTTCATGAAATGCTTGTAGGATACTGCATGTATTGATCTCACTTACAATCTCTGTATCCCATGGTATAAACTTATATTGAGTGTGTGCATCGTAAACTACTGTAACTATGTAACTTAAACAGGAAAGAAGTATTAATTAATGTAAAGTGCTGGTCCTGCACACAAGAAGGCCCAATGAAACCAAATGAGTCAATGTGAAAGATCAAAGAACAAAGACTTTTTTGATTTATGCCTCCTTCCCCCTCTCCCGTACACCCATGAAAAGGGTGTGACGTTGCACCCCATAATGCTTTATGGAAATATGCTCATGAATATAAATATAACATAACTGGAATGTGTTTTATGCTAGATATGCCCTGTAACATATATTTGCAAAGGTTATGTTCTTCTGCATGTATTCACCTTATTCATATGCATGTATCATTTTTATATCTGAAGTTATGAGCGTTGGCTCTATGCTTGTATTTAAAGTGTTTGCTGTAGAAAGCACCTAATGCAGATGTGGTCAACATAGTGTGAAGGGGTTATTCAAGTAATTGGGAGTATTTGGTTAACAATGGACCTTGATAGACACCAATCTACGTCTGAGCTTTCCTGGGACATCTTGTAGAAAACGGAGTCATGCATGTGACTTGCCCATGTGACTCCAAAACTCCATTTTGTAGCTGGGTTCTACACGTGGTACAGGGGGATTTCCACCCACAAGAGAGAAACTATATAAACCCCTGGATACCCCTCCATTTTGTCTTCAGCTGGCTCAAGAGATAGCCTCTCCACCCCCAAAGGATACCTGAAAGAAACGGGAACAAAGGACAGTAAACACAGGGGTGTGAGTGATTGCTGGACCCAGACTACAAGGAGGCTAGTCTGTAAAAGAAGCTTACTGGAACATCTCTGAGGGTGAGATTTCATCTGTAATCACTTTCTTACTGTATTAGGTTTAGACTTGTGTGCTTTATTTTATTTTGCTTGGTAATTCACTTTGTTCTGTCTGTTATTACTTGGAACCACTTAAATCCTACTTTTTGTATTTAATAAAATCACATTTTACTTATTAATTAACCCAGAGTATGTATTAATATCTGGTGGTGGGGGGGGGGAACAGTTGTACATATCTCTCTATCAGTGTTATAGAGGGCGAACAATTTGAGTTTACCCTGTATAAGCTTTATACAGGGTAAAACGGATTTATTTGGGGTTTGGGTATCTGAGTGCTGGAGAGAGTAGCACTTCTTAAGCTCTTTTCAGTTAAGCCTGCAGCTTTTGGGGGACATAGTTCAAACTTGGGTCTGTGTTTGTAGCAGGCTAGCGTGTCTGGCTCAAACCAGGCAGGGCACTGAAGTCCCAAGCTGCCAGGGAAAATGGGCTTAGAGGTAGTCTCAGCACATCAGGTGGCAGTCCCAAAGAGGTTTCTGTGATCCAACCCGTCACAAAGGGGATGGACACAAACACTTATCACATCAGTTTGAACTCCAGGGGAAGGGAATAAAAATCCCTGACCAGAAGAAACAATGTCATTATACTGCTTGAAATTTGGAGAGGACAATATTTCCAAGTATAAGCAAGGGATCCCCAAGCTGCTTGGCTTAGCTCTAGAGGACAAAGAAAGAAACTGCTGCAATATAAAAACTGTTACATTTTGGAACCTAAGACTGTAACTCAATTGTGTATGTATATTACCTGCTTTAACCTTGTAAATCACTCTCTTTTTTCTTTTTCTTAGTTAATAAACACTTAGTTAGTTTTTTATAGGATTGGCTACAA
Organism: Emys orbicularis; assembly: GCF_028017835.1. Classification (NCBI taxonomy): domain Eukaryota; kingdom Metazoa; phylum Chordata; order Testudines; family Emydidae; genus Emys; species Emys orbicularis. The sequence continues at coordinate 61,708,551 of NC_088691.1, forward strand.
GTGTTGTCTTTGGTGTGAAGTCTAAGGTGCAATTGACTTGGGGTAAGTCACTGATCCTTTGGGACTGGAAGTAACCTGAATATTGTTGTGATTTTTGGTGTAAGGGACCATCTATCACTAAGGCAAGTTTGCTTGGGTGGCAAGTAGGTTACCACCTGGCTGGTATTTGACTGCCCTGGCAATTTTTTGTATGGATTTGCCAGTTGCAAGAAAAATAAATTAATCTACCATTTTTTTTCATGTGGGTCTACAATTTGCATTATCATCACAATACACTGGGATATCTAATGTTACGCATTTCTGTGTCCAGCTAAAGATGCTGCAGTGGTCTCACTCCACCAGTTTAAGTGATAACAGATCAAAACTGTTGAAAATACAGCAGCTGTGTGCCCACCAACACACAAGTGCATCGCACGCAGAGCTGTCCCTAGGGAACGGCGAATCAGGGCAACCGCTCTGGGCCCTGCGCTTTGGGGGCCCCCCACAGGAGGTGGGTGGGGAGGTGAGGTGGGAGGGCGAGCAGGGTGAGGAGACAAATGGAGAGGTGAGCAGCAGGCCGGCAGATGGGCAGGTGGTGCAAGGAGAAGCCTCCCACCAAAACCTCCCCCTTCCCCCAGTGACTCTTGCCTGCCGGTGGGCTCCGCCAATCAGCACCTCCCCTCCCTCTCAGCGCCTACCGTGGATCAGATGTTTTGCCCATGGCATCAGGAGGCGCTGGGGGGGGGGAGGGGAAGAGGAGAGGAGCAAGGGTGCAGTGCGCTCGGGGGAGGGGATAGAACTGGACAGGGAAGAGGCAGGGCAGGGACGGGAAGAGGTGGGGCAGAGGTAGAGCAGGGTGGGAAGAGGTCAGGCCTTGGGGAAAGGGGTGGAGTGGGGGCGGGGCCTGGGCAGAGCGGGTGGCAGCACCCCCCCGGCAGATTAGAAACTCGGCGCCTATGTCCTGGGCCCTGTACCCCTCTAGGGACAGCCCTGACTGCATGTGTGTGTGAGAGAGGGTTTGAGTCATGGGAGAGTGAGGAGATGTGCAATGTTATCAATCTTATCTATATGTGTTATCTCTCTACATATTATAAGTGGCTGTTGAAGTCAGGGATTGTGGAGTTGCCTTATGGTTGGGGTTGCCACGGGCTTGCCTTGTGTGTGTGTGTGTGTGTGTGTGTGTGTGTGTGTGTGTGTGTATTCTGTTTTTTCTGCATTTGAAAGGGGGTAACCGTAGTAGCAAGATAGACCAGAGTGCCCAAGAGGACTGTCTGTGACTCCATGGTTAGGCTGCTATAGTGCTTGAGGCATTCACACTTGTTACTTGGTTGGTGAAATCTAAGTATAGAACTCACAGCCAAATTGGGGTTTGTGGCCTGCTTCTAGACAGTCTGCCCTGAGGCTGGCACTCACACTTGTGAGCTATTCCAGACAGCGTGACACCTACCACCGCAAAAAAAAAAAAAAAAAAAAAAAAAAAATTGTGCTGGTGAAATTGTCTTTTGCAAATAAAATATTTGACTCATTCTGTGTACCCACCCAGGGCAGCAAAAGGGCATAAGATACCCCTTTCCTCCATTATGACGCCATAGTGGGTACCTGCCTGAAGGGGAGAATAGACTCTGTGGGACCTCTACATTCCTTCCCACAAAGTGGGTGGAGAATGGACAGAGTTGGCTCCGCCTCCACAATGCACTAGCTGGCTCAGCTGTGCCTGCATGCTTGGGGACCTACGCAGTGCCACGTAGCAGGCTGGTGCAGAGTTCACCTCGGGAGCAGTTATAATGGACTTCACAGCTACCTCGGGGGCTTTGCAGCTACGTGGTTCCCTATATACAGGGCTCATGCTAATGCCACAAGTTAGCCCACAGCCTATTAAAAAGTGTGAAGAGGAGGAAATATAAAAAACAGTGATTGTTCGGGAAAAAAATGATGGGACATGGAGTGTCTTAGGGGAAGAGTGATTTGTTTAGTCTGTTCTTTAAAAGATCCTTAATAACCACATTTCAAATCCTTCAGACTGCTCTCCTATCCCCTGCTCCAAACAGGTGAAGCAGTTATGTTAGGGTTCTTTGTTTTGGGGGTAAGAACCTAAGGTTTACAAAAAGAATCTACAGAGGAAACCGACCTCTTCGTCAGCATCTTTACCTAGTAGTTAAACCCTCACTCACCAAATGTACACCAAAATCAGCCCCCTAACACAAAAACAGGTACACCAAGTTTAAAGTAAGAGTCACTAAGCCACAGAGTGCTCCATACGTTGGCTATTCTCCAGAAACAGTAGTGCAATGTAACCTGACATCTACTGTATGTATATACACCTAAATCAATGTTTACACTGTACAATATAACCTTTCAGCAATAGTATATGGACATGATTCACAATTGGTCATTGACTCCAGTGGAGCCATGCCAGTTTACATCAGTTGAAATCCTAGCGTGAAATGTGTATTAGTATTCACATTTATTTCTGTTAATTCAAACTGATATATATATTTATTTAAAGTACAGTGTAAATGTACTTTTAAAATAGATCTATTACTGCTTTAGATTACCAAACACAGTCCAACTGGCTGAGACACAATCCCATGAATCAGTAATTTATCAGGGAGGTTGAATAACAAGATGGGCAAAATTGCTTACTTGGCTTGGTTAAAACAAGGGAGGATTGTGTGAGGAACTCCCAAAGAATTTAACAAATCTAAAACTGGGCAACCATGGCTACAGCAAGGTAGTTTAGGTACTTGTATCCTACACAAGCATACATGGAGGTTACTCACCTGTAATCAGAGTTCTATGAGACTGAATTAGCACATTCACGCCTCCTGACCACCTTCTCCTCTTCCATGGAATCCTAACAGCCTACCCAGACTTGAGGAGTTGGCACACTCTGGCTCCCTGTTATGCCCTTGTCCTCTGCAAACTTTAACCTCTCTGCCACTCCCTCCCGCCCCCCAAAACCTAGGTACCTAGGGGAGGCATCATGGTCTAATGACAGGGCACAGTGTACAGGAAATCAGGTGACCTGGGTTCTATTTCTGACTCAGTTGCTGATCTGCTGGGTGACCCCTCTCTGTGCCTCTGGTTCCCATCTTCTCCCTTGTCTGTTTAGACTGGAAGCTCTTCAGGGCAGGGATTCTCTCTCAACTGTATGAAGCCTAGGATAAAGAGGCCCCCAGGGCCGGCTTTAGGAAGTGCGGGGCCCGATTCGACGGGGCCCCGGCAGGGATGACTCACCCGGCGGTGCTCCGGGTCTTCGCTCCGGGTCTTCCGCGGCACTGAAGGACCCACCGCCGAAGACCCGTTAGGGAACCGCCCAGTGAGTACACCCCCTCCCATCCGACCCCCACCCATGTCCTGCCCCCGACTGCCCCCCTCAGAAACTGCAACCCATCAACCCCCCCCCGCTCCTTGTCCCCTGACCACTCCTTCCCAAGACTCCCACCCTAGCTGCCCCCCAGAACCCCACCCCCTACCCAACTCGCCCTGCTCCCTGTCCCCTGACTGCCCCAACCCCATCCACCACCACCCCGACAGACCCCTCGGAACTCCCACGCCTACCCAACCCCCCCCTTCCCCATTCCCTGATCCAACCCCCCCACCCGCTCCCTGTCCCCGGGACTCCCTGCCCCTGCCTTATCCAACCCCCACCCGGCCCCGGTCTCTTACCATGCCGCTTACCCCCGCCAGAGCCGCGCCAGGGCTGGGACCGGGGCCCGGGCCGAAGCCGGAGCCGCGCCGCCTGGCCAGGGCTGAGGCTGTGCCACCCGGAGCTGGAGCCGCGCCGCCCGGCCAGAGTTGGGGCCGGGGCCGGGCAGGTGCTGCGCTGCGGGGCCAGAGCCGCTCGGCCGGGGCCAGAGGGAGCCGCTCGGCCGGAGCCGTGCCGTGCCACCAGGAGCCAGAGCCACATGAACATCTGATTCGCGGGAAGCAGGGGAGGGGGAGGAGAAGGGGGCGGAGTGTTCAGGGGAGGAGGGGGAGGTGAGGTGAGCTGGGGCCAGGGGCAGGGCGGACAGCTGCCGGAGCTTGGGAACCGGCTGCAGCTCACCACTGGACGTGGGGCCCTCTTAGGCGCGGGGCCCGATTCAGCGGAATCGGGGGAATCGGCCTAAAGCCGGCCCTGGGGGCCCCAATCTTGGTTCGAGCCCTTTAGAAGCAACTGTAATACAAATAATAAATAACTTAACAGCTAAATGAAGACACATGCTCAGTGTCCAGCAGTAGTTACAAAATAAATATAATAGAAAGGTGTAGTCAGAAAGGGGTTACCAGGGGTTCTCAAACTGTGGGTTGGGACTCCAAAGTGGGTCACGACCCCATTTTAATGGGGTCGCCTGGGCTAGACTTGCTGGGGCCTGGGGCTGAAGCTGAAGCCTGAAAGCTAAAGCCCTGGGTGGCGGGGCTCAGGTTTTGGCTTTGGCCTCCCCTGCCTGGGGTGGCAGGGCTTGGGTGGGCTCAGGCTTCGATCCCCCTCCCCTTAGTGTTGTGTAGTCATTTTAGTTGTCAGAAGGGGGTCGTGGTGCAATGAAGTTTGAGAACCACTGGTGTAGGCAATAATACAGAAAAGGTAAAACCATTATATAATTAAATGGATAAATTAATCTAGGAATAATATAGCACCTATTTATATTAAAAAGCCATTAATTTAAAACAGATACAAGAACACTGTTATGCAGGGATTGGCAACCTGCGGCACGCGAGCTGATTTTCAGTGGCACTCACAATGCCCAGGTCCTGGCCACCAGTCCAGGGGGCTCTGCATTTTAATTTAATTTTAAATTAAGTTTCTTAAACATTTTAAAAACCTTATTTACTTTACATACAACAATAGTTTAGTTATATGTTATAGACTTATAGAAAGAGACCTTCTAAAAAGGTTAAAATGTATTACTGGCACGCAAAACCTTAAATTAGAGTGAATAAATGAAGACTCGGCACACCACTTCTGAAAGGTTGCCGACCCCTGCTGTTATGTAATATGATTCACCTATGGAACTCAGTGAGTCAAGCAATTTAGTAAATTTAAAAAAAGATTACACATTTATATGAATGAGTACAGCTACTGAAGTTAGGTTAAAAATACACTGGTTACACATACAAACAGTGCTGTTAACTTTAAAAGGGCTGTGGTGTGAGCTCAAATTGGCACAGAAGTGTCCTTACAGCACAATGTGACATTAAGGTATGTGCAGTGATTAGTGTGCGACTCTGGATACCTGGGTTCAAATCCCCTTTCTGCCACAGACTTTCTGTGTGACTTCGTCAAGTCAGTTAGTGTCTCCCTGCTCCGGTTCCCCATCTGTAAAATGGGGATAACAGCGCTGCCATACCTTATAGGGGTGCTGTGAGGATAAACAAATTGAAGACTATGAGGCACTCAGATACCCCATAATGGGGGCTATATAAGTACCTTAGACAGACAGACAGTTGAGATAACAGGATGTTGTTCTAGTTTGAAAAGAAATGCCAAAACGGCTGGGAGTGAAGTTTGAAACCTGATATGGGAGCACATGGTGTATTTTATATCTATAAATGTATAGCTATACCAACAAATATAGGTTATTCATGATTGCCATACTCGCTAGAAACTGCAAGCATTGTGTTTGCTAAACAATTTGTAATAGCAAGGCAGTGACATATTTCTGAGTCGTACTGTTTTGCAAGGTAATTTGAGAGGCCATTTTCATCGGTGTTCAGATCCTGAAGCATATCAAATTGTTGGAAGGACCACCCTTGCAAACATTTTGTACACATTTTATCAAGCAAGCTGGCTAGGACTGCAGTATGACTCTGAAACGCATATGAATCAAAGACTCTTTCAAATATAATGGGGTAAAACTTGGCAGGTGACTGCTGGTTCTCGGTGCCAACAAGAGAGGCTGTCATTGTTTACTGTCAGCTACGCTACATAAATACAGTCCATTACACCACTTCGCTCATCTTTAGTTTATAACAGGAGAAACTATTAGATTGATGGGACACCCGGCAGGAATGAAGGTGCATCTCTCTCCTGAAATTCATTCTTATGAAAGAATGTGCCACTGACAGATACTGCTTGCAAGGGCTGAAAGCACCATAGCTTGAGGTGAACTATACTATTTCTTAGATCTCTATCACCAATGGCAACAAAAAAGAAAAAAGGAAACAAAGATGGTTAAATACTAGAGCTAGCTGGGAAGTCTTGAACAAAATGTTTCTCTGTCAGAAAGCTGATTTGTCAAAACTGAAAGGGTCACTTGATTTCTTTTAAGTTGACCTTTCATTTTGCCATTTTCGCAACAAAAAATCCAGTTTTCCAGTTCAGAATAACTTTTCTTTTTGAAATTTAAACTTATAATAGTAAAAGCAAAAAGGAAAAGGAAAAAATGGTTGAAATCAAAACAAAATATTTTTGATTGACCTAAACCAAATTTACTTTCAGATTTTTGATTGGTGAAATTTTTTGAAATTTTGACTTTCCATATCAATTCAGGAAACTTTTTTGATATCTCAAAATGTTTCACAAGTTAGGAAAACAGTCTTCCAGTCTGCTCTACTAAATAGATCAACATGTTCTCCTCTGCCAAAGAGCTATTTAAATTGTGTGTGTGTGTTTTTTTTTATTCAGTGCATATCAGATGAAGGATTCCTTTTCAGGGCTAGGTCACATTCTGCGACTTTACAAAGAAAAATCTCCCATTGTCTATACAATCAGAAAATGATTTTTGGTTTTTTCTCTTTGATACAGTACTGCACTTCTTTGTTTCTCAAATGCACTAAAACTCCACTGCTGTCATCATTATGTTGAAACAGCCTTTTTAAGAGAACCAAAACGTTTGCTTTTAAGGCTATTATGCTTTTAGCATGATAAATATACTTCAGTAATAATAACTATCTAATTGACAGCAGCAGGAGGTGGGGGGGGGGGGGAAATCACATCACTGGCAAACTTAGCAAATTCCCATCTCTCACCCCGCCCCCTGCCCCCCCTTCTCTTCCAGCAGCTTTGTGAAATGCAAAGTGTTTTCAAATAAGACTCAAATTATGTTCATGAAAACAAATGCAGGTTTTTTCAGGGGGGAAAAATCTACTTTTCTGTCCAATGGGAGAGGGGGAGGATTATATAAGACCTAAACTGGACTGAAATGAAATCTTCCAGTCCTATGATTCTAGGTGTGGTAAGGGAGTCAGAATCTTGAGAAGAAATATGCTGGAATTTTGCCCAAATTCTCAAGCCCCTGGCTCCCTAGAGGATTGTTTTTATTGGCTTCTGGACAGCAAGGAGCAGAGTTCCAGGACAACATCTAGCACTGTAGGTGAATTTTGTTTAAGCTGGGGCTGGAATTCACACAGTATTAGAAGGGCTAAAGAAGCAATGTATACTCCTCTACTTATATGCACCCATCAATGTAGTATCTGACTTCCACAAACATTAGTGGATTTATCCTCACAAGACTCCTGTGAGGTGGGTAAGTTTTATCATCCTCATTTTAAAAACAGGGAAATGAGGCCCAGAGAGATTAAGTGACTTGCCCAAGGTCACACAGGAAAATCCGTGGCAGAGTAAACAACTGACTCCTGAGTTCCTGTGTCCCAGGCCAGTGCCTTAATCATCCTTCCCACAATGACCCTCAAACCATCATGGATGAAATCCTGGCCCTACTGAAATCACTGGGAGTGTTTACCATTGATTTCAATGGAATCAGGATATCATCCTATGTTTGCACTCATGGAGCCTGATACTTCACTCTTGTTACACCAGGTTTATGCTGCTGTAACTCTAGTACGTATGCATGATTGAGTAACTGGGGATGGAAATGTGTTAGTAGGCAGCATGCAATGGAAAGGCTCGAAGTAACATGCCCTGTCTATTGAGAACATTAGGAGATAGTGATTCCCATCAATGGCAATCTATACTAATGCATTTGCTAACTGAATGACAAACCAAAAGAAGCAAACTATCGGCCTGATCCTACTTGAATTTAAGCTAATGGCAAAACTCTGGTAGATACCAGAGGGATTTCTGCTGTAGACCAAGGAGAGTATACAGCTCTAAGAATCGGATTTATTTAAATGGGTTTCTCGAGAGGTCAGGTCGCTAGAGACAGATCATATTGCTACGTATTTCTCAAGTTTGAGTCACTTTTTGTATGCCAGGAATGCTGCTGAGCGCAGCTCTAATGCCATCCCCTGCCAGATTGATAGAGGGATAAGATGAGGCAATTTCCAGTACAGGGGGATGCTTTTTTCAGGCTGATCTAAGCAGTGTAGAAATTTCTTTTTTCAGGTCCTCGCTGTAATTACAGCATCCCAAGCTCAATTAACACAAAAGGTTAAATGTCAATTTATATTTGGCCAACAAGAGCTTATTCAAGACACAATTAACAGTGTGTATGAATTACAGGATAGTGATAGAGGTAATGCCCAGAACTACCATGTACCTTTTATATTGTACCTAACACAAGGGGTCCTGCTCCCCTACAGCAATACTACCACTATTTTTTCTTAGCATCCATCTCTTCCCTTGCTCAACTTAGATGAGGAGAGACATACAACAAAAACATGGTGAGTTACTGTGCTGGGTCCTGGAATCGTCCCCAAATTTGCCTCATGCTGTACCAATGCTAGACATCTGTTGTGCTGAATTCAATGCAAAGAAGTTAAAATATTAGTTGTCCAGGTAAAATGCATAGCCTTTATTGATCTCACAAAGGCTTTTGACCTCATCAATAGAAGTGGACTATATGCACTTCTAGAAAAGATTGGATGTCCCCCCAGGCTCTTAAGCATGATTCTATCCTTCCATGAAAACACATACAACCTAGTTCAATACAACAGCTCAGTCTCTGACGCTTTCCAGATTCATAGTGGAGTTAAGCAAGGCTGTGTACTTGCCCCTACTCTGTTTGGAATCTTCTTCTCCCTGCTAGTGAAACAAACTTTTGGTTCCTCAACTGAAGGAATCTACTTGAACACAAGATCGGATGGAAAGCTGTTCAATGTTGCAAGACTCAGATCTAAAACCAAGACTTGGGAGGCCCTTATCCAACACCTCCTCTTTGCTGATGACGTAGCAGTGACAACCCACACAGAAACTCATTTCCAAAGTCTAATGGACAGTTTTTCCAAAGCCTGTCAAGATTTCGGACTTTCCATAAGCCTAAAAAAGATGAACATAATATGCCAAGGAGTTGAGGAAGCACCCTCCATGAAGATCAACAACTATGAACTCGAAGTGGTGAACAAGTTCACATACCTGGGGTCCACTATTGCAGTACACCTCACACTTTTAATGGAACTCAACATCCGCATCTGAAAAGCCACCACAACAATGTCTAGACTGAGCAAGAGGGTATGGCAAAACAACAAACTAACAGAACACACAAAGATCGCTGTGTATTGTGCATGTGTTATCAGCACACTTTTGTAAGGGAGTGAGACCTTATACTCTCATCAGGAAAAGAGGCTCAACAGCTTTCATATGCGTTGCCTTCATCAAATCTTTGGAATTTCCTGAAGGGACAGAGTCAACAACATTGAGGTGCTCAAGTGGGCCAGCATACCCAGCATGCAAACGCTCCTCAAACAGAGATGTCTCCGCTGGCTTGGGCATGTGTGCTGAATGAATGATGGCGCATCCCAAAGGACATCCTCTACGGTGAATTGGCATCTGGAAAAAGACCCAAAGGACGCCCAAAATTGCATTTCAAGGATGTGTACAAGCACAACCCCAAATAAATGGACCTGGATGTGGATAACTGGGAAGATCACACTCAGGACCGCAGCCTTTGGAAACAAGAGGTTAACAAAGGTCTCCGGAGTTACAAGAGGAAGCAGTTCGGCTTAGCAGAGGAGAAAAGAGCTCCCAGAAGGCAGAGCCCAAAGGGTCGAAACACCACCTTTAAATGTGACAGATGCGGCAGAGATTGTCTCTCTCAAGTGGGTCTCTTCAGCCACAGCTGTGGCTGCCGTAATACCAACTGAGTAAATTCTTTACCTCTCAGGGGCACATAGCCATGGTCTCTCGAGACCAAAGGATGCCTACTACTACTTCAGTGTTGGGATAAGTAGATAAATTGAATTTAGTGAAGTGAGTTTATTTTATCCTACTATACGGAAGGCTACACAAGAGATATTTCTTATATATAGCAATCTGATACCTGCTTGCCTAAAGGCTTCTGTCCACTGCTTGAAGAAAATGCATTCTAAATATGATATTAGCACATTACCAGGTAATACACTTTTAGCATGCTGAAATGTATTCCATTTTCACAAGGGCTATAATTCCTCTGAGAATCAACTTTTATGGAAAATCAATTTTTGACTTTCATAGCCATGTTTAAGTATTTTACCTTGGTTGCTGTATACTGAAATGGCTTTTATGATAGCTTTCTCAATATTAATAATAGTCTCAAATATGACAGAGCAATAAATATGACACTCGGCACTTATATCCACCTGGTTTACAGTTATACTTATGACTTTTTATGCCATCTCCTATGGAGGCTGACAGATTTGTCAACGCTGCTTTTCTCGGACTTTTTTTTCCCCAGAGGCTTATTGTTTCTAATTTTTCTCTTGGTCACTGTTGGATGCTTTTACAGAAGAGGAAAGAAAAGAGATGTGACTCTATTATATAGATTACTACATCTATAGAGATTTGTTGTCAAGGAGTTTTTAAGAACTTCTGGCTCTTAAAGTTTAGAGTTTGGAAGCTTTCTTTAACTAAAGCAAGTGTAACTTTTTATTTTAAAGTTAGAGGGCATGGCATGAGTTTAGGAAAGCAAGGATGAGGTGAATCAACTGGAGGACACAGCTGGGAATAGTCAGTAGAAATGGCCAAATGGGGCACCAAGCTGAATATAAGTAGGGGATGGATTTTATTTTCTTCGGAATGGCAGTTTTTGAATAAAAGGGGGAGCAGAGTCAGAGTTGTGGGACTGCAACCTAAGAAGCTTGTAGCTGCAGCTGAAGTCATCAAAGTGGAGCAGCTTCACTAGAAGTCAGAAAAACAGGTTGTTTGCATGGATCATTTGATTTCTGGTCTTGTACGTGGACCATAATGGATGCACACCAGATTGGCACTGACTAAGAGACTCTACTTATAGTTGTACGCTTCTGAGTGCTTCCGAAATCTTGAATAAAATAACTTCTCTCTCTCTCCCCCCTGTCCTTATTCCTGATTTAAACCAGTGTCAGTGAGAGAAGAGTCAGGTCTGTGGTGGACAGTATGTTCTAGAAGACCTGGCATAGTGCCAGGGACTGGAGGAAGGTGGGAGCTGGAGAAAACAACCTGGGTTGTTTTCATTGAATGAGAGAGAGATGTTTTGAAAATCTGAATGCCGGGAAAGATCAGAATAGAAGAGGATAATCCCTAATGATGGTCCTGCTCCAGCAAAGCACTTTAGCACATGCTTAACTTTAAACACGATTTGCTCTAATGTAATTAAGCACATGCTTAAGTGTTTTCCTGGAGTCCGGCCTTTGAAGGCCATCCCCCATTTATGTCCAAATGTAGGCTCTGATTCTATAAACACTTACGCACATGAATTACTTCATCCCACTGAGCTATTCTGATCCATCTCATCCATTGCAAGACTGGCTCCTTACCTTCTCCCCACACATATTTCCTGCTATTACTCTTATTTTATATTACCATCATGATGAGAAAATGACACAATGCTATTTATGTTAGAGGGATTAAACCTGTATCAATCTAAGTCTGCTACACCAGTCAGATCCCTTTGACAGTGCTCTCTACAACTGGGCTTTGGCAGGAGTAGCTGCAGAACAAGCCAGCCTGGTAGAAAATGGTGGAGTTGGAATGCAATGTTGCTGATGGGAGGGTTTGATTTCCTGCTGACATGTAGGCATTTTAAAATTGCTGATGTCTCTCAAACTGAGGACATTTGGAAGGTAGTTCTGATCGGGACTAGAAGCATATAAATAGCCACTTGATATGTAGGATTAAATAGAATTGTGCTATAGTTGTAAATGGTCCTATTTGTGATCATGTAGAAATTGCCAAGAAAGTGTCTAAACCATGAAAGGGTTCTTAGCAAACCCAAGGGACAGAATCCTACCACAGGTTTACCAGATAGAATGGGCAGACTCTCAGGACACTGGGAAAATTCAGCTGATGTGTCAGGCGGAGCAAGGAGGGGGAAGGCATGTTACCTGCAGAGCTACTTTGAACAGGGGGGGAGCAGAAAGAAGGAAGCTGAAAGGAACTTTGGGAAAATCAGAAGGGAAAGGGCAGAATTGCCAAGCTGATGATGGCTTGGATAAGGGTATGTATGTGTGTGTGTGGGGGGGGGGGGGGGAGGGGGGGGAGGGGGGGTGGGCAACAGTATCTCTTTATACTTGTGAGGATGGACAGGAGCATGCTAGTTATTTCCCCCACCTCCCCTCCCCCTTCCCATTTTGTGCCCTGATTGACAATAGTTTGCCTGCCTGCTGCATGCACCTGCCTGCTGCATGCACCAGCATCAAAAACCATGTGAGACTCATGGCTTCTAACATATGGCCACGACACTAAGATTAACATATCTATTGTTGTAAAAAAGTACCAAGGGATCTTCAATGAGCAAGAGGGATTGAGATTTTGGTTTTACATTTCCCAACCAAAAGAGAGTCCTTCCCACTGAGTGCAATGCTAGAGCCAATATCATGATTGAACATTTGCCAAGTGTTGACTGGAAAGAAAATATTGCACCTACTGATTCACCAACAGTGCTCCCTGCACCACCCCCGTTTTCCTCAGAAGTCTCTAACACAAGAGAAACAGGGCTTGATGCTACTTAGCTCTTAAAATCTGATAAGATCATACCCCTCGGTGGCATGAAGTAGCAAGAAACAATAAAATAGGTCTGAATAATGTGCAGGTGATGGGTTTACTACAAAATGTGAAAAAGGATCATTTAAATAAGTTTATTACAAACAGAATGTGAGATTTATCTAAAGCTAATCACCTTAATTCTGAGAGAAGATGAACAGACTAGAGCAGTGGGGAGAACAGCAAATCTATAACTGCATTTATTCATGTAGTCTGAGAAATGACATTGAAAGTTGAACTTTTATGGTAATAAAATTATTTTAAAGTTAGATTTTAATGTAGAAAATATTACCATATACTTCTTCAGCAATGAAAGAAATTAGGCCTGTTAAACTTGTCTCTAGTTTTTGAAATGGAATTATATTTTAATTTCAGCAAGTCTCAAGGTTTCACATTTTAATCAGAGCACGCAATGCAATTTGTTAATCTCAAAACAGCTGAGATACCGGGGGGACCCCCTCTAGCAGTGTTAATTGATAATTAATAAATTTGTTATAGTTCAAAACATATTCTGTAACATAAAACCTAATTGTTCTTTTGGCAGGAGACTATTTTCTGTTCATGGTCAAACATTGCCTGTTTTTCCTTTACAAATATTTATTTTAAAATTGGAGTTAACAATTTTTTTCAATTTAATACAACATTTAAAGAAAAGGGGGATTCGCAGCTGCACACTGTAAATAGTTTTATTGCTAAGTTACAGTACTGAGTCCACAATCTAACATGGTGATCCTTTGTAATATATGTGCAGAAGAAATAGATGAAGTGAATACTAAGGAGCACGTACTCTGCGGGTGTAAATTTGCATGGGTGAACTTTGTGGAGCTATGCGGATATACACCAGCTGAGGATATGGACTCTGTTTTTATTGACAATACACAGTATAGGAGTGTGTTCTGGCAGGAAGAAGAGAAGCACTCAGAGAAGTTTTCCATTCTAATTCTAGCTCCCTCCAAAATCCACAGAGAAGCTGTGCCACAGGAATAGGGGGGTAATTTTGGGAAGGGATCATACATTAAGGGACTATAAATATGGCTGGTGCTGGCCCTCTGAACCTGTGACTGTGGGGGGACCATTTTGACAGTGGATCAGAATTGGGCCCTGGGGCCAAATCCTGAGGCAGGCTTAGCACTTGCAATTCCCATGGAGAACTAACAGGCAACTCCTATGAGTGTTAACTCATGGGAGCAGACTTATTTTGTATACAAAGAGCTTTCAGTGCCTTGCGGAAAATATTCAGTGTTCAGTTGGTCTCAATACAATGAAGGAAAAGAAAAATAGCAACAGATCCCAAATTCTGCTCCTCCTACAGAGAAAATAAAACTCCCTAATCCAGGGTTCCCCAAGAGCCCCTCTAAACAACACACCTCTGCAGTTTTTAGGATTTGCCCAGAGTAACTTCTGGGCAAACTTCACAGGCCATATTTAGATTGGAAAGTAATAAAGAAATCCATTAGCTATATAGCAGATTGTTTCAGCATCTAAAGTGATTCTATTCATGTTGGAGCTTTGTTTGTTTATAGCAGGGGTCGGCAACCTTTCAGAAGTGCTGTGCCGAGTCTTCATTTATTCACTCTGATTTAAGGTTTAGCGTGCCAGTAATACATTTTAACCTTTTTAGAGGGTCTCTTTCTATAAGTTTATAATATATAACTAAACTATTGTTGTATGTAAAGTAAATAAGATTTTTAAAATGTTTAAGAAGCTTCATTTAAAATTAAATTAAAATGCAGAGCTCCCTGGGACTGGTGGCCAGGACCCGGGCAGTGTGAGTGCCACTGAAAATCAGCTTGTGTGCCGCCTTTGGCACGCATGCCATAGTTGCCTACCCCTGGTTTATAGACACCATTAAGATTTTGGAGAAAGAAATCTTATTGTCTGTTCTGATGTGATACATTTGTTTAGATCAGCTACTTATTTATACCATAAAATGATAAATATAAGCAAAAAAAGCCCAACAAAAATATTTTTGGTGCAGCATATTAGCTTGCCATCATTTAATTTGAATGTTTGTTTCTGTATCAAAAGATACTAAATTAACATAATACTTAAAATCATACTTAGCATATATGTAAGGTATGGAAATGAGTTTTGCTTAGCAGTATATAATGTGCATGCATTATCACAGGCTACTGAAGCAATTTTATATATATACATATATATATGTATTAATAAAATCAAAAGATAGTTTTAGAAAAAAGGGGTGGGCTTCCTATTGGTTCATCAATTATTACTTTCCCTTGCCTTATATTACTTGAGAATTTAGCAGTCATGCAGATGGCATTAACACCGACAATTTTCTCTAATTTCTTTTCAGTACAAATCTCCTTAAGCACATAATATCTTAAAACTTTGCAAGAATAAAGACCTTACATCATGAAACTTTAATGTTAACATACTGTACATGTAACACATCTATTGTTACTGCATATTGTACACGACCCCAAGAGAAACATTTTATACATTTGAGAAGTGAGGTGGGAATTACCATTAATGTGTATTTTGCCATGTATTTTGCTCATTGACTTCACTGAGGCTCTGTGTGTATGCAAAGGCCTGCCTGCAGCATCTGTGCTGAGAACTGCAGATTGTTATAAATATAGAGAAACAAAATAAACCTTCCCAACCAAACTAATGGCCTGATTCTGCAAACCAATGGGACCACTCACATGGTGACGATTTGCAGAACAGGGCCCTATGTCTTAGAAGTTCTTTTAGGGCCAGATCCTGTACCACTGAAGGGAGACATAGCAAGCACACAAGGGCAAAGAGACTGAAAGCTCATTGGGAAAGGAAAGGATCCTGGTTTTTGTTAACACCTACCTAACTTCAATAACTAATGAACATTTTGGATAAGAGACTTCTTTGTTAAAATCCAACACCCTGGCTCTTTTGTGAGTGCTCAGTAAACATCTAGAAAGATATCCAGAGAAGCACAGACTTTACGTTACTGATACTTCTAAGCAGAAAGAACACTTAAGCAAACAAACACACACTACAAGTTTCAGGCCTCCTTTAAGTCATAAAGAAACAAAAATAAGCAAAATTCTAATTAAAAAATAATTTGCAGATCATCTTTAAGGAAATTGCAAAATCTAGGTAGTGTACATTTGATACAACTCTATGCAAGAAGAACAAATACAAATAAGAAATGCAGTAATGGGTTAAGGTAGCCTTCATGACTGGCACTGTGTGAAGAATTTTAAATTGATGATTTGATTTTTAATAAGATGCAGAGAGTTCGCACATGGCTAGTCAATAGTGTAGTACTTTACATAAATGCTTTACAAATGGTGACACAGTAATTACAATTCCAGCAAATGGTTATTATCTATCTGTTCTGCATTTTACAGACTAAGTAGAAATTTCATGCATATTGAATACACTTGTGCTAGTTCAATTCATTTTTTTCTCCTTTTATCAAAAGTTGCATTTTATTAAAAATGCAACTGCACTCAAGCCATATGTATTATGTTTGCATAATCTTTTGGAGAAAATTGTTGTTCTAGCAATTTATAATTTGCATCTCTCTTACAAAACCTTCATTTGACATTCTGTAGATTGATGGCTTTTCTGTGTGTGTGTAAATAAATATTTATTGTTGGTTGCATATTTGCTCTTTTGCAGCACAGACTTCTTCCTAGCTGGCAATATTTTTTCAGATATTTTGCAAAATAAGTTTGCTCTATCTACAATATATAAAATTAATTTCAAATCTTCTTGAGTACCAAATACTTCCAATTTTTGTTGTGACACAGATTATGCAAATTGTCTTGACAAAAGAGTATATGCAAGCTGATTATAAAGTAAGGATTTAGCTACGAAGTTTAGCTGACTGTATCTAGTTCTGTGTATTAAATCAAAGGAATTTTGATGTTTTTAATTCCTATGTATAAGCATAGATAACTCTTTGTTAGGGGCTATTAAGGAGATTCCCACTGGGCATTTCTTGGTGATGTATTTGGGTATGATGCTGCTGAACCACAGTATGTCCCCATTACTGTCATGCATCTTTGTAATTTACTGACAGCCTGTCAAGGGCCTGTTGAGATGTCACAAGATCATGGAATATGATGAAAGAGGTTTTTTGATTAAACCCTGCCCTATCTTAATATACAACCAGATATCAGGTGAGAGAGAGTCAAAGATCTTAGAACAGTGTGCATTTTCCTACTCAATTAGAAAGAGCTGCATATACACCAGAATACCTGTAAACTGGATCGATTCATACTAACTTATTGCCAAATGACTTGGATGTACCTGGTACCAATACCAACTACAATTCAGAAAAGAAATCCAGCCATGCTGTCACGTATTTGCCAGCATGAGCCATCACAGGATCCTTCTATAGGTATGTTCTTCTTGCAAACATCCTTTCCCTTCATAATAGTGTCTCCCAACCTTTTCTGGTAGGAGACATGCCCTTTCCAACTGTATTTGTACCAGTCCCTTTTATAGAATCATAGAAGATTAGGGTTGGAAGAGACCTCAGGAGGTCATCTAGTCCAACCCCCTGCTCAAAGGAGGACCAACCCCAACTAAATCATCCCAGCCAGGGCTTTGTCAAGCCAGGCCTTAAAAACCTCTAAGGATGGAGATTCTACCACCTCCCAAAGTAACCCATTCCAGTGCTTCACCACCCTCCTAGTGAAATAGTGTTTCCTAATATCCAACCTACACCTCCCCCACTGCAACTTGAAACCATTGCTCCTTGTTCTGTCATCTGCCACTACTGAGAACAGCCTAGCTCCATCCTCTATGGAACCCCCCTTTCAGGTAGTTGAAGGCTGCTATCAAATCCCCCCTCACTCTTCTCTTCTGCAGACTAAATAAGCCCAGTTCCCTCAGCCTCTCCTCATAAGTCATGTGCCCCAGCTCCCTAATAATTTTCGTTGCCCTTTGCTGGACTCAACACAATACTTTCACCTGTGCCCATGCCCAGGTGAGCTTCCCAAGTCTCATTTGTTTACAGGATACTTTCTCTTTGATTTCTTGTTTGTTTTTCTTGTCCAGGTACTTTCCCTTGTTTCTGCTTTCTAGTTTTTTTTCTTGTTTTGGTTTATGTTTATAGGTGTATTTATTTGTTCCTCCTCTTCTGCTCTACCTTCTAGTTCTCCCTCCCTACACTTTCCCCAGATCTCCCGTCCCTGTGTCTCACAACATACCGTTCTTTCCCTCACATCCCACCAATTTCTGTCCTTCCTCTGTTGCGGCCATTACTGTCACTGTATGTTCTTGTGCAACCTCCTCTAGCTGTCAGCTTTACACAGTGCAAGCTGCCTTTTACCAAAGAGAATGCTGAGAGAATACAAGCCAGTGATAACCCTGCTGCTTCCCCACTTCCCCCCCAAGCCCCGTTAACACAGGACATGACATTCTATTCCCAGAGGAGTCTGGCATGCACTCCACAGACTGGGAATCCCATCCTTATAGTAACAGGAAATGTTCTCATTCTACTCAGCTGCCACATTCCAAAGCCTCAAACTCAAGATAATATAGGGCCACATTTAGGACAATTTTAACTGCATCCACCTAACCTGCATTGGTGTAGGTATGTGTGTTCTTCAGATGCACTATCACTTACTCTAGGTATGCAATGGGTACGTTTAGAGGGCAATAAGTTTCCTGAAAACTTGTTGAGCACAAATTTTTCCCAGGGAAGTGATGTCAATTTCTGAGGAACCAACTTTATTTAAAAAGAAAAAACTAAAAACTAAAACAGAGTGTTCCTTTTCCAAGATCTGGGGTGGGGGCTTCAGATTTATCAGCCAACTACTGACAAGAGGCTAGAAGATAGACTACATTTTTCAAGGCTTGGTCTCCCTAAAATTTATTTTTATTAGTTTCCAGTGACAAACAATATGCAGAATTGCCATTTCCCTGCCGCCACTTAGCAGGAATAGGTACAGTGGCAAGAATGATGGTGTCAGCATCTCTTTAGATTAAACATAAAATACATAATTTCATCTCTAGCATCTCTAGAGATTTTTTCATTTTGTTCAAAGTCATTAAAGAAGTTTATTGCTCCAAAGTATATAGAACTCGTATCTTTAACATGCATATAGATACACCTTAATATAACTGAAGAGGTGAAAGAAAGACAGACTACTGCCAATGAACCTGGATACTTGGGCACTTTCCAGAGAAATAATAAAAATGGTGTGTGAACATAAGAAGAATTTTTCAGTCTCCAGATGTACTATGCAAGTCCTTTTTATGATGAGTGTTAAAAATGTTCCAACTTGGCTGACATAATTTTATATTGTTGTAATGGGATTTCATAGTTTTCCATGGGATGGGACAATATCTCAGTCCTGACTGTACATTTGTTCTATCACCAACAGCTAATCTTGAAATGCTGCTATCAGCTCAATAGATTTATAAATAATAATGTGATAAATACAGTATCATGTTTTCACTATTCTTTAACATGGAACAAACAATATCGTTAGTATATCGGGGCCAGATTCCATCATTATTACTTATGCTGAGTCATACCTTACTTTGCAAGTAGCTTTCTTGACATCAACACAACTACTTAC
The DNA here is from genome assembly GCF_028017835.1 of Emys orbicularis. Lineage (NCBI taxonomy): Eukaryota > Metazoa > Chordata > Testudines > Emydidae > Emys > Emys orbicularis. The sequence continues at coordinate 61,727,886 of NC_088691.1, forward strand.
TGAGTGAAGTCCTTCTCAGAATGAGTAAGGGGAGACAGAATCTGACCTTTAATTTGTTGAACCAAATTGTCATTACACTGAAGTCAAAGGAAAACCTCTCATCAATGTTATTGGGACCAGAATTTAGCTCTTAAACTCCCTTTCAAACCTGTCTCAATCCTCAGGGGCATGAATGATATTTCACATACTTATTTCGTATACTATTACACAATTGTTATTAAATAGAGAACGGCTTGTGCATGAATATATTATGCTTATTGGAACTAGCTGGACATTTTACCTGACGAAAAGTGTCTTTTGGATAGAACTTGTGAATTTCTAGTTTCATCTAATGTTTTTAGGTTTTCATAAAAAAACTGAAAACTCAAACTGAAATTCCTCAATTTTTCTGATTTTATTTTTTACTGGTTTTTTTTTAATGAAAATGATACATTTTCATTGACACTGAAACTTTTCACAGGGCACTGACTATTTCTCAACCAGTTCTAATGATTTTATTGCATGACAGACTCATGTTGCTATTGTTCTAACCCTGAGAGAGTCAGATCCCATAACACTGTCAGGTTAATAAAGCTAATTCTCTGCCCTGGTTATAATCTATAGCATTGTACAGTATGTACTGCAGCAGTATACATATTTAAAGTCTGTTCTTTTACGAGCACCTTTCAAAAGATTTTTATCTAATCAAATTTTAAATAGGAAATTACTTGTCTGACTTCACATCAGCAAGCTTTTCCTTTCCACATTGCCACAGATCCGATGATTAGAACTTCACTATTGAATGGACAGTAGCATGTCTGAGTCACTAAACTTATTTTTGGTCTATAAATACCAGATGATGATTTATTACCTGGCAATTTCTACACTGCAATGGCTAACTCATGTCTCTATAATTTGGGATAAGCAGAAAATGGTTTTGAAAAGTGAGAAATGTTGAAGTTCTCTTTGCAAAGAATGGATAACTTATGGGCAAGGACAATGCAGAATCTCTCCCCTTAATCTATTCACTTCAATCTATCTACTTTTTAGTGATTCAAAGGATTTCTTCAATCCCCATGCAGTTCTAATCCTGCTTATCTTTTTGAATGAACTGCCAGCTGTGGACAACAAATCACTGGAAAATGGGCTAAAACTTCCTTTTTGAGAATGTTTAATGATTTTTACAAATACATTGAATAAAGTGAAAGACTAGTTATTACCCTTGCATGCTTTCTAGATCATCACTGTTTAACATTCATGCTTCAAGGCTTGTTTTATCACTGCTGACATCTTGACTTTATTTCTTATAAGAGCTTATGATCTGAGTGCTGCCAGAAATCCTACTATACGCTTGTTCAGAACCTGAAGTTCTTTCACCAGAATTACATTTATTGCTCTCACCTCTTGCTAAGTGCTAACTATATAGTTATTCTTTTAAAAATAGAACTAGATCTCACTACTGTGGAGGAATGCTAACCAGGTAATATTTGCTAGTAAAAGCACTGTGTAGATAAAGAAAATGTGCTGTGTTCTCAGAACACATATAAAAATGGGAAGCAGCCATTTATTTACCCAAAGTGAAGAATAGCTTGTAAACTTTTAGAGAGATGTTCATTTGGGAGATGAACAAACTTTAAGTTCACATAGTACACTTGGACATAATAAAACAGGATTTATCTTGATGTTGTGGAGTAATTTAATCAAGTTCAAAGTTTTTCAGTTCCCACATGGTTCTACTAACCATTCAAAGTTCAGAAAAACACAACAAACTAATCAGGGACTGGAGGAATTTATTTGAGAGGAAAGACTAAGAGTTAAAATAACTATGGGGCGGGGGACCATACTGAGAGTCTAAACAATGGAAAAAATATTTCATGTGAGATATAGAGTTCGTCAAACATCAGAATTTCCATTCCATGGGACAATCTGAAATTCTGAAAATTCATTCAGTTTTGGCACAAAGAGTAGAAATTTCAAAATTTCTCATGGAAGGGAAAATCCAGAAAAGTTAATTTTGGAAATAATCAAAACATTTTGTTTCAAAAGCTTCAAAATGAAACTGAGCCAGGAGCCCAAGAACTTCTATGCCCCTAGCTCAGCAGCAGAGAACCTAGATACCCTGAGAAACCCCAGGGTTTCTAGGCTCCTGGCTCTACAGCAGGGAAGGCCTGGGATCCCCAGCACAGGGCAGTCTGGCTGGCAGGGCTGCTCCACAGCCATGGACCCTAGAAGCCATGGACCCTACCCAGCAGCCTGCCAGGTGATCCATGGAACAATCTCCCACTGGAAGGGTAGAAACCCAATCTTTTGAGCACTGTAAAACTAGACTACACGACAGTATGAGAGGTACCATAAGAAGCAATCCTGCATCCAGACCGAATGATCCATCAGCTCTTTTCCATCCTTAATGTCAATGATTAAGGCACTATGTGCTCCATAATTCTGTGGCCATGGAATTCACCACCATCCATGGAATTATATTCCAGAATCCTAGTTTTTATATAAATACTATGCTTTTCTCTCTCATGGTTTAAAGAGAACCTTGAAAACATGAATGGAATGTAAACAGATGCACTGTTGCATTCCTGAGTCTGCACACATCCTGAAATAACAGCTCTGATAGATGTGAACTACCCCATTTATCTCAATAACATGCTCAGTCTGAAACCTAATGATGGAAATTTAAATACTCACATTGTTAATTATTTCACTGATGATAATTTTAGCAAAAATATCCAGATAACATGCTTATCTTGCAATTTCCCCATGCCTCCCTATGCCTTCTCAGGGGCCAAAACTCCTAGCCACCTCCTACTCAGCTGTCAAAACTTCCAGCTTCCCCCAACAACTGCTCCAATGCAATTCTGCATTCTCAACACAACACATCTGCAGCATCTTAAAAAAAAACAGAAAGAAAAAAAGAAAATGTGGGGACAGCCTAAAATAAATTGAATTTAGCATCAAAATAAATAATGCAGGGGCTACTGTACCAATTGCATTATTCATTTCTGTATTTTATTAATTAAACCCTCTATTTTTCATTATAAATGAAGCTGCTACAGAATTTCTGATCAAGGAACCTTGCAGTTCAGTTTCTTTACCTGTTTTCTGCTCCCCTAATACTTAAGTAGTGCTGTCATAAATTATGGTGGACAGGTATAAATATGCCCCGAATCTTTTTTATGCGCCATCTACACTAGAGTTTTACTCCTAAAAAACTCCTTCATGGCCCTTTGGAATCTGGGCAAAGACTGGAAGATGGAAGCAAAAATACAGCTTTCCATTGGAGGATCTGCTGTCAGAGAAGCTTTCCAAAATATATATTTGCAGAAAAATATTATTTAACTCCTGCTTTCAAGATGGAGGAAGGCAAGTAAGCAGTTTTAAAACAAGGCACATAGGGGCATTGTGCATCAAATCAGAACTATGATGTAAAAATCCTCTTTTTGGCGAAAAAAGTGCCCTATCTCTGACTTCCTTGCAGGAAAGGTACCCAACAGTGAGCCAGACTCTCAGCTGGTTTAAGCTGTCATAAGTACATGGATCTCAACTGACCTATGATGATTGACACAAGTGGATCTGACCCAGTAAGATTATGCTCATCGTTATTAAGTTGCATGCCTCAGCCTCTGTTCTTCCCAGGTGACCACAGAATACAATATATAAGTAATACGTTAGTTCCACAGGAAAACTGACAAACCAAAATGTGATTTCTTTTGGGATATCATTGCATTCCTAAATGATCTCCCCTAGTTGGAGAGGACAGTTAACATGTCTGTTGGCTTTATAATGGCCAGCCAGAGTAGCACAAATTTGTGACCAGTTAAGGGCTATGAAAGCTTATAACACACATCAGCCAGTTAAGGGCTATGAAAGCTTATAACACAGAGGGGGACGGATGCGCCCATCTGTTGCCCTGACATTTCATCTTGGGAGGTATGCTGCCTGCCGGGGGCCCGTATCTGAGACGTTACTGAGGCATTGTCGAGGATTATCTACCCTACCCCTCTGACTACTACCCCATGCTACTCATCCATGTGGGCACAAATGATACTGCGAGGTGTGACATTGAGCGGATCAAGAGTGACTACAGGGCTCTGGGAGTACGGGTGAAGGAGTTTGGAGTGCAGGTGGTATTCTCTTCAATCCTTCCTGTCAAAGGTAGGGGCCCGGGCAGAGACAGGTGCATCGTGGAGGTGAATGCCTGGCTGCGAATATGGTGCCGCCAGGAGGGCTTTGGCTTCCTCGACCACAGGATGTTATTCCAGGAAGGACTGCTAGGCAGAGATGGCGTCAACCTTTCGAGGAGGGGAAAGACCCTATTTGGACACAGACTGGCTAACCTAGTGAGGAGGGCTTTAAACTAGGTTTGACGGGGACAGGTGAGCAAAACCCACAGGTAAGTGGAGAACATGGAGACCTGGGAGATGGGTTGGAAATAGGAGGGAGCATGGGCTATAATGGCAGAGAGAAAGGAGGGTCAGGGCAAAACTGGGAAGCAAGCTCAAATCAGTATCTTAGATGCCTATATACAAATGCAAGAAGTATGGGTAATAAGCAGGAAGAACTGGAAGTGCTTATAAATAAATACAACTTTGACATTGTTGGCATCACCGAAACTTGGTGGGATAATATACATGATTGGAATGTTGGTATGGATGGGTACAGCTTGCTCAGGAAGGAGAGACAGGGGAAAAAGGGAGGAGGTGTTGCCTTATATATTAATAATGTACACACTTGGACTGAGGTGGAGATGGACATAGGAGACGGAATTGTTGAGAGTCTCTGGGTTAGGCTAAAAGAGGTAAAAAACAAGGGTGATGTCATGCTAGGAGTCTACTACAGGCCACCTAACCAGGTGGAAGAGGTGGATGAGGCTTTTTTTAAACAACTAACAAAATCATCCAAAGCCCAAGATTTGGTGGTGATGGGGGACTTCAACTATCCAGATATATATTGGGAAAATAACACAGCGGGGCACAGACTATCCAATAAGTTTTTGGACTGCATTGCAGACAACTTTTTATTTCAAAAGGTTGAAAAAGCTACTGGGGGGAAGCTGTTCTAGATTTGATTTTAACAAATAGGGAGGAACTCGTTGAGAATTTGAAAGTGGAAGGCAGCTTGGGTGAAAGTGATCATGAAATCATAGAGTTCACAATTCTAAGGAAGGGTAGAAGGGAGTACAGCAAAATAGAGATAATGGATTTCAGGAAGGCGGATTTTGGTAAGCTCAGAGCGGGTAAGGGTAAGGTCCCATGGAAATCAAGACTGAGGGGAAAAACAACTGAGGAGAGTTGGCAGTATTTCAAAGGGACACTATTAAGGGCCCAAAAGCAAGCTATTCCGCTGGGTAGGAAAGATAGAAAATGTGGCAAAAGACCACCTTGGCTTAACCACAAGATCTTGCATGATCTAAAAAATAAAAAGGAGTCATATAAAAAATGGAAACTAGGACAAATTACAAAGGACGAATATAGGCAAACAACACAGGAATGCAGGGGCAAGATTAGAAAGGCAAAGGCACAAAATGAGCTCAAACTAGCTACAGGAATAAAGGGAAACAAGAAGACTTTTTACCAATACATTAGAAGCAAGAGGAAGACCAAGGACAGGGTAGGCCCACTGCTCAGTGAGGAGGGAGAAACAGTAACAGGAAACTTGGAAATGGCAGAGATGCTCAATGACTTCTTTGTTTCGGTCTTCACCGAGAAGTCTGAAGGAATGCCTAACATAGTGAATGCTAATGGGAAGGGGGTAGGTTTGGAAGATAAAATAAAAAAAGAACAAGTTAAAAATCACTTAGAAAAGTTAGATGCCTGCAAGTCACCAGGGCCTGATGAAATGCATCCTAGAATACTCAAGGAGCTAATAGAGGAGGTATCTGAGCCTCTAGCTATTATCTTTGGAAAATCATGGGAAACAGGAGAGATTCCAGAAGACTGGAAAAGGGCAAATATAGTGCCCATCTATAAAAAGGGAAATAAAAACAACCCAGGAAACTACAGACCAGTTAGTTTAACTTCTGTGCCAGGGAAGATAATGGAGCAAGTAATTAAGGAAATCATCTGCAAACACTTGGAAGGTGGTAAGGTGATAGGGAATAGCCAGCATGGATTTGTAAAGAACAAATCATGTCAAACCAATCTGATAGCTTTCTTTGATAGGATAACGAGTCTTGTGGATAAGGGAGAAGCGGTGGATGTGCTATACCTAGACTTTAGTAAGGCATTTGATACAGTCTCGCATGATATTCTTATCAATAAACTAGGCAAATACAACTTAGATGGGGCTACTATAAGGTGGGTGCATAACTGGCTGGATAACCGTACTCAGAGAGTAGTTATTAATGGTTCCCAATCCTGCTGGAAAGGTATAACAAGTGGGGTTCCGCAGGGGTCTGTTTTGGGACCGGCTCTGTTCAATATCTTCATCAACGACTTAGATATTGGCATAGAAAGTACGCTTATTAAGTTTGCAGAAGATACCAAACTGGGAGGGACTGCAATTGCTTTGGAGGATAGGGTCATAATTCAAAATTATCTGGACAAATTGGAGAAATGGTCTGAGGTAAACAGGATGAAGTTTAATAAAGACAAATGCAAAGTGTTCCACTTAGGAGGGAACAATCAGTTTTACACATACAGAATGGGAAGTGACTGTCTAGGAAGGAGTACGGCAGAAAGGGATCTAGGGGTTATAGTGGACCACAAGCTAAATATGAGTCAACAGTGTGATGCTGTTGCAAAAAAAGCAAACGTGATTCTGGGATGCATTAACAGGTGTGTTGTGAGAAAGACACGAGAAGTCATTCTTCCACTCTACTCTGCGCTGGTTAGGCCTCAACTGGAGTATTGTGTCCAGTATTGGGCACCGCATTTCAAGAAAGATGTGGAGAAATTGGAGAGGGTCCAGAGAAGAGCAACAAGAATGATTAAAGGTCTAGAGAACATGACCTATGAAGGAAGGCTGAAAGAATTGGGTTTGTTTAGTTTGGAAAAGAGAAGACTGAGAGGGGACATGATAGCAGTTTTCAGGTATCTAAAAGGGTGTCATAAGGAGGAGGGAGAAAACTTGTTCATCTTAGCCTCTAAGGATAGAACAAGAAGCAATGGGCTTAAACTGCAGCAAGGAAGATTTAGGTTGGACATTAGGAAAACGTTCCTAACTGTCAGGGTGGTTAAACTGCCTAGGGAGTTTGTGGAATCTCCATCTCTGGAGATATTTAAGAGTAGGTTAGATAAATGTCTATCAGGGATGGTCTAGACAGTATTTGGTCCTGCCATGAGGGCAGGGGACTGGACTCGATGACCTCTCGGGGTCCCTTCCAGCCCTAGAATCTATGAATCTATGAATCTGAGCCCTTCAGTGAGTTCTCCAATAAAAACAAGAAAGGCCAGAGTTGACATTGCTGATATTTCTTGTGGAGCGGGGAGAATAAGCAAAGATAACCCCTCCCCTGTTTTAAAAACAACAGAAACCCTTCTGGCCATCTTTATAAATCATAAAACAAGAAAAAAAAAGCCACAGTTTTCTTTCATTTGCAGCTCAACTCTACCTCTACCACCAACCTTCCATTCTGCATGGCTATCACTTCTTGCATGTCAGAGGAACTGTAGATGAAGGAGGTTTTAATAGGGACATTACAAAGTTTACAGCCTTTGTCATCTTCAAGTCACAAATCTGATTTGTTTTCAGTGTTTGTCTATGGAGCCAAGGAAGCCTTAAGTACATACAGAAGTTCTTTCTGCAGCTAGGCCTAATATATTGCATAGTAACGAGGGGGTAAGGTAAGTTCTATTTATGGGGCACTCCAAGCAGGGGTTCTAATTGTTTTTCAAGTTCTTGGATGCCCACTGCCAAGCCAAGCTGGTGATAGACTCCCTGTGATACCATCTGACTAGTGATCCTGTCTAGCTGTGAACGTAATTTGACCCAGAACTTGGGTCAATCTAAGGTCATCTGCCACCTATCATTTAGGAACCTGTCTCAGTTTGCCTAGAGAAACTCAAATTGATAGTTTCTATAAGACCTCTGGATCTGCTTTTGCCATCTTTCTGTTCAGGGAGAGGGACTACTGTAGAGAGACACATGTACATTTACATTGCCTCCCACAGCTGCAGGGGCCTCCATCAGAATTAAGTGTATCAAGGCAGTTACAAATGGCCGGTGGGGCAAGGGTTTAAACAGCAGCAATTGCTAGACTTCTGGGTTCTACTAAGACAAGCTGTCATGCCTCTTAACTCTGGTTTGGTCCTAACTCTATGTCCCTCTACCTGTAACATTTCCTCTTTACCTGCTCTGCAAGGAGATCTGGACAAGGATATGAAGGGGTGCACAGGCTCTGAGCAATGTAGTGCAGCACATGGAGTAAGCACTAAGATGCTGCTTGCCTGCTTGTTCACCAGATCAGCATACCTGTGTGTGGAATCAGGCCTAATTCATAATGGAAAACACTTTCCTTAAGCTGGCAGGGTTTTTTTTACATGTACAGTATAGCACAATGCCATTAACATTTTAGATTCAGCTTCCATTAAGTTATATGGTTATCTATTTGGGAGTAAGTCTAAGGCCCTTGTATTGTTAGCTCCTCCTAATTAATTTTGGCTTTATGGTGTTTTTGGAGGCAAATTGCCTTCGCCTTCACATTTATCCCATTGCTACTCAGCATGACTGAGCTATTACAGCTATTGTCAGAGGGAGCTAAATCATATACAGCTTACGGGAGTTATTCAGGGGAAGAGAGTTTTCACTCCTGTGTACTCTGCCTTTCAAACTCTGGGGCTGGTACTTCCTCCACTCAAGTCACTTGCAAATGACTTCCATGGAAGTAGACGCTCTCAATAACTAGGGTCAATCTCTTTGCTGACCTAACTCTATTGACTTGAAGCAGAGAATACAGCCTCTGATGTTTAGTAATATTAGTTTACTATACAGTTTGGCTTCCAAGCATCTCTAGCTACCACATACCATCAGGCTACGCCTTCTCAGTGATGTGCCTTCTCATTCTGGCTCCATCATTTCTATCAGTAGCTTCATAGCTCAGTGTCAAGATGATTTTTCTTTTAAAAATGAGTATTTGCAAAAGAGCATTGTAAAAAATGTCTGACAGGGAGTTGAGCAGAAAATTAGTTTGGGGAGCTTCCAACATAGGGCTATTTACAAAACAAACCCCTGACATGTATGTACTTAAATAATCATTTCCTTGTAAAGTAATCAAATCAAATATCAGTGACAAGCTAAAGTTAATAAAATGTATTGCAATATAAAGTCTTCAACGGACTCAGGATTAATGGTACTATTTTCAGACAGAAAGTCTTCAAAATGATCTACCGTGGTATCTCTGATCACTGTTTGGTTATATAGATTTATTCCAAATAGACAAACCCCAAATGTCCTGACCTCGGTCTCCCCTGTGCTTACTTCACCCTTGTTCTACAGTGCATTTGAAGGTTTACACTGTAAGTACCTGAGATGTTCTTACCTTTTATTTATTCCTAAACCCAGCTAAAGTGAGCACAAATTGGCTGCAATTTATATTCATCTGATGAGATGGAAAATTAAACTTCATGAATTACCTTTGCGCCTTTTTGAACAAAGATGATGCCAAAGTTATTTAACAGTAGTAGCTTTAGTCCTCTTTGGCTCAGCTCATTCTACCCACTGTTATAACTAAAGTTAGGAGAAAACTATGAGAGGACATGGCCACTCAATCAGCTGTAACATGGGATATTATTAGAGAAGAGGATCTAAATCACTCAGTAACTCAATTTATTTGGCCTGGCAACTATTCATGTCTCTCTTATTTGTCCAGATATGAAAGTGGCTATTATGGGGCAAACTCAGTTACACCATTGTAAATCCAAAGCAAGTGAATCAGACACTATTACTTTCATTTCCCAATGTCTCCAAATCCCTAGTTATGTGAATATTAAGAAAGGAAAAGGAGTTAAGAATGATCACCCCCATTCTCATGCTTTTCAGTATAAATCAGGCTCTTCTGAATGTTTCCCTAATGACAACACATTATCTTTACTATAACTTAGCAGACTTTAACATAGATTTCACAAATAGGCTTGGGGAAATCTTCTGTGTGAAAATGTTTTTTCATTAGAATTTTTCATTTCTCTTTTCCGTTCCTTTTCTCTGAATTGCTCTCTGAACATCTCCTGATGAACACCACTGAGATAATGAAGTTATAACAGTGTCAATCCAAAGTAACTGGAATCAGAATCTGATCTTCTGTATTTGTTTATTTCCCTCCATTTTTTCACACTATTTTTAATGCATTTTTTTCCTCTGCCCCTTCTTGTTCCTCCCCCTTCTCTCAAGTCTATCCTAAGTAGAATACAGACTCAGTTGTGTTTGACCTTGAGACAAACGTTTCAATCCATGGTGTTAAAGGCCAACTGGTGGGCCCTGCTTGTGCTGTAGTTAGAAACAGATAACCCTCTTCACCAACACACAAAGATGACAAAAATAAAAGTTTGAAACCAGTGAGCCGTTCTCAAAATAAATATTAAGTAGAGAATTAAATTGTTGTTATGCAGTTTTTTTGAACAGGATGAGCCACTTAGAATGGTATAACAATAAAGGAATTAGTGAATGTAGTAAAAACTCAGTAGGAAACACAATATCTCATGTAATAAAGAATACCTAAAATGGATAAAGAAAGCCAGTAACATAGGGATGGTGTGTGATGTAGAGGATTCAAAGGACAGGAGAACAGAAGAGCTGAGAAAATGCAATATTGACACCATCTGGGATAATCAGCAATGGAACTGAAGACATGTGGAGATGAGTATTTGATGTGTGGGCTGGCTGCCAGCAAATATTCCATCAATATTCTGAGATGATAATAATAATTACACAAATCAGTAGCTGTAGAATTACATATTTAGATAAATACAAGTATAACGTGGTGAATGGGAATGAAGTGTGATTAAGATGACAATTTGTACAGTACACTGATATTTAGAAAAGAGATAAACAAGGAGGATATGGACATCATAAAGGACAAAAGGATTCTGATATGCAAAAGAAAATCTGATGATGAGAGAATTCATGAACAATGAGAAAAATACAGTAACCTTCAACAGCTGTTGAGATCTGATACAAATCAGGCAGAAGTTAAAGAGAAAAAGCAAGTTCTTTTCTCTGCATTTAAAAAGAAAGGATGCTCTCAGGGGGAAAAACCTGCTCATGTGCCCTCAAGAGGAAATATATAACCAGATAAACTACCTGGTTATAATACTTGGAGAAGACAGTGTGTGTGTGTGTGTGTGTGTGTGTGTGTGTGTTGGAGGGGAGAGAGCAAGGGGCCTCCATCTAAATAGTCATGTAGGAAGCAAGGATTGGAATTACGTCACAAGATAATAACTCAGCCTGAATGCTATAATGAAGTAAAATGCCATGTATCTTTAAGATGACGAGAAGAAATGTGACAACAGGCAGGATATACCACCAGGAGAAGGCTTATCGAAGAAGAGAAGCTTAGCAGTATCACAAGTAGTTAGTAAGAAAGAGTTGTGAAAGAAAATGGTTAGTATTGTATTGATAAACGTTTGTCAAAATCGTGTATCTGAATAGACAGCCATGTGAAAAAACTCATTGAACACTCTCTGTTCACTGTTGAAAGCCTGCTGACCATCCAGATATTGCAGCATTTGCGCACTTTTTCAATGCTTGCTGTATCAGATACAATTTTGGCTTATTGATGAACATTTGTCATTCCTATGAGGCAGCATTTACTCCCCATCCATGCAGGTGTGCAGAGACTAGGTGGAACCTTGGCTGACTGATCCCTAGAATGTGCTGGCCAGCACAGCAGCACTAGCACAAGGACAGACACATCTTTCTTTCTCCCCAAAGTAAGGGAAAAGAAGGACCAGACTGCAACTTGCACAGTCACTCTTGTGTCCCTTAATCAGGCTGGATTGCAAGGGGCCGATCCAGCCTCTGATATGCACTTTTGTGACTCAGTTCTGCAAAGTGCCAAGCACTCTCCCCAACGCAGCAAAGCATTTAAAGATGTGCGAACTACAAGCTTATGAGTAGTTGCATTGAAATCAATAGGACTACTCACATGCTTAAAGCTAAGCAGGTCCCTCACTGCACTGCTGGACTGGGGACAGAGTGTCGAACACCTGTTGGACGGATGTTGGTTCACACCTACACCTAGAAACCGACATGATCTGAATGGTCTCAGACCTGACGGTAAGTTTCCCCCTCCCTATTAGACATTTACATGGCTTACTTTCTTCTTTCTAATTCTTTCTTTACAAAGCTTTGGTCACAAACGATCAATAGGCATTGTCTTTAAAGTGTCAGTACATGCCAACAGTTACTATATGATGCTATCTGAGTCAAAGTGCTATTTCCACAGCGTTCCCCTATACTTGGAATGTGAGATGCCTGTGGAAAGTGGTAACTGTTGGAAAATGTTAACTTTTTAATGGCTTTCATCATTGTGACCCCACACCAGTAAGGAAGGAGTTAAGCAGCTGCTCTGGACGCAGGCAACCCTACCCCATCCACTTGAAAAACATGCATGGCTTGGAGGAAGAGTTCAAAAGAAGAACAGTCCAATGTGGCTTGGCATCAGACAATGGAGATGAACTGACCTGCACCCTGAGCTCCGGAGTCCTGGCTGTCGTGATGTTGCCAAACCCACAGAGAAGAGACTGGTGATTCTCAGAAGATCTGAGACTTTCTTTGATTCCAGCTATTTAATGTCTTTACTTTTCCTGTTGGGGAAGAGGGTCCGGTAGGAAGTGCTCCAGGGAGGCAGCAGTGCGGCACTTTGGTGGATTGGAACCCAATGGAGAGGGTGGGACTGGGTTCCCCTACTAACTCTTAGGAGGTGCCGAAGGCAGAAGCCTACCCCTGATATTGGGAGTCTAGAGGAGAGAAGGCCCAGAAGACAGAAGGTTCAAGATCCTGAGACATCAATCTAGGTGGAGACCCAGAGACCCCTTGCCTAACCCAAAGAGCTACCCTGTTGCTGGACTTTTTTATATACCCTGAAGGGGTGGGCATAACCACAGGACCTGCTCAGAGGGCTGAGTCACAAAAGAGACAGGACACCGCAGGATCAAAGCAGCTGTTAATATGCGGTGACAGGAAAGAGAGAACCTGCCACACCCTGCCTGACCCCTAGGTGGCACCTGTGGTCAGTGATCACCTTCATAACCATATATAATTCTTCAGAACTTGTTTATCTCAGTGGTATGAAATCATCTGAGTAAACACATGTGGTACGGGCTATATAATTAAGTATAGTATGCTTAAATGTATAAATAGCGGTCTTTAGAGCTACAGATGGATTTGACTATAAAAGGCTTATATGCAACTGCCAAAAACAAAACACAAGCACTACATAATACTGTATTCAGGTACAAATCTTAATGGAAGAGACGAAGGGAACTGGTGAATTTAACTGATATTCAGAAAAGATTCTAGATAGCTGGAAAATGGCAAACAAAACTTCAGGATTTGAAAAGTGCAGACAGACAACTGTGAAATATATTGATATTGGTTGTGAGTAAAAGCTTGAGGAGCTGTGTATGAATATCTGAGTGCAGAATTGGAATATACAAGCATGGGATCAGATCCTCAGCTAGTGTAAATCAAAATCAATATAAATACACTGATTTAAACCAGATCAGGATCTGGTCTCTAACACTCTTTCTAGAGAAAGTGGGAACTGGGGAAGATAATGACTTTTGGTCAGGGATACTTTTAATGGGCTTACAGTTGAATATGTTGAAGCAGGTAATCTAGATGCTGATGAAATCCATGTGCTTTGGGGATTTCTTGTTTTTGTTGGGAGGAAGGTAGGGAAGGATGATTCAGTAATATTGAAAAAAATAGTTGTAAGTAATCCATACACTATACTTCACAGCAGCAATGCTTCTCAATCCATAGAGCATGACTTTAAGCACAATGTTTGTAAATTATTTTCATATTGATTTTAAATAAATGATGACTATTTAAGTATACTGTGCTGGATTCTGGTTTCATCATTTCAGAGTCAGATACTTAGACATGTCCTCTTTAGGGAGACTTCTGCATAGTCCTGGTGTTAAAATCATCATCATTATTATTATTGCTCTGCCAAAGACGTTTACCCTTTGAAAGCCTTTTTTATTACATTTAATCACATGCAATAACATTCATGGAGCCTGATACTTTAGAGTTGTCATTTAAGGCCTGATCCAAAGCCCACTGAAGTCAATGGAAAGATCCCCATTGAGTTTAGTGGGCTTTGGATCAGACTCCTATTCAGTGCTTAGCCACTAGTTTCAGAAGTTCTCACTTCAAGTGAGCTAAATTTCTTGCATTGCATATCTACAAAACAATAATCAGAGCACTCTTGGTAGATCTCAAGTTGTGTAATGTAACTTTGCAATTAAAAAGCACCATAGTTTACAGACACATACCAAGAAGAAATTAAATGAAATTGAAGTGTTTTTATATTTTAACATTCTACTAAAGTAAAGGCATTTTGTAATGAGACTAATCTCATTTTATCTCTTAATTGCATCTAGATATGCCAAACAAATTTACTGCTAGCAACCTGCATACAATATAATATATTAATTATAAAACACTATTACAATTTTCACAAGAAGGAATAGCTACTCTTACTGTTCTGAATCCAAAGCATTTGGTCAAATTAATTGTAATTATATTTTTAGTTGATATAATCCCAGCTAAATCAATGGAAGAGCTAATTATGCAAATATAATTCTTTTTAATCCACAACCTTCTCATCATAAATAATTTTATTTCAACCGATTGCAAAAATGAAGGAGGAGGCATTATGTTGCTTCCTTATTTCACATTACTAAAGTTAACAATAAAACAAATTTCAAAAGCTTCTATTTTTTCATTTTTGAAATCTAACTACAAAAGAGCCATTGTATATTTTGGCAGTACAGTACTACAATATATAAATAGTTTAATTATCAGTTGAAAACGATTTAGCACCTGGCTATTGTTTATAATGTACCACATGAAGACAAAAAACATATTACTTAAAACTTTCATCGCTGTAATCTCCTGCATCTGGAGCATCTAGAAGAAGTCTTTTCACAAGTTAGATACAATACACAAACAATGAAATATTAATTGATGAGCAAATAATTTTTAATTGATAATGTATTCATCTATGTTTCCCAACCTTTGTTTATAAAATGTTTGTAAGAAGAATGTGGAAAATCTCTAAATTTATTTGTTATTCAAAATTATTTCTGATTTTCATAAACACACTTTTCTCCACGTCTGAATAGCTCACAAACATTTGTTGGAAATAGTGCTGGCTAAAAGCAGCAATTTTTGTATCAGGAAAAATTTCAAGGTTTTGAAATTTGTTTTCATTCTGACGAACAAAAATGAGACCTTTTGAAATTTCTTTGTGAAAAGACATGAGAAACACACACAGACACAACCAACCCACCAGAGCAAGGACTTGAATCTGGGTCTTCTACATCTCAGATGAGTTTTCTAAATGCTAGGTTATTGACTATTCTGAGGTCTCTCTCGTCTCCCCTCCAGCCTCCTCTCCAGGCATGAAACCCCTTATTTTGTCAAAACCAATACATTTCTGCTAAAGGTTTCAGTTTCCACAGAAAAAAAGTTGACATTTTTTCAACCTGCTGCAGTTGCAAATGTTCGGTATTTCAACTTTGCAAGTTATGTTGTTTTGGTTAGTTGCCTAATGTCTCTTCTTTTTTAAAAAACTCGTCACCAACACAATGCAAATTTCAGATTTACAATCCAATATGGAATTTTGAAATTCACTTTCAGCAAATATTTGAGATATAAGTTTAAATTCACTTTCCACAAGCATCATGTTTTCTTTTACCCATGTTCATGGAAAGGCTCCAAAACACTACTCAGTTGAAACCTGCTTTAAAATGTGAATGAATATTCAGAGAACATTTCCCCTGCATTTACCTGTTGTGTGAATTCTGTCACCAGATCCTTGACATCCATCCTCATCGTCACAGTCCCCGCTTGATTCCATTGCTTCACTTTTCCCGCCCCCACTGCCACTTTCCCTTGAAGCCCATCGTTCCAACTTCAATTTTGTCTTCTCTGTATCCAGCTAAAAGACAAGAAAACAAGTCACAATGAAATGTAGTGTCTTCAAACAATTCAAGATGCAAGTGACAAAGAGCCTGATTCTAGGGGGCCTTGGTTCTGAAGTACTGTGGGTCTGATCCTGCTGTTCAAAATGTTATATTTCACCATACGGTTAGTGCAATGTTTTGGGTTATTTTCATATGAAGTCAACAGTAAAGCTTCCTGGATGGGGGGGGGGGGTCATCACAGAGGTGTTTCAGGTATACATGAGGGCCCTAGTATCTTACAGGATTGGGCCTTAAGGTAGGATTTTTAGGGCATTGAGCAGTTGACAAGATCAGGTCCAAAGCCTGTGCAGACTGCAACTTGTGCATTTCACTTTAACTTGAATCAGCAAAACATTTGACTGAAACAAATTTCTTGGAATTACTATAGAATAAGAACAAGCTGTTTCTGGAGTCACTCTGAATTCACTGCATTAACTCACGCTAGCTGAAGTATTGTATTTGCTATGAAACAAATCTTTTTTGAGCTTTACATGCCATCCCCATTTTTTGTGTGCAGTGGCTGATGGTGAGCTGTCATACTTTACAATGTAAGAAACACAAATGTGTCACCACAGAGGTCTAGACCACCATTAAAACTTGTTTTCAATGGCAGCCTAAGTGGCCGGCTCTTCTCCCTGTTTGGGGGTGGGCTTTTTCATTGGTAGTTAGAGGGGAAGAAGGTTGTAGCTGATGCTATGTATGTCATTCTGGTTATGCTGGAAAAGCTCTCACAATAAGGAAGTTTGGTGGTGTTTCCTAAACTTGGCCACTCTGGATTTCTCTAATCTCCTCTTGGAAGTTAGTTAATTCCATGGTGAGGTCCCCTCAACTGAGAATGCCTTGTCCTTAGCGCTCACATACATCATTCTGGGCTGTGGTTTTGGCAGTGTGAAGATGGAACAGCTAATATAGCTGGGACTTGATCTGATATATTTACAGCTTTGAAGATCAGGACAGATCAATCTGGCAGTGGAAATGGAGTGGGAGCCAGCCGAGAAACTGGAGCTCAGGCTTGATACACTAACGGAGACCTAAATGGCAGAAGAGGCAGGCAGCAGCATTTTGCACCACCAGGAATCCTTGAATCGCTTTCACATTCTTCTTCAAATACAGTGAGCTTCCATAATAATGCAGTCTGGAGATGACAAATGCATGTCTCACTGTGCGTAGGGGTCCTGTTCTAGTGAACTATAGTTGCTACCTC
The DNA here is from genome assembly GCF_028017835.1 of Emys orbicularis. NCBI lineage: Eukaryota > Metazoa > Chordata > Testudines > Emydidae > Emys > Emys orbicularis. The sequence continues at coordinate 61,745,205 of NC_088691.1, forward strand.
ATACTGGGGAGAACCTGGCTAATTTACCCTTTACCTGAAATTGTCTGTTTTGGTCATTCGGAAGATGCACACATCACTGCACTGCAGTGGGAAGGTGAGTTTGTGAGGGACAGGAATATGGATTTTAGTTGGGAAAGGCATTGAACGCTGTCCAGTTGTTGGGGTTATTTTTTAACAAACTGCCTGGTGTCGAGCATCATTATTCACAGGCTGAAAGCCTGATGTCATGGGGAAGTAAGAGAGAAAATATTTTTAGCAAATGTAAAAAATAAATATGAGTACGTGGAGGAAAGGATTATTCAGTTACTTCATAGATTTATTGTGTCCTGACTGTCTTGGAGGAGACTCATTCATTCTTGGTTATAATCCTTCAGAATGAAAAGAAATGGCTAAGTGGTGAACAGAACAGATGCAAAATTTAATAAAGGCTTTTAATGATTGTTTGCCAGTCAAGGCAGAAATGTTTACTGCCTGTTAAGGTAATAACTCTTTTTCAAATTGATTTCATTCAGCACTCATGACTCAAAAGTGAATAACCAAACGATGTGTGTTCAGCTGTCTTGGAAAAGGGCAGAGAAATGAGCTCTGTGTTCAAACATGGGTGCACTGCAGCATTTCCCAGACTACTGAACGCTATGTCCTGCCTCTCCTTCAGGAAAACAGCTCTATGGCAACTTATATACACATCTACTAGCCCTTTCCCCCACATTCTACAGTTCCTCCCCAAAAACTCCTCTTTCCTAAAGTCTTTCCCAGCAAAGACTTCTACACCTACAGCATCTCCCAGCTGGTGTAGCAAGGACCCCAGCCAAGTCTCCTTTTCCTTTGGCTGAAGAGGCTCCCTCTTATAGTAAGCCCCACCTCTAGGCTGTTGCCATGTGACCTTTGTTCCCCTGACCCAGCGCCATGAAACAGGGCACTAGGAAACATGCATATACCCAAGGACATTTTCATGTCCCTTGCCCCTACCTATCAATTGCATGTCCCATGCTTTGGGAAATCATAGAAATAATAGAAATATAAGGTTGGAAGAGACTTTGAGAGGTCATCTAGTACAGCCCCGAATGCTAAAGCAGGACCAAATAAACCTAGACCATCCCTGGCAGGTGTTTGTCCAGTCGGTTCTTAAAAACCTCCAATGATGAGGATTCCACAGACTCCCTTAGAAGCCTATTCCAGAGCTTAACTAGCTTATACATATTTTTTTTCCATAATATCTAACCTAAATCTCTTTGCTGCAAATTAAATCCATTACTTCTTGTCCTACCTTCAGTGGGCACAGAGATCAACTGATCATCAACCTCTGTATAACAGCCCCTAACATATTTGAAGCTTGTTATCAGGTCCCCCCTCAGTCTTCTTCTCTCAAGACTAGACATGCCCAGTTGTTGTTGTTTTTTTAATTTTTCCTCATATGTCAGGTTTTCCAACCTTTTATCATTTGTGTTGCTCTCCTCTGGATTCTCTCCAATTTGTCCACCTCTTTCTTAAAGAGTGGCACACAAAGCTGGACATTATAGTCCATCTGAGGCCTCACCAATGTCAAGTACAGCAGAACAATTATGTCACCAGTGTCAAGTGGAGTGGAAGGCTTCTGTTAATACACCCTACAATGACATTAGCCTTTTGTGCAACTGCATTATATTGTTGGCTCATGTTCAATTTGTGATCTACCATAATACCACATCCTCTTCGGCAGGACTACTGCCTAGCCAGTTATTCCCCATGTTGAGGTTGAGCATGTTTTTTCTTTTCTACAATTCAGTAAAGACAAATACAAAATACTATATTTATCTTGTTGATTTCAGACCAATTCTCCAATTTATCAAGGTCTTCTTGAATTCTAACATGGGTATAATAGGACAGGGGAGGCTAAGGTTCCCCAAACAGCCACCGACCGACCACATTTGAGAGTGTGGAGGGTACACCTAGGCCATGGCCCCACCCACACTCTTCCCCCGTGGCCCCATCTGCGGCAGAGGAGAGGAGCGAGTGGGGAGGGGGCCGAGTGGGAACGGGACCTGGGGTGGAATAGATGTGGGGCCTAAGGCGAAGTATGGGTGGAGCCTCCGGGGGAGGAGGCTGAGAGGGGTGGGGCAACAGTCCGGGTGCCAGGGGAGCTTCCATCGCTTGCACCAGCCTCCCCGAATGCCAGAGCCACGCGCTGCCCATAAATTCTAAGTCTGTCTCCCAAAGTGCTTACAACCCCTCTCATCCTGATATCATCCACAAATATTATAAACATACTCTCCTCACTCCATTATCCAAATCATTAATGAATATATTGAATATTACTGGACTATGGTTGGTGTACTGGCGCAGTTAACTAAAATTAAGAGTAGATTTAACGTGTACAGCAGTAGCAACTTTAATTACTCCCGAAATACTTATTGCATAATAAAGACTTAGATTATCTCCCCCAGATGCATGCATGTAGGGCCTCTTCTGCATGCAGGTCTCCCCTACTGCACAGAAGTGGTCTTAGTGCTTCTGCAATGCCAGTCCATCTCCTCCAGAGGTTTGAGAATATGCAAAGAGAAATGGAAGGAGGCAGAGTCTGGGGGGAACTGGCAGGCTGGGATGGGGGTGGCAATAGACATTATCCTCCTTGTGGATCTTATGCAAAAAGGATTATACAGTCTTATTATCTTTGTGTGTGTTTTTGTAGGTCCTGGAGGCAGCCAGGTCAGGGGTGGTCACTTGTGCTTTGTTCCAATGGAACCGTGCTGCCAGGCTGTGAGAGGAGCTTCCACTAGGGGCTAGAGCTAATATGAAGGACCAAGGCTTTTGCCCTGATGGTTCTGACATGCAGTGGAGCCCAAGGAATCCTGCAAATTTGGAGGCACCAACTCCCATGGTTTTTTCTATGGACAAACAGAGAGAACCTCTCCAAATGGATGCTCCGCCATAGTCTCCTCCTCATATGTTACCATGGAAGAGACTGATCTGGATCAATAACTGGCATTTATTTTACACTTTCAACAAAAAAGTTCAATGTGGTATAACTTTACTGACTGTAGTAGCTATCTATCAATACATATGCAGATCAATTCATCCATCACAGAAACCCAACCACCGCCACCTCTGGCCACTTAATCAGTGAACAGGAGCCCTGCACTGAGTTCAGGACCAGAAGAGAAGAATGCAGTACCTTATCCAACTGAAACAGCAGAACTGGATTTTTGGTAGAAGAAATGCAATAACCCCTTTGGATTTGTGCCAGGGCACCGGAGCTAATATCTCTACCCTTGTAGAAAACGTCATGGGAGTTTTAACAGGAGCATAGGACTTTAGGACTTTAATTTTTTCACCCAAAAGATAGCACTTCCAAAAGCATAGTGCTCTCTAATACTATGCTGGGCCACTGGTTCGGTACTGACTTATTTAATAGACCAAAGCTGTAATGAACAGCTCCAGTCCTGCTGGCTTTATGAGAATTGACAGACTGACCATCAGCGGGTAGGTATAAATATCCATATGATATCTTTTGCTCATTAAAAGGCAACATGAATAAGGCCTAATCTAAAACTCCTTGACGTTAATGGGAGTCTTTCCACTGACTGCAGTAGGCTTTGGATCAAGCCCATAGTCCTCTAAAGAGTGTAGAGAACATACACAATATTCCTGAATAGATTGCTTTGCATTTGATTTAGCTGAAATGTGTGTAAAATCACATGTAACCAGACAACTCTGAATTAAATATACTGCTGACAAGGTGCACGCATATCGTTTATTCCAGCACGGTTGAATACAAATTTACTCTCAAACACTTTTTGTACAACAGCAGCATTCCTAGTTGAGCATCGATTTTGTGAATGCCCCTCCAGATTAATTAATTAATAGCTGTATAGCTCCTTGAGATACTATTCTGTAAAAGTGCAACTATTGTATCTGAGCTAAGAATTCAGCGAAATAGAATAACAAGGGCTCATTTGATCAGAAAATAGTTTTTTTTTTTTACATTATATTTTGCACCATACTTTCAAGTTTATCAGATCAGTGAACATGGCAATGGAAAAGCTATGAGGATACCATATGGATACCATAGGATTAAGTCTCCTAAAAGTGAGTGCTTGGAATATTCAAAGATGACTCCTATATGCTAATTGTTTCCCAAGTGGTCTGTTAGTTTCCTCTATGATGTACTTCAGTATGAATATTTTTATATCCCAAAAAGATGGCCATTGCTATGAACTGAATAACTTGACAGTAATCCACCTGTTAGTCAATTACAAAGAGTATGAGTCGAGACATCTCTCACTTGCGATGTTTTCATAGACATCAAGACAGACATAAGATATGCATCATTTAGTAACTGAAGGCAAAACATGATCCTTTCTAAAGAGGCTGACAAACAATTTTCTTTCAAAACTGCTCTGATGAAATACGTATCATTATCTTCAGAGACAATGAATTTTGCACGAACAATGTAAAAAAGCCTACTTTTGAAAATAAAGTCACAAACGACTCAATCCTTCCTGTTAGAATATAAGTATTTTTTCTCAGCCTGCTCAGTGTTTCAAAAAAGTCCTTTCTAAACGCTTATTAGGTCAGAAATGACTACAGCAGAATGAAACAATACTCTGCTTTCTTAGCCAATTGTCTGTATTTTTTCATAAGAACTGACAAAATTAGTGCTGTACATAAAGGGCTGGATTTTACTGGTGCCTGGTGACTGAGCAGATGCTCAGTCAATTCACAAAACAATAGGAACATAAGAAATGTTAGGACATAATAGCCACATATACTTATTCTAAGTGCGTCCTTTCATTTGAGATGACATTTATAGTCAATTTCCTTTCATATGTGCACTTAATCCCCTCTTAAAACTGTTTGCTTTTGTTTCTGCCCTTCACATTTACTCCGTGCAGTCCTTTTCTTTCTTTCGGCATAAAGAAGCAAAACTCTTCTTTTTCTTCAATCTCTTGTCAGGCATTTTCTTCAGTCTGCTTCCCTCATGCTTGTATTTCACACTAACTCCAAAAGGCTTGTTGCATTTCCCTTCTCTAGTCCCTTCAGAGATGAGAATACCTCAATAAGGGGCCCTCTTATGTTCATTTTTACCTAAAGAATAAAAATGTATAACCTTTTTGAACAACGGAGATTCCTAAGTACCATTCTGGTTTCCTTCTGCTCTATTTACCCGGTTCCTTACAATAACCCTGGCATAACAAATCTGGTTTCACCTATAATAATCTAGTCAAATTGTTATGCATACTTCATGAAATTTGGTTGAGCACGTTCAGTGGTTTTAGAATTTCATTCATGTCTTCTCCCCACAAAGCCCTTCTGCTTAGTGTTTTGACCACTGTGGGTAGATATCCTTTTCTTAGATTTTAACTCAGTCTAATCACCTTCATTTGTTTATGGTGAATTTTGTAAGTCACTTCTCTGCCAGTGTTCCTAGTTCATGCAAGTAATTTTGCATTTTGATGCCTTTTCCTTTCAACTTAACTTTTTTCCCACTAGTTTTGTTTCATCAGCAAATTTCATCAAATGTTCCCTCTTGTAGGCAATTTAGGATGATAAAGGTGAACAAAACTGGTTCTAGTGCTGATCTTTGTGGACTCCATTATTCACCTCAATTCACCCTGAATTGCTCCACTTACAAGTTGACCTGAGTCTTCAATAACCAACCCAATTCTTTATCTATTCAAGCATCTTTAGACTTAGATTTTCAGAAAGCTTTTGACAAAGTCTGTCACCAAAGGCTCTTAAGCAAAGTAAGCAGTAATGGGATAAGAGGGAAGGTTCTCTCATGAATTGGTAACTGGTTAAAAAATAGGAATCAAAGGGTAGGAATAAATGGTCAGTTTTCAGAATGGAGAGAGGTAAATAGTGGTGTCCTCCAGGGGTCTGTACCGGGCCCAGTCCTATTTAACATATTCATAAATGATCTGGAAAAAGGGGTAAAGAGTGAGGTGGCAAAATTGGCAGATAATACAAAACTACTCAAGATAGTTAAGTCCCAGACTGACTGCAAAGAGCTACAAAAGGATCTCTCAAAACTGGGTGACTGGGCAACAAAATGGCAGATGAAATTAAATGTTGATAAATGCAAAGTAATGCACATTGGAAAACATAATCCCAACTATACATATAAAATGATAGGGTCTAACTTAGCTGTTACCACTCAAGAAAGAGATCTTGGAGTCATTGAGGATAGTTCTCTGAAAACATCGACTCAATGTGCAGCGGCAATAAAAAAAAAAAGAACAGAATGTTGGGAATCATTAAGAAAGGGATAGATAATGAGGCAGAAAAGATCATATTATCTCTATATAAATCCATGGTATGCCCACATCTTGAATACTGTGTGCAGATGTGGTCTTCCCATTTCAAAAAAGATATATTGGATTTGGAAAAGGTTCAGAAAAGGGCAACAAAAATGATTAGGGGTATGGAATGGCTGCCGTGTGAGGACAGATTAATAAGACTCGGACCTTTCAGCTTGGAAAAGAGACAACTAAGGGGGGATATGATAGAAGTTTATAAAATCATGACTGGTGGGGAGAAAGTAAATAAGAAAGTGTTGTTTATTCCTTCTCATAACACAATAACTAGGGAGTCACCAAATGAAATTAATAGGCAGCAGGTTTAAAACAAACAAAAGAAAGTATTTCTTCACATAACACACAGTCAACCTGTGGAACTCCTTGCCAGAGGATGTTGTGGTGGCCAAGACTATAACATGGTTCAAAAAAGAACTAGATAAATTCATGGAGGATAGGTCAATCAATGGCTATTAGCCAGGATGGGCTGGGATGGTGTCCTTAGCCTCGGTTTGCCAGAAGCTGGGAATGTGCGATGGGATGGATCACTTGATGATTACCTGTTCTGTTCATTCCTTCTGGGGCACCTGGCATTGGCCACTGTCGGAAGACAGGATACTAGGCTAGATGGACCTTTGGTCTGACACAGTATGGCCGTTCTTATATTCATATCTTTCCTCCTACACCCATTTACTAACATTGTATGTGACCACATTTTACTAAGATATAGATAATTCATATTTTGGCTCCAACCAATTCATGTTTTTGTTATTGCTTTAAACAATTCTAAAGAATTTTATGTCAATGATTGTCCTTCTGTAAATCGATGGTAATGAATTTTAATTAGGAATTAAGGATAAACTTTCAAAAGGGAATCCAACCTGCACCCTCAGTTGAATTACAGTGGCAATTCTGTATCTTTACCTAATTGTAGGTACAATCTGCAAGTTAGATGACCAAACGACTCCTACATTTACACCTACATTTGATATTGCAGGGACATAAATGCAAAAAAGGAAGGCTCGGTCTCAGCCCTTTTGTAAATACATTCATTATTTTGCAGTAGATTGGCATTTTTGTCTTGATTTGTGAAACCAATATTTTTCTCAGTGCTTAAGTGAAGGTTACGGGCCTGAAATTATTTCTCTCTTGCCTGTCTCTTACTTACCAGTAAAACACCACAAGACGTTTTCCTAAAATGTAGTGTGTGTTTCTTCTTTCCTTCTTTTTGCTTACTCCCTTATAAGGATTCTAGAAAGGGTCCAATCAGCGCTAAGAATTTTTGTCAATTTTAAGTGTTTTTATTACTTGATCAACTCTTCTGCTGTGATTCTGAGTCCCTTCAACACTATTTATTCACCTCCTGGGAAATTTGTTATCTTTCTTGCATTTCTCTCCCCATTCTCAGGACAAATAATGGATTTAGGTAGTTATTGGTGGTTTTTTGATGTTGTTTTTGTTTAACTGTGTCTATCATCAGGAATCTAAATTGGCTTTAGGAGTTTTACCTAGTTCTACAGTTCAGGATAGCTCTATTTTTGAGGTTAGCTTTATAATTTTTTCCTCTCAGATCATTATTAAAAGTGGCCATGTTTATGCTATTTTTTTGCCGAGTGTTTATAGTATGATTAGTTTAATGAGCTAAAAATCTCGGGAAGACAAATAGGAATGTGAATTCTGTGAATCTTTTGAATTATTAACAAAAGCTCTGTAATAGCTGTGCTCCCCATTACTACAAACTATCAGCTGTAATTCACTAATTCTGAATGATCTGAAGTGAACATTTTATCTCCTGTTACTTTACTATTCATTCTAAACAATCACTAGTTCTAGGTGAGCAGGAAAAATGGGAGTATTGGGGTCAAAAGACATATCTGGCTTCAAGACTAAGCTTGATAAGTTTATGGAGGGGATGGTATAATGGGATAGCCTAATTTTGGCAATTAATTGATCTTTGATTATTAGCGGTAAATATGCCCAATGGCCTGTGATGGGATGTTAGATGGGGTGAGATCTGAGTTACTACAGAGAATTCTTTCCTGGGAGCTGGCTGGTGAGTCTTGCCCACATGCTCAGGGTTTAACTGATCACCATATTTGGGGTCGGGAAGGAATTTTCCTCCAGGGCAGATTGGCAGAGGCCCTGGAGGTTTTTCGCCTTCCTCTGCAGCGTGGGGCACGGGTCACTTGTTGGAGGATTCTCTGCACCTTGAGGTTTTTAAACCACGATTTGAGGACTTCAATAACTCAGACATAGGTTAGGGGTTTGTTACGTGTGTGTGTGTGTGTGTGTGTGTGTGTGTGTGTGTGTGTGTGTGTGTGTGTGTGTGTGAGATTCTGTGGCCTGCGTTGTGCAGGAGGTCAGACTAGATGATCATTGGTCCCTTCTGACCTTAAAGTCTATGAGTCTATGAGTTTGAAAAGACCTGGCATATTTTGGTTGATTAGGTTGGTAGTTTAATAGTCATGTCTCAAAAGAAGAAATAAGCACCTGACATACTTTTTTACATCTTAGCTACTCATAGATTACACCTGTAGAGGGTGAAATTCACCCCGTATTAAAAGACACAGAAAACTATGATCTTGTGATTCCACTTTTCTGTAAGTGTGACAGAACTTGGGAAAAGAACCAGAGTGTTGGTGAAATGAGAATGGGGACTCTTAGAAAAGAAACAACATGCACTGTCACGTCACTAATGAGACATATCCTTCTTCCTTCCAAGAGGAGATCGTTCAGTATTTGCTTTTAGCTGTGGCTGTCCCATTCAGTGGCCTTGGTTCACCTCACAGACACAACATTTTGATGACAGCTAGCCTGGTCCCCTGATCCTGGCAAGGGATGCTGGTGAGAAGATGCTAGTTGAGTGGGCTAAAAGCTCTACCCTGAGGGATAATCCAGCTAGGTCCCTTGATGTACAGATGCTGATACTATGTGTCGGGTTCTGCATATGTGTCCATTATTTGTGGGCCATATTCACAATAGCATTTTTATTGGGAATTCTGGTCATCATGGGGGCAGCGGGAAGGGTGGCTAACACATCCCTCGGCCCGCGCCGCTTCCCGCAGCCCCCATTGGCCTGGAGCAGCGAACTGCGGCCAGTGGGAGCTGTGATCGGCCGAACCTGTGGATGCGGCAGGTAAACAAACCGGCCCGGCCCGCCAGGGGCTTTCCCTGAACAAGTGGCGGACTGGCTTTGAGAACCACTGGTCTAGCAGACCCAGAGGAAAGGGGTTAGTTAGAAGGGTGGAGAATGGGAGCCTTGCAGAAAAGGTTCAGAGAAGGGCAACTAAAATGATTAGGGGTTTGGAACAGGTCCCATATGAGGAGAGATTAAAGAGGAGACTAAGGGGGGATATGATAGAGGTATATAAAATCATGAGTGATGTGGAGAAAGTAGATAAGGAAAAGTTATTTACTTATTCCCATAATACAAGAACTAGGGGTCACCAAATGAAATTAATAGGTAGCAGGTTTAAAACAAATAAAAGGAAGTTCTTCTTCACACAGCGCACAGTCAACTTGTGGAACTCCTTACCTGAGGAGGTTGTGAAGGCTAGGACTATAACAGAGTTTAAAAGAGAACTGGATAAATTCATGGAGGTTAAGTCCATTAATGGCTTGATCATTACCTGTTAGGTTCACTCCCTCTGGGGCACCTGGCATTGGCCACTGTCGATAGACAGGATACTGGGCTAGATGGACCTTTGGTCTGAGCCAGTACGGCTGTTCTTATGTTCTGGGATAGGCAAGGTAGGAAGTAGTCCAGGGGAGTGGCAGGGAGGTTTGTGGTTGCCCAGACCTTTGCTGCTGGAGATAGGGCCCTGGACTGGAACCGAGAGTAGAGGGCAAGCTGGGGTTCCCCCAACAGCCACTGGGTGAGTGGCACAATCTGGGCAGTGAACTTGGAGGCTGTCTGGGACAATGTGTTTTAGCCACCGAGGGAGTGAGCCAGCCAGGATAGTGGACTTAAGGACTGCCTGGGATGGCGAGGAAGATGTTATTACCCTAGGAGGGGAGGACTCGTGTGACTTGGCCGGAGGGCTAAGCCATGAAGATGAGGAGCAAGAAAGGGGGCCACAGACCAGGAGAGTGAGACGACGGGACAAGGAACCACAAGAAGGGCATCAGACTAAAAGAGCCAATCCCTAGAGTGGCCAAGAGGAGGCACTGCCAAGTCATGAGCAGAGATCCCCGTGACAGTGCACCATTATCCAGGCTACTGGTGGATGGTGCTCAGTCTGCTATAGGTCATACATAAATGCACCACAGGATTAAAGACTTCAAAACTAGGGTGTTAGCATCTCCAATTTGTGAGTGAGTGCGCACGTGTAAGAGAGAGAGAGAGAGAGAGAATGCCTGTGTGTGCTAGACAGATGTTGTTGATATCACTGGCTGAGGTAGCTCTTATTCCTGGGTACAAGTATGAGGCATAAGGTTGCCAACTTTCCAATTTCTTAAAGCTAGACACTACAGCCCCCCCACCCCCAAGCCCCTGCCGATCGCCTGCTCCCCACTCCCTCAGGACTCACCTGCCGCCTTCAGAGCTGCACTTGGAGCTGATGCGGAACCTGCCTGCCCATGAGATGCAGGTGGGAAGTAGCTTTGGCTGAGAAGGGGCTGGTACAGGTTCCGGTGCTCCGCCTCATGCTGCCCTGCCTCCTGCATTGGCGCTTCCCAGTCCCCACATCCCGGGCCAGGCTGGCAGGAGACTGGGGACAGGCTGGTGGTGGCGTTTGCAGGTAGCAACTCCCGTTCTAGTACCCTCCAGGCGGCAACTGGACTTTTGATGTCCAGTCAGTACTTCTGACCAGACATCTTACAGGTCCCCTTTCAACTGGAAAGTCCGGTTGAAAACTGAACATCTGGCAACCCCAATCAGGCACCCCAGAGAATGCCCGATCAGCGTTCCATGTTGGATGATTGGGGCACAGAGACACTCTACCCTACACTGATGGAGAGAAAACTGCAGGAACTTGCTGCAGCTGGGTATCAGCTGTTATGTTCAGGTAACATTTGTGATAAAATTGTAAACTGAGGACTTCAGTACAGGGGACAGGTGTAGTGTATTTATTTCATGTCATCCTGGAAGGTGACACTTGCCAATTCCTTGTTCCTGACTGAACTGTTTTTTTATGTTTATTTTACAATTTTCATTTTCTTTAACACCTGTTCCATATTTTGCTAGATTTTATTATTCTGCAACTGTTTTTAACCTCTAAAATCACAAACCAGAACCACTCAGATTAGCTTAATCTACTGGAACGATATTTTCAAGATTGACTAATTTCTGTGTGGGCAGGACCAAATTATGTCCACAGTTACATCTGTGTAATCCTATTGCAATGAGTGGGGTTTCTCAGGAGGGCAGAATTTGACTCAACATTTATTAATTATTGTTCACATTTAACCTGGGATATGGCTGCCCTGTTTAACTAAAAGCTCAGACTTGTTAGGTTTTAGAGTTCTAATAATAGGACAAGAACATTCTATTTGATCAGACTTAGGAAGTGTGAAATAAGAAGTGCCTGCAATCAGCAGGCTGGTTGCACTCCATCAATCCTTGAATGGCACCCTTTTGATAAGCTGCATGTTTTTATGGGTTAAGTAAGTAAACAGTGGCCTCTCTAAATTGGCTGAAAGAACCGAGCCAAACCTTTCTTGCTGCTTTGTACACAGACAGCAATTACCTTTTTTATTTGCTGAAGGAAATGTTCATGCCATGCTCCACTGCATGTTAATTCTGTTTCATGTTCTAGGATAAATATCTGGTTTCAAGCTCTCTGTTAGTGAAGATCATTTTCATCACAGTATGAAAAGTTGGACGTTTTATTGGGAAGACTAGAGAACAATCCAAACATCTCACTACAAGGTGCCATTCACTGTGCTCAGGTTTTGAATGTGATGTCTCAAATGTTAAAACATACATAGGGCTCTGTAACGAGGCTGGTTCTGGCGGGACCCAACTGAGAGTGCCAATTCAGGACAAATTGCTAAAACAGGGCAGTCACAGCCCAATCTGGGGTTTTTTCACCTCTAAGGCAAACCAAACCAGCCAGACAAAGAAGACTTTGGTCTCACCCCACTGGCTAACCACAAGTCACACAGGCAATTCCCGTAGACACTCCAGTTTTCCAGTATTACCACCAGTGCCACTTATTATGGGGACAAATGGTTATGAAAACCAATACCCCAGTAAAAGAAAAAAGGTTCTTTTGATCCCAATGGAATCAATTACATACAGTAATGGCAAAGTTCTTGGTTCAGGCAGTGATAGAATAAACTGCAGGTTTAAATTAAGTCTCTGGAGTACGTTCCCAGCTGGGATGGGTCATTCAGTCCTTTGTTCAGAGCTTTAGTTCGTAGCAAAGTCCCTCCGGAGGTAAGAAGCAGGATTGAAGACAAGATGGAGATGAGGCATTAGCCTTTTATAGTTTTTTTCAGGTGTAAGAACACCTCTTTGTCCTTACTGTGGAAAATTACAGCAAAATGGAGTCTGGAGTTACATGGGCCAGTCCCTGCATACTTTGCTGAGTTGCAAGGTGTATTTGCCTTCTCTCAATGGGTCCATTGTATAGCTGATGGTCCTTAATGGACCATCAAGCAGGCTAGACAGAGCTAACACCAACTTGTCTGGGATGTCTCCCAGAAGCATGGCATAAGTTTGAAATACAGACAGTATAGAGCCAATATTTATAACTTCAACTACAAAATTGATACACACATATAGACAGCATAATCATAACCAGCAAACCATAACCTTGTCTTAGACACCTCATTTGACCCCCTTTATACACGATTTGGTGCCACTACAGGACCATGGTTGCAACAATGATTTATATGGTCCCAGATTATATCAATAACGTCACAGGCTCTGTTTAGCTTCCTCAAAATAAATGCCATCAACTGAGTTCTTCAGTTGCAATATTCATCTCATTCTATGGATATGAATGTGGAAAAATAGCAGTAAGAAAGATGTGTTTGTGGTTTTTTAACATAAACAACCTTATGTATTAATTAGCAAGCTAACTAGCTGTACTACAGCTAGCACTCACTTCAAGTGAAGTACAAAAAGTTAGCATTGTGTAACCTGCACACCTTCTGGGTGTGGTGTGCTATCCCATCTAGTGGCACCGAGACCACTTAGAGAGAGATATAAATTGAGTCTGCTCCACAGCCTTAGCTAAGAGTCAGATGGCTTTTAGCTCATGCTGTAGAGGCTCATGCACTAAGTTCCAGAGACCCCAGGTTCGATCCTGCCCACCGACAACCGGGGTCTGTTGGCGTTACAATTGCACTTAAGGAAAAATCTAAAATCAATTATGACATTCCTGTGCCACTTGGCTGCTAAGACATCTAAAGAAACAGGTTTACAAATATGTTCTATGGTGCATAAATCCACTAGAGGATTTCACACAGTCCCCCATGACATTCTTATAAACAAACTAGGGAAATGTGGTCTACATGAAATTACTAGTGGTTGCACAACTGGTTGAAATTCTGTATTCAAAGAATAGTTTTCAATGGCTCATTGTCAAATGGGAGGGCATATCTAGTGGGCTCCTTTGGGGGTCAATCCTGGGTCCGGTACAATTCAATATTTTCATTAATGATTTGGATAATGGAGTGGAGAGTATACTTATAAAATTAGCATATAAACCAAGCTGAGAGGGGCTGCAAGCACTTTGGGAGGATAGAGTTAGAATTCAAAACGACATTGACAAATTAGAGAATTGGTCTGAAATCAACATGATTAAATGCAATAAAGGCAAGTGCAAAGTACTATACACTGGAAGGCAAAAAATCAATTACACAACTACAAAATGGGAAATGCCTGGCTAGGCAGTAGTACTACTGAAAAGGATCAGGGGTGTGTATAGTGGATGAAAAATTGAATGAGTCAACAATGTGATACAGTTGTGAAAAAAATTATCATTCTGGGGTGCATGAACAGGAATGTTGTATGCAAGATGTAAGGGGTGTAGATAATTGCTCTGCTCTTCTCAGCACTGGTGAGGCCTCAGCTGGAGTATCATGTCCAATTCTGGGTACCACACTTTAGGGAAAATGTGGATAAATTGGAGAGAGTCCAGAGGAGAGCAACAAAAATGGCAAGTGTTTTAGAAAACCTGACCTATGAGGAAGGTTAACAAAGCTATTCATGTTTAGGCTTGAGAAAAGACTGAGAGTGGATCCAATACATCTTCAAAGATTGTAAGTGCTGCTACAAAGAGAATGGTGATCTACTATTCTCCATGTCCACCTAAGGTAGGACAAAAAGTAATGGGCTTAATCTGCAGCAAGGGAGATTTAAATTAGAGATTAGGAAACACTGTCTAACTATAAGGGTGGTTAAGTTCTGGAATATGGTTCTAATGGAGTCTGTGGAATCCCCGTCATTAGAAGCTTTTAAGATTAGGTTGAATAAACACCTGTCAGGGATGATCTAGGTTTACTTGGTCCTGCCTCAGTGCAGGGGGCTGGACTTCATGAATTCTCGAGGTCCCTTTCAACCCATCCTTCTATGATTCCATCACACTAGTGTGTCAGATCAGAAGGCCCAATCTTCCACTGATGTAAATCAGCATATTCACTTCAATGGAGCTACTCCAATTGTCACCAGCTGAAGATTGTGCCCAGAATATTTAGTAGGCTAAATCACAGAGGGTTTGGTACAATAGAGAAGTCCTTCTAATTTGCTATGGGTTTGATATATAAAACAACACTTATTTCCTCTGTGTTGTACCGTCATGACTGCATTCTAACTTTCCAGGACACATGACAAAGAACTTCTTTGCCAAATCAGTTTCATTAAAATAATACATGTGTGTGTGGATCTGGAGAGAGAACAGGCAGGTTGAGGGCTCTACCAAACACTCCCATAATAGATCATTATAGAGAGCAAGAGTACGTGTTGAACTAGTTACCACCTTTGCCTTTCACATCAAAGATTTTGGTTCTTTTCTTGCCTAAAACAAGCACAGTATGTGAAATGAGCTCTGATGCTTCAATCTTTCTTTTAGCACACAGACTATCATCCTATCCTATTACCTTTTCAGAAAACCACTAACATGATTATCTGGTCACAAAGATCGAAAGCTGTCAGATGATGTACTCGAGAAAAATGACAGCCATATACTATACAAGGCAGAATGTGGCTATACAGCAGTAGATGGAAATTAGCCCAAATTGCAATATATATAAAATGTTTTGAAAGCCAACAATTACCATCTTTGTATCTCATTCAGGCTGCTTAATTGAGCTATTGTACTAAAGAAGAGGATTGAAACCTCCAGTATAGTGCACTGGCTGCACTACCAGCACTTAGCACAGGGAACTCATTCAAGCAGCCTTAGTGTATATATGCAACATTCATTTGTTCTGCTGTTTTGTCTACTGCTGTATATTTTATTTCAGATCATTTGCTCTACAGTTAAAATTCCCATTAAATAAATCAATACCTTCACTGAAATATGCTTATTGAGACTTCTGAAGTTTCCTCCATTTCTGTATTTTTATCTGTCATCACAACATTTAAAACAAATTCCCTCTCCTTTCTGATGATGGGTCTAAGTTGGATTCCACTCTTGAATAGCGTTGCAGATTTTAACTAATTTACAAGCAATGCTGGAGAAGACCAAAGACTAGTGGTCAATTCTACTAGCGACAGGAGAGAGATTCCCATTTGAGACACCTTCTGTTAGGGTAATAAGATTTAGTTTGGAATGGGCGAATAACAACAATTGCAAGTGTTCCCAGCAAAAGATTCTAATACTAATACTGAGGGTATGTCTATACTACCTGCCAGATCGGCGGGCTGCGATTGATCCAGAGGGGCTCGATTTATCGCATCTAATCTAGATGTGATAAATCAACCCCCAAGTGCTCTCCCGTTGACTCATATACTCCACCGCTGTGAGAGGTGCAGGCAGAATCGACGGGGGAGCGGCAGCAGTTGACTCACCACAGTGAAGACACTGCAGTGAGTAGATCTAAGTACATCGACTTCAACTACCTTATTCACGTAGCTGAAGCTGCGTAACTTAGATCGATTCTCCCCTATGTGTAGACCAGGCCTGAGAAATACTCAATTTAGATATAAAATGTTCAATTGATATTAAATTTTTTCCTCTTTTCAGCAAGATACTTTTGCTCTTCATTTCATCTCCCCTCAATCTGTTTCTCCCATCGTGCTCCTCTGTGATCTGTCTCATGCTTCTGTTGCTCCACCCCGTTCCCCTCCTGAACATAGTTCCCTGGTCCTCTACGCCCCTGGACATGTTGCACAGCCACCTGATCTTCTCCTTCCCCTGCTCCCCTGGACAGTTAGCTATTATTTGTGAATGTTCCTCTTCTGTTGGTGGCTGGCAGTGCCATAGGCCAGGCCTTAGGGTGACTCCACTCATTCTTTCATACATTAATAGTTTTTAAAGTGAGAAGACATGATTATGATAATCTAGTCTGACCTGCACAATACAGGTCATGGAATTTCACTCAGTTCTCTTATACAGGTGAGGCCTCTAACTAAGGAAGCTCAGCTGTTTCCCCCTCCTTGTTTGTAGCTGCTTTCACACGCCTCTAGCCTCTCCTTTATACTGAGTAGCTTGGCCAGGCACCTGGAAACAAGGAGGAGCAGCAAGCACCATGAGACCAGCCAGCTCTTCATGGTCCATTAGTAAGTGCTTCATGGATCACAGTTTGTCAGTTCCTGGGCTACTCAATGTCATACTGTTATTGCAGGGGCAGGCTGGGGCCAGGTCGCTCGCTGCTGCCAGTGCCAGGCCCCCTACTAACACCCCAGGTTGCTCTGGATCCCGCGTCCCCCTGAAGCACGGGGCACCCCAAAGCATGGGGCCGAGGGCAGTTGCCCCGGTCCATCCTATGGCCAGGTGTGACATTCTATACCTTGGGGGAGCATGCTGTAACCCCCATATTCCTCATTTTCATATAATCCTGATATTACGTATAAAGCATGCCTTGTAAGGTATCAGGGGAAAGGTTATGATCTGCTGAAATTCATTTCTCTATCCATTAACTCTATCCATTTCTCTATCCATATGTATTCTCTATCCATTAATGCATATGAAGTTATGAGAATTGTGTAGTATGATTGTCACTAAAACATGCTGTAAGTTGGGGAATCAGCCAGATATTAGCTCCCCAGAGGCAGCAGCAAGGAAAGTAACCAGGCGGGGTGTCAATCAACCCATCAACAATCATTGTCCAGCAAGGGAGCTACAATGCAATGACTCACCTGCATGAGGCCACACCAGGGGAATTGCTCAACCTTGCTTGGAGAGACTCAGGGTTTGTCTACACTGGCAATTAACAGCGCTGCAACTTTCTAGGTCAAGGGTGTAAAAAAACACCCCCCTGAGCACAGCAAGTGGAGGTGGCTCTCTCCCAGCGCTGCACCGCGACCACACAAGGCACGTTAAAGCGCTGCTGTGGCAGCGCTTTAGCATTACTAGTGTAGCCTAGCCCTCAGTAATGCTCACCTAACTCTGAAGGGGGGGGGCAAAGCCAAGAGGGAAGAGAGGACATGATAAAAGGGAGCGACATTTGCCATGCTCTCTCTCTCTTCCACCTACATCTACAGATACCACCACCACCAAGCTACTGAAGCACTGATCAAAGGGGAGAGCCTGACTGAAGAGCAACCAGTCAGCCAGTGGTGAGAAGCATCTAAGTTTGTAAGGACATTGAAAGTGTTAAGATCAGCTTAGAATGCATTTTGCTTTTATTTAATTTGACCAAATTTGACTTGTTATGCTTTGACTTATAATCACTTAAAATCTACCTTTATAGTTAATAAATTTGTTTGTTTATTCTACCTGAAGCAGTGTGTTTGGTTTGAAGTGTGTCAGAGGCTCCCCTTGGGATAATCAATTTATTTGTTAAATTGATGAACTCATATAAGCTTGCAGCGTCCAGCTGGCATAACTGGACACTGCAAGACGGAGGTTCCTAGGGTTGTGTCTGGGACTGGAGATATTGGCTAGTGGGGGTTCTCACAGCAGAACAGGGTAAGGCTGGCTCCCAGAGTCAAGGATTGGAGAGGCCTAGCAGATCACCGGTCCAGATAACCCCAGAGGGGAACGTCACACCGGCACAGCTCTGCCTGGACCCCGCATCCCCCTGAAGCGTGGGGCCCCCGAAAGTGTGGGGCCTGGGGCAGTTGCCCCGGTCCATCCTATGGGACAGCTCTGCTTGGACCCATTCTGAGCACCAGCAAAAGTTATACAAACCTGGCACCCATGAATGAGACTCCATTCTCACTGTAGCCAAACATAGAAACTCTGACTATCCTAGAAATCAAAGGTGCTGAGATCTCTTAAAGAACCATTAGCATGATTGCTACATTTGTTTTTAGGAATTTTTGAGGTACTACAGCTGTAGCATAACATGATCAACAGCAATAACACTGCCCTCAGATATTGTCATCTGACACTAATTGTATATTAACCTACGGAAAGAAATAATCAGTCTTCCGGATAGCAACCAGGGTAGCATAGCCTCTCTCTTGCAATCAAGTTTCAGCACATTTTTGGTAATGGAAGAGATTTTTCTGTGATTACAGCTACAAGAGAAGTAGCTACAGCAGCATCACATTCACCATGGGAAATCTAAGAGAGCAGCAAGGATCAAGAATGCTCTAATGGCCTCTAGGTGACAGGCTATTGCTAACTTGTTCAGATTATTCTGCTGTTGTGGTCAATGGCTTCCATGTTATACATCTGGGGTGAAATTCTGACACTACCACAGTTAATGGGAGTTTTGCCATTCACTTCAGTATGGTCAGGACTTCAGCACTAGGTCTGCTGCCTGGGACTACCAATCTATTCAACCCATGGACTACTGTGGGATTTCCTTATGAAGCCCCCACAAAATGAATTATGCATCTCACTGGGAAGTTTCAGAAATGTGACAGGGAAGTCTGGATTTCATTGCGGGGGGGGGGGGGGGGGCGGGGAGGGTACTGATGCTTGTTGAAGTCATAGGAATGGAGTAAATTATATTTTAACCTCTTCACTCCCATCCAAATCTGAAACATGGAATGTCCACCCAATGCACAGTCCAGAGTACCCTTTAAAAAATTGTGGCACTAACATGAGTTTTACCACCATTACATTGACCTCACTGCTTGTGTGTTATATCCCTTTCCCCTACCCTTTGTATGGCTATGTCTATTTAGATTGTAAACTCTCTGAGGCAGGGACTATCTAGTACTCTGTGGGGATGTCTGCAGTGCAATTGGAGGTGTGATTTGCACTCGGCTAGGCACACTAACTTTAATCTAGCTAGTGCGCCTAAAAATAGCAATGAAGACAAGACGGCACAGACCCCAGCATGGGCTAGGAATGAGAGTACCTACCAAAGGTTCAGGTGCGCTTGTACGGCCCACACTGCCACATTTGATTGCAGTGTAGACATAACCTGTGTTTGTGCAATGCCTAGTACAATGGGGTACTGTTCTGGGTCAGTCCCTAGGTCCTACTGTAATAAACGTGATTTTTTTTATTATTATGAATCTCCTTTCCTTTTTGTTCTTTCCATAAAGTACAGATGGTAGAGTTTTATTTTAAAAGTCTGATCTAACCACTTCTACATTACAGTGTATATACAGCAGTTAACGAATCACTCTATTTTCACTAGGGAACAATGCTTAAAATTCTGCCCATTTTTACAGTCAAGCCTCCTCTTACTCCTTCTAATTTGACAGGTTTTACTCCAGAAGAGTTATATCATAACTATACACTCTGAGAATCTTATCATGAATATTTAAATATAGCTACCCACTAATTCTCATTTGCTTCAGGTGTTTTTTGCTAGGAGAGATGGTAATATGGAACCATAATAAAGGATCTCCTTGTCAAATTTATCTTCTAGGAGGCTTGAATTAACATGAAACACAGCTGAGGTATCTGTGTTTTGAAGTGCTTGAGAGACTCTTTTAATTGCCACAATCTGTTGTGCCTCTTAGATCTATTTGTGAAGGTGTTCAGCATGGTAGGCGTTTTCCTGATGAGCTTTTCTATGTCTTCTAATGCAGAAATGTTTTGTCTTGTGTCAGATGGTAGAGTTGCTGATATTTAAATGTTTAAGAATGGGACATGAAAGGAAGAAGTCTGAATACTAACAAAAGAAGAAAAGCGGATGAGACAATGGCCGTTAGATGTGATAATATGTGATGTTACATTATTTTATTTAACTCTTTTCCTTACAATAACTGGGACTTAAGAATTTGTCTTTTAGGAATTACCCGTATAACAGTTTTCAAGGATAAAATCAGTTTATGACAACAGCCAAGTAAACTGTGCTGTGTGTATGTGTGTGTGCACACATGCATGTGTGTGTTATTTTTAACTCACTAGAATATAGATATATACCTAGAAATAGATAGGTATATTCTTTAGCTCTGCAATAGATGATTTATATTAGTGGCCTTTTTCTAACATTTCTCTAAATGTTATAAATACAGTAGGATGTTCAGTAATAATGGTCTACTCTCTTTGATTTTCTTTCCAAATGTAGCTATTCTATTCTTTTAAAATCCACTACTGAAAATTACCAATCATCTTTCCATATGGATGTGAATAACTTTGGAGCACAAACTCCACTGTGAAAACTATACTTTGATATTAATGACATTATCTATTATTTTCATAGCAGTAGCAATAATCACATAAAGTGGCAAGTCCAGATCACCAAGTAGTTATTATTTTATACTCCTCATTGTTTGTAAGTAGTGGTGGGTGAAATTCAACAGCTTCATAATTAGAATGCTTATGTAACTCTTATGCAATCTCCCTTCTCCTCCCTCTCATCCTTCTTCCTACCTCTTCCCAATCAGTTTCTTCTTCATTCTGCTGACCACTGACTCCCATATCCCAGTAAGGTCCAATGATTCCTCCCCTAGATCTCTTCCCCTACATCTCTGCCTGCCCCTGTATCTCCTGGGGCTGATGTTGGTATCCTTACTCGGACCGATCTCATACAAATCCCTTAGCCTGCCAAAACTCAATTATGGGTGGTTGCTTAGGTCAGGCACTCTGAAAACCCACCACTACTGCTGTTTAATTGCTGTATTAACTGGAAGTCCCCCGTCCTTTTATTCGGCCATATAAACGATAAAAAAGAAAGCATTTTGTGCCCCTTCTATTCTCCTCAAAATGGAGGTATGCCTGATATTTGCACAGGTATTTATTGATATTTGGAGCATGATTCTGATCTCACACAATGGCATTAACCACTGTTTGCAAGATGAGAATTGAGTGCTCCGAAGATAAATTGTATACCACTCTCATGTATGCCATATGTAATTATTTTAGTCAAGAATTCCTCATCTTTATGTTTCTGATAGAATTGCCAGGATGCCCATTACAGGATGAGGGATAATGGTCTCCCTCCAGATCTGTGTTTAATATTTTAAAACCTCTGATCAGTATTTAATTTGGAGCAATCCCATATTGCATGCAATAGAGGTCTCTCTACTGTTCCACATCTGTTAAATATTTTAAATATTTTAGCTTTATATTTACGGAGCTGGGATGGAGTAGAAAGTCTGTTAATATGAAAAGTGCATGAGGTTATGTTGGGTATTCTGAGAGAGACAGATTTAGCAAGCTTAATAGGAACCATTCAATCCTCTATTGAGATGTCAGATTTGTTTCTCACAGTTTTGCACATTATATTTAACTCTGTTCTTCCCATCAAAAGCAATTCATATATTCCAGCAACACATTCAGGCATGGCTTCCTTCTGATGTCCAACTGCAGTTCTTCAGAATAAATTATACCATGGGCTGTAACAAACATATGCAAAATGACGTATTTGTAAAAATGTCATGGAGCCCAACTTGCTGTCTACAAAGAGATGGGCCCTCTTGATTTGATTATGGGGATCTTGTTAACACCTGACATTTGGATAACACATTTCCAATGCAAACAAAAACTCTTCATATGAAATTTCTAAACCTTTGATCAGTCAAGAATGTAAGACTGGTTAAAACCACATACAATATGTCATTTAAATGTTCCAGATAATTTTCAGCTAGTAGATATACAAGGCTTGAACATCAATAGATGGATGGTATGTTGCCAGCATGTTATTTTCAATCACTCCATTTGGGGTTCAATCCTGCATTTACTGAAATCAATAGGCCATTGACTATAATGAGTCCAGACCTTTATCTTCAAACATATCAAAGACACTTGCCCTCAATGAGTTATATGAATATTAAGTCTTTGTTATAGATACTAGTGTGGCTGGTGCTGCAAGAGCCCAGCCAGACTTTATCTTCTGCAACTCTCCTGCCAGGATTTCATAAAGCGGGATTGGGGTAAATAGGATGCTAGTTACATATAAGGATCAGAGACAATGCATGGGGGGGGGGGGGGGGGAGGGATGTGGGATGCGCCCCAGATTTGCTGCTTGGCTTCTACTGAGCATGCTTGCATGGACTGAGCATGCTCAGTAACACTGCTGAAGCCAGCTGCCCTCACTTTGTCCCTCCACTATAGGCAGGCATGAGTGTCTCTGATAAGGATATCATGGTCACAGGAAGCAACCTAGAAGCCAGTGGGACTCTTAAATATGGCAGACAATCAATAACACTCCCACAGTAGTAACGCATCCTACTATCAAGTCTCAATGCCCTAATTTAAATAGATCTTAGTAACCAGTGATACTCTTGCAAGTCTTAGTGAATAAACTGGGTCATACCAACCCAGAAGTTCTAGAATGTCCCAGTGAATGAACAGTTTTGTGTAGCATGTCACAATTAGAGAGTGGGTTAGTAGAATCTCTATTAAAAAGAAACAAAGAAAGACTCCTTTACTCTACTCTATAATTTACAGCCATAATCTTCCAATGAAACATATATGTAACAGTATTTATTTTTATTTGTGATATCAGAGCACTGGTATTTTGCTGACAATATACACGTATGCAAGACGTTAGTCAAGCTTATGAGACAATTCTGAAAAACTCAACATTTCATTTTAAAATATGTTCTATATTTATAGATTGTAAGTTGGTAAGAAAGATGTAATAAGGCAACCAAGGAGGACTATTAGGAAAGAACCACTCTTAGGGGACTCTACTATAATACAAAAGATGTATTGCTGTTCAGTGAATTACCTTTACAGGCACTTGATCCCTCATTACAGCATTAATCTTTGCACTTTTGATATAGAACTTAATAAGATTAATATTTCATATTGCTCTGAGAGGAACTAATTGCAGAACACCATTGGCCTCTACTCCTGTCATCAACATCTGAGAGTTTCAAAGTCTAAACATGATAAACCATTTACTTATGTTACATTTTGCACTGTCACACTGAATGGCTCTGGCAGGGCCAAGAGGTTTAGTTGTTCTCTCTCAGACAATCTGATAAACCACCCAAATGAATTTACCACACCTCTCCTCTGTGTCCTCTTCTCCCTTCTCCTTCCCCATAGCCAGGGTGCTGCTCTAGCTTACTCTGTCTAGACCAGCTCCCTATGGACTGGTCCACCAGTCGGGCTTCAGCAGATAACATTTTGCTCCACCACTACACTCTCCAGTCCCTGTAACGTACCCTCCCTGCCCCAGAATGCCCCTTCCCTGGCCCCAGCAGCCCGGACAAGCTCCTGTGTTGCAGGGAGGCAGGCAGTGCTTGAATTATGTGGGGGGGGGGGGGGGGGGAGAAAGGGGGCTTAATGACAGTAAGTAACCCTTCCCCACTTTGAATAAAGACAGAAGTGAGGTAGCCCCTAAAAGTAGTAAGGAGGCCAAGCCCTTCAACCCCTCCCCACATAATTTAAGCACTGGGGGGGAGGGATCGATGAGGAAGGCATAGTGCCTGGGGGAATCCCTCGGAAACCCCTATATGGCACCTTTAAGATCACGTTCCAGTAGTGCAAAGTGACCTTCATAGAACCTAGGATCTGGCCTGAAGTGTACAACACAAAACCCAGTTTGGATCGCAGTAAATGACTGGAACTGTAAAACACACAGGAGACATATTATCTGCACCCGGGAAGGGAAAAAAAAGTCACATAATACATAACTTTTCAGGTAGGAAGCTTATTCAACACGACATCAGCTTCCAAGGAAAGCCAATAGCATCTTTTGATTTACAGTTGCAATACCACATCCTCCCTGGGTCGATTTCAGAGGACAAGGTAATATGTTATGAGTCCTAGGAGCTGCAGAGTGAGGTCTTGGATAACTTGCTCAACCCCAAAAGGATAAACACGTCCAGATAAGACAATCATTTAAGAGTCAAGTGCTGTGATTTTAAATGTCACTCTCTGAATGTGTGAATAATAGTGCCATGAGCAATCATCATGGGGGGAAAACAACTCCCCCCGCACAGTTCTGTAAATTCATGACACATAAATAACCCCATGTATGATCTTACAAAGAACCCTCCACAGGACACTGTGAGCATGCACTGAGAGCACCGGTCAAAGGGATTCCTTAGATATGCTAATGACTTCTTAGGGAGCATGCCTCTATGAGCTGAGAGGAAGTGCAACTGACACTGTCCATTAGTAACCCTTGACGGTTCTCATTTAAAAAAAAAATAGTAGTGCAGGAAATGCCTGGATGATAGGGTAAGCAGTCATGTAAATTTGTGCAGGCTGGCAGACAGAGTCTCATCATTCACTTCATGCTGGTTACATCATTTGAAGATATGGCACTTTCTTGGGTGTTTGCAACTGTGTTTGAAGCACACATTCATTGGTAAAATTATTTGCTCACAAACTTAGTGTCTAGCTCTTTCAGGGGGGAAAAAAAGGCCAGCACTTTCAAGCTGTTGTGGCGTTGAACAGATCATTTAATTTTTCAGGATAAGCTTTAAATTTTTTTTATCATCGTCATTTATTTGAAGATTGAAGAGGCAGTTTGGTAAATGAGAGCGTGAGGAAGCATATAGAATTTCACTACTGGAAAACAATATGCTGCAAAAAGTTTACTCACTTTGAAAATTGCTGTGGTTTTAATTTGGTCTACAATCAACTGAGGAGATCGTGAGGTTATTATGTGGGGGTCGTGAGCTGTCAGCCCCGCGAATGGCAGGGCTCTGCACCTGGTGGGGCTGGCAGCCTGAGCCCGTCCGGCAGCCTGAGCCCGTCCAGCTCACTTTGCCTCCAAAGAAAGGGTGCCAACATAGAAGTTTGCCGAAGGTGCCATTTTCCCTAAGGTGGCCCTGGGACTGAGACAACATTAGAGGGCTTGATTGCTCAGCAGCTGAAGAGTTGCATTGAACCGCAGACCAATCAGAACACTGAGATGGGCCAAAAAAAAAAAAGTAATTTATAATTTAACAGTCAGACACACAGGCAGGGGTGGCACTAAGGGAGGGATCACGGGGGCTATAGCCACCCCAAAATTTGCCTTAGCACCCCCTGTTGCCAACCCTCCCAGCGCAAAGATCAAACGTTACGCAGACATAAAGGTGGCTCTCCAGCCGCCCAGCTCTGAAGGCAGCGCTGCAGTCAGCAGCAACGCAGAAGTAAGGGTGGCAATGGGGCGCTAGGTCACCTGTGAAAAACTGACATTGACAAAGTTTCTTCTTGTGCCCCCCCAGTAACTTCTTAATAAAATAATTTTTCTGCTTATAACAACAATTCGATAAAAAATTGTTTTAGTCTTAATTTAAGAGCGACGTGAAAAGGTAAATTAATTTAAAACAATAGGATTATAAATTTAGCATTTAAAATGGTATTAAATATAAAAAATGTGTTTTTAATTTATAAGGGGGAATGCACTCAGAGGCTTGCTGTGTGAAAGGGGTCGCCAATACAAAAAATTTGAGAACCCCTGTGAGTCTAAATTAATATCCATTGCATGCAATGCCATCACATGAAGGTACAGAATTGGCCTCCCTGCTTTCTGATTTTTCCCCTGAGCATTTGGAAATTGCTGAGGAGCCTCCCTGTATTTGAATGGCTGTTTTATGTACAGTAGTAGTCTCAGTTGATATGGAGTAATTTCTGATGGCAAAACTACCTTTTTTTCACCAGCATCTCTAGCTGTCGGGTCAGTTATGGGAAGGGTGATTGTTAACAACTGTCACTGGTGCAAAGATAGGACAAAACAACATGCTGTCTGCTGACAGAGATCAAAACAGTGTTGGTTTGGGTGAGCCTCCTTTCCCCCCTCCTTCTGATATAAAAAAAAAAACATATAGCTTTAATCTTTCAAAGATGAAATAGTAGATTAAAATAAAGAGAAAACTAGGGCCCAGAACCTTAGCTGGTATCAATATAGCACCATGTATTTCACCAGCACATGATCCAGCCCTACATATTTATGATCCAGCCCTACATATTTACAATCCAGATGCCTTTCCCCATAAGTTTATAACATATTTTACAGTACTCCTCCTGGAAAAATCAAACAATTTAATACAGAATGATAACCTTTCTACAGGATCCTTAAACCAGCCTATGCAATTCTATAGCAAAGTTATAATTCTCTCCAGAGTTATGCAGTTTGCTCAGAACAATTCCTATAGAATCCTATACCACAGCACCCTGTAAATTTCATCCCTATTATATTCTATAGGATTTTTCCATAAGGGAGTACAACATTTGGGCCTGAAAGCCTTGAGTGTTCTTTTACAATTGTCCTAGGCTTGTGAGCCTGCAAGGTTCTTTTTCTAAGTAGAAAGAGCATGCTCACCAAGGCAGGTATTTCAAGGTTCTCAGGGCTCTAATATGAAGTTACTTAACAAGTTGCTGAGTGACTCTAAATATTAAATATATTTTACAACTAGATGCTTTGCCAGCTGCAGTACAGCTGTAAGCATTAAATATTTAAAGCGTTGCTTTTCCCAGTTGCTGAATGGCTAAATCTTAACCATACACATTTTCCCCCCCACTGGACCTCATTGGAATACAGCTGACGGTTAAAAGCAACTGTGAGATTTTGTTGCTTTTCAGTTTCTCCCCCAAATCTCATTTTAATCTGTATTTGTGGGACCACCCATCTGATTTACATTGTAAACTGTAACAAAGTGGGAGGAAATTCTGATTCAGAGTGCATGAAAAGAATCCTGAGTTCAGAATACATCATCAAGGCAGAGTGAACATTTCCTGTAAGCACCCTTCTGGGTGAACATCACTGAGTGGGCCTTCACTTCACTTATATTTCAATATGGTAGAAAATAATGTACTTGCTGGATATCTATGTTCACATGCTCAGCAGCATGAGTGTTATGAATGGAGAAAGGAGGTTATAGCAGGGAGAGTTTGGCATGCAGGATACATCCAGATTTAAGATTTCACTGTGCTGAGAAATAATGGTGTAATTTTTGATTGATGGGAGCATCTATAACCCTCAAAGCTGACTGCATCTATTTAGAATGATCATGAGAATTATCCATATACTAGAGCTCCTATAAGATGAAACCTATTCACAGGGACATTAAGCGAGTTCTTCCTTTCTGATGTATAGCGTTTCTTTTCAACTCGCTCTTCTGGGCCTTCTGTAGGGTTTATGCAGCTATCGCATGGTACTGTTATGTATACATATCATTGGGTTACTTTTTAAAATATAAATCAATTTTAATTATATTAACAGTGATTTCTCTTAGTGTAAAATCTTCTAATCAGCTCTATGGAGCATATACAAGATAAGCAGTAGAAAGGACGAATTACCTCTGTTTGAGCAAACAATATAGTTTCTCTGGTTACTTCCATGCTCTAAACAGGAATTTTGCAGCCTATGGTTAAAATGATCATAGTAATAACATTTTCAAATGGAGCAAAGATGGTTCCTATGATTATTTATTTTTATAGTGCCATAAATATGCATAATAAACGAAGCTGGATTTCCTGTCCCAAAGACTGTACGTAATAAGGGCGAGATTGTGTAGTTTAGCTGTGTTCCACCAAAGTCTGTGTGTGCTTCGTTTTAAGCACGTGAGTAGTCCTACTGAAGTCAAAGCATATGCTTAAGTGGTTGCACAGCCCTGAGTCGGGGCATTGCGTAGCTGCACCACCCCAAGAGGCATTGGGCTTTAGAGAGGCATAATGAGGCTGAGGCACTCTGAGTACACTAGGGAAGACAATAACTTGCTAAGTCCTTTTCCGGGTGAAGTTTATTCCCTTCTGCACAGGGGAGGGGGGTAAAGAGCAGGGGCACCATTTCAGATTTTGGTGGTGGTGGTAGGGGGGCAACTTTAACCATGATTCTAAGGGCTACTTAGGCACCAGAAAAATCTTGTTGTTTTTTTTTCCAGATAATTTAGAAATTAGCTGATAGGAGCACTGTATCTAATTCTTATATAAAAAAAGAGGATTTAATAAATATTAGATCCACTCAGCTCTAATACTAACATGTTCTCACATCTTGTGCCAAGTCACTTAAGGAACACTGGTTAGGTTTAAAATGTTAATGTATATTCTCTGTTACTAACTCTTGATTACAACAATTGAAACAATTGTAGAAAAATCTAGATTACTTTCTATCACTAAGCAGTTCACCAAGCTTGGAATAGATCATTTAACTTTGAAAACATCCTACTATGGCAAGGCCCCATGTGTTTATACTGCACCTGCCTGGGGCTCTAGAGGTGTTACCTCACTACAAATAATAGACTAGAAAGGTTATTAAACAGGAGCGAAACAGACACTTTCAAGTGACTTTCACAGTATTGCCAATCCCAAATGTTCAAAAATTGTGAATCAGGCTCACCAAAAATCATGAAATTATGTAAAAATAACAGATTTGGGGTTCTTTTTATTTGCCTTCTGCTTTTTGAGCCTTTAGGGTGCACTGAGGTCACATTTTGAAGCTTTCTCTCCAGCCACCAGGGCTAGAAACTTCATTTTTTCTTTAAGAATAAAGGCTGCAATCATCACATATCGACTTGACTCCAGGAGCTGGGGCTTTAAGGAAAACAATTATCATGAGAATCAAGACAAAATCATGAGAGTTGGCAACACTGCTTTTACTTCTGTTTAAAGGCTAGTTACTTTCCAGAAGGCTCATAAACACAACTCTACAGCAATTGAGTTACAGTTCTCACATGAGAATATTTAAAACCAAACTCCAAGAAAATTTTATATTTTAAAGTTGAGAAAAAAACGGAGACTTCTGAGATATATCAGGGCCACTGTAGGCAGGAAAGGAAAATAAACAGGCCCAGGAGCTCTGGGCAGCTCTTCCTTTAGAAAGAAAGTTGGAGGGTCAAATCTTCTAGTCCAGGGGTTGGCAACGTTTGGCATGCGGCTCGCCAGGGTAAGCACCCTGGCGGGCCGGGCCAGTTTATTTACCTGCTGATGCGGCAGGTTCGGCCAATCGCGGCCCCCACTCGCCGCGGTTTGCCGTCCCGGGCCAATGGGGGCGGTGAGAAGCAGCGCGGGCGAGGGATGTGCTGGCCGCGGCTTCCCAGCGCCCCCAATGGCCCGGGACGGTGAACCGTGGCCAGTGTGGGCTGCGATCGGCCGAACCTGCTGCGTCAGCAGGTAAATAAACTGGCCCAGCCCGCCAAGGTGCTTACCCTGGCGAGCCACATGCCAAACGTTGCCGACCCCTGTTCTAGTCCTTAGTCAACTAAAACTTCTATTGCCATCAGTGCCTCCACTCATAGATAGAAACATCACAGTGAACATGTGAGGTCAATAACTATACACTTCATACTTAAATATCTGAGCCATCTTATCCAGAGTTACACAATTTATATGCATTGGCTCAGGGACTGGATTTTCTGGCATATTCTGAACAGTGCTGAGTACACACATGGTGCCCAGTGAATAATACAAATCATGACAATAATCTCCTCTCATCTGACTCTCATTCTTCATCCTTCCTAAATTCTGTGCTGCTTTTCACGCTGTCAACCATGACATCCATCCTGGGACTGGACCGTTTGCTGGAGTCTCAGAGAACTGGCCACTTTGGTTTTGCTCCCACCTATCAGAATTTTCTTTTTTTTGCAGCATGCAGCACAGAGAGAGAGAGAGAGAGGCTGGTCTGCTGGATAGGGAGCTATCCCTGAAAGACCTGGGTTCTACTCCCCCCATGGACTTCCTGTCTGATCCCCGGCCAGTGCTTTAAGGACAGAATTTCAAAGATTTTTAGGCACCCAAAGATGCAGCTAGATAGCTAGTTTACAAAGCACCAAACCTTCTAAATGCATTTGAAAATCTCACTAGGTGCCTAAATACCATTGAAAATCTGGTCTTTAGTCTGTGTGTGCCTCAGTGCCCCATCTGTACAATGGGTATAACAGCATTGCTCTACCTCACCGAGGGGCTGGGAGGAGAAATAGGTTAGACATTTTGAGGCTCAGCCTCAGATATCATGCTGATGGGGCCACATAAGTACCACAGTAAGAGTGGGAACTTCTCTATACACTGCTAGCCCTTCCCTGGGTTTGACCGCTTCTTTTCACCTATGCTCCCAAACCTCCCCCTTTTCTGAAATTAACCTAGGCTCAGTGCTTTGCTGTATTTTTTCTGACTCTCCTGTGTGTTCTCTCTAAAACAACCCCTCCTCCCTCATGCCCCTCCACAGAGGGATTCCTCTTTTACAGGCTAAAGTTCCATATCCTTAATTTAAACACCAGCCCTTTCTTATCTTAATCACCCTGCCTCTGTTTATAAGCAAAATACTGACTCCCTGCCCCAGGGGCACCTCTCCTCTGCAGAACTTACATTTCACACTAATGCTTTGCTGTAGTTAAGAGCTCCACCTGGAAGCTTGCACACCTCCTGTATAACTTGAGGGGGGGTGGGGGCCCTGCCCTCCCCTGCCCCTGCAAATTGGTGCCCTTGGCAAAGAGGGGCATGCATCCCAGATTCCACCTACTCCTGGCCCAATTTCTCCCTGTAGGGAGCATCTGGGAGGAGCTTTTTCGTTCTGGGTGCTGAGAGGAGTGATGATCTGAGCAGCCCTAATGCAGCCATGTAAGGGTGAGTCTGAATGTAACCCTAAATGAAGACAAAGAACAAACATGAAGGGTTAGAATAGGGCAAGAACAGTACGATTTTGCAATAATGTAGGAGACTAGTGGATGTGCCTCTAAGGTAACAAAGGTTGGTTTTTTTTAAGCAGTGTCTCAGAATTTGTGGAAATGAAAGCCATATTCCAAGGGAAAGTTACTCCACTTAAGAAGTAGGCTTGCTGATGAGAAATAACCACCTCAGATTTTGTTAACACATGGTATCTTTAGTTTCTGCTTTGAGTGAGATTTTACAGTTGAATTGTAAACCACTTGGAGCAGGAAGTTCCAAACGGAAAAGGCACTGCTACTTCTCATTTCCAGGGCAAGCCAAATGGAAAGTAATTTGTCATCACAAATACAAGCCACATTTATTAGTGCTACAGATGTCACACAGAAAGAACTTTTGGATGTGCTCTGAGTATGTTCAAAATTCACAGGATGGTGGCTTGAGATGTTAATGCATACCGTACATCACAGATGATAAAGCACAAGATCATGTAATGTATTGAGCATTCGTTAAAAAATAGCAAAACGGATATCTACATTAGTACATTGTAAATGTGGCTCATTCCTTAGCAAAACAAAATATGTATTAATACCTAGAGACAAAGATTCTACCAACCATTCTGGCCTGAACTAAAACGTAAAGGAGGCTATACCAGAGAGAAAATAACCAAGTGTAAGTCACAAGGCCATTTAAATGACCGTGATGGAACCCCTTTGAATTCAGTATCTGGAAAACTGAGTTACAAAGAGCCATTGAGAACAAAGAATCCACAAACTTTATAGTACAGATGCTCCCCAGGTTATGCAGGACCCAACTTACGCAAATTCGCACTTACGGAAAAAGTTCCATTAGCCAGAAATAGGATTTTCGAGTTGCGGAAATTGTTGCATAACGTACAGGTATACATTTCCGACTTATGCAAAATTCGAGTTACGCAAGGCTTTCCAGAACAGAACGATTGTGTAAGTCTGTACTTACAAAAATATTGTCTTCCTTTAAAAGAAAGATACAATGTTTCATTAATGCTCATGATGTAGCTGTAAAATGACTTGCCTTATGTGAAGCTTTGCTGTACTTGGTCTTATTATGGTATTGAGTCCATGGAAAGCAAATGCAAATTTAAAAAATATACATTGCTATTTCAAATACTGTATTTTTTAAAATGTCGATGCCCGGGGGTGGTGGCAAAGCTAAAAGCTCCCACACATTATCATTTCCTTAATAAATAGTTACCGCTTTCTATTAACTGAGATTAAACTTCGGGTCCACGTTATGTAGGAGACAGTGGTACATTAGCTTCTTACTGTTCTATTTCTGCTTTCACCAAGGTCACTCCGGCTGGTGCAG
The DNA here is from genome assembly GCF_028017835.1 of Emys orbicularis. NCBI lineage: Eukaryota > Metazoa > Chordata > Testudines > Emydidae > Emys > Emys orbicularis. Next base: position 61,777,777 of record NC_088691.1, read on the forward strand.
AAAGAACCAGAGGAGCATAACAACTTTGTGTGAGATCCTTTTTCCCTCTCCCCCTGCCTTGCCCCATAGATCCTGGTCCCCCTTCCTCCCTGCACAGTGCATTGGGACAGTTGGGATATCTCAAGGGCTGTAGTGGATTGTCCATCTCTTGAAGTCTTTAATCAAGACTGAATGCCTTTCTAAGCAAGATGCTCTAGTTCATCCAGAAGTTATGGACTTGATGCAGGATTCACTGAGTGAAGTTCTTTGGTTTGTGTTATACAGGAGGTCAGTCTAGATGACTATAATGACCCCTTTCTGGCCTTAAAAGCAACCAATATATCAGCTGTACCTTCTCAATGAAAAAGGCTATTTTTTAAAAATCAACAGTTTAGAATGTATTGTTTCAGAACACAGCAAAAATTCCAGGGACATCTTCATATTATGGAATCCACTATTTTTCTTCTTGTGCCCTTATGTTTATGGAACAATAGATTTTTTTTCAAGCCCATCAATGTCATCTTACCCTACACTGCAGGGGTGCTGAGAGCCATTCAACCAAACTATAAACCACTTCAAGGCAGGGAGTGCAGTAGCACCCCCAGCTCCAATGCTACTCTATGTGTGTGTGTGTGTGGCTGTGCTTTCAAAATACCTTTAAATTGCTGGCTGTAGTGGAGAGCTCTTAAGATATTTAATTCTGAAGATATTCAGAATGTAGGTCACAATACATGCACTAAATTAATGTTTCAGTGGTCAAAACACTGCCCCATATTGAACTTGCTTTTGTTTCAGTCAGTATTTAATTCTTGGGTCAATAAGTCTTGATGTTCTCCTCAATGCAAGTCAATATCTGGTTAATATTTCATGAGGGAGCTAACCAGCAAGCACCAAATAAATCTGCTTCCTTATGCTGTGGGAAATGAACATGGGTAATCCAAATGATCTGTACAGATCTCTGAGAGAATATTTTGATTTCCCCATACTTTGTTCTGTGTAATGGTACAGGTTACCATTTGATTTCCATTTATCTTGTTGTGTCTACATGCTGCAATTTGGAATCAAATCATTAGCTCAGAACGGCCCGTGTTTTCACTGATAAGCAGGTGATTGATACCCAGGCCTGCCAGACCTTCCTACCAAATATCAATGTGCAGTCTTTCTTTTGTTTGAGTGCCTCAGACATTCAGCCTGAGACTGTAACCTAATGCTATGGCTGTGCTGTTGGTTCAATCCACATGTCTCTTGATACTAGTCATATCTGTCCAGGTTATTAGAAATCTTGGTGTCTTTTTGAAGTCAGATCACTTTTCTGAAGATCATCTCTATATAATATATAATCACAGATTTTAGTCACATAGGGCTAAGTTGTCACAGCCTTTACTTACCTGTGCAGGGGAGTAAGAGGGAGTATGGCCCTCTGGTTACAGTAGAGAAAGCAGGAACTTGTCTGGTATTTCCTATGGTGAGGGGGTGGGAGTGGGAGGAGGAACAACCTTTGCTCCACATCTCCCCGCTAGCAAGAACAGCTGGCTGGGTCCACAGGGAGAAGTAAGCTACTCCACAAAAGGAGGTGAAATAACCCTTCCTGGTATTCCTCCTCCAAACAAGGGGAACTGTGTCTCAGAGTTACCTCCTGGGCCACTCTTGTTGTGCAGTTTAAGGATGTGCTTGAAGTCACAACTCTACCTATCTTAGTTGCTTATATGGCCTCCACTACTGTAGCAGCTGAGCACCTCTCTTTAATGTATTTATTTTCACAACACGTCTGTGACGTAGGGAAGTGCTATTATCCCCCTTTTACAGATGGGAAGCTGAGGCCCAGAAAGACTCAGGCCCAGATACTCAGAGGTACTTAGGGTGCTAACTTCCACCGAAATCAATGGGAGTTAGGTGCCGAAATATGAGGCTCTGACTTTAAGTCACTTGCCCGGTTTCACACAGGAAGTCTGCAGCAAAGCAGGGAATTGAAGCCAGGTCTGCCAAGTCATAGGCTTGTGTCCTGACCCCTGGACCACCCTTCCTCTGAGTAATTGGCTGGGCTGAGAATACTGTTTGACAAGATATATTGGTGGGTCCCTTTGTCATGTTATTTCATTATTGCAATTAATTTATGCAGGACTCCCTACAGTGTCATCCATCAGCTCCAACTAATACAGAAGGGTAGCTGCCTTTAAAAAAAAAAAAAAAATGGCAGTCAGCCTTTTCAGTAGTTAACACTTTCCTAAGTCAGTCCCTGGGCTTGCAATTTTAATTTTTTTAAAATGTACTTTGATTTTATTGCAAAATGTACAGTAAAACAAACAGTGAAATTATGAGAGCTCTAGTAACTTTCCATGAATAAACTGTTTCTCTTGCAGTGGATACCTTGAGCAACACTGACTGCCACATTTTTGGAGGGTTCTTTAGTTTTGCCCCCCACAATTTTGCAGCAGACACCCACTTTGGGCACAAATTAAATAATGTGCATGTTGCTACATAAAGCCACCTTTCCACAAACATTCAGGCCTTGTCTACACATAGAAGTTACACTGGTTTAACTTAAATCTATTTCAAAACCCATTTAGTTAAATCAGTGCCTAACTCTGCACAGACACTCTTTATTTTGACTTAGGAGTGTCTCATTTGGGTTTAGTTTAAATTAGTTCCTAATTGACTTGAGCTAAATTGATATGAGAGGTCAATATGCACTGATTTAACTAAAATTAATTTTAGATCATATGTTTACTAAGAGAGTTGCACCTTTGCCTGTAAGCAATTCCCAGTGCATGGGAGTAGTCTCAGGGCTGGTCTACACTACGAGGTTAGGTCGAATTTAGCCGTGTTAGGTCGATTTTATAAGCAATTCAGCTACACAACCAACCCCATTCCGTCGACCTAACGAGGGGAGTAGCGCTAAAATCGACCTTCTTGGGTCAAATTTGGGGTAGTGCAGATGCAGTGTTGTGCAATTCAACGGTATTGGCCTCCGGGAGCTATCCCACAGTGCTCCAATGTGACCACTCTGGACAGCACTTTCAACTCCAATGCACTAGCCAGGTACACAGGAAAAGCCCCAGGAACTTTTGAATTTCATTTCCTGTTTTGTCAGTGTGGTGAGCTCAGCAGCACAGGTAACCGTGCAGTCCCAGAATCGCAAACGAGTGTCATCATGGAGCGAACGGGAGACACTGGATCTGATTGCTGTATGGGAAGAAGAATCTATGCAGGCAGAACTCCGATCCAGCAGAAGAAATGCTGATATATATGCCAAAATCGCACAGGGCATGGTGGAGAGAGGCTACACCAGGGACATACAGCAGTGCAGCGTGAAAGTCAGTGCAGCGCGAAAGTCAAGGAGCTCAGGCAAGTCTACTTCAAGACAAAGGAGGCAAACGGTCGCTCCAGGTCAGAGCCCTATACATGCCGCTTCTATGATCAGCTGCATGCCATTCTAGGGGGGACCCTACCAGTACCCCACCACTGTCTGTGGACACCTGCAAGGAGGGAGTCTCACACAACACAGAGGAGGATTTTGTGGATGAGGAAGAGGAGGAGGAGAATGTGCAGCAGGCAAGTGGAGAATCTGTTCTACCCAGCAGCCAGGACCTTTTCATCACCCTGGAGCCAATACCCTCCCAAGGTGGGTTCCCGGACCCTGAAGGCAGAGAAGGCACCTCTGGTGAGTGCACATTTGTAACTAACTACACGGGTTAAAAGCAATTGTGTTTAATGTTTGATTTCCAAGAATTGGAATGCATTCGCGGCCAGTACAGCTACTGGAAAAGTCTGTTAACGTGTCTGGGGATGGAGCGGGAATCCTCCAGGGACATCTCCATGAAGCTCTCCTGGAGGTACTCTGAAAGCCTTTGCCTTATTTCATCCTCCACAGTAAGGGAACAGTAAACGGACCCCGTTCATGCTGGGCTGTTTGCACTTGGCTAAAAGGGATCATCCCGGAGAATAGCTACGTGGTGGGGGGAGGGGTGTGCTACACATCCACCCCCAAACCGCAGCCCCTCCTTTTAAATGGCAAACCCAACCGGCATTGCTTTCTATGGGAAAGGAGGGTGCTGCAGTTTGAAAACATTCCCACACGTTATGAAGGCGGAAGAAGCCAATCCCACGTACCCTTTGGCTTACCATGGCTGCCTGGAAACCAAATTCTGTTGCCCAGCCATGTGTGATGTTACCATACCGGCAAGCGCTCAATATAAAAGGCAAAATGTGACCTTGTACCTAAAACACATGTGCTGTCTGCTGTGAATTGCTTTATTCACTGTGAAAAGTCTCCCTTTTGTTCTCAGAAATGTATCTTCTTAAATTTTACTCTCCCTTTTTATCCCCCCTGCAGGTGCAAATATTTTTATGCTCCCCGTATCAACTCTGTCCCTGAGGTTATCACAGATTAGAAGGTAAAAAAACACACTCGCGATGACATGTTTTCTGAGCTCATGCAGTTCTCCCGCACTGATAGGGCACAGCTGAATGCATGGAGGCATTCAGTGGCAGAGGCCAGGAAAGCATACAGTGAGCGTGATCAGAACACGCAGGAGGAGATGCTGAGGCTAATGGGGGAGCCCTGGTCTACACTACGAGTTTAGGTCGAATTTAGCAGTGTTAGGTCGATTTAACCCTGCACCCGTCCACACAACCAATCCTGTTTTGTCTACTTAAAGGTCTCTTAAAATTGATTTCTGTACTCCTCCCCGGTGAGGGGTTTAGCGCTAAAATCAACCTCACTGGGTCGAATTTGGGGTAGTGTGGACGCAATTTGACGGTATTGGCCTCCGGGAGCTATCCCAGAGTGCTCCATTGTGACTGCTCTGGACAGCACTCTCAACTCAGATGCACTGGCCAGGGAGACAGGAAAAGCTCCGGGAACTTTTGAATTTCATTTCCTGTTTGGCCAGCATGGCGAGCTGATCAGCACAGGTGACCATGGAGTCCCAGAATCGCAAAAGAGCTCCAGCATGGACCAAACGTGAGGTACTGGATCTGATCGCTGTATGGGGAGAAGAATCCACGCAGGCAGAACTCCATTCCAAAAGATGAAATGCCAATATATTTGCCAAAATCTCCAAGGGCATGATGGACAGAGGCTACAACAGGGACACACAGCAGTGCCACGTGAAAGTTAAGGAGCTGAGGCAAGCCTACCAAAAAACAAAGGATGCAAATGGTCGCTCCGGGTCAGAGCCCCATACATGCCGGTTCTATGATGAGCTGCATGCAATTCTAGGGGTGGCCCCTACCACTACCCACCACTGTCTGTGGACACCTGCAAGGGGGGAGTTTCACGCCACAGGGATGAGGATTTTGTGGATGATGATGATGAGGAGGTTGAGGATAGCGCACAGCAGGCAAGCGGAGAATCCCTTCTCCCCGGCAGCCAGGAACTGTTCATCACCCTGGAGCCAATACCCTCCCAAGGCAGGTTCCTGGACCATGAAGCCAGAGAAGGCACCTCTGATGAGTGTACCTTTGTAAATATAATACAGGGTTTAAAAGCAAGCGTGTTTAATGATTAATTTAACATGCCAAGCCAGTAGCAAGTAGTTTGGAATCATTGCAGAACAAAACATTGCAGCGAATGGGCCTGGGCTTTGATGGCATTCAAGCAACATCCCCGCTGTTAGTCACGCGGTGGGGTGAGGCCCATTCAGGCTGAGCTGTTCATGTTTGGCTGACCGGGATCTTCCCTGATACTAGCCACGTGGTGGGGGGCGAGGGGGTGAAGCGATCATCCCAGAGAATTGGGTGGGGGGGGGGCATTGGATTGTGCTGCACATTTGCCCTAAAACCGCAGCCCCTCCTTTTAAATGGCCAACCCAACGGGCTTTGCTTGGTATGGGAAATGAGGGTGCTGCTGTTTGAAACCATTCCCACATGTTATGAAGGTTGAAGAAGCCAAAACCCTTTGCCTTACCATGGCTGCTTGCAAGCCAAATTCTGTTGCCCAGCCGAGCGTGTGATGTCTCACACCAAACCGGCAGGCACTCAATATAAGAGGTAAAATGCGACCTTGTACCAAAAGCACATGTGCTATGTAATGTGAATCGCTTGATTCAGTGTGAAATAGTCTTCCCTTTGTTCTCTAAAATGTATCTTTTTGAATACTACTCTCCCTTTTTTCCTCCCACAGCTGCAAATGTTTCTATGCTCCCCCTATCATCTCCGTCCCAGAGGATAGCGCAGATTAGAAGGCAAAAAAAACGCATTCACAACAACATGTTCTCAGAGGTCATGCAGTCCTCCCGCACTGAAAGAGCTCAGCAGAATGCGTGGAGGCAAACAATGGCAGAGTCCAGGAAAGCGTTAAATGAACGCGATGAGAGGAGGGAGGAGGAGGCAGGATGCAATTCTGAGGCTAATGGGGGAGCAAACTGACATGCTGAGGCGTCTGGTGGAACTGCAGGAAAGGCAGCAGGAGCACAGACCACCACTGCAGCCCCTGTATAACTGCCTTCCCTCCTCCCCAAGTTCCATAGCCTCCTCACCCAGATGCCCAAGAATGCGGGGGGGGGGGAGGCTACGGGCACCCAGCCACTCCACCCGAGAGGATTGCCCAAGCAACAGAAGGCTGGCATTCAATAAGTTTTGAACTGTAGTGTGGCCTTGTCCTTCCCTCCTCCCCTCATGAACCACCCCACCTGGTGCTTCCCTCCTCACCCACCCCTCCCAGGCTACCTTGCGAGTTTTCCCCCTATTTGTGCGATGAATTAATAAAGAATGCATGATTTGGAAACAGTAATGACTTTATTGCCTCTGCAAGCGGTGATTGAAGGGGGGAGCTCAATTGGCTTATAGGGAAGTAGAGTCAACCAAGGGGGCGGGTTTTCATCAAGGAGAAACAAACAGAACTGTCACACCGTAGCCTGGCCAGTCATGAAACTGGTTTTCAAAGCTTCTCTGATGCGCAGGGTGCCCAGCTGCGCTCTTCTAATCACCCTGGTGTCTGGTTCTGCGTAATTGGCCACCTGGCGATTTGCCTCAACTTCTCACCCCGCCATAAATGTCTCCCCCTTACTCTCACAGATATTATGGAGCACACAGCAAGCAGCAATAACAATGGGAATATTGGTTTCGCTGAGGTCTAACCAAGTCAGCAAACTGCGCCAGCGAGCTTTTAAAAGTCCAAATGCACATTCTACCACCATTCTGCACTTGCTCAGCCTACAGTTGAACAGCTCCTGACTACTGTCCAGGGTGCCTGTGTATGGCTTCATGAGCCATGGCATTAAGGGGTAGGCTGGGTCCCCAAGGATAACTATAGGCATTTCAACATCCCCAATGGTAATTTTCTGGTCTGGGAAGTAAGTTCCTTCCTGCAGCTGTTCAAAGAGACCAGAGTTCCTGAAGATGCAAACGTCACGCACCTTTCCCAGACATCCCACGTTGATGTCGGTGAAACGTCCCTTGTGATCCACCAGTGCTTGCAGCACCACTGAAAAATACCCCTTGCGGTTTACATACTGGCTGCCTTGGTGACCCAGTGCCAAGATAGGGATATGCGTTCCGTCTATTGCCCCACCACAGTTAGGGAACCCCATTGCAGCAAAGCCATCCAGTATGACCTGCACATTTCCCAGAGTCACTACCCTTGATAGCAGCAGCTCAGTGATTGCATTGGCTACTTGGATCACAGCAGCCCCCACAGTAGATTTGCCCACTCCAAATTGATTCACGACTGACTGGTAGCAGTCAGGTATTGCAAGCTTCCACAGGGCTATTGCCACTCACTTCTTAACTGCCAGGGCAGGTCTCATCTTGGTATTCCTGTGCTTCAGGGTGGGGGAAAGCAACTCACAAAGTTCCATGAAAGTGGCCTTACGCTTGCGAAAGTTTTGCAGCCACTGGGAATCATCCCATACCCACAACACTATGCGGTCCCACCAGTCTGTGCTTGTTTGCCGGGCCCAGAATCGGCATTCCACTATATCAACCTGCCCCACTGCTGCCATGATGTCCCAATTTCCACATCCCGTGCTTTCAGGAACGTCCATGTCCATGTCCTTCTCACAATCGTCCTCGTGTTGGCGGCTCCTAGCCAGCCTCTGCACATACTGCAGGATAATATGCGAGGTGTTTACAATGCTCACAACAGCAGTGCTGAGCTGAGCAGGCTCTATGCTTGCTGTGTTATGGCGTCTGCATGGATAACCCAGGAAAAAAGGCGCGAAACGATTGGCTGCCATTGCTTTCAAGGAGAGAGGGAGGGGAGACTGACGACATGTACCCAAAACCACCCGCAACAATGTTTTTGCCGGATCAGGCATTGGGAGCTTAACCCAGAATTCCAATGGGCAGCAGGGACTGTGGGATAGCTACCCATAGTGCACCACTTTGTGAGTTGGTGCTAGCCATGGTATTGAGGACACACTCCGCTGACCTACTGCGCTTAGTGGGGACATACACAATCGACTGTATAAAATCGCTTTCTAAAGATCGAATTCTATAAAATCAACTTAATTTCGTAATGTAGACATACCCTCAGGGAATGAGAGGGATTATTTGTGTATGCCGGGGTACCTGTGTGTGGAAATGGTTACAGGATCAGGGCCCAAACCCGCTCAATCAAACTTTAAAGACTTAAGTACTTGTAATTTTGTACTTGCAGATGACTCCATAAATGTATGTACATTTGACCTCTGGCACTTCTGTGATCCATATAGGAAATTCTACCTCCTCACCAATGGAGTGAGCACAAGTTAAAGAAGAAACCCTATGTCCAGGACTGTACTAGCACTGTTAATGTCATCCCTGCTCTTTACAAAAAGAAGGAAGTAAACACATAGGCTTGCTGGTTTGTGCTCCATAAGAAACAGAGGTGGGGAAAAATGAATGTTGGCTATGCAGACCGGACAAACACACAGGGAAGTCAACATTACTTTCAAGGTTCTAAGAGGGAACAAGGAACACTGGGACAAAAGAACTACATAAGAGTGGTTGACACTGGGCTTTGTCCTCAGCAGCTCCAGGTATCTGCTGGGTTGCAGCCAAGATGTGGAGAGTCGCAAATCAGATATTTACAGCTTCTCAATCTTGGGGCCAACTGGGAACCAGCTCAACCGCAATGTAATTTAGAGCAGCCTCAAGGCTCCTCTAAACTATATCTGATTGGCTAATGCTCCCAAGGTTCTGTCTGCCAGTTGGGGACAACCAGAGTGAAGCAGTGCTCTGAGTATGCCCCCTCCCTATGGGAATGGTCCCAGCCAGCACCCTATATTGTTTGCTGAGAAAGGGGTGGCCTAAAAGCTGGCTATGCCAGTTCTGCACCATCCAGACTCCCTCACACCGGGAAAACTCCAGCTGGGAAACTTTCTAGCTCCTTTCCTGTGCTCTAAGTGGGACTCAGGATTAAACCTATGTTTTCTAATTACTGTGTTTGTGAAGTTTTGTTTTCCATTAGAAATGGCCCTGAACCAAAACCCTGGCTCCATACAAGCCCAAACATAGGAAACTTTCATTTCTAGAGCAGAACTTTGTAGCTCAGGCACATCTCTATTTACATATTGACCCTTCTGAACACGGGTGTCTTGAGGGAGAATTTTTTAATTACAACTTTTAAGTGTTTGTGTTAATGACAAAGAACTATGCATTCACTGCCATGTTTGATCATCCCTGCAGATGTTGTAGGGTGGATGTGCAGTAATATGTGGCTTTATGATTCTTTGTGAGGTCAAAGTATGAACTTCTATCATCTACGTTTTATGTTTTGAAGATAATCAGAACTGTTTCATATTGGACTCTTGTTTATATTAACACTTTGATATTGGAATGTAGAAACTCTGGGTCTGGAAACAAAACAAATAACTCATATAGATCAATTATATCTGTGGTTCCCAAACTGGTGTCATAGTACTGGCTCTCCTCTTGGTTTCCAAATGAAAAAACAGAACAGATGTGAAAGGAACAGCTGAAATAGACGGTGTGACTAACTTTTTCAAACACAACAAGACAGTTATTGCACCAAAACAAGCTAAAAGGACATATACTTTGCCATTGAGAATAATAGAATCATAGAAACACAGGGCTTTTTTTACACCCTCCCCCATTCTGTCACACCCACACCACCACCAAAAAAAGGAATTTATTTTTTGCAAAAATTAAATAAAAAAAATCAGATTTGTTGGTTAAAATGTTTTGAATTTTGCAAATTCAACAACTGGTTGAATTTTTGGTAGAAAAAAACCCTGTAGCATGAGTGGTTCATGAGACAGTCTGTCTATCTAAGATGTGGCCCACACAAGGAAAAAGTTGGGGAACATTAGTTACTATCTTGACTTGCGTGAAATGGGTATATGTTAATGCAGACATGTTACTGTTACTGACTCTACGATTAAAACAAATTACATGTGTCTTTAATATTGTTCAAATTTTAGCATATGCATCTTCCTTTAAATGTAGTGATACATATTTTCCCTGGAGTTTGTATATTTTATGAGTCAAACGAGTTACATGAATTATCTGTTGGCTTCTCTACCTTTTCTGGGAACACACAACCCTTAAAGGTGGAACCAATAGGTGTTTTGTTTTGCATAGGATGTAGATTCTTACATAAATCAAGATCACTTTCCTCAGAAAAAAGGAAATACTTATCTGATAGTTTTGTGAGAAAAAAATAGGATCTATGCCTATTTAAATTTTGCTTGTAGTATATTGTAAATGAGCTACAAAAGTGCATGTTAAAACCACTGCTAATCTGACAGAAAGTATTTCCAGAAAATGGTTGGTCTTCATCTGCATGTGGCATTGTACCAAATTGCTTTGTAGGGTTCATCTGTCTGATGGCACATCTAAGAGTGCAGCATCACTGTAGTACAGAACTGTAGCTTCAGCACTGGGGAGCGGTCCAAGCCTTGATATGGAACTTCAGCCTTTTCTCTGTGCTTTTGGTCTGTTAAGGACCCTGTTCCTACTCAATTAAAATAGCAAAGGTCCATATAAACTATTTGCTGAGGTAACTGTTGTGAATTACTCTGAAATAACCTGAAAACCAACATGAATTGGCACTGCTTCATTTTCCCTCATGAATATGCATAACTAATGTATAAAATGCTAATCTTGCCCTCCTCCATTTCCTTTCTGCCTTCTCCGTCTGCCCCTTTTGGAATTAAGCACTCATCTCTCATGTAGTGAATAGGGCTCTATTATGTGAAGGGCTGCAGAATTTTAATGAATTGCAAAATATAGTTAATTATGGAAAAAGACATCTTCTGCACTTTTTCATGTAAATTAGACAAATTAATTGGTGTTCAGTATTTTTTTTAAATGCATGCAGCCCTTGGAGGGAAAAAAAAACTTGACAATTCAGCATCAGGATCTTGATAGAGAAAAAAAGAAAAACAGAGAGGGGGCATTTTTGATATGGTGAGCTAATCCAATCTCCAAAGTAAACGCTTCCTAATTCCAATCTAGAACCGTGAGAAAGTTATGGAAGTCTGTTCTCATAAGCTAAATTATTATTTTTTTCAAGTTTTCTGCAGTTTCAGCTCCTGAACCTCAAGAATTAATAGCACTGGCTAGATCTAAACATATCATGGGGTAGGCATTGTGCAAACTTTCCCACACTGTTCTGCCAATGCATCTCCATCCTGATCTTCTCTTTAGATTACACCAGAAATTGTGTCAAATTGTATGGAAGTTCTGTGATGGGAACAAATGTCCATTACAGACTGCAATGAGCACATTTGACTAGTTTTCAGTTATGGCCTATCAGTATTTGAGTCCAAGAGTCACAAAATAAAAAATAAGCCATTATGGGTGAAATCACGGCCCCACTGAAATAAGAGGCAAACTTCATAGACTGAGTGTACAATACAAAGATTTACATAAATTTTGAGATTCTGCTTAATTCAATAATACATTTTAAGGCCTAATTTGAAATCATTGGTGCCTAGATAGGACTTCTGGTTGCTCATATCAAAATTCAGGCACATAAATGGGCATTTCTGTATCTAACTGTCAAATGTGGGATATAGACTTTTGTTAGTTTGAAAATTAGGCTCCCAATTTATTTGCTCTACAAGACGTGTATTTTATTTCATTAAAAAGAAGACTGACACCACGTAATTTCAGGGAATGTTGAGTGTCACTAGACAATGTATTGTAAACATAATTTATAATACAATAATAATACCCAGCTTTTATATAGCCAAATGAACTGTTTCTAAATAACTTCCACAAGATACCTTTTCATGCTTCTGCAGTTGGAAAGCATCCTGGTAGTGTTCTAAAACTAAACACTAAAATTACATTTTATAACACTAAAATTACATTTTAAAATCTGGTCTGTTGTAGGATAAATGCCCCAAATCAGTTAGGGCCAGATTCTGAGTGGTATTTTATTCCTGGAGGAGTCCCAAGGAAATCAATTAATTATCACACACTTGTAGGAATCAGAACACTACTCAGCATTCTGCAGAAATATTGTTTCCCTTTAAATACTATGTGACACAGATGTGGCTTTGCCCTTACTTTTTGTTTTTAATCTGGATTTTGAATGCCTTTATTCGTTCACATAATCCATCTCTCCCTCAAGTTTCTCCAGTCTGGTTTTAGCACATTCTAATTAATGTAGCTTCCAATGGGTTAAGAAAAATAAGTTGTTTTTTTTTCAGGAAAAGAACCCAACCTAGAGTTTTCTGGTTTTGTTCTCCCACCCCCAATTCCTGAACATTATAAATATTTTGCATTATAGAAATGCCCAGAGGCCTCAGTCAGGATCAGGACCCATTGTGTTAGATGCTGTATAAACACATCTGAATAATAATATTAATGCGACCTAGCTATTATGCAGCACTTTTCATTAGCATATCTCAAAGTGCTTTACAAAGGAGGTCATTTTACAGACAGAGGCACAGAGTGGGGAAAGTGACTTGCCCAAGGTCGCCCAACAAGCCTGTGGCAGAGTTGGGAACAGAACTCAAGTCTCTTAAGTTCCAGGCCAGCACTCTATCTACTAGGCCACACTGGGATAAGAGGGAGGCTCTCTTATGGATCAGTAACTGGTTGAAAGACAGGAATAAATGGTCAGTTTTCAGAATGGACAGAGGTAAATAGAGGTGTAACTCAGGGATCTGTACTGGGACCAGTGCTGTTCAACATATTCATAAATTATCTGGAAAAAAGGAGTGAACAGTGAGGTGGCAACATTTGCAGACAATACAAAATTACTCAAGATAGTTAAGTCCGACGCAGACTACGAAGAATTACAAAGGGATTTCATAAAACTGGGTGACTGGGCAACAAAATGGCAGATGAAATTCAATGTTGATAAATGCAAAGTAATGCACATTGGAAAACATAATCCCAACTATACATACAAAATAATAGGATCTAAATTAGCTGTTACCATTCAAGAAAGAGATCTTAAAGTAATTGTGGATAGTTCTCTGAAAACAATCACTCAATTTGCAGCAACAATCAAAAAAGTTAACAGAATTTAGGAACCATTAGGAAAGAGATAAATAAGACAGAAGATATCAAAATACCACTATCTAAATCCATGCTACACCCACACCTTGAGTACTGCATGGTGTGTTGTGGTGGCCCCATTTCAAAAAAGATGTTAGAATTGGAAAAGGTACGAGAAGGGAAACAAAAATGATTAAAGGTATGGAACAGCTTCCATAGTAGGAGAGATTAAAAAGACTGGGACTTTTCAACTTGGAAAAGAGACAACTAAGGGGGGATATGACAGAGGTCTATAAAATCATGAATGGTATGGAGGAAGTGAATACGAAATTGTTATTTACTCCTTCACATAACAGAAGATCTAGGGGTCACCCAATGAAATTAATAGGCAGCATATTTAAAACAAACAAAAGGAAGTACTTCTTCATACAACACATTCAACCTGTGGAACTCTTTGCCAGAGGATGTTGTGAAGGTCAAAAGTATAACTGAGTTCCAAAAAGAACTACATAAGTTCATGGAGGATAGGTCCATCAATGGCTATTAGCCAAGATGGTCAGGGATGCAACCCCATGCTCTTGCTGTCCCTAGCCTCTGACTGCCTGAAGCTGGGAATGGATGACAGGGAATGGATCACTAGTTAATTGCCTGTTCTGTTCATTCCCTCTGAAGCATGTGGCATTTGCTACTGTCGGAAGACAGGATACTGGGCTAGATGGACTATTGTTGTGACCCAGTATGGCCGTTCTTATGTTACATTCTTATGTTCTGTCTGTTCCCCAGTTTACACCAATACAATAAAAGCTGAAAATTGAATTAGGCCCTAAGTGTTTTACAAATATTAATTAATTAATCCAAAAACTATCCCTGTGAGATAGGCACTGTAAGTAAATATTATTCCCATTGTATGGATGGGAAGAATGAAATTGGATGTAACAAATATTAGCATTTAAGGTAACTAAAACTGCTATATGAAAAATGAACTTGAACCTGACAGAAGAATGATAAATGCTTCAATTTTATCAAGGTAACAGTTCAAAGTGATGCAAACCATGGCTGATGGTAACTGATGTAAAGAGAATATCCCTGAAAGATATTAGAGCTGTTTTCCTAAATTAATTTATTTGAAACATGAAATCTTTGCAGACTTTGACTTTTTTTGTTTTTTAAGACATAGACAAGTCATTCAGGAAGTTGAACAGAGAAGTAAATTCCTATCGGGTCAAGTGCAGGCAACTTGTAAGACTGATAGCTAATACTTTCTATTACATTCCATGCTAACAAACTAGGTTTATAACAGAGGAAATTGTTTGCTCTTAGGCTACATTTATGTTTTGTTAGGAACTTTAAAAGATTAGTCAATGTTTTGAGTTAGGAAACATTTTTAATTACATTAGATCCTTAATATCAATTAAAATTTAAATTCTAAAATATTATGCAGAGCTTCAAACTTAAATAATTTTTCTTCCATTCACTATATTCACCAATCTGGTTTATGCATTTGATGTTAGGCTCACTTTCATCTTTGCAGGTAAAGGACGTGATTCAAAGCCCTTTGAAGTCATTATTTTTCCATTGACTTCAATGCATTTTGTATGAGGCTGCTAGTAAACAGCTGTAATTCTAGCAATCTGTTTAACTTTTAAGCACATGCTTAAGTCTGCCTCTATTCAGCAAAGACTTATGCATGTGGTTAAATGTAAGTGTGCGCTTATCTGTTTTGCTGGATAGGGATGGACTTAAGCATGTGTTCACTAAATCATGGCCCCAGAAAATACTCAACCAATGGTTTTATTATCTTATAGGCAGAATTTCTCAGAGTGTTTTATTTCCACGCTCTACCTCTAATTAGGGGTTATCATACGTCCAGGTTTTCCCAGACATTGCCTATTTTTTGATTCTCTGTCTGGGCAGATTTTTCAAATAAGAGGCAATGTCCGGGTTTATGCTGAGCAGATGTTGCAGCTCAGAAAGAGCCCCAAACAGTCCCTCCACTCCATCTGATCAGTCCCTCGCAGCTGCGGGATCCCACCCATCCGGTCCCGGCTCCCAGCCCTGGGGAGCGGGAGAACCCTGCATAGATGTGCTGACCGATGGCTGGTGCTGCATCCCCCGGTCTGCACCAGCCGCCTGCCACCTCGAGAGTGAGGCCCCAGGTCTCCCCTCCAACACCCCACCGATACCCTCTCCAGCGCCCCCAGATACCCTTGCCAGTATACACACACCCCTCCAGTACCCCCCAAATACCTTCTCAGACTCCCTTCCAGTATACACACCCCTCCAGCACTCCCCAAATACCCTCCAGTTTACACACACCCCTCCAGCACCCCACAACTGTACGCACACTCCAGCTCCCCACCCTCTGACAGTGTCCTCTTTTTTGGGAACCTGAAACATGGTAAACCTACCTCTAATTATGTTTGTATGCGATGATCTTAAATTTAATATTTTTAAGAACACAATCATGTATGGATGAAAAGTAAAAACACACCGTCAAAATTGTTTTAGATTTCATCATTTCAAGGACTACATCTTCTTGCCTGTTTAAAAGGCAACTTCCAAAATGGAGTCCCGATCCTGACTAGGGTCTGTAGTTAGAGGTGTGTGAACAACTTATTTCTCAGTTTGCTGGCCAAACCAAAAAATGTGGGGCTTGGGGGTCAATCTGAAACAATTTTTTTTTCAATTTTTTTTTTGCAAACCAAAAATATCAATACATTTCATGTCAGGTGAAATGAAATATTGTGTTTGACCAGAAACCACATGTTTAGTTTCCGAGGGGTTTTAACCTTTTAAAATTAAAATTGAAGTAAAATTCAAAACAAAAAGTCATTCTGAATAAAAAAACTGAAACAGTTCTTTTTGAAAATGTCAAAACAAAATGTTTTGACTTTTTTTCCAATTATTGTCCCTTCCCCCCTCCCACAATAACAATTCAACAAATTTGATACACATTTGCAAAACATTTTGGTCTACCTGAATCTGCTTTCAAATTTTTTTTGCCCATCTCTACCTGTGGGTGCTACAATAATATATATATATATTAGAATAAAAGTAATAAATAAATTCATGTTCCTTCTAATTCTACTAACCATACGTAATTAAGTTCCCTTGATCTACAAAAATGTTGACTATGTCCAGATAACACTGTAATGGTGGATAGCCCTGGCTTTTTCAATGTGAATGCCATTAAATTTAGCATTTTGACTCCAAGGTAACTGACTGGGCGCTGCTGTAATAGATTAGACTGAAGGGCAAACACCACATATTCTGCAGCACATTTCAATCAAGTCTGTCAGCCAAAATTTCCTCAGCTGGTATTATCAATCACAGCATGGTTGATTTAAAAAGATATGTGGTTTCAGGCCCTGATCCTCCACCACCGAAGTCAGTGAGAGCTTTGCCACTGCTTTTGGTAGAAACAGGATCAGTCCATCAGGGAAATAATCTCATAGAATTAAGCTGCCTACTACAGGAACAATTATGATGAAACTGGTCTTGATGAAAGGAAGCAATGTGAGATAGCTCCAGTTTCTCAGCTACAATTATATTGTCTGGAGGAGCACATGAATGTCAAATAGGATTAACCTATCATGCTGGAATAACTGACAAATTTAATTCATTCCCAACCAAAGAGTGAATTCTCTGCAAGGGCCTGATCCAAAGTTCCCTGAAGTAAACGGAAAGATTCCTATTGACTGACTTCAGCGGGCTTCGGATGAGGCCCTAAGTCATCTAGTACAACACTTTAGAGAGAACTAATCAGAACCTTTTATGCTCTGCCTATTTAAATCAAATGTTTTCTGAAGAGGATGATTGCCGTAGCACTGAGGAACAACAGATACCTTGCAAGGCTGTTGTGAAGATTATAATATTTGCCTATATGAAGTGCTTTGACCATGAAAAGCACTATATAAATGCTAAGTATTATTATCTCCACCATGGATAAGGCTGATTGAGAAAAAGTAAATCAGGAGAAAATTTTAAGGTAGACAAAAATATTGTATGTAGTGTCCTCAGTTAACATTATCAAGGCTCAGGTTTTTTGGCTAAATAAGATTTTTTTCACTAACAAAATATATTTGCTAACTTATATTCTCACAGTCCAGATATCTAACTGTTTTTTTCCTGATACACAGCACATTTTACAAAGACAAGCAGCTTTGAATGGGGGTTTCAAAGATGTCACTATTTAGCAACAGCTCCTTTCTGCCTATAACAGAAAAATATCAAAAGGTTTTACTTCAAAATTCTTCATCTTACCATTTCTTGTAAAAAGCAATCATTTTCATCAACTCTGTCTGTTTTCTATACTAGACCATGCTGATAGATGCCCTTTAGTTTAATTTTTTTGCTTGTACTAAAATTACAAGTAAAAGTTGAGAACTCATGGAGGAGGATGGGTGAGGTCCCAGAGGACTGGAGAAGAGCAAACTTAGCACCTATCTTTAAAAATGGCAAACAAAGAGGACCCAGGGAATTATACACCAGTCAGCCTAATTTTAATACCTGCAAAGATATTGGGACAAGTGATTAAACACTCAATTTGTAAGCCCCTAGAGAATAATAGGGTAATAAGTAATAACCAACATGGAATTGTCAAGAACAAATCATGCCTAACCAACCTAATTTCCTTCTTTGACAGGGTTACTGGCCTCGTGGTTGGGGGAAACAGCAGATGTGATGTATCTTGATTATAGTAAGGCGTTTGACATACTCCCACATGACATTCTTATAGGCAAACTAGTGAAACGTAGTCTAGATGAAATTTCTATAAGGTGGGTGCACAATTCCTTGAAAGATTGTATTCAGATAGTAGTTACCAGTGGTTTGCTGTTGGGAGGACGTATCTAGTGCAGTCCTGCAGGAGTCAGTCCTAGGCCTGGGACTATTCAATATTTCCATTAATGACTTGGATAAGGGGGTGGAGTATGCTTATAAAATTTGCAGACGACATCAAGCTGGAGGGGTTGAAAGCACTTTGGAGGACAGGCTTAGCATTCAAAATGGCCTTGACAAACTGGAGAATTGGTCTGAAATCAACAAGATGACATTCAATAAAGATAAGTGCGAAGTGCTACAGATAGGAAGGAAATTTCAAATGCACAGCTACAAAATGGGGAATAACTGTCTCAGCAGCAGTACTGCTGAAAAGGATCTGGGGTTATAATGGATAGCAAATTGAATGAGCCAACAGCACGATGCACTTGCAAAAAAGGCTAATGTCATTTTGGGGTGTATTAATAGGAGTGTTGTACATAATACATGGGAGGTAATTTTCCCTCTTTACTCAACACTGGTGAGGCCTCAGCTGGAATACTGTGTCCAGTTCTGGGTGCTGCACTTTAAGAAAGATGTGGACAAACTGGAGAGAGTCCAGAGTAGAGCAACAAAAATATGACCTATGAGGAAAGGTTAAAAAAACTGGACCTGTTTAGTCTTGAGAAAAGTAGACTGGGGGGATCTGATAACAATCTTCAAATATAAAGGCTGTGATAAAGAGGACTGTGATCAATTGTTCTCCAGGTCCATTGAAGAAGGACAAGAAATAGTGGGCTTCATCTTCAGCAAGGAAGATTTAGGTTAGATATTAGGAAATACTTTTAAACTATAAAGATAGTTAAGCACTGGAATAGGCCTCCAAGAGCAGTTGTGGAATCCCTGTCATTGAAGGTTTTTAAGAACAGCTTAGACAAACACTTGCCAGGGTGATCTAGGTGTAACTTGGTGCTGCCTCAGTGCAGGGGATGGACTAGATGCCCTCTGAAGTTCCCTTCTCCAGCCTTGTATTTCTATGATTCTATATTCACTGCATGCTTTTAAATATGTGGTGATCCATTACATTTTAGAGTTAAAATGCTGTGCTTTTTCACACTTATTCCATGTCCTTAGTGCGAAGAACGTAACCCTTAATTCTCTATTTATTCCCAGTTTCTTCATCATCTATAGATTTTACCCACCTTAGTAGTACAAACATTGTATTTATTTCATTGATCCTCTGTAAAGTTCTGTTTTGCCACCTCAAACTTTTCCAGTGAAAAAACAGCCTTGGCCTCACAATTGAGGTTACTGAGAAACCAATTCCCATGAGGTCAGTGCTCAGTGCACCTCAGGATTTAGCCCTTAAACCTTGTATTATTTTGTTGCAAAAGCAACTTTCCCATCGAAGGGTAAATAGACTTGCACTCAGTATTCCAGACGGAGTCACACTGGTGCCAGCTATCCCTTGCTCCTAGATGACAACAGAGCTTCACTGGTTTACACTAATGACTGGGAGACCCATTGGAAAAAGGTGAATTTTTTGAATGAGTGCTCCCTTTCTCTGTGGTACAGAGGGCCTTTCTGCAGCAACACCAGCATGGTTCTGTTGTGCAGGGCCGGCTCCAGGGTTTTGGCCGCCCCAAGCAGCCAAACAAAAACAAAACAAAAAAAAAAGCTGCAATCGCGATCTGCGGCGGCAATTCAGTGGGAGGTCCTTCGCTCCGAGCAGGAGTGAGGGACCGTCCACCGAATTGCCGTCGAACAGTTGGACGTGCCACCCCTCTCCGAAATGGCCGCCCCAAGCACCTGCTTGGTAAGCTGGTGCCTGGAGCCGGCCCTGCTGTTGTGCATGTGACAAGTGATTTGGGGGAGGCAACACGGGGGCATGCACTCAGCACAGTGTAGAGCTCAGCACAACAGAATTCTATTGTGCTCGAGGCACGAGATCAGCACATGGATCATGAGATCTTTTCCTATAGTGGTTACTCCAGCCATTAGAATGGAGTAACATCCATAGTGACTTTCCTGCCCTTCTGTGGCCTGGGGAGAATAGCCACGAATCTACTTACAAGGTGGTAGTTTCTGAGGACCTCACACTCAGTAACAAATTTATTCTCACAACACCCTGTGAGATAGGGAAGTATTATCCCCATTTCACAGATGGGGAACTGAGGCACAGGGTAGATTAAGTCACTTGCCCAAGGTTAGACAGGAACTGAACCTGGGTTTCCTGACTCTTAGGCCAGCACCTTACCCACTGGGCCATCCTTCCCCCCTGAAAACTCTGCCTCCGTTGGACTTCCCCAGCACCTGACTGATTTCCCCAGGCTGAATGCTGAATGATTTCCCCTGGCTGAGTGAAAACACTTTTCTCATTCATTTTGAATGTCTAGTGTACAAACTATTACAAGCAATCCCATAATCAATATTGTAGTATTTTATGTAAAAATAAAGTAGTAGTCTTGACGCTGAGGGAGCTCTGCTGTTCCGGGTTTGCTCAGAAGGTAGGAGAAACCAACAACTGCAGATTAGCAAAATGGTGATTAGGGATTTCACTGTAATTATTTCACATTCAGCTCACTTTACCATCTGATGGCACAGTCTCCAGTGTTTGAATCTGGCTGCATACTTGCTCAGTCTTTGCTCTGCCTTCAATTTTAGTATTATGCACAAGCTTGGAGCCTTTGTTTATAACGTCTTTATGTCCATATATTTAGGGCTAGAATGTAATGTTACAGTCTGCCTTGAGGAAGGATAGCCCATAGCTGCACTGCCTCGGCAGCAGAACTGACAACAAATATTGAGTCACAATTCCCTCACCTGCTTCCCAATTTCTCTTACGCAAGGTGTTGCGGGTAAATTACTGTATGTTTTTTTGTGGAGTAGCTGTCATCAGCTGATCCTCAGCCTGGGCTCAGCCATAGTCCCTTTCGTAGGTGCTGGAACAAGGGGTGCTGCTGCACCCCCTGGCTTGAAGTGGTTTCCATCATATACAGGGTTTACACTTTGGTTCAATGGCTCTCAGCACCCCCACTACACAATTTGTTCCAGCACCATTGGTCTCTTTCAGTCTCTTGCCCCTGGTGAATCTCACTGTTCCTGGCAGGCATTCAGCTCACTCCAGGGAGTCCCTTTTGAGTCCAATTGCTTCTACTCCCTGGTGGCATTCCAAAGGTCTTGCCACCGGTTGTTGGTTGGGAGTAGCCCCCCATGACCCCTCGCCCATATCAGGCTGCAGTGTCAGTCTGCCCCCACAACCAAGAGTGGGGAGGAAATGCAAACCACTACTCGAGGCTGGGCTCCCCTTGCTGCTGGAGCTCACTGGAAGTCCCTAGCAACCTCTCCTCTTGGGCAAACCTCCCCCTTTTGGGCAGCCAGTGTCACCGTTTCAAGCTCCCCTTCTTCAGGTGGAGCATGTCCTGCAGGTGCAGCTAATTGGCAATGCCTGAGTGTCGGAACACTTATTAGCCTTCCTATCAGTGGGATGGGGCATGTCCCACCATAGCAGCTCACTCCCCTTGGTGCTGACTAATCAGTAAGGGAAAGCAGAACTGGTCCTTCCCGCCCCTAACCTCTTCCCCCTGGGGGACTAATCTGGCAAGTAGTCCCCTGTGCTCCACACCAAGGCTGGAAGTAGCAATGACCTGGGAAAGAAATGGGGGACCTCCTTACCCCCTCCTTTAAAAATAGTACTCAATGTTAGTCAATAGTATGCACCCTGCAAGAAGAATGTCTCCTGTGGGACAGATTCAGTTATAAGGCTTCAGAAAGGTTGGTCCAAAAATTGATCCCTATTCCATTCAGAACAAAAGATGGGCAAACAGAGCCAGATTTTTTTTTTCAAAGGCAGACCAAAGCCACCTAAAACTCAGGCCAAACCACAGTGAAAACTTTTCTTAAAGGTTAAAAATGTATGAATGTATATATCATCATTACATGCCTCATAATTCCCAGTGCTGGCAGAAGCACAAAGACATCTATTCTTGCAAGATTTCTAATGCAATCTTTTAGATTCAAAAGGGTTAGAAACCTTAGATACACTTGCAAAATGGGAGTGTTTATCTTAACTGAACTCCTGAAATGTTCATTCATCAGAACTCCCCGCCCCCATATGAAAAAACTTGCCTTTTTTTTTCTTTTGCCTCCTGCTTCTAAGCCAGTTTTCTATCCCTATTTCATCGATGTCCTAGTTCTATGACTTTATCTTTGCCATTAGGCTCTGGTAGGCAACCTTGTCAAATACCAGGCACTCTAAAGTGTAATTGTAGCCAAGTTCAGTTTTCCTTTTTAAATTTTATTTTATTTCATTTCATGGAATACAGGGCTCTGTCTTCCAGCTTGATTGAAAACATTTCTTTTCTAAATAAATACAATTTAAACCTAAAAACAGTTGAACTGTCAGCATTCTGCTTTTTGCCGTGTCTTCTAGCTCCTACAGTCAGTCTCGCATGCCGGGTTTAATAAACGGAGCTTACACACCTGTAAACTGGCAGGTGGCTGCACATGTGCGGCACACAGGTGGCTGCACATGTGCAGCACACAATCAAGTCTGGAAATTCTAGCAAGTAGTGTCCGCTGGCCTGCACATGTGCAGTAGTTGTCCTTGTGTTGCAGACCGAGGGCATAAGAGGCAGTGTGATCCAATGCCTCTCCAGTTCCTCTTCTTACCGCAAATCCAGCAGGCTCTGAAGCAGAGGGGATTCAGAGTGCGTAGTGGAATACAGATAGGGACCACACATTTCAAAGAACTGCCAGCTATAGGTAAGTAATCTCCATGTCTTCTTTGAGTGCTGGTCCTTATGTGTATTCCACAGGTGGGTGATTGACAAGTAATATTCAGATTGCAGTGGGGTCCGAAGATGCCAGCAGCAAAGATGCTCGAAGTACTGCAGTTCCCACTGCTGCATGATGACCTAGTGTGCAATGGTTTGTGATCGTGTGAATGGAATTCCAGATAGCCATTCTGCATGTGTCTGGTATCGGTACTTCCTGCAGAGATGTTGTAGAGGCAGCTTGTGCTCTGGGGAAATATGCCCTTACCCTGTCAGGTGGCGGGATAGGCACTAAGTGGTAACACATAATGATCCACCCAGAAATCTATTTAGAGATTCTCTGAGAAGATACGGCTTGTCCCTGTGACCTTTCTGCTATGACAAGAAATAGCCTGGGTGAGATTCTGATAGGTTTGGTCCTCTGCAGTTAAAATGCCAAGGCACATCTGATATCAAGGGAATGAAGTCTCCTCTCCTCAGCAGAGTCATGGTATTTTGGAAAGAAAACGGGTAAGTGGGTAGTGGAATTCAGAAATAACCTTTAGGGAGGAATTTAGGATGGAGGTGAAGGGAGAACTTTTCCTTGTGAAAAATAGTATATGATGAGTCTGCCATGAAGGTTCCCATGTTGTTCACCCTTCTGGCTGAGGTGACAGCAAATAAAAATGAAACTTTCATGGACAGGTGGGACATGAAGCATTTTGACAAGGGTTTAAATGGTAGTCTGGTGAGCGCTGACAGGACAAGATTGAGGTCCCCATTGAGCTGTATATTTGATCACTTGCGGAGAAGTCCTGGCTCGGCCTTTCACGAATCTCACTGTCATAGGGCGGTGAGCAAAAATGGAACATCCTTCTATTGGAGGAAGGAAGGCCTTGATTGCTGCAAGATGGACCTGCAGTGGGCTAATGAAAAGATGTGAGTTTTTAAAAACAGGAGATAATCTAAAATGATACCTGCAGAAGGCTGATGATGCTGAGCCCAGGAAGAGAAATATTTCCATTTAGCTAGGTAGCAGATACTAGCTGAGTCTTTCCTACTTTGAGTAGGAGTAGCTTGGACATGTGCTGAAAAAGAATGTTCTAGTTCTGAATCTCATCCAACACCATGCCATGAGGTGGAGTGGGTCTGGATTGGGGTGTCTGATTCTTCCCCCTTCCTGAACAAGGAGATCTGAGAAGGGTGAATTTTTCTAGGAGGCTCCTCAGGAACTCCAGGAACCAAAACTGTCTGAGCTAGTTGGGTGCTAGGAGAGTGACCCTGGCCCTATCATGACAGATCCACAGGGGAATAGGAGAAAAGGCAAACTGGAGTTTATTTGTCCATGACAATAGGAGAGCATCGCCCTGGAGTCATGACCCATAGCTCCTCTGGAACAGGTTAAAAGAAATTTCCTGTTTGTTTGGGAAACGAAAAGATCCCTGTGATGTGTCATTCCATATTCTTTATGAAAATATGCTTATGATATGAATATGACATAACTGAGATATACTTTATGCCAGATGGCTCATGTGAGATATCATTGGAATGATTATGATTTACTGAATGTGATTATCCAATTTGTATGGCTGTATTGTTTCTGTATCTGAAGTTAGGAATATTAACTATGTATCTGTATTTCAACTATGCTACTTTGGGTGGTGCCCAATGCTAACACTTCAGGTACAACAATGGAAAAGACAGACAGGGTGGATGGCCCATCAGGGAGGACAATGGACTGTGAAACGCTTGGCCTTCCTGTGGAAGCTCCATACTGCCCCTGACTCATGGATGCTGTAATTCTACAGAGTCAGGTGGTCTTGTTGCCTGATACTAAAATATTACCTGGGACTTCTTGTAACTTTCCACTGTAAGGGAAGGAGGGTCAAACTAGGGAAACAAAGGACTCCCGCCTTATGCAAATCCTATTTAAGGGTGGGGAGTGAGGTAATCCAGGTTGTCAGTTCTCCCCTGCTACTCCACCCAAGATGACTGCTGGAAACAACTAAGACTGAACTGGGGGAAAGAACTGCTGGACCCAGGCTAAGAGTTACCTGGCCTGTGAAGGACTCTACCTGAAACAAGAACTAGGGTGAGAAATTATTATTTGTAACGAGTTCTTTAGTGAATCTGGCTTAGATTGCCTGCTTTGTATTATTTTCCTCGTAATCTGCTTTGTTCTGTTTCCTACCTCGTTAACTACCTAAAATATACTTTTTATAGTTAATAAACTTATTTCTGGTTTACAATATACCCAGTTTATGTGATTTCCTAACTGGGGGTGGGAGGGCGAGAAGTTGTGTACACCCTCCTCCACATTGAGGGAAGAGGCAAATTTCATATAGTTTTGGGTTTGTACTCCAAGGGGACGGGGTGGACATCTGGGTGCTGTGGCAAGCCCCTTAAGCTGAGCCTTCCCTGAGTGGATCTCTGTCTCTCTATGCAGCTGGGTGTGGCCCTGCCTGTGTGCTTGGCTGGAAAAGGCTGGGGAGCCTAAGCCAGAAAGGCCATGTAAAGGGGACCCAGGCTGGAAGAATAGTCTGGCTGAGTGGCATCCCAGCACACCAGGTGATGTCCCAGGGGGTCCAGCCCGTCACAATCCCATTGAAATGTTCTCTATTGAGTGAACATCTCACTCAGGACAGAGCTGTGTATCTCCCACTTGTGGTCTGCAGAGAAGTGTTTGCTCAGGTTGCCTGCTAAAGAGTTTTGAGCACCTGGAACGTTGTGGCTTGGTGCGGTTTCTGATGCACCAGTTCCAAAGCCTGACTGATTCTAGGCATAGGGGAAGAGATCTTGTTTCACCCTGTTTGTTTATGTAAAGGACCATTGGTGATATTTTCTGACATCAGTTGGACATGGAGAGAATGAATGAGTGGGAGAAAAGCCCTGCATGCCAGGCGGACAGCCCCTAGTTCTAGTATATTGATGTGCAGTCTGGCCTCCCGTGAGGTCCAAGTAGCTTGTATGGTATAGAAGTTCAGGTGAGCACCCCAGTCCTAAAAGACAAATCTGTTACAATGGTGGCACTGAGGGTGGGAATAATGAAGGGGACACTGACTCTTACTCGATCTGGGTTCGACCACCAGGTAAGAGAGGCGATGGCCCTGGTGGGACCGGTCACTCTGGTGTTGATGTGATCTTTGTCTCAGACCAGAGCCAGGCCTGTATGCAGTGATGAATGGTGTCACATCAGTGCATGAAGCCATGTGACCTAGAAGAGAAAGGCACACCTTGACCATAGTTCTTTCGTCTGTGAGTAACCTGTGCTATCAGATTGCTCGTTATCTGAAATCTTTCCCTGGGGAGGAAAGCTCTTGCTGAAAGGGAGTCCAGTGCTGTTCTGATAAAGTTTATCATCTGTGTGGGTATTAAAATGGACTTTTCTTTGTTCAGACAAACACCCAGCACTGCTAGAAGATGGAGCAAGAACAAAGTCACCGATCTAACCTCCTTCTGGGAGCCAATCGTCAAGATATGGGAAAACTGTGTAGCCCTGATGTCTCATTTAGTGTGCCACCAATGGAACCAAGAGATCCTTTTTCTTGCACACTTTACTCTCCAGCATGGGTTTTGTAGTGGTCCTGCACCTATAGGATCCATACACGAAGGCTCACTTGGCCTGGATGGGCTCAGGAGGGATCTCTTCTTTTATGGGCAGATCTGGATGGGGATCTGTCCTTGCGACAATTAGAGTGCCCCCTTCTCTCATGGGAAGCCCGGGAAAAGGAGTCCTTAGGTTTAGCAGCTGTGAGCAATGGAAGAGCTAGCATATCAATGAGAGTGATGCCTCTACCCCAATAGCTAGATATGTATATGGTGCACATTACCTATCTCAGCATCTCTGTGGAGAGGAAAGCTCCATGATGATCTTACTAACAGAAGCAATGAGATTTACTGTACAGGAAAATCTATAAGTAAACCAATATCTTGGAGGACTATCTTCAGCTACCTGGTAAACTTATAAAAACAAATCTTTGTGTTTCCAGTTGCAAAAATGATGGGAAAGCCCAACTATAAAAGTGTCTGCTTGGTTTTTGAGATTTGTTTAAAATATAGGCACCCTGCATCTGTGCCTGTAACTCAGTCTCACTGTACTTGTTACTTCCTGTGGCAAAGTAGGTATAATAGACAAAAGTTGGGAGCAGAGATCTGTGTGCTCTCTTTCAAATCTATAGGCCAGATTCCCATTTAAATTCTGGTCCCTTTGTGCTACCTGAATGGCACAAATAGGCTGAAAAGCAGCCAAATCTGCATGGCTGAGAATTTGTTCAGCATGGGGGAGCTCTCAGTTGGCATAGAGTCAATATAGCTAACCTGTGTAGCATTTCCCTACTTGGGGTTGTTGCAAGAAGCATGTCAGGGCAAGGATGTAGCTGGAACACTTTGCACACCAGCTATGCTCAGCTGGTATATGGCCTCTTGGTGACCATAGCCAGATGGCAGAAGATAGACCAGCCCCCAGGCTGCTCTAAAATTTGTTTTGGCTCATTGTAGTATGAATTTATCCTGAGAATCAGGGAACCATAATAATTGACTCCTGGAACAGAAGCTCAGCTCAGTGTCTGGGTCTATTTAGCTACACAGTGTTTTCCATAGCATGCTTTAACTAGAGACATTTTTTTCCTTCTAAACACCTTGTCTCTGGTTTATTACAAGCCTGCAATTACTCAGCGGCTGCTTTATAGGTCTTACTTAAGTAGCTATAGTAACAATTAGGCATAGTTAGTCATGGTCACACTGTTGACCTGTTCCAGATATAGCAGCTATAGTTGGAGATTTTAAGTTTTTTTTTAAAAAACAAAGCTCCTTCATGTGTGTGACATTTATTTGGTGTTATTCAGTCCAAACACACATCATGTGATTGAAAGCTGTCAACTCTGTGATTTACCCCTCAATTATACAATTTAATAGTTTATGATTTAATGAAGTGTTCAGTAATAAAGTGAACATCCAAGATGAAATTAACACTGAAACTTAATGGTGACATCCAGTATAAATGTCACTCCTGAGCACTTAATTTAAACTCTCTGGAAGCATGGGGTATTTGCAGTTCTTAGTACAGCAAGTCCCATCTGAAATGGCACTAACTTTCAGCAACTAGTTATGAACCACAGCACTGAGCTGAGATCACATACTGACCACTGTGTACTGTGCATGAACCTAGCTTAAATTCTGCCTTTTCTTTTAAGGAGTGTGTGTGGGGGCGTGGTGGGGGTGGGGGAGAGAACTGGAGTGTGTTCATGCTCATCCTCTCTTTTCTTTAAAATAAAACAATGTCTTCAGTCTATCCTGCTTCTCGCTCATAATTATGTTAGCTGATTATGCAAATATCAGAAAGATATAAGTTTGATTTTATCTTCCATCCTTTGGGCTTCAGTATGACCTACACTCCTAAGGACCAATCCAGTAGGAATAGGGGAGAGGCTGGGGTTGGGAAAACAAAACAGAATACACAGTAAACATAAATTCAAAGTGAACAGAGGTGAAAAAAGGCAGGAGGGAAAAATAGAAGGACAAATGTGGCCCCTGGGAGTGCTAGGAGATGAACGTCGCCTCTGTTCTGCACTGTGGCCAATCTACTGGGCAGAAGTCTACTGAGAAGATGCTGGAGACAACTCTATGTTCCCCTGGTGGTATTTCTGTTGGGTCGTGTGGTGAGCCTGCAGCATAAAATGGCTATTCTTCCTCCCTGGGCCACCTCTTAGCCATGTCATGCTTCACCCAACTCTGCAGGCCCCAGAAAGGGTGAACTTACTATGTTGGCTCTGCCCACAGGTCCCCCCTTCCATGGATTCAGGGGCTTCTCAACCATATATTGCTCAGTTTTGCTCCACTTACAGCACAACAGCCTTAATTTTAGTATTTACTGTATATTACAGCACATATTAAACCCAGATACATCATAAGCCATTTAAGATGAGTATGTTAAAATTTACTGAATCATTGATTAACTTGTTTCATTACTGACAGCTGAGCTGGCTATCATTGTACTACATTGTATTCACATCTATGTGTTTCAACGCTGGTACGAATTGTGTGGTGCACAACCTGTAATCAGATGCCATTCTTCAAGGCACTTGGCCTTGAGAGGCAGAATTTCCAGGAAAGAGGCTAAAAACCTGGTAGCCCCAAAAGCAGCTAGACAAGTGAGGCATGCAGGTATCAACAATGAGAGGTGCCTAAATCATTATAGTGGCAATCTGATATCCACTTTAGACAGGAAAAGCAGACAGAGCACTGGTAGTAGAAATGAGGGAGCACAGGGCCTGTAATTATCCTTCATGTGACAATATATGGAAACACATTTATTCAAATTAATTACAAAACCTTATGGAGGAAAGGTTGGAAAGTCATCTGTAAATCTGCTTCATTGAAAGTATCATTTTCCACTCCTGAATTTCATCTACCTAGCATAAAACACATAAGAACTACCCAAAACTCTTAGCATTTTTTGGTCCCTTGAAGGATTAGCAGTTGAAAAAAATGTCCTTCCCCCATTTTCCAATCCAAATGCCTCTACCTCAGCTCCTTTTAGAATCTTCTCAGTCAGTTCCTGAATGAGCAGCTAGCAAGAGCTCCCCTAATACCCCCAACTGTCAATTTTCCAAAATCCACAGAATCTCCAGGTATTCTCCAATGGTGTGAGGAACTCCCCCCACCCCACCCCCATTCTAAAAGCAACACACAGCAAAAGATAGTACCTTAACTTCTGAAGAGAGGTGGGTGGGAATCCTGTGCATGGAGATCTTCAAAAAAGATAAATGACAAGACGGCCATTATTTAGATACCGCCCCACTCCCAAGATATCTACTTTTGGAGAGGGGAAAACTTGAAGGACACTGTATAAAACAGAATTTAAAGATTGCAATCCTATTGTAGAATAAACAGTGAAAAGAGTAAGTCAACAAAGAAAAATGTGTGCTTAACACCCCTCAAAACTTAGGTATCTAAAAACTTCTCAGAGACATGAAGGAACTAAACCTCAAGGACACAAAACCCTTTCACATCTGCCTCCCTGAAACGGTCATCCTGAACCAAGGAGAAATTGAAAGAATAGGTGAATTTAGAAACCCTCATCCTGGAAATGTAGAGCAACACAAATACAGAGTACTCAGACTCCTTGCCTGCAGACAGACAGTAAGCATCATCAGTATTGAATAAAATACCACTAGGCCAATTATGATTCAATCCAAACCTCAGACTGACAATCTTGCCACTGTCTCAGAGTAAGAGCCAGAACATGGCCCTCATCTGCAGTCTGACAGGTAATGGACTCAGGGAAAGACATTAGTCACAGCTCCTTATCCCTGAATGCCAACCCTGCCGCTCCAAAAGCTGGTGTCCAGTGAAAACATCTGGGTGAGCTCTTCCATGCCAGAGAGAATGTTCCATTCAAAGTTTGAAGAGAAGGGCACTGCTAGTCTGGACATGGGGAATGATAATCGATTAGACAGGCCTCATCCATAGGAGGAATCCTTTACTTGAATTTCAGTTCAGAGAGTCCATCTGTCCCTTAAAATTCATGATGAAAATGCTGCTGTCAGGAGTAAATCCTCCATGTAGGAAGCTGATGCCACTGCCTCCCTCTCGGCCTTGACGGCATTTTCCCCCACAGGAGACACCCTGACAAGAGACCTCCCCTATCAGCTGCCATTCTCTCCTGCAGCTCATCTCTGGGGTGCTCATGGCACGGTGGAGGAAACATCTGTGAGTCACTGCAGTAACATACACTGAGGTAATGAGGAGGATCAGGATATTTTCATTTTATGGATGACCACCAAAATGTCAGTCCATCATGACAAATTGGGGGGGGGGAGGGGAGAGGAAGGACAAGAACCAATATGACAAGCACAGCAGAACAATCAGTTGAAATAGCTGAGAGAGGCAGATGGTTATCTCTGACAGATTCACAGCCTTTGAACCTGATGTCTACAAAAGCAATATGTGCAAATGGTAATGATGGTAATTAGCCACCCAACCCCTCGCTCCCCATCACCACACAGAGTTTCAGTTGATAAGTTTTCTGAAGGACACTAAAATCTAGATAAAGTGGGAATCACAATTCTTAAAAGTATAGTTTCAAGTCATTTTGTAATATTATTTTGCTCTTTAAGCCATACTCAGAACAGCATATGCAGGCCAAACAACTTGAGAAACATCACATCGAGAAGCCAAACCGAAACTACAGAGCCCTGTGTGCATGGATACTGCAGAGCTACTTGGAGATGGGGATGGCAGAGAGTTCATGCAAATGAGTTCACCAAACCCCTTATTCCTCAGCTCACTGTCCCTTGCACCCTATGCTACTGCTCACTGATTATTCCTGTTTTGGGAAGTGGAAATGCAGAGTTTAAATCCACCACATTTCCTCTTCATTGGCGAATCACTGCCGTCTGCCTCCCTCTCGGCCTTGACGGCATTTTCCCCCACAGGAGACACCCTGACAAGAGACCTCCCCTATCAGCTGCCAGCTCTCCTGCAGCTCATCTCTGGGGTGCTCATGGCACAGTGGAGGAAACATCTGTGAGTCACTGCAGTAACATACACTGATTTGCACAGGGAGATGAATTGAGTGTCTGTCAAAGCATAGCCAGCTCCACTCGTGGATCAGAATACCTGAAAAGACTGAGTTTAGGTTGGAGTAAGGGGCTAAGTGTGCACTATCCAGCTCACCCAGCTTCTCCCCCTCTCCCCCTGCCAGACCCAGAGGTTTCAGCTCCCCTCAATGTGCAAAAGCAGAGTGCATGTGGCCCTTAATCTGTGTCCATCCATGTGCAGGCTGTGCAGCCTATGTAAATTAGTAGGGATGAGATCCTTAGCCCAAATCCAGCTATTTTCACCACGTAAAAGGGCCCTAAAAGCCCTATATCAAGCCGGGGGAAGATCTCCCCAGCACAGACATGGTGGAATGCTATGCTAGCTCCCAAGGACCTCTTTGCAAACCTGGTGCAAGGGACAGGCAGGAAAAGGGCTGGGATCAGGAGGGGCAGAGACGGAGTGGGCCATGGTTCACATGCTGCAGAGGTTCCATACAGTGCTCTGGCCCACAGACATCCTGGGGAAGTGGCCATAACATGGATGGGACCAGTGCTGCCAACTCAGCTCTGCTGGAGATGGCACATGGTTATTAGCCTTGCCCAGGGGAAACCCCTCTCTGATTGGCTGTCTTTCCTACGTGCCACCTAGGGAAAAGCTAGGGTGATCAGATGTCCCGATTTTATAGGGACAGTCCCGATTTTTGGGTCTTTTTCTTATATAGGCTCCTATTACCTCCTCCACCCCGTCCCAATTTTTCACATTTGCTGTCTGGTCACCCTAGGAAAAGCAGCCCATCAAGGTTGCTGCAAGAATCAGGTCCAGCTCTTCCCCCTCTCCTCAAAAGTCAGAGAAATTGTAGGGGAGGGCGGGGGAGAGGAAGTGATCAATATTATTTTCACAAGAGGGGAGGATGGCGCAGAAAGAGCCCAGAGACTCCAGAGCTAAAAGCATGAGCTGCTACAGCTTGAACTAAAGAGGCAAAAATCTCTAGCTGGGGATATAACAGACTCATATCCCCTTTGGATCAGTAACACAAACACACTCACCAGTGGGTTACAGGAGACATCTAGCGCGCGCACACACACACACACACACACACAGGGTTGCACCAGGAACCTGAACCTACCTTCTGAGAGACAGGTTTTTGATTCTCTCATACCCTCTTACTCTTGTGCAAAGTGTGATATTGAAATATTTTGTATGATATTGAAGTTAGCTTTCTATGGATCATTAAATTATTTCAATTATAGTCGCACCAATTTGCACACAAAAAAAATATGAATGCACCGACATCATTGTTCTTAGCACAGCATTGGAAGTGTCACTAGATGATTAGAAGTAAAAAGAGCATAAAATAAAAAGTTATAGGTCGTACAAAATTAAGAAGCAGCTTTTTTAAGGCATCAGTTAGATATTCAAAATCCAAAGGGACTTTTCCCTATCAAATTATAGTTATTTTGATGTATTATAGATCCAATTCTGGGCCTTCAAACTTAGTTTGTATCTTAAATTATTAGAACATTGCAGTGCTAAATTGAGACCCCTTATTGCAAACCATAATTACTCAGTTTTCCAAAATAAACTTAATATATTAGCTGTGCTTGAGTACCTCAGAACTGAATAGCCATTTGTCATCTTTCACTTGGATTATTCAGTAATATATCAAATTACTAGGCCAAAGGTAAATTCCACATGTGGTAGACATTTTGTATTTTTTCAGTATACTAAGTAATTGGAGGTGATTAGTAAAACTGAATGGAAAAAAATCCTTTAAAAAAAGTGTTCTAACCAATAATTGAGATACTCCTTATGATAAGAAAGTATAATATCATTTTGTATGGTTCATAAACATTCTAAATGAAGTCCAAAATTGGATTTTTATACTTAAAGAGCTTCATTTTTAAGCACCTCAGTTAAAATTCCTTTATCATGCTGCATGACTCAACATTACCTTTGAGACTAAAACTTCATGCAACAAAGCGCCTTAATATTAAAGTTTTATTCAAGTCCCTGGCACAAATGGTCATTTTTATAGAGAATTTCAAAGAGGCTTCAACTCCACAAGGCACTGAGCCCTCACTTTATGACTTCATCCAGGCCCAATTATATCATCTAAGAAAGCCAACTCTAAAACTTTCCAATTACCATTCTGAAATCCATTTTATATGATTAGATTCTCCTATTTCAAATGCCACATCAAATATGGTCCTGCATCATTTTACTGCAGTGAAGCACAAATCATATTTCGTTATATTGTCCAATCATTACATTGTTTGTCTGCCAGTTCACTCCCATAAACATGTCATTTTGAAAAACTCTACTGAGAGAGGCTGGTCTAAGAGATATCAGGAGGAACAAACAAAGTAAGGCACAGACTATTGAAATGACACTGTGAACACCCTTTGGTCATGTCTGCAAGTCTGAGATGGAATGGGACATATGGTTGTACCTGAAACACCATATGCTACCTATCAAAAGTCTCTATTGGAATCTATTTGCTTCTGGCCATTAAATAGCTGCATTTAAACTTAATCCATTTGAATTAGTTATTAGAAGAATGCTGATTGTATAGAGCAGGGATCGGCAACCTTTGGCCTGCGGCCCGCCAGGGTAAGCACCCTGGCAGGCCGGGCCGGTTTGTTTACCTGCCGCGTCTGCAGGTTCGGCCGATCGTGGCTCCCACTGGCCACGGTTCGCTGTCCCAGGCCAATAAGGGCTGTGGGAAGCGGCGCAAGCCGAGGGATGTGCTGGCCGTCCTTCCGGCAGCCCCCATTGGCCTGAAGCAGCGAACTGCAGCCAGTGGGAGCCGCAATCGGCCAAACCTGCGGATGCGGCAGGTAAACAAACCCTGGCATAGAGAAGTGTCCACAGCCTCAGATGAGATCTGGGAAACAGTTTTTAAATTTAAATTTAAATTTGCTATTTTTAAATTTAACATACTAAAACACTTGAAGATACCCCCAAAATTCACATTCTCAGATGCAACTGTGGTGTGTGAACGTGTTTTTTGTGTGTGTGTGTGGTTTCTTTGACATTGAATTCTATTGCGTGAGTGCACCCAGAATCAGCAATGCACATAAGTATGTGCATAATTTTAAATACTCGAATAGTCTCATTGTCTACTCACATGCTTATGGTTAGGCACATGTTTAAGTACCTTGCTGAATCAAGGCCTCAGTCAGAACCAAACAGGGGAACAGATTTTGTTTCTGTGAATATATGAATAGTTTTGTGGGAACTGTTTGGATTTTTGGACGAGACAAAAACCAGTTTCGATCACTTTCCTAACAAAAAATCTCCTTTCTGAAGAAATGTTAAAATTATACAATAGTAAAATTCCATCTGGAACAACTTGTGAAAAGCTCAGATTTCATACATAACTATTGACATTGGGAGAAATTAATTCTGTATAGAGGGTCAGCACTTAAAGGACGTTAGTGGGACTTAAATGGTGCATAGATCCATAGCACTGAGATGACTTTCATCCTGTGTGAACATTGGCATTTTTGCACAGTTCTAAGGTAAAGTAGGGAATGCTGCAATGAAAACCTAAAATCTCTGTAGATGAAGCAGCCCTGTTGTTACTGACTACCTCTCATTTTTTCATTTTAGCTATTAGTTTTGATGTAATGCAAAATCTATCAGTTTCTGGGCAAAATGACGTTCTGCATAATTTAAAGGGCACCCTTTGTTTCTAGATCCCTGTGCACTCAAATCCAAATAGTCCCCCTTCCCCAGACGACCGCATTGAGGGAACCTTTGACTTCAGATGCATATGAAAGGGCAAGACGAATAAATGCAGCATCATCCCCAGGATGCAGAGTGGATTGTAGGTGTCACTAAACAGTCCATTGTAAACACCTGATATTTGCAGTGCTGGCAACAGGAAGAAACCATCAACTATAATAACTACAGAGGTGTTTTGGAAGCATGAGGCTAGGGCCGAGGTGTTTTCATGGAGACAGATCCCAAGCCCTCATGTGGTGTGCATCCTTGGGTCTCCACAGACACCAGAGATAACCGGGATGTAATAAATGTAGGAACTTCCTGGATAGGGACTGGGAGGTCTCTAATTACTGCTTAAGGCACGACTCTTTGTATTTATGTCCACACACTACATGGGGTCAGAAGTGAGTGGATCCCTCTTTCTAAACAAGGAGTGAAGGAAAGAAGAGAGACCCCCAGACTGACAGAGTGGTGAGTGAGTGGGGTAAGTGGAAAATCAGGAAGGAGACCAGTGAAAGATGCTGCACTGAGACAGGGCTCTGCCTGCTGCAACAGAGCCCATAGCACCAATGTCTCTGTTAAAGAAGTTTGATTTTGTTAACTCAGGCAGCTGGCCTTGCTGGATCCATACATCTCAGGATTCTGGATGCCTTCTGATTTAACAGAGAAAGCACAAGAATACCAGATATACGCCTTGATACATGCCATTGGTGATGCTGCTGTTGACATCCTATATACTGTAACCTCACACTACTGAGGAAAAGACAGACTACTCCAAAGTGAAAGAGGCTTTTGATCCCATGTAATAGGCAGACAGAATATTATATATAAAAGGTCCAAACTTAATAAGAGGTACAGGAACAAGGGGAAACAACTGAGACTATTATTACTGGAATTCACAGTTTTGCTGAACATTATAAATATGGAACGCTAAAGAACTAATAAGAGAGAGGACAGTTGTTGGCACAAGAGACACCAATTTATCAGCACAGCATCAGTTAGACCCAGATCTCACAGTAACAAAAGCTATAGGAAAAGTAAAACTGCAAGCAACCATAAGGCAACAGCAGTGTGATTTAAATGCTAGCAGAATAAGGGAGACTGCATCAGACAATACCGACACAGTGAAGAGAATGTGACAGAAGCAGTCAGACAAAGTTTCCAACATAAGAGCAGTGCACAACTAGAGAGTGTGAGACCAAACAACCTTAAAAGGCGGGAAGCTTGGAAAAGCTGTGGAAGATGTAGCAAGAAACCAAGCCACAGCTGGCACCAATGAAGAAGCGGAATGTAGGAAATGCCACAAAATGGGATATTTTGCAATAGCGTGCAGGTCACCAAGAGTAGTGGAAACAATCTAAGAGGAAGTGTTATCATCAGATAACAATGAGTCCATACATCTAGGGACGTTAACCTCAACAGAACAGACAACACGTTGGTACACGAGCATGAATCTAAATGGTCAAAAAACCTTAAATTTAAAACTATATTGGGGCAGTGTAGTGGGGCTAGGCTGATTGGGGAAGCAGCCACAGCTGCGGCCACACCCCAGTCAGGCCACAGCTGACCCTATAAAAGGGCTGTGAGCCAGGAGCTGAGGCAGTCTCTCTCTTGCTCTGGAGAGAAGTACCTGGCTGCCTGGGAGCTCAGTGTACCGGGAATAGAGCAGTGCTGGGGAAAGGGAGGAGGAGCTGGGGAGCTCTGGCCTGGCAACACCCCAGGCTGCGGGCCTTGGGAAAGGCCAAAGTAAAGGTGCAACCTGGGGTTAGGCAGAGGCAGCTGGTCTGACCCCCTTGCCAATGATGAGTGGCCTTTACAGACGGCAGTTTGCCCCAGTGAGCGGAGGGCTAGATGATGACTGGCAGTAGCCACTAAGGCAAGGTGGGTGAGAGGGTTCGGGGTTCCCCTGGGAGGGGAGACCCAGAGCAGGGGTACTGCAGAGGGCAGAATCCCAGGGTAAGGGGCACTGGGGTCTGGGAGGGACCCGGGGGCCTGAGGCAGGTGAACCACCGGCCAGCAGAGGGTGCTCCGAGCTGGAATTGAGCTAATTCCCAGGACAACTAGCAGGAGGTGCCGCACCAGTGAGTCTCACTTCGCTACAGGCAGCAATCACTGAAACTCCAAAAAAGATGTTCAGATCTGCAAAGACCTAATAAACTTCTACATGGAGCTAGTAACAATACATTGGATGTTTGTGGCCAGTTCCTTGGGAAACTGGACAAAGGATGGAAAGTTCTTCAACAAATAATATATGTAATACAAGGACTGACAACTCCCCTACTAGAGTTGCCAGTAATATAAGGACTGCACCTACTTGAGAGACTGGAATGCATTAATAGCAAAAAACAAACTATACATGAGATATATCACCATGTCTTCACAGGGCTAGAAGAGCTGTCAGGGGAGTACAAAATAAAGTTGGTGCTATCAGTGACCCTCTTTGCTCTCCCAGCCCCTTGCTCTGGCTTTGTGTGGACCTGACACAACTTAATAAAAGTGTGTGCAGAGAAAGACACATGCTTCCTGGAGCTGACTGGACATTAGCTCAATTATCAGAAGCCAAAGACCACTTAAAGTTACAGCAGGCTTCTAGCAAACCCTCCTTGCTAAAGAAGCTATACCATTAACTACATTCATCACACCATTTGGAAGATACTGTTTCAGTTGGCTTCTATTCTGTACATCTTCAGCATCAGAACATTTTCAAAAGAGAATCTCACAGATCATGTCAAATTTGCCTGGCATCCTTGGCCGTGCAGATGTTATGTTGGTATCTGGTAGAAATACAAATGAACATGATGAGTGACCACATGCAGTTTAGATATGCTTCCAACAGACTGGCCTCACTCGGAAAGAGAAATGTGAATTTGGAAAGGAGCAGATAAAATCTTTAGGATACATAATTAGCAAACAAGGAATTCAGCTGGATGCAGACAAACTCAAGACATTACTCACTTTACAGAAACCCAAAGATGTTTCTGCTGTAAAAAGATTCCTGGGCATAACAAACCATTCTGGGAATTTTTCTGAAAGTTAACTCATCTAAAAAAACGCTTATGAGATTTCCTTAGTGGTCACAATATATGGATCTGGGGTAGCTCACAACAACACACATTTAATAAAAGAACTACTGACATCTCCACCTTTGAAACACTCTTCAGTAAACTATCCAACAACAGAATCAGCAGATGCATCTTCATATGGTTTAGGAGCAGTGTTCACATAAAAGCAGCCAGAAGGAGACCAGAGATCTATTGCATTCATATCAAGAGGTCTCATAGAAACTAAACAGTGGTATGCTCAGGTGGGAAAACCAAGCTCTAGCAGTCACTTGGGTCTGTGAATGGCTCAGTGCACATGAATTTTAACACAGAAACAGGGCACAAGGCCTTAGTGGCACTATTGGGTTCAAAACCACAGGATGACCTTCCACCTAGGATTCACAGATTTAGACAACAGCTGATGTGATTTTCTTTCAACACTGAATGCATACTAGGGAAAGCACCTATAGCAACAGACACAGAGCCCCAGTTGAGCAACCACCAATGGAAGAAGAAAAGATTGTAGAGAAAGATGTCAAAATCTACAATGACCTTGTTCTGGCAGCAATTCCAGCATCTGCCAGCCGAGTTCAGCAAATTAGAGACAAACAACTAAAGGATGAGACTTGCCAGAAATTGACTCAGCTTTGCCAAAGAGGGTGGAGTCAAAGGAGTCCACTTTCAACAGACCTGCTACCATACTGGCAGGACCAAAATCACAAAATGACCTTCATATGGCTGATGGCCTAATTCTGAAAGGATGACACATTCTTATCCCTGCAGTTCTTCAGAAAGGGATGGTCTCCAAAATTCATGTGGGACACCAAGGTATAAACAAATGCAGAGTATGACCCCAACAAACTGTATGGTGGTCTGGTCTGAGTAGGCAAATTCAGACCTTAACAGGCTGCAACATATGTAACAAGGGAAAAACAAACAAACAAACAAACACACAAACAATCACCAGGACCATTACTCTCTACAAAGCTACCTGACAGATCCTGACAGTGGGTAGTCACAGATTTCTTTTTCTGGAAAGGAAACACATACATTATTGTAGTCCATTATTTCTCCAGGTATATTGGCTTGGCTATATGTACACACACTTTGCTGGCAAAGGTCATCCAAAAATTAATGTCAGCATTTGCAAGACATGGAGTTCCTGAAGTCCTTATATCTGATAATGAGTCTCAATTTACCTCTGAAACATTTCTAGTTGTTGCAAAGGATTTTGATTTTGAACATCATAGTAGTAATCTACATTACCCCCAGAGGGGTGGAGAAAGCAATGCAGAGTTTAAAAAGACTTCTGCAAAACATCAGTGGACCCACATAAAGCACTCCTGGCATATAGTCCAACACTGCTTGCATCTGGACTATCTCCAGCAGAACTTCTGATGGGAAGATGACTAAGGACATCTTTACCTGTAGCACCCATACAGCTTAACCCTAAGTGGCCCAACCTGAAGGTATTTAGAAAATTCATATGGAATAAAATCTCTGTGTTCAGTACCGAACAAAAGCACTACCTGAACTGAGACCAGGAAACAGAGTTTAGCTCAAAAGCTTCCAGACGTTTGGAACTGTTCAGAACATGGCAGCAACTCCCAGATCCTACCTAGTGGAGACTACAAATGGACTTCTCTGGAGGAACTCGGTTTATTTTTCAATATTTCCCAATATAACAAAGAGAGGATCTGGAACCTGCAGGTACGCTATCAGGAAGTGAGGCCCCTCTCCACAGGGAACTCCACACACGAACTCAACAGAAGTGAGAACATAGTCTGGAAGACTGATCAGCCTTGATCTTTAGAATACTTCTCAGGACTATTTAAATACAATAGTTTTAAGGAATCTGAAATTTGTTTTGAATTGTTGTGTGTATATACTTTGATTTATAATTTAAGTTTTAATATTTTATTATAAAGAAAGGCAGATGAGGAGTGGCTATAGAGTTTCACAGTTACCAGAAGGGCCATGATGTGTTGCAGCGGGGAGCTTAATAAATGTAGGAACTTCCTGGTTAGAGAGTTATGTAATTGCTCCTGAAAGCATGGCTCTTTGTGTTAATCATCTTGCACTACACCTCACCGGGCACTTTCATGCATACAATCACAGATAAATGTGGCAGGTGTTTTCTGTATGCTCACAAGCTGGCCATACTTGTAAATGCACCAGAACCATGGTGTAAAGTCTGACATGCACATACTCCTGCTGTTCAAAACACCAACACCAAATGCTGGTCCATTTAATCTGTTAGTCATTTTAGCACTGTCTCCCAGTAAGACAAACTGGATGATGCTTATGGGAATCTGTGCTGGTCCCATAACACCAAGTTAAAGTTTTCCTTTCCATTCCCTATGTTTTTTCTTACAAGGCTGCATGCTGACCTCACAAGTTTTTAACAGCCAAATGTTAGTAAAAAGTAACAGTTAAGATTAAAGCAAGGGGTTTTGTAGAATTTCCACTCAATCTTCTGGCATTAGTGTGAGAGTTGAACTCACATTGTCAACATATCGTTAGGCCTTGATATTGAAGCAAGAGGAAAAAATAATTAATATAACTATAACTAAAAACAGATGTTCTTTTTTTCGTACTTCAGAGTTGATTTGTAATCAATAGCAGGAAATACATAGTGTGATAAAGTTCCTCCTCTACCTTGGTGGATCCTGCACTTATTGGCGGATTTTGATAGCCTCAAAGATTCACAGTAGCCCTCAGTTTGGCCACTTTCGTGGCTTCAAATCTGCTGTTCACTCAGATAAGCTCATCACTGGCCAGTATGGGGGAAAAAGAGTAAGAACAATCCCCGCAGTTTCTGCTGATCCACCATGTGGGTCGGGGAACAGCCCAGAGACCTTCCCCTCTGGTGGAACCTTCTGTGTTGGCTCAGGAGTTGGGTGGTTTGGGGGGAACCCGGGCCCGCCCTCTACCCCAGGTTCCAGCCCAGGGCCCTGTGGACTGCAGCTGTCTAGAGTGCCTTCTAGAACAGCTGCGCGACAGCTACAATTCCCCATGGGCTACTTCCCCATGGCCTCCTCCCAACACCTTCTTTGTCCTCACCACAAGACCTTCCTCCTGATGTCTGTTAACGCTTGTACTCCTCAGTCCTCCAGCAGCACATCCTCTCACTCCCAGCTCCTTACGCACACCTCACTAACTGGAGTGAGAGCCTTTTTTAAACCAGGTGTCCTGATTAGCCTTAATTAATTCTAGCAGCTTCCCAATTGGCTACAGGTGTCCTAATTAGCCTGCCTGCCTTAATTAGTTCTAGAAAGTTCCTGAGTGTTCTGGAATAGTCCCTGTTATCTTACCCAGGGAAAAGGGACCTGCTTAACCTGGAACTAATGTATCTACCTTCGACCGCTCTCTTGTAGCCATCTGGCCTGACCCTGTCACAATAGGAAGCAACGTCAGTCACTCACTGCTTACTGCAAGTTTATTGTGGGAAATTCTGACAAGAGATTAAGGAGAAAACAGCACTTTAGCTTATTAACCCTATTAATACAGACCAGTGCCCAGCTTAATGAATGTATTTAAAAGTTTGGAGTCAAGTGAAGGGAGCTTTGTTCCAGGATCTGGGAGGCTTTTGAGGAGAGAGAGAAAGAAAACAGGGAAGAGGAAGGGGGATTAAATAGGTGGCAGGTATACTGAGTCAGTGCTAATCAAATGTCCCAGCATGCACCAGGGGCACTGTGCTGTAAGAAGTACTTGGATAAGATGTAAAACTGATGTCATGACCATTTGTGGTCATAAATGGTGCCATGATGCTTTTCATAAAATTATGAACCGCAATTTGCAGAACACCAATTTGGGTAATTCTTACTAATGAGATTAATACAGCTAAATATATTCTTCTTACCTGAATCCAGTTTGGCAGAAGAACTAATGGTTAGAGCACAGAATGCAAGTCAGGAGTCTTGAGATCCATTCCTGGTTCTACTACCGACTCACTGCATGATTTTAGGCAAGTCTTTGTGTTTAAGTTTACCCAGTCAGGATGGTTGTGAGACATAAGTAATATGCAAAGTGCTTTGCACTTAGCATATGAACAATATTGTAGAGGAGCAAAATATGGTCAGAAACTAATGTCTCTCTTATAGGATGGTATTTGCTGAACTGAGAAATGATGCAAGTGCACTGGAGTGATTCTGTCTCTAATAAACAGGAGGAATTGCTCCTACCATATAAGAATAACATGTGACTATTTCCTGAAGTGGAAATGAAAGACTGCAACGTTTGTTCCAGGTACTACTACTCTTCAAAATCAGGCTTTTCTTTTTGAAATCCAAAGATAAGTAACTTTGATAAAAAGCATGCAGATCAAGCACTCCTCTGATGCCTGCTCTTGGACCTTAGTTTCTCCTTTAGAATTTTAGACTATGATATTAGGATGTCTGTCTGACTTTCTTGCACCTACATCATATGCTTTTTTAAAAAGGAATACATGATTTATTACCCAAATACAAAGAGCATGAAACTGATTCATAGCTTTTAGCTTCTCTACATCCTCTAGCTATGGTTAGGAGACATTTCAAAAGGATATTTGGGTAGGTAGGGAACTCTAACTTATTTTATATTATATTGTCATAGAGGAGTCTCTGCTAAATGGTTCCATGACTTCCTCCATCTGCCAGTATCAATGCCAGTTTGGGGCTGGATACTGCATTCCTGGCACATATACACCTCCTGAAATTCACTGATTCACAGCCAGATTCAGACACCCTTGCTCGTGTTCAGTAGCAACTTACATAAAGAGTCACATTGATATCAATGGGACTATTGTGGGATAAGGCTGTGAAAATAAGAGTATCACATCTGGTGCTCAGTTTCTAGTTACACTCCTGGATCAGAAATAGTAAAAAGTGACAAGTACTCATTACGATACAGCTAAGTTTATCCAGATAATTATTTGTATTACAGTCTTGCAGAGTACAATGGCCCCCAGGGTCCTCTCTATCATCCCCTCTGCCCTGTAATGCATTTAATGTATAATAAATAAATACAAATACATTAAAATAAAACCCACTCAAAGATTATCATGGAACTGCCCTGAGTCTTGCAAACCACTGCTCTGTTTGTATGGTACATCCCTTTCTGTCAGACCATGTCAGTTTTAACTATTTAGGTGGTGATCCTGCAAGTTGTAATGCCTGTAACTGGCTTCAATGGGACTCTGAACAGGCAGACCATTACAGTTTTCAGGATTAGGAATTTAGTTTGTAAGCCTTTCTGGGTAGGGACCATCTCTCACTCTATATGCATACAGCATTTTTCATAAGGAGGTCTTGATCTCAACTGGAGTCTCCACTGGAATACAAATGATAAATAATGATAATCCATTCACTATACATAGCTAATACCTAACGGTTTGAACTTTGGACACTAAAAGGTTGGGCTCTGAATAACTTGTAGATTTGTTTTCATTAAAATGTGTTTTACATTGTTTGCTTAGAACATCTTTTCTGAAAGCGTATGAAATAACCAAATACTTGGGTGGTGCTTGTGGAGGGGGGTTATCTATCCTCTTCATTCAGTGATTGAACTGGGAACAAGGAAATTGCTAGCCTTGCCCCAACCTAACATCTGGGCCATGATCAGTCTGATGGCCCTTTCTCTGCCCCAAATGAACCATGATCTTCTACAAAATTCTCCCTCCCACTTTTCCATGTTAATACTCTGATCTAAGTCGACTCCCAAAATAAATATATGGCCATACCTCGGATGCATTGCTCAGAATGAGATCAAACACTGGCGGCCACAACCACCCAAGAAGTGGCAATATTCCAATAGGTCACATACCACTGTCATATGTTAAAGTGAT
Source organism: Emys orbicularis (assembly GCF_028017835.1). Taxonomy (NCBI): domain Eukaryota; kingdom Metazoa; phylum Chordata; order Testudines; family Emydidae; genus Emys; species Emys orbicularis. The sequence goes on from NC_088691.1 coordinate 61,821,798, forward strand.
GAGAACATTACCCTGGGTTAATGCAATAATTTCAACCATGAAATAAAAATAATGAAATACTTTGTAACTTTAATAAACCTCCACATGTCCCTATGTAAATTATAATTGTTCCATACTCTACATATTAAAAAAATCATTAATTACAATTAAAAATAAATTAATACATCTGTCAAAGATATGCACTCCTTTTTCACCTCATGTGACAGTGATGTCCTCCGACAAGTCCAGTTTGATACCCTTTAACACAGCTTGGATAGTACCTTACATCACAAAGGACTGCTTATGGAGCAATAGTCAGTGCGGGCAAGGTGTCACAATCTGGCCCTTAGTGAATGAAGGTTCTCCCTAGCTCTTTCCTCCTCACCCAGACAGTTCCCCTCAACACACAGAGCCAGCTATCCTCTGATACCCACAGTCAGGTTTCCCACAAGTTCCCTTCCCCCTTATCCACAGGGCAAGCTCTGGTCTCCATCACTCACTCATCCTACAGCAGTTTCCTCCCTCCTGGCTCCTGCCTCTGCCCATTCTTCCATAGTAACAAACAGCATCCTTTGGTAGACAGGACCAGAGCTCCCAGGTAGAAATGCAACCACATAAACCATTTTTGGAAACAAAACAGGAGTGCAAATCCATACATCTGCTTTGAGGGAGTCAACAACAAGGTGGTAATAAGTTGGGGCAGAGAGAGCAGGGCCACATTCCTTTCATCACCTCAAGAAGGTTGTGTCTTCACTTCTGGGCCCACTCCCGGAGACAGGGAGTATTGTGCTGCTGCAGGAGCGGAACAGCACCAGTATCAAAGGAAAGGAAAAAAGCCAGTACTGGCCATACAGATTTTACTGAAAATAGCTCACAAGTTAAAGTACCCATGAGAAAGTGAATGCTGCTTCTTTACACAAATGTGATACCCATAAAAGCAGATGTACTAGAAGAAGGTTAGAAGTTACATGGTCAGTGTCAATTAGAGCTAACTCAATTACCTGTTCCACGCCCTGGGTTAGTCTGACTTAATTCAGAGCTCCCAAGTGGAGGTTTATGAGCCCCTTAAAGAATTGTCCCTAATTGCAGGCCTTGCTTAACTCAGAGTGCTTTTCTAACCCTTTCCTAACATGGATGTTTTAATACAAATGACATTGGTATGACAAATGCTTCTGCACAGCTCTCTGCAGCCAGATCTGTTTCATTGTCTATAAGCGAAGTGGAAGGCAGATTTATAGGAAAGCAATCATTAGTAACCATCCTGAGTGGCCCCAGTGTTACATACGAGGTCCTAGAGCTCCAGAGATACCAGCCCAGGCCTGTTTTGCATTCCTGGGCTTCTGGTGTCACAACAAATTAGATCCCTTCAGAAACCTGCCCCTCCTTCTCCACTTCCGCTCATCACACAAGATACACAATTCATTTTAATGGGGCTATGCCAACTAACACCAGCTCAGGATCCAGCTAATTAGTGTTGACTAGTGCCACACATGCACATCCTAGGGCAGACTGTCTCTTTACAAGGATGAGATATTCCTTTTCTGTGTTTTTCATACATGTGAAATGTTTTGTCTCTGCTATAGATGGAAACAGTAGTACACCTCTACCCCGATATAACGCAGTAAAGCAGTGCTCCGGGGGGGGGGAGGGGGAGGGGGAGGGCGCCGCACCTCCGGTGGATCAAAGCAAGTTCGATATAACGCGGTTTCACCTATAATGCGGTAAGATTTTTTGGCTCCCGAGGACAGCGTTATATCGAGGTAGAGGTGTACTTTTTTCCTCATTTGGCTCAAGTCACTGCAATAAGTTAGTATATGATTTTGATTTATGATTAGTTTTCCATAATGAACAAAACAAAATGTACACAATCACCCGTCTGGGCAAATAATTTCTTGACAATACTTGCGAGACAAATGGTATACTAAGACACAACACATGAATAATAAATGGGCATTTTAGCATTATATATTTGCCAGCACATAAGATATGTAGGATTTAGTAGAGATTCAGAGTTGTCTTACTTAAACCTGTTTTATTTGTGTTTAATTGAGTCAGTATTTTACATGATCTCTGTCTCTGGTAAATCTTTATGTTATTTTAATTCTGAAGAATGTTCCTAATTCATAATTAGCTGTTTAATTATATTTCAAGTCAATGCATTTTACAAAAAACAGCGGCCATGAAGCTGCAGTCCTTAAATAAACAAAACTCCATTGATTTCAGTGGGAGTTGTGATACCTGTCTCAGGTCCTAAATTAACAATAAATTATAATGTTATCCCAGATACTCTCCCTAAAATGAGCGGGGGGATGGGGGGAAAGAGAGAGAACTGGACAACCTTTGAAAATGTTTAGAAAAAGATAAAAAAGTAACCAATTATAACTGCGCCCAGTGGGACATTAAAAAGAGATTAAATAAATCTCCACACAATTCAACTGTGTGTTTACTACTCATGACTTCTGAGGTCTGTTTATTTTAAGGAAATTTGCACCGGTTTCACTCCATTGACGGGATGGGCTGCACTGTTGTAGCTTGTTTTTGTATATTCTAAATTTAGCTACACCAGTAGAAGTCCCGTTCTATGCCTGCACAGGGGTTTGCATTGGTCTAATTAATTAATTTATGTCACTATTACAGCTTCTTAGTGAATTTGGATACTATTCCTCCAATATCTGTGCACAACCATGTGAATGGCTCTCTGTCCCTAGAAGCTTGATCAAGATTCAAAGGGAATGTGAGAAATCTGAATTTGAAGGGCAAACTGCTAACGTTTCTAGAATGTCTCCTGGACAGATATCCCTGGATATGCAACGTTAGGAGGTTTCAGTCATGTACACTGACCCCTTTTGCTGGGGTTTTACTTTTGGATTACTTCTCATGGAGTTTTCCTCCTTTCATGATCCCCTGTGCAGATTTTGGTGTGGTGTGGTGATCCCCAGTTGAGACTGTTGGGCCTGGTCTACACTAGGAGTTTATATTGAATTTAGCGCCGTTACATCGAATTAACCCTGCACCCGTCCACACCACGAAGCTATTTAGTTCGACATAGAGCTCTCTTAAATTCGACTTCTGTACTCCTCGAAAACGAGAGGAGTAGCACTAAATTCGAAATGGCAATATCGAATTAGGCTAGGTGTGGATGGAAATCGACGGTAATAGCTCCGGGAGCTATCCCACAGTGCACCACTCTGTTGACGCTCTGGACAGCACTTCGAGCTCGGATGCTCTGACCAGCCACACAGGAAAAGCCCCGGGAAAATTTGAATTCCTTTTCCTGTCTGGGCAGTTTGAATCTCATTTTCTGTTTGGACAGCGTGGAGAGCTCAGCAGCACTGGCAACGATGTAGAGCACTCCAGCAGAGATGGCCGTGCAATCTAATAGAAAGAGGGCCCCAGCATGGACTGATCGGGAAGTCTTGGATCTCATCGCTGTGTGGGGCGATGAGTCCGTGCTTTCAGAGCTGCGCTCCAAAAGAAGGAATGCAAAGATCTACGAGAAGATCTCTAAAGCCATGGCAGAGAGAGGATACAGCCGGGATGCAACGCAGTGCCGCGTGAAAATCAAGGAGCTGAGACAAGGCTACCAAAAAACCAAAGAGGCAAACCGACGCTCCGGATCCCAGCCCCACACATCACGTTTCTACGAGGCACTGCATTCCATCCTAGGTGCGGCCGCCACCACTACCCCACCAGTGACCGTGGACTCATAGGATGGGATATTGTCCACGGCCGGTTCCTTGTCGGAAATGTTAGCGGACGGGGAAGATGAGGAAGGAGATGAGGAGGACGAGGCAGTCGACAGCGCTTGCACCGCTGATTTCCCCGACAGCCAGGAGCTCTTCATCACCCTTACCGAGATCCCCTACCAACCGTCCACAGCCGTTACCCCGGACACCGAATCAGGGGAAGGATCAAGCAGTGAGTGCTTTAAACATCTAAACATGTAATTTTAACATAACTGGAATATTTATATTGTTAAGAATGGGCTTTTCATTCACTCAGTTAAACATAGAAACTTTTATTTATAACAAAACAGGAATATTAACTGTATTAGCAATTTGGTGTTCATGATTTATTTGGCTCAGTCAACTATTTAGTCCTAACTATGTATAAAAAATCAAATAATGTCCGGATATTCATGATTAGGCCACCACAGGACGCTCCACTCTGTAGTCCCTTATACTGCACTTAAACGAAAAGACGGTCAATGTGCCCGGGAATTGACAGAGTCTCCTCCTGGGATAGCTCAGCATAGCTCTCCTGGAGGTACCGCTCAAGCATGCGCATCAGGTTCTGTGGCAGGGCGATCTTGTTCGGTCCACCGTGGTAACACACGTTCCCACGCCATGAGTCCATTGAGTAGTCCGGGATCATGGCACGGCACAGCATGGCGGCATACGGCCCTGGCCTCTGCATGGTCTCCCGAAGCATTCTTCCCCTCTCGCTCTCCGAGATCCTCATTAGAGTTATATCGCACATGACGCCCTGCTTTAAATTAGGGAGGGGAATGTTAGTATTGGGACTGCTTTACAGCCACGCGGTGGAGGCGGCAGAGGGGCAGCATACAGTGATCTTTCCCGGGGACAGCCGCGAGGTGGTGGGACAGGGGCAGAGCTCATGCTTCCCTGATTGCTGCCAGCAGAGAGTGGCCTTGCATTCAGTGCGAAAGGAGCCCAGTGCTACTATTACATTTTTAAGCTGACACAAGTCTACGGCTTACCATGTTTTCCTGCAACAAAAGTAGAGGTGTCCTGCCACGCTTCTCTGATCGCAACTGCAAGACCCCAGGCACTGAAGGCGAGGGCCGAAAATTCGACCTTGTCCTGAGTGCGCATGTGAAAGGTGCAGTGCATGGTGTTGTTCACAGAGAAAGACTATGTTCTTTGTTAGCAACTTCATTTATCTGTCTCAGGAATTCACTCCCTTTTTCCCATTCCCACAGACACATCTGCGACTGTCTCCCAACCCAGCCTGGCATCACACTCCCAGAGGCTAGCGCAGATTAGGAGAAGGAAGAAGAAGACGCGTGAAGACATGTTTTATGAACTTATGGACTGCTCACGAGAGCAGGCAGCCCAGACGACACAGTGGAGGGAGAACTTGTCACAAATGCACAGAGCAGTCATGGAACGGGAGGAGAGGTGGCGCCAGGAGGACCAGCAGGCTACTCAAACCCTGCTTGGACTAATGAGGGAGCAAACGGAGACGCTCCGGCGCCTAGTGGATGTTCTGCAAGACCGGAGGCAGGAGGACAGAGCCCTGCTGCTGTCTATCTCTAACCGCCCTCCCCCGCCACCAAGTCCCACACCCCCCTCACCAAAAGTCCAAAGAAGGAGGGGCGGCAAGGGCCGTTAAAACTTTCAGTCAGCCCCTGCACACTGCTGCAGCAATGTAAGGCTCTCGTTCCACAAAGTTTGAAAAGTCCTTTCCTACCCATCTCACAGAAGCCCACGTCCAAGTTTCCTCCCCCCCCCTTTCATGTGCGGTTCATAATAAAACATCTGTTTCTGTTAAGTACTGTTTCCGAGAGTGTCTTTTAGAGGGGATACTGTCTGAAGGGGGGGAAGGGGTTTGTTACTTGGACAGGACAGTCACCTTTAGCAGGCTACAGAGGCGGGGGCAGGTCCAGCATCAGGACACATACACAGTGCAGTCACCAGTTACCCTGGTCAGTCTGGGAGGCGGTTTTCATGTTCTGGGGTGCGAGGGGGTTGATCTGTGACTTTGTGGCGTGGGAGGGCAGTTAGAGATCTTATGCCGCGGTCCTTATCCTGGATCACAGAGCCACGCAGCAGGGGGTCTGTTACCCTCCGCCCCCTGCCAGAAAGTCACTTGGCCGACACATACACGCAGTCCCGCCCAGGACTGCTGGCAGGCTCCGTTGAAACAACCAATCCAGCACTGCGGAGCCTGTCAGTCCCGGAGTTTAGAAGCATCATTTGCATCAGAACACTAAACCCGCCCCCCGCCACAGTCTGCGTCCCCGGTTTAAAACATTCCCGCGAAAACAGTAAGAAAGAGAACCTTGTTCATTAACAAAACGGAACAGATTTTATTTGTTGGGAAGGTGGTGAAGGGGGTATGTAACTTGGAAGGATAGTCAACAGTAACTGGGTAAAGAAACGGGGGCAGGTTCAGCATCTGTGTCCACAAAGTAAACAGTCACTGGAGACCCTGCTCAGTCAGGAACCTGGCTTTCAAAGCCTCCCTGATGCACAGCGCGTCCTGCTGGGATCTTCTAATCGCCCAGCTGTCTGGCTGGGCGTACTCAGAAGCCAGGCTATTTGCCTCAACCTCCCACCCCGCCATAAAGGTCTCCCCCTTGCTCTCACACAGATTGTGGAGCACACAGCAAGCAGCTATCACAATGGGGATATTGGTCTCGCTGAGATCACAGCGAGTGAGTAAGCTTCTCCATCTCCCCTTGAGACGGCCAAAAGCACACTCCACCACCATTCTGCACTTGCTCAGCCGGTAGTTGAAGAGTTCTTTCCCTGAGTCCAGTGCGCCAGTGTAGGGCTTCATGAGCCAGGGCATGAGCGGGTATGCAGGGTCCCCGAGGATGACTGTAGGCATCTCCACATCCCCAACAGTTACTTTGTGGTCCGGGAAGTAAAGACCTTCCTGCAGCCGTCTAAACAGACCAGAGTTCCTGAAAACCCGAGCGTCATGAACCTTGCCAGGCCATCCAACGTTGATATTAGTAAAACGTCCCCGATGGTCCACCAGTGCTTGCAGCACCATGGAAAAGTATCCCTTTCTGTTTATGTACTGGCTGGCCTGGTGGTCCGGTCCCAGGATAGGGATGTGAGTCCCATCTATAGCCCCACCGCAGTTTGGGAATCCCATCTCGGCAAAGCCATCTATGATGAGCTCCACGTTTCCCAGGGTCACTACCTTTGATAGCAGTAGCTTGACGATTGCCTTGGCTACTTGCATGACAGCAACCCCCACGGTAGACTTGCCCACACCAAAGTGGTTAGCGATGGACCGGTAGCTGTCTGGCGTTGCAAGCTTCCAGAGGGCTATGGCCACTCGCTTCTGGACAGTCAGGGCTGCCCACATCCGGGTGTCCTTTCGCTTCAGGGCAGGGGACAACAACTCACACAGTTCGAGGAAAGTCCCCTTCCGCATGCGAAAGTTGCGCAGCCACTGGGATTCATCCCAGACCTGCAGCACTATGCGGTCCCACCAGTCCGTGCTTGTTTCACGGGCCCAGAATCGCCGTTCAACAGTATCCACAAGACCCAGTGACAGCGAGATGTCCTGGGCGCTGGGTCTCATGTTTTCTGAGAGGTCGGAGCTAGTGTCCGACTTCATGCCGTCACGGTGGTGCCGTAGCCTCCTCTCCTGATTTATCTGCAGCTGCCTCTGGTAAAGGTGGATGAGAAGCTGCGATGCGTTGAGAACTGCCACAACTGCAGCGATGGTCGCAGCGGGATCCATGCTCGCACTGCTGTGGCGTCCGCGCTGTCAGTAATCAGAAAAGTGCGCGAACTGATTTCCCGCCGGCGCTTTCAGGGAGGGCGGGAGGGCGTGAGTGACGGACGGATGACGACAGGCACCAAAAAGCACCCTCGACACATTTTTTTACCCAGAAGGCATTTGGGGCTCGACCCAGAATTCCAATGGGCAGCGGGGACTGCGGGAACTGTGGGATAGCTGCCCACAGTGCACCGCTTCCAATGTCGACGCTTGCCCCGTTAGTGTGGACTCACAAAGTCTCACAAAGTCGAATTACTGTCCTTAGTGTGGACACACACGTTTGACTTTGTAATATCGATTCCACATAGTCGAATTAACTAAAATCGAAGTACTCTCTTAGTGTAGACATACCCTTGGTTATACCAAAATACTGTACATACAGCAATCTTAATACATTTAAAACCAGCTACATTTCTAACTTATTCTAACTAATTTGGACTTCTTTAAAAGCCACTGTGGCTTGTACTTTGAAAGTTGTTTGCCGCTGTGCCCAAACAGAAAAGACACAAGCCTTGACAATGCATTTTGACGAATACATAGGCTGCCACATTCCCAGTTCTCTGCCTCTCGTCTGGAGAGATTACAGTCTTTTAAAGGGCATCAATAATTAAATTACTCAAACAAATAACCATCAAAACTCAATTCAATATGCATTAAACAAACACCCCCCCCTTTTTTTTTATGGACTTGCGGAAAAGGAAAATAAAAGTTCTCTCTTAAATGCATGAGAATGAACACAATGGGAATTTCCCTTCAGTGGCCCTAACCCAGGGGCGGCCCGTCCATATAGGCGAACTAGGCAGTCACCTAGGGTTCCAAGTTAAATGGGGCGCCAAATTCGAGGAAAACAAATTTTAAAAAAATAAAATGAAAAAAAAATGAAAAAGATGAAAAAAATACAAATAAAATAACAAAGATGTCATTATTTGAATTCCCGTGTGTGTACAGAGGGAATATGAATTATAATTCATTTCTCTACATTTCTGAGAATTTATTAATATGTCAAATCTTTTATTTACTGCAAAACTAAATAATATTTTAGCAATTTTTTTTTCAATTTGCAACATAGGGTCAAGATGACCCACTCCGCAATTTTGATAAGCAATAACTCAGCCACAGTGAAACACATCTGCCAGCGGCAAGAGCTGCAATGCTAGTGACACCTAACTTGAATATACATCAAGGTCGCATAGCCAGAAATTCATGTAGAACGGAGATATTGCGAGTTGATACATGTCAGATGGTCATTTTAACACACGTTGCAGGTAGATGGTTAAGAATCAAGGGAATACTGTGGAAAATTGTGTTTCTTGGTGCCAAAGAATAAAGAATAATGTCTTTCAGCATAATAAATCCAAAATGTGAGTATCTTTAAGCGTTATTAAACCTTAGCGTTATTATCGGGCTGTATAATTATGAACTTTTCTTTGTTATAACTGGTTCACATGTAATAAATAAGGCGCATAAAAGAAAAGTAACAGCATTAATGCTTAATAGACTATGAAAGTTATGATGTCACACTCCAAGCGGGTAACTGTGAGGAAGGGGATTACTTTCCAAACAACTGGTGTCGGGTTATAATGTCGAAAAAGGTCATTTTGTTTCTGTGTAAATGCTGTAACTATTTTAATAGGTAAGTGACTGTATGTTACTAATCATTGAACCTTTAAGCAGTGAAAAGATGTGTTGGGATGGCTGCAATGTGGTTTAAATTGCTTTAGTGAGAGTTCTCGGTGGACAAAATTTAGCATTCCGCGACAGAAATGAAAAATTATATACTCCAGATAATGGAAACTTTTAAAATTTGTTGAATACCTAGCTTTGTTTGATCCAGTCATGAAGGAGCATCTACATAAAATAACTGATCATGAAACACATGTTCATTACTTAGGAAAAAAATATGCAGAATGAACTAATTCAAATCCTAGCAAATGCCATTAAAAAGAAAATTGTAGAAGCTGCCCATTCTGCAAAATAGTTTTCAATAATACTGGACTGTACACCAGATGTGAGTCATGTTGAACAAATGACAATGATAATTCGTTTTGTGGCTATGGAAAAGTCTGCAGATGAAGATAACGTTGAAGTGCTCATAAAGGAACATTTTTTGGATTTCGTTCCACTGAAGGAGACGACTAGAGCATTTATGACTGAAACTATTCTACAAGAGCTTGAAACAATGTCATTATATGTTGAAAATTTAAGTGGCCAAGTCTATGATAGTGGGAGTAATATGAAGGGTAAAGACAATGCTGTGCAAAGGAGAATTATGGAAATCAATCTTAGGGCCTTTTTCGTTCCTTGAAGTGCGCATTCTCTGGATTTGGTTCTCAATGATGCTGCTAGATGCTGTTTGGAGGCACCTGTCAGAGAATAAAGACACCCCCTTCTGACATTAAAAGCTTAAAAAACATTAAAAGGAAAAAGAAGGGCAAAATGTTTCCCAGTTTACTAAAAACCTCAGCCTAGATCTGCCCTTGGGGTTTGGGGGTGGGGGCGCTGATTGCATGATTCGCCTAGGACGCCAGTTGCTGGCAGCTAGTCTAGGGCCGCCCCTGCCCTAACCTTTAGTTACATAGAAAGGAAGTTAAAAACAATATATGTACTTAGAATTTCCTCTCTGTGGGACTACAAACTAAGTGCAAACCTAGTCACTATTAAAGTGTCACTATTAAACCTAGTCACCAGAAGCACCTCGATTGCACAGGTCTTCCCAATCGCTTAACTCCTGGTTTCCTACCTGACTGGTAAAGCAGCAGGCAGGATAGTCTCTATTAGTGAGATGCTCATTGTCTCAACTTAAAACTTGCAAGGCATCCAGATACCATGATGATGGGCTTTGAATAAATAGTTTTAGTAATACAATAATATCAGGAAAAGGGATCAGCACACATGACTATCACTGAAACCTCCTACTGTTACATCTCCAGAGAGCTATATGGAAACCTATGGTTTTGATGTAGAGCTGTCAGTTTTTACAAACCATAATTATGGATCAATCCAAGTCCTAATGAACCAGTGGAAAGACACTCATTAACTTCAGGGATAGACTGGGTCCCATAAACAGTGCTGAAATAACAGTTATGGGGCAAACCATCCCTTCTTTTATATAAAAAATCCTTCTTATAGTTTCCTTCTTCCTGGTATACAGTGCTTTGAAATTGCATAACAATCTGTAACAGTATATTTCTAAATCTACATAATCATTTTTTGTTCATTTCAAAGGAGACCAGATATTTTTGCTGAACAAAGCTGCTGGCTTTCTGTATTGCTAATGACTACATTCAACGCCTCCAGGAAAGGAGGTTCACAGATACACTTTTTGTTGAAATTCATTAACAATAACATGAAAACAGGTCATTGTCATACAGCATAGCTCAATTGTTTAAAGTAGCTGTAAGGGTCAGGGGAGACATACAGCAGCAGAAATCATAAATATAGATATCACAGTGATTAAAAATTTGACAAGTTGGGTTCACCTGTCAGAGAATAAAGACACCCCCTTCTGACATTAAAAGCCACAAAAAGGAGGACTCACTAAAGGAGGAATGCAACTCATGGTCAGCTGCTGCTCTACCTCTGAGGAGGGCTGGACGTGTAGCAGAGAACAATGGTCAGGACCACCAGTTCTTATGAAAGGCAGAGATCTGCAGGAGGCCTGGGGCCAGTTCCTCATTCCTGAGGATCTAAATCTCTCCATGTTCCCTCCACTGCAGGACCCCGTAACACTGTCTCCTACCATTGGTGGGGCTCCCACCTGTAGCCCATGCATATCCTACCTGAGGTATGGAAAAATCCCAACTGGGGAGTGTTGAAATTTGGTCTCTAAATGGACCGTGTCATTTCAAAATGAAATGTTGATTCAAAATGACATTTTGAATCAATGTTTCATCTAGAAAATGTCCTTTTGAATGTTATAATTCTTGACGTCTGATTTGTGTGCCAAACCGAACGGTCTCTATGCAAAAGAATAAATTGACACAAATCAGACGTCAAGAGTTATAACATTCAAAAACCAGTCAGAGAACACTTCAACCTCCCTGGTCACTCGATTACAGACCTCAAAGTCGCAATACTCCAACAAAAAAACTTCAAAAACAGATCCAACGAGAAACTGCAGAATTGGAATTAATTTGCAAACTGGACACCATTAAATTAGGCTTGAATAAAGACTAGGAGTGGATGGGTCATTACACAAATTAAAACCTATTTCCCCATGCTATTTCCCCCCCTCCCACTGTTACTCACACCTTCTTCTCAACTGTTGGAAATGGGCCATCCTGAGTATCACTACAAAAGTTTTTTTCTCCTGCTGATAATAGCCCACCTTAACTGATTACTCTTGTTATAGTTAGTACAGCAACACCCATTTTTTCATGTCCTCTGTGTATATATATCTTCCTACTGTATTTTCCACTGCATGCATCTGATGAAGTGGGTTTTAGCCCACGAAAGCTTATGTTAGTCTCTAAAATGCCCTGAGAGAGGAACATGACTAGGTCTCTATGTGGCCCCAACCCAATGAATGCAGCAGGTTTCCTGTGATTTTATTTTCTCTTCCAACTGGAGCACTTGAGTTAAATATAAGGTGCTAAGTAAAATCGATAGCTAAACAGTGAGTATTCTCATCTGAAATTTACAGGCATTACTGCTCATATATGGACAGTATTGTACAGTTAAGTGCCACCACTTAGGCTAAAGTCTGCCACTTCAAGGCAGCACTGCTATGTAATACACTGCTTAACAGAGAAAGAGTGTTCAAAAAAATTCCTGTGGGGTAGTCAAAGGTGTCCAACAACAGAATGCAGGGCACTTTGTCTCAGCTTTGATTGACAGGGCAATGTAACAATACATTAGAAAAGCCAAAAGCAATGAAAACAAAGATGCCTCACTGAGAACTGTATATGACAGAAACGTGCTTGCTTTCACAAAGAAACCAAAGAGTGCTAAATTACAGCTAGACTTTTTTTATACTGGGGTCAAACCGATGGTGGCATCTTTTCTGAGACAGACATGACAAGATCTGATTCCTCAAGTACGTGTTATGAAATTATTAATTATACTTGTGCATGTATATTTCTTGAGAAACTGAAAATTACATGTGAACCTGGGGTCTTTGTCTCTAAGGGGGCTGGACTGCGTTAAGTGTTGAGATGAATCTCTTCATTTCAAGTGGGTTATGAAAAAGGGTCATACATTATCTCAGGGCTGGGAGCATTAAGTTTCCATCCCACAAACAGATGTCTGACTCCCAGCATGGGGGGGCGGGGAGAAACTGTGTATTGATATAATTAAGATGCACACTATAAAAACAAAACAGAAGAAGGAGGGGAGGAGAAGGGGAGGCGGAAACAACTATGCAAAATTGATTAGGTAATTTGGTAACCCACCTATTGGTTTATCTGGAGTGAGAGATCAGCCATCATTACCCTCTGTGGTGGTAGTGGAAATGAGCATAGAAAGAATAAACAGAAAAAGTCACATAATCTCTCTCAAGCTTCCTGATGTTATGAGAACTTTAAAGAATAGATGTTAGATTTCATTAAGTCTGTCTTTAGCTCTCACTGGCAGTGTACATTTCCTGCTAGTATTTATGAAACTACCAGTGACATTTGCATGCATATAGTTTCTGTATATCATTTCCTCTATAGTTTATATTTGGATCTGAAAGTGATGAGGTTTGTTGTCACCCTTAGTTTCTATGGGAGTAAATTCCACAATCTTCAGCCTGCCACACAATTCTACACTTATATGTAATAGAAAAAGTCTCAGAACACATATGCCGAGGTGGCCAATTTTATATGAGCCTGAAAATGTTGCATATACAGTACCTACATTTCAGTTAAGCACTAGGTAAGCTAATTTACTGAATTGTCCTGTACTTAACCTGATTTAATCCATTTTGAAGATTCAACTATTGCTGGCTCACATTACTTCTAACAAATCTTTCAGTGCCATTACTTCAATCTTTGCTAAAATTGTCTCATTTACAGTCTATGCATTTCTTAGTTAACTTGTGCGTCTAAGTCCCATTGCCTTGCTGAATTAGGACCAGACTTTTGAATATTCATGTATTTTCCTGGCAACACTTACAATCTTTGTAGTCTCAGAAATGTCAGAGGACTTAGGTTATGTTTTATTACACAGGACACGTGTGACAAAAAGAGTGGAGAGTTAAATTGGAGAGCATATAATCTTAGAGAATGCCTACAGTAAATGCTTTGTCAGTTTCCTAACATTCTCATCAACTTTCCAATGTAATTGATCCTTTAGGATTTCTAATCTCAGTATCAAAGTCTGTCGTGTTTGAACTTGGCAAATGTGTTATACTGAAAAAATACATTAAAATATCTAAGTATGGCTATTTGCTGAAAAGTGGCTCTAAAAAGAGGCATGAGGGATTTCATGTTTATCATTTCTCCATGAATCCCAGATCACATCAGCTTTGTTTACAAAAGGGTGGAAAACATGTTATTTCTTGCTGCTATTTCTTCAAAATCAACCTGGGATTCCATCTGATCTGATGCTTGTGCATTATCAAGAGTAATAAGGATTTTGCAATTGTAACTCAATTAAAAATTCTGTTGATATGTAAGGTTGCTTCTATAACTGGAGTAAAGAGTATTAAAATATTATATGTCAGTGATGCAAACAATAGCATGGGCCGAACAGTATTAACTGAATGCAAAAGTTAGTGAATTTTGGCTCTGAGACGTATTCGTGAGTCAGTTTTATTTACAAATCTATTTGCTATTCAAAAATATTGGGGGTGAAATACTGGCTCCACTTGAAGACAATGGACAAGCTTCCCTTGACTTCAGTGGGGGCAGGATTTCACCCTACATGTGTGTTACAAGTGAACAAGTTGTACAGTACAGATTGTTTGTGAAGTACCAGCTGAGAAATACCACCACAGCAGTTTTACAATGAGCCCAGCTTCTATTCCTGAAACTAATACCAAACATGAAGGGGTTAGGAACCAAGAGGATATTAACACTGGCCTCCTCTTTAGCTTTGGAGGTTAAAATCACCCCCCAAGGAGTTACACAAAGGAATAACTACTTTACACCAAAGATCCTCAGATGTTCAGAGTGAGAGAATTTAAAGCCAGAAGAGACCACTGTGATCATCTAGTGTGACCTCCTCCCCTCCCCCCCCCGAACCCGCTACATAACGCAGCCCACAGAACTTCCCTGAATTAATTTTTATTTCAACTAGAGCATATCTTTTACAAAAAACATGCTCTCTTGATTTAAACATTTCCACTTATGAAAAATCCACCACAACTCTTGGGTACTAGTTCTAATGGTTGATTACCCTCACGGTTAAAAATTTGCACCTCAACAGAGCAGAATCAGCGAGTCAGAGAGTTATAGATAGACATCCAGACATTCTGCATGAACATGGACTTGTTGTGATACAGCACCAATGCAAATCTCTATGTGATGCTGTTTAGGTCAGGGACTTTAGCCCCTTAACTCCATTGGTGACTGTGGGCATCACTTGGTCAGCAGACTCCATCTACTTTCTCTTCCTCTATAGAGGGTAAAAATCTCCTTCATTGCCCAATTGAGGTCTTACATGTCAGAGCTTATTCTCTCTCCCCTACATGATCCCTAACTGATCCTTCAGACTCACAACCTGCTTATTTCGCGCTTTTAAAATCCATGTCTCTCCCCCTTCCAGGGAGGGACTTGTGTTTCTACAGTTAAGTAATATCATTCAAAGAGGTGCTCGCTTACCAGTGTCATTGTTTCAAATCACTCATGACAAAACATATTCCTCCTTACCCCTTTACCCTCCGAACCCCATCCTTCTCCAGAATCCCTTCTGTAAAGAGAACCTGAAGTTACTACACACAGCAAGGTAGCAAATTTCATATAGTTAAGAATAAACAAAGATAATACATTATTTGTCACATTTTAAATCCCACCCTTTATATTGTCTGTGGAAAAAAATAAGAATTATTATTCTTTAAATTCAATTCACCTGTGTGACTGAATGCACCCCTGTATTCACACCCTACACACCATTGTAATAATCTTTGTACAAAATATGCTTTGTGAGGTATCATTTGAAAATGAGTAACTTGCTGATCAGTAATATCATGGGAAAATGTTATAAATGAAGTTATGAATTTGCCCTGAATGATGTTGGTGACACATGTTCAAACCCACGTAGCCCTGATTAGGCAGGACTGGGCAAGCAGCTCCTAAACAAAGGAATGTATGTTTACCTCAATTCACATATAAGTTGTAAACAGGGTCCTGAAACAAGAGGGAAGACAGGAGACAAGAAAAAATCCACATTTGAGCAAACAGCATGAAATCTCTTTCACAATCTCATGTCTCCAGTCTCACAGCAGGAAGGCACTTTATTTAGGGGTAATTCTCAGGAAAATATATTTCAAAGGGTGACTGAACTATTAAAGTTGGACAAAAGCACCTCAAGTATCTCTCCCTATCCATCTCTCTCTCTTTCCATCTAAGAAGAGAAAAGAAACAACCTGTGGACTTTGGGAGCAGATCCTGGCCTGAAACTTGGTTAGCAATGATATTGGGAACCTGTGGTAAGAACTTCACCTTGAAGCAAGTCTAGCTTGTTAAGTTTAGAAAATGTTTTATCTTTATTTCTTTTGTAACTATTTCTGACTTTAATGCCTCATTACTTGTATTCACTTAACATCTCTCTTTGGAGTTAAATACACTTATTTTGTTCTTTAATTAAAACTAATCCAGAGCTGTGAATTGTTTGGATAACTCCAAGGGAAGCAAGTCTAAGGGGAAAAACAGTTCAAGAGAGTTAGCAGTTTTTCAAAGAGACATTATTAAGGGCACATGTGCAAACTATCCCACTGTTTAGGAAAGATCGGAAGAATGGCAAGAGACCACCCTGGCTTAACCAGGAGATCTTCAATGATCTAAAACTCAAAAAGGAGTCCTACAAAAAGTGGAAACTAGGTCTGTAATGGGGTGGCTGCCCCGCTCCTGCAGAACGAGGGTAAAAGCAGCCCTGGAAAGGGCTGCAGCTGTGAAAGGCTAAGCTGATTGGGGAAGCAGCCACAGCTGTGGCCAGCTCAATCAGGGCCCAGCTGGCCCTTATAAGAGGGCTGGGGGCCAGGAGCTGAGAAAGAGACTCTCTCTCTAGCTCCTGAGAGAGAAGGACTGGGCTGCCTGGGAGCTGAGAAGGGTACCTGAGGTGGAGCAGTGCTGGGGAAGGGCAGAGGGAGCTGGGGAGCTCCAGCCTCGTAAAACCCCAGGCTGCAGGCCTTGCTAAAAGGCCAAAAAGGGTTCTGGGGCAGCCCAGAGATAGGCAAAGGCAGCAGGTTCTAACCCCCTTGCCGATGATGAGAGGTTTACAGACTGCAGTATGCCCCAGTGAGCGGGGGCTAGACAATGACTGGCAGTAGCCACTGAGGCAAGGTGGGGATAGAGGGTGGGTGTTTCCCTGGGAGGGGAGACACAGAGAGTGGGGCACTGCCAGGGGGCAAAACCCCAAGATAAAGGGGCACTGGGGTCCAGGAGGGGCACGGGGGACAGTGGCAGATGAGACACCAGCCTGCAGAGGGCGCTCTGGGCTGGAAGAGCTAATTCCAAGGACGACCAGCAGGAGGTGCCGCGCCGGTGAGTCGTCGCACCGCTACAAGGTCAAATTACAAAGGATGAATATAAACAAATAACACAAGTATGTAGGAATAAAATTAGAAAGGCCAAGGCACAAAATGAGATTAAACTACCTAGAGACATAAAGGGTAACAAGAGAACGTTCTACAAATACATTAGAAGCAAGAGGAAGACCAAGGACAGGGTAGGCCCATTAGTCAATAAGCGGGAGATACAATAACAGAAAATGTGGAAATGGCAGAAATGCTAAATGATTTTTTGTTTCAGTTTTCACAAAAAAGGTAAGTGCAATTGGAAAGCTAACATAGTGAATGCCAGCAAAAATGAGGAAGGATCAGAGGCCAAAATAGGGAAATAACAAGTTAAAAATTACCTAGACAAGGTCAATGTCTTCAAGTCACCAGGGCCTGAAATACATCTTAGAATACTCAAGGAGCTGACTGGGGAGATATCTGAGCCATTAGTGATTATCTTTGAAAAGTCATGGAAGATGGGAGAGATTCCAGAGGACTGGAAAAGGGCAAATATTGTGCAAATCTATAAAAAGGAAAATAAGGACAACCTGGGGAATTACAGACTAGTCAGCTTAACTTCAGTACCCGGAAAGATAATGGAGCAAATAATTAAGCAATCAATTTGCAAACACCTGGAAGACGATAAGATAAGTGACAATCGGCATGGATTTGCCAAGGAATCATGTCAAACCAACGTATAGCTTTCTTCGACAGGGTAACAAGCCTTGTGGCGGGGCGGGGGGTAAATGTGGTATATCAAATTTTGTAAGGCTTTTGATACTGTCTTGCATGACTATCTCATAAACCAACTAGGGAAATACAACCTTGATGGAGCTATTATAAGGTGGGTGCATAACTGGTTGAAAAACCATTTCCAGAGAATAGTTATCAGTGGTTCACAGTCAAGCTGGAAGGGCATAATGAGTGGGGTTCCTGCAGGGATCATTTCTGGGTCTGGTTCTGGTCAATATCTTCATCAATGATTTATATAATAGCATAGAGAGTACAATTATAAAGTTTGCAGACAATACCACGTTGGGAGGGGTTGCAAGTGCTTTGGTGGATTACAATTCAAAATGATCTGGACAAACTGGAGAATTGGTCTGAAGTAAATAGGATGAAATTCAATCGCGACAAATGCAAAGTACTCCACTTAGGAAGGAAAAAGCAGTTGCACACATACAAAATGGGAAATGGCTCCCTAGGAAGGAGTACTGCGGAAAAGGATCTGGGGGTCATAGTGAATCACAAGCTAAATATGAGTGAACAATGTAACACTGTTGCAAAAAAAGCAAACATCATTCTGGGATGTATTCGCAGGAGTGTTGTAAGCAAGACACAAGAAGTAATTCTTCTGCCCTACTCTGCACTGATTAGGTCTCAACTGGAGTATTGTGTCCAGTTCTGGGTGCCACATTTCAGGAAGGATGTGGATAAATTGGAGAGAGTCCAGAGAAGAGAGACAAAAATGATTAAAGGTCTAGAAAACATGACCTATGAGGAAGATTGAAAAAAACTGGGTTTGTTTAGTCTGGAGAAGAAAAGACTGAGGGGGGACATGATAACAGTTATCAAGTACATAAAAGGCTGTTACAAGGAGAAGGGACAAAAATTGTTCTCCTTAACCTCTGAGGATAGGGCAAGAAGCAGTGGGCTTAAATTGCAGCAGGGGCGGTTTAAGTTGGCCATCAGGAAAAACTTCCTAACTGTCAGGGTGGTTAAGCACTGGAATAAATTGCCGAGGGAGGTTGTAGAATCTCCATCATTGGAGATTTTTAAAAGCAGGTTAGACAAACACCTGTCAGGGATGGTGCAGATAATACTTACTCCTGTCATGAATGTTGGGGACCGGACTAGATGACCTATTGAGGTCCGTTCCATTCCTATGATTCTATGTTGATCTCCTTAAAGGGGCAATGGACCTATATCTGAACTGCCCAGGAAAGGGCTAGACAGTGCAGAGTACCTGGTTTTTTTGTGGGGGTGGGGAAGAGAAATCCAGGACTGGCAGTGTATTGGAATTACTCTGTAAGTAGGAACCAAGGCTGCTGGAAGCCAGAGCATGTCTGGAGTTTGCTGACAGGGTGCTGGGGTCAGAGCTGCGTGACCAGCATTGTGGTTATACACAGACACTCAGACAATCTATTTCTAATTACATTTCATTGTCAGAGTTTATAGAAATTACACAGATCAATTATAATGACTATTTATAAAGTAAATTAACACTATTTGATAACATGCAAAAGCCAATAAATAATGAATAATCACTTTACCCAATCTGGCTTAATAATATTTATTTCACTGCAATATTAAATACCACATCCTATTGGACGTTATAATTCCCAATGGCAAGTTAAATCAAACAGCATAATACAAAGGATCCCTAAATCTTCAGCCTAGAGAAATATTAGAACCAGCTTAAATTTAATAGCAGTACTAATTGATGGCTAGATTGTGGATTTGCCACAAGCCCTGGGTAAGGCGCAGTACAAAGTTGTGCTTCTCCAGGACCAACTGTTGACACAGAGTCAGGGCCAGCTCTAGCGTTTTTGCTGCCCCAAGCAGAAAAAAAAAAAAAGCCGCAACCGCGATCGGTGGCAGGTCTAGCGCCGCTTCATTCTACGGCGGCAGGTCCTTCGCTCCGAGAGAGAGTGACGGCCCTGCCACCGAATTGCCGCCGAACGGCCAGACATGTCGCCCTCCTCTTCATCGGCCGCCCCAGGCACCTGCTTGCTACACTGGTGCCTGGAGCCGGCCCTGCACAGAGTCATAGCTAGTCAGTTCCTTGCTTCCTCCCAGACCCAGGAAGAAAATAATTCACCCTAGTACATTATCTGGTGCAGATTACTTTCTCCTCCATATCTTCCAGAGCAGATGAGGTTAGGTCCAATAACCATTTCCTATAAACTGCCTATTTTCAGTCTCATGCTATACCACTCTCTTATGGTGAAAAATTAGGGATGAGTTCATGTATAAATACTGCAGACTCCAAAGACACAAGCTGTAAACATCCTTTCAATTGGACAAGAAAACATGTCTACTTTAAATGAAAATCAATTGCTGTTAAATCTGTTAGCTCTAGCTAATTTAGACTGACGCTATTTCTGCAACTTGCATTGAGTTGTGCTGAAGCAATAGTACAATAGAATCATGATGGATTCAGCACTGAAACACAGCAGTTCGGGTTGGACAGCAAGCACAACCAAGGGAGCATGAGCGGAGAGTTTACGCAGACTAGGTTAATCATGTTTCTGGTAAACATATTGGCAGATCATCTTTCCTTTTATGGCTGGAAAGGTTAGAAATCACACTCAGGCAAGGAAACATTTTGAAAGTTGCACACAAGGTTAATTGACCTAGTCAAACTCTGTATTCTGACTATGGTATTCTATGGAATTCAGTCACCACAGATTTGGGGATCCACTCTGGCAGCAAACAAGTCTGCTCCAGGCTGAAGGAAAATTCCACCAGCCTAGGAACATCATAGGATGGCATAGGCAGCTTCACACTTGTCACAGGCCCCTATGTAATGAATGGGGCTGCAGATAAGGAGGCATCTCCCCAGCCCTCAGGGACTCTGGGTTGCAGAGCAGCCCATTGACAACTGTGGAAAGGCTGCCATAAATTGGACCAGCACCCAAGGCACAAAAGTAGTTTATAGCCCAGTTATGCCACCATCCCACAGCACTGTTCTTTCGGTTCTGTGCTTCAGTATAGCATACAATATACAGTAACTCCTCACTTAAAGTCGTCCCGGTTAACATTGTTTCATTGTTATGTTGCTGATCAGTTAGGGAACATACTCGTTTAAAGTTGCGCAATGCTCCCTTCTAACGTCGTTTGGCAGCCGCCTACTTTGTCCACTGCTTGCAGGAAGAGCAGCCTGTTGCAGCTAGCTGGTGGGGGCTTGTAACCAGGATGGACCGGCAGCCCCCCTATCAATCAGCTCCCCGCTCCCCTAAATTCCTTGTGCTGCAGCCGCCCAGCAGGCTAGCAATTGGCAGTTCAGCTGTCCCTCCCCCCGCTGCCATGTGCTGCTCCTGCCCTCTGCCTTGGAGCTGCTCCCAGAGACTCCTGCTTGCTGTGCAGGGGGGAGAAACGGGGGGGTGTAATGTCAGGGTGTCCCCCTCCCCCTGCTCCTGCACCCTGCTTACCCCTTCTCCATATAGAGCAGGGAGGGGACACTGACGGAGAGAGACAGAGAGCGCTTGGGGCAGCAGCTGCTATCTCAACTTCCTGATCCACTTAAAAAGACAATGCCCTTAAGAGTGGGTCAGCTTACTTAAAGGGGCAGTGTGCATCTCTCTCTCTCTCCCACACACAAGTTGTGTGTCTGTCTCTGTCTGCTATGCTGTCTCCCCTCTCTCCTGTTCGTGCTGCCTTGATGAGAGGCTACATTAACAATAATGTGTTAACCCTTGAGGGCTCAGGGTTAACCCTTGAGGGCTCAGAGTGCTAGTTCATCATTTAACAGCAAGGCATTTCCTGGGAAATATCCCTCCCTCTTCCACCCTCTAACTTCACCACCTCAACCAAGCTTCACAATCATCATAGCTGTGAACAGTATTAAATTGTTTGTTTAAAATGTATACTGTGTGTATATCTATATAATATATATTTTTTTGTCTGGTGAAATTTTTTCCCCTGGAACCTAACCCCCCCATTTACATTAATTCTTATGGGGAAATTGGATTCGCTTAACATTGTTTCACTTAAAGTCGCATTTTTCAGGAACATAACTACAACGTTAAGCGAGGAATTACTGTACCCCAGTGTATTTACCTTCAGATCCCTTCTAAGACCCAACGTGGAAAAGCTTTTAATTGTGAGACTTACTTACCTGGTTAAAATGATGAAGTTTGTCAATTAAATGACTGATGAGAGGGTCTAATCCTTTGACTTTCAATTCTGGGTTATTAATTTGTGCCTTCAGTCCATTGGAAACAACTCTGCTGGTGTAACTAAAAAAAAACCGGAACAAAAGTTCAACCAGAGAGAAAATATTTACACTGAAAATGAGAGGGTAACATTTTACAGGCTATTTTCATTAGAATAATGAACATACACAAATTTTCCTTAATGTGTCAGAGTCAATAAACATATTACAAAACAAACATGTTTGTAAATAGTGTAATTAGTGCAAACAATTCTTTCATCACCCCAAATCTGCATAAAATGACATGATTTCTTGCAGTTATTATCAGCTCCAACCATTCCAATATCACAAGTCAGTCCCCAAAAAGATCATGAGAGATTTTAAAAAAAACAACATTTCAGGTTTCTTATTTATATTTTGGTGTTTGAACCCTTCAGGTTTATGTTTCAAGCTTTTCTGCACAACTCTAAGGGCTGGAAACTTGCTTTATAAATCAAATTTGAGATTCTCACATAATCACTGGAATCCAGGGGCTTTAAGGAAGACAAGAAATATCGCGAGACTTGCAGTAAAATCGCAAGAGTTGGCAATGCTGTACAATTTCTCAATCAGCAGGGGAAATGTTCCACTCAGTGAAATGAGGCTTTTCAGGAGAGGTCAGCAATTCAGAAGATGAGATTGCCTGCTGGGCTTCAGCCTTAGATGTACTGTAAGAACTCCTTCAAGCGGCACAATCTGATACATCAGCAGTCTTCATCTCAGTCATGCATTATCTTTATCATTATGACTTTGTTAGGAGCAGTTCAGATATATACATACGTAGTGCCTGCCTCTAGGCAATCTCACCTTAAACCTTTGGATCTGAAAAACATCAGCTGTTCTCACACAGTAAATGCCTGCCTCTATCAGCATCCTCATCCTATCACCATGGACAAAGTTATAGACACACACCAACTAATCATTCAGTCATTGCTGTAGTTCTGTTTCAGCACCAAGATATTGTTTTTTCTACTTGTCTTTGCATCCTTAAATACAAGGAACGAATTGGGGCCCCATGCTTCTGGGGATCCTATGCAAACTACTTTGATTTTCCTGCACCTCCTCTGCAGCAAAACTGGAGAAGGAGGTATTCATGGCCCAATTAGGCAATGGGACTGATGGGGAAGGTCACTCAACAACTGGCTTCTCCATGCATCCATATCTGCTTGGGAACTGTGAATCATCATACCAAATGTACGCCTTTGTAAACTCAAGCAGGAGGAGGTTGCATTCTTCTGGATTGGAACTCAAAGAGAAAGGTCCCGTTACAATTTTCTCCTTAGCCACAGCTACATTCTCTACATGATAACTCAGATGTTCTTTCAGTCTGTCAGCAATCTTCCCTTGATAGCTTTTTAAGACTGGAAAACTAAGGATGGGGCTTTCACAAGGGGCTAAGAGAATTAGGCGTTCAACTTGTATTGGCTTTCAATTAGAGTCGGGCACCTAATACCCTTTGAAAATGCCAGCATAAATTATCTCTTCTCTTAGTGACTAACATAATTGCAAATTATAATTGGACTTTTACTAGGATGTTTGTCCTATCTTAATTAAAACCAAACAAGTGAATAAAGTTAGATTTCAAGTAAACGTGACAGTAAAAACATTACATACTGTCATTTAACATTCGAATTCAAGGGTATGCTTGAAATTCTGGTGAAGAATAGAGGAGGTGGCATGGTCAGTTTTTAAGGAAAATTATCAATGACTTTAACCTTGCAGAGAAAGGAAAGCATGAATGAGAGCAGGGAAGAATAAAAAGTGCAAAATAATAGATTTAAAAAACCCCCAAAACATTCATTGTGTTAAAATACACAACCAATAGCAGCCTGTCTCCTAGTATTAGATGCAGAGAAGGCATTTGATGCAACTCTGGGATCATCCTGTTGCAGTACAGGAGGAATTTAGTTATGGACATCAATTTATAGCCTCCATCAAACTGTTCTACAATTCTCCACGTGCATTCCTTTGTCTGAACATCTTCCCATCACAAACAGCAGCACAAGGCAAGGGAATGCTTTGCTACCTATTCTTATTGCTCTATGCATTTTATCACTTGCTATAGCTATCAGAGTTTCTCCAGATATTCTGGGCATCACAACGATAAAGAAGGTAAAAAAGCTTTTTTTCCACCTGCTAATGATATTGCTTTAACTCTGCAAATCACAAGCCTCCATTCAATGCTTTTCAGCAGCATTAAAGGCATATAGCATTATACAGATTTTGTGTAAATATGATCCAACCAGAAGCAATGCCTTTAGCCACCCCATCCAGTGAGCCTTATTCATTTTCCATGCCAATGATCCCCTGAGGGATTCCAATGCCTGGAGGTACAAATCTTACCCAATGTTATTATATTGCTTGTTGCTACATGGCACCCTCTTTTACTTAATTTAGATGAAGAAAAATGGCATAACTTTCATTATCTATATTTGGTTGAGTCCAAAGTCCATTCAGATCAGTGGGGCTATTTGTGTGCTTAAATATAAGCATGTCTGTATGTGTTTGCAGGACTGAGCCCCTAGACTCCAAGACAATGTTCAAATCAGTCTGCTGCCCAAGTCATTGTTAGTGTTTGATATTTAGATATCATAGAATCATAGAACTGGAAGGGACCACGAAAGGTCATCTAGTCCAGCCCCCTGCACTCAAGGCAGGACTATGTATTATCTAGACCATCCCTGACAGGTGTTTGTCCAACCTGCTCTTAAAATTCCCCAATGATGGAGATTCTACAACCTCCCTCAGCAATTTATTCCAGTGCTTAACCACCCTGACCGTTAGAAAGTTTTTCCTAATGTCCAACCTAAACTGCCCTTGCTGCAATTTAAGCTCATTGCCTCTTCTCCTATCCTCAGAGGTTAATGGGAACAATTCTTCTCCCTCCTTCTTGTAACAACCTTTTATGTACTTGATAACTGTTATCATGTCCCCCCCTCAGTCTTATCTTCTCCAGACTAAACAAACCCAGTTTTTTCAATCTTCCCTCATTGGTCATGTTTTCTAGACCTTTAATCATATTTGTTGCTCTTCTCTGGACTTTCTCCAATTTGTCCACATTTTTCCTGAAATGTGGCGCCCAGAACTGGACACAATATTCCAGTTGAGGCCTAATCAGCACGGAGTAGAGCGGAAGAATTACTTCTTGTGTCTTGCTTACAATACTCCTGCTAATTCATCCCAGAATGATGTTTTCTTTTTTTGCAACAGCATTGCACTGCTGACTCATATTTAGCTTGTGATCAACTATGACCCCACAGCACTCGTTCCTAGGCAGTCAGTTCCCATTTTGTCATTTCCCATCATTTAATCTTGGATTCAGGGAAAGCATATATCAAATTTGGCGGCTCTATCTTCTAGAGCTATTTATATTCATATTCAATCCGTTACACCTATAGCCAACTGCTCTCTGGAGAGAGGGTTAGGACCCACAGGACCTCAAGGGTCTGCTTACTCACATGCTTGAGACATGAATAGCCTGTAGAGGCCGTACAAATAGCATGACTGACATGCCTGGGCAGCCAACTGCAGGCCCCGGATGTGGCTGGGACTGCCCAGACATATGAACTGTGACAGGAGCTGATGTTAAGTGCAGCCAGAGGAAGCCATTTGCAGAGCACAACAACTATTGGTCCTAGAAAACCCAAGAACTTTAGTCCATCTTCTTCGGTGCCACTTACTGGCACCTTATCCATTAACTATTTACATATAGAACACTTCTCTAACAAACTGAGTCCAGAGAGACAAGGTGGGTGAGGTAATATCTTTTATTGGGCCAACTTCTGCTGGTGAGAGAGACAAGCTTACATGCAGCTGACCTGAGCTGTGAATTCTTGTCTCTCACCCACAGAAGTCAGTCCAGTAAAAGATATTATTTCACCCACCTTCTCTCTCTAATATCCTGGGACTGACATGGCTACAACAACACTGAGTCCAGAAAGAATGGACTGAGTCCAGTCCATTGGCTGTAGGGAGGTGGGTTCCAGCAATAAGAGAAGATATGGCCCCCTTGGTTGCTCTTGAGGGGAAGGAGAATGAAGGGTATTGAAAACCATGTTAACATGATAAACTATCACTTGAACTTGTAAGGGGTTTCCTGGACCTGTTTGCAGGTGAAGAGGCTAAGTAGGGATGTGTGTGATCAGAGTCAGAGTGCAGAGCACCAGCCTAGAGTACTGCGGGTTGAATTGTGCCTCTGTTTTAAGGAGCAACTTGCTGTCTCTCTCTTGGTGCTTGTGCACTATTGTTCTCAATTCTAAGACACAGCGTTACGTTGCAACCTTCCAGCAAGAGTATTGTGTATTTTTATCTAACTTCTCTGTGTATGTTGTCAAACATAACAGAGAGAAGGCACGGTAACAACCCAAAGTGAGTCACAGAGCCACTGAGGAAGGAGGACTATGTGCAGGCTGCCACAACTGGAGATCAGGATTGTTCCAGGAGGGAGCTATACATCCATCTGACTTGAAATCCTATCCTGTAAGCACAGAATTAATCTGCTGGCTCTGTGTCATAACTATAGAGGGAAGGGTGACAGCTCTCCTGTGTACAGTGCTATGGAATCCCTCCTAGCCAGAGACTCCAAATCCTTTTACCTGTAAAGGGTTAAGAAGCTCGGGTAACCTGGCTGACACCTGACCCCAAGGACCAATAAGGGGACAAGATACTTTCAAATCTTGGGGGGGGAAAGGCTTTTGTGTGTGTCCTTTGTTTAAGGGGTTGTTCGCTCTTGGGACTGAGAGGGACCAGACATCAATCCAGGTTCTCCCCATCTTTCTAAACAAGTCTCTCTTATTTCAAAATTGTAAGTAAAAGCCAGGCAAGGCGTCTTAGATTTACTTTGTTTTTCTCAACTTGTAAATGTACCTTTTACTAGAGTGCTTATCTTGTTTGCTATACTTTGAACCTAAGACAGAGGGGATTCCTCTGAGCTCTTTAAGTTTGATTACCCTGTAAAGTTATTTTCCATACTGATTTTGCAGAGATGATTTTTACCTTTTGCTTTAATTAAAAGCCTTCTTTTTAAGAACCTGATTGATTTCTCCTTGTTTTAAGATCCAAAGGGGGTTTGGATCTGTATTCACCAGGAGTTGGTGAAAGGAAGGAGGGGGGAAGGGTCAATTTCTCCTTGTTTAAGATCCAAGGAGTTTGGATCTGTATTCACCAGGGAATTGGTGAAAGGTTTCTCAAGGCTTCCCAGGGAGGGAATTCTTAAAATGGTGGCAGCGGACCAGAGCTAAGCTGGTAGATAAGCTTAGAAGTTTTCATGCAGGCCCCTACATTTGTACCCTAAAGTTCAAAGTGGGGATACAGCCTTGACACTCTGTATCAGGTCTGATATACACCTCTACCCCGATATAACGCGGTCCTCGGGAAACAAAAAATCTCACTGTGTTATAGGTGAGACCGTGTTATATCGAACTTGCTCTGGCCCTCCCTCTTCCTTGTTCTCTGACCGCCCCCTCCAGAGACCCCCGTCCCTAATCACCCCCAGGACCCCACTCCCTACCCAACCTTCCTGCTCCCTGTCCCCTGACTGCTCCGACTCCTATCCACCCCCCTCCCCCCCACCTCCTGACAGGCACTCACCGGCAGTGGCAGGAAGCGGAGCAGCCCGGCCACAGCCTGCTCCACTCCATCACCTCCCAGCCGCGGCACTTTACTTCCCCCCCATCGGTGAGTGTGGGGAGGTTGGGGAAAGGATGCCCCCCCCCACACTCACCTGTGGCAGGAAGCAGAGCGACGCGGCCCCAGCCTGCTCCACTTTCCTTGCCCCGGCCCCAGCTGTGTCGCTGAGGGCAGGGCCGGCTCCAGGCACCAGCCCTCCAAGCATGTGCTTGGGGCGGCACCTGGAGGGGGGCGGCACTCACCCGGGGAGAGCGGGGCCGCGGCCGGGCTCGCCGCCCTCCCCCCGGCACTCCAGCCGGCCGGGAAGAGCGGGGCTGCCCTTTCCCGGCGCTCCGGCCGGTTGGGGAGAGCGGGGCCCCGGCCGGGCTCGCCGCCCTCCCCCCGGCGCTCCGGCCGGGCGGGGAGAGTGGGGCCCCGGCTGGGCTCGCCGCCCTCCCCCCGGCGCTCCGACCGGTCGGGGAGAGCGGGGCCCCGGCCGGGCTCGGCGCCCTCCCCCCTGGCACTCCCCGCCGGGGGGGGGGGCGGCGGGAGGCTTT
Organism: Emys orbicularis; assembly: GCF_028017835.1. Classification (NCBI taxonomy): domain Eukaryota; kingdom Metazoa; phylum Chordata; order Testudines; family Emydidae; genus Emys; species Emys orbicularis. Next base: position 61,849,978 of record NC_088691.1, read on the forward strand.
TTTGCCTGGGGCAGGTGAGTGCAGGGAGGTTGGGGAAAGGACGGCCCCCGTACTCACCAACGGCGGGAAGTGGAGCGCCGCGGCTGGGAGGTAGCAGAGTGGAGCGGGCTAGGGCCGGGCTGCTCCGCTTCCGCTGCGGCCGGTGAGTGCGGGGGGGATCCCTTCCCCCAAGCTCCCTCCTCTGGCTGGGGCCAGGGCGAGGGAAGCAGTCCGGGCTGCTCCCGGCCCCCCGCTAATCCCCAGGGCCACTCTGGGACTGCGGGGCCCCCAAAAGTGCCCCCCCACAGCTCCTGCCTCCCAGACCCTGCGGGGGGGGGAGCCCCTGACCGCCCCCAAGACCATCTGCCCCTTATCCAACCTCTCAGCCCCGGCACCCTTAACACGCTGCTCAGAGCAGTTTGTCAGAGCTTTACCAAGTTGTATGCGAACCCGCGTTATATCGGGGTAGAGGTGTACTTTGGAATAAACAACATACATTTCCTGAAAGGTAATTTGATTTGTTTACTTCTTTGCACCAGGTAACACATTTTTTTGTGTGCTGACAACAGATCCTGAATTACTGAGAATGTACATTAAGAATAGTCAGAAATTGGCTGACTTTATCTAATAATCTGTAATTTAACTGAAAAATAGTAGTACAGAATTGTTAATGCCAGTGATTCATAGATTCCAAGGCCAGAAGGGAGACTAGTGTGATCACCTAGCCTGACCTCTTGTGTAACACGGGCCAAAGAACTTACCCAAAAATAATTCCTAGAGCAGATCTTTTAGAAAAACATCCAATCTTGATTTAAAAATTGTCAGTTGTGGAGAATCCACCATGACTCTTGGTAAATTGTTCCAACAATTAATTACTCTAATTATTAAAAAGTTACGCCCTATTTCCTGTAGTACTTTATTCATACTAGACCCTGAAATGTCTGTATCAACAACCTACAGGTTAAAAAGACCAGGAGATGTGTATAAAAACATCATCTATATGCAGTAATTCTGAACTAACCATTCTGCTAGCATGCAATGAATAGCAAATATAGGAAGAATTACTAATCGGTTTCACAACTGTGGGTTTAATAGTAACATTATTCTACTGATCTACTGGGAAAAGCTAAAAATGTTATTTAAAAAAATCTTAACAGCTTTCCAGAAGTACAGTTTAGATGATTTTTAGCTCACACAATTATCCTAAGCTTGAAATGGGTCAGAAGCAAACTGTTGCCTAGACACTGGCATGGATAATATTTTGAATATAAATATACATTTCTTTCCTTATTTTTTAAAAATATTTTGGCTTTAGAAGTTCTTTTTAAAGTCAGAACTATACAAGTGATTTTGAAACACACTATTATTTTTCATTTGTAATCTGAAAGGGGACAAAATATAAGATGCTCCCAAACAACTGAAGAAAAACAGAGATAAAAGGTGCTGCCTATGCAATGTCCAAAACTAACCCAGTGTTTCCACTGGCTCTTTAGATAGCTAAAGGCTTCAGAGAACAAACATTAAAACTAAAAGATTCCAGACAGACAGCTGCAGGAGCTGCATTAGATACAGTAGTAATGATATTTAGTGGCAAATGGGGGTGGCATTATCACACCATTCCCTTCCCTGTTCCCTACAGGAGACAGTACTAGTTTGGTTACAAGCATCTGATCAAAGCTCTTATAGGTAGCAGTTCCATGTATTATTGATCAGTGTCCAGCTGGGAGACCATTTCCATTGCTCCATTTCCCTCAGGATGCTATTACTCTGAGCAGGGCCACTATATGCCATTAAGCACCCCAGTGCTCTGATCTGTGATGGCTAATGGTCTATGCTCTTCCCAGGATCAAAAAGAAACTCTGAACTCAGATGACCAGCCTGAATGAACTCAGTCTGAATAAGGAAGTCAGCTTCCACATATACTTAAAGTGGGGATTAGAGAGCAACATGGAAACCCCACCAAAATTCATATGCACAGTCTCGTATGCTGAATTTCTCAATTTCTTTTTAAAATAATATGAGTGTACTGCATACTTGATATTATATCAAGGTCTTTTCAAGGAATACACTGAACTCATCTGCTGTAAATCAGTGTAGTTCTATTGACTTTAGTCCTATTTTACTCTGTCTGAGGATTTGGCTGAATATATCTAAACCTCAGAAGTTGATGTAAACTATCTATGTTAGGACTTTCAAAGCTGCTTATAGGATTCAGGGGCCCAATTCTTATTAATTTATAGTGGAAATTGGATGTCTACATTCTTTAGGTCAGTGACTCTCAACCTTTCCAGACTACTGTACCCCTTTCAGGAGTCTGATTTGTCTTGTGTACGCCCAAGTTTCATCTCACTTAAAAACTACTTACTTACAAAATCAGACATAAAAATACAAAAGTGTCACAGCACAGTATTATTGAAAAATGGCTTACTCTCATTTTTATCACATAATTATATAATAAATCAATTGGAATATAAATATTGTACTTACATTTCAGTATATAGAGCAATATAAACAAGTCATTGTCTGTATGAAATTTTAGTTTATACTGACTTCAGTAGTGCATTTTATGTAGCCATTATAAAACTAGGCAAATATCTAGATGAGTTGATGTACCCCCCTGGAAGACCTTTACATAACCCCAGAGGTACACACATTCTGGGTTGAGGACCACTGCTTTAGGCCACTTTGAAAATCTAAGCCCTCATTTTCTTCTCAAAAGTAGTTCTGCAGTTGGGCATTTGATTTTTCCTTCCTACGAGAAGTACTTTGCACTTGTCTTTATTGACATCTCCAATTTGTCAAGGTCGATTGAATTCTAAGCTTGTCCTCCAAAGTGCTTGCAACCTCTCCTAGCCTGGTATCATCTGCAAATTTATAAGCATACTCCCCACTCCATTATTCAAGTCATTAATGAAAATATTAGACAGTACTGGGCCCAGGACTGACCCTGTGGGACTGCACTAGATATGCCCCCCACACCCCTGGTTTGATAGCAAACCATTGATAACTACTCTTTGAGTTTGGTCTTTCAACCAATCATGCACCCACCTTATAGTAATTTCATCTTGACCACATTACCCTAGTTTGCTTATGAGAATGTCATGTGGGAGTGTGTCAAAAGCCTTACTAAAAATCAAGATACATCACATCTACTGCTTCCCCCTAACCACCAGGCCTGTAACCCTGTCAAAGAAGGAATGTAGGTTGATTTGGCATAGCTGGCTATTCCCTATAACTTTTTTGTCCTCCAGCTACTTACAAATTGATAGTTTAATAATTTGTTCCAGTATCTTCCCCACTATTGAAGTTAGGATGAGTGGTCTATATTTCCATGGGTCTCTTTGTTCCCCTTTTAAAGATAGGTACTATGTTTGCTGTTCTGTAGTCTTCTGGGACTTCACCCATCCTCCAAGAGTTCTCAAAGCTAATAGCAAAATTTTCAAGATTGCTTCAGCTAATTCCTTAAATACCCTAGGATGAATTTCATAATACTCTGCTGACTTGAATACATACCTAACTTATCTAAATATTGTTTAACCTGATATTTCCCTACTTTGGCTTGCATTCCTTCCCCCTTGTTGTTAATATTGAGAATCTAGTCACCTATCTAGTCACCATTAACCTTTCTTAGTGAAGACTGAACCACACTAGGCATTAAACAGTTCAGCTTTCTTGATGCCATTAATTATTGGCTTACCCGCTAAGTAGAAGACCTACATTTTCCTTCACCTTTCTCTTGTTCCTAATTTATTTAAGGGACCTCTTCTTCTTGCCTTTTATGTCCCTTGCTAGGAGTAACTCATTTTGTGCATTAGCCCTTCTGATTTTGTTCCTGCATGTTTGTGCTACTCTTCTTAGCAATTTGTCCATGTCTCCACTTTTTTATAGGATTCCTTTTTGATTTTCAGATCCTGATGGAGCCATCTTGACTTCTTACTATTCTTTCTTTTGCATTGGAATAGTTTGCAGGTGTGCCTTTAATAGCATATCCTTGAGAAACTGCCAGCTCTCCTGAACTCCTTTTCCCCTTAGATTTTCTTCCCATGTGACCTTACCTAGCCATTGTCGGAGTGTGTTAAAGTCTGTGTTTTTGAAGTCTATTGTCCTTCTTCTGCTGCTCTAACTCCTTCCTTTCCTTAGAATCATGAAATCTATCATTTCATGATCACTTTCACCCCAATTGCCTTCCACCTTCAGATTCCTTACCAATTCCTTCCTGATCATAAGAATCAAGTCTAAAATGGCTGGTTATTTCTTCCACTTTCTGGAACAAAATGTTGTCTCCTATACAGTCCAAGAATGGTTTGGAAATTTTGTTTTTTACCATATTAGTTTTCCAGCAGATGTCTGAGTAATTAAAGTTCCTCATTACTATCAGGTCTTGTGTTTTGGATATGTCTGTCATTTGTTCTAGAAATGCCTCATCTGTCTCCACTTGTCATGGTCTATAATAGACCCTCTCCTACATCGCTCCTAACTTTTACCCCTTTTACCTTTACCCAGAGTCTCCCAGCTGGTCTGCCTCCTACCTTTTTCTGGCCCTCAGAACACGTGTATATATTCTTGTAGTGTAATCCACCCCTCCTCCCTTTTTACCCTTTCCTTCCTGAACAAGCTATACCCATCTATAACAATATTCCACTCATGAGACTTATCCCACCAAGTCTCTGTGATGCAAATTAAGTTATAATTTAGCTTGTGTACTAATACTTCCAGTTCTTCCTGTTTATTCCCCATACTCCTTCAATTTGAATATAGACAGCTAATATGCTGAGCAAATTCCCTCACTCATTTTCCTTCCGTTGCTCCTATGACTAGCCTAAAATGCAATCACCCTTAACCATTAACCCACACCATTATGTTAGGCCCCAAATTTACCATTGTAACCATCTCTTCTGTGTTTTATCAATGCAAATCTCAGCACATCTGGCCTTATGAACCATAGGACAGTATAATGAGTTGGTACATAGTACAATATGCACAATAGCAAGAAAACTGTATTGCTAAAGAGTGGGTTGAAATAAGCCATCAGACTTATCAACTTATGTCTTAACAACCCTGAATACTTGCCTTTGAAAAATGGGCATGAATACCAAATGGAGAGGACTTTTATACCACCTGGATGACGATCATGGTATCCTACTGGCTGATCACCAACCAACTTCATGGAGTCACACTGAAGACCTTTTGCTTAATGTTGTACCAATTTCTAAAACACCAGTTCCTTGGCTACCATCTACTGATCCGCAGGATGACACTACCAGCTTGTGGCCCCCCAGTGATCCCTTTGGAATGACAGATTCATGACTGTGACTGCCAGAACTGCTTCATGCAATAGCAATTCCATCAATAACATTACCCAGTGAAACCTGTTATGTACTTTTTTTGCCTTGTGTTATATTTTTTTTTATTTGTGCAAAGATCTCTCCCAGTTCTTTATTATCTGGATTACTGAGCCATTGTGCAAGGCAACTGAGAGGTCTCCAAGAGAGGAATGATTAATCTACTGACACTTAGCAAGTAGCTGTATCGCCTTTCATTAAGATGCAATGTTCAATAAAAGTTTATTCAAAAATAATTAATAAAAAAACAAGAAATACAACTTGATAAATTTGTTGTCTGAGCTCCAGCAAACTGAGATATAAAATAATGCACCAGTTTGTATATAGATATTTAACCAAACTCTTTTGCCAAACTCTAACACTTCCCATGATACAAATGCTTGCTAAAGTAAATTTTTTTTAGTACTTCAGATTATACATTTTATTAGTTGGGCCTGATTCTCCTCTCACTTACACCAGTGTAACTCCACTGACTTAAATTAAGATATTCCTGATTTATGCCAGTGTAAAAATGAAAGGACACCCAAACCCCACATTTGTAATAGGAAACTTTGACTATTTGAAAAGAGTCAAATTCCAATAATTAGCTGGCAAAGTTGTTCTCTAGTGGGACCTTCCTCCAAAGATTCATGGTCTTGGTTTGTGCACATACTGGTACATGGCACTTGGAAGGCTGAAAAGATCCAGACATTTTTAGAATGTCACAGAAGCCATTGTGTGTGCACGGAAAGGAATAAACCACATTCCACAGCCTCCTTTTGGCTTACGGTACTAAGTGAGCTAGCCTAACATGCCTCAGTTCTCAAGTGTGTGGGTGTGGATCTGTGCATGGCACCTCCACCTTCAAGCCATTTCATTGTCTCTCCACTGCACTGCAAGCTCAAAAAGCCCTGTTCTTTTTTTCAAGGCCCTATATCATGCAGCCCAATTGTATCTCAGAGTAGGGTGCAACCCAGCCTTCTCTGCTGTGGTAATGATGCCAGCCTCATACCTTTTTATGTCTTCATGTCAGAAAACTATCATGCTTTCATACATATTACTTTACTCCTTACTGTTAGGATGGCCTTCCCTAAACCTTTCTGCAGAGCTGCCACTCTCAGTGTGTTCAAATCCCTTCTTTAAAGCGCACATTTGCCATCCCCCCTAAGAGAATGGAAAGGTGGTAACACAGTAAAACTTAATGATACCTTCAGAATTTGTACTCACCCTACAGAATAAATGTGTGATCTTGCAAGAGTTGCAGTTTCCCCTACTCTGTCCTTCCCCACCTCCCCTTTGGGAGACTTGATCAGGAAAAAAGGTATTTATCTGTTAACATATTAAAACTACAACTGCCTTGTCCATGCTAGGATTTTACTATGTATTCATTGCCATCTGTCAGCCTAGTATGGACACACTTGCTGTCTGTTTATGACTCTCACTGGGTCATGTTGCGTCTAGATGGCACTGTTCAGGGCAGGGAATGTATTTTTTCCATTTGTTTAGCAAGGCACCTAGCACACTGCTGGGTACCTGCAAAATAATGAAATATAAAATAAAAATAATGGTGGATACTCTAATTAGGTATTTAGACATAATTTACACTTTCTGTAGAGGAAAAGGACGATATCATCCCTGACACTAGAGCTAGAGGAGTATATAGAAGACCAAGCCCCCTGGCCCCAATTCTCTCTTTTATACCCTTGTAAAACAGTCGTCATTCCACTGAAATCAGTGGAGTTACACTGGGGGTAAAAGCAGGGTGTGTGATAAGACATTCAGACCATTGAGCACCAAAGAAAATCTTAACATGGGCTAAATATTTAATACAACTAGGCACAAACCCTTAAAAATATTCTCAAAGAGCAATATATATTAAATAACTATATAAAAAAAGAGAACTTTGGACAAGGGATAATAAATGCAAATTTAAGTGATATGCCTGAGAGACTGCAGCACAGACAGCCCAATTCTAGATTCAGTACATAATGCAATGTCTAGGGAACCACATCTAGTAAATGAAAATAAAAGTGAGTGAGGCACATGCGGTTGCCCTACAGATCTCATGAGGCAGAAATGACTTGCGGTGGATACTGTCTCTGGCAGAACTGCTATAAATAGGCTTTGACTTTCACAAAATAGCCTTACCCAATAATAACAATGGGAAATGCAGGGAGAAATACAGTTTGCTAATGTTCTTTGACAGGACTAAGTTGATGGTGTCAAAAGGAACACAAAACTAAATATCCTTTTTAATTATCTTTGTCCACTTCGTGTAGAACTCAAGGGACCTTTTACAGTCTAGTTTATAATGGAAGGCCTCCCAGATATTGGCATAAGGGCAGGTTGGCAGACAGATTTGAGTGGTTTCATGACACCACCTTCTAAAGACATTCTGGATGCACATACCATACAAGACAAAGTACACTTTGAAAACTTTAATGCAAGGCAACTCTGCCACTGGCATTTGTATACAACTGATTACAGCAAACCTAGTATTCTACCATCCGCCAAATCAATTCATTGGTGTTACTAGGAGCATATTGATAGTGCATTGATTTGGGCTATGAAATGCATTTGAAAAATGCTTGAGATTTGCCCTTAATAATGCTAATTGAGACTGAAAATACTGGCTTACCTTCTTCTAGGTATGTGAAAAACTGCTGCCAGGTAGATTGCCAAAGAGAACTGTCAATGTTAACCAAGCAGGTTGTATTGTGTTGAGCGAAGGAATGTATTTTCTTAGAATAACATCAGTTGGAATGCATCTTCCATTTAAACTTATATGGCCTTTTCAAGGGGACTGAAAATGATTTCTGATACTTCCATATACATATTTAATGCATCAAAGCCAAAATAATGGGGTCAGGATACGAGTGTGATACAAAATGGAAGGATGATGCACTGACTTGGAGCTCTGGCTCAGACACGCTTCCCTTTTAAAAGATTATTGAAAAATAAGCCAGGAAACAGGACAAACAAACAAACAAACACAGCAAACATCTGTCAAGGAAACATTTGCAGCAATGCCTAAGGGACAGTGCAAAACAGATAAGGAATACCTTTTTCTCAAAGACCCCACTGGTTTCCTAGACCACGAGATGGGATTCTTCAAGTACAAGCACAAGTGAGATCACAAAAGAGCTAAAACTAGACACAGAATTCTATTCAAAATCTCCAGGAGACTTTACACTTGAAGCCTGACATCATGTAAACCTTCTCAACAGCTGCAGATAAAAATATGGAATGTTGGACACAAACTGGAACACCTGACAGCCTAACCTTTTAACTTGGGCAGCTGGATGACAATGGTAGAAAACAGGACTGATGCAATATACAAGATGATGCAATCTCAGGAGACTAGAGTTCTTGAACTCTTTGAAAATAGAAACAAACTAGCAATAAACTTCACAGCAGTAGAGACATACTGAAAAATCAAGCGAGATCCCATAATACTTGGCTGATGGGACTTTTGGCACGGAACGAGGGCAGGGATCCAACTCCCTTTATAGAAAGCCCTAGTTGCAGAAATTTTAAAAATAGGCTTTAAAGGTGACCCATGATGTACAGAAAGATATTTTATGATCCCAATGCAGAATCTGTTAGGAAGCATAATGGGGACCATCAGAATTTTTATATCATCAGACATATGTTGTAGGGATAGGATATTGGCTACACTTCATACAGAAACAAAACAAAAACAAAACATTTATTTTGAGAGGTCAAAACATCTGCTTTTTCCAGAAGTCAGTTGCTCAAAAGAGACACAGTTAAACTTTTGGAATTAAGGAACAGCTATCAACAGGGAATATATGAACTGCAATATTATATGCACTCAGGGATTGATCCCATTGACTTCAGTGGGCTTTGGATCGGGCCCTTCATGCATGCTCTAGCCTCCACAACTCTCACATCATCCCCATCTCCCTCTAACCAACACAAACACCGCTGATTATCTTTCTTGCCCATTGCTCATGTCATGCCACTCTCACTTTGGGCTTGATCCTCTGCTCATTGCAGTCAAAGCTCCCACTATTCTAAATGGGGTAGGATCAAGGCCTAAAATCCCTCTGCTGCATCAAGTTCAAGCCTCTTGTTCTCCTCTTCCAGGCTCTTCACAACTGTGACCAACCCTACTTTTCTGCTTCGCTTTCTCACTGTGTCACCCCCTCCACTCTGCCATTTATGCCCTCAGCTGTGCTTCTGTCTACTTCTCTCACAGATACCTCCTTGCTTTCTTCCACTCCATCTCACACTCACAAAATACCCTCCCTGGCCTAGTCGCTAAGATCAGTCGTGACCTCTTCCTCCAGATCACTCAGAAGACTTCTTTTATTATGATGTCCAGACAAAACTGCCAACTAATAATGGTTTGTGATGGGCTGATGGGAATAGTTGATACTTATTAGAGGAAAACAATTTTATGTTTTATCCTTTTTCTTCATCCACTTGCATTGCTTGACTTAAACTGTGAGCTCATTGTGATAGGTACCTTCACAGAATCAACCCTTTAGAATAGCTAAAAGTAAGAGACTTCTGTGGAGTTACAAGGCAAGTTTTCACCATAATTAAATGTTGAGAGAAGTTTAACAAGATATTAGTACACACAAGACTTATAAAATAATCTCTCTGAATTAATCTATTTTCCTATCACTCAGGTTACAGTTTCACCAATGAAACTAAGACCACATGACATGAGTTACCTAATGACAAACAGCCATGGACAGTGGAGGTGTTACATTTACCACTCAATGACCTAGTTCATTAACTGTGAAAGGAACCTTAATAATTACTACTACTTTTACTAAGTTAAGGTTCTGACTATAATCTTTATCTTTTTTATATTTTCCCACATTTTGTAACAAATTTGAAGAAATACATTTAAAAAAAATCAAAATACTGGAAGTCTGACAGGACCAGCTATAACATTAGAGGGAAGCCATTTGGTTATACAACAGCATAGCTATTATAATAATGATAAAGGCCTAAATTAAAAATGTATAGTATTTTCATTCATATCAACAAAAGCTTAAAGCGAGTTAATTAAGAAGAGCATTTGTATTCAAAACTGGTATGTATTTTCCATATGCCATATTTAACCTGAAAATTCATTCGATTTTGGTCAAATGTATTCTCCTCAAGATTGTGTTGCACACTTTTATAATAAGCAAAAAAAGCAAATGCTTAAAACAAGACAACTAAAGGTTGTCCAAAAAACAACAAAAAAGATCAGACATGCTCACTTCGAAATCTTGTGAGTTACAGTTCTTCAACCTCTTACTCTTCCTAAATCTTTTTCAGCAGACATTGAGCAACATCACCCTAAAGCAATGAAGTTCTCTCAATGTAGAGAAAGTGACACTTTGCTGGGAAAGCAGGAGTGGTGTGTATTCTACACTTCTGTTGTAAAATACATCTTATTCCTTCTTTTACTGGGCATAGATCAAGAAAAAATTCGGCATTTGTTGATCCCTCAAATAGTAGATCACAAACAGGAAAAATTCAGTTATGGTACTCAACCATTTTTGATTGCTTTCAATGGGCTTTGGATCAGGTCCATGGCTATTAGAATAATCCCATAGGCACCCTGTGTTGCTAGAATTCCTTACAGACATCCCAACCTTTTCCATAACAAGCTCAGAGGGACTGTGGACTGAATATGGATACTTTCAGGATTAGTTTAAAGGTATAGGTCCAGCTCAGGTAAGCCGTGACTGAAATTTGTAGCCAGGTGATGTCTGATATCCTACGTGAAATAAACTATCCTCTGTCCAGCATCTAGGAAAAGGTTGTTCTTACCTCCTTTTGGCAATCTCAGTGTAAGGCAAGGATTATGTAAGTATATAGAGACTCTTCTCTCTAAAGTGGGTGACCATCCAGTTCAAGGTTGAAATACTTCAGAGCAGTGATACTGACCTCAGTGATTCAGGAGCCAAATTAGTGATCAACATTACCCAAAGGAGCCACAGTAGTGTGAATCCATTGTTTCAGTTATGATTTTATATCTATATCTATATCTATATAGATATATATATAATTCTGACAGCAAAATGACTGACCCAGTATTATTATTTTATCAACTACAATTGGTTAACAACTTAGTAAAAGCATCATGATTGGTTAATAATTAAACCACACAGTATTTTAATATCATGTGCTGCAAAGAGGAGGAGATATTAAAGAGCCACTTGCGACTTGCAAGCCTCAGTCTGAGTATCACTGCTTGAGAGGAAGCTTGCCCTGTCCATGCTGCAGCTGTTTTGTGTAAATAAAGGGCTTCATTCACAAGCACTAAATTTACTAAAAAAAGAGAGGTCCGACAAAGTGACTTTTGTGCTACGACAAATTTGAAAGCAAGAACGTTTATACAAACATCAATTTACTTGGCCTGTATTTTTCAGTTCTCCTGCTGATATTGTTGAAGATTTTAAGATTTAAGTTTGTTTTCCATCACAATTCGGCTTCTACTTCTACCTGAAGTAAAGTCATAATCCTGGGTTTATGATTTCACAATCTGCTGGCACAACATGATTGGTGTCACAAATTCAACACTATAATTTCATTGCAGGATTAAGTAGGGCAAGGTTGGGATTGCTAGGGAGAAAACTCTTATTTAAATACAATGCCATCAGTTGTTAACGTATTTACAGGAAAAATTAAGAAAAGCACGTAGAAGAAAATGGATTAAAGTATAATGAAGGCTAGTTTTTTTACTATGAAAACCCTCCTCAAGATTCATGTAGTTTAGGGCTAAGTTCCGCCATCCTTACTCAGTGAAGAAGATCCTATCAACATGAGCAGGACTGGCAGAATGTGGTTCTTAACTGGTATTTCTGACCAGAATATCACTGGACTGATATCACCCATTGGTGTCTCCTGATAGTCACAGGCTTTACTTGCTGGTTCCACGATAGCCTCAGTTTATGATCACATATAGTGTTAACCCTTATGGCACATTTCCTCATAGCCCTGACTTCCAATGCATCGTGTTTCTCCAGTTTTTTAATCCACTTCTTTGTGCCCACAACAATCCCTATGTACTGATAAGTAAATAAGCTACCAAGCAGCTAACTGTCTCAACAAAAAATAGATACACTAAAATGAACTTCTTACAGCGCATGCACACAGACTCTGCTCCAAGAAAACACACCTGGAAGCAGATGGGAAAACAACCTGAACAATGCAATAGGAAAAAAGAAAAAACCCTAGCTAGAAATACCACTAACCGGAATAAAGACAGCAATTAGAAAGGAAAAAGTGTTCTCAAATATATAGGTGGATAGCCCTGCTTGGGTGAACATCCTGGCCCTGCTTAAAGTCAATGACAAAATTACCATTCATGTCAATGGTACCACAATTTCACCCCAGGGAAGCAGGCACAAAAGGCCTACCTTCCTGCCTCCACTGAAGTCAATGGAATTTTTGTTATTTACTTCCATGGGAGTAGGCTCAGATTCAAGCTTTCTTCCCTTGGCATTTACATCCTTGTGCAGGTGCCAGGAAAATTCTCTGTCTGCACACTCCCAGCACACAAGGCCACGGATAGTAGCAATAGGTTGTCCAAACAGAACATGCCCTTCTGGTAGGGAGCTGAGCTGAATGGGGCAAAAAATGCACACAATAACCTGTTAGAGTGCAGCACAGGGCTTTCCTGCACTGGCACTCCACACAGAAATGGGAGTGTGCTCAGGAGTTTAGCCCTGGCTGCCTTTCTCCAATGCAGGCCATAGCTTTAGACCATAGTCTTGCCTGAAACTATCAAGTAACATCTCATTGTTGGATATTTAATTTTAAGGTGCAATCCAGAGTATTTCACACATTGAAGATGGCCATGTATATCAAAAAGGAACTGGCAGTTTTAAGCTACTCTGATGATCTAGGGGGCAACAGGAACCTTTCATAGATCACATCTGCTGTCTGGAGGGAGAGGATTGTTCCAAGCCTTTCTAGAGATTCGGAGAATTGTTGACACCAAAATACACACTGGAGGCCATGTGACTCAGGATGGTGAACGTGTATGTGGCTGCACTCAGTTGTAAGGAAAGGTCTGTAAACATCAGAAAGAAAAGAAACCAAGTGGAGGAGTGAATCTGATTTCCTGCTAAAACCAGCAATAAAGAGGCCACTTTGACACTGACAGGAAGTCAGATTTTTAATGCGTGTGATAATAAATGAACACAGCGAACTGAAATCTTTCCAAACACAAGACAAAAGGAATGAAAGAATAGCAGGCAGTTTGTTCTGCCACAGTAGTCAGCTACAAAGCAGCATTTGTTATCCACCCACAAAAAAACAATTTATGATTAATGTCAAGGAAGAAGGAAAAATGAAATAATAGATGAGAGAATGAATGATATAGAGACACTAAAACAAAAATAGAAAACTTGTGACATTTCAACATTTACAATAGGATTTGAACTGACTTTGGTTTTCTATAGCATCATTCATCTTGGAGAGATCTTGAAGAGCTTTACAAAGCAATGTGTTGAAGTCTGGTAGTGCAGTGACTGCACAGGCTGCTGGAGCAACCTCTATTCTCGAAGCAGCTGCCCACAAACAGCCAAAGACATTAGAATCTGTTTTCAATATAAAGAAAAAAACTTGCATATTCTGCAGCTATCACATAATTCCTCCCAAAGGTGCCACAGGATCGTTAATTGCCACCTTGAACAAGTGTGACTGGATGGTACAAGGAAGGAATAGGCTATAATTCTCTTTGAAGTCATTGGTTCAAATTTTCCTATATCTATGTTAGAATACCGACACTGCTCAATGGTTATTCAGCAGTACATGTTAAAGGTTTCATTTCCTTGTGGACATCTTGGGTTAGACTTTTCAAAACAGACTAGTGATTTTAGGAGTCCCATTTTTTGGGTGTCCAACTGGAGACATCTGAAAGAGGCACTTTCTAAATATCAAGACCTTAAATAAATATTAAGGTGTCTCAAGTTGGGCACCTGTAATGGGGTTTGCTACTCACCGCTGTGGAACCACCTTGTGGCCATGTCTGGGGATTAGCTCTTGACCAATCTGGTCCCTTCTCCTTTGATTTCTCACACTGCCTCTCCCCCCTCTGGACTTGATTGCTCCCTCTTTGTAACTCAATGTGCTCCCTCATCATGGCTTGGCCCTCCAACCAGATCACTGTAGTTTTCCCCTTCTGGGGTATCAAAGTCCACTGGACAAACTGTCTCTGACATTCTGCCATACCACTGCCCAGACTATGCCACTTCCCCAATGGCTGGCAGGGAAACACGGGCCTGCCCTCTACTTCGAATTCCAGCCAAGGGACTCTATGTCCAGACAATATAATCTAAGAAATCCCAGACACTGTCACAGTTTCCCTGGGCTCTTTCCTGCCTTCCTTTCTCTGTCTTCTGGCCCACTTCTGGGTTACCACCAACATCCTCCATTCCCTGTGGCTATTTCACCCTCTCTTGGGTTTCTGCCAGAGAGTTTACTCCCTAGGATGACTCCTCTTCACCTCTTACTCGGCCCCCTCCTCTCCAGGGAATGACTGCAGCCTTCCTTTCTACCACCCCTTCTTCCTCACCACTTCCTGGTTTTCTACCTGCTCAGCCTGTCCCTGCCCAGCTGCGCATCATCATCAATTAGAGCTTACCAGCCCTGACTCTCCTCCAGGTGCAACTGTCACAGGGTTAATTGGCCCTTTCAACCTATTCAGGCCTTGTGTGGGATAGACACACGATCGCAGCAGCCAAACATTGAGGCAGCCAAAATCACGAGTCACTTTTGAAGATTTAGGCCCTGTCCATAAGTGGTAATCCTATTGGCAGTCACAGCTAAAAGCCTAGCGACTGAATGGGCATGGTCAGTGAGCTGCCTCACCATTCCTCAGGCAGCCTGGTAGGGCAGGGATGCAGTTCTGTGGGGAAGTTTGTAACTTTTGACAGACAAACAGAGCACAATTGTTTCCTTCAGGAAACTAAATTAATTTAAAATTAAACTTAAATGGCATCTACTGAGAGACAAAGAACTTTTGTTCAAAGGACTGTATCTCTGACAGAGCAGCAACTACAAGTGCTGTACTCTGTCAGCAGTGTATATACGTTTGGATGTGATGTGGTATTTGAACCCATCCCTTTCTGGCTCTGAGGTAAAAGTGCTACCAGCTCTGCACCTCGTTCTGAGAGAGAGATGTGCCAGCAGCAACAATTCAAGTAATTGCAGTGACAGGCATCTATGACGCTTCCTCTGCTGACCCACTGATAACGTTATGGATTCACATTATGATTCTTATATGATAAAAGTCATAAGCCTAAATGTAGTAAACTGCCTTGTGTTAAATGATGAAATTATCTTATTGAAGCCTACACTGGTCATCCGCAAAATATGCTGGTTTTGCCTTATTTATTTATTTAGATGTAAATAGCAAAAACAACACCTATCCGAGAGCAGTAGGTGCCCTGACATTCACTCAGGCTACGTCTTCACTACCCGCCGTATCGGCGGGTAGCAATCGATTTATCCGGGATCGATATATCACGTCTCGTTAAGACGCGATATATCGATCCCCGAACGCGCTCACTGTCGACTCCAGAACTCCACTAGAGTGAGCGGCGGTAGCGCAGTCGACGGGGGAGCCGCGGCCGTCGATCCCGCTATTCGCATAGCTGAAGTTGCGTATCTTGGATTGATCCCCCCCCCCCCCCAGTGTAGACCAGCCCTCAGTGTCACAATCATAAAACACTTGCAGCAACATTAAAAACAAACCTCCCAACAGGAACAAATAACTCAACTCGGCTAGCCAGCCAAAAAGACTCCTCTGCAAAAACTCTGTCAGACAAATGGGCTATTTTGGACCATATTGGGCAAAGCAAGCTCCAGGGTTCTGGAGCTCTCAGGGTATGTCCATACTACAATTAAAAACCCGTGACTGGCCCATGCCAGCTGACTCAGGCTTACGGGGCTCAGCCTAAGGGGGCTGTTTAATTGTGGCGTAGACTTTGGGCTTGGGCTGGAGCATGGGCTCCAGGACCCTGCAAGGTGGGAGGGTCCCAGAGCTCAGGCTGCAGCCCAAGCCTGAACATCTACACCACAATTAAATGGCTCCTTAGCCCAAGCCTGAGTCAGCTGGCATGGGCCAGCCTCAGATTTTTAATTGTAGTGTAGACATACCCTCAGAGAATGCCCTGCCAGCAGCCCCCTCTGACTGCAGCTATGGCAGTATGGCACAGGGAGAGAGACCATTCCTCAGGTAAGCCAATCCCAGGACATTTGGGGCTCTATAGGTCACGACCAATACCTTAAACTCACCAAGAGACCAATAGGAAGCTAGTGCAGATTCTAGAGCACTGGTGTCATGTGCTACCAGTGAGATACCCCACTCAGTAAGCAAACTAGTGCATTCAGCACCTGTTTCAGTCTCTGAATGGCCTTAAAGTGCAGCCCTATGTAGCTCACACTGCAGTAGTTTTAGGGTATGTGACATCTACACAGCAAAAGCTGTGCATGGCCTAGCCTACCCGAGCTAGTTTGAATCCAGCTAATATGGGTAATAGTAGCAGTGAAGGCAGTGCAGCACAGATAACATAAGCCAAGCACAGACCCTGGGTACATACTCAGTTTTCAAGTCCACTTAGAAGCCTGACTTTGCTGTCTTCACTGCTACTGTGACCCACACTAGCTGGATTCAGGCTAGCTTGGGTAGGTTATCCCATGAGAATTTGTACCATGTAGACATACTCTAGGTGACACAGGCATGGGTAACAATGACCAAGAGAAAAGGTTGCAATCTTCTGATCCAGTTCAGATGGTAACTAACTGACTGGTCATTACTGTAATATGATTGACCCCACATAGCTGGGGGTCTAGAATCACCCCTACGTAGCAAACCTTGGTAACTAAGAGACATGCTCCCTGCATCAAGGAGACTGACATTACCCCCACCCTCTCCTTGGGCTGCTTCCCCAATCCATCATCGCCACCTTAGATACATACAGTTAACTCAATAAGGGTCTGACCCAAAGCTCACTGAAGTCAGTGGCCAGGAAATGATATCTGAAGCTGTTTTGCTCTGATTCACAGGGAGAGAAAAAAAATCTCTACACACTGGTCCCACTACCTGCGCAGCTATGCAGAAATAAAAAGAGGGGGCAGGGAAGGACCAGCATGCTGTTTATCAACTTTGGTGACAGTCCTCAATAGTCCTTTCACTTAAATGGCAAGGAAAAAGAAGGTAGGAAATCTATACATTATAATGGGCTAATTTCTGCTCTCAGTTACACTGGCTTAAATTCACTCCACTAAAGTCAAAGAAGCTACTTCAGATTTCATGAAGTGTTTCTGGGAGCAGACTATGGCCCCACTTCATGTTGTGCTGCCTTTTATCTTAGGTCTTATTAAAATGAAAATACAGGTGGTATTACTATTGGAATATCTCTTCTTTAAACTCTAGCTAGATGGCTCTGCTTAAAGAATAGAGAAGAAATATTTTTTGTCCTTGATTGTTCCTATTCCATTTGGGACTTTGTAAAATATTCAAAAGTACGTTAGTGATTTAGGAACCTAAGTCCCATTGAAAGTCAATAAGGCTCCTACGTTAATTAAGTATTTTTGACATTTTTACCTGTGGCCTTTAGGTTGGGCTGCCAGGCTTCCAAAAGCTCCTGAGCTTAATCAGGACAGAAAAATAATTTCTACACCGATGCCTAAGCATTAGGAATTCAGCTTTTAAATCCAACCATTGGGATCCAGATATTTTAAAAAATGCACAGAATAAGAGTTTGCATCATTAATTTTGAGGTCAGCACATTTGCATCCATATAGTTTATGTACATTAGAAACTCCTGAGTTGGATCTTGCCCTGCATGAGAGTAATTATTATCAAAAATTAATAGCCTCCATGTAGACACTTATGGTCAGCAATAATGATCTCTAAAAACATTTCTCCAAAGCATTGCTGAAAACCTTCATGACAGCTCTCCTTCAGGCATATAGTGCAAGCAGAGGGAACTGCTTGTGGGGAAAAAAACATTTAATCAATTTTTTATTAGTTTTCATTTTGAAAGGAGCAATACAGTACCCACATCAAAAGGAAAGGTATAGAAATAGATGAAATTACTGGATGATTACTTATACCCAGTACAAAACTTCAGCAGGCTAGATGATCAAAGCTATGTGGCTGAATGTCTGTGCTCCTTTTGCAGAGAAATGAGAACAAGTCCATACAAGTCTTGCACATAAACTATAACTGCATCCAAACTTTCAATTTTTCACCAAGAATTAAAGCCGATCATATTTCCTTAACTGCATGCACCCATGTATTCAAGTCAGCCCATTTATCAGAACGTATTCAGGCTCTAATCCTGCAATCAGAATCACTAGCCCACTTGGGCGACTCATGGGAGGGACACAAAGGGGGGCACGTGACCTTCCCATGTGACCCCCCATGTGACTCCTCCACGTGACTCCTCCCCACCCTGCCCCCAGCCCTGGGGGCCCCGTCTTCTCCCCATCCCCATCCCTGGGGTGGGGGGTCCTGTCCTCCTGCTGCGTGGGAACTGCAGTGGCGAAAGGAGAAGAGCCTGGGGCCACAGAGCAGCCCCATGCCAGCAGCTCCTCCAGCACAGCGGTACCGTCCCCAGGCCTTCCACGCAACTGCAGCTCCTGTCTGGGGTGGGGTCTGTAGAGCCCCGCCAGAGGACAGGGCTGGGGGTGGTACCGGTACAGCCATGCCAGAGGAGCTGCCAGCGTGGGCGCTGCCTCCTGGGGCGGCAGCCCCATGTTCTGCTCTTTTTGCCGCTGCAGTTCCCGGGAGCACCCTGCGGTTAAGTTTTTGGGCTCCACACAGATGCAGATGTCCAGGCTAGAGGATGCCTTAGGCCCCAATTCTTCAAACAATTATGCTTGGAACTACATAAATCAATGATGCTACTCATGTGTTTAAGGTTGCACATACATCAGTGTTTGCAAGATTGGAATCTTAGTTAGCAAGCAGTGAGAGTTACATAAAATCCATTAGCACCCAGTAAATGCTATTGATGAACACATAGTGATCAGAAATTATCAGACTTTATTATAAAACGCAGACTTTCAGCTCATGCTCCACATTAATAAGCAGCCAAGCGGCTGAGGTTCTGTGCTGTGCCTGTGAGAAGCACCACCTGCCACTTCTGGGATGCTCCAGGCATAATGTAGACAGCCCTGGATTATTTCCAAAGTTATGGCAGCCTGTCTCCAGCTGCCTTGGGGCAGCAGTATTTCCCAGAATCTCCATAGCTCAGTGCGCTGCAGTTCCAACCCCTTCCACCACCAGCCCAGCCCCTGGCATGCCCCTACATAAAGGGGCCCTTGGCGGATGGCCTGCAGCTGCCTCTCTCATTTCCTGTGAGTGGGGACTGCTTCCCCAGAAAGAATCGGTGTGTTTATCGCCCCAAAAATGGGTAAACAAGAGATTGAAAAAGAGAAGGATTAGAAACCCATTATATGAGAGGTAGTTTTAAACCCTTCTTCATATCATAGAAGCTTCCCATACAAAAACGTTTATGTGCTTTATGTGCTCCTGTCCCTTTACCCATCAGACAGAGGCCAGAGTAGAAGTGATAAACTCACCCTAGAAATCTGATTTATTTTTTCTAAACCTCAGATGGAAGTGCATCCCCAGTAATGCAATGATCACTGCCTTCCCATATTATTTCCTTTTGTGGGGCAGTGTTAACAATGGCTCCAAGGCAGGGAGGGGGACATTATTGCAAGTTGATATTAGCAGTTGTGCAGTTCAGTTCTCCTTTGTGGAAAAACTTATGCTTTGTATTAAAACAATCCACCTCCAGCTGTACCAATATAACCCCCTTCTGTGTCTGCTACTCCAGCATCCTAGCTGGAATAGTGGCCACAGCCTCTCTGCTCTACTTGTGTAGGTTGTTAAGGTCGGTAGAGCCACGTAAAGACAGAGCCAATATTCCCTACCCTTTCCTAGTGCCACCTTTTTGGGGCAGTGCAGAGCCCACCCCCTCTGGCAGGTAAGTGGTACAAAAACACCCAATGGTGGCTGCTTGGCCAAGACTATCTTCTGCAGGACAAACACAAGGGTAATGTGTCTGCATGTAGTCTCTCCGGGTACGTATTCACTACCTGCCATATCGGTGGGTAGCAATCGATTTATCCGGGATCGATATATCCTGTCTCGTTAAGACGCGAAATATCAATCCCCGAACGCGCTCACCGTCGACTCCGGAACGCCACCAGAGTTGGCGGCGGTAGCGCAGTCGACGGGGGAGCTGCGGCCGTCGATCCTGCGCCGTGTGGACCCCAGGTAATTCGATCCAAGATACTTCGACTTCAGCTACGCTATTTGCGTAGCTGAAGTTGCGTATCTTGGATCGACCCCCCCCAGTGTAGGCCAGCCCTCCGTGTCAGCGTAAATTTCCCCCACGTGAATATCAGTGCTTGCTTTCATTCCATTGTTCCCATGGAGGACCTCAGGACTAAGAGTGCTGTATGTTCAGTAAGAGGAGTAATTAATCTCACAGCTGTACACTAGCGGGAGCAGAAATGAAAAGACTTTTACTGGCATCCTCATTGTTTAATGATAATTAGGCCCGGGTGCGACATAACTGCCCCCAATTTTTACTTTACAAATAGGAGGCAAATTCATTGCTTTTCCTACAGCTGTCTTAAAATCTGTTAAATCAGACCCCAAATGAATAGCAAGCTGGAAATGCAATGGCATAGCGGTGTCCCTATAACACCGGGAAAAAGCAATCTCTTACATACAAAACGTGTGAGGTTTTAGCTGCCTAACTTGTTCTTGCAATTTTTCAGTGCTGGTCTCCTGCAGCTCTACCTGCCTCATTTCCAGTTTCCACAATTACAGGAGGCACATAAGAATTGCCATAGCTCACCAGAGCAGTTATCCCGGATTCCCGCCTCTGCAGCAAGCCAATACTTGATGCTTCACAGGAAAGCAAAATAAAGAAAAGAAAAAGGTGCTGTCCTCAATCACAGTTACCACCCTTTAGCCTCAAGCATGAGATTATTTTAGTTTGCATCTTTACGCCTTTACTCCAAGTGGCCTATCATCATCTAAGATTTATTTGTAAAGGAGGGTTTCTTATCCCATCCCACCCCCAAAACATACTTTCACTCCAAGAGGGGAAAGCAACCTCTTACCCTATAAAAGGAAGAGAGAATTACCCAAATCAGAACCAGGGGTGAAATCCATTGATCATTTTATTGACTTCACTGGGGCCAGGATTTCACCCCAGGAGTTACTGGAGCCATGCACAGATTCAAAGCAGAGGCACAGCATGTCTACCTAAAGTTGTACATAGCACTGTCATTATCTACTGAAGACTTGATTTCAACTTTTTTTTATTCCTTAAGTGTGTATTATATTTTTATTTTTAGTACAGGCAGAGAAAAGCTTGTTCATTCCTGTTTCTGAGCATCACAAATCAATGAGGAAATTTGGCAAACATTTGAAATAAAAGACACAGCCACCTCTAGCAAGTTTTGGCAGGGCATCAGCATAATTTTGAAAACTGCACGGACAGAACTTTGAATATGTGGGTCCATGATTCTGTTCCATTAGGTTCTTATACCGCGCCCAACACCATGGCATCTGAGGTACTGCAAGTGTGGGGGAGTTATTTTAACATGCTGAGACCAGTGTAGGTCTTAATTATAGTTTAGTAAATTCTGACTTTCTGTAGAAAATGAGCTTAAGAATTTTCATTTCTAATTTAAAAGAATGTGCAGTCATTTTCCATCATTTCAATGTGCTCATAGGATACTCCAGTCACAAAAGTGATCCTGTAAGAACTGAGCTTCAATTTTAATATAATTGAGGATAATGGCACATCCATTGTGAAAGCACAATTACTGCCAAGTTACCATGAAAAGTTAGTGGCACAATTCAGAACTGCCACCACAGAAGAAGCATTGTATCAGCTCACTTGTATTACAAAGCTCCTAAGGGTGCTCTACTGATTCTCATAGGATTCTGTAATGTAGATATTATAGTGTGGTTAGTAACTCTGTTTTGATGGCACAATTGTTATACGCTCATACGAATAATGTGTATGTAACTAAAGAAAACGCATGATTGAAAAGCTTTTACCTATTTTAGTGCTATTTAGGTTGAAAAAACAAAGTAGTCATATAGTTACACTCAATAGCATTAACCTATAATATTTCAAGTACCAGATTCAAGGAAAATCTCCATTTATAGTGGATTCTAATGCTCTAGACAGTTTACAAAACTGAGTTTGGCAAATAAACTATTGCAATGAGTATTTAGCAACTTTTTGAACCTCGAGCTCCCCCTTGTGTCAAATAACCTAATTACCAGTAAATTTACTGGATTTTCCGTCAGTGAGTCAATACAAGCATTCATTTCTGTAGCTGGTTCTATCCAGTGCAACTGTGGAGCATTGTGCATGTCAGTACAAAGTAAAAATTGATGAGGCAAATAGGAAACACAGTGGGACCAAACTACATTAATTAGACCCCTGCTGTGTGGCCCAATGTTACTCCCATACAAAAGCAGAAATCAGACCAAAGAGAGGAGCATGTAATTAATCGATGCATAGTATTGCTAAACCCAAAAACAATGGATTAGCAGCTCCCTTCCCCCAAACAAAATACCACATGGGATTGCCTTAAAATCATGAGATTTGTTATAAATAATACATTGTATCTTTTTCTTTGCCTTCTGGTTTCTGAGACTTTAGGATTCATATTTTCAGGATTTTCTTTGCGCCTCTGAGGGCTAGAAACTTACTTTTTTGAAAACAAAAGCTGAGATCCTGATGTAATCCAGAAGCTGGGGCTATAAGAAAACACCAGATACCATGAGACTTTCAATAAAATTGCAAGAGTTGGCAACACTGTCTTCATTCACATGCTGAAGCATGAATCAGATTTCTGTCTCTTTAGACATGCCTGCATTTGTCCCATTTTTCCCCTTTGTTCTTGAGATAAAGGCAACAGGAGCACATGAAGTTTTCCTTTTGATTATGGATTTTAACTTGAGATCAACTTTACTGGTCCTCTTGTGAATCTATCATTCACACTTCCATTAAAACAGATCATCCTTGGGGTTCATATTGTACATTCCACACAGGGTTGTAGGATGAAGACCTCAACATCTTCCTGGTTTGATTTAGATTGATAGATACCATTTAAAAAAAATTTCCTCACAAAGATGGAAATGCAACATAATCTGCTGCTGCCTCAGTCCCAAAGTGCTAATTGGCTCTGAAAATCAGAATATATATTGCAGGCTTTATATGCAGCAAAAACTGCAGACCAAATTTTCTGGTCACTAAGCTAAGCCAGTTCTACGGAGAGTGTTTCATTTCAACTATTGTATTCCATCTTTCAGGCCTTCCCCTTCCATACCAAAATAGCAGGTATTTCCGTGTGCTCGATCCTGTTGTACTAGCCCACATGTAAAGTCTCAATGAAGGAATTTGGTCAGTACTGTGACTAGAAGACAGGGGTCTATTAAAATGGACACCTGAGCACTGCAGAAGTGGCAGCTTTCTGTTTAGTTAACAGGGAAACAAACATCTCTGAACAATAAATAAAATCTCCCCTGGAGAAAATCTACACTGGTAACTGAATTTTGCTCATATGCAAATAAAAGCCTACTAAAAATGACCTCTCTTTGAAATCAAATGAACATGTGCACAAAATGCCATGACAAAATCCCACAAAATGTATTAGTAATCACTCCTGCACACGGACATAGGCTATCTTGTGCCCAGTATTGGTCCTACTGAAGCCAATGAGAAATTTGACTTCAATGAGAGCAAGATAGGACCAAAAGTTTGTACCCCTCCACAGAATCGCAGTGATATGCCTAAGTGTTTTAAGATGCAGCGTCTAAGATATAGCATGACAAACGGGCATGTATCACATATGTTAAAGGTGCAGGCATTTTGGAAGATCCATTAATGGGATAAGCCCCTTTAATTTTTTTCTATTTTTTTCTATTTATAATAAAACATGTCATTAAAAGCTGTCATGACATTCCTTAGTACCTTACAGTTCAGTTCTACTCTGAAACTGGCATCTTGGGGTTTCATGTTTACTGTCTTGCTTATGATTTCTCTAGTAAATGCATTCCATTTGCAAGTAAAAAGGTGATGACTGAACTGGCAAACCCTGAAAATATGACTGGGATCTAAAAGCGGAGCTGAATTCATTCCTTCTCACATATCTTTACCAGTAATAAAGGTTTTGGAAGCTAAATTAGGTCCTCAGTGACCCTGGGCCCTGTACAACCCCCATTGTCTTCAGTGGGTTCACACAGATGTAATTGATTGGGAAGTTCAGAAACCAATTCTGTTGATACACATGACCAATAGACCCAGACATCCATACAGGCTTGCAACAGCTATCTAGGTATTTCAAGGGAAAGGGGAAACTGAGATCCAGCCAGAGTTCTCTCTCCACTGGGCCCAGAACCTTGCAGGGGCACCAGAGATCATGTGGCCTCAGCCCTGTTCCCAGCCAGATAAGATAGAGGAAGAAAAACTTCTGGGAGCAGCCAGCCAGAAACTCAGCCAGTTTGAGCAGAGAGAAACAGCTGCAGCAGGGACCTTCAGCCTCTGATATATCATCAGTTCCCTGTGACTTTCTACAATTTTTTTATCCTGGACATTGTCTCCCCTGCTGTTCCTTCCTGCCCCCTCCCTAACAGTCTCCTCACTTTGCCCTCACTCCACCTGTCCCCATCTCCCCTCATGTCTCTCCTTTACCCTTAGCCCCTTCCTTCACTGTCTCCTCTCCCTCCCTCTGTTTAGCTCCTCCCCTCCCAACACAATTCCACCCAAACAATTGGAGCAGGATTGTCTCTTATTCTATGTTTGTACAGTGCCTGGAACAATGCGGCCTCTCTCTCACCTGGGTTCCCTGAGGACCATATCATAAAGGTGATATGGTCCTCAGGTGTCTGGGCACCTCCAGTGTATATGAGTGTACCAACATCTCAAAATGGATAAACACACCTTTATAGGGGTGATGCTTTGGGGAGAAGCTCTTGTCAAACATGTTGATGTAATTTTTAAAACAAAACATGATTAATTTGGGGTCCATCTGAATCACGGTGCAGATTTAAGGACCCCTTGACCCTGCTGTATTTACTCTAATATAAAGATAAAATCACAGTCCTGTGAATGTAGTTCAGGTTCACTTTGGCCTTGGTAGACTAGCACCCTCCCACCGTTCCTCTTGGAGAGGTTCAGCTCCACCATTGGTAGCAAAAACAGAAATGCTAGTGGGCTCAGAGCACAGGGCTCCTGACTTCTTGTTGTTTTTGCCCCTCTCTCCTGCTCTGATGCCTGATTCTCTTAGGTGACTGAAGCAGGGTAGAGCTGCCCTGAACCAGTTGTGTCTGCCCCAATGGGAGAAGTACTGAAAATTGCCAGTGTACACATAAACTACAATAATTTTAGCTCTAGTCTCCTCCTCCCATCTTGCACTGTCCGTCCCAACTGACTACTTCCCTGGCTCTCAGAACTTCTCTTTCCTCCCCTTTTACTGCTACTGTTTCTCCAATAGGTCTAGCTTTCTAGAAACAGAACATGAGTTCTGGATTCTGGTTGGCTAAGGGAGAAGGGAAAGGGTTTTCTTGAACCAAGAGAACTAGTGCAGGAGGGAACAGAAGGAGACTCTTTGGTAGAGGAAGCTGGGACTAGAAGAAGAAAAGAGTGCTTGTCTCTGGAGAGGGGGAGAGAGATAAGTAGGCTGCAGCCAGAGATGGGAGAGCATGCTAAGATGAGTGGGGTTGGGAACTCAGGAGATGTAGAGAGGAAAGGGACACCCAGGAAGGACATTGGTACTTAAGAAGGGAAAAGAGGAACTTAAGGATCGAGGGGAGGGTGGAAGAGGAGGAATTGCCTGCAAAAGGGAAAAGGGGAACAGATGAGAATTGAACACAAGGAGGAGAGAAAGAGCAGGAATGTACAAACCAGCAAGAGAGGGAGGATACAGGAAAAAAAACAGGAGGAAAAAAAGAGAAATGAGCGAACAAGGAGATAAAAAGAGCTGAAACATGGTAGGACTTTTTCAATTTATTTAAAATATTTTGGACAATTCCCTAAAACCCTGTTATTCCTCTTTTATTCTTTCCATCTGTACCTTCTGTCTTGCTGTTGCTTCTTTTCATCTCCATTTCTGTTCCTTTGGAGGTGAAGGAGTGCAGGGCGGTGTGACTGTGGCTAGGGCCGGCTCTACTGTTTTTGCCGTCCTAAGCAGCGCACCGAATTGCCGCCGCGGATAGCGGGGGCAGTCCGTGTGCCGTTAGGGAGGCACGCGCGTTTCCGCAGCGGTGGCAATTCGGCGGCAGCTTCTGTCTTCAGACAGAAGACAGAAGCCGAATTGCCGCTGCGGGCAGCTGAACATTAACGCTGCCGCCGAATTGCCGCCACCGTGGAAACGCGCTTGCCACCCTAATGGCACACGGACTGCCCCCGCCCTCCGTGGCGGCAATTTGGCGCGCTGCTTGGGGACAAAAACACACGGACTGCCGCCCCTTGCAGATTGCCGCCCCAAGCACCTGCTTGGACTGCTGGTGCCTGGAGCCGGCCCTGACTGTGGCCCATCGGGCAGGCTTACTTTATCATTTCCAGATACGTACAGCAGTCCTTAAATCTGCACCGTGATTCAGATGGACCCCAAATTAATCATGTTTTGTTTTAAAAATTATGTCAACATCACCTGTGAATGAACTGCAGGAAAATTAAATTGGGGAAACTTTGTTTTGAGTGTGTGCAAGAGAAAAGTACATGTTGTAATAAAGCAGAGTTGATCTATTGTCATCTCTCTTAATTTTGCTAACCCACTTCGACTGAACACCACAATTTATCACACAAATAGAGCAGCTGGAAAATCAATTTCTTCATTCTTGTTAAGTAAAAGAATACATCTCCCAAAGCTTGATTGTGGGGGATCACTACCAAAAATAATACATATGAAATATATTCTCAGCTCAGTGCACACAGCTCTAGTCATAGATTTCAAAGGAAGAATAATGAAAGTTGTATTGTTAAATCCCACAATGCTGGGCAGAGAATATTCCTTTCAAATGTAAGTTTGATAGCTCACTCTTATGTTTACATATTTTACATTTCGTATCTGAGATTGTGACGATTTTTTTTTTAACATGCAGTGGGTGCTACTAAAACATGTTTTTTACTGCTCCATGATACTTTCACCTTTTATCAGAGTGCTCCTTATACTTTAAAAGGGAAAATACCACCACTCTACATTAAATCTACTGCAGCTGGTGAATGTCTGAATTTATTAGGAGCTCACTGTCTCAGAAAACAATTATTGATCAGTTTAAACTGCTGGTGCGCAGAATGCTTACTCTTGGGTAGCTAATCCTACATAGTTTGTCTAAGCGAAGCCAGGATCTACAGTGAAAATAAATGGAAAATAGAGAGAGAAGTTTGAACAGAATCTCTACCGTGCACACTTTAATAATGAATGAATGGAGAATGTGGAGTCTAAGGTTTGTATGACTCTTTACATGATGTCCTGCTGTTCTATGCTAGGCAGTACTATACATGGTTTTAGTATGAAGCGAAAAAGAAGTTACGCGAACAGCAGATAAAAAGGACAAAAGTCCACCAGGAAATTGATATCTGAAAAACTCAAACTTAAAATAAAATATTCTAGCCATGATTTATTCATCTTCTTTAAGCCTTCTCCTGTATTGTTCTTGTCTATCTCTCTCTCCCTTTTCTGAGCTCCTCTCTACTGTTGCTCTCAGTGATATCTGTTAATAATTGCAGGCAGTGATAAAGTAGAGTCCTGCTAGCAACTGGTATTTGGCTCAATAATGCAATCTCACTTATGGACAATCCCTAAAAGTCAATCTATCAAAAGAAGAATAAGCCTTCCCCTTTGTCCCACGGGCAGAGTCAGAGTTTTATTAAAAAAGGAGGAGGGGGTTTCAGACAGATTTCGTTCTCAAGAGTTTTTTTTATCATTAGATTTTTGTTTTCATTTCAGTATTGAAAAACCATGTGCTCCCCACCTCTCTTTTCTGGTCGCTCTATATAAACAAACCTGATGTAACAGGGCAGCAGTGAACAGTGGATTTACAAATGAAGGGGATGCTCAACTGAGGGCCATTCATACAGTATCTCATATTTCCACTACATGTGAATGACAGGATGCTTTTCTTTCTGGAAATCTGTTGTTCTTGAGATATTGAACCCACTCACAAAACCCAATTTATCACCTATTCTGCCCACACAGAGAGGATCCAGGTTTGTTTTACTCTCTTCCCTGCCTCTCCTTAGTCATCTTCAGAAGGAATCTTTCACTCTGATGGGGCCTGGGTTCAGAGCAGAGTTGGCAGACGCTGCTCACAGATTTGTTCTTGTTCGACGGTGTTTCAAAGGGCCTGCACAGCTGCAATGAGAAAAATTAGGGAGGACCCTGCCTGCAAGTGAGATATCCCCGAGGTCAAACCCTCACTCAGAGACAAATTATGTGGAAACCAATGAGGACCTGATTGTGGTCCTGGTGTCCACTTTGACTATGGCTACATTTGCTCTGCTCAGCACCACAAGAACATTAACATTCTTATTTCTCTCTGCAGCTCTTACCTCAACTTTAGCCATCTCTTCCTACCTTGCACCCCTCAACAATAACCTCTCCCTTGCCTTCTTTCTCCTTGTGTTGTCTTGTCTGATCCATCTTAAACTAGAAGCACTAGAATGTGCTTTTGCAAACAGAACAAGACACGTTGTAAATTTATAATGCTATGTAAATAACCTCAACTAAATACTAATAGCTACTCACAAGACCTGTTTTTGGGAAGTTATAACTAATTCAGAACTCACCCATGTGTACAGTACAGCGAGTCTCATTTAAACCATTCATTCAAACTGTTCGGACAGACCCCATTTCAGCAAGACACTTTATCACATGCCTGTGAATAGTCACATTGACTTCAGTGAGACTATTAATGTGCTAAAAGTTAGGCACATGCTTAAGTATCTTGTTGAACTGTGGCCAGAGTCTGAATAAAAAAAATCCATTCAAAACCAAATCAAAACCTATGAGCGCTGATGGCTTTATGTGTCTGTGTTCAACTGGGGCTAACTGCTCGATTAAGAAGGGAAGGAAAACCAGGAATTACAAAGAGGGAATGTGTTTGTAATTCACTCGCTCTCTTCTTTTGGGGGTTTGGAAGAATCTAGGGACCAGACTGATTCTGGGATAAGGAGAGAGGATGGGAATGATTTTGCTCTTGGTCCCACTGGTGTAAATTCAGCATCTGCGCGTGGAGTCACTCAGAAGTTACACCAGTGTAAGTCAGGGCAGAATTTGGCCTTTTGGCTAAAATAAGCCCTTCTGTTTTTTATGTATTTGAATCAGCTCATGGAGCCACTTTTCTGGGTTTCTGTCTAGTGCTGAATTTCAGCTTGCTTGACCCATGACTTTCACAAATTCACAGGCACTGGATTTTAAAAGAGACCAAATTCCATTTTTACTTGGACTCACTTCGTATCTGTCTCTGTCACTTGCTGGCCCTCAGCTCAAGACGGAATTTATTACAGTTTAATGTTGTGTAGCATGTGTACAACTATGAATTAATCATTGTCAGAGAAGAATAAAGATAATTAGTTTCCTACTGTATGTCTTTTTCTTTAGCTGTTAATTATCCATGTAGGGACCTGCGCCTTTTACAGAGTCAGCACATTTACAGGATCCAAATGTCATTACTCAATCTCTCTCTGAGAAAATATTAAACATCTTTGATAAGATGCCTAAACAGCATTGAAAGTTAACTTAATCATCCAAATTTTATTAATTCAGTGGATATATTATTATGTGGCGATGATGACAGCAAGATTATTAAAATGCAGCACATTGCTACACAGTAAACATTCATGTTCAAGTGTGTAGGCAAATTCTCCAGCCCAATTAATGTTAAAATGTTGCACAATCTTTCAGAATTAGAAAAATCTCTGTATTTAAATAGTTAGGAATGTAACTGTGCATTCCATGTACGGATGCTTCCATATTTTATTAAAATATAATAAAATAAGACACCACCATGTTTTGAGCAGACATATTATTACTGTACTGAACTAATATTAAACTACACAGAGACCATATGACACAGTGTATAGAGTGCCAGGCTGGGAGCCAGAACATCTGTTTTATTGTCACCTCTGCCAGAGAATTTTTATATGACCTAGGGCATGTTACTTAACTTCTACGTATCGCAGGTTCCTTGTTGTGAATTGGGATAATGACACACTTTGAGCTCTGTGGAGAAAAAGTAGCTATTTAAGGGCTAAATATTAATATTACTATGGTACACTGAGATATAGAGAGTTTTTGTGTTAGCTTTCCTCCAAAATAATCCTTCATTAGAGTATGAACTTTGATCCAAACAGTATTAAAGTGTTTTATTTATAGAGCTGTTCTGGTCAAAAAAAAAAGAGGAACTTTTGCTAAAATGTTTGTTTAGTTATTTCATCAAATTTAAATATTTTCAGGCAGCTCTGGTTATTTACTGTATATCTAGTGAAAGGTCACCAACCTAACCACACGAATGAACTTCAGAATGTTGCTGTAGACCTGAGATAGAGAAATCTTATCCTTTTCCTTAACTATAGGTTTGTAAGCAAGAAAAACTTTAAGCATAAAATAAAAATTAATGGTTCAATTGTGCCAGTAGACTCTACCCTGTATTAGGGGCAATGCAGAGTGCAATCTACCCCAGAACTTGCCAGTGCATGGGAAGTGCAAACACTACCACTCCTACTCAGGGGGTGCAGCATGTTCTAACTGGCCACTGGGGTGGGGGGAAGAGAGCTATGGCTCCACCTCCTTTCCACCCACTTTGGGGCAGCTAGCACCCATAAGGCAACAGACCCCCTTTAGGGAGTAACAAGTTGGATGAAGTACTTGCATGTAGAAGCAGAAGAATGGGGAGGAGACAGTAACACTGAATCCTCACCCCTTACTTCTTGGCACACCTGTGCAAAGTCCAGTCAGTCTGCACCTTGAAGACATCTAACAACTGGAAACATGTCTCAGGGACGATTTTAGGATTTAAACCAATGGATGACTATATTATTACTTAATTCAAGTTAATAGACGGATATAATTGGAAAGGAGTTATAACTGCTAATTCTTGAGCTCAGGCTACATTTAAAAGATTATATACATGAATGATATCTGTCTTTATAGCATTGGACAGAAGGAGATACCTTCCAAATTAAACTGGTGACAACTCAAGGCAGCTGTTAAACCAAATGACTTGGGTGGAAAGCTGGAAAATGAAATGGAGCCAGCACAAAACAAATATTCTGTGATGTGAACACATAGCTAGGAATCTGTAGCTATGATTCTTCCAAATCAAAGTCCCTGTAGACAAGGACTTGAAAATGAATTTCAAAGTTAACTTGCAAGAGTGGTCTTTTTCATACCACAGATCTCCAATAATGACTCTCACCAAGAATAGGTCTGAATATTCTCTCCCCTAACAGACAGAAGATGGCAGTATTTCAAAATATTAATATTATTTATAAAGAGATACTAGCTGGTTTATGCAGTTTGGATGCCTGCTAGTGCTATATTACTGTATTCATTAGAATTACAGGTCAGCAACAATGCTACACTATAATCTAGTGACTAGAGTATCTGAGGGATGGGAAAACATGCTGCAGTGTTGTTATTCAAGATAACTCATTCTAGGGAAGGTGTATTAATACCTGTCTGCCATGTGAGGTTGCCTTACATTATACAGAACACCAAAGATTTTTCTGGAATCTGCAAAATGAGTGAAAACATTTGAGATGATAAGAACTGAGGTCTCTACAGGAACACCACAGGGCTAGTCTCATAATATAAAGGACGACCCCTTTAAGATCTATTCATTCTTTCAATGATGGTTTCAGCAAAGTTTCAAGAAAGAATTCTCTAATGAGAATAAATTTGATTTCAGTCCGGATCTGTAACAAAAGGAGGCTGCCAAAGAATGAGTCTGGCCCCGTTTAAAACACAAGCCTGGGTTTATAATCTCATAATATCTCTCAAGGTATCCTAAACAAAAGCCATTCCCACATAAATGTCAACAAAAGTATTTTGAGCATTTTTGCTCAAAAATGAACAAACTACTGAAAATCTTACAAACAGGGCAAAATTGCCCTAGTCACATAAATATAGTGAACTTTGCTTAACCAGACATGGTTAGTACAAAGATTTGGTTATAGAAGAAAAAAGAGAGATGTTCCAACCAAATACATTACATTCAATACGTTTATCATTGGATACAAGGCACAGAAGTGGCAGCTTTAATGGACACTTTCTGACTGTTTACATAGGCTTTATTAGAGCACTTAGGACAGGCTGAAGAGAGCTGGTGGGGAAGATGGCAGTTTTGAAAATAAGATAGGCAAACATCTTAGTAGCTCTTCTATCAAACAATACATTTCAATTGTGCTAACTTACTTTATATGTTACCAAATAAACCCTAAAGTACAAGCATTGTAGTAACACGGCCTATCACATTCAACCTCCTTAGAAGTAATGACCAAATCCCAGCACTGTACTCTGGATCACATCTCGCCAATTATTCTGTTGGGGGAGGATCAGCGTGCCAGGAGATAAATGGAGACAAGTGCTGTGCCTCACATTTGTGCCTCCAGCAGGAACCTTCCCTCCCCATTCACTGGCTTCTGTATTGGGCATCCAACCCCAGGACTCTTCCTAAAGAGGAAACCCACCATATGTGGGGAGGAGAAGGCAGAAATTTAACAAAAAACCTTGTTGTGTTACATTTCGGGAGAAATTTCCACAGGGCCAATGGGGTCTCCTCCCATTATCACATAAAGAACCTAAGAGCCCCAGGACCCCACAAGATCCTTCCATGGAGTCTTAGGGAACATTGTCACAAAGGATCCCCTCCATGTGTAGATCGGGTCCTTGTGAAATTTATCTGAGAAAAGGCTAAATAAAAGCTGAGTGAGGCTCTCAGGATTTGACCTATTATATTTACCCAACTACCAAGGGAATGCAGCAAACCTAGTGTTATAAGAAAACTCGTGGGCATGGAAGCATTATCTGGAGTCTCTCATTTTACTAATAGATTCTCACACACTGGGACATCCTGCTTATACTTTAGCACAATTAAACTCACTGTGATGGTTAGTTATGCTCTTCCTTCTCTCTTTATAATACATCTGTCTACCTACCAGTAAAAGAAGAAAAAAACCCTGTCACTCAAAATAGTTGCACATAATAGCATTCAATAATATATTTTTGTTTCTGTAGAAGAATTTTCTCCTGGCTACTTGTGTTTTCATTTCTTTCCTGTGTCTTTAAGACATACAAGTTTTACAGAAGAAGCCTTCAAGTACTCCGAAAAAAGATTTCCACTAAGGCACCCTGGGAACCAAAAACAATACTCCTGTCTTATTCTGATGTGATCGGTGAAGCCTTAAAACTAATCTAAAAAACCTTTGTGCTATTAAAAGGGAAAGATCCCTTCTGGGGAAAAATATTTCCGTAGGGCATGATACACAGGGGGGGAAAAAAATCACGAAATATACGAATCTTGATTACACATAGAAAATTGTTTCATGCGCTTCAAAAGGCGCTTGCTTAGCTATGGTCAAAAGCCAGTCACAAGGAACGAGCTTGAAAAATAAAAAACGATGTGGGAGATCCCTGATGAATCAAAGGAAGTCTCTTGTTCCAGAAAGGAGGAGACAACCACCCGGGAACTTGGTTTGCAACCTAGTTATGTGATTGGGAGTATTTTAGGGTCAGAGGGTAACAACTCAGGGCCAAACTCAACCTGTGCAGTGTGTACAGATTTGACCCCTCAGGCACTAACCTCTGATAAAGGAAATAAAAGCGATCTTATGTAACTTATAGGAATTTTAAAAGAGGAGATTACACATTTTCTTTCAGATGTTTTTCCAGTTGTATTATCCTAGGGCCAGGTTCTGCAGTTGTTGTTCAGGCAAAACTCCCACTGAAGTCAACAGGAGTTCTGCCTGAGGAAGGACTGCAATGCTGACCCCTCAAATGTCAAACATCAAGCAACTGATCTACACTGAATTATGACAGCTCTTTGCATCGCTATCTGACTGCAGCCTCAGAGAATAACACAATAAAAACAACAATGGTAATCCCATTTCTTTGGGTGTGTAAATATAATCCTGTGTTGAGCTTGTTTCTGGCAAATGGAAAAAATAGCAGCATTTCCATTTGGTATTCTGGGCTAAATTCTGCTCTTGTTTATACCTGCCCCCAATGAAATCAATGGCATTCCAAGGGTGTTAAAGAGAGCAAAATTTGGCTCCCTATATATTTGTCTTGAACGATTAAGGAAGCTACAGAAAATTATAACAGCACCAAGAATCCTGCACTACTCTGGTGCTGGTTGGATTCAGTCAGAACACCTGCTGACCTGCTTCTTCATGGAGAATATAATGTAGCAACGTGCACTGCACCGTACCCTGCTGTGGTTAGGAAATAATGCTTTGTGAATGTAGGTTTTCCTTGCCTCTCTGCAGAACTATACAGAATCTATGAATTTTTGATTGACAGGAATTCTATACTTAACTGTCTCTACAGGAACATCCTATTAAAAGTTATTGATTAGATACTCAGTTGATAACTCCACGCGATTTAAATCCATCTCTCCATACAAGCAGCTGGCTAAGTAATAAAATACTAGTTCATTCTTTTAATCAAATCCAATTAAACTGAGGGCCTTGTGTGTATTTTTTTCTGTGATGGCCTCTTGAGTGTGGACCTTGGTCCCCTGTGTCCATCTCCCCTCTTCAAACACTTTCTGGGTAGGATTTTCAAAGCCACCTATCAATATTGGACACTGAATTTCTGCTAATTTTACGGGAACGGAGCATCCAAATATTTTATGCAGCATTGAAAATCTTAGCCTATGACTTTATTTTTTCAAAGTTTTACTTTTTGTAACTCATGAACATTGTTGGCTGACCCTATATTTATCATCTTCCCCAAGTCCCTTTCCCTTGAATTTTAAGTGGTTGTTTTCTTAATGATGTTTTGATTATGCTGTATGGTCCCTTGGCCGAGGGAAACACTTATAAATAAACAGCAAAATAAAATAAAGCTCCTTTCCCAAGTTGAGCATGTCTGCTGTCCTGCTACACAGGTCCACAGAGAAGGAGCATGAAGACTGAAGGGCTTTTCCCAGAACTAGAAAGGCATTAATAAAGAATGTCTTTCTGTCCAGATGCAAGCTAACCCAAATGTCTTGGATCGCGAGAACTGCAGTTACAAATAAGAGAGCAATATACATTTTTGGGTAAGATTTATCAGTATAAATATACGGTTATTGTCACTGCTAATATTGCTGCTTGAAAATTTTTCATCTAAACCCTTTCTCAGTGAAAAATGCCACTTTTGTCTAAATAGAAATGTTTTGAAAAACATGTCCATTTTGACAAAAAATCCCATGGCAAAAAAATATTTCACAGGGGGGAAAATGTACGTTTTGGAAAAAATTTGGTTTTGAAAATTTTTAAATTGTGTTTTCAAATTCCCTTTACATTTTATTTAATTTTTGTTTGTTTGTTTTCCTCTTATTCACGACATGTGGTGCATAATATCCACTTCTCAGGACATGTCATAATGTGACATTATATAATAGCTGAAATAGTCTATTATTTTTAAAATTGTTACAGGCAGCTGCTACTTAGTGCTGATTTAAACATCTTCTCTTTTCTAGATTTTATGAAGTATCAGACCGTTTTGTTCCAATGCAACCAGGAGGTACTTTGATTTAGAAAATAGGAAAAGGTTACTCCGCAAGGATTTGCGCAATAGGGTGGGACTCAATATGAGGAAAAGTGGCAGATCCTGTTCCAAACTGAGAACCAGATGAGGCCATTGGCACAGGCCTCAGTGGGCGGTGATGAATAGACCCTCCTGCCAAGAAGGTGCACCAGAAAGCATCATGATGACTGGGAGATTCAATTCCTTCCAGGAATCTCCTGTTATGAGGAGGAAAAGGGAGTAATTTGCAGTGCCCCTCTGCAAGGTGCAGCTCCTAACCCTGTATGTCTATCAAGCACTTCTGGTCAGTGCAAAGGGAGTATGGAGCCTTGGCTTTCTGCCCATTCCCCATTCACTAGCTCCTGTGGGGAAAGGGGGAGCATTTCCAGTGCAGCCCCTGCACTTCCTGAGCCCAGGAGCTGTAATCCAGGCTGTGTGTAGGTACCAATCAGATCCTTACTTTTTCCTACTTCCCTGCAGAGCTGCATCATAGCTAGGCACAGAAACTCAGAATAGCTAACAGACAACTTTTAATACAGAAACATGTTTCTTCCTATGAGGCAAAGGCTAGACCACTCTGTGGGCACTTCACACACCTGGCTGCTTCCGCTTGTACTTTTAAGTATGTTTGTTCCATACATTTAGTAGCAGCGAGAATGTATTAGCATTTTTGAAAAAGTTTCTCCCTCACTTCATCAATTGGGACATTAACTAACATTCAGTTTATGAAGACAAAAGGAAGAGAATTTTTCCCAAGAGAAGGGCACCTGAATAAGATGGAAATGCCCCTATAATGTAATCCATTTAAGTACTAGTAATGTGCCACACCATCAATTGTTACTAAGTTGAATGTGCAACATAAAGAGAGGAGGCGCTGACAGCAGAGAGGGAAAAAGAAAAACAGCTATAGAATAAGAGGGAAAAAGCCCCAACTTCCAAACTAAACCCCAGCCCTCCCTTGCCACAACTTCCCTCCCTCCTCCTATTTTTCATCCCCCCCAAGCCCTCCCACACTCTCCAAACCCCTCACTGCTTAGTGGCAAAGTGCAGGCACTGAGCCTGTCACTTCCCTTCACACACAAGACATCCCTCATTTAGTTCATGTGAGCAGAGGTAGCAGCAAGGAGCAGACAGAATGGAGGGAAGTGACTTTAAAGCTTTAAATTGATTTTGCTCCCCCTCACTTGGAAGGATGATGGGGGAGGTTGATGGGCAATGTGGGGGCTCAGGAAGACAAAAGGGGTCTGAAAGAGAAGCATGGACCAGAGTTGATGAAGTGAGGGGGCTTCTGGGTTTGGTAGGGAAATTTATCAGGTCAGGTCCTAAAGTGGAGTAAATTAGCTTCAATGGAACTTTACTTAGGAACTGTCCCTGTCTCTGTGGGAGGGCAAGGGGGCTGACCTGGGAGAAAATGTCTGCTTGAGGGGCCTGAATTTTCAGGGTGCAAACATTTGGTTGATCCACACCTAGGGTAGCCTCGATCTGCCTGTACCCTTGGTTTTACAAAAGGAAGAACCCCTGTCTTTTCCTATTGTTCTGTAGTTGCGAATTTCTGAACTGGTGACATTGGCTTTTAGGAGGCATTAGTTAAAAGATGAAGTTTGAAGGCTCAGTTACACCAGGGTAAATCCTGGGCCCAATTCTCCATTGGCCTGTACCACATTTAGTAATTTATGCTGGTCCTAAGTGAGGAAAAGGTGTAAAGCAGAATAGCAGCACCTCATACCCACATTGCACTGGCAGAAATGACTGTATTACGACAGAGAATCAAGCCCTCCAGATGTCAGTGTCTTTGTTTTGAAATGGCACCAGAGAGAGAAAGAGAAATTTGGCCCCTAGACTCTAGAACTAGCTCTTATTCTCAGAACTTTAACATCCCATTTCTCCTTGAAAAAAATGTCTCCCCAGTCAGAGACAGGCAAGATCAGTGATCCAAATGCAAATATTTCACAGTCTCTTGCTCAAGCACAGATGAACAGCTGGCATGAAGAGTGTGTCCACAGGAGACGCGAGATGCCCTGGGGTACTCTACTCTCTTAAGTGGATCACACTGTGGCTCTTTTCCAAGTAAAGGTGCAGGAGTGAGTGTTTGAAAACATTTGTTGATTATGTTGGCAGAGTTCACACCAGAAAGAGTGAGCAGTTCAACCTACTCAAATGCACAGGAGAAAAATTAACTGATGGCAAGACTCGGAGCAAGAAAGAAAGAAAACTACAGCAAAGTTCAGAGCTGCTAATTCAGCCCTCTACTAAATTAGGAAGAGGCCATCTGTTAGTTCCAAGAAAAAAATCCCTTAAATGATGAACAGAGTCATTTAGAGCAATTCAAAAGAAGTGTGAATTGCTGGAGCAAGTCTACTGGCTAATGTGTGCTGTGTAATGGCTCAGACAGCATAGATAGTTTTACTCCAGAAATGTATTCCTGTGCCGGGGAAAAAAATACACAGCTCTCAGGGCTGGCAGCACCAAACTGAGGCCCTTTTAGGACTCAGGAACCAGAAGTGTCTGGGGAGGGGAGGCTTTGCAAACAAAGAAAACAGCTAGAGAGAAGTTTCTGGGTTGGCTGCCTTTCATTCCCTCTCTAAATTTTCCATCCCTAGGCGCTGACTCCGTGGGAGCTCCAGGGCTCAAGCACCCACTGAAAAAAAAATAGGGGGTGCTCAGCACTTGCTGGGCCAGATTAATCTTTTGTGGGCCCCCGGTGCTCAGATTGTGGCTTCACCCACGCTCTGCCCCCAGGCCCTGCCTCTGCTCAGTCTCTTCCCTCTGAAGCCCCGCCTGCCGCTCGCAAGGTGGGGGGGGGGAAGGGGGCAGAGAAGAGTACCCACTGGCTAAAACAGAAGTCAGCGCCTCTGTTTCCATCTGTCCATCCATCTAGCTAGTCTTGTTTTTCCTACAGCTTCCATCTCAGTTGTCTCTAAGCCCATCACCACCTGTTATTTTATTCATCCCCCTTGATCTCTCCAATGTTATGCTGACTCCTCCCCTTTCGTTTCTTTTAGTCTGTTCTCTTTGTTATACCCATATTTCCATTTCTCTTCCCTAACCCCTCCTTAATGAAAAAGGCCAGATTCTGACACCCCCCCCCACAGGTTTTACATTGATGTGACAACTAATTTCAGTGGGATTATTATCGTTATTATGGGTGGGATTTTCAAAAGGATCTAAGAGAATTAGGTGCCCAACTCCCAATTAAATTCTAGAGGAGTTGGGTGCCTAACTCCTTTAGATACGTATGAAAATCTCTCTCTGTATGTGTATCAGTGGCACTTAGGGGGACACAAATGAGATAAGGACCTTGTTGTGCTAGGCACTGTACAAATAGTAAGAGACAGTCCCTGTTTCAAAGACCTTAAAATCTAAAAAGATAAGACAAAGGAAGGATTATTATCCCCATTTCACAGACGTAGAAGTGGGGCAAAGAGAGGCTAAGTGAACTGTCTGCACTGAGTTTGTAGCAGAGCTGGGAACTGAACCCAGATCTCCTAAAATCTGGCCTGGTACCTTAACCACAAGGCCCTCCTTTCTCTTACCTGTAGTGTAGTCCCATGCTTTCTGAGTACTGATTTAAAATGACTGCTGCAAGTGAGGTCAGATACCTCAGAGATTACCCATGAGATTTAAAGGGTCTGAAAACTCACGGGGTGCTGGTGCTGGTAGGGGTTGGCCCACCTTTACAGTCAGCCTTTGAAAAAGAAAAATAGGAGGAAGGGAAAAAAAGCCCACACCCCTTTTTGTTTTGTTCTGTGCCTCAAGGGAAGGTCTTTGCCACAGGAATGCAGCAGCTTTCTACCACTGCTTCCCCATCTTTACCCATGCTAAGCCACATATGCAAAACTGTTTTCCCTCACCTCCTCTCTCTGCTTCCCGCTTGTACATGCTCCTTAGTGCTGCCATCATCCTCACAGTGACAGCTTGTCATAACCATTTCAAACAGATTGTTGGGCAGAGGGCGTGAGGAAGAAGGTGTCAATGGATACAAATGAATCATCAGTGATTAGAAGTTTAGCAATTCATAGGCAGTTGCACATTATAAACTAAAGCCAAAAGCAGGTGAGCAACTGCGATCACAAGCACAATTGTATTAAAGAGTCTTTTTAGTCTAAACCCTTTTAAACTTCATTATAAATTGAACTCTTTCCAGCTTAACAATGGGACTTTCCCCCCCCTAGACTGATCAGAGCCATAAGAGCTGCAAGCTTCCTCAGCCCTATTGCTTCACTGAAAAATCATTTGTTTTCAGCATTTTTGTTTGGAGACTGTATTAAATAAACAGTTCAAATCAGACAAGAGCCCTCTCTTCAAGAGATGCTTGGGGGTGGGGGGGAGGGGGAAGAAGGCATCTTGAATTTCAAGTAGACTTGGCAGAACTAGATCACTTATGTTTGAGAAGAAAGAAAACATATTTGCATCTAGCACACACATCTCACCAGCAGAGCAACCTTCATGATCCATAAAAGTAACACCATGTATTTATACAGTAACTTTATGAAGAAGCACCAGACCCTGAAGTGTCTGATAAAACATTTAATGTGTAAAAATATATAGCCAAATTAGAAACAGAACAGTTCTGATACATCAAGGTGATGGGTCTGCTTCTCCACTCACTGCCTTATGGTCATTTACACTGGTATGAAGTGGGTAATCTTGCACACCACTTTGCACAGGTTTAAGTGATTACACAAGAAGCAGAGCAGGGGACACTCATGTATTCCAAAAGAGTGGCATTAAGAAAGAGCTGCTCATGTGAATGGCCAAGTTAAGTCAAAGACAAGGATTCAATTCCATTGTGACTTACAGTCATGCAGCTCTCATGAGACACTGATGTATATCAAGGTGCAAATTTCTTCCTAAAGCTGCAAGTAGGAGCTTGGAATCAAAGTGAGGGATCAACTCTTGTTTAGCTCAGTTAAATGTCTTGGCTCAGGGTCAAAGTAGCAACTGCACAACAGATCCACTACTGCTCAGTGACCAAGGTAACACATTCTCCCTCTTCCAACCCTACAGAGCCCCTCTGCACTAAAGCCCAGATAGTAGGGTTTGCATAGGATTAGGGGCAGGAGAAGGGTTTAGCCCTGAGTGAGCAGAGGGCAAAAAGTTCTCTCTGAAGAATCTGTTTCCTACACACAGTGCAAACATCAAAGCTCTAGAGAGAAGGGAATTGGTTACATTGTTCAGTCTGTGGTTAGGTTGCTGGGATTTGGTAAATAAAAAACATTTTTACAACTCATTAAGAGGAGTTTTGGGAAATGTTCTCATATCCGTTTTCAAGGGTCTGTGAAGAGCCCATATTTTCCTATGGGAGCATTTGTTTTAAACTAAATGTTCAGCATGAAGATGCAGATCAGGCTGAGGAACAGTGACATGTGTTAGTACTTTATACAGCTGATAAATGGCAGATTATTAATGGGCTATTGTTTTTACCTGTTAAGTTTGACAAAAGGGCAATGTTTAGACATCCTCATAAAGTAACTGCAAACCAGCCCATGAAGATAAGTGTGTGTAACCAGAGCACTTGAGCTGGTTTTGCAAGAATAATCAGTTATTTTCATGTTCTGTTATTCTCTCCACCACATGAATAATATTTTCCATGTGTGCAGCTGAAATTTCCACCTAGACTTCATAAAAGCAGCACTGGTCTCTCAGGTCCTTGGAGGGAGCAATAAATCATAGAAGAGTTGGGGGTGAAGGGACTTTGAAAGGTCATTTAGTCCAGCTCCCTGCACTGAGGCAGGACCAAGTATACTTAGACCCTACCTGACAGGTGTTGATCTAACCTATTCTTAAAAACCTCCAATGATGGGGATTCCACAATCTCTCTTAGCCTATTCCAGTGCTTAACTATCCTTACAGTTAGAATATTTTTCTAATATCGAATCTAAATCTCCCTTGCTGCAGCTTAAGCCCATTATTTCTTGTCCTCCCTTCAGTTTATACTCTGACATTATCTTTCCATTACTCTTCTATGCCAGCTATCTTTATTAAAGTAAACCACACATGGAAGCGCCTCTGATCCATGTTTGGAGGGGACCTACTGCACATAGTTTTGGCAATCACTCAAGGAAGTAGAGGTGGACCAGCCACCCACTCAACATTACCCTGCCAGCACCTCAAGGAAAGCCTTCAATGAAGTACCCAAGTGCTGCACGTGCAGAGCACAGCTGGAGAGGACTACAGGCTGAGAGGGGTGGGTGACCATATCCTCTTCCCTGCAGCCTTGTGGGGAATGCACACCACAGAAAGTACAGCTTTCTGGTGTATTCCTTTAGTAACGTGCCCCCTCTGCTTTTGCACACCCATGTATGGGGTGGTTTTGGGGCCAGTGCCAGCTTGAGCTTCTCTGGCAGCATG
Organism: Emys orbicularis; assembly: GCF_028017835.1. NCBI lineage: Eukaryota > Metazoa > Chordata > Testudines > Emydidae > Emys > Emys orbicularis. The sequence goes on from NC_088691.1 coordinate 61,892,403, forward strand.
AGCTCCTGACTTGAGAGCCTCTGACACCTGGTTTTGATAGAATCATGCTGCATATGAACTGGAACAGACCTAGGGGGGCCTAGAGTTGGTGCAGAAGCACAGGGCCCACATGGTTTCGATTTTTGTGTGGATTCCCAGGGATACACAGAGTTGGGGACAGAACTATTGCCTGTAAGGCAACGTCATAAGAGTTTTGGTTCTCTTGCTCCTCTGCCCTGTAGATATTTTAATAGGATCAAAGATACAGGCCATTATCAGGCACCATTTATTTCTCTACTGCTTGTTCCAGAAGGCAGCGTTACTATAATTTTTTACAGATCTTAGAAAAGGCAAACACCATAATATTAAAATCTGTCTATCCAAAAATATACTGTGTCTTTACTTAGGGGCCAATAAATGATGATATTAGGGGACAATAAATGATGATAAATTAACCTTCACAGAGTATAAATAGTACTATGTTACTAACTGCAAAAACTGTCCATGTTTGCAACTAAGCAAAACAAATTTACTGGCTTCAAAGGGAAATTCCCTTTTAGAAAAATCTTTGCTTCTGGGATTAAACTATATGATGTGCAGCAAGTGTGTGCTGATTCGGATAATTATCTAAGTATAGATAACCTGTTATCAGGTAACACTCTGTCTTTTGAATATTTATGCTGAAATATTTTTGGGTAGGGATGAACTAAAAGTAGCTAATGCACAGGGTTTGCCATTAAAAAGCCAATGGTTACAAATAGATATGATACAATGATAACATAAGAATGTCCCATACTGGGTCATACCAATGGTCCATCTAGCCCAGGGGCCTGTCTTCTGAAAGTGTCTGGTGCCAGATGCTTTAGAGGGAATGAACAGAGCAGGGAAATTATTGAGTGATCCATCTCCTGTCATCCAGTCCCAGCTTCTGGCATTTGGAGGTTTAGGGATACCCAGAGCATGGGACTGCATCCCTGACCATCTTGGCTAATAGCCATTGATGGACCTAGCCTCCATGAACTTATCTCACTCTTTTTGGAACCCAGTTATACATTTTGGTCTTCACCACATTCCCTGGCAATGAGTTCTACAGGTTGACTGTGCGATCTGTGAAGAAGTACTTCCTTTTGTTTGAAACCTGCTGCCTATTAATTTAATTGGGCGATCCCTGATTCTTGTGTTATGTGAAGGGGTAAATAACACTTCCTAATTCACTTTATCCACACCATGCATGATTTTATAAACCTCTATCATATTCCCCCTTCATCATCTCTTTTCTAAAATGAACAGTCCCAGTCTTTTTTAATCTCTTCTGGTATGGAAGCTGTTCCATATACCTAATCATTTTTGTTACCCTGTGCTTTGTTTCTCTGTGCTTTTTCCAATTCTAATATACCTTTTTTGAGATGAGGTGACCAGAATTGCATGAGGTATTCAAGGTGTGGGCTTACTATAGCTTTATATAGTGGCATTATGATATTTTATATCTTATTATTTATCCCTTTTTAATGGTTCCTAATATTCCATTAACTTTTTTGACCACCGCTGCACATTGAGTGGATGTTTTCAGAGAACTATCCTCATTGACTCCAAGATCTTTTTCTTGAGTGTCTATGATACCCCAGTTATTTCCTGTGCTAAGTCTTTATGTTATTATTTGCCCAAGTAGTTCAAGTAGTTCCACTGAGACCAGTGGCACTGCTTGTGTGGATTAAGGTGTTATATTCACTGTAAGAAAGTATAGTTCAATCTTGCCCATTCTGTCTAATCAACCTTCTTCTTGTGGTCTGATCTCAGACACAGTGTTCTGAAACAATTAAATTAAAATAAGGTCTGCTGCATCTGGGCACATTTACAGCTATAGAGGAGGAATAGCATTTTCCCTTCAATAAGTCATTGGACAGTCCAATAAAATCATGAAGAGCTCAGAAATGTCCCTTATATATACAAAAGAAAATCCAGGTTTTAATTTTTAATTGAGAGCTTCACTTCAATATAATAAATCATCATTTCTTACTATATAGTAAGAAGAAAGAAAACATTAGGTTCTTTAAAATTGTCATTATTTAATCTATAGCTTTGCTTAAAATCTTGAGCTTATGAACCAGATCCTCAGTTGCTGAAGAGTGGAATAGCTCAAATGACTTTCATGGAGCTATGCTGATTTACACCTGTGGGAGATCTGGCTTTATAGGCCTTATTCTCCGTTAGCTTCCATCATTGACTTCAGTGATGCCATTCCTGGTATAGGGTTTGCTTCTGCATCACTGCTGTCAGTGGGAGCAGAATCAGACCTTATACTGGATAATCAGGACATCCACCATTATGGAATCAATTGTATAAATCAGACAGACTATATCGTCCCTTTTCTGGCCTTTTGGTCCTAATCTTTTAATACGAATTTATTGATGGGATTTTAACACCTATACTTCGATCTAGAAATATTGTTAGGATCTGTAACATTCAAAGGAATTGATAGTTACTATCATCTAGAAAGAAAAACATAATTCAACTTAATTTAAATGTCAAAAGCCTAGAAGTCAATTAGTATAAAATACTTTGTGTAAAGCTAGGGTTGCCTAACTGAGCAGAAAGCAGAGGGAAGAGCAACCTGGCATCTGAGCTCTTCTGAATGGCTAATGGATTTGATCGTCACAAAACCCCTGTGAGGTAGGGAACTATTATTGCCATGTTACAGAGAGGAAGCTGAGGCACAGGGCAGATCAAGTCACTTGCCCAAAGTCAAACATGAAGCTTGTGACTGAGCTAGGAGCTGAACGCAGCTCTCCAGATTGCAAGCCCAGTGCTCTGTCCACTACACCAGTGTTTTTCAACATTTTCAGCTCGGTGACCCCTTATTAAAAGACAAACTTTTTGGTGGCCCCCTGCCATTCACATTCTCTTACTCTTACTTTTACAGTATCAGTGGTAAGTCTATATAATTTTTGGTGTGTGTATTGCGAGAGGTTGAGAGAATACCTGATCTTGAAGGGCATGTATGTGCGCAGGAGCAAGATTTTCTTTGCTTTGCTGTAATAACATTTTCAATTCCTCACAACCCCCGATTGCCTTTTGTGATCCACTAGTTGAGAAGCAGTGCACTAGATCATCCTTCCTGCCCTGCTAATCCATAAAACCCTGGACACCAAAGTCTTCTCAGAGTAACTGAGTGAGACACGGTCTGATATGAGGTCATTCACATGAATGACTGCTGTGATGTGATAGCCCAAAACGTGAACTCTCCATTTTAGACTCCCCATAGGTAATCTCTGGACTCACACACAGAGCTAGTCATATACCTCCAATCCTGGTCAGACCACTTTCTCCCTCCAACTGGACATAAAACTTTATGCTCTGCCAAAATCCAAAAATTACTTACAACAAATTGTACCCAACCAGTACATAAAGAAGAAGAATTAATGAAGCACCATGACCTCTCCTTGATAACTGCTGTAGAGACATGTGATTCAAGTATCTAATCATCCAATGCCACTGCCCCAACAAATTGTTAGGGTTCCTTGACAGCCTGTGACAGAAAATGGATGCAGCATGAGAAGCTGAGCATTAGCGGTGGAAAGAACACCTACGCCTATGGCACATCATAATGGTAAACCTTTCGAGGTGCTCTCTTCACTAATCTGAACGAAGCCTATAAACCAGGCCAATTTTCCCTTAAGTATGTAAAACTGATTTCTTTGGCTAAATGTGGAATTCTGTTTAAATCCATGTTCTGGGCCACATGTAAAACTGAAGGTGTCATTATGTGAGGAAGTAACTAAATATTTAACAGAAGATGATAAAAACTCATCCCATCTTTCCTTTGTTTGAGTGTTCTAAGGACATTTTAGTTTGCTGGGAGTTGTTCATTCTCTATCCATTAACACATGGAAAAGAAATTAGATTACACATTATAGTGGAATAATATTTGGTCATGAAAGAGCATCTAATTAAGCATCCTTCTTAAGTTTTAAAATGTTCAGCAGTTTACAAATATGATAAAGAAAGGTTCTCTTAAAAAGGAACGTATATGAATTCAAACACAACTAAATAAACTTAAAATCCAGCACATCTGTCCATGCTGAACAGAGATTTGCACATTTGAAAGCATCTTAAAATTCAAATACTGATCTTAGCTTCATGCTTCAAAGAGAACAGCCTAGCCAATGAGGAGTGTTTGGAATTAATGTATTGGAATGAAATCTGCTGATTGGCAGGAAGTGTGATGAAGCCGACAGCCAAACATTTTCTGGGATTGTTTCAAAGAAGTTATACAGGACTTGGATTATGAATATCCCTGAGGAAGGAGTCTGTCACTCCTGATTATTTTATCAAAATGATCCTGTTTCATCAGGTAGAATGAATCGGCTTAATCCTTGCATTTGGTAAATTTTCCTCCTCACATTTTTACTCATGGCACATCCAGAAGGCACTGAATTTTGCTATATTCTGACACTTTCCATAGAGAACAATTATTAATAATTCTTCAACGCATGAAGCTGAACAAAATTCCTTAAGATGATGTCAAATAGCGAGAGATGCTGAAAACAGGCACAAACAGTAATTTAGCTCTGTCAATAGCACTTTCCATTATCCTTCTGGACATGCCCTTCAGCATGGCCTTTCTTTAAAATGAAGCCTTCTTAATATTAACAATCATGGTTCCTACTGTTGACACTGCAAAAGTATCTCATATGCAATGGTTATAAGTTAAAAGAAATAGTAGAGGCTCAAAAGTGGGGAGGGATAGCGCAGTGGTTTAAGCATTGGCCTGCTAAACCCAGGGTTGTGAGTTCACTTCTTGAGGGAGCCACTTAGGGGGTCTGGGGCAAAATCAGTACTTGGTCCTGCTAGTGAAGGCAGGGGGTTGGACTTGATGACCCTTCTGGGTCCCTTCCAGTTCTATGTGATAGGTATGTCTCCATATTATTTTATATATATATGTACTGCATTCATTGAAATAACTGAAAGATCCCAAGAAGGGTGCAAAATATTTATATTAATTTTTCTGAATGCCAAAAGAAGTCTGGGCCAGTTCTTATTTGAGGGCTGATTCTGATACCCTTCTGAGTAGGACTTTATTCTATTCACTACTTGCTGAGTAAAATGCTACTCAGCATGAGAAAGAGAATCGTGTAGCAATTTCCCCATCTATCCAAAGTACCATTTCACTCTGCATTTCCCCCCATTTGAGTGCATAAGTAAAACAAGAAATCACTGTCAATTAGAAGATGCTAATCTTTAAAATGGAAGCAATTTAAAACTGTTATCACAGTAGTACGCGTGTAAAACTGCAACAGTGGCATCAGCTTTTACAACTCCTCAATGCAGACTTCCAGAGTATTGTTTGAAATAATGCTTGAAGCCCCAATGAAAACAGAAGTGAGGTTTTCTTTCTCTTTAATACTTTTGTCATCTTTTACATCATTGAGAAAATAATAATTCTTCTGAAGAAAAAAAAATACCTGCTGGTATCATTAAAAGGCGAAAAACACTGCAAGATCTAATTCTCTGAAGTCAAAGCAGCTATTTCTGTCAAAGAAAACAATACAGCAATTTATAACTCTGCTCCCAAGTTTTATGTTATTGCAGAAAATTTGGTCCTTTAACAATTAATCATAAATCAAATCACTGACAAGATATTGGGCTCCCTTTCCTCTGAGAGGGGAGTGGAATGTATCTCAAGAAGTAAAAACAGCAGGCTGCTTGCCAATTTTTCAGACCAAAGCCCTGTTCAGGGATGTCTGAATTTCCTACCATAACAGTAATATGGAATTTCTGATTCAGCAGTAACCTAATGACCTGGACAGCCAAGCGTCAGATGGAGTCTATGGGATTTGAAATAAGTTGCTGTTTTGGAATACTTAATGAATTTAGTGCAACAAGAGTTACAAACCCTAGTGGAATGATTTCTACACTACATTTTTGCTCTACATCAGAGAAAGGCAGGGGAGAGGCTAGGGGAGAAGACTTTATATAAATGGCAAGAGTGTAGTCGTAATTTCAAGGCCCAGTTGAAGAGTGTGGGACATGGATTTTTCACATGAGAGATGGGCAATTGGTTTCACGTATTCAATGACCATTCAAAAACACTCACAGTGATGAAATACTGGAGCCTTCACATTAACAGTGGTGTTAGATGTCTGAAGCAATTCATATTGAAAGAGAGAACTGCAAACTACAAATATAAATTGCTTTAAAAAAAGTGTTAAAACTGTCCAAAATTCCTGTCATTTTTATATGCTGTATAATTAGCTACAAGTAGCTTAGGCTGCATATTTATCTAGTTTGCTTGTTTGTGAAGTAGGATGCTGTGTATGACACCTACCCATTATATTTTACATGAAAAAGGATATAATCAAACAAAAAGATGGAGTTCCTTGGATTCATGCAAGAGACTTCAAGTATGCAAAATTAATGGCTGTTTTTTCTCTGCCCTCTAAAGGTAGCTGGAGCCCTCCAGAGAGAAGGATTTGGTGGCAGAATCATCCAAATTGGGAGCAGCTCACCCTTCAGACCAGTGGTTCTCAACCCGTTTAACATTGTGGGCTGCATATGCAGCTCTCTGTGTGTTATGTGGGCCACATCCACACAATATATATACTACCCGTATGGCCCTGAGGATGTCACATGGGCTGCAGATGTGTGCTGATTGGGCCGCAAGTGGCCTGCAGTTGAGAACCACTACTTCAGAGCAACAAATGACTCTTTCTTAGTAAACTTAAAATAAAATGACCCTCTACAAAAACTAGTAACTGGATACATCTTAATTGTTCAGACCGATTTTCTTGCTGATAAATCAAATAGTATGTTTCAGCCTCTTGCAGATAAGGGTAAGATCCAAGTGTTCTTACATTTTTCGTGGAGGAGTGTAGCATATTTTGAGGTATTGTTAAAACAATAACAAGGAATAACATTTCAGTTTCTGGGAAAGATGCCCTAATCTAGAACTAATGGGGTCTGTTTAGCAACACAGGACAGGCCCCTGACAACTAACTAAACACCCTTAATTTCATTTGCAATAAACAACAGCACAATAAATCCTTTGACAGAAAGTAGTGTTGGAGGAGGCAGTTCTAGTGGCTTGAGAAAATAGTAACTGAATGTCACATGTGCTTCTGGTAAGGTTTTAGAACTGAAGCAAATTCCTATTCAGCCCAGGAAGAGTGTAATGAAATGCACCCGGCTAGGTGAATGGGCAATATGATGACAGATGAGGTTCAATGATGATAAATGCAAAGTCATGCACACTGAAGGGGAACAACTGAACTATTCATACACCTTGCAGAGTTCTATATTAACTGTACTGACTGGAAAGAGACACTGCTGGGCATTGCTGTGGATAGACTCAGTGAAGACCTCTGCTCAGTGTGCAGTTGTGGTCAGAAAAGCAAATAAGATGTTAGGATGCATGAGAAAGACCTGTTTCATTGTTTTCCCATGCCAGGCTCTTGCTCTGTGTTCTTCCCTGTTTGTTGATGTAGATCATGACTGCAGAATGGTCTGTTCAGATTACAAGGCTGAGAATTTGATCTGTGAAAACTAACAGGGCTCTGGGGACTGCCTTGAGTTCTAACGTCTTGATATTGTAGTGCCAAAAAAAAATACGTATTAAGTCAATCTGCCAAAGATATTAATCTTAAATTACTGAAAAGAAAAACAACAAGGAGGCTATTCAGAAATTATTTCCATTGCCATTTCTCTGCCTGCTGTGTATATTTATTCTTTGGAGCACTTGATAAAAGGAAATACTGCCTTCAGATTTACATTGCAATGTTCAAAGAGGCCATAGGGAGATGCACTGCTGCACTATGATTTCTGTTTAAATACACTGTCATTTTCCCAACAAAGCACAAGAAAACTTAATAGAATTTGCTCCAGCCTTCAAGCCTGTGGCTTGCCGAGGTTCTGCAGAAAGAGCCATACAGCTTCCAAGTAGTCATGGTGTTCTCCCAGCCTGTTCGCAAGGCAATTCCACACAGCCTTATCAGGATGAGGGCCTGGTAAGAAGTGCTGCTGCCCAATCCATAAACCAGGCTACACATGAAAGTGATATACTGGTGTAATATCTGGCCCCAGGACTACGGTTCCATATTCAAACCTTGATAGCACCTGGATTATGGATGATGGGCATTTCTGTCAGGCGTGTAGCACCATCGTCTCCCATGAACTTCAATTAACTTAGCCCCATGTGGCATAGGGGACTGATCACTGGTATGGGAAAAGGATCAAGGATGTGACAATTAAAGGGGCAGACCATCACCTCCCTGCCTGCAACATCTCCCATGACTCTTTAGAGACCATTCTTTTGCTCAACAGAGCTGGGAAATTTTTCCAAATTATATTTGAAAGTTCAGATGGTTTGTCCTCATTTGTGCATTCCCTTGGCAAGAAGCAACACTGCTAATACCAAATGGCAAGCTTACTGGAGGGAGTAAAATGGGGGGGGGGGGGAAACTGCTGCAGAATGTTATATTAACTCCTCCAAACATCTTCCACACTGACACTTCAGAAACGGCTTACTTGATTTGAGACGGCACATTCACACAATTCAGGTCTGAATACTTACTATTAAACTAGTGCCTAACATCTCTGTGAAATATTACCAGCTGCCTAATTTCCATATCATTTTCATACCTAGCAGTCCTGGTGGGATTGTCGAGTTGCTACAGAGGCAATAAGCACAGGACTAATATGTAATCTTTTTCTTTCCTGTGGGAGTTTGCAGGCAGTTCTTCTGGGTTTCTCAAAAAGAAAAGCTGTAATTTCTCTGTTTCTGTGTTAGAACTAGGAATACGAAATCCTGATTAACATTTCTGCAAGGAACGTAGCTCAAATCCTAACTTGCCCTCAATTTAAATAACTGCTTAGTATATCACTTGCAAGCTGTTATTCTGAAACAAAAAACTTTTTTTAACCAGGACTCAAGTGTGTCAGCGGAATACGCTAGCACAGTGGTCTCCAACCTTTTTATGCACAAAATCACTTTTTGAATTTAAGTGCAACCCAGGATCTACCCCGCCCCTTCCCCGAGGCCCCGCCCTGCTCACTCCATCCCCCCTCCCTCCGTCACTTGCTCTCCCCTACCCTCACTCACTTTCACCAGGCTGGGGCAGGGGGTTGGGTTCAGGAGGGGATGCGGGCTCTGGGCTGGGGCCGAGGAGTTTAGAGTGTGGGAGGGGGCTCTGGGCTGAGCCTGGGGCAAGGGGTTGGGGTGCAGGAGGGGGTATGGAATGCGGGCTCTGGGAGGGAGTTTGGGTGCAGGAGGGGGCTCCAGGCTGGGACAGAGTGTTGGGTGTAGGAGGGGGTACGTGGTGCTGACTCCAGGAGAGGGCTCAGGCAAGGGGTTGGGGTGCGGGCTCCCGCCAGGTGGCACTTACCTTGGGCAGCTCCCAGTCGGCGGTGCAGTGGGGTTAAGGCAGGCTCCCTGCCTGCCCCGGCCCCATGTTGCTCCCGGAAGTGGCCAACATGGCCCTGCAGCCCCTGGAGAGGAGCACATGGCTCTGCACGCTGCTCCTGCCTGCAAGCACCCCCTCAGCTCTCATTGGCTACAGTTCCTCATTTCCGACCAACGGGAGCTGCAGGGGCGGTGCTTGCAGGCAGGAGCAGTGGGCGGAGACCTCTGTCCCCCCCAGGGGCTGCAGGGCATGCTGGCCATTTCTGGGAGTGGCACGGGGCCAGGGCAGGCAGGGAGCCTGCCTTAGACCTGCTGCGCTGCCAGGCTTTTAGCCGCCAGATATTGTGATCGACTGCTCCAGGATCAACCAGTTGATTACAATCTACCGGTTGGTGACCACTGCACTAACATCTTCAGAAAATCTACACTCTCTTTACAAAAAGTCTGTCCCTTTACCAAAGCAAACATAAATATTTGAAAGTCTGGACTGGAACAATTAAGGGATCCTGCCAGTCACTCACTATCACCCCAATCAAATTATACCACTGGGCCAACCTTAAATTTGCCTCCTGGTTCTATTCTGTAATGAAAATATACAGCTGGGTTCAACTGTTGATTTCAGGTATTGTTTATTAAACGTGTAGGTCAGACTTCAAAGGTATATACTGCAAGGGAACATCAAGTTAAGTCTGCGTTCCATGTATTTTCTCATTGTGTATAAGTGTTGGTGGAGCACAAGACTATTTTTATGAATACAACTGAAATGACTCAACTTTATATTAGAGTCACAAGGTGGGTGACATTATATCTGTTACTGGAGCAGCTTCTGTTGGTGAGAGACAAGCTTTTGAGCTTACACAGGGCTCTTCTTACTGAGACCAAAACAGCTACAACAACAACGCTGCATGAACTTTATGAGCTCAACCCAAAAAAGGATTTTTTTAACATCATAACTTTAAAAAAACTTTTCTGATTTCCCCCCAAACATCCCCAAAAAAGTTTGCTCTGGGATAAGATGTGACATTTGAAGTTTCTGGGGAATTCGTTATTTTCTGGGAAGCAGAGGGGTTGGGTGGGAGGAGGAGTTATAAAGCAATTGAAAATTTGACTTATAATGGGAAGCCAGCATCAACCTCACCTATCCAATGGCTATAGTCTGGCTATAATACATAGCAAGAGACACTCTGGAACACTACTATAGTACCTCAAGTTGCTTTATTTTGCTCAGAGAAAGGCACCCAATTTAAATTCTGTCTTTATAGTTTATAGCAGAGCCACGTGCGGCTCTTTTACTGTTAAAGTGCAGCTCTCACAGCCCCCATTCTCCCCTCGCCCATTCCCCACCTACCAGACTGACAGGGGAGGAACTCAGGACTTCTGCCTTGCAGTGGGGTGGTGGGGTAGGGGCTTCTGCCCAGCAGGGAGGGGAGGTCTCTGAGCTTCAGCCCCCCAGGGTGCAACTGTCGGGGCTTCAGCAGAAGCAAGGCTGAAACCTCGAGCCCCGGCAAGCGCCTCCCAAGTTGCTGAAGCCCCGACTCCTGGCAGGTGCACCCCATCTCTCAAACTTCTGTAGATTGTCATACGTCAGTAAGTTTGGCTTAGAGAAAAGCCAGAAAATGCAAATCTTACTAAAAATGAATTCTAAGAACATCTAACATAAGTTAAGCATTGGCTAGAGACCAAGAATAGACATCATGCTTCCTGGTGTGCTTCGAAGATCACATGCAGCAACAGCCCTATTACACCTTTGGAACAATGTGGATTTTTCTCCCCCCCGCACATCCACTCAGGTACGCCCCTTCTTGGGTATTAAGCAATGCCAGTAGCCTGTCTTGCTTGAGATCCATAGATTATAAGGCCAGAAGGGACCATTATGATCATCTGGTCTGACCTTCCATATAACTGGAAACAATCATGGAAGCAACAACAGAACACCACCATTCTGGAATTGCAACCCTCTTTTTCTACCCAGTACGACGCACATCAGGGTGTGATGGTTACAGGGCTGGCCTTACCATGAGGCGAACTGAGGCAGCCGCCTCAGGTGCCAGACTGAGGGGGGGTGCCGCTAGGACCCAGAGTGTAGAAAATTGTGTCTGCTGCTGGTGCATATGTATTCTCTCTGCCCTAGATGCACAGAGATGGTGGAGTGCTGTGCTGGAGGAAGGAGGGCACAAGAGACATAACAGGCAGGCAGGAGAAAAGGTGAGAGGGAATAACAGAAAGCAGCAGGAGCTGAAGGGGGAGAGAGGAGGAGGAGCCTCTTATGTACCTCTCTAGCACCCCCAGGAACCTGGACTGATTAACAACAGCTTCTCAGGGAGCTTCCTGTTTCCTGCTGCTTCCCTGAACCCACTTGAGGAGAACAGTCAGTTAACTGAAATAGTAGGAGCCAGTTAGGCCCTTAAGATGCTGATATCTTCCCTCACTCAGGCTCTGCTACCAGCCTGCTTATTTGTCCCCTTCAGTTGAGTGTTGAGAGCCACTATACCTGGCACAGAACAGCAGTCATGAGTGAAAGAAGAAAACACCCCTCTGGGGCAGCATTCAGAAAAAGCAAGCAAGCAAAGGAAGCTTTTCTATCTAAGCAGGAAGGAGCTCTCCGGAGATACATAGACACAAATGTTCATGGTGAGCCTTCTGGCCCCAGTGAGGATGTGAGTGGTGAGGAGATGCCTGATCTTCCAGTTAGTCAGAGTGCAGGTGACCTGGCAGCTACTGCAGCATCCATATCTCCATCTCAAATGGATGTAACCATACACATTCCTGAAGAAAAGTGTAGATCAGAGAAGAGTGTGGTGGAGGCACAAGAAACAGCTGCTGCTGAGTTTAGTTCCTTAAGTCTAGATGATCCAGGACTGTGGACCCACTTGAGCAGTAGCCTGAGGGACTTCCTTGTACTGCATGGGCCACAGCAAGTGAAAAACTTCATGTTCCCCAAAGACAATGAAAATAGAAGTTTCCATCCAACACATTACTGGCGTGAAATCCCCAATGGTGACAAAGTGGAGATCCCATGGCTTACGTACCTCAAAAACCCAGAATGCTGCATACTGTTTTTGTTGCAAACTCTTCCAGGCCTGGTCTACACTAGGAGCTTATATCGAATTTAGCGCCGTTACATCGAATTAACCCTGCACCCGTCCACACCAGGAAGCTACTTAGTTCGAAATAGAGCTCTTTTAAATTCGACTTCTGTAATCCTCGAAAACGAGAGGAGTAGCGCTAAATTCGAAATGGCAATATCGAATTAGGCTAGGTGTGGATGGAAATCGACGGTAATAGCTCCGGGAGCTATCCCACAGTGCACCACTCTGTTGACGCTCTTGACAGCACTTAGAGCTCGGATGCTCTGACCAGCCACACAGGAAAAGCCCCGGGAAAATTTGAATTCCTTTTCCTGTCTGGCCAGTTTGAATCTCATTTTCTGTTTGGACAGCGTGGAGAGCTCAGCAGCACTAGCAACGATGCAGAGCTCTCCAGCAGAGTTGGCCGTGCAATCTAATAGAAAGAGGGCCCCAGCATGGACTGATCGGGAGGTCTTGGATCTCATCGCTGTGTGGGGCGATGAGTCCGTGCTTTCAGAGCTGCGCTCCAAAAGAAGGAATGCAAAGATCTATGAGAAGATCTCTAAAGCCATGGCAGAGAGAGGATACAGCCGGGATGCAACGCAGTGCCGCGTGAAAATCAAGGAGCTGAGACAAGGCTACCAAAAAACCAAAGAGGCAAACCGACGCTCCGGATCCCAGCCCCACACATCACGTTTCTACGAGGCACTGCATTCCATCCTAGGTGCGGCCGCCACCACTACCCTACCAGTGACCGTGGACTCCGAGGATGGGATATTGTCCACGGCCGGTTCCTCCTCGGAAATGTTAGGTGACGGGGAAGATGAGGAAGGAGATGAGGAGGACGAGGCAGTCGACAGCGCTTGCACCGCTGATTTCAACGACAGCCAGGAGCTCTTCATCACCCTTACCGAGATCCCCTACCAACCGTCCACAGCCCTTACCCCGGACACCGAATCAGGGGAAGGATCAAGCAGTGAGTGCTTTAAACATCTAAACATTTCATTTTAACATAAGTGGAATATTTATATTGTTAAGAATGGGCTTTTCAGTCACTCAGTTAAACATAGAAACTTTTATTTATAACAAAACAGGAATAATAACTATATCAGTAATTTGTTGTTCATGATTTCGTTGGCTTAGTAAACTTTTTACTACTAACTATGTATGGAAAATCAAGTACTGTCCGGATATTCATGATTAGTCCACAACACGGCCCCTCCACTCTGTAGTCCGTTATGCTCAACTTAAAGGAAAAGGCGGTCAATGTGCCCGGGAATGGACAGACAGTCCTCCTGGGATAGCTCCGCATAGCTCTCCTGGAGGTACCGCTCCAGCATGCGCACGAGGTTCAACGGCAGGGCAATCTTGTTTGGTCCCCCGTGGTAGCACACGTTCCCACGCCATGAGTCCATGAGGTAGTCGGGGATCAGTGCGCGGCACAGCATGGCGGCATATGGCCCAGGCCTCTGCATGCATTCACGCAGCATCCTTCCCCTCTCGGTCTCCGAGATCCTCATGAGGGTTATGTCACACATGACGCCCTGCTTTAAATTAGGGAGGGGAACGTTAGTATTTGGACTGCTTTACAGCCACGCGGTGGAGGCGGCAGAGGGGCAGCATACAGGGATCTTTCCCGGGGACAGCCGCGAGGTGGTGGGACAGGGGCAGAGCTCATGCTTCCCTGATTGCTGCCAGCAGAGAGTGGCCTTGCATTCAGTGCGAAAGGAGCCCAGTGCTACTATTACATGTTTAAGCTGCCACAAGTCTACGGCTTACCATGTTTTCCCGCAGCAGAAGTAGAGGTGTCCTGCAACGCTTCTCTGATCGCAACTGCAGGACCCCAGACACATAAGGCGAGGGCCGAAAATTCGACCTTGTCCTGAGTGCGCATGTGAAAGGTGCAGTGCATGGTGTTGTTCACAGAGAAAGACTATGCTCTTTGTTAGCAACTTCATTTATCTGTCTCAGGAATTTACTCCCTTTTTCCCATTCCCACAGACACATCTGCGACTGTCTCCCAACCCAGCCTGGCATCACACTCCCAGAGGCTAGCGCAGATTAGAAGAAGGAAGAGAAAAACTCGTGAAGACATGTTTTATGAACTTATGGAGTGCTCACGAGAGCAGGCAGCCCAGACGACACAGTGGAGGGAGAACTTGTCACAAATGCACAGAGCAGTCATGGAACGGGAGGAGAGGTGGCGCCAGGAGGACCAGCAGGCTACTCAAACCCTGCTTGGACTAATGAGGGAGCAAACGGAGACGCTCCGGCGCCTTGTGGATGTTCTGCAAGACCGGAGACAGGAGGACAGAGCACTGCTGCTGTCTATCTCTAACCGCCCTCCCCCGCCACCAAGTCCCACACACCCCTCACCAAAAGTACAAAGAAGGAGGGGCGGCAAGGTCCGTTAAAACTGTCAGTCGGCCACTGCACACTGCTGCAGCAATGGAAGGCTCTCGTTCCAAAGTTTGAAAAGTCCTTTCCTACCCATCTCACACTAGCCCATGTCCAAGTTTCCTCCCCCCCCCCTTTTCATGTGCGGTTCATAATAAAACATCTGTTTCTGTTAAGTACTGTTTCCGAGAGTGTCTTTTGGAGGGGATTCTGTCTGAAGGGGGGGAAGGGGTTTGTTACTTGGACAGGACAGTCACCTGTAGCAGGCTACAGAGGCGGGGGCAGGTCCAGCATCAGGACACATACACAGCACAGTCACCAGTTACCCTGGTCAGTCTGGGAGGCGGTTTTCTTGTTCTGGGGTGCGAGGGGGTTGATCTGTGACTTTGTGTCGGGGGAGGGCAGTTAGAGATCCTATGCCGCGGTCCTTATCCTGGATCACAGAGCCACGCAGCAGGGGATCTGTTACCCTCTGCCCCCTGCCAGAAAGTCACTTGGCCGACACATACATCCAGTCCCGCCCAGGACTGCTGGCAGGCTGCGTTGAAACAACCAATCCAGCACTGCGGAGCCTGTCATTCCCGGACTTTAGAATCATCATTTGCATCAAAACACTAAGCCCGCCCCCCGCCACAGTCTGCGTCCCCGGTTTAAAACATTCCCGCGAAAACAGTAAAAAAGAGAACCTTGTTCATTAACAGAACAGAACAGATTTTATTTGTTGGGAAGGTGGGGAAGGGGGTATGTAACTTGGAAGGATAGTCAACAGTAACTGGGTAAAGAAACGGGGGCAGGTTCAGCATCTGTCTCCACAAAGTAAAAAGTCACTGGAGACCCTGTTCAGTCAGGAACCTGGCTTTCAAAGCCTCCCTGATGCACAGCGCGTCCCGCTGTGATCTTCTAATCGCCCTGCTGTCTGGCTGGACGTAATCAGAAGCCAGGCTATTTGCCTCAAGCTCCCACCCCGCCATAAAGGTCTCCCCCTTGCTCTCACACAAATTGTGGAGCACACAGCAAGCAGCTATCACAATCGGGATATTGGTCTCGCTGAGATCACAGCGAGTGAGTAGGCTTCTCCATCTCCCCTTGAGACGGCCAAAAGCACACTCCACCACCATTCTGCACTTGCTGAGCCGGTAGTTGAATAGTTCTTTCCCTGAGTCCAGTGCGCCAGTGTAGGGCTTCATGAGCCAGGGCATTAGCGGGTATGCAGGGTCCCCGAGGATGACTGTTGGCATCTCCACATCCCCAACAGTTACTTTGTGGTCCGGGAAGTAAAGACCTTCCTGCAGCCGTCTACACAGACCAGAGTTCCTGAACACCCTAGCGTCATGAACCTTGCCAGGCCATCCAACGTAGATATTGGTAAAACGTCCCCGATGGTCCACCAGTGCTTGCAGCACCATGGAAAAGTAGCCCTTCCGGTTGATGTACTGGCTAGCCTGGTGGTCCGGTGCCAGGATAGGGATGTGAGTCCCATCTATAGCCCCACCGCAGTTTGGGAATCCCATCTCGGCAAAGCCATCTCTGATGAGCTCCACGTTTCCCAGGGTCACTACCTTAGATAGCAGTAGCTTGACGATTGCCCTGGCTACTTGCATAACAGCAACCCCCACGGTAGACTTGCCCACGCCAAACTGGTTAGCGACGGACCGGTAGCTGTCTGGCGTTGCGAGCTTCCAGAGGGCTATGGCCACTCGCTTCTGGACAGTCAGGGCTGCCCGCATCCGGGTGTCCTTTCGCTTCAGGGCAGGGGACAGCAACTCACACAGTTCGAGGAAAGTCCCCTTCCGCATGCGAAAGTTGCGCAGCCACTGGGATTCATCCCAGACCTGCAGCACTATGCGGTCCCACCATTCCGTGCTGGTTTCACGGGCCCAGAATCGCCGTTCAACAGTATCCACAAGACCCAGTGACAGCGAGATGTCCTGGGCGCTGGGTCTCATGTTCTCAGAGAGGTCGGAGCTAGTGTCCGACTTCATGCCGTCACGGTAGTGCCGTAGCCTCCTCTCATGATTGATCTGCAGCTGCCTCTGGTACAGGTGGAGGAGAAGCTGCGAGGCGTTGAGAACTGCCACAACTGCAGCGATGGTCGCAGCGGGATCCATGCTCGCACTGCTGTGGCGTCCGCGCTGTCAGTAATCAGAAAAGCGCGCGAAATTATTTCCCGCCGGCGCTTTCAGGGAGGGAGGGAGGGCTTGAGTGACGGACGGATGACGACAGGCGCCCAAAAGCACCCTCGACACATTTTTTTACCCAGAAGGCATTTGGGGCTCGACCCAGAATTCCAAAGGGCAGGGGGGACTGCGGGAACTGTGGGATAGCTGCCCACAGTGCACCGCTTCCAATGTCGACGCTTGCCCCGTTAGTGTGGACTCACAAAGTCTCACAAAGTCGAATTACTGTCCTTAGTGTGGACACACACGTTCGACTTAGTAATATCGATTCCACATAGTCGAATTAACTAAAATCGAAGTACTCTCGTAGTGTAGACAAGGCCCCAGTCTACAGAGTAGCAGCTGTGTTAGTCTGTATCCGCAAAAAGAACAGGAGTACTTGTGGCACCTTAGAGACTAACAAATTTGTTAGTCTCTAAGGTGCCACAAGTACTCCTGTTCTTCTTCCAATCTAATGTTCCAGCCACACTGGGTTCTACAGGAACAAAGGACTGGAAAAATCTTGCTAGAAATCTGGCATGCCATGAGAAGGCAGCAAATCACCAGAGAGCATTCCATAGGTGGAAAGAGCGTGAGATGAGACTAAGATTAAAGGCCACCATAGATGATCAGCATCAAGAGAAGATTGCATCAGAGTCTCTTTACTGGCAAAATGTTCTGAAAAGGCTCATTGCCACTGTGAGATTTGGATATTTGTGAGAATGCTTGCCACCCAAGCGGCACTTCAGATCAGCTATATGTGCCAAACAATGGAAACTTCCTTCAAATTGTGGAGCTGATGGCTGAGTTTGATGCTGTACTCCAGGAACATCTAAGAAGAGTCACCACCCAAGAAATGTACACACACCACTACCTTGGAAAAACAATTCAAAATGAGATCATACAGTTACTGGCAACAAAAGTCAAACAGAAGATTGTGGCAGATCTGAAGTCAGCAAGATATTAATCTGTTATTCTGGACTGCACACCTGACGTCAGCCATACGGAACAAATGACTTTAATGGTGCGTTTTGTAACAACAACAGAACCTAGTGAAAATGTCCCTGCAATGGTGACTGTCAGAGAGCATTTTCTAGAATTTATTGACATTGATGATACTATAGGAGCTGGTATGACAAATGTGCTTCTTAAAAAGCTGGAAGATACGGGAATTGTGATAGCTGACATGAGAGGTCAGGGCTACGATAATGGTGCCAACATGAGATGAAAGAACAGAGGAGTGCAGACACGGATCCGAGACTTAAACCGGTCAGATGAGGGATTTGAAAACATTCTGAAGAGTGCACAGAAATTGGCAGAGGAACTTCACACTGAAGCTATTTTCCCACCCATTCAAGAATACAAGAGTCACCGAAGAAGAAGAAGATATTTTGATTACGAGGCATGGGATAATCCCATAAGAGACCCCAAACAACAATTCAAAGTTGAATTCTTTAACCAGGTGCTAGATTGTGCAATACAGTCAGTTGAAGAATGTTTCATGCAGCTCAAGGAACACAGCAGTATATTTGGGATGTTGTATGATATTCCAAAACTCCTCACTATACCTGAAGAAGACCTACATCAGCAATGCAGGTGCTGTGTTGACACATGATGACATGTGCAATATTGATGCAAGTGATTTAGGTGATGAACTGAAAGCCCTTTCAAGATACATTTCAGCAGGATCAACTCCAAAGGCTGTTCTGGAATATATGTGCACAAATAAGATGACCACCCTCTTTCCAAATGCTTTTGTTGCTCTGCGCATACTTCTAACGCTTCCTGTAACAGTTGCCAGTGGAGAACGCAGCTTCTCCAAGCCGAAGTTAATAAAAACACATCTACGCTCTACAATGACACAGGAGAGGCTGGTCGGCCTTGCAACCATTTCAATAGAGCATGAGCTGGCCCAGACTGTGGACCTTCAGCAGGAAGCAGTTCAAATCTTTGCAACCAAGAAGGCACGGAAAGCACCAGTTTGATTATTCAAACAGATAAAAATGCCAGTGTTTACTCTGCAGACAAGAAAAGTTACATTTTTCTTACATGTTCAGGCGTTTGAAAGTTAAGTGTTACTTACAATTTTTGAACAAGGCATTTTAAATTGTTAGTTCTCCTTTACTGGGGTAGGTAGCAGAGCAGTACCATGAGAGGAGTACAACCGGAAGAAGACAGAATTGAGACCTTTCAAAGTTTTGGCCCAAGCGAGGGAGTATGGAGGCGTCATTTGAGCTCCCTGCCTCTAGTGCCAAAATGCTGTGGGCCGGCCCTGGATGGTTATACATATTGTGTATGCAAAGACCATTTTAATAGGAAGCATGGTTTAAGCTTATACTATGCTCTGCAATTGTATAACCATTTTACAAGTCTGTTTTGGATATTTTAAAATCAGATGCCTGTCATTTAACTAGCACACAACAGAAGTCTCCTCTAGCACTGAGAACAATTATTAGAAAGTTAATTACCAAGCTTTACATAGTTAAACTGAAGGTCTCTTCATAAGCACTGCAAAAATTGTCTACACCTCAGAATGTTTGCTACAGAACTTAGGAGTTTGAGGGTCTCCCCAATGATTGCTTCCTGCATCTTCCCCTATCACTGTGAGTGATAGAACACTGGATTGGGTGGACCACTGGTCTGATCCAGATATGACAATTTCACTGTTTCCAAGTAGCCATATTTAAATCTAAATCCAAGCATAGGCCTGTGACTAACTTCTACAAGAGATTTCACTGGGCTTTGGTCTTGTATTGTTAAATTAAACCAGGTCTTGTTGCTGCTCAACACAGAGCAGAATTTTTATTATTTTCCTACCTAAATATATACATAATACTTTCATACTCGGACTAATGTTACTTGAAGTACATTTGTGCTTCTGTTGGAAGACCTAAGGTCATAGGAGATTATCTGAAAGCTTGTTCCAAAATGGATTAACCCCTCCCCCCGATAAATGTAAATTAATTACCTTCCAAAAAGTGACAAAAAAAATCAGAGCATGCAACCCCCATGAATGGATTCACTGTCACATTCTGTTTACTCAGGAAGAGTTTAAATACAACAGAAAGTGGTAAAGATTTTAGAATTTTGCCTCATTTGGCATACATGTCAGTGAAGGAAAAGGCATGTCACACATTTGCTTTTTGTCGTGCTAGAAGCCCAAAAAATGACAGTTGTTTTGCTTTTCTTCGACACGCAAACCATAACATTCTGCCTCTTTCCTTCACATGATGGTTAAATCATTTGCATTCTGTTCTTGTACGTGTAGTGGGAGGTAAAACTCAACATTCACTTACAAACCATAGGGTAGCAGTGTGACTGCAGTTTTTCTTCTGAAGAGCTTCCTGGTGGCAGTGCCACAACAGTGCAGCGAGATTGCCAGCTAGGTGGGGCTTCACCAAGGTTGGCCGTCTCTGGAAAACAGAGGACTGCAGAGCTTCCATGCAAAGGTTTTCTGCACCTCTGATACCATGAAGCTTAAGGATTCCAAAGGAGAAGTAGAGCTTCAGTCCTGTGATCAGGATCAACTGAGCACAGGAGGAGAGAGCTCTCTTTGCTCTCCTCTACTGAGCTGCCTTGTTTGGGGTAGTCACGAAGGGTGGTATTTTCAAAGAGGCTTAAGGGAGTTAGGTGTTCAAACCCCAATGAATGTCAATTGAAGATGGGTGTCTAACTTTCTTGAGACTTGTAGGTATCTTCCATTACATTAATAATAGAGGGTTCCCCTCTAATATCCCTCAGTCCCACTTTGCAAGTATATGTGAAAATACTTGTAAGTTTTATGTCTCACTAGTAGCTCCATCTCTGCAGGCTGCCATGCACCAATTATTCTACCTGAAAGCTAGAATGACTTTTTCCACTTAAACTGTTCTTTCCTTTAAAGAAGGCAGAATCCGATTCAATGGTGCAGTGAGCTACCAGTACCCTGTTTGGCCAACTCACCTTCTGTGTGGGGAATTCATTACCCTCAGTTAGAAGGAGGTACCATTCTGATATAAAACACCATTTGTTATGAGAGCAAAATCCAGTGGATTTCTAGCCAAGTATTCAAGTCCATAAAGCACCTCAGTTTTGAAAAAGCAATTCCAGGGTCTGATTAAAGAATTCAACCAGTCTATTGAAGTTTTCTGAAAGGGTCAGCATTAACTCAACAAGTGAATGGTCCCTATAGACCAAAACAGTCTAACTAAAAAATAAATCTGTTACAAGTATGAGATAACTTTGGATATAAACATGAGAGCTATGAGTATTACTATTTTCTTACACAGTGAAATCTGTTTAAAGCAACCATTCAATGAACCAGCAAAAATCATTTACCTAGCAGATGTGCTCTAACTAAAGGTCTATCAAAACTTTTCTGGAAACCTGGGGAATACATTAAAAAGTTACATGAAGCAGTGGTCTGTCAACTGGAAGTGTTTTATTAGTAGTTTCCTTGTATTGTATCCTTCTTTTACAAAAATTATATTAGTTTACGATTTTTAATTACTTTCTTACTTTTGCAATATACTTTATCAGTAGAAAAACTGATAAATGGAGTTGAAAAGACATCACATTTTCAGTCCTAATCTATATTTGATAAACTAATTGCCAAGCACTTGCCATTTGGAAAGTACTGAATAAGCAATTTGAATAGATCTACCACAAAATAGGCTGCAGTGCTAAGCACTGAAATATGTCAGATTCAGGTTTCTAAAGCAAGATCCAGGGGATATATGCATGTACAATATATACATACATGTATATTATATGCATGTATCACAGACACACATTATATATCTCCCTACAAAACAGTGTGTAAGGATGGAGCTCTTCAAGAGCAATCTCTCTCACCTTAGCCCCCTATCTCCACTCATACCATGCCTGCCACCTCCACACATATTGCTGGTCCCCCCCCCCTTCCACACACATACCTCTCCCTCCCCCTTCTGTCCTCTGAAGAGTTATCAAGTCAAACTCTGACACTAAATTAAATGATTAAAGTGGAAGTTAATAGAGACATGTCAGTCCTGCTTAAAGTGCAAATCTCAATGCAACCATACCTACAGAGTGACTAGCAAGCTTCAGTAAAATATTCCGTACATACACTCCATATCTGGAGGTGATAATCGTGTGATAAATTGCACAGGTAATTTATCACATGCCTATGACTGCATCACATGCCCATTAATCCATCTCCCACTGATTCATTCCAACATTCCAAATCCTGGAGTAGCTTTAAATAGCTGATTTTTTCCCCCTTATAGTAACTAACCTACCAAATAAATGTCTGCCTTTCCCCAGCAAAAATGTGGGATTTCTCCCCAAATTTCCAACCTGAGCTTCAGTCAAGGGAAAAGATTTAGTCCAAACCCACTGCCAGCTTATCTAGAAAAATATCACGACCTTGAAGTCCAAAACCCCATGGCCCTGCATAGTTAGAAATCTGGGTTTGATTCTGTCAGGAAAGGTGATTCCTTGACTTCCTACTGGAACCAGAATGGACTCCCAGCTCTGGAAGGGCCCATATTAGACTTTGAAAAATGTCATAGCATTTTCATAGATAGAAAAGTTGTTTAATGTCATTATTTAAAAGTGATATAGACTTAATTTTCATTTCTAGCTCCACCTGCTGTCTGCCTAATTGGGCTAACTGGGCCAGGTTCTCAGCTTGCAGTCAGTAGAGCTATGCTAATTTACACCAGCTCAGGATCTGGTCTAGGAAAACTAAAGCATCAGGCTTTAAAGGCAGTACAAGATACAGCCTCACTAGAATTCTCTGAAACACTCTTTTCTTTTGTTTTTTTGCAGGAGGCAGATAGTGGTGTGGCATAAAGGTTTATTCAACACTCATTTGGCTTCTCCACTAGTGAATAATACAATAATCTCAAACTGTTGATAAAAATCTTTAAACCAGATGACCTCATATTATACACATGTAGAAAATGACGATTTTGCATCTTTTGCAGAATTAGCATATACTGTGTAAACTAAAACAAGAGCCTACTTTCATATTCTCTTATTTAAAAAGTCTTTGCCTCTATTCATATTTTCAATGGAAAACTCAGCAAAACATGATGAAATACAGTATTAAATTTATAACTTTCTTTTTAATCTGTTATATAAAATTTTGGACAAGCTGATGCCTTAGCACTTTTTTCCTCTGAACACCTTGATTTGGTGCTGTAAAGAACTATCTATTTCTCTCTCTACCACACTCATGGGAATTGAACTGATCAGAAAGAAAAGAAGGTTAAAAGACAAAAGAGAACTGAATGCTTCTATTCAAGCTTCTTCCATGTGTTTCTGAAAATCTGTCCCATTTCTGGAACTGAGAAATGTGCTATGTTAATTGCTGATAGTATATCTACAGCTTTACATGATTATTTCTCCCATTGCTGACTGCAGTCATTGATGTCTGACCTGCCCAAGTTCCTCTTCCTCAAAGTCCCCCAAAACATTTCTTTAGCGGGAGTTTAACATATAAGAGCATAGGAGTGGAAGGGACCTCCTGTGTCATGCACATGACCATGATATTTTGCAGAAGCAGGAAGAATAAAGCCAACACACCCTGACAGCAGCAAAAGGGGTTCAAACTGAGGAGTATAAAATCAGCACAGGTGTGCATGGGGAGTTTTTAACAGCATGGGTACAGTTAAATATTCCCTTTCAGGTAGCAAACTGTAGATGCTGACTTTAAAATAATGTCCAGGTGTGATGCATTTTAACATTTTGCTTTGCGTGCACTGTGCCTTCACATTTCTATGGAGTCTCCAATCGACAGCTGCAGTTGCCATTTTGTAAGCTAGATCTGATTCAACATGTTACCAAAGAACATTTATATTCTCCCATAAGGACTATATTGTTGTTCCTATTTTGCCATCTTTCCCCTAAACTAAAAGTAATTGACTCTGAAGGATATGTTTTTAATTTGTGGATGGAAAACATAACAGTAATAAAACCTAATAAATAAAAATTCCTAGCTATTACATAGCACTTTTCATGAGTACATCTCAAAGCGCATCTCAATCTTTAATGTATTTAACCTCCCAAAACCAATGTGGGGTATTGCAGTGTTATTAACTTTGTTTTACAGATGGTGGACTGAGACACAGAAAAGCTAAGTGACTTGCCCAAGGTCACATGGGAAATCTATAGCAGAGCAGGAAATTGAACCCAGATCTCCCAAGTCTTAGAGCAGAGCCATAACCACTGGACCATCCTTCCTCTATTATGTAATCATCATAGAAAATTTGTTGTAAACATTAATTTTTAAATGAATGAAAACAGTTTTTGATTCAAAATTAAACATTCCTCGGTGGTTTGCAATTCAACATTGCAAGACTGTCCTAGTGCATGAAAACCATCATGTGCAACTGACTGTGATGAAAGTAAATTGGAATAATCTCTTTTCATAGAGCGGACCAAATAATTAACTAATAATTTGATAAATTGAGCCTCTTCTATTTTGTGGAATATCCACCAGCAGATCACAGCTTTCTCAAATTTATTCACTACGATAGAGAACTATTTTACCTTTTTTAAAAAAACTCCATGGATTAACTGAGAATAATAATTCTCTGCGAGTGTTTGTGTTCTCACTGCATAACAGACATGCCAAACCCGTGAAAAAAATGCAGAAATTGGGCTTGTTTTTGGCTTACTTGGCTTGTGAGTTGCTTGTTGGCTAGTTTTTTGCTTGTAGCTTGTTGCTTCTTTTTTTTTTATCGGCTCCTACCATGGGCCCACCACAGACCCAGACTGCACACCGGGGGGATCTAGTCACATGGAGTGCTGGGGTTTTTAGGGATTGGCTTGTTTTGGCCTTGTTTTGAAATGGGATGAGCTTGATTTTTGGCTTATTGTGAAAGTTGGGGTGCTTATTTACCATGTGAAAGTTGGCAACTGTGCTGCATAACTTACTTGTGATTGGTCAGATGTGTCACATGGTAGGTTTCTGTTCCCTGACTGGATAAGTATGAATGAAGCATCTAAAGTTTGGTTTCCAGAAGCATATGACACTTTGAAATTTGCTTTCTGCACCGTTGTGTCAGTAAATCTCTTCTAAGAGAATGCTCACAAAAGAGGAAAAGCACATGGGCAAAGCACATTTTAAAACTTGAGTGGATATTCAACATAATACTTTTGTGGTATTTGCCCAGCTCCACTCCTCATTGTCCAACCAGAGTGAATTGGAAAATGTAAATATATACAATAAAGTATATTTCAGATTTGGTGGTCACTTTTAAAAACCTGGATGTTGCTAAAAACAGAAAAAAGAATATGGTTTAATAAATATATAATATGCCTTTTAACTGGATAGTGTCTTTTTAATATGTGCTGAAATCAAAGAGCATAATAGATTCTGATGAAGGAAAAGGAATTAAGGTGAGGTGATGAAAAAAAGGGTGTGAAGAAAATCCAAAGATAATGTATTTAAAGGCTATAAGAAAGTAAAAACCATGAACAAGACATTGATTTGTTTTCCAAATACACAAGAAAACTGTAAATGGTAATATGACACAGTCTGATTGCATTACACACTCAGAAGACACTTGAAAGCATGTGAAAGTGCCAGTAATAAAATTTAAAAAAAAATCATGTTCGGGCCAGTTATGTGTTTTGAAGATCCCTTTGGAGCTGATTAAATAAGTTGATTTCTGTCAGCAGTATATTTTTGTTTGTTTATATAGATATTACAATAAAATGTTCCTGTATATACCAATGAGAGCCAGGGAGCTAATATATGGAATGTTAACTATAATCCAGCCTTCAGGGGGAAATACCAGGTGTAGAAGGGTGGAAAAGACTCAAGGGCCTTTCTTTTAACCACCTCACCCCTTTCAGAAAGAGTCAAGAATGGATGCTGGCAGACAAAGATGGAGAACAAGCTCTAAAGAAATCAAACCATGTTGCATTTTCTCCCTTCTTGTGTTCCGCAACACAGTGTTTCAGTGTAAACTTTCCCTTTCATGCATAGTAATAGAGACAAAAATCAACACATACCAGAAATATGAAAGGGAAAAAAAGCAAAGACTTCTCCAGTCTTGTATTCATACAGGACAAGTCAACTGACATGTTCTAATTTTGCTCACATCACACTGTCGTGCCATTTGTGTTGTAATAAACCAAAGTGGCCCTCTGGCTTCTGGCAAGTCAATTGCGTGGTCTATCATGTCAAACAAGTCGGGCACCGTTGAAACTAAAGACACCCAAAAAGTCAGGGCTCTTGTAAAACCTCCTTTAGTAGAAATGCTGTACTGCAGATTTATGAATGTCAAATACATTCCTTGGCTCATAAGAAATTACTCTGTTTCAGTACGTTGGTCAGTAAGTTGCAACTTAATAAATGCAGAGAGAGTTGAAGTTGCACAAGTATTTCCATTTAAAGGGCCTTTTTCAGTGGTTTAGGATTTTCTCAAATATTACCTTGAAGGCTAAAATTTTGCCCAGGGGTTGTCAGCCTAAAATCTTATATTTTTGGAAAGCATAAGAAAAATTGGTCCAACTCTCTAACACATACTATTAACTATTTTTTGCAACTTTTTAATTAAGATCTTTAGTGGTTCAGTGGAAGGTTGTAGAAACTGGAAATTTGGCAGAGATAATGCTACATTCTGCAACCAATTACATCCAGAGTAAATTCAGAGTAAAACCATTGACTTGAACTGATTACTCTGAGTTTACAGATGTGTAACTGAGCAGAGTCCCTGGACCACAGATGTGCCCTTTGGTGGTCTGGTGAATATACAAGATTGAATTTCTATTGGATCTGTGCATGCGTGGCATTGTGAGAGCCAGATAGCCACACTGCATTATAGTGGGCTACATATATAATGGTTTTTCATATCCAGAGCACTTATAAGTAATATCTAACTAATAATTAGAAGAGAAGGTCCGCTCACTCCTGGATAAGAACCTTATTGCTCACGTGTGATGTGTAGAAGCTGACCTGGAGAATGTTATATCACAGCAGGACCTTTAATCTAAAGTGTCTGTAAAATTCATCACAATTGTTGGAGGATGGTTAATTACAGCATTAGCCACATGGTGTCTCTAGTCTCTGTTTGCCAGAATCTGGGAATGGGCGACAGGATGGATCACTTGATAATTACCTGTTCTGTTCATTCCCTTTGGGGCACCTGGCATTGGCCACTGTTGGAAGACAGGATACTGGGCTAGATGGACCTTATGTTCTTATGGCCAACTTCCAAAGTTTTCAGATGAGGATTAAATGAGTAAGAAGTTCAAGGAACTATCTTTGGCACTAGCCAGTCGCTGTCCCTCGAAGTTGCAAGAGGCAGCTGATAAGGCAACAAATTTTCTATGATGATTACATAATAGAGGAAGGATGGTCCAGTGGTTATGGCTCTGCTCTAAGACTTGGGAGATCTGGGTTCAATTTCCTGCTCTGCTATAGATTTCCCATGTGACCTTGGGCAAGTCACTTAGCTTTTCTGTGTCTCAGTCCACCATCTGTAAACCAAAGTTAATAACACTGCAATACCCCACATTGGTTTTGGGAGGTTAAATACATTAAAGATTGAGATGCGCTTTGAGATGTACTCATGAAAAGTGCTATGTAATAGCTAGGAATTTTTATTTATTAGGTTTTATTACTGTTATGTTTTCCATCCACAAATTAAAAACATATCCTTCAGAGTCAATTACTTTTAGTTTAGGGAAAAGATGGCAAAATAGGAACATAAGTCTGTATGTCTATTAGTACCTGTGTATGTTCCTAGATCAAGAAAAACATTTGCCTTTCAAATAGCAAATCTTACTTTGCATGAGACATAATTGTGTCATTTAACTTTTTCACTGCCACTGAAAAATACACGTTTTAAGTCTTAAATTGAGCATCTATTCAAATGAAGAGGATAGCAGGATGTACTACTTATTACCAGCAGACCTGGACAAGCACACTTGATAGCTGTATCCAGTACACCATTCAGCACAGAAATGATCAAAGGATACCCTGAATCAAAATCATCGTTGAGAAAAGAAGAATCAGTAAGATGGTCAACAAATCAAATGTTAATATCCCCAACAGTCAAAAATTCTGCTCCAACTTACGGTGGTGTAAAGCCACATCAATGTCACCGATATCAATCAAAGTAGCTGAAGCCAGTGGAGTTACTTGGCATTTACAAGCGAGAGCAAAATTTTTGGAACTATTGTTCGTAAGGAGCTTTGACAGTGACAGGATTTCTTATTCAGAGCTTCAGCACAGAAACATGTAGTGCACATTGCTCAAAATAAAAAGTGTATTTAATTGAGAATGAAAATGGGAAGACGGTCGTGCTAACAAGCAAAAAGGATTAACTAATGGCCCCAATGCCTTAGTAGCACTACTTTTTTTTTTTTTTTTTTTGCAGTGCAAGCCCCAACCCCATGAAGTTGAGAAGGAAAGGTTGCCAGAAGATCCACTGAGTAGAGCCCATAGGAGAGGAGGCAGCAAATAAACTGGTGTTTGCTGGGAGAGAGCTTAAACTAACCTTTTTCTTTCCTACTGTGGGAATTTGACAATCTGCAGCAGGGTTGTGTTTCTGGGCTTTCCAGCTCTTCTGCGTGTTAAATAACCATTGCAACATCAGGTTGATAATTAAATGCAAAGTTTGCATAGCTACAATTTCAAAACTTCACTTCACTATTTTGGTTAGGATATTCCAAGGGACTTCTCATTAGCAACAAATAAACTGTCAGTCTTTTCCCTGGCAGATCTCATCTACCTCCTGCAGTCCAAGTTCAGTTTTTTTTCTTGTTGAACTTAGCACATTATTAGCACCCATATCATGCCTAAAAGATTTCTGATAAAATATATTGCCTGAAGCATACTTTTATTAAAAAGGCTTAACCCTACAGTAGTCACATGTATTGATAAAACACCAAGTTATAATGAAAAAATAACTTTCTAGTGTCTTTAAAACTAATGCAGAGTTCTACTAACTAATTTTATCTTGTCCTTTCAGAGACCAAAGATTTTCTGGTTGGTTTGAGAAGTACTCCTGGGTATGGACAGCTGGTGGGAGTTGTAGTTCACGTGAACCCATCCCGGACCAACCATGAAATTGAAGAACAGTATTTGTTCATTAGTTATATGAAACTGATGAAAAAAATTGCACACTTTTTCACCAGTTCATATTACCAGATTTTTGCATACAGGAAGTTTCTATTTTTCATGAAATTTCAAGAGAATAGGATTTTTTTTTCACACTAGTTTTGCTGGTTGTGGTCAAACACCTGAAGTGAAAGCAATCTTTTTCGGTGGTGGAGACATCCCCAGAGCGGCAATGAATTCTAGTGGATTAAATTGTGGGCCAGGCATTTCTGAATTCTAGTCCCATGACTGCCATTGACTGTTCTTAACACTTTTCCCTTAATTAGCTTTGCACTGAGACTATTTAATTATGCTTCACAACACATCCATGAGGTAGGTAAACATAATTAACTGAGTTTATAGGGAAACAGACTCAGCAGGGCCATATAAAAATCATTGCTGGAAATAAGATTAGACCAAGGCATACTACTAGACAACAGTCCTTAATACACACATCTCTAAGCCTCAATTTTCCCATCTATAAAATGGGGGGAAATTATATTTATTTACCTCATAGGAATCTTGAGGTGCATTCCTAAAGTTTATAAAGTGCTAAGTATTAACAAGGCTAGTCAGGTGCACGAGAGGGGACAGATTTCCTGCTGAGGACACACCAGGCGCGCGCGCGCGCACACACACACACTTACTTATAGGCTATGTCTACACAGCTACAGGGAGCAAGTCTCACAGCCTTATGCTAATGGGGCTCACACTAGCAAGCTAAAAATAGCGCTGTAGACATTGCTTTGATGTTTGGGCTTAGGCTGGAGCTCAGGTTCTGAAGCCCACCCTTTTGCCTAGGCTTCAGATGTCCAAGCTGTAACATCCACATTGCTATTTTTAGTGCACTAGCACAAGTTTCTTGACCTGGCTGTGAAACTCACTCCCAGTAGCTATGTGGGCATACCCTAAGTGCGGTTTCTTGAGCCAAAGGAACTTTTGGCATTTCAGAAACATCCAGACACTGGAAAACTATTTTACTGAAAACAAAAATTGGAAATGCAAAATATTTTGCAAAGATGCTGCATTTTGTAGACATTTCATAAGCTCGGAAACAAGCAAATTTAATTAAAAATTATTTTCCCCAATGAATAATGCCTCAGTGATAATATTTAATCAGCACTCTATCTATACTAGACAATACTGTCAGATATACCTTAATTCTACATTTCTTGGCTTTTGTGGCATTTTGCCCCAATCTTTCGTTATAATAGCACTACTTTTTATATTCATATGGATTTGACTCACATAAGAAGAACAAATAATACATCATCTCTTTTGCTGAAAGGCTCTCATCTGTTTGACCCGTTTTTGTTGGGTTGGTAGGGTGACAGCAGAGGTTCATGCCCTGGAACTCCTAGGTAGTCATAGGGGTGACCTGCTTGGTCTCTGAGGAACACGATGCCAGACACTGCACTAAAGTACTTTAGCCTTAGCTACAGGACAAGAACATACTGCCTTTAAGAGATGAATCGGGTTTACTCTGTCATTTCAACATCCTCTTTCCTCAGCTGGGATTAGACTGATACAGGAGAAACTACACTAGTGGTAAGGAACAAAGTGGGGAGAGAGAGAGAGAGTGTAAGTAAGTAAACTCTTAGCATAACGTATATGATAAGATGTTAGTTCAAACATTTCCTGCCAAATATTCCCAGGCATTCATTCTTGCATTTCATTATGGATTGCATTATAAATTATGCCTCCCTTGCAGGTGCTCCTATAAAATGAAAAAATAATAGGAACATTCATGAGGCCTCTCTGTGTGAAATAAAGTTAATCTCTTACAAATTGACACAGCTGAAGTGCAACAGAATGGCAAACATCTTTCTGCACTGTTCTTGTGTTACAGTAAGTCTAGTATTCTCTGCTTTTGCTAAAGGACTCTGAGAAGTCTTTTAATTATGCCAGGCTGACTCCCTTCTCACTGTCAGCATTTGTTGAGTAGCAAAGGACCAGCAGGGTTCCTAAAATCACTCAGCAGAATCCCTGCTGGAACCCAGAACACCCCATCCTTTGAGAAGCCTATTCTGTTACACAACAATTCCACCAATATAATTATGTTTTTCTCATCTGTTGACACAAAGGGTGTTTTCAGATATGGGGTGAAGTGTCACAAAGCAGTACACATTTCTTTTCTTCAAGGCAATCTAAAATTTGAATGAAAGACTGACACTTACAATATTTTATTAAATTCCACCCTCAAGCTCTCTCATATTCCTTATGTTACAGTAAAACATGAGATATTAAACACCATTACCAATGTTTAAAGCTTCTATTTCATTCCTTTGAAATTCAACAACTTTAATAGAAATTAAGTACTTCTCTTCTGTATAATTTTTTTCCCTTTGAAATATCACTGCTGCAAATACAGGGATGTCATACTGTCATAGCAATAGCATTTACCTTGTGGCATCTTGAGAGATTTCTGTTGAAACCTTCTGATGCAGGTTTGTGATAATTTCTTTGATAACTTTGAAATTACTATTCATCACAGGAGTAGAAAACATTCATTTAAGCAGCTGACTTGACATTTTTGCAGTTTCTGATTTAGAAGCAAGGATGAAAAAAATAGCTAAACTTCTGCGATCATGCAACATTATTATTAGAAGTACTAACAGCAACAGTATTTGAATTATGGCCGCGCCAAGAGGCTCCAATCCCTAGTTGTGCTAGGCACTGTACACGTACACATACACGTACACACACACACACACACACACACACACACAGTCTTTGGAAAAGCTTACAATTTAAATAGACAAAGGTTGGGAGGGAAAGAGGCCCAAAGGTGACTGATTTGTCCAAGGTCACAAAGCAGGTCTGTGGCAGAGCCAGAAATAGAAATTCAGGTCTCCCAAGTCTAGTAGTCTTGACAAGGCAGAAGCATCAGTAGCACTTTTGCAGGAAGGCACCCTGTAAAGTGCATTGGATTGGAGACTCATTTAGCCTGACTCCACCACTGCTCATAGGGCAATTAGATTTAGGAACTGCAGAACCCAACAGAACCAATCGCTCAATCATTTTTGTTTTGTTTTGTTTTCTCCTCTCTAGAGAAACCACATTAGTTTTAAACCCCTGCTTCAAACTACATTGCTAGACTTTGGCATTCTGTGTGCCACTGCCCATGCGGGAATTGGGTAAGAAACAGCTATCTCCTAACTCCGGCTCCAGGAGTTGGTGTGCCTGAGGTCTCTAGGAGCAAGAGGGGAGCACATGCAAAGGCAGCAACTGCTCTGCATGAGGTTTCTAACACTGCTGTCAGAATCTGAGTGCCCCAAGAGCCCATGGACCAAGATGCAGTTGGCTTTTGCACAGAGGCACAAAGATGAAAGCCCCTGGTGAGCTGTACCCACCACCCACTAAAGTCTAACTTACCCCCTAAGTTATAGGAATGTGACTTCAATTTTATGATATTTTACACACATGTGGCACAGAATTTCAGCTAGTGTAAACTGGCATCACTTCATTGAAACTAATTTGCACTAGCTGAGGGTCTGGCTTAATTATTTTAAATTAGCTATATGGAATTAGCTAGATGAAAAAATTGCCCTCCTTTTTTTAACAATATAACAGGAATTGCAGATTCTGGGATTGTGCTGAGTAATTCTCATGCCGGGCTTATTCATACTGGTCTCTTTATTCAGCTTCACTGCATTAAAATAAATAATAGGCAACACAA
The DNA here is from genome assembly GCF_028017835.1 of Emys orbicularis. NCBI lineage: Eukaryota > Metazoa > Chordata > Testudines > Emydidae > Emys > Emys orbicularis. The sequence continues at coordinate 61,925,155 of NC_088691.1, forward strand.
GTAGATGATGCTCACTTAATGGAAATCATGTTATAAATGCCTCCACTGCAACACGCACCTGTTGGGTGGGACATGTGAAAAGATTTACACACAAATAGCCATAACTTTTGAAGGAATGTGAGTCAGAAAGGGAATACCCTTTTGCCGGGAAATCTGATATTTTCCAGAACAGATTTCAGCAATGAATGCAGTTAGAGCAGTTTTTATGGTCTATTACTTTTGCATTTGTCATATTCGAACAAGTTCTTTTCCTTATATTTGATACAAGTAGTAAAATAAAAATACGATTGACAGACTGTGTCACCCCTTGTTTTCTTTTCCAACAAGATGATGTGTTAATTTTGTGGAACACAAAAACTGAATAGTACTCTCCAGATGTATAAAATTCAGTTTTAATGACCGACTAAAGCGGGAAATTCTTTTACAGGATCACTGTTTCCTCAATTAAATTTTAAGAGAAGTCAGCCTTGGAAACACCGAGTACTATATTTTACAGTTCTCCCTAAGGAAAATAAAGAAAAGAAACTGCATGCCTACTTTCAAAGTGCATAGGGTCGATAAAGCATATTACTTCAAATTCATCAATTTTATACTCAGCTGTGTTTGTTTGCATAAATTTTCACTGTGTAAATATGCTATAGTTGATAACAGACTTTAGATTTTTAATACTGTTACCATACTCTCCAGAGTATTATAGTCACACAGTTTGCAACATTAATTCAATATTTAGTCTTAAGAAGAAAAGAAAGGAACACAGCTAACTTTATGTCTGAGATTGACATTTATACTATTATAGCACCTAGAGACCCCAAGTTGTAATCAGGACCTCATTGTTCTAGGCCCTGTACACACACATAATAATACAGTCCCTGCCTCAAAGAATGTACAATCTATATAAAGCAGACATTGCAATCTAGCATGGATGTAGCGACTCTAACATTGGGATGGAGCAAGCAAGTTGAATGCATAGTGGGAGAGGCTGCGTTTAGGCATTGCATTATCTGAGCAAGGACGAGAACTTTTATGAGAGAACCTGTTGGTTGTTCCATGCGCATGTACTCTTAGGACCTCTTCAGGCAGAAGTGTGCGTCCATGTGTACATTTACATAAATAAAATGCTGGAGTGGAAATCTGGATCTACATGGAATCAGTTAAAGCCAACAAAGTAAACCAACAAAGCTGTCAATAACTGGCTCCCAGCGGGATAGAAAAAGACAGAATCGGTATAACAAGGATTAAAAGAATTAAAGAACCTGAAAGAATTTGCAAATAGCCTTGCAGAACAAATGCTTCTGTAGGTGTCTTGTGGATGTCATGTGTCTGCAGTAGAAAACTGTTAAAACTCTCTTCTAGCTTTTAGTTTAGCCAATCTTGTAAAATGATTACCAAAGTTTACTATCCCAGATACATGTAATAAATGAAAAAAATGAAAAAACGCCTAATAATATTTTACTCACTTTTCAAAACAACAAATTATAAAAGTCCTGCCAGGTGAGAAGAATTTTTCCAGACTGGTTTAAGAGCATAAGGATGGATGCCGGATGACCTTCAAAATATGTGATCAGTCACTTGTACCTTGGCAGCATTTAGCCATCCAGATTGTATCCTGAATGCAGTTTTAAAATATTGACAAACAGACTCCTTTTGTAACCATCTGGGGGAACAGCACAGCCTTCATAATTGGACAAGAGCTGGTTAGTTTCACAGAAGAGTGTTCCTGAGAAAGAGAGAACTTCTTTCTCAGGATCTGTTCATATTGACAGAGGCCCTGACTCAGGACAGCATTTCTGTTCAGAACAGCATTCAAGCATGTTCTTAACCAAGAAATGAATTTATTCCTTTTTGGAGAGAAATGAGAGGACACAGACACAGTAAATTCTTTTAGTTATTTTACATTTACAATATATATGTGCAATCCCTGTTCTACTGTTGCACTGAGATGATGTGGGTAGTAATGAGCAAAGACAGCACATTTTCAGCCTATGTTTTCACAAAGATTATCAAGACAAACTAGTTGTCCTCTAAATTAAAATTAGCCTTAGGACTGGGCTTTGAGAACTTGAACAATCCCTATTCAAGGATATACCACAATATGTGTCTATATTTGTGTTTTTATTTCTTATGGGCTTTTTGGCCTTCAAGAACAGTTTATGGGGCTGAAATAATGTAAGAGCTGGTTTTCAGAAGGTATTTCTACTCTCTAGGAGCTGAAATACTGTATTACTTCAGTCTCAAATACTGCTTCCTGAGGCATTAAACACGGGCCTTAAGACACTGATAGTATGTGAAAAACAAACCAAATAATTTCAGGCCTGAATTAGAACACTCCTACAAAAACAATTGCAGCAACTAGGGACTTAACTGTAAATGGAAATCACACTGTATACACACATGTGTTGCTATCTGTTACTGTATCCTGCTTTGCCAACTACTTATACCTATACAAAGGAACATGAATCCATACATAAACCATCCTACTCATGCATGACCATGCTACATCAAACATATACCAAGCCTAAGACACCTAGAGCCATGTATAATGGTACATCAATAACTGCACATATGCTTGCAAATGATATTGCTGTACCAATTACAAATTCTACTCCCTACTACGGTCATAGAATCATAGGCCTGGTCTACACTACGAGTTTAGGTCGAATTTAGCAGCGTTAAATCGAATTAAGCCTGGAGACGTCCACATGATGAAGCCCTTTTTTTCAACTTAAAGGGCCCTTTAAACCGGTTTCTTTACTCCACCTCCGACAAGGGGATTAGCGCTGAAATCGGCCTTTGCGGGTCGGATTTGGGGTAGTGTGGACGGAATTCGACATTATTGGCCTCCGGGAGCTATCCCACAGTGCTTCATTGTGACCGCTCTGGACAGCACTCTCAACTCAGATGCACTGACCAGGTAGACAGGAAAAGCCCCGTGAACTTTTGCATTTCATTTCCTGTTTGCCCAGCATGGAGAGCACAGGTGACCACGCAGAGCTCATCAGCACAGGTAACCATGATTGAGTCCCAGGATCTCAAAAGAGCTCCAGCATGGACCCAACGGGAGGTACGGGATCTGCTCGCCATATGGGGAGATGAATCAGTGCTAGCTGAACTCCGTAGCAGTAAACGAAATGGCAAAATATTAGAAAAAGGCCATGAAGGACAGAGGCCATAACAGCAGTGCCGCGTGAAAATTAAGGAGCTAAGGCAAGCCTACCACAAAGCCAGAGAGGCAAACAGAAGGTCCGTGGCAGAGCCACAAACATGCCGCTTCTACGGGGAGCTGCATGCCATGCTAGGGGGTGCAGCCACCACTACCCCAACCGTGTGCTTTGACTCCATCAATGGAGAATCACGCAACAGGGAAGCGGGTTCGGGGTATGAGGAAGATGATGATGAAGACAATGAAGATAGCTCACAGCAAGGAAGCGGAGAAACCGGTTTCCCCAACAGCCAGGATATGTTTATCACCCTGGACCTGGAACCAGTAACCCCCAAACTCACCCAAGGCATGCTCCCAGACCCTGAGGGCACACAAGGAACCTCTGGTGAGTGTACCTTTGTAAATATTACACATGGTTTAAAAGCAAGCGTGTTTAATGACTAATTTGCCCTGGCAATCGCGGCCAGTACAGCTACTGGAAAAGTCTGTTAACGAGTATGGGGATGGAGCGGAAAACTCCAGAAAGCTCTCCTTCATGTACTCCCAAAGCCTTTGCAAAAGGTTTCTGGGGAGGGCTGCCTTATCCCGTCCACCATGGTAGGACACTTTACCATGCCAGGTCAGTAGCACGTAGTTTGGAATCATTGCATAACAAAGCATGGCAGCGTATGGTCCCGGTGTTTGCTGGCATGCAGACAACATCCATTCCTTATCTCTCTTTGTTATCCTCAGGAGAGTGATATCATTCACGGTCACCTGGTTGAAATGGGGTGATTTTATTAAGGGGACATTCAGAGGTGCCCGTTCCTGCTCGGCTGAACAGAAATGTTCCCCGCTGTTAGCCACGCGGTGGGGGGGAGGGGTGAAGTGATCATCCCAGAGAATTGGGTGTGTGTGTGGGGGGTAGTTGGGTTTGTGCTGCATGTTAACCCGGAAACCGCAGCCCCTCCTTTTACATTGCAAACCCATTTTAAATGGCCAACCCAACGGGTGCTTGGTATGGGAAATGAGGGCGCTGCTGTTTGAAACCATTCCCACATGTTATGAAGGTTAAAAAAGCCAAAAGACTGTGGCTTACCATGGCTGCCTGCAAGCCGAATTCTGTTGCCTGGCACTGCGTGAGTGATCTCTCACACCAAACCGGCAGGCCCTCAATATAAGAGGAAAAATGCGACCTTGTAACGAAAGCACATGTGCTGTGTAATGTGAACAGCAAAATTTAACATGCAAGACTGTACCCATTGTTCTCTAAAATGTGTCTTTTTTAACCACCTCTCCCTTCTCCTCCACCAGCTGCAAATGTTTCTCCTTCGCAGAGGCTAGTGAAGATTAGAAGGAGAAAACGGCGGATTTGGGATTGAAAAAACAGATTGACAGAGCCAGACGAGTACCCAGAAGTCACCTCCTACAAGACAGGCCCAACAAAAAAAATAACAGAACACCACTAGCTGTCACCTTCAGCCCCCAACTAAAACCTCTCCAGCGCATCATCAGAGATCTACAACCTATCCTGAAAGATGATCCTTTACTCTCACAGATCTTGGGAGACAGACCTGTCCTCGCTTACAGACAACCCCCCAACCTAAAGCAAATACTCACCAGCAACCACACATCACTGAACAAAAACACTGACCCAGGAACCTATCCTTGTAACAAAGCCCAATGCTAACTCTGTCCACATATCTATTCAAGTGACATCATCATAGGACCTAATCACATCAGCCATACCATCAGGGGCTCGTTCACCTGCACATCTACCAATGTGATATATGCCATCATGTGCCAGCAATGCCCCTCTGCCATGTACATTGGCCAAACTGGACAGTCTCTACGCAAAAGAATTAATGGACACAAATCTGACATCAGGAATCATAATACTCAAAAAGCAGTGGGAGAACACTTTAACCTGTCTGGCCATTCAATGACAGACTTGCGGGTGGCTATCTTACAACAGAAAAACTTCAAAAACAGACTACAACGAGAGACTGCTGAGCTGGAATTGATATGCAAACTAGATACAATCAACTCAGGATTGAATAAGGACTGGGAATGGCTGAGCCATTACAAACATTGAATCTATCTCCCCTTGTAAGTATTCTCACACTTCTTATCAAACTGTCTGTACTGAGCTATCTTGATTATCACCTCAAAAGTTTTTTTCTCTTACTTAATTGGCCTCTCAGAGTTGGTAAGACAACTCCCACCTGTTCATGCTCTCTGTATGTGTGTATATATATCTCCTCAATATATGTTCCACTCTATATGCATCCGAAGAAGTGGGCTGTAGCCCACGAAAGCTTATGCTCTAATAAATTTGTTAGTCTCTAAGGTGCCACAAGTACTCCTGTTCTTTTTGCGGACTTGGGATGATATGTTCTCGGAGCTCCAGATGTCCTCCCACGCTGACAGAGCACAGCAGAATGCATGGAGGCAGTCAATGTCAGAGTGCAAAAAAGCACAATATGAACAAGAGGAGAGGTGGCGGGCTGAATCGCGGGCTGAAGAGAGCAAGTGGAGGGCTGAAGAGGATAGGTGGCATCAGCTTGCTGACAGAAGGCAAGAGTCGATGCTCCGGCTGCTGGAGCATCAAACTGAAATGCTCCAGCGTATGGTTGAGCTGCAGGAAAGGCAGCAGGAGCAGAGACCGCCGCTACAGCCCCTGGGTAACCAACAGCCCTCCTCCCCAAGTTCCATAGCCTCCTCACCCAGACGCCCAAGAACACAGTAGGGGGGCCTCCGGCCACCCAGCCACTCCACCCCAGATGATTGCCCAAGCATCAGAAGGCTGGCCTTCAATAAGTGTTAAAGTTTTAAACTGCAGTGTGTCCTTTTCCTTCCCTCCTCCCCCACCCCTACCGGGCTACCTTGGCAGTTATCCCCCTAGTTGTGTGATGAATTAATAAAGAATGCATGAATGTGAAGTAACAATGACTTTATTGCCTCTGCAAGCGGTGCTCAAAGGGGGGAGGGGAGGGTGGTTAGTTTACAGGGAAGTAGAGTGAACCGAAGGGGGGGGGGGAAGGGTTCATCAAGGAGAAACAAACAGAAGTTTCACACCGTAGCCTGGCCAGTCACAAAACTGGTTTTCAAAGCTTCTCTGATGCGCACCGCGCCCTGCTGTACTCTTCTAACCGCCCTGGTGTCTGGCTGCGCGTAATCAGCGGCCAGGCGATTTGCCTCAACCTCCCACCCCGCCATAAATGTCTCCCCCTTACTCTCACAGATATTGTGGAGCGCACAGCAAGCAGCAATAACAATTGGAATATTGGCTTCGCTGAGGTCTATCCGAGTCAGTAAACTGCGCCAGCACGCTTTTAAACGTCCAAATGCACATTCTACCACCATTCGGCACTTGCTCAGCCTATAGTTGAACAGGTCCTGACTACTGTCCAGGCTGCCTGTGTACGGCTTCATGAGCCATGGCATTACGGGGTAGGCTGGGTCCCCAAGTATAACGATAGGCATTTCAACATCCCCAACGGTTATTTTCTGGTCCGGGAAGTAAGTCCCTTGCTGCAGCCCTTTAAACAGAGTAGTGTTCCTGAAGACGCGAGCATCATGAACCCTTCCCGGCCAGCCCACGTTGATGTTAGTGAAACGTCCCTTGTGATCCACCAGGGCTTGCAGCAGCATTGAAAAGTACCCCTTGCGGTTTATGTACTCGGTGGCTTGGTGCTCCGGTGACAAGATATGGATATGAGTTCCGTCTATCGCCCCACCACAGTTTGGGAATCCCATTGCAGCAAAGCCATCCACTATGACCTGCACGTTTCCCAGAGTCAGTACCCTTGATATCAGCATGTCTTTGATTGCGTTGTCTACTTGGATCACAGCAGCCCCCACAGCAGATTTGCCCACTCCAAATTGATTCCCGACTGACCGGTAGCTGTCTGGCGTTGCAAGTTTCCACAGGGCTATCACCACTCACTTCTCAACTGTGAGGGCTGCTCTCATCCTGGTATTCTGGCGCTTCAGGGCAGGGGAAAGCAAGTCACAAAGTTCCATGAAAGTGCCCTTACGCATGCGAAAGTTTCGCAGCCACTGGGAATTGTCCCACACCTGCAACACGATGCGGTCCCACCAGTCTGTGCTTATTTTCTGGGCCCCGAATTGGTGTTCCACGGCATGAACCTGCCCCAGTAACACCATGATTTGCACATTGCTGGGGCCTGTACTTTGTGAGAGGTCTATGTCCATGTCAATTTCCTCATCACTCTCATCGCCGCGCTGCAATCGCTGCAATCGCCTCCTCGCCTGGTTTTGCTTATACTCCAGGACAATGCGTGTGATGTTCATAGTGCTCATAATTGCCGCAGTAATCTGAGAGGGCTCCATGATCCCAGTGCTATGGTGTCTGGGCTGAAAAAAGGCGCGAAACTATTGTCTGACGGAGGGAGGGAGGGAGGGAGGGGCGAGTGACGACATGGCTTACAGGGAATTAAATTCAACAAAGGTGGCTGTGCATCAGGGAGAAACACAAACAACTGTCACACAGAATGGCCCCCCCAAAGATTGAACTCAAAACCCTGGGTTTAGCAGGCCATTGATTTCACGGAGGGAGGGGGAAGCAAATGAATACAGAACAAATCTGGTCCATCTATTTTTTACATCTTAAGCTGGCAGCAGACGGTGCAGCATGACTGATAGCCATCGGCATCTTCTGGGTGCTTGGCAGAAGATGCTGTATTACGACTGCTAGCCATCATTATCAAGATGGTTCAATAGGACTGCCGGCAGAACTGAGTCTCCAGAAGACAAAACATGTCTGCTCAGGTGCCTCTGACCGAACTCACTGAGGAGTACGACGACGACGGATACCAGTCGTAATACACCATCCACTGCCAAAAGGCAAGGAGCTGCTGCTGTATAGCAATGCAGCCCCACGTCTGCCAGTACCCAGATAGCCGATGATGGCTACCAGTCATACTGCACCGTCTACTGCCAAAAGGCAATTAGCTGCTGCTGTGTAGCAATGCAGTACCATGTCTGCCGGCACCCAGATGACATATGGTGACGGTGAGCTGAGCTGAGCTGAGCGGGCTCCATGCTTGCCGTGGTATGTTGTCTGCACAGGTAACCCAGGTAAAAAGACACAAATCGATTGTCTGCCGTTGCTCTGATGGAGGGGGAGGGGCCTGACGACATATACCGAGACAGAACCCCCTGCGACACTGTTTTTGCATCATCAGGCATTGGGATCTCAACCCAGAATTCCAATGGGCGGCGGAGACTGCGGGAACTGTGGGATAGCTACCCACAGTGCAACGCTCCAGAAGTCGACGCTAGCCTCAGTACTGTGGACGCGGTCCGCCGACTTAATGCACTTGGAGCATTTTATGTGGGGACACACACAATCGACTGTATAAAACCGATTTCTATAAAACCGGCTTCTATAAAGTCGACCTAATTTCGTAGTGTAGACATACCCATAGAATCATAGAATATCAGGGTTGGGAGGGACCTCAGGAGGTCATCTAGTCCAACCCACTGCTCAAAGCAGGACCAAGTCCCAACTAAATCATGTTCTTGTGAACCAACTGATATTTAACAAATCAGTACCCAGAATGTACGTTTACATTGACCTACCTAGCTACACATCAACTAACTTGTATATCTATCTACCTATGGTCCTTTAAAATAAATAAATGGATTTTAAAATCCCTTGGAAAAACTAGCACAGATAAAAAATAGAACCCATACACACAGTAATTTAGTCAAATAATTAAACTGAATTAGCTACCTATGTTAAGGAAATGTATAATAAAAACCATCTGAATGAATGACTCAATAAATAGAGTAGAGGCCTGATTTTGAAAGGCGCTGCCCCTGCCCTACCAAAATTACAAGCACATTTGATAGATAAGGTGGGTGAGATAATATCTTTTATTAATGCTGTGAAGTTGAATAAGACCAGTACGAATAAGACAAGCTTGTCTCTCTCACCAACAGAAGTTGGTCCAACAAAAGATATTACTTCACCCATCTTGTCTCATTAATATCCTGGGACCGACACAGCTACAACTATACTGTACACAAGCACATCTGATGTCATTTAGACTTTTAACTACCTAATTTGCAGTCACAGTTATGTGTAAATGGCATCAAAACAGTGCCGACGTAGATTTGTTCACACAAAAATCAGGTCTTTAATGTTAATGTGCATCTAAATCTAATATATAAATGAAAATAAACTGTATTTAATATAGTATTTTAGTAAGGTTGGGAAGGGGAATCGGGCTGTTCATCATGGCGGATAGATTATGAAACATTCTTGTCAGTCCAACTTTATCATTTGACAGCAAAAATCTGCTGTAAGGTTCTGTGAGGCATAGCCTGTAAAGAAAGCAATATCTAAGAGGGGGGGGGAGGGGGGAGGACAGGTGATTCTTTAAGGTGGGGTGCATTTCAATCCCTCTGGCTGAGCCATTAGTGCCCTCATTAGAACATTACACATATCACTCATCTCCCTGAGTGAGCCCAGTCAGGAATTGTATTAGTAGAGCTATCTCTTGCCCCAAGTGATAAACTGCATCTATCAAGGACATCAGTACAAGAAAAACTTGACCATTGCCTGTAGCAGATAACTAACGCCCCTCCACCCCGACATATGTGTGCACTGGGAATGGAGCCAAGGCCTCATCCGCTCCCTGCCAACTATCAACATGTTCAGTGCTGGATAAAACAGAGGAAGACATGTTTCCTTCTCAGCAGATCTGAACCTTATGAACTTATGAAGGGCCTCATCCAATACAATGGTGGGCACCCACATTTCTCTATGAAATTACAGGACAGGCCCTGAGACTTCTAGATCAGATGGTAGAAGACAAACAGCAACAAACCAACTGCATAAAGTACTGGCTAGCCAGGCAATGGACCTCACACATAGTAAAGCATTTTCTCTCTGAGTAGGTTTTTTTTTTTTTTTAAGTATATAAATAATAGCATATCTGCATGTGGTGGAACATCTATTCTCTTATGGAAGAAAGTTCCAATGAAGACATCAAACACACTGTAGTCTTTTCAATCAAGTAATTCCTCTTAGCACTAATTTCCCCTCGAATGTCATACCTCAGTCAGAAGCTCTCTCAAACCTGACAGCTAGTGGGTGGGAAAGCCCCGTCATTGTAAACACATCTGCGCTACTCTGAGGAATTTATTGACGTTCAGATTTCTCAGTTCCCTCAGAGTTAGTTTGTTTCTACAAATTGACATGTTTTCTTCCTTCTTGAGGTTTTTAATGCTTTTATTGAAATTCCTTTTAAATTCAAATTCCTTTGTCTGTGTAGATTTCAATTTACACAACAATACTTCTTTCAGAGTGAAAAAAACAAGACAAGTATTTTTTTTTCCAGGGGAACTAATGTTGAGCAATGTGAAGCCATGGTAACCGTCAACTTACACAAGGTTGTGCTTTAAAGGAAAATGAATTGGTGTAACAATCTCTTAAACATTTCTGTGGGTTATCACCATAGTAAATCTAACAATAATACACTTCATCCTATAACTAGATTTTCATTTCAATGAAGGAAACCATTGATTATTTTAACCAGCTATTCACGATCTACAGTCAGTAGTTCCCATAGGAAGTAAATCTGTGCTTGTGAGGGGGGGAGGAAATGTATCTTTTTCAATAGTTTCTTTTTGAGGAGTACAGGGCAAGGGTTGCCAGCAAAGGATGAGATTTAGGGGCCCTTGCTGGGGTAGGAAATGCTAGATAGAAGCAACTATAGATTTCATGCAGTGCAAGAACCTACAACAATGTTCAGCTTCACTGTTATTTGAGCAAGTGAAAATTAGTGACTGTGGGGGACAATTAACTACATGGAGTTGCTGAAGTTGTAACAAACACAGAATAAACTTTAGCATAGCATAGTCACAGCTAGGAGTTCTTGTGAAGACTGCTACGCAACTGTCATCTTATAAATGAAAATCAAACACTCCAAAATCTCATTGTTAAAAATAACATTGTCACTGTTGACACACTGTTGGTATATGTGGATGCTTTACAGATGACAGGAAAAAATGAATAGGAGGTAAGATAAATGCATTTAGGAGGGTCTGAAAATCCTTTATTTCTGGCAATGACCATTGATGTCCCAAACTGCTCTACCTTGGCTCTCTTTTTCTACCGTTCTACACACTTTATTTGGATGGTCTAATATACCTTCCTGGTTCCAACTATCGTGTCTACAATGACTTACAAATCTCTGTACTCCTGTCTTGTTTCCATATCTCCAATCCCATATCCTGGTCTGTCTCTTGGAGACACTGACATTTCCTCTTGGATGTCTCACCGACAACTTGAACTCAACATGACCAAAACTAAGTTCCTGATCTTCTTTCTCAAGCCCTCGCCCTCAACACCACCAACATCCTCCCCATTCCCCAGGCCTCTAATGTGGAGGTCATCTTAGCTTCTTCTCTCTCCCCCTTGCCCCAGGACATACAGCACATCCAAATCCTGCATTTTCTTCCATCTCAACAGCTCTAGGATCTGATTTTTTCTCTCCATCCGATGGAAGCTTTCTCCCAAACCCTGCTTGACAGCTGCAACTTCTTCCTCTCTATCCTCCCTGACACCCATATGCCCCCCTCCAGTTCATACAAAAAACTACCATTAAGATAATTTTCCTTGCCCATGCCCTTATATTGGCCATGTTGCTTCCCCCCCCCCCCCACTGGAGTTCCTCCACGGGCTCTCCTTCCTCTAAGAACATTGTGCACAGCCTCACAGCTCTGCACAACTCTACTCCCCACCCCTCTGCATCGACCTCCACTGGCTCTGGTACTTCATTGATTCCAGCCTCGTCCATCAGCTTCTCACACAAGCCTCTCTGTTGCTTTCTTCCATGCTGTTCCCCTAGGCATGAGATGTTCTTTCTGAGTTCATCCACAAGCTCCCAGCCCTCTTCACATTCAGATCCCTCCCAAGGAGCCATCTCTGTCACACAGTCACACTGGCTGACAATGTTTGTGTTTCTGTCGTAGTCTATCTTTAGATTGTAAGTCCCCACAGGCAGGGGTTGACATGTCTCTGTTTGGAAAGATCACAGCACCGCAAACATTAAAAATGCCACACACAACGTATGCTGATCACTGTAATAGGGTAATACTGGTTTCTGAACACCATTGTAAAGAGGGCCCAGGGAAGTCTGTATGGTCTATATTGAGGCGCAGGGTTTTAAATCTAGGAAATCCTAATCAGCCAATGTTAACTTCAGATCTTAGTGTCTGTACCCCAGACACTAAATATGACTAGCTCCCTCTTAGATTGATGTCTGGCTGAGCATTATTGCTGCAATCACAGAACTGACCATAAGGGATTAGGCACCGATTAACAATTTGTAAATTAAGCATTAAAACATTTGTTGTGTGCACTACAGAATGAGCTTTTGGGTTTCTCTGACAACAAAGCAATTTGTAGAGAAAAAGTACACATTGATTTTATCATGTTTTACACAATGAATCTGGTAGCAAGGAAAGAAGGGACAATGAAAAAGAAAGGTTTACATAATTCTGACAGAGTACAGTGCAGGTAAAATCAGGGCCGGCTCCAGGGTTTTGGCCGCCCCAAGCAGCCAAAAAAAAAAAAAAAAAAAATCCGCGATCGCGATCTGCGGCGGCAATTCAGTGGGAGGTCCTTCGCTCCGAGCAGGAGTGAGGGACCGTCCGCCGAATTGCCACTGAACAGCTGGACCTGCCGCCCCTCTCCGAAGTGGCCGCCCCAAGGACCTGCTTGGTAAGCTGGTGCCTGGAGCCAGCCCTGGGTAAAATATAGCAAAGCAAAAACAAGTCAAACCAACTATTGGTTTAGAGGACAATGTCTATAGTTAGATCCAGAAATGTTAGCCAGGTAAATAATTGTGAGATCCTGATAGAAGATTAAAGAAGCTGATACTTAGCTCTGAAAAGTAATATTAAAGACTGACTACGCCAGTGGACTCTTGCTGCAAACACTTATAGAAAAGGTTTTATCCAGCAAGTGTCACAATCATAATTATTTTGGTATTTGTGAAAGTCTTTGCGAAGCAAGATTTCCCATCCTCTCTGAGGATTGCATAGCCATCAAGATGAAATCCTGACATTCTCCCCCACAAGGCAGCCCCAATCTCATCCTAACATATGAGATCTCTGCAGGAGGGAATCCAGTCATTGGCTCCTGCCGCTATTTTAAAACCCTAATACCTCAATCACAGCAAAGCTGTCAGCATGGAGCAGTAAGACTGATTGCTGGAACCCAGTCCCTGTTTGGGCTGCAGCACCCAGCCACTCAAGCTGCAGGAGGCAGGGAGAAGGAGCTGCTCCCCTTTAGACAGTAGCCCTCCTTCATTGAAGTCCAAGACTGGGCGTAAGTGAGGGGAGGAGAGGGTGCAAATAATAGGCCTCATATATCCCCTTTCTGGCAAATTTTATTTCAAAGTATCACTGCATTGTGAGCCAGTTGTTATCTATGAGGGCTTCACTGAATCATTCAGCTATGCATTATTCATTGGTGACACTTCTAGCCACTTTTCTTCCATTGCTGCCCTGTGTGCTTGGTGGGAAGGGCATGCTGTGACAGTACGGTATTCCTTTCAGTGTGGCAGCCCAAAGATATAACTTGAGGTTATGAAAAATAAGCCCCCCTCCTCTGTCACACAATGTTTCCATCATACGCTGGGCCATTTTACGTTTTAGATAAATTGATGCAGACTTTGACTTTGTTTCACTTCTTTAAAAAACATTTTGAGAAGTTTAATTGGTACCACTGAAGTTAGGTATAGTTACTTGGATAATAGAACCATTTCAGCTATGTTTGTACTCCCCAACAAACTGCTCCAAAAACCTAACCATGAGTTTACATTGTGTGTGACTTGACCAAAAACTTCTCAAAGTTTACTATGTATGGTTTGGTGGTGTCTAGAGACAAGAAATTAAAAACCATTTACCAGGCTGCTATTTTTTGTAGCTTCACTCTAAGGTTCAAGAGCAGAGGCAGATAACCTGGAAACATTCAGAGAGTGACTCCAAATAGCATACAGCAGAGATTTATGGGGGAGTTGGAAAGGACCACCAAGAATGAGCTGCATTTGAAGAAAAGCTTTTGGTTTGGCCATTTTTAATTTATCAGGAGTGCCAAAACACTAAAAGAGATGTTTGGGGTTTCAGGTGCATTTCAGAACTCTTTTAACATGAAGTGTTTGGGTTATCGAAATGAAAAATTTTAGGCCATGAGTGTTTGTAGTGAACTACAAACATCGGAATACTTGGGAGGTGGGGAATAAACCAAGCTACATTTTGTCAAATAAACAGCTACTAAGTAACTATAATCACTTAAAGGGCATATTATCTGCTAGTGTGAACTAGTGCAGCTATTGAGGTCAATGTAGCAATACCCCAGATGAGATATAACCACAGCATGAAGCAGAGTGTTAAGAATGGGGATGGAGACAAGAAGATGGATTTTAGAAATGGTACACAGGGGAGAAGTAACTAAATTCTATGAATGAGTACCTGAAGGGGGAGGAATCAACTATAACCTTACATCTGCAAGTTTCAGATACAGGAAGGATTATGGAGTTCTGAGTGGTGCATGGAGAGGAGGGGAAAAAATTAGAAGATACTCTGGGTTTATACCAATGTAACTGAGATGAGAACCTGGCCCAGCATTTCTACTGAAAACCAATTGCCACTTAACAGGCGTTGTTGAAAATTTGAGAATGAGAAATTAATTTCTTTGAGGTCTTTTGGCAAAAGAAGACATTTTTACAGTGGAATATGACCTATCAGTTTCATGCTGCTTAGATGTTGCTGTAATGAAGATAACTAACCCTGGGAATTCTGCTATCCCTAAGGGAGCTGTACCTATTAGTTTTACCAAACTGAGTTTCTTAACATAGTAAATGTGTTCCACTATGTAGTACAAAGCTGTATCCCAAACACGTGCCTTTAAACTCTTTGTAATAAAATACAAGAGATGAAACTCCTGCCATACACAGTTATGCCATGTATGTATTCAGAAACCCTGTGGTTACAAAAACTGTTTGCTGTGAATGACTGAATACAGAAGCAATGTCACCAACTTCTTTAATAAATGCTGACATTTTAATTTTTCCACTAAAGTCATGATTGAACTAGGAAAGTCTAAAGTAGCATCCTTATCCCAACAATATGATTTGGAGAAAGCAGTTTCAATGGGCAAACACAGACACTCCAGAATTCAGAGGTGCTAGCCTTGTTTCAGGGCTTGTCTACATTTGTAAGTTAAGAACATAACAATGACCATGCTGGGTCAGGCCAATGGTCCATCTAGCCCTGTATAGCAATTGCCAGCTGCTTCAGAGGGAATGAACAGAATAGGGCAATTACTGGGTGATTCATGCACTGTTGTTCACTCCCAGCTTCTGGCAATCAGAGGCTTAGCGACACCAAGAGCATGGAGCTAATAGCCATTGATGGACCTATCCTCCATGAACTTATCTAATTTTAATTTTGAACCCATTTATACTTTTTGGCCTTCACAACAGCCCCTAGCAATGAGTGCCACAAGTTGACTGTGTGTCATATGAAGAAGTACTTCCTTTTGTTTGTTTTAAACCTGCTGCCTATTAATTTAATCAGGTGACCCACAGCTCTTGTGTTATGCAAAGGGGTAAATAACATTTCCTTATTCATTTTCTCCACACCATTCATGATTTTATAGACCTCTATCATATCCCCCCTTAGTCGTCTCTTTTCCAAGCTGAACAGTTCCAGTCTTTTAAATCTCTTCTCATTGGAAGCTGTTCCTTAACCCTAATCATTTTTGTTGCCCTTCCCTATACCCAATTCTAATACATCTTTTCTGAGATGAGGCGACCAGAACAGCACACAGTACTCAAGGTGTGTGGGTACCATGGATTTATATAGTGGTATTATGATATTTACTGTCTTATTTTCTATCCCTTTCCTAATGGTACCAATCATTAGGTTAGCTTTTTTGACTGTCACGACACACTGAGCAGATGTTTTCAGAGAACTAACCACAATGACTCCAAGATCTCTTTCTTGAGTGGTAACAGTTAATTTAGACCATTTTGTATGTATAGTTGGGATGATGTTTTCCAATGTGCATTACTTTGCACTTAAAAACATTGAATTTCATCTGCCATTTTATTGACCAGTCACCCAATTTTGTGAGATACTTTTTGTAATACTTTGCAGTCAGCTTTGGACTTAACTAATTTTGTATCATCTGCAGATTTTGCCACCTCACTGATCCTACCCTATTCCATTTCATTTATGAATACGTTGAACATCACAGGTCCCAGTACAGAACCTTGGGGGACCCCACTATTTACCTCTTTGCATTGTGAAAATGTACCATTTATTCCTACCCTTTGTTTCCTATCTTTTAATCAGTTATTGATTCACGAGAGATCCTTTCTTCCTATCCCATGACTGCTTACTTTGTTTAAGAGTCTTTGGTGAGGGACCTTGTCAAAGGCTTTCTGAAAGCCCAAGCACACTATATCCATGGGTTGACCCTTCTCCACATGGTTGCTGACCCATCTCAAAGGATTCTAATGTATTGGTGAGACATGATTTCCCTTCACAAAAGCTTTGTTGACTCTTCCTCAACAAATAGTGCTCATCTATGTGTCTGATAGTTCTGTTTTTTTTACTTTAGTTTCAACCAATTTGCCTGGTCCTTAAGTTAGGCTTACCGGCCTGTAACTGCCAAGATAGCCTTGGGAGCCTTTTTTAAAAATCGATATTACATTAGTTATCCTCCAGTCATCTGGTACAGAGGCTGATTTAAATGATAGGTTACATACCACAGTTAGTAGTTCTGCAATTTCATATCTCATTTCCTTCAGAGCTCCTGTGTGAATATCTTCAGGTCCTGGTGACTTCTTGTTGTTTTATTTATTGATTTGTTCCAAAACCTCCTCTATCAACACCTTAATCTGGGACAGTTCCTGAGATTTGTCACCTAAAAAGAATGGCTCAGGTGTGGGAATCTCCCTCACATTCTCTGTAGTGAAGACCAACGCAAAGAATTTATTTAGCTTCTCCACAACGACCTTGTCTTCCTTGAGTGTCCATTTAGCACATTGATTGTCCAGTGGCTCCACTGATGTTTTGGCAGGCTTCTTGCTTCTCATGTACTTAATTTTTTTAATTTAATTTATTTATTTTTTTGCAGTTAGTTTGTGTGTCTTTTGCTAGTTGCTCTTCAAATTCTTTTTTGGCCTGCCTAATTATACTGTTACACTTGACTTGCCAGAGTTTATGCTCCTTTCTATTTTCATCACTAGGATTTGACTTCAAATTTTTAAAAGATGCTTTTTTTTGCCTCTAACTGCCTCTTTTACTCTGTTATTTAGCTATGGTGGCATTTTTTTGGTCCTCTTACTGTTTTTTTTATTTGGGGTCTACATTTAATTTGAGCCTCTATTAAGATATTTAAAAATATTTTTCATGCAGCTTGCAGGCATTTCACTCTTGTGACGGTTTCTTTTAATTTCTGTTTAACTAGTTCCCCTTTCTGAAATTAGATGCTACTGTGGTGGACTTCTTTGGTATTTCCCCCCTTCAAAGATGTTAAATTTAATTATATTATGGTTGCTATTACCAAGCGGTTCAGTTATATTCACCTCTTGGACCAGATCCCGTGTGCCACTTAGGACTAAATTAAGAATTGCCTCTCCCTTTGTGGGTTCCAGGACTAGCTGCACCAAGAAGCAGTCATAAGTGGTATCTAGAAATTTTATCTCTGCACCCTGTCCTGAGGTGACCTATACCTAAGTCAATATGGGGATAATTGAAATCCCTCATTATTAATGAGTTTTCTATTTTTCAGATTAAGATTCAGATGAAGGTATGGTGGGTATTAAAAGCCATTCCACATGTAGACACTCTTATTATTCTGGAGAGGCAGTGCTTTGTCCCTGTGTAGCTTAATCTACACAAACAGCTATTCCTGAATAACTAGATGTGAAGACAAACCCTTAGCCTGCTTTTGACAAATTCTAATTGGCTGGTTATATAAATGGTCATTTTCCCCAGATATTCACAAATATTACAAGTCACTAAGGCACCGATTCAGTAAAGACACTTAAGCATGTGTCTAACTTTAAGCACATGATTTATCCCTTTAAGTAGTAGCTTGAAGTTCAGCACATGCTTAAGTACCTTACTAAATTGTGGCCTAAATCATCACTAGCCAGTTGGTATCCTGGATCACACAATGTTCTAAATGGTAGTGTGCAACCTCATGAGTTAATTAGTACATCAAAACTCACACCCAAGTCATGGGATTTAAATAGCATGGTTTTTATTTTTGGTATAGCATAATAGAAGTTCAATTTTCCATTGCCACAATCGAACAATGAAATTTCACACTCCCACTTTGTGTTACGGCCAGTCAGTATGAAGCACCTGAAGTACTTAAACCTTTTTATCCCTGTGGGTGTTCTGCTCAAATGTGGCATTGCTTATTCCCAGAACTGAGCCCCCCCCCCAAATTATCTCTTTTATTACTGACACAAATACTACTATCTAGAGGCAAAATTAATAGAAAATCCATATCTGATGCGTATTTTATTGCTAATTGTTCTTGTAACTTAACAAAAAATACCATACAGTATTGACAGTAGCATTGTAAAAACAGTCTGAAAATACAAAGGGAGAAATTCAATTAATTTAAAATTTTGATTTAGATAGTGTAGACCCCTTTGTAAATCTGTAGAAACCACACACAGAAAATGCCAAGGTTTATGTAGTATAGAAATTGGGAGGATGTTTTTATTCTTAAGCTGGATGAGCGCCTGTTATTGATGCAAGTCCTTGTACGTATAGGATATATAGGCTTTGTAAACAGTTCATGTCAGTCTGTGAGGATGTAACTGAAAAAATTCTTCCTATTAGAAAGGAATCCTTTTTATGTTCTAAGTCTGTTTGCAATCAGCAGTCCTCTGTAGGCACAAGGCTTAGCATCCTTTGTCAAATCTCAATGTGTGGCCAGTGGATGAAACTGACTAATTCAGTGCACTTGAAATTCACAAGATGCCTCATTTTCCAAGGAACTTGTTGGATAAGGAAACAAAGTTTTTTAAAAAAACCTGTCACATTAATTTACATTTCTCTTGGATTATAGATTTAATTTAATTTAATTTAATTTAATTCAATTCACATTTAACTCCTGAGAGACAATTTTGCTCAGTGTTAATTCCATCACCAGTTATGAAAGGAAACTACCTGCATAAAATAATTAAATCTCTGGTTCAAATTTAGTACAACCTGGTAATGGCTAAAAGTTATTATCTGAAGGCTGCTAGGTGGTTTATGAGAAAAACAATGCTAGTCAAGTTACTTTCTGTGACTGTCTGACAAATGTAGTGTTCTTTTCTTCCAAGAATTGTTTGCAAACTGACCTGGATTTCTGTGAATGTGAATGTAGTTGTCAGCTGTAAGTATCTATCAAACATTTTGATGAAAGAATTTGCATCCCAGGGACTGCTCGCAGACAGTTTTCTACTTGGGATGTGTGAGTAGCCACGTAAATTACATTGTTTTGCTTCTGCTCCCTGAAACTTTTCAAGTACAAGTACAGTATAACAAATAGTGAATAAGAAACATGCATGTTCACAAACAAATACACTTTTTCAGCGGTGCTGAGAGCTATTGAACCAAACGGTAAACCCTGCATACGATGGAAACCACTTCAAGCCAGGGGATGCTGCCGCACCCCCAGCACCTATGTATGTTTTTGTATGTGAACATGTCTTAATTAAAACAGCCATTCCCCAAACGTTCAAACAGACACAAGCCTCTTTGAATGCAGGTTCACAAAGAGTGAATTAACATGGGTTCAATTCAAAAAGCTGTTTTTCAGCACTTGAGCAGCTGATGTCTAGTGGACTGGTGACCACATCACAATGGGCACTGTAGTCAACCTCAGACAAGCGAAGGAGTGGATGGCTATGAAGAATGAAGTGGGGGGCCCGAGGCTGAGGCACACTGGTGGGTAGTCCATGGAAGCTTGCACTCTGAGAAGCTCACAGTACCTGTCCAGTGGAACAGCAGAGTACTTTGGGTTCTGTAACTACCAGTCCTGCACCTTTCACAAACGTGGCACGCTGGTGCCCTTTGTGAAAATAGGATTTTGTGCCCCCTACCCAATTTGCCACAATCGAACAATGAAATTTCACACTCCCACTTTGTGTTACGGCCAGTCAGTATGAAGCACCTGAAGTACTTAAACCTTTTTATCCCTGTGGGTGTTCTGCTCAAATGTGGCATTGCTTATTCCCAGAACTGAGGCCCCCCCCCCAAATTATCTCTTTTATTACTGACACAAATACTACTATCTAGAGGCAAAATTAACAGAAAATCCATATCTGATGCGTATTTTATTGCTAATTGTTCTTGTAACTTAACAAAAAATACCATACAGTATTGACAGTAGCATTGTAAAAACAGTCTGTAAATACAAAGGGAGAAATTCAATTACTCAACTACTAGTCGGGGGTGATTCCCCTGCTCGTGTATACACACTTGCCCTAGCTCTCATCGAGCCAGCACACATATAAAATTGCAGAGTAACTGGGGTAGCACTGGTAGCGGCAGAAGAGGCATTGCTGAGCCATACTGAGGACAAACCCATCTGAAACCAGTGGGTATGTACTCGAGATAGCTCATCCATGCCTCCGCCGCTGCTATCCTGAGTACTGCAGCTACACTGCTATTTATGCTCACCCCAGCTCGATGACAGCTGGCACAACTCTGTGTACAGGAGCGTGGGAATCGGACCCCTAGCTCATAGGGTGGACCTGGGAGGGTGCAGGCAGATGAAAGAAGAGACCCACATCACTTTAACCCACAAAACTCTCCCACTCCTCTGCCTGGTTGCGTTCGCCACATTCTACACATCCCTGACTCCTCACACACCCAATCCAGGCCCCTATGCATAACACCTGTCTGGAGGAAAACACTTCCAGCCCTCCTGCCCCCTGCTCAGCAGCAGTAAATGCACTTAACAAAATTGAAGATAAATTATACGGAATTTCAGATAACATTCAGCTTCTCATAATGTTAATGGATGAAGAAGGTTGATATTGTGGTTAAAGCAAAGGGCTGGGACTGAGATGACCTCGATTCAGCTCCCAGCTCTGCTAATCTCTCAGTGCCTCAGTTTCTGTGGTATAATCCTTTGTCTGTTTTGTCTACCTTAAATGTAAGCTTTTTAGGGCAGGGGCAGTACCTTGCTCAGTGTTTGTACAGCCACTAGCACAATGGAGCATCAAAGGCAGTTGGGGGCTCTATGTGCTACTGTGATACAAAAAATACATCATAATCATATGAACAACATTTAATTTAGGTTGGCATTTTGGCACCCAACTCCCATTGAATTGAAATGATATCAGAGCACCTAACTCCCTTAGGCTCCTTTAGAAATCCCAATCTTAACAAATGCAAGAGATAAAGGGGTAACTGAAACCATCACTTTACTAAAATGTATCCATTGATTGTGTGCTATTTTGCATTTATCTAAAAAGGTTACTGATGTTCAAGTTCTTTAAAGTTACAGAATATTTCATCAAAGAGTAGCTTCCTTTTAAATTTTGCTATGTGGCTAACACCATCATGCCAGCTTCCAAAATCTTAAGGATTTTGAGGAGTTCATTCATTATACAGCCCCCTCACTTTGCATTTTGGAAGCACACTGCATATTATTTTGAATCCTATTTGACAGGCTTTATGCACATTACTTATTGCTGAGGGAAAAAAGTAACAAAGGAACCCAAGAGACTACACTATTTAATGAAGTCCCCAGAATTAAAAATGAAGGGATTAAAGCATGGATATAGCCCAATGTAGTTCGTAATTAAATTTGAATTCTTACTTGCTTATCAAAACTGAAAAATCACTTGCACATTCCTTTATCTTCATGTTGAAAAATATGAGACAGTCTTCTTATAAGTATAGCTGTACCAAGTCAAGAAGAAAGATTTTTTCAATGCTTTTGATCAAACAAAGTTAAAGGAGTTCCACATCTAGTTTGAATTAGTAGAGCAGACACATTTTAAAAAAGATATTACCATGAAGACAGCTCTGTGTTCTCATAAATGCTAGATACAGTGATAACAATTAAAAGGCAGCATTTGCCAACTGTTACTGTGCAGTGGGTATTGGAGATCCCACAGGCCAAGATGATATAATAGGGAACTGGTTCTCAAACTCCCCCCCCCCCCCCAAGGTCTCCTCTGGCATCTCACTAGACGTCCCGGACTCCTTTCATTTTCAGTACTACAGGAACAGTCTCTCCACCATGGGAATACCCTGGCCTGCATGACCTCTCACATACAGTGCACTACGCACATTAAGTATTGAGAACAAAATGGTGTCCTCCATGTGGCGAAAGCACCGGAAGGCTGTTCTGGCCCTGGTTCGAGGGATAGACTCATGCATAACTTACAGTGGACCCTTAGGGGTCTGGGGACCCCACCTTTTGGGGTTCCCCAGAGACCTCTTCCACTTGATTCCCTAAGAACTCAGTCTGAGTCCAGCCTTGTTGCTCAGGTTCCTTTATTTAGCATACAGCAATGCTATGCTGAATTGATCAGACTCAAGCATAGGGGGTGGGTCTAGGGTGTACCACACAGACAAAGATACACAGAAAAACTCTTCCTTTATATACATTTACACATTACATTGCATTTACTATACGTGGCATTACATGTTTTGGAATTGGCTTAGTCACTTTGTAGGGACCAATCCCTGTACTGCACTCACTGTCCGTGCACTGTCCATGTACAGCTTACTCTTTCTCTCATCCTGTGTTCCAATCTTATCTTCTCCATTGTTATCCTGTCCATCGTAAATGGTTCCCTGGGCGTCTCCCCTTATTTTACTTAGTACAGACATTCTGTTTCCAGTGCTGATCCATTTACCTCCAAAATCCAGTCTCTCAAGAAGTAAGGCCTCACCCATATCCATTTAAATCATGTCAAGCCAGGCCTACATACCACTGCTTTTGTTTTTCTTTTTTATATTAGCGTTCAATTCATTGGCATTATATTCCTGTCTTTCTGTGCTTTTTTTAAGCACATGGTCCCAAGATCATGGTAATTGTAATCATTTGAATCCCTATTAATATTAGGCTCAAAGTACAAACCAC
Source organism: Emys orbicularis (assembly GCF_028017835.1). Lineage (NCBI taxonomy): Eukaryota > Metazoa > Chordata > Testudines > Emydidae > Emys > Emys orbicularis. The sequence continues at coordinate 61,948,458 of NC_088691.1, forward strand.
GGGGTGCAAGCTCACCTCCTCTGATATAGCTCACCAGGGTGTAATCCCACATTATAAACTTGCTCTGTTTTAAAGCATCTGTCTGCAATTTTAACTTTGCTTTTATTTTAGTTATGTTATAAAAAGCTGGCAGAAAATATAAAAATCTTCCCATTTATCACCACAGGAAATTTAGGTATGAAACAGAACATAGGCCAGTTAAAATAACATTTCCTGGGTCCATACCAGAAGTGGTCCTTTTCAGCCACCACACTATACTTATCACCAGTATAGGCCGTTTTTATTTACCAATGTCCCAGTGTCTCAACTGTACCATGCAATTTGGATACTGTTACCCAACAGTGAATCCACATGTCGGCAATTCTGTCTATAACACATTACACCTGCACATGTAAGTGTCCCCCCAGGCCAGGTGAAACAGCAAAGTCTGGGGCTTTCCAGACCTTGCATTCTCTTGCAACAGTATTTGAGGAGGGAAAAGAAATTTCTTCCACACCATAGGGGTTGCAGTAGTCTCGTTTCTGTGCTGATCCTATTAAGCTTCTTTTTGTATAGTTGGCTCCCACCTTGGCAGTCTTACTCATTTTAAAATATTGCTTAGAAAGGTTTTTAAAACCATTTAAACCATATTTTGCTAAATGTAATCGGCACAATTTTTTTGGTAACTACAGATTTGTAAAATTTCGTAACCGATACAAATAAACTGACCGTTTATGTATAATTTTTAATAGGTTTTAACTTTAAATTATTTGGACTTGTTTTTAGTCTAGGATATTATTTATTTTTTTGATTTACAAAACGTCACTATATAGTTTTGTTTTTACTTTCTTAGTAACATGCATTTTATACGATAGTTAAACAGAATTTTTGGATAGGATTTTAATGGTTGGAAGTTTTATCATGCTTTTGAATGGCTAGTGTACCGTTCAAAGTAGCTGTATTATCTATAGTTATAACATGTTAAAAGAAAATAGAATTTGGATGGCACTTTTGAACATGATTTTGGGGTTGGGCCTCACTCCTTATATTTACTGATTTTCCTTGGTGCTGGGTTGATATTTGCTTTAAATGCTGCGGTTCCTTGCTATGCTGTAAACAGTTTATTACAAGAGACCAAAACATATTTTTTTAACTTGCTTGGCTTAGCTTTGCCAGCTGAGCTTTTGAACTTTTTTTAAAAAATGGATTAAGACGTTTGAAGTGATTTTTCTGTTTGTTTTTGTTTTGGTAAATTGCAAGTTATGAGCAGATGACATATTTCAGTTGTTTACATTTTTAAACTGCAATTTTTAATTTTTATATTTAAGCATTGAATAAGGGTTTTTTTCATAGGAGAAAGAACTTTTTTGCCCTGGGCATTGATAATTGTTGTATTTTAGTAACATTTTGTTTTACTGTTGTATTTTTTTTTTCAATTTTTTTGTTTTGTATTTTAGCTACCGGTATTTGAGATTTTAGTCAACTTACTGTTGCACTTTTTTTTTGATAGTCAGTTTTCACTGTTTATTTTTAGTAACTTACCATTATAATTTATTATTTGTGTGTGTTTAGATTATATTTTTGCTAGTATAGTCAGAAGTAGATAATCTATATTGAATTTTTTTATTTAAAGTGATTTAAATTAAATTATTTATAGTTAACTTAAATTAGATGGTTTTTGTACTTGCAGCAGCCAGAACCATTTATTATTTACAAACACATTTATTGTGACAGACCCATTTTTTTTTCCAGAATGGCTGTTAAGGCTTTTTTAGGGAAAAAAGTATAGTAGTGGTAGTAGTTACCACCTGACTTCTTTTTGCATAATTTGTTTAATTACTAAGGATTTCATTAGGTACGACAGCAGAACTACACTGTTATAACTGGGTTTTATTATGAAACTAAGCATGCTTTTTTCTTTTAGATACTTTAATGTTCTTTTTAAATATTTTAACTTTTTAACATTTTACTTACTACTTTTGAATTTTTAGGTTCTTTTAGCTTTGCAGTGAAAAAGCTCCGTTTAACTGCACAAGCCTTTTTCTTAAATCATTTACTTTAGTTTTTCATTGTTTAATAAGACACTTTTTTAAGACCTCACTAGCTACTATATTCTAGGACTGTAACTCTTATTTTATTTTTTAAGAGTAACACATTTTTAGCCAACTTTTTTGGCTGCTCTAACCTTTTTTTTTTTTTTTTTTTTTTTGGGCACTTATTTTTTAACTTGGTACAGTTTGCCTGCAAAGATGCACTAAGTACAGTCCTTGAAGCATGGCTGTTTTTTTAATTTGATTTATGCAAATAGATAACAGATATTTTGTTCTTCCTGATCTTTCAGGAATCTTTTCAATTTAGTCTGTTTTCTCCTCTACAACTCTGATTTGCTTTTTTTATGTTTTTTTTTAAATTAATTTCTTAAGGTGTCACATTTTGTTTGTAAAGTTTTAGCCACCAGAAACAATCCTTGTGAAACTGCTGCTTTGATCTGGGCTTTCTTTGCCTTAGGATAAAAACAACTAGATACTATTTTTTCCATGGCTGACAATGGGTCGTATTTTTTGAAAATTTCAGTGGCATTTAACAGACTGTTGCTGTGTTCTGCTAACACTATTAATTTATGGCATTCAATGGATCTTGCAGTGCTCTGCCAAGAATTCCTTGGTTTTGATTTAGGAGGCAAGGGGGTAGTAAGGTTTTTTTTTTTTTTTTTTTAATCTAATACTACTTTGTGGAGTTCCTTTTTCACCTGATCTCAGACTCCACCTAATATTTCTCTGGGGAGTCCATAGGGTCCGCCCTTAGATTTAACCCACGTCTCCAACATTCTAAACATACTAAATTCCTCCTAATTAAACCCTTAAACCCTTCCAATGCCATTTCTCTTAATGCTAGGTTGCGACCCTCGCACTAAGGGTATATATACTGATAAGGAAGCTGGAGAAATGCTGGCTCAACAGAACTACCATTAGGTGGATATATAAACTATTAAACAACCGCAAACAAAGAGTAACTATTAATGGAACAATGTCAGATTGGAGGGAGGTCTCAAGTGGGGTTCCACTGGGATCTATTCTGGGCCCAGCGCTGTTTAACATCTTTATTAATGACCCGGATATAGGAATAGAGAGCATAGTGTTCAGATTTGCAGATGACACAAAGCTAAAGGGGCCTGCCAACATTTTGGAGAATAGAGCTAAAATTCAGAGGGAACTTGATAAATTGGAGAACTGGGCTATAGTCAACAAAATGAAAGGTAATGAAGAAAAATGTAAGGTGCTACACTTAATGAAGATAAATCAAATGCACAAATACAGACTGGGGGATAACTGGCTTGGCAGCAGCATTGCTGAGAAGGATCTGGGAGTTGTAGATCACAATTTCAACATAAGTCAGCAAAGGGATGCTGTTGCAAAAAAAGCAAATGCAATTTTTGGTTGCATTAACAGAGGCATAGCATGCTCGTGACGGGAGGTGATAGTACCGCTCTGCTTGGTTCTGGTTAGGCCTCAGCTGGAGTTCTCTGTCCAGTTTTGGTCACCAATATATAGAAAGGATGTGGAGAAACTGGAAAGGATCCAGAAGTGAGTGACAAAGATGACCAAAGGGATGGAATCCAAGCCATATGAGCAAAGGCTGAAGGTACTGTGGATGTTTAGCCTGGAAAAGAGGAGAATGAGGGGGAGGCATGATAGCAGTCTTCAAATACTTTAAAGGGTGCCATAAAAACAAGATGGAGAAATGTTCTCTCTTGCCACAGAGGGCAGGACAAGAGGCAATGGGTTCAAACTATAGTACAGCAGATTTAGGTTAAATCTCAGGAAAAACTCCCCAACAGTAAGAACATTAGGACAATGGACCAGACTGCCTAGGGAGATTGTAGAAGCTCCTTCACTGGAGGTTTTCAAAAGGAGGCTGGATAGCCATTTGTCTTGGATGATTTAGACACAACAAATCCTGCACCTTGACAGGGGGTTAGACTAGATTACCCTTGTGGTCCCTTCTAATCCTCCAATTCTATATATTACCTGCTCCAGATGAGCGGATCTATGTCACGGCACAACTACATTGTGGTTTCTCCGAACCTCTTCCATTTGGTTTCCTAAGAACTCACTCCCACTCCAGTATCTTCACTCAGGCTCCTTTAATTGGCATACAGCAAAGCTACACTAAATTGATCAGACTCAAAACAGGAGGTGGGTATAGGGCATACCACACACCCAAAGTCACACAGCAAACATCTTCTTTATATACATTAAGTATATATTGCATCACACATTTGGGGATTGGCTTGGTCACTTTGTAGGAACCAATCCCTCTACAGCATGCGCTGTTATAGTTTATCCTTTGCCGCCCTTTAACGTCGCTGCCCCTTCCCCCCCATCGGCGGCCCTGCTGGTAGGGGCCATACTGGCAGGGCCAGCGACAGGGGAGGCAAAAGGGGGAGGGACGTTAAAGCGGCAGTGCTTTAACGTTGCTGCACCCCCACATCGGCGGCCCTACCAGCAGGGCCACTGATGGGGGGGAGGGCAACAACGTTAAAGCACGGCCGTGGCAAAGGACCCTGAAGCGTTTTAATGTCCCTGTCCCTTTTGCCCTCCCCCCCCCCCCCAGCCACCGATGGGCGGGGGGGCAAAGGAAGCAGCTGCCCCAGGGCCGGTGATTTAAAAGGGTCCGGGGCTCCGGATCAGCGGCATCTGGAGCCATGGGCCCTTTAAATTGCTACTGGAACCCCAGGCAGTGCGGGCCAGGCGGCCTGGAAGTGCTGGCTGGGGGATGCTGACCCCCAGCCCTGCCCCTTCCGCCTGAGGTCTCTCCCCTTCCGGAGGCTGGAGCCAGCCCTGTACCGGTAAGTGTCTGGAGTTACTTTCACCCCTGCATTTGACTCTATATAGAGACACTCCCTTGTCTTCTCTTATAATACTTGAGAGAGAGTTGCTGGCCAAGAAGAGAAAATAATTCTAGATATCGCCAGGATATGCCACCTTTGCTATCCTAATTGCACTTGGCTCTTCTAGCCTCTGCTACAGCTTAAAATGTAACTGCAGTATTTTTTGTTCTGGCCGCAGGTGTTGTTGCAGCAGCAAATCATTTATTATCTTGCTTTACCTTGGGCAATTTCAAATTAGCTAATGAGGACTTTACCATCACAAATCAACTTTAGGTATCTAAGACACTACAGAAAGTGTTGGCTTTTCTTAGCGAAGCTGGGTTTACTTGTGCACACTCAATATGAGAACAAGACTTGAAAATGATACTGCACAGAAAATGTTTTAAGTGTGTTTTCTTATCCTGGAACTGCTGATCTACTGTATGGATTCTGAGAAATCAAGACCACATGTATATTTCTTCCAATGTCTGAAATTCACTGGACCAAATTCTACATGCAGTCGATGGAGTATCAGACAGTGCAAGCCAAAGCTGAATTCAGCCCAGTGTTATGTTAACTTATTAAACGTCTTGCTATTTCCTCGCAGCTGAATGCATGCAGTTTGAGAATCCCACTGGACTGGATGCATAGTGCACATCACTTATAGGGATAGTCACTCGCTTTAAAAAAAAAAAAAAAAAAGGAATAACTTCTTGCCCCCTTTGTGTTAATGTCCCACAAACATTCATTCAATCAACTTTTACTGGCCCAAATGTTCCAGCAAAAGTGAATTTCAGCATTGTATGTGCATGCAAGTATTCTCAGAAATGGAACTTTAAAATCACATGTAGGATTTTTATTATTAATGCTCCAAGAGGAAAGTAATCAGCTACTGGTCTAAAGTACTGTCAGGTTACATCCCCCCCATGCAGGCTTTGTCTACATCCAACAGCATCACTTCCTTTTCTATACTGGCCCTCTAGCAGTTACTCACTTTTTAGATCAATCCTCAAACACAAACTAAACTATGTCTTAAAAAGCACCGATGGAATGTGAGAGAAAGTACAGCAGAGATAATAATAGATCTGATCTAATGGCTATATATGTGTGTATATATATTCAATTACTGCAGTTTGTTGGATCTTCATAAGTTTTGTATAACATATGACTAATGTTCATAGCATTGGAAAATACTTGCCTCGAATGGCTTTTGCAATTATCAAAGTTTCACTTCAGTGTTTAATCACCCGCAAAAGGCAGTTTACTACTTTTTTACATTCTCATGACATAAACATTATCCCTTAATTAAAAAAACCATAAACATTACTTGACATCATCATTCGAACCAAAGAGTGAAATGATTTTATGAACAGCACCAAGATTTCTCTGGGTCGTATTCAAAAAAGTGGATGTCCGGCTACTGTGGCTTGGAAAGGAAGCTGCCCTTTTTTGTTTGTCTGTTTTGTTTGTTTTTACATCCAGCTCTAGTATCAGCACAAGCACATGGGATGAAATTGCTGTTCAGTAAATTTTGTTCCTGCAATAGACTTTTTTCCAGCACTGGAACAGCTTTCAACAGTGTTTCAACTGCTACTGCGCCTACAGCTGCCAAGAGAATAAGTTCTGGGACATTTGCAAGCTCAAGTTTCCCTATTCCTGATCTAATCATAATTCTCACACACAGAAATTGAAAGGGCTCCCAAGAATACCTCACAAAATTGAATCTATTCTAAATTATGCTTAAAAATAAATACAAATCTATGTCAAAAGGTAACAAATTTAACCAAAAAATGCAAAAAAAAAAAAAAAAGATTTAATATACTCTTTAGTAGCATCCAAGTCAGATAAAAGACTGAATATGGCCAATAAAAAGGATCAGAGCACTTATATATTTTGAAGTTTTCAGTGTACATTCAAAACACTTGAAACCCATATATATTTAAATGGTCAACATTAGTATGTGTACTGGATAATTGCTAGAGCAGGTGAACTATTTGTAGTAAACAAGCTGACAAATGAGACTCTTTTTCTGTTCATGAATTGTTCTCTAAGATGCAGATTTTTGAAGGTATTTAGGTGTTGCTGCACTCAGAATTGCATCACCTAAGTGATTTAGGAGCCTAAATCGTTTTCAAAAAGTGATTTAGGCACGTGGTGACTGCCAGTGGGATTTTGGCTCCTAAGCACCTAGATCCCTTTTGAAAATAAGGATTTAGGTATTGCAGTGCTATGCGCAGCAACACCTAAATACCTTCAAAAATTGGGCCCTTAGACATTATGTTTGTTATATGTTAAATGTTTCTTGTAGCCTCTAAAGCCTTGTCTTCACCAGGAAATGTAATCATTTTTCAGTTCCATTTTTAACAATTGAGTTAGTTGACATGATGCTGACTGGTCATGTTCAACATCAGGCCATAGACAGGTCATGTTCAACATCAGGCCAGGCAGATATGGAGCAAACCCACTGAGAACAAGGTTTAATCACAGTTAGCTGACATGACCTGTCCTTGACAGCACTGAGCAATCATCACTGTGTCAGCTAACTCAACTGTTAAAAATCATGTCTGAACATGATTAAGTTTCCTTCTAAAGAAAGCCCTTTGTCAGCATGCTGGGCAGGGGATTGGGGAACATCTTGGAAAGCATCGCTCTGTTGGCTAATGAAACACTGCTGTATTTGTAACAGATTTTGCTGCACATCAGCATAGACAATGAACAGGAAAGGTGGCAGTGGCTGGAGAAACGGCTGTGCAAAAAGTCTTGTGTAGATGTTGGGGGGGGAGGGGGCAGTCTTAACTGGGGCACCCCTAACAGCTTCATTGTTGCTCCACGCATTTCGGCTAATAGTTGACCAGGGAGATGTGCCACAAAGAAAGATAAATTGTCTTTGAACAAATTGAATACCAAAGGTAGGAAGCCTACCGCTCCCACCCACCCATAACTTGACTACTTTATTCAGTTACAAATGGCTTGTTAGCTACTGGCCAGAAATAAATTTGATTACTCTGATTTATTTCTGTTAGGACCTGGTTAAAATGGGCAGTGTGCTTGTCATCTGACAGGAGCCCCCAGGTAATTCCAGCAAACTAGACACTTCTTGTAAAGAGTTGGTCAAAAAGTCACCCACTTCTTGGGCTTCATTTTACTGATGAAAAAGGGCAATTCCACGTGAGTAAACATGAATCCTGGCCTGGGTCTTGTCCCCAGGTGTGGCTACCCTGAAGGTTCTTTTCTCCATGCCTGGCTGCTCCTAAAAGCTTGCAGCATAAATCTTTTCCCTTGGGCTTGGTTGTTCCTAGGGTTCCTTTCTCTATGGACGTATCTGTCCCAGAGCCCTCTCTCAAGAAGGCTACTCGCACTTCCCTTATATTCAGGGTCGAGTCTGAGGAGCCACATCTGCTCCCGTGAGTTAGCAATAATCAATCTGAAGCTCTCTGCAGGGTTCTAACACCTGCTAGCTGGGGAATCCTGTCCTCTCTCTGCCAATCCCAGACCCATCCAACGACTGTACAGAGACACAGAAAAATGAAGGCCCTGAGCAGAATAAAGTACAATCTAGAAGACACATTTCTATAAAGGGTGGGGAACAGTATTCAACACACAAGCAGAAAGATCAGGGTGATGACTGCCACTTGTTAGTGCCATGTTTCAGTTGTTTTGGGTAATCTTCTTCATCATTTTGCTTTGCTTTGTATGTATGATCTATCTCCAATGTACCCTCTAATTACCCCAAATGATGGTGGCAGTGGTGTTATTTTTATTATTATTTATTATTTGTATTACGATAGCACAGAGAGGGGCTCAGCTGAGGGCCCCATTGGGCTAGCCATTGCATTCACATATAATACAGAAGATAGTCCCCTGCACCAAAGTGCTTACAATCTAAAGATATGATTAGATGCAACATGTGGAGTATAAAAAACAAGGAAATGGGGACGACAAGGTAGAACTGAAGTGATCATGTTTGGTACAATAGCCAGAAGTCAAGGCTACTCATGAATAATGTTCCCTGCTGTTTTGCATCTCTAAGAAGTACCACAAAGGTAAGATAACAAAAACACAGGTGGGTAAACAAATCTCATTGTGAGGCAAGGAGGTCATTATTATACGGGATATTTAAATAGAATGAAAAAAAAAACTATAAAAAGCCCTATATCTTCCTCTTTTCCCCTTGAGTTATTAGTCAGCCTATGTCCTTTATAATTAAGAGAAAAGCATTTATGAAGTTCTATATATAAATGCAGCAATTTTCCTCTAGAGAAGCTCACACAAAGACTTTTCTCCCTCCACAGTGTAGACACACTTGAACAGCCTTCTCTCCAGTAGCAACTAAGTGTTCACTTTGAAGCTCAGTCCTGCTCTAGCTACACACAAATATGCATGTCTATCTGGATATACCCACAGCTAAGAAGATAAAAGCCCATTATTACACCTTTTTAATATAGGCAGAGGGACAAACCCATCAGGGGCTCACACAGTTGCAACTCTACGTAAGTCACCAAAACTTGGTCTCCTCCAGTGAAGTTGTATCACAGACCTCCGACAAAGTTAAATCAGTCTGCCAGTCAAACCCAAGGGATCATACACAAGGGCAACTGTAACTCCGTCTTCTCCTCGATTCACCTCCTCCCACCCATGACACCTTCCCCAGAGTTTGCCAGCTACATGAGAGCTCATAACTCCCACCATGGCAGGGGTGTTGTCAGATGGGCAGTCAGGACCAGATTCAAGCCCCTTTTCACCACCTGTGCAATGCAAAGTAGGGGGAGGGGAGAATCTGTTGTGCAATCTTGAAGTACTATGGAATACAGCATATCCACCTAATTACCGTGAATCAAATATTTCACATCAGTTCATTGGAGGCATTGGCTTAATTCCATAGAACTGAAAATAAAAACATATTTTGCATTTTCTCACCCCTTTAACATCAGAGTTCAGGTTTTCATTGGGAATCCATATGGTACTTCAAGTAGCTATATTGAAATGTTTGCATTTCAAACTGAGTGGTTCCAGAACAAAACAGATCTGTTTTTTTTTTTAATCAATCAAAAAAGGTCAGTAAAAGTACACAGCGGATATGCAAAGTTAAAACAAGATGTTTGTACAGCAGTAGTTTACTGAGGTTGTAGAATAAACAACATATAGCTTAAGTTTCTTTTACTGATGTTTAATGTACTTGCTAGTCCAGCATTGTGTCACCCCTGCCTTTAGTGGATGGACTGTCAGACCCACTTATCTGTGTGTGGGTGCGTCATCTTCTAATGGCTGAGCAATAGAGGATATGAACCTGAATACTATGACAGCTAACAGAAATTCTCCTTTAGCTCAAGTAAAAGAGGACTGTGTATTTGGAACGGAATAGCCTGGGAAGTCAAATCCTAGTGAGGCAAATAGAAAGGAGCACAAACACTGCCAACTTAAGTGCAAGAGTGTAATAAGAAAAGCCAAAGAGGAGTTTGAAGAACGGCTAGCCAAAAACTCCAAAGGTAATAACAAAATGTTTTTTAAGTACATCAGAAGCAGGAAGCCTGCTAAACAACCAGTGGGGCCCCTTGATGATGAAAATACAAAAGGAGCGCTTAAAGATGGTAAAGTCATTGCGGAGAAACTAAATGGATTCTTTGCTTCAGTCTTCACGGCTGAGGATGTTAGGGAGATTCCCAAACCTGAGCTGGCTTTTGTAGGTGACAAATCTGAGGAACTGTCACAGATTGAAGTATCACTAGAGGAGGTTTTGGAATTAATTGATAAACTCAACATTAACAAGTCACCGGGACCAGATGGCATTCACCCAAGAGTTCTGAAAGAACTCAAATGTGAAGTTGCGGAACTATTAACTAAGGTTTGTAACCTGTCCTTTAAATCGGCTTCGGTACCCAATGACTGGAAGTTAGCTAATGTAACGCCAATATTTAAAAAGGGCTCTAGGGGTGATCCCGGCAATTACAGACCGGTAAGTCTAACGTCGGTACCGGGCAAATTAGTTGAAACAATAGTAAAGAACAAAATTGTCAGACACATAGAAAAACAAACTCTTGAGCAATAGTCAACATGGTTTCTGTAAAGGGAAATCGTGTCTTACTAATCTATTAGAGTTCTTTGAAGGGGTCAACAAACATGTGGACAAGGGGGATCCGGTGGACATAGTGTACTTAGATTTCCAGAAAGCCTTTGACAAGGTCCCTCACCAAAGGCTCTTACGTAAATTAAGCTGTCATGGGATAAAAGGGAAGGTCCTTTCATGGATTGAGAACTGGTTAAAGGACAGGGAACAAAGGGTAGGAATTAATGGTAAATTCTCAGAATGGAGAGGGGTAACTAGTGGTGTTCCCCAAGGGTCAGTCCTAGGACCAATCCTATTCAATTTATTCATAAATGATCTGGAGAAAGGGGTAAACAGTGATGTGGCAAAGTTTGCAGATGATACTAAACTACTCAAGATAGTTAAGACCAAAGCAGATTGTGAAGAACTTCAAAAAGATCTCACAAAACTAAGTGATTGGGCAGCAAAATGGCAAATGAAATTTAATGTGGATAAATGTAAAGTAATGCACATTGGAAAAAATAACCCCAACTATACATACAACATGATGGGGGCTAATTTAGCTACAACGAGTCAGGAAAAAGATCTTGGCGTCATCGTGGATAGTTCTCTAAAGATGTCCACGCAGTGTGCAGAGGCGGTCAAAAAAGCAAACAGGATGTTAGGAATCATTAAAAAGGGGATAGAGAATAAGACTGAGAATATATTATTGCCCTTATATAAATCCATGGTACGCCCACATCTCGAATACTGTGTACAGATGTGGTCTCCTCACCTCAAAAAAGATATTCTAGCACTAGAAAAGGTTCAGAAAAGAGCAACTAAAATGATTAAGGGTTTGGAGAGGGTCCCATATGAGGAAAGATTAAAGAGGCTAGGACTCTTCAGTTTGGAAAAGAGAAGACTAAGGAGGGACATGATAGAGGTATATAAAATCATGAGTGATGTTGAGAAAGTGGATAAGGAAAAGTTATTTACTTATTCCCATAATACAAGAACTAGGGGTCACCAAATGAAATTAATAGGCAGCAGGTTTAAAACAAATAAAAGGAAGTTCTTCTTCACGCAGCGCACAGTCAACTTGTGGAACTCCTTACCTGAGGAGGTTGTGAAGGCCAGGACTATAACAATGTTTAAAAGGGGACTGGATAAATTCATGGTGGCTAAGTCCATAAATGGCTATTAGCCAGGATGGGTAAGAATGGTGTCCCTAGCCTCTGTTTGTCAGAGGATGGAGATGGATGGCAGGAGAGAGATCACTTGATCATTGCCTGTTAGGTTCACTCCCTCTGGGGCACCTGGCATTGGCCACTGTCGGTAGACAGATACTGGGCTAGATGGACCTTTGGTCTGACCCAGTACGGCCTTTCTTATGTTCTTATGTTCTTATGCATGATCCCTGCACGAGTGACCAACCGCTGCACTCCTCAGTCTAGTATTGGGTCACTTGAGTTGGGGGTGCTGTGTACGGACAGTTGAGCTAGTATCCACTATTAAGGAGTGCTCTGTTCTTTGACTAAAAATGATCTAGCTGTCGGTAGACAGATACTGGGCTAGATGGACCTTTGGTCTGACCCAGTACGGCCTTTCTTATGTTCTTATGTGTTCTATCCCTGATGTTGCAAATGTTCAATTTAGCTCATGACTGTGATGGGCAACCACAGATTCATTATAGTAAGCAAAAATACATGCATCTGCCCACAGCTGTGCTGTGAAATAATTGCTCAGTGCCATCAATGTAACCACTTTACTAAATTACCACTAGGATTCAAATAGCACCTACGCCTCTTGAACCTTTCACTTCACAGGATTCAAGGTTGACAAGAGAAAATGAATGAAAAAAAATACTTTAATCTTCCATGGTTCAGTCTCACATATAGTGATGCTGAGTTTTGTCAACGACGTCAATCAAAGCAAGTGTTTCATTTAAAGCCACTGCCATGGCATGAAAATTAAAATAAACTTACAGAGGGAACGAAGCAGCAAAATGAGAAAAAAAAACCCTATGTTTTGGCCCTCTAGATTGGAAAGTATGAGAGAGATTTCCAGCCTATCCTGGAATCTATAATACCTGATGAACAAATCAAAGCAGTGTGAATGCTTGATGAAGCTGTATAATGGGTATACTTTACAGCAAAATAATATTCCCTTTATCAGATTTCTGAGGCAGTAGGACTTGGGTCAAACTGACTGGGGATATTTGAATGTCAAGAGGCCTCTTTCTAATCATTTTGACCCTAATTCAGCAATCTATTTATGCACATATGCTCCAGGGACTTCTTAGCGCCAACTGATAGAGGGCACTGGGGGTATATAGAGTTTTACAGGGGACACCCTGGGTCAGATATGTACATAATAGTTCACCAAAGGATGGCATGTGAGGTCTCAATCAAAAGCCAGTAGCCCACCGGCCGTCATAATAAGAACATAAGAATGGCCATACTGGGTCAGACCAAAGGTCCATCTAGCCCAATATCCTGTCTGCCAACAGTGGCCAATGCCAGGTGCCCCAGAGGGAGTGAACCTAACAGTTAATGATCAAGTGATTTCTCTCCTGCCATCCATCTCCACCCTCTGACAAACAGAGGCTAGGGACACCATTCCTTACCCATCCTGGCTAATAGCCATTAACGGACTTAACCTCCATGAATTTATCCAGTTCTCTTTTAAACGCTGTTATAGTCCTAGCCTTCACAACCTCCTCAGGCAAGGAGTTCCACAAGTTGACAGTGCGCTGTGTGAAGAAGAACTTCCTTTTATTTGTTTTAAACCTGCTGCCCATTAATTTCATTTGGTGGCCCCTAGTTCTTGTATTATGGGAACAAGTACATAACTTTTCCTTACTTTCTCCACATCACTCATGATTTTATATACCTCTATCATATCCCCCCTTAGTCTCCTTTTTTCCAAGCTGAAAAGTCCTAGTCTCTTTAATCTCTCCTCATATGGGACCCGTTCCAAACCCCTAATCATTTTAGTTGCCCTTCTCTGAACCTTTTCTAATGCCAGTATATCTTTTTTGAAATGAGGAGACCACATCTGTACACAGTATTCAAGATGTGGGTGTACCATGGATTTATATAAGGGCAATAAGATACTCTCCATCTTATTCTCTATCCCCTTTTTAATGATTCCTTTAATCATTTCAAAATGTATGTATGGCTAATATTTAAGGCGCTATATATATATCCTGGAAATTATGTTCTCAAAGTCTTGGAGTTAAGGCAGGTCACCAGAAGGTGACATGTCCTAGACAGGTTCCTTTCAAGCAGAAGGTAACAGATGCTTATTTCTGTCTATTCCTGTGTGTATTGGGAATGATATGTCTCGCAGTGGATGCCTGTTTGCATACTGAACCTGATACCAGTCAAAAGATTGTGAAATCTCCAAGAGAGGAAATGTACAGGAAGAAATGAACAGCAAGAGGGGGATCCTGTTTATAAGTAAAGATAAGGGATTGTAAAGGTATATCTGGGGGTGCAGAGGTATACTCTGTATCCTTCACCTACCAAAGGTGCTGACAATACACCTTGTCTCCTAAAAAAGGGATCCCAGCATCCTTGGCTAGAAAGCACTGGACATGAGAGTATATTGTTTACAGTGTTGTTGTTGCCATATTGATCCCAGGATCTGAGAGAGACAAGGTGGGTGAGGTAATATCTTTTATTGGACCAACTTCTGTTGGTGGAAGAGACAAGCTTTCAAGCTTCACAGAACTCTTTTTCAGGTCTGGTAAAGGTAACCAGAGTGTAACAGCTAAATACCAGATGGGGTAGATTGTTGCTAGGCTCTAGATTTTATATGTTGCTCCCATTTGTTTCCAATACTTCTACTTGCTATCACTGGAATCTCTATTCTTTGTTAAATAAACTTTTACTTGCTTTCACCATAACCTTATCTATGTGTGGCGTATTGACCAGAGCGGTGATCTGAGGGAGAACTGGTAAACTGGTATTTACCATTTCTTTGGAAGCAATGAATCTATAAATACTGTGAGTGTCCAGTGGAATAGGGGCTGGATGTTCCAGGATATGCTTGGAGGGCTCAGGGGTTGCAGGGTGCTACTGGCTGACTTGTAGAGAGAAAGTGGGGTCCACATAGGCCTAGTGGTGGAGATGGGGAGCTGACCCAGGACTAGGGTGACTAGATGTCCCGATTTTATAGGGATAGTCCTGATATTTGGGGCTTTTTCTTATATAGGCACCTATAACCCCCCCATTCCCTGTCCTGATTTTTCACACTTGCTATCTGGTCACCCTACCCAGGGCAGGCACAGACAAGCAAGCCTTCCTCATTCGAAAGGCCGGTGGTAGCCATGTGGCTCACCATCTAGGGTACCCCTAGGAAGAGTCACCAGATGTGCCTGACTTCAGGGCATGTGAGTAGTTCTACTGACTTCAATGGGACTACTCATGTCAGGCATTAAAGTCAGGCACACGCTCAAGCAGGTTGTTGAATCAGGCCTTAAATAGCAAGTGGCACATGTTGCTTTATACTGTTTGTTTGAATGGAAACCAGCTCAGTATGCTGTGACACACGTGGAACTGACTACCTGAGCTGAGCACCAAGATGAGACTGTCAAAAACACAATTACAATTCATAAAACCAATGGAAATGTTTTAGGTAGCATTTGCTGTCTTAGTGATTAGTGAGAGTACTGGCATTTCTATTAACATGCCTTTATTTCCGCATTTATAAATAATCATATTTAATTTGCATTGAAATGAAACTTGGCCTTCTCTTGGATGATATCTTTCCTTATTTTGAAAAATGTCAAACTGATTATCTTTGATTTTACTTGGCAGGTCATACTAAAATGTTGCCTGGATGCTCTCTAAGGTCCTGACCCAAAGCCCAATGAACACCTTTTCATTGACCTGAATGGGCTGAGGCCCAGACCCTCAAAGGTATTGGGAGTTAGGTGGCTACATACTTCTAGAATCTGGGCTCAGATGCTTTTTCAATCAAACTTTTGAAAAAGAGAGAGCGTGAGCACACTCTTCCTCCATTCTGGGTCATCAGTAGGGAATGTCACACACTCTTGAGAATCGGATGGAATTTCACCCCAAGGTAGTATGGCTGCTAACACAGGTTGCATCTCTGGGCATAGTATCCAGCTATCACCTGAAGTGGTAAGGACTCATTCTAATATGTCAAATTTGCATTGTTTAACCAGGATTCTAATTGATGGATTCTTCGCTTAGAACAAAATCCTCATAAGAATGATTCTAAAGTTTCTGGAGATATTCTTGCCATTTCAATTGCATAAAATCATGTGACTGATTCATCTGCATGTTCCAGCTGCTTTGGACCTTTCAGGTGGTGCAGAGCAGCAGTAAGCCCATTTTAATTGGCAAACTGGAGCAGACTGGTGAATTAGGTATGAGAATTGGGTAGAATATTAAACCTGATTTTAATATGCTTGTTTAACTTGACTGATATGCTGCAGATTTTATGAGTTTTCAACTCCACAGCCCTGGATTAAAGTAAGATTTGCCTTTTCTTGTTGATGCCACCATACGCACATAGCTATTGCAAATAAATGAAAATAAAATTAAATCTCCAGGCTGGAAAAGCCATTGATTAAGAAAGCAAATATACTAGGCAGCCTCAGAAATCAAATAATGCTCTCCCTTTCCATGCACCTTTCTAATGGAAATTTGACTTTGACCTTTCTAATGGGAATGAGTGGAAAGTCATTATGTTGGATTAAGAGCAAGAAAATAAACTTTAGCTTGAATGTTTTCCACTGAAAAATAAAATGTTGACTTTAGCCATGCCTATGTTGTTTTTCTTAGAGGAGTTTCAATGACTGGAACATTGCTATATTATTACTGCATTATTTTAATTGGGAAGTTTCATTTTTCTGACAAAACAAGGGCTGTTCTTTATTTCTTCTGAACAAAAGAATGTGTAGGAAAAATGTTATATAAAACAAACCTGCTAGTCATTCCTCTTCACCACCCTTCAGTAGAGATGGCCCTGCAGTTGCCAGAATGAAATGTATCACACAGCGATATCAAAATAGCACCTATTACAGTTGCATCTACATTATATTCCTGCACTGCCGCTATGTACAGGATTGTACAGCAAGACTTATTCTGTCAGACATTCTGTTCAGGATGGACCTGACCCACACAACACTGAAATCAATGGGAGCCATTCTATTGACTTAGTGGGTTTGGGATTTGCCCATGTAGGTTTACTTTTCTCCACACTGTTTTCAAACCCGTCCCATGGCTTAGTGAATCCTCACAACTTCATAAAAATGGCAAGCACTGATGTATTAAAAAAATGTCTTAAGGAGGCCTTTGCTACTTGAACCAGGATTCAGAGTTAGGAGAAAGAACACAGATCACAATTATTGATTTGTGCCATCAGCATATACTATGTAGGCATCTCATGATAGTAATATTCATAAAGCAGAATAAAAGCTTTCTACAGCACTACATGAATGATAGATGTGTTTCCACAAAAGAATGGCCCTGCTGTCGACAGCTAGATCATTTTTAGTCAAAGAACAGAGCACTCCTTAATAGTGGATACTAGCTCAACTGTCCGTACACAGCACCCCCAACTCAAGTGACCCAATACTAGACTGAGGAGTGCAGCGGTTGGTCACTCGTGCAGGGATCATGCATAAGAACATAAGAACATAAGAAAGGCCGTACTGGGTCAGACCAAAGGTCCATCTAGCCCAGTATCTGTCTACCGACAGTGGCCAATGCCAGGTGCCCCAGAGGGAGTGAACCTAACAGGCAATGATCAAGTGATCTCTCTCCTGCCATCCATCTCCATCCTCTGACAAACAGAGGCTAGGGACACCATTCTTACCCATCCTGGCTAATAGCCATTTATGGACTTAGCCACCATGAATTTATCCAGTCCCCTTTTAAACATTGTTATAGTCCTGGCCTTCACAACCTCCTCAGGTAAGGAGTTCCACAAGTTGACTGTGCGCTGCGTGAAGAAGAACTTCCTTTTATTTGTTTTAAACCTGCTGCCTATTAATTTCATTTGGTGACCCCTAGTTCTTGTATTATGGGAATAAGTAAATAACTTTTCCTTATCCACTTTCTCAACATCACTCATGATTTTATATACCTCTATCATGTCCCCCCTTAGTCTTCTCTTTTCCAAACTGAAGAGTCCTAGCCTCTTTAATCTTTTCTCATATGGGACCCTCTCCAAACCCTTAATCATTTTAGTTGCTCTTTTCTGAACCTTTTCTAGTGCTAGAATATCTTTTTTGAGGTGAGGAGACCACATCTGTACAATCAATGGGACACAATCAATGGGACACAATCATTCCAGGGTACAAAATATATCGGAAGGACAGAACAGGCCGTGCAGGGGGAGGAGTGGCACTACATGTTAAAGAAAGTGTAGATTCAAATGAAGTAAAAATCTTAAGCGAATCCACAGGTTCCACAGAGTCTCTATGGATAGAAATTTCATGCTCTAGTAAAAATATAACATTAGGGATCTATTATCGACCACCTGACCAGGACAGTAATAGTGATGATGAAATGCTAAGGGAAATTAGAGAGGCTATCAAAATTAAGAACCCAATAATAGTGGGGGATTTCAATTATCCCCATATTGACTGGGAACATTTCACTTCAGGACGAAATGCAGAGATAAAATTTCTCGATACTTTAAATGACTGCTTCATGGAGCAGCTGGTACGGGAACCCACAAGGGGAGAGGCGACTCTAGATTTAATCCTGAGTGGAGCGCAGGAGCTGGTCCAAGAGGTAACTATAGCGGGACCGCTTGGAAATAGTGACCATAATACAATAGCATTCAACATCCCTGTGGTGGGAAGAACACCTCAACTGCCCAACACTGTGGCCTTTAATTTCAAAAGGGGGAACTATACAAAAATGAGGGGGTTAGTTAGACAAAAGTTAAAAGGTACAGTGACTAAAGTGAAATCCCTGCAAGTTGCGTGGGCCCTTAATGAATGGGCACATAATGAATGGAGTAGCAGACGCCATCTCTCTCCCTCAATGCCCAAGGCAACAACCCTTGCACCTTCTTGTGGCCTGATCCTGCAAATATTTGTGGTGCCACCAGACTCCTTGTTGTTTTTGTGCCCACAAGTAATTCTGCTCACCTCACCTCAGAGGCACTATTCAGTTGAGTAAAGTTACTGATGTGCTTAAGTGTTTGTAGAATCAAACCTTTGGTACTCTGTTTGCAAACCTTCTGAATGACACATCATGCAAACTGCATCCTCTCCTGCTAGTGCCACCTTACACCTGGCAAAGGGTAATTAAGCATTTCACTCCTCTCTGCTAGCTCATCTCTCTCAAGTACTGGCAAGAAATTCTGGTTAAAAAAATAAAAATCCCTTTCACAGAAGATAATTCTATCCTATGTACAGTTTCCAGCCTTGCAACCCCTCAGATTTCCCTCCCCAGTTCATTACTAAACAAAGGAAAGAATCAGCTAGTCCAAAACTATAACAAATAGTCCTGTTTTAACTTTGCTGATCATTTTCTTGAATGTACAATAGTGCCCTCCACTAAGTTTGACTTTGGGGCACAGCTTGCTCCCAGCCAAGAACAAAACAATGAAAGCCGTGTAGGTAGACCAGCACACTGGCTCAATGCACCCTTGTGCTAGAATGTCAAGCCTTTGCTTTCACTTCAGTTAGCTCAAGTCCCGGCAGGCAGTAAATGACAATGTTATCACAGTAAGTTTCTGGATCTCAATTGCAATGACCATGCAGACATTCTGCTCATGAAAACTGTTGCCTCTGTGAGAAGGGGAAACTAGATCTCAAGTAATCTTATGCATGCCCGTGGCCAGGAGCACATACTCTGAACCTGTACACTCTTTTGATCAGGAGCAGATGTTGGCTAGGAAGTAGTTATAGGGAGTCTGTAGCTATAGATGTCTGGATGAAACACATTTCTTGGAAGAAGAACATTCTTCAAAGAGAACCTGCTTTCTTCGACTCAGAAGTTTGAACAAAATGATAAATGCTCCTTATATGTCTAATGCTGTCTCTACTTGGATTGAAAGTTGGTTACATCTTGAAGCTTCCAATTACTTTTATGCAGTTCATAGAAACTTCTTTTTCTGAAGCCTTGAGGATTAAAAGGTAAAGTTCCTTGGGTCAGTTTCAAACCGCACCAAACACAGATCAGGGGACAGGGCGCAAAGCCGGGGTAAAGCCCCCCCACCTCCTTTTGCATTCACCTGATCCTGAGGCTGTTGCATGTAGAGCTGACTGCATCCTCACTGTAAGGTAGTGCAGGCTAAGGGCTACTCTGGATGACGGTGTCTGCTAACAGCCCAACAAGCCAAAACTGTTGTTACCCCCCGCTCCCCCCACCAGGAGAACTGACGTGCTCTGCAATGCCCCATCTAGCCATTCACTTATGCCTGCTGCAAGTTGGGTGATAGTGACATAGGCACCTCTATGCTGGCTTTGTGTCCCCTTGTACTGGAATGATCTTACCAGGGCTAGAGGTGCCAGCTTTAGGTCCAGAAGCAGTGTGGGGTTGTGTTTGATGCAAAGCAGTTGCTTTTCAGCCAAGGACCTGGCCGCAAATGTCTTTCCCACTCCCACAGTGAACCTCTGTGGCACTGTCAGTATTATAAATATGTTAAACAGCAAATAAACAAATGAAATAAAATAATGCTAAAGATGAAGGGAAAGAGATTTTAAATGAAACACCAGGGACAAATACAGAGCGTGATTTAGATACACATTCTTACCAATAAGGGACAGATTTTTAACAGAGCTCAGGACTAGATTTGCAAAAGCGCTCAGTACTGAGCAGCTCCCACTGCAACCCAATGGGTTGAGCTCTTCTGAAAATCTGGCCCCAATTGTGGGTGCACTTTGGAACATCTGGTCTTAAATGTAAATCAGAACTTCAAAAGCAGAACTCAAAAGAAACCAGTACAGATCTTAGAGCTTATTTTTCTGGAGTATTCTTGCCAATGTCTGCAACATCTTTTTGTATTAATTCATACTGACATAACTCCCCACCCTAATCCCTTTCCTTCATATATTTATCTAGTCTTAAGATACCAGCCTGAAATAATATTTGCAAGCCTGATCCAGCCAAAAGGAGTTGCTGTGGCTGTTAATTAGACTTGCCAAAACTCAATGGCTTATGATTATCAAGGGTTTCATTTAAGCATTTTTTCTGCTTGGGTGCTTACGGAGTTATGTCCCCCAAGTTTTCTTATGATTTGGAGTTCAAATGAACCTAAATTCTTGTAGCAAAACTCAGCTGTCAAATGTCAAAACCACACAACATTTCTTATCATAGTTACACATGGTTTTATTCATTTTAAAGGTTTTTAACTATAGGCAACAGAGCAATCAAAACACAGTTAAAGTGAGGATCTGTAGTAATCAAAGCAGGCAGCGCATCCACCAATAGGTGGTGCTGTATCTTTGTCTTAGTGCTAAGTCATTGCTTTGTTTTGATACTGTATTGTTGTCTTGGTTGGGGGAGGCTAGGAAAAAAATTGAGTCCTTCCTGTGTACTGGAGTTTTTACTTACAGTGTCCTAATAAATCTATTTATTTCTATACACAAATATCACAGATCCCTACCTTGACACAAAGCTCAATAGACCAGAGAAGACCTTTCACCTTACATAGTTGTCCAAAGGTCAGTATAATTCTCTGGGAGATTTCAAACCCCATTTCTCAGTATACTGTCTTTTAAGCATAAGTACCTAAATCCTTCAGTTTACATCAGTCTATTGTATTTGTCTTTCTGAGCTTGTGGAGAGGACGTCAGCTTTGGAGTCAGTACATGGATTTTTAATAACTTGTATGTTGAATGTGGTTTGTTAGTTGAAGTCATTGTGCTTTCTTTTTATAAGAAAGACCTTATTTACTGTAGGTGCTATATATAAACATCCTCTGCTAATTGATTGTTTTCTTTATATGTTTGTAAGTGACATGGATAGGAACAGTTTCTTTTTTTGTGATTTTAAAATAATGTTTTAGACCATATTTTCTGTTCCTAACCTGAAGCTGCAACATGCCTTTTTATTAAATCCTGTTTTGGTTTGGACTTGGCACATTCTATTGTACTGGAAGAAAGTACAGACACATATATCACATTGTCCACTTATCTATTTCCTAGTGTTGATACAATTATTTGGAAATGCTATATTTTAGATGAGTGCTGACTTTGTAAGTATCTTCTTTTAAAAGGAGATGCAAATTAAAACAGCACTCTGTGACGGCACTATTTATACCACATGTATTTTAATGAAAGTACTGTAGTTTATTAATCCAAAGTAAGGAATAGGACTAATCCCATACTGTGCATAAAGCTCTGGGTTTAAAATGTAATTGTCCCTTTCTGGCATCAATGAAGTCTCTTGCCTTGTAAAAATGGAATATAATGCAGGCTTCTACTTTTTCCAGTGCATCTGACAGCTATTAAGTAATTCAGCTATGCACTGAAACTTGTTAGCTTGCTGGTAGCATGATCTTCAAAAGCTTAAAGGTCACCAGAAAATATATATCATTTTAAAGCATGCCATTTTGAAATAATTTGCCAAATGCCCCACATAACGAGGGTAAGAGGGACATTCAACATATCCTTAATTTCACCCTTGCCATCTTGTCAAAATGGTCCTAGACTCCCCAGCCTGGATTTCTGATCTCAGTTACACCAGTGCAAATCCAGAGTAACTTCACTGGAGTAACTGTGGATTTACCCCCAGTGTAACTGACATCAGAATTTGGTCTATTGTGCCCAGATGAGCTGGCTCCCAGTATGTGGTATCTCAGCATGCACTGCTCAAGACTACCTCAAAACCCACCTTAATGGTTTGCTTTCCACCAATAGCTTCCATCCCTGTACTGATTCCCAGTTCCTCTTGCCTTACCTCAGTCTCCATGTGCACATATCACAACTCAGGAGGTTTCTTCCCTGTGTAATATGACACATTCTTTATATTTGTTTTAAAACTTTCTTCTCAACCCTGTTCCTTTCTCTGTTTTCTTCACATTGTAGGGTCTTGTCTTCATGGGAAAGTTCGCCGGTATAGCCTTAGGTGTGAATTTAAACCCATTTAGATAAAGCGGTGCAAACCCCTGTGTGGATGCTCTTCTTTCAGTTTATGAGTGGGGTTTTTCAACATAGCTTAAGTCAATTGAGAACAGGTTTAAACTAAACTGAAAAACAAAGCCTCTCAAACTGGAATAATACTGTCCACACAGTGGTTTGCCCTGGTTTCATCATATTGATTTAAAAATCAATTCAAGTTAAACTGGTGCAACTTTCCTATGTAGACATGATGTATCTGGCTAATTTGGGATCAGATTCTCCCTTGCTCTTATGCAGATGCACAGGGGGAAAGGCCACAAGGAGCTTTCCACTACTACCTTTAGTGACCCCAAGCAAGGACCAGGGGCAATTGCAGTCCTTGTGCTCTCTCCATGTGCCCTTAAGGACATGCATCACTGCAGGGAGTAGAGGGCCAAACAGATTGAACTATAGTGTAGACAGTACATTCCTACACATACACTTGCCTGAAAATCTTGGCGGGACAATCTTTAGGACCCGGCTCTTAATTTTTAAAGTTATATTTTGACAACAAATAGGCCGCCTGAAAGCTCCAATATTTTTTACAAAGCAATTCTCATTCAAATTGATAAGATAATTATTTATTTTTATTATTATGATTATTAATTATTTGCATTGTGGTAGCATCCAGCAGCCCCAGTGATGGAACAGGACCACATTGTGCTAGGTGCTGTACAACCACGAACAAATATTAACACTTAACAGAAAATACAATCAAATTATAAGTGAAAGCCTGTATTCATTCATTACTCATGCAGAGAATGAAAGAACAGGGCCCTGTGTTGTCTTTTGCTACTTAAATGATCCACTGCAGTGATCAGTGAAAAAATCAGTTCAGACAGAAGAGAAAGCAATATTCTCTAGATACTTAAGTGACACAGACAATTCTAATATGCCTCCGCTGACAAGCTACCCTTCAGTTCCAAGACACGCAGCATCTGATCCCTTATCCCAAAAGATCTGCGTTGCCAAGAGCAAATTATCACATTCTCTCTTCAAAAAATATAAGTGCCCATGACTAAAAACTTCTTTATATACATATAAATTACATATTTAAAACACAGTGAAGGAAGATTCATTTTTAACAGAGTGTGTGTGGGGGGGGAGGGGGGACAGGGGTTGTGGGGGACAGGGTCCAATTCAGATCTGGCATTAGCGGGCTTGACTTCACTGGAGTTCCTCTCACTAGCATCAGGTCTGAATTTGGCCTGCCTGAAGAGAATGCAAAGCTATATTTAATAAGCTGTAATAAGTCAGAGGTTGTCATATTCACGTAAACTGTATTAATTATTCAGCATAACCCAACTGGGACTGACTGTACATTTTAAAGGGTATAATCATACACATAAAGGGCTAGATTGTAACAGTATCATCTGCCCTGATTCAGGGGCAGCACATAGTTCCACTATCCCAGGAGCAGGCCAGAGAACAAACTGTAATTCAGTAACAGTTCCTGCCCTGGTCCCAGCCTTGCTCTGCACCATACTGGTTAAAGACAAGCACAGTAGCACAAAAGACTATTAGCCATTCTCTTCAGTTTCTCTGGAATTTTAGGGCCAGATCCTCAGTTAGTGTAAACTGGTTCCAGTCCATTGAAGCCCATGGAAGTCCACTGATTTACACCAGTTGAGGATTTGCCTCTTAAAACAAATAAAGGCTGATAAAATGGGAGTGGAGAAACTGTGATGTCCCCTAACTACATTGAAAATGTGGTTAAACCATGGTATACTATAGCTCCAATCCAATTTTGGCTATTTAAAATAAAGTGCATACATTTTCTCCAGCTCCTTGTTTATCTCTATGGAAGGATTAGTATAAAGGTTGCACAGCATTCTGTCCAAGGAATATTGGAATGACACAGCTCTGCATCATTCTCTCAGTCAGATTAGGCAAATGTATTCCTAAGTGTCCATTTCCAACACAGGCCGTGCGGTAGGTTTTTTCTGCTATACAAGGAAGCAACATTATAAAGTTTGGGTTGTTTCCTATAAATAAAGTATTTTGCAGCTTCCACCAATAGGTAATCTCCAGAAATTGCTAGCATTGAAGAGCAGAACAGGCTTAACACATTTTAAATGTTGTGATGCTACGGAGGCTTAAAAGGATTTTGTCTCCCTTTTCTCTATGCAGGCGACTGCTTGCTAGTGCCTTAGAAAAATTACAGGAGGGACAAGGCAAGTTCTAAGATCACAAAAAAATCACAGCATTTTAAAAGCAGAATCTTTGAAAAGAAAGTCACTGATTTGTCAGTTCCTTCTCCAGCATGCATCAAGCCCTCTTCCCCCACAGGGGTTCTAATGACCCATGCAATGATCCATAGACAGCTGGAATCAGGAGCACCTCAAGGGCTCCATGACATACAAAATTCCAGAGAAGTACTAAAGTGGGGGGAAAGAGTATGTGAAAAGGAAAGAGAGATCAGAAGCCATCAGGATGGTATATTGCTTCCCCCCCCCCCCACTTATCACTAGTGACTGGGCAGCAAGGCTGTTTTTCTGTGAATTTTTATTCCAATGGTTACATCTGGAGCACATCTGGAAATAGCCTCTTTTCTGCCTACAAATCAGAGGTATTAAGAGTCAAAACTGCTGACTGAAGTGACAAATACATTTTTACTACTTTTCACTCCTGATCGCACTACAGGGCCAATATAGAGATGGAAGAGTGAGAAGGAGGATACTAGCCTGGCTTGTACATTGTTAACTAAGTTCCAGTGACAGGGTCACTACATCACTGAAGGCAGTAGGCTTGCACAGATGTAACTAAGAACATTTCTACACTACCAGGGCTGCAGCTACACTGCTGTAGTGTAGACACTTGTTACAGTGACGGAGGGGGTTTCTCAGTTGCTGTAGTAAATCCACCCCCTCAAGAGGTAGTAGCTAGGTTGACAGAAGAATTCTTCCATCTACCTTGCAGTGTTTACACTGGGTCTTAGGCTGGCATAAGTATGTCTCTCAGGGGTGTGATTTTTTCACACCCCAGAGAGACATAGTTGCATTGACATATGTTTTAAGTCAACACAGAATTTGGCCTGCAGAATCTCTATGACTGGTGATGATGCATAATTTAGTAAAAACTCAATTTAACTTTTAGATTCCAGGCTGAGTGTGCATGGGCTTGGCCGTTAGAAAAGACATCACTTAAACTATGAACTCGGGAAATTTCACCTTGAAATCGTTGAGAGGCAACAAATGTGGATTTCCCTCACCCCAAGCCATTATTCAATAATCACTTTTCTGAATAGAGCCAAACTTTAAACTCCTGATTTAGCTATTTAAACAGATGCTTCAACTTGAAACTTCTGTTGAGCCTGGAAGATGAAAGGAGCCTGTAGAAATAGACAGAAAAACAACCAAA
This sequence comes from Emys orbicularis, assembly GCF_028017835.1. Lineage (NCBI taxonomy): Eukaryota > Metazoa > Chordata > Testudines > Emydidae > Emys > Emys orbicularis. The sequence goes on from NC_088691.1 coordinate 61,974,789, forward strand.
AAAATTACAAGCTTTAAGCATTTTTACAAAGTTTATTGATACTTTAGGCACATTACCTAGCTCTGTAGCATATACATGAACTGATCTCAGGATAAAAATAGTAATGAAGCTAGTTGTTCCTGGTGGATTTAACTGGAAATGGGCAACTCAAAAATCCCGTCTGAAAGGATTTTACCTGCTATTGTTATGAGTAGCACCTAAGATCCCTAGAACAGAAAGAGATTACCGGGGGATGGGGCGGGAAGTGGTGGGGGGACCCACATTTTCTTCACTTTTTCATTTGGTTTGCTTTGTGTATTTGACCACCCTTTGCATATAGTCAGTTTCACTGTTTGTCTTGCTGGTGTCTGTCTTTCACAGAGCAACAGGGGAGAGAATTTAAAAAATATTAGGAAAATATGATTGGCAAGGAGACTGCAGGGCAGGCGGGTGCACTACCTAGAAAATAGTATGCTTTAAACGCTCTTTTTAATTGACTACATGTCAAGTTGACAGTGTCCCTTTAAATTAGAGATGGACTGTAGAAGGTTCACTCACTAGCTAGAGTGCCCTCTCGTGGCTAGGCATAGTGTAGCAGTCCTTCTGTGTCTGTCACCCCTGCTGTCAGCTACTCTGTTCCTTCTTACCACAGACAGCCCTCTGGACTGGGTGTTTAGAGCCTCATCCCCTCCAGGGTAACAAAAACTCCAAACAGAGCAGGATGTCTTAGTGACCATGCACCAGGACTTCAGCCCTGATCTGGGCTCCAGAGTCCTTGTCCCCTTACTCCAGAGGCTTATACCACCCCCATCATTAGGAGGGTCATCAGAGGAACCCAGGCCTGCCTTCTCCTCGGGTTCCAGCCTGAAGCCCTTGTGATAATCAAGTAGGGTCTGTTTCTTATGATCCTTCCCATGGCTGTTTCTTACTTTTGCCTGTATGCAGCATCTGTCATGGAGCTGTGCTCTCCTGCTCCCATCCCTGTAGTTTTGTCTTTCTGTGCCCCTTTTCTCACTTTGTTGCTGAGGAGCTTTCTCCGGGTGGCTTTGGCCCTCTGGGCCACCACCTGGAACCAGTATGAACTTATATTGCAAGCGCCCTCTGCTCTCAGTCCTCCCTTATTGGACCTACAACACTTCCTTTGAACCAACCACCCAGTCTGTTTCTCCCCAGCTGGGTCTAATCCTTAATTACATGTCTCCCTCCCCTCCAGGTGCCTTCAGAGAATGGCTCTCTGGCTTCCCTTTACCCTGTCACTTCCAGGGCGGGGTTCATACACCCATGATGTGGGAAACTGGTTCAAACTGGCCTAAGTTTTGTCCAAAATCAAAAATATGTAAAGTTGATATAAAGAAACTCATTAAAAAACAAAACAAAAACACAAAACAAAACCCCTCTGCACTCCTTTGTCTTCTAGAGGCAGACACATGAAAATATCGAAAGACGATTCTCTGTGTATTTCTGACCTTGTTGAAACCTGGAAGCCCTGAAAAATCTTGAGTGAACCTGTTTTTTTCCAACCCAATTTCCAGACCAAAAAAAGAAGCAAATTGAATCAAGTTGCTGGGATCTTTTGAGTTTCATTCCTCACTAATTTAAACAAGATCTGACATCATCAGAAGGGTACAACAAGTTAAACAGCAAATTTTCCTAAATTAAGGCCATGCCTACTCCTATTGAAATTAATAGGAGTTTTGCCATGATTCAGAGGTAGCAGGACTTTATATCCCAAATTGGATTATGGCCCTGATCCTGCAGTTGGAGCCACTAGCACAGAGTGCAGGCAGATACCCGCTCTGCCTTAGTGGAAACAATCGCAGGATCCAGGATCATAATTGCTCTTAACCTTTAATTAAGAACATAAACTTTAGTAAAGCCATAAAATTCCCTTTTCATTTGCTTGAGACTTTTGCAAAATGTCAAAGTGTCTTGCTTACAACACTCCTGCTAATACATCTCAGAATGATATTTTGCTTTTGTTGCAACAGTGTTATACTGTTCACTCATATTTAGCTTGTGATCCACTATGAGCCCCAGATCCCTTTTCGCAGTACTCCTTCCTAGGCAGTCATTTCCCATTTTGTATGTGTGCAACTGATGGTTCCTTCCTAAGTGGAGTACTTTGCATTTGTCCTTGAATTTCATCCTATTTACTTCAGACTATTTCTCCAGTTTCTTCAGATCATTTTGAACTTTAATCATATACACCTTAACAGTCATGACTCTCCTACTGGGACATTAGTTTAAAAGTGGGTTTGACACAGAAATACCACATCACTTTGATCAGTAAAGGCCACACAAAACGACTCTACATCATGCCCATGATTATGGATTTTCTCCTTCTGAGGAACAATTCCCTGTAGAACTTGAAAGCTTTAATTTCTACTACCCAGACCTATCTGAAGGTTGACTATTTTCAAATAAGCTTTTGTAACTGAAAAAGTAGCTTCAAAAGCAGCCACAGAGGTAGTCTAGATCTGGGTTACCACCTGCAGCCATGCCAATACATGCTGTGATCCCACTAGAGCTCACAAATTGAGCAGTGTCAAGATGCATCAGTACTGGGATGGGAGATTTCCAAGGAGTACTTAGGGGCTGCCAGGAGGGCTGTTCATGATGCCTTGCTGTCTCAGAGGCAGAGTGCCATGGAACCATTGCACAAGCATGGCGTTAGAGGGCACTGTGCTGCTGGAGTTCTACCAGGGTATAATACGAACTAATTTACACAGCATCTGATACAGGATTTCTGTATGCCTGGTAAACACTAATTATAGCTTCACAACACCCTTGTGAGATCTGTATTATCTGAAGCATGAAGCAATTAAAGCTAAAATTTTCAAATTTGGGTGCCTAACTTAGGGATTTAAAGGCATATTTAGGCACCTAAATACAAGTGGCCTAATTTTCAGAAGTGCTGAGTATCTGCAGCTCCCATTGAAGCCAATTACATTAGGTTTTTTTCCTACTCCTGTTGTCTTTCTGCATAGGAACAATAACACTGTTCTTTAGCTTATTGCAATGTCACTATAAGAAAATGGTAATTATGTGGTGGGTTTTTTAATTGTAAAAGCAGCCACAAGGACTTGTTCAGTAAAAGCAGGAGATCCAATATGTCAGCGGTAATTTCACAGTTCTCACTGGTTCCTGTCAAATCCTGCATTTGAATCCACAAGACTGCAATATTTAAGTAATAACAATGCATATCCACAGTGTATTAATCAGTTTAGATCAGTTGTGAAAAAGAGGGAGGTTGTGTCCTCCTAGGAGCTATTCATCACTTCAAAGACATGGCACGATTAGTTACAACGTTGCATGATTCATTATTCTACATAGGTCTGGCTCTAGAATCAGAGACATTTTGAGGCCCGCTGGCACAGCGAGATGGGGAAATGTGCATAACACCTGTCTGTATTATGCTTGGCTCAGTCAGCTGCATTAGTACCTCACTTTAATGAACACCAAATTTCTTCACAATTGTTCAATTGCTCTAGATTTAGATTAATTGTGTTTGATTAATATTTATTACTGCTTCATCAATGGAAACTGCACACACATTGCTAAAATGACTTGTAGGCCAGTGGGCTAGCTTGCCTTCATTATATTTACTGCTTTGCATTATGTTCTGCTTTGCATTATATTCTGCAGTAATGCAAGAAACCTACGGGCCTGTATCCTGTAAGACAGTAGCTTCAGCAAGTTAGCATACATGTGTCTGGGGCCTTTCACCTAGATAAATGGAGCTAAAGCATAAGGTCCATGTATGACTGTGACCTGTAACATAGAGGATGCATTAAAGCAGACTGGCATAGGGGCTTTCCTAAGTTCATACCCTTTTAAACTTAACAGGTACACCACAATTTAGAACTTGGAAAGAACTGAAATAACCAGAAATAACAAATGTGATATCTAACCACAAAAGGGCCATGGTAACGAATTGACATATATAATAAGTTGAGATCATTGAAATACTAACCTATAGGAAAAAGACAGTCCAACATTAGAGAGGTGAGGAAATACAAATAAGAAGAAGGGAAAAATTCCCTACTGAATATGCATTGAACATAATGGTGTCAGCGTAACATATTATAAAAGTGGCATCCCAGCCTAGGGGCAGTAGGAGAGAGAGATGTAGTCCTTGGGAGATGCCAGAATGATGGCCACTGGTGGTGATGGGGAAGGTGATGAGGAAGATGATGGCTAACGTTTCAGGTTGTTCTACAAGGGATGGTGTGAGTATATGGGTGGGTGGATGTACGTTCTGTAGTATCTCTATCTATCTTACTAAGTTGGGGTCTTTGTGACTGTGCGAAATGTATTAATAAACTATATTTGTAAATATAAAAGAGCTCCTACATTGTGAGTGTTGCAACTGTGCACATCAGGGTTCCCAACTATATAATAATTTAAATAATATTGGGCCTGATCTTGGGGCAAGAATCTGTCAACTCTCAAAGTGATAACTGGAGGTTCTTAAGTAATCAATATAATTAATACATAATCTAAGATCAGGTTACAGACTGTCTAATTTCAGTATTGTGTACCTATTCTAAGTACCTGTACATCTCCTGCTAAAATGCTGAATTCCTCAGCGAGTATCACCAGAGAATCTATATAATGCACCTGGACCAAGAGTGTACCAGCTGGACTACTTTTCCTTTCTCCAGCCACAGAAAAAGGACTGCATCAGAAAAGATTGTTCTACTATGTATCAAGGCCATAGGAACCTATGTTTTTCTCTTGGAATCTGATCCAAATCCCATTGGGGTCAATGGAAAACCTCCCACTGAGGCTTTGGATAAGGCTCTTAGGGACCTACGCAAGTACAATGTTCATAACAGATGAGCACATGGTAGTTCTCTCTGAATGCCCATGGACTCAAGAGCTGAACTTTAGGCACCCAGTGCTGAAAATCATCGCCCACGTCTCTGATCCCTCTCTTCGCTAACAATAACAAGGCCTATACACACAGCCTGATAATCTACGCCCTCAGCTCCCAATGAAGCCAGCCCCTTGCAGGACTGGGCCTTTACAGTCCACTTCAAAATGTATTGAGACTTTTTACCCTGCTGGTTGGTAAGTGGGGCAAGGAGAGGCAGAATCCTCTAGTCATTGATGAGAGGCCATATCTAAAAAGAACAAAGGGATTGTGTTTCAAACATCAGCAAGGAAGAAGTATTTGCAAATCACAGAATGTTCCTCATAGGGGTGTTGTTAGGTACTACACTAAGGGTCAGGGGGCATACAAATACCCTATGATTATTATAGACAGACTTTTTTCCCACAAGGTTTCATGAAATAATAGTGAAACCTTCCTTCCCACAAGAAACACCTCTATACACAGGCAGGATAGTGTTAGTGGCAAGTGGGGGCAAGAAAGCTTATTCCCACTGGTGTCATTCCATAGCCCATGAAGGCCCTAATGCATCGGTTTGGAGGTCATTGTTGGGGATGCCTTTTGTTGCTCATCTGAACAGCATGCCCTTGCCTAATCACAAATCTGCACAAAACACTCAGTCTCAAACATTTTTTCTTTATAGAAATTCATAGAAAAAAATATCGACACAATGCCAACTTTTTTACATTGCCATCGTATTACATCATGGTATGGTCATTTCAAGTCTCAGACATGATTTAGAAAGCTACAATAGAATGAGACATTACAGTGTGAATGTTGCACACCAGATCATTTGGCAGAACTTAACAATCAGCTATATCTGCTGACTGATGTACAGTACAAGCCCATTTTTGAAGACTGTCTCGTGGTGTTTTATGTTGCATTTGTGTGTTATAAATAATGTAAGCATTGTATTTGTTTTTCCTAAAGAGCCTGAATGTCAATTAGTGTATGCCATAAATAAATATTGCTCAGTTTCCAGATATCCATATGAAATACAAGAAGGGACAAGGAAATAAAAACTGGGATGGCTGCCAGTTTCATAGGCTGAGTAACCTCAAGCTAAGGTTCACAAGAGATCCCACCATATTAATACTGGAGCTCTATTTTCTGATACAGCAGTAAGTCTATATTTTGGGATCAGTGCTATTTATTATCGAAGAAATCTTACCCTGGGAGTTCTGGTGTACTGGGAAGGGAGAAAGAGCATTAGAGAAATGAATCTTCAGGCAAGTAGCAAGGCAATATTTCTACTCATGACTGAAGAGGGCATGAGGAGGAAGAACTGGCTACTATGCCAGCCTGTTAAACAGGTTATCAAAGAAGCTATATTTGCCAGCAAGGGGGCACATCAACCCCCCAATTAGCTATTACACGTAGCGTTGTCAGCAGCACACATTACCTGAAGTACATTCTCCTCCTTTACAGCCATGTGCACAGGGCTGGTTGAAAAACACATTTTTTCCTGCCAAAAATTTTGAATGAACAATTTTCATTTGAAATTTTTCTATTTTGGGGTGGACATTTTAGATATGAATCAAAATTTCCATTGTACTTGGGCTTTTGAAAAGGAAATCTTTTCAACATTTCAGATTTTTCTTTTCCCCTTTCAACCCCCACTTATTCCTCTGTTCTCCCCCTCTCTTTCAACTTTTCAAAACTTACAGATTGGCAAGAGGAAAAATGAATCACTGCAACTTTACACCATATAACTTTTCCAAATGTTCTTATCTTCCAGTATTTGGAATATTTGGGGGGTTATCAAAAACCAAAGGAAAAATTCAGATTTGAAATCAAACAAAACAATTAATTTATGTTAGAAGCCCTCCACTAAAAAACTGAAAAAAATTCATTTACCACAGTTTTCCTGTAATAATTTTCTATGAGGCCTCACTTTGGGGGCAGAAAATTATTTTGTTTGAAAAATTTTGACAGGCACTTAATGTGCACCCCGCAGTATGCCTCTTGCACTGCAGGATCCTGGAACAGCAGCACTGACCATAATCACAGATGGATAGACTGTCGTGAGTTGTTGACTTCTTGAGTTCTCTTCCAACCCTACATTTCTGTTTCTATAACCCTACCAGTGCTAATCAGTGAAGGGCATGACTCTTTTTATATCACTATAAACTACTATTTAGAATATTACACTGTTGCTGACATCTCCAAAATTAGCCTGCATGCAATCATTTGTCATACACGTAGCTCCTTAAATATTAAATTTCCAAGTTATCTCCAGATACCATAGTTTTTTATTCAATTACGTTGAAGCTATTTACACATAGTGTTATAAATAGAGCTGTTGAGGACCTGGAATGTCTGTTTTGTGGGAAACATGGTGATTTCAAATTTTGGTTTTGTTCCAGATTGAACCAAAAATATCTCATTTTGAAATTTCCAATGAAATGAAATGTCCACACACAAAAATTGTTTCAGATCAACTGAATTGTATTGTTTTGATAAAACATTTTGAAACAATATATCACTGTAATCTATGATATAATGTAAAATAAAACACAGCTCAAAACATAATTTCGTCAAAATCTACACATTCCCACTGAATGTTTTGATTTCAAAATGGATTGGCATTTTCCGACGGAAGAAACATTCATCTGGAAAATTTTCGATCCACCTGAATTATAATGCACTGAAATACATTTTGTCAATAACAGTATTGGACACGGCTAGACTCTAAGACCCTCTTCTGTCCCTAGAGTAGATGTTATCTTATACTGTGAAATCTTCATAAGCAGAGCACCAGAAATGACATTGGAAAGAGTCCCACAGAGAGAGTGAAACACATTCTACAGCATTGATTTCACTGGGCTGGGACGAGGTGGGAGAGACTAAAATAACTATTTTTATCATCTCTTTGTCAGTTAACAAAAGTAAATATACTGTCATGTGACATAGCTCTCTGCCTGTTTCCATGCCGGATGATATCTTTATATGGGCTCACCTGATTCTTTCTTTCTGGAATTAAAAAGTGCTCTCATGAGCTCCTTTAAAAACTGTATCCCAATCACTTTACTTTTATGACACTTTTGTGTGCAGACTTGCATATTTCTAGTAATGGCTGAGCAGTGCAAAAACCAAACTAGAACATAAGAACGGTCACACTGGGTCAGACCAAAGGTCCCTCTAGCCAAGTATCCTGTCTTCCGACAGTGGTCAGTGCCAGGTGCCCCAGAGGGAATGAACAGAATGTGTAATCATCAAGTGATCCTTTCCCCTGTTGCCCATTCCCAGCTTCTGGCAAACAGAGGCTAGGGACACAATCCCGGCCCATCTTGGCTAATAGCCCTTGAGGGACCCATTCTCTGTGACTTTATCTAGTTCTTTTTTTTAACCCTGTTATAGTTTTGGCCTTCACAACATCCTCTGGCAAAGAGTTCCATAGGTTAACTGTATGTTGTGTGAAGAAATACTTCCTTTTGTTTGTTTTAAACCTGCTGCCTATTAATTTCATTTGGTGACCCCATAGTTCTTGTGTTATGAGAAGGAATAAATAACACCTCCTTATTTAATAGCATTCTCAGAAAAGAGCAAGCTGATTTTCGGAAAGGGTGTGGATGCACAGACCAGATCTTCACTCTACAAAACATAATAGAACAGTGCTTAGAATGGCAACGGCAACTCTACATACATTTCAAAGACTTTGAGAAGGCTTTTGATAGCATTCACAGGACCAGCCTATGGCGCATTCTGCAGGCATATGGAATTCCTTTCCATATAATCAACATCATCAAAAGCTTCTATTTCAACTTTACACGCAGTGTTGATCACAGTGAGCTGAGTTTTGAAGTCAAAACAGGAGTACGTCAGGGGAGTGTCATGTCTGCAATCCTCTTCAACACTGCCATCAACTGGGTAATGCGCCGTACAACAGAAGACATGCCAAGAGGCATTAAATGGACACTCTTCTCATCCCTTGAAGACCTGGACTTCGCAGATGATGTCACTGTCCTATCACATATCCAACACCATATACAAGAAAAAACAACTCGACTCAACGCGTTCAGCCAGCAAATTGGACTGAAAATCAACCACAATAAGACAGATATCATGGCCTTTAATATTGCCTCGCCATCACCAGTACGGATAGAGGATTATGTTCTCACCAATGTAGAAACATTCACATATTTGGGCAGCACCATTAGCCAGGATGGTGGAACAAGCCAGGACATCCGGAACAAAATCAATAAAGCCAGGAACACCTTCAGGAGCTAAAATACAGTCTGGAAATCATCGAAATACACCACCAAAAACAAACTGAAGATTTATCAGAGCTGCGTACTTTCAACACTACTTTATAGTGCAGAATGCTGAGGAATGAGAAAGTATGACATGTCCAAACTGTCTTCATTCCATACAACCTTCCTCAGAAAAATCCTCCATATCTTTTGGCCCAGAACAATCTCAAACCAAGATCTATTGACACAGTGCAGCCAAGAGGATATGAGTACCATCGTTGCCAAGAGGCACTGGAGCTGGATCAGTCACGTGCTTCGGATGGAAACGGATTCCATCACCAGATTAGCAATAAGATGGACACCTGAAGGCAAGTGAAAACGAGGCCGCCTGAAAACAACATGGCAAAGAGCTCTGGAAACCGAGCTGAAATATCTGGGGCATAGCTGGGGAACCATTGAAAGACTTTCCAGAAACAGACATAAGTGGAGGAGCTTTGTCGCTACCCTAAACGCAATAGGAACATGATGATGATGATTTACTTTCTCCACACCAGTTATGATTTTATAGACCTCTATCATATCCCCCCTTAATCATCTCTTTTCCAAGCTGAAAAGTCCCAGTCTTATTAATCTCTCTTCATACAGAAGCCGTTCCATACCCCTAATCATTTTTATTGTCCTTTTCTGAACATTTTCCAATTCCAATCTTTTTTGAGATGGAGTGACCACATCTGCATGCAGTATTCAACTAAATCTCCAACTCTGAATTTCAGTACAAAAACTTCAACTGGTTCATATTACCTGAGGAACAAATGAAGAGCATTAAAGAACTACAAATTCCTAATCAGGGCCAGCTCTACCATTTTTGCTGCCCCAAGCCAAAAAAAAAAAAAAAAAAAAGCCGCAGAATGGACAGAATACCACCCCTTCCTCCTGCTTCGGCCCTGTTCCTAATGTATTTTTCTCGCCTAATGTATTTCACTTGGGATTGAGGCCAAGGTTTCAAAAATAGGAGCCTAAAATTGGTGCTGCACCCTTAGCAGCTCCCATTGCAGGCAGAGCCCAGCTGTTCTGGTTCACAGGGATCATCCAGTGACATAGGAGCCAGTCTGCCCAGCACTTACCCTCTCCCTGCTGCTGGAATAGAGGGCATGTCTGGAGCAAACAGGCGTTACCAGAGCTTCCCTGTTCTTTCTGGCCTGCTGGCTCCCATTATCACCTCTCAGGGCTGTTGGTAGCTGGCATAATTTAGAATAGGTTTTAGGCTGCTCTCTTCTTGATGCCACACTGCCTGCCCAAGAGTGCTCTCTGCATCTCTTTACCTACACTACATGCCCCTCCAGCAAGAGTTAAGGGCAGGATTGGGCTTCTAAAAGGGAGAGAAACGTAGTTTTGTTGCTAGTGCTCCATGAGCACTGGAAAGCAGGAGACCATCCCATACAGATCACGGCACGTCAGGGCCCAGGAGGAAAAACCAGGCCATAATGTTTCTGATACCATAGCCCTGTCCCCTCCCCATCTATGAAGAGTAGCCTAGCATAAGAGCAAACCTGGTGGAGTACAAACTACTCTTGCAGTGGAGGGCATTCCCTTCAGCAATCCAACGCATTATTCCTGCTCCTTGACTATCCATCTGTAATGCTTTCAGAGGCCTTGCTCTAGCGGTGCTCCTCTAGCAGGACTCTGACTAAAAATATCAGCGAAGAATTCCAGAAGGCACTAAACAATGGAACAAGCTGCAAGAAAACATGTTTTTAAGGTGCCACATATCAACATGCTGAATTTGTGTGTGTACAGTAATGCCATCAGAGCGCAGCACAGAAAAGTGCTTTACAACTATAGCAAGTCATTTTTCGGTGTGAGGTGCTTGTTAGATTTCTATAACTGAATTTGTCACATTTATCATATTGCGGGTTGGACCACTCATATTTCAGATTAAAGCCAAACCATTTCATGCAATGTCAAATACTCCAAAGAAACAAATAATCCATCTTCATTAGTCTGCCTGTCCCCTGATGGTAGCTGGTGATACCAGTATCTCAGCTTCATCTGAAACATAGCATGGCCTCATCTTACTGTAGTTCCGTAGTTGCTCACAGAGTACCCAAAATGAAACTGGTTTTATGCTTTCAATTAACCAATCTCTGAAATGCTCAGGTTATTTGCTTTCATCAGTTTGGGAGTTTTTTCACTAAATGTGAGGGCAAGTTTACACCCAGCCCTGCATGGACTGGGAGGGGCGGGGAGAAGATGGCGCACAGGACCTCTGCTTTGTGCACACACGCAGCAACAGGGCAAAGTATGGTCCTTTCACACTCCTGACCTCAGTGACTACACAGAGCTAGAGCTGAAGCCCGCCCAGAGTGACCATGCATTGCCCCCTTCTACACACACACACACACACACACACTGACCAGTAGCACTAGCCAAGCACAAAGAGGGCCAGACACTTCACTCTCTTCATGGGTGATGAAGCAGCTGCTCTTCCCTCTGCATTCCCTGGAAGCTCCAATTAACACTGACTGCTTCAATCTGACTAGGCGCAACATATTGCAGGGTTGGGGCCTCCATCTGGACCCTCATTAGCTCTAAAAGTGTTCATGTCCTCTCTGTAGTGTGAACAAAAGTCTTGGATCCACCATTTCCAAGAAGCCAGTGCAGACTTCAGCAATTATTGTGCCTAGGAAATGAATATTGTTGTCTGCTGACAAGGCTTTTTTGTTTTGTTTTGTTTTACACAAACTCAAGGGGCCATAGTATTTAAGAGGTCAAACCAGCACATACTTAGTCACCAGAAGGGGACAGATTGGGTATGAAATGATCCAAGGTGAGAAATAGAGCATCCAACTGAAAGTTCCATTCCTACCCTATCAACTTCATTAAACCCTAGGGGTATGTCTACACTGCAATGAAACACCAACAGCTGGCCCATGTCAGTGGACTAAGGCTCGTGGGGCTCGGGCTGTGGGGCTATAAAACGGTGGTGTAGACGTTCTGGAACCCTGGGATACTATGAGGGCAGAGGGTCTCAGAACTCAGGCTCCACCCCAAGCCTGAATGTTTACATTGCAATTTTACAGCCCTGCAGCCTGAGCCCTGTGAGTCTGAGACACCTGACCTGAGCCAGTTCTGGGTGTTTTATTGCCGTGTAGACATACTTTAGGAGTCTAATTAACAATTGTGGTACATGCTCTTTGCCCTCCCATTTTGCTTATAAAACAAAGGAGTCTACACACTCAGAATGACCTACATAACACAGCTGCTCCATTTCCTTCTTTCTTCTTTCTTTCAAAACTCAAAGCAACCAACTTAACCTCACTGAAAAACTTTACTGGTATGCAGGTTGAAAAAAGATCAAGACAGCATGATCTGGTATTTCTGGACCTAGAGTGTCCCCATCTTACCGTTAAAAGCATGACCCTTATTCTCCCAGCAAGGAGGATCTGTGACTGGGTCAGCAAATTACTGTAGGGCTTCAGTGTGTGAAAATTGGGCCCAAAATTAGTGTTACTCAGTCTTCTTTGGAAAATGTTTCAGTTCACTGTATAATTCATACTAATTCAAAATGCTTTTTTTCCTCATAGAGATTATACAACACCACTTGAAGACCCCATTAGCGCGATCTCATGTGTTTAAAAATGATCAGATATTTAAGGATCATGAAGGTCATTAAACTGTTTATAGTATATAAAGTAATATAATGCATTGTCTTGAAATGTCATATCTAATACAACACTTTTTAAAGCACCAAGAGAATCTGGAAAGCCAGTTTTGTGTAGCCAAATATGTCCATCTTCAGTACAAAATTTGACTCTCAATTACCTTTCCACAACATCCTCTCCATTCCAGCAAGTCGAGCTGTCCCGCATCACCAGGTCCCCATCGCACAGCCTTTCTGCTATAGAGGCATAAAAGGTTCGGGATCGTTTCATGTAGTTGATGAACTCTCTACAAATTAGGAAGAGAAGAAATTAACAGCAGAGCGGTGAATTCCTGGGGTAAGTTAAATCTTTGGTTCATGGTTCTGTAAAATTAAAAGTCTACATCCCTTTCAAAAAGAAAAAATCTAGCAAAATTAATTTGCTCTTGCTTAAAGTGTATTCCTGTTGTTGATGTATCCTCCGTCCCTATTTACCACAGCATTAATAGATTAAATTGTGTTTAAAAGGTAGTGTTAACAAACAGCATTAGTGCATCCCACACGGATTGAAAAATTCTTCATTTAAAACTTTTGTATCAACAAAGAAAACATTATTTGGGGGGGGGCGGTCTACTGTTAAATGGTTGTGTTCTGTCTATAACTAAAAGTCAACATTTTTACCTTCCCCCCATGCCAGGGGAGATTAATTAAGATCCTGTCAGTGCTTTTACTGGATGGAAAAGGCTACCTATAACCAACCATGCAATCCTCCATTAGGTGACTTAAGCATACAATTCGAGTGTAGAAAAGCCAACCTCCTTGAGTTGTGAGGGGATTAGCACCACCCCACCATCGCCATCCATGTCAGGTTTGTCTTAAATAGGATGCGCCCTCTCATCAAGTCTAGCACCCTGCCCATAATGGCCTGTGCTTCATGTTTTGGAGGAAAAACAAAAAGTCTGGACAGTGCAAATAGCCTGCTGTCTGATGTTGCATGGAAGGAAAAATTCCTTCCCAGGGGCAACCAGCTGATGTCCTAATACATGATTACACATGTCTTACTGAGGTGACCATATAAAATAAATATTTACCAACATGACCACAGCTTTACCTCAGATACCAGAGTGCTTCTCTGTATTTAGAATACCAAGGAGTGAGATTATGGGGAGTATTTCTGTAGCCTTAGGTACTCCTAACTGGTACCCATGATGTCTAAGGGCTTGTCTACACTGGCAATAAACAGCGCTGCAACTTTCTCGCTCAGGGGGGTGAAAAAACACCCCCCTGAGCACAGCAAATTGCAGCGCTGTAAAGCGCCAGGGTAAACAGTGCCCCAGCACTGGGAGCCTCACTCCCAGCACCGGGAACGACACCTCTCTTGGGCATGGTTTTTTTTGGTGACCACACAAGGCACCTTAAAGCACTGCCACGGAAGCACTTTAGCGTTGCCAGAGTAGACTAGTCCTAAGCCTTGGTGCTATGAAGATACTATTCTGGACATGAAGCAAAGACTGAAACTAGAGCTCTAAACGTCAGTTGTTGCTATTCCTGCTCTCCCATGCCATCAACACTGCAGTATGGAAAGGCAATGGAACCATTCTGGTTCAATTGCTTCCAGGGGACAGGCTGTATAGGGGGACAGTCCATGGAGGAGGGGTTTGGTGATATGGTGGGGAGTGCTGCAGGGGAGTTGTCAACGTATTTGTTACTATGTTGGGGACAAAGGGGGACCTTAGCAATACTCATCTCCCCAGGATGTAGCAAACACAGCAGAGCCGCTAGACATCCACTCCTGCCAAACCATGGGTTTGGGGGATGGATTCCTTTTCCTCTAGTCCTTCTTAGGCCTTGTTTTCATTAGGTAATAAGGGGTTTTACCACCAAGTTTTAGCTACTATGTGGTAATTAACACATGGTTAAATCCTAGTGTGGACACAGCTGTTGTAGTTTTAACATGAGGGCCATCATTTGGTCCTAAGGAAGGTGTGAATTGACCCTATTCATGTCATTGTAGCAGAACTGTGCAGTCACTCTGGGTTCACAAGCATGGAATGAGCACCATTGCCTCTCTCTTTCCTCCCCCTCCCAAATTTTCTCTCTGCTTGGTGCAGTAATTAATTAAGTAGTAAACCTATGACTTATACATCACTACCTGCCTCCATGGGATCGCCTTAAGGGCTATCCATTCTATGAAGGTTGCAGAGATGCCTAGCTTTAAGGCTGGTCAGTCTACCAAACACACTGTTCTCTCAAAGTGCACTCTTCTAAGAATGTGCTGTTCATCTTACCCTGTTTTCCCAAAGCTGTAAAGTCCTTTGGTATTCTTGAAAGATTTCAGTTATGTATGTACATACATAAATACAAAGTCTCAAAATAATATCTTAGCAAATGTAAAATTGTGTGTTGATTTCTACTGTTTTCATTTCTTACAAAGGCACACTATTTAAATTTTAATAGGAAAAATGTATTTTCCAATAATAAACCATTATTGATTTCTAAAGTAGCTGTATTCAAACGTCTGTCTTTCCTAGATCAGGGTCGGTAATGGAACCAAGAGCCTTATAATTTGGATGATCTACACAAAGAGACAACAAAATATGTCACCTTGTTTTCATTCTTACCGAGAGATTTTTTTCAAACTTCTGGATTTGTCATTCTTTGAAGCTTTCAGAGGCAGAGAACTGGAATAGGCCGGGGAGAATAAGCATCAATCAGAAGAGGTTGGGGGTGGGGGGAGAAGCAGGAATTCAGGCAAATGAGGGAAAGAAATGAGAAACAAAGAAAAAAGTAAAAATTATTTGAAAGAAAAGGTCATCAAGCACATGCATAGGATTATCTCAGAAAACAAATGAGGAAAACTATCATGAGATTTTTCCAAAGTATAACTACAATTAAAAATATGTCAATGCATTACTGAAAAACATCACAGGCTGGTGGTTGAAGAACTTTTTCCTAAAATAGCTTCAAACAAAAATTACAATTACAAATGCAGCAAATACAACAACATGCTAAAAATAAATTCTATGGACTTGCAATCTACCATATCCATATACAGAATGAATGAGTTGTAAATACAGGTCAGCTGTCATATATATGAGAAAACAATAGGAAAAATGGCTTTGAATGTGCACCACACAAAAGGGAGTACAAGTGGAAAGTCTGTTTTTCAGGGTAATGAGCAATTTGTTTAATCTCTTCATGGTTATGCAAGTACAGATTTTTGTGCTGTTCAGTTCTGGGACTCAACAACTGATAGTATTGAATGAGACAGGGCTTCATGTGCATAAGAAGAACCTTCCAAAGTAGAAAAGCCAGATCACAGGGTCATACCAGAGGAAACAGCTCAAATAGATCGCTCTAGGAAAGCCCCCATTTCCACAAGATAATGGCTCTTTTAGCAGTCCAGATTCAAGCATACTTATGAGTTTTGTGGTTCTGCCATCCTGAGCTGTATAAAAATATTTGGCTTCAATATTTCACGTATGGTGGGGAGCATGATTACGCTCTCATTTACACCAGAATAAATCAGGAGTAGTCAATGTGAGAGCAGGCTCTGGATGGCTAATCTCCCCTCAATACTTCTGCATAATGCAATGGCTTCGTTGGGAGCTATACATGCATGTAAAAGGCAACACAGACCCTTGTGCACCTTACATACCTAGTGAAGCTTTACTGAAGAAAATGGACTATATTTTCAACAGCACTGAGCAGCACAAAGAAGAAGTCAGAGTGTTGGGGGATAAGATGGCAGAGGACGGCTGCTCTAAATTACTAAGGCTGCTAATAGCCCCGAAAAGCCATAACACCACCCATGGATTGTCAGCATGCGGAGATGCCCTGACCACTTCCTCGTTAACCCACCATGCCCCCATTCTGACCACATGGAGGGATGGTGGCACGGGAGTGCTGCTACGCCAGTTCCATGCTGTGCCACTAGAGGGTCCCCCCTGCACTGGGGTGATGCTCCTAGAGGGCCAGCTAAACACAAAGCAGCCCTTACGCTGGGGAACAACAATGGCCAATGGGGACTATGTGCATGGGTCAGACTACCAACACTTGGTCTGAAATGTTTTAATCTTCTCCATAGCCATTTGATTTGCAGTTGGCATTAACAATGTATTTTGTACTTCCTCTTTGATAAAATTCGAGCACCTAAAGCTGGATCCAACAGATACATTTAATTCAAATCAAATAGGTGGAACTGATTTCATACATTTCTTAAGAAACTCAAAACTAATTATTTTAATAAGAATAAAAGACCCCCAGGTCACAAAATAACAATGAAACCCTAACATAGTACGATTTCAACTGCTGCCTTCTCTAATCAGAGACCAAATGCCGTGTTTTATTTCTTTGCTAAGCAGAATATATTTCTATATTTGTAGGTAGATCTGTATCCAGTTTGTGTTTAGTGGAGTGAAAAATATATTACAGAACAGATATTAAAGGAGGGTATTTTGGCTTTGCCAAGTGTTCTGATCCAAGCCCGAAGAGTGTTTTGTGCTGAAATCAGCAATAAAATCCCAATTTACTGATTGAGATATATGCTGTGTGCATTCCTACATCATCATGGAGCTTCACTTTTCCTGACATCCCTGCTATACATTACAGTAACCTCCAGGTTAAAAATGACTACAACAGCAATGTTGCCAGTTTCAGTTAATCTCTGAAGAGTGTTGTGCAATTAAAAAAAAGGTAATTAAATCTATAAATCTTCTTCATGCTGTAGTGTTGTAAATACATTCAGAGTTAGAAATTTACTAAGACCATGCAGTATTTGTACAAATTTCAGTTATCGTGCATTGTCCCAAAGGAGACAGATTTAGCAGAATTAAGAAAAAAGGTGCAGGAACTGAATTTAGATGCAGATGAATTAGGGAATCTATTTTAGTGAGAGATAAAGTTTAGCAAAACACAAGCATGTTATATCAGGAGAGCACTTAAAACATGAGCTTAATTTTAAGTACATGAGTAGTCCCAGAGCTGAGCATGTGATTAAAGATTTAATTCAGCAGTCCATCTCTATTCAGCATAGGACTTAGACATGTGCTTAACTCGAAACACATCTTTAAATCCCATTGCACTCAAAGGGATTAAAGTACGTGTTTATAGTTAGACACCTGCTGAAGTCCTGTGCTTAACTTAAGTATGTACTTGAGTAGGTTGCCAGATCAGGGATGGAGTATCAGCATTTTGAATTAGTTAACTGAGTGACATCTACTCTATTTTACAGTATACTGGCATCCCTCAGTAGATTAATGGCACTGTCGCTCTTTACAGAGCATGGTGTATATGCTGATGAGTTCTTTGATGACTGCTGAGTCCGATGCATGAGTGAAAGTCCAGTCCACAGGTAGGGCACACCTATGCACTAGCAATGATCTGAATCCAAGCAACAGATTCTTTCCTCCTCTGTCCCTGGTCATCACAAAAGTTTGATCCAGTCTGCCTTGCTCCATCTACAAGCTGACTCCAGCAAACAGAGCAGCATTCTGCATTCCTTTTTCCAATCATCCAATTATTGTTCTAGGCTCTGTCTTGCAAAAGATCAAAGTTCTTGGATGCTTTGCTGATTCTACTAGTGAGCTCAGCATCAAGATCTACACTGCTGGTAACAGTCGAACCAAAGTAGCAAAATTGGTAAATAACATCCAGATGAATAGCATCTAAGGTGATATCTGGAACTGGTTCTGAAGAGCCTTGGTGCTTGATATCCTTCTTCAAGCTTATTGGTAGCCCAAAGATTTTGTATGACTCAGAGAACTTGGTAATAAGATGTTGTAGGGCATAAACACTGTGAGCCACAAGGGTGGCATCATCTGCAAACAGGTCCCTTATGATGATCTCCTTCACCTTCATCTTAGCTGTGAACCTTGCAATGTTAAACAACCTCGATCATGTCTGGTGCTAAGATAGACACCCTCTTGAACATCACGGAATGCATGTGGAAGCAGGAAAGAAAAGTAAATATTAAACAATGTAGAAGCCTGTATGCTACCCTGCTTCATTCCATTATTGATGTTAAACGAGTCAGACTTTTGGTTTTCATACAGTACAGTTGTCTTCATGCCATTGTGTAGGGATTTCATTATGTAAGCTTCTTCAGAACACTGTAAAGCCCTGACCAACTAACCATGTTAAAGGCTTTTGTTAAATCTATAAAAGCCATGTACAGTGGAATACGCTTCTCTCTGCACTTTTCTTGCAGTTGTCTTACAGAGAAGACCATGTCCATGGTGGACCTTCCCAAACTGAAGTCACACTGGCTCTCAGGAGAGATTCTCTCAGCTAAAGTTTGAAGTCTAGATAAAAGAATACGGCTTAAGATTTTCCCCACAATGTTAAGAAGAGATATACCTCTGTGGTTATTACAATCACTTCTGGCTCCTTAAATTTTATAGAGTTGGATGAAATGAGCACCCTTAAAATCTTGCAGAACAGTTTCTTCCTTCCAATCGAGTAGCAGTACCTTGTGCAATCTTTGCAGCAAGTCTTTGTTTGCACATTTATAGATTTCAGCAGGTAAACAGTCAGATCCTGAAGCTTTGTGGTTGGGAATCTTTTTGATGCTTTATTCAAAGTTCCTCTAGAGTAGGTTTGGCATCCAGCAAAGTCATAACTTCAAACTCAGGCAATGCCGCTAACACACGGTGGTCTGCTACAGACTCCCTTGAGTATATCATTCCATAATGCTCAATCCACCTCTCCAGTTGCTTTCCTTTATCAGCTATGATATTGCCATCCAGATCTTACAGCGGAGCTGTCTTGTTCTTTATCGGACTAATGGCCTTTCTAATGCCCTCATATAACCATCTACTGTCACCTGCGTCAGCCGCCTGTTGGATGCTGTCACAGAGACCCAGCCAAAATTCTTGAGCACACCTCCTGGAAACTATTTGAACAAGCTTACGAGCTTCTTTTAGGTTGTTGTGCGAATCAGTAGTAGGAGTAGACTTGTAGGTGATCAGGGCAGATCTTTTCCTCTCAACAGTATCTCCAAATGGTCTACGAACCAGTTGACTTAGTATTCTTTCCAAAGCTCTTGACTGCCACATTGTACATATTTGTCTTCAGAACTTTCCATGCATCTGAAGCAGTTTCAGTAGATACTCTATTGGAAAACCTCTCTTTGGACCACTAAGTCAAACCCGTATCAATAAAACTTGCTATTTTCACCTTGACGTAGTGTAAGTTGTATGGCCCCTGTTAAAAGGTACTGTTTAGCCAGAGGTCTCATACTGTGGTATCTGATGTAATGTAGTTTGCTTTACTGGTCATAGGGAAATCCCAAGGAAGAGGAAGAGGCTGTGGGTGCATCTGCCAGCTGAGGCTTAGGTCGTGGTGGGATTTAAAGCAAAAGAATCAGTACAGAGGATGTGTGCAGGTTACAGGCTACACAGAATTGGTCCCTGTGGGAGGGAGAGAGCAGGAACAGGCTCTGGGCTGGGGTGGAGAGAGGGAAGAATCATGGAACAGCATGTGTTTGCATTAAGAGAGCCACGGCAGCGCAGAATCCCCACTGACCCTCTTGTCTCAACAAGAACAAGTTATGGGGACAACCAATAAGCAACCTGTCATGGCTGATGAGCTGGGTAACTCACTGTTCTGCTTCTAGCTCTGTAGAGCATGAGAAAGGAGGAGCTAGAGACAGAACAAAGCAGAGAGAGTCACTCTCCGAACAAACACAAGAAGATGGGGCACACAAAAACAAAAGAGAAGTTTATGGGGAAAGAGGGGGGAAATATCCAGAGCTGGGGAAAGGGAACTTAAATTTAAATGGTCACAGATTCTTTGAACAGCGTAGCAAGGTATTTCACTGGCACACAAGAGGGCCCGTTCAGGGATCATAAAGCAGCAAGGAGCGGACAGCACCCGAGGCCTGGGAGTTCCAGGAAAAGGAACGTTGAACTGAGAAGGTCCTGCTCCCAACCAGATACTATCAGAACGAGAATGGAAAGGCAGAGCAGCTAGGCTGATAAGTAACTGTCTCAGAGGAACAGAGCGGGAAAAAGGTTCACTCAATCCTCTAGTCATTCATCATTTTATGGCCTGATTTTCAAAGGTGCTGAGCACCCTCAGCTCCCTCTGAAGTGAGTGTGCGGTGCAGCATCTTTTGAAAATCATGATTCTGCATAGATAGAGCCCTGTGCCCATGTGGAGCTTACTACAGAATAGTGGGCTAGGCAAACAACTGCTAGACACTCACTCTCTCTATTTTTTTTAAATACAGGCTGTCTGATTAGGAGCTGTACCAGAGATCACTGTGGTTCCCTCAGTGTGTTGGGAAAAGAAACGTGGTAAACTACACTAATTCTTCTCTTTGAACTCGTGATCATTCTGCAAAAGGTTATGGGCCTGATCTACAGCTGATGTACACTGGTGTATCTCCATTGAATTCAGGATGAGTAGGAAGGATAGTCTCGTTTGCTGAGCAATAGACTGGGACTCAGGAGACCTGGGTCCTATTCCTGGCTCAGCGAATCACTATATCTCCCCAGTTCTTCAGATTCCTTTCTGTAAAGTGGGGCTAATACTTCTCTACCTCCCAGGGTCTTGATAAAATCCACTAGTTACTGTGGTCTGCTATGAGGACCAAGTTAGTACCTAAATACACAACTGAAAATCTTGCTCCTTGTATTCTAAATTCCCAGAAGTCATGGCACCACATAGCATTATAATTAATTAATTCCATAATCTAGATTCTCCATAACAGTTAAGATATCCGCCTGTCTAAATATATTTTAACAACTCACTGCACTTAGGATTTCATATATCAGTTATAAAATTTTATATTAGCTAAAATTGCTTTTTATTGATAACATATGCGATTAAATGACATATGAAGAACAGTAAGTCCATCACTGTATATTTCTTGATATTTATAGCTCTCCAGTTATTTCCAAAAGCAACCCGTTTTCCCACAGGTCTTGGAAAGATGAAGTCCATCCCCCACATATTTACCAACACCAGCTCACACATTAACTCCTAGTATGATGGTTCTTCATCACACCTTTCTCACTAAATTTCCATAAAACATCACACTAACCAGTGAAATGTAAGGATGTGCTCTGCTCAGTTGATGTTATGTTGCATACATCAGCTTTTGGCAACATTTTATAATTAGTGGCATATTAGTTTTATTATATTTTCTTTGGTATCTATAGTAATAAACATCAAAAAGCTGCTCTCTGGTTAATTAAAAGTCCCAGGCCAGATCCTCAGATGTATAAATTGGTGTGACTCCATTGCTCATTTACACCAGCTCAGGATCTGGCTCATAGGCCAATTCTGCTAAAATGCAATTCTGAGTGAAGATAGTGAGATAGATCTCACTGGGGACAGAACCGGACCCGTACATTTAAAAAATAAATTCTGTTAGCTGTATTTCAGTTTATACTTCAGATTATTACCACTGAAATTTTAAAATCTAATTTACTTTTTACCAGCCATGCTGCTTGCTTTTTTATATCTCATGCAGGTTGTACAATGAAAATCTATTAGCCCCAAACACCAGCACAAATTGTTGTGCTTTGGTTGCAAACTGCGGAAGAATGTGATAGATAAGTACACTGTGGTTACAACTTTTAAAAAAAACAACAACAACAGTGTATTTGGTTTTCAGAATGCATGTAGGATTGGACAAGAATCAAAATAGATGTGGGTGAAAATTTTACAGCCTGAACTCATCTATGCAAGCACCCAGGTGGAATAAAGCCAAACTCTGCTCTCGGTCACACCAGTGTAAATCCAGAGCCATCTCCACTAACTTCAGCGAAGTTATTCCGGATTTATACTGATGTAGCAGGATTTAATTTAGCCAGTAATAAGCAATTGGAATTCTATTGTAAACTGACAATGAAATTCACTTAAACGTACCCTAGGTAGGATCAGCTTCCCTAAGCCACACATGGAAGAGACACTCCACAGAGAGACGCGCCCCCTTCGGAGGCACATCCTCCTTCCCCACCCAAACCCTAATCTAAGGTCCATGTGGAGGAGGGGGTGAAGACCAGGCAACTTGCGGGCAGGAGTGCATAGGCCAGGAGGGGCCAGAGAGGATGCACATCACAAAATTCCCTCTCCTCACCACGTAATTTAGGCACAGGAGAACCATGGCA
The DNA here is from genome assembly GCF_028017835.1 of Emys orbicularis. Taxonomy (NCBI): domain Eukaryota; kingdom Metazoa; phylum Chordata; order Testudines; family Emydidae; genus Emys; species Emys orbicularis. Next base: position 61,997,613 of record NC_088691.1, read on the forward strand.
GAGGGACACCTTGGTAGCACAGCTCCTTTGTAGCTGCACTGACAGGTGGCTGGAAGGCTGGAGCCAATGTGGAGGCACAGGGCCTATGTGCAGATGGACCTAGCCTTGATCTAATCCCTGAAAATTCACCAGAAGCCCACTGCCTAATCCACTGAGAGAGGAATGGGTATGCCAAATTCTTTCTTCCACTACAGAATAGGGGAATAACTCTGCATCATGGAAATTCCCTCCCTCTCCCATCCCTTCCCCCCTCCCCCAGCCCCAGCCCCATCCCATCCCATGGATGATCCATCCCAATATCAATAGTCCTTAAAGACCTGGAGCAAACAGACTCCTATAGGGTAATGTGCTGAAGTCACCCAGTTTTTACTCTGGCAAAGCTCCCATTGTTTACAGTAAGAGTTTGCCAAATTAAAGACTGAGTCAATACTGAGTAATGACATCAGGACTGGCCTGCAAGAAATACTGTCAGGCTTCAACTGGAAAGCACTACAGGGACCAATTATTCCCTCAAATATATCTACGCAACTACCAGGAAAGCTAGAGCCAGCGCTAGGCCTAAGCAGACTAAGCAATTGCTTAGGCCCCCAAGCAGCTCAAGTGGGCCCCTTATTTGCTTTTTATTATGTGTTGTGGGGGGGAGCCCCAAAAAGATTCCTGTTTAGGGCCCCCAATGGACTAGCACCGCCTCTGAGGAAAGCCTAGGGCTGTTGTGGGTGGATATCAAAGGACATAATTGGGTTTAAACACTCCCGCATGAGAAACAGTTAGTGCAAACTATGAGGAATAAGGTTTATTTCAATGCATTTAGAGATATGTTTCACATAGGGTTACCTCCTTTTATTGTTTAGATTAGCAGAGTGAGCCATCGTGAGAGCCTGCATTTCAGACGCGTCCTTTGCTTGCACTATATTATCTGGTGAAGGTTTTGCTTCTCTTTCTTGGGGCTGGCCACACACTTTGTCAACCTGTAACAAAGAAGGGGAAAAAACAAATGTAATTCGGTTGTTTGAAGTAAAAAGAAGATTATAAATAGCACAGAAGCAAGTTTGTCCCTTTTGGCTGACGTGGTGTATAAGGGAATCTGTGCACCACACCACAAGAGGCTGTCCGGGGCAGAGTAAGGATGGATCCTTGCTTTCTTGGGATCAAACCCCTGCACTAGAGTGTTAATGTCAACAGCATGGCATAGATGATTGCTACCAACAATTTACCAGCTATTAGGACATCATGCAGTGTCCCAACTGTGTCACACCTGGAGATGGACTCCAAGAGTGAGCCTCAATCCCCTCTTCCCACGTCACAATTTCACTTTACTTGGTGACCAACCTGAAGTGCAATGTGTATGGACAGCGGGCATAAGGAAGCTGCCTAGCAGGAACTACACATTGGTGTAGGGCCTTTCCAAAGGACAGGGGCTGAAGAAAGTATTTCCACACCCACTTGTGTTTACCTGGCAATCTGGCCAGTAGGTATAGGGTATATGGAGTAAGGTGGATCTCTGGCCTTTATCTGGAGGCTCAGACCCCTATTTGGAGGGTGAATAGGCTAGTTACAGAAGCTTTTCTAGCCTGTATCAGGAGGGTGGATGGGGTAAAATTGGGGTCTTCAGACCTTACTGGGCTTTAAAACGTAAGGTGCAAAATTATGTAGGCTCTAGTCTGTAGCAGAAGAATGGGTGGAGGGAGGGTTGTGCGTCTGGCCTGTATGAGATAGTAAGAAGTGTATTGGTGTCTGTGTTCAGAACTGCTGGTTGAACTGGGGGAGGATTGAGCCTCTAGCCCATACACGGGTGTTGTTTACAGTCAAGACACAGGAAGTAGGTGGGTCTAGCGATGCCTGTGGCCCACAAAGAAAATGCAACTGGCATAGGGTGAGATACAGGGGTCAGAGTTAAGGATGGTAATGAATCTTCAATGAATTTCCTGACTTTTAAACATTTTGTTTCTTTAAACTGCTGCACAGTGTTCTGTTAACATAATTTTTAAGGGTGATATTTCCAATAGTAACTCAGTCTTAACTAAGGTTTGTCTGGGATTTATGGACAAATTTCCAAATTTGGCTACCTACAGTTAGACACCTAAATCCACATTTAGAGACTTAAGTAAAGGCAGCCTGACTTTTAGTGAGCCCTCACAGCTGCCACAGGTTCTCAGTTCAGTGCCTAGGCTCTATTGGGCACTCGAGTTTCAAAGTTTTAGTCTGCATATATTTTTTTATCCCTAGATTATTCCCTCCTAATTAAAATAGCCAACATCTGAATTTGACCCAAATTAAACTGCTTATTGTAAACTAGCTTCTTCCAGGAAGGAAGACTGTGTTGGAATTGGAAGCTATCACTTTAAGAGTGTGGAAGGGGAAGCAGGGGCAGATACTAGTCCTGCTTGCAAAGTGTGGTGCATACAAGCAGAGTCAGTCTGAAGAGAGCCAATTAAAGGAAGGTGGAGTGAGTTGTTTCTCTCTGCCTTAGGGAGCAGCCTGTTTTCTCCCTCTCTTTGGGGGTTCTTGTGCATTATTGTTCTGATTTCTAAGGAAAAAAGCAGTGTTACATTGTAGCCTTCCAGCAAGAATATTTCTGTTTTTTAACTAACTTCTCTGTGTATATGCTGTGAACACAACACCATTGTATGCTGGGGGTATCACAGCAGGACTAAACAAGTAGGAATCAGCAGGAGCAAATCTCTGTCGATAAAAATCAGTGAACGTTTCCATAAGCAAAATAACCTTGGGGAATCACTCAGTTCCCAGGCCGACCCATAAACATTCACCTCTGCTCTTTTTCCAGCAGCCCTTCCCAGGAGGATTTTCCAAGGGGAAGGGAAAGTGAAGTTGGTGTTAACTCCTTGTGTACTGGAGTCCAAGTACTGCCCCTACATGTTATCACACTAATATACCTCAATACCGTAGTACAGATAACTAGTAATAATAGAGCAACAGCCCTCACTTTATAAGGTGAAAATTAGCATCTTTCAATATTTATTTATTTATTTCTACATTAAAAACTTTAAAAATACATGAAAAGCAATACAGAAAAATCCATCATCCAGCATAACATTTAATTTGGTATTGGGGGCCACTGCCTCTGTCTCCTTGCTTATGCCATTAATTCTTGCTGTACAGTGCATTCTGCTGCCCTTATAAAAACCCTACTGAGACATGTCTGTCTTTCTGCCACCTGCTGAGCATTCCTGAACATGGATGACTTCAAATATTCTCTCTTTCATCTCTTCATCCCAGTGAGCTATGTCTCTCTCTCTCCTCAGCACAGGTGCAGAACAGATAAATCCACCTCCGTTTGCTCACTCCAGGAAAGTTACTGCTACGTAAGCCGAAGGGACACTTTCAACTGAGAAGTAGGCACACTGAAGATATTGAAAATGAACACTTGAGAGGCCACATGCAAGATGCTGACCAACAGTTACTGCCTGTTCCAATGTAATGTACTGCAGTGAATCTGTATTACGGCAATCTGATTTAAATGCATTGGATTAATCCTAACATTTCACATGGCAGCGGGAGGTGGAGCCATGCACCTGGCTCAGCAGTGGCTTATGCTTTGGCCTCACCGCATGTGGGGCATAGCTTTAAATATGCTCAAGGCAGAGCTTTGTGAATGAAATATTTTATTTCAGTCTCTTCCAAACCTTTGAGAGAGCAAAAAATTAAAACCACATAATTGGAAGCATAAACCAAAAATCCCATTGAAACCTATAGGAGACTGGGCAGATGGGTGTAAAAGCAGCTAAGTCACATTCTGGCAAAGTGTTTCTTGCATCCTTTGCTCTGTACCTCAGGTCTCACACACTGCAAAATTCCAACGTCCCCTACTGCAAACACCTCTCTAACTACACTACATCAGAAGAGCTAGGAGCCACTGCCTTTAAAAATTAGACCTGCCAAATCAAGTCTCTGACTGTGGATTAGTTTTAAGGAAGTTCTTAACTAATGAGCAGAATTCATGGGAAAACTCAAACCTTTCCCCTATGAAATTTCAGTTGGGAAAAAAAAATCTTTCTTTGAGGTCTTTTGGTTTGCCCCTGAGAAGTTTCAAACCCATACAAGACCTTGTTTGTGAATCGACATTTCGAGAAACAAAACAAAATAATTCACTTTGTTTTTACTTAAAACATTTCTATTTCAAAAAATCAAAATGACTCGCAAGAGTTGGCAACACTTACAATAAAAACCAATCATCAGTAAGGCTGGAGAATAAAGCAAGCTTGGGATTTTGCAAAACTAATTTTTCAGTTACCTCAGATATTTCTAAAATAATCTCATAGTCAACACAGACTATTAACAACCTAGTCTTTCAAAATTTACTTCTTTAAATTTCCAGACCTCGGCATTAAGCCTGCCAAACTTCAGTTACTAATAGACGAAAAGTTATGTCTCTTTGTCACCTATGATAGTGCTAAACCCTTCCTATTGTCTCATTTTAATAATAATAAAAATAAAAACTGAACCCTATTTTGTAAAGGTGAAGAACTACATTGAGAAGCTGGTATTCCTGATAAGTTGTTGCCACCTGAATATCAATAACCTTTTATGATGCCATATATTTTTCTTGGGCTTTTTGCTTTAAACGGCAAGGACTGTTAAATCCTAGTTTCTCTGATAAATATTAGCTAAGTTTTGATCTGTCTCTCTTGCGTTTTCTTTTGTGGATTTCCTTAGCACAGAAACATATACTCATGTACATGAAGGATTACTTGACCGCTGCCATTTGTCCTTTATAAGAGTGATTATTTACAATTATTGCAAAGGCTTAACAAAAATAAATTGAAAAAATGTCATTCAAAATCCTTTGAACTCTCTCAGCTTGAGCAACCTTAAAAAATTAGGTCATATTTAATATACTTAATAAATATAATCAAACAAGGAGAAAATGTCATGCCCTTCTAGACTTGGAGGGAACATTATTTCCCTAAATCAGGAGACCTTTCCCATTTCAGAACACAATGTTCTCTGATTCCACAGAGGGAAGCTTTGAAATTTTAAAATACGAGATTTTCATGTGGTTAGTACTGGAGTTACTATTAAAGCCCCTGTGTTCCTTCAAACAGCTTTCTGCCTTTAGCTGTAGCCACGCAGCCCCAGTGAAATCAAGTCCAACATCTGCCCTGACAAACTTCACAATCCCAGTGACTTCCAGGGGGTTGCCCAGGTGTAAACAAGAGCACAGTTTTGACTAGTATGGTCACATGGTGATAAGGGTAGAGTTACTCTTTTCATGCTGGGCTCAAGACCATTCAGCTGTTTTTTTTTCCACCTAAACCTTGCCTTGCATGTCTTGCCCACACCCAATCACTATATCCATCTATCTCTCTGCTACTCCGATGGTGCCTGACACAGAATCCTAAACTTGTCTCAGAAACAACAGGGAGTGCCCCACCCCTCATGTGCTAACAATTCATAAAGACATTCAGCTTTAGCTGAATTGCAGGTTAAAATATTATTCTCCCTTCAAAAGCGATGTGTGAGATCAGTTTTGACGTTAGGTAAGCTACAGCCAAATCCTGCAAGTCCTTACTCATTATGACTTCTCAGGAACAGGACATTGTGGACAGATCAGCTAATGAAAACCACCACTCAATGTGAAGGAGAGATACAAAAAAATTAAAAAGCAAACAAAATGTAGGGTGGATAAGGAATAGAATAGAAAATAATATTGAAAATTACAATGGTTTATATAAATTATTGGTATGTTTTTCATAAGTAAATCTCAAAGCACTCTACAAAGGAGGTTGGTATCATTATCCCCATTTTACAGATGGCAAAACTGAGGCACAGGGGAGCGGTGACATGTCGTAACTAAATGCATAAATTAATTGTGAACTCATTGCCACTAGATAGCATTGAGGTCAAGAGTTTAGTACTAAAAAGCATTATACATTTATATGGATTATGAGAATATCTGCTGTTATATTAGATAGGATTTTTTTAAAATAAGGGATAGAAACCAATATGCTCCAAGGCATAAGCCAGCAGAAGCAACTTCCCCCTCTGGCAAATTATTCAATAATAGTCCACTATAGAATTTCTTGCAATTTTTTTGTAACATCTGGTACTGGCCACTAGGATATTGGACTAGATGGATCACAGGTCTGATCAATTATGGCAATTCCTATATTCCTATGCAATATGGTCATTTACCTCTATGGGAACAAGATTTAGTCCACAGTTTGTATGAGGAAATTAATTAAATTAAATTAAATGACTGCATTTCTATAACAAAAGCTCATTCAGTAAAGGAACTGCCAGCTCCCCTGAAGGGTAACTGCTGATCTGGAGGTAATAACGTAATTGTTATTATTATATCTCTCAGGAAGCAGCAGAGTCCTGTAGCTATGGCAATGGGCTGGGAGTCAGAAGCTCTGGGTTCCATTCCCACCTGTGTTACTGACCAATTATGTGACCTTGGGCATGTCAATCTCTCTGCCTTGTTTATTTAGCGTGTAAACTCTTTGGGGCAGAGACAGCCTCTTACTATGTGTCTGTGCAATGCCTTGCAAAACCTCTGTTGGGGCCTCTGGGTGCTATTGTAATAGAAATACATAATAGTAACAACTGTAACAAAGTTCTTAACATTTTTCATCCCGAGTTTCACTGTGGAAAAAAATTGAAGTAAAAATGAAAACTACTTTTTCCCTATCATCTAGCTTTTTTTCTATTTTGCAAAGATTTAAACAGCACAGAAGCAGACATTTAAAATTCAACAGAGCAAATGTGCCATTTAAATTTGATCCATTATAAACAAGCCATTAAAAACAATCGGTCCATTTTTGAAAAAAAAAAAAAGCATATCTATAGATTTTACAGGGGAGAATTTGGCTGTTAATGTATATGTTAACTGTGGGATTATTTTAATTATTAATTATTTGCATTGTGGTAGTGTCTAGAGGCTGCAGTCAGGGATCAGGGCCCCATTGCGCTAGGTGCTGTACAAGCAAACAACAAAGTCCCTCCACTGAAGAGCTTACAATCTAATTTTAAGAGAAGAAATAACTGGTGGATACAATAAACAGATGGGGGAAATCAAGACAAAAGAGATGATTATGCTCTTGAAACAGTCCTTTGTACATAAGAACATAAGATGGCCATACTGGGTCAGACCAAAGGTCCATCCAGCCCAGTATCCTGTCTACCAACAGTGACCAATGCCAGGTGCCCCAGAGGGAGTGAACCTAATAGGTAATGATCAAGTGATCTCTCTCCTGCCATCCATCTCCACCCTCTGACAAACAGAGGCTAGGGACACCATTCCTTACCCATCCTGGGTAATAGCCATTAATGGACTTAACCACCATGAATTTATCTAGTTTTAAACCCTGTTATAGTCCTAGCCTTCATAACCTCCTCAGGAAATAGCAACAGAGGGTCCTGTGGCACCTTTAAGACTAACAGAAGTATTGGGAGCATAAGCTTTCGTGGGTAAGAACCGCACTTATTCAGATGCAAGTAATGGAAATCTCCAGAGGCAGGTATAAATCAGTATGGAGATAACGAGGTTAGTTCAATCAGGGAGGGTGAGGTGCTCTGCTAGCAGTTGAGGTGTGAACACCAAGGGAGGAGAAACTGCTTCTGTAGTTGGATAGCCATTCACAGTCTTTGTTTAATCCTGATCTGATGGTGTCAAATTTGCAAATGAACTGGAGCTCAGCAGTTTCTCTTTGGAGTCTGGTCCTGAAGTTTTTTTGCTGTAAGATGGCTACCTTTACATCTGCTATTGTGTGGCCACGGAGGTTGAAGTGTTCTCCTACAGGTTTTTGTATATTGCCATTCCTGATATCTGACTTGTGTCCATTTATCCTCTTGCGTAGTGACTGTCCAGTTTGGCCAATGTACATAGCAGAGGGGCATTGCTGGCATATGATGGCATATATAACATTGGTGGACATGCAGGTGAATGAGCCGGTGATGTTGTAGCTGATCTGGTTAGGTCCTGTGATGGTGTTGCTGGTGTAGATATGTGGGCAGAGTTGGCATCGAGGTTTGTTGCATGGGTTGGTTCCTGAGTTAGAGTTGTTATGGTGCGGTGCGTGGTTGCTGGTGAGAATATGCTTAAGGTTGGCGGGTTGTCTGTGGGCGAGGACTGGCCTGCCTCCCAAGGTCTGTGAAAGTGAGGGATCATTGTCCAGGATGGGTTGTAGATCACTGATGATGCGTTGGAGAGGTTTAAGCTGAGGACTGTAGGTGATGGCCAGTGGAGTTCTGTTGGTTTCTTTTTGGGGCCTGTCTTGTAGCAGGAGGCTTCTGGGTACACGTCTGGCTCTGTTGATTTGTTTCTTTATTTCCTTGTGTGGGTATCGTAGTTTTGAGAATGCTTAGTGAAGATCTTGTAGGTGTTGGTCTCTGTCTGAGGGGTTGGAGCAGATGCAATTGTACCTCAGTGCTTGGCTGTAGACGATGGATCGTGTGGTGTGTCTGGGGTGGAAGCGTAGCGGAGGTGCTGTTGTCATCATGAACAGGTCTGACTACCAGAAGGAGGCTGCCAGACAACTCTCCAATACCAAATTCTACAGGCCACTTTCCTCAGATCCCACTGAGGAATACACTAAGAAATTGCACCATCTACTCAGGACACTCCCTACACTAACACAGGAACAAATCAACATACCCTTAGAGCCCCGACCGGGGTTATTCTATCTACTACCCAAGATCCACAAACCTGGAAATCCTGGACGCCCCATCATCTCGGGCATTGGCACTCTCACTGAAGGACTGTCTGGATATGTGGACTCCCTACTCAGACCCTACGCCACCAGCACTCCCAGCTATCTCCGTGACACCACAGATTTCCTGAGAAAACTACAATGCATTGGTGACCTCCCAGAAAACACCATCCTACCCACCATGTATGTAGAGGCTCTCTACACAAACATCCCACACACAGATGGAATACAAGCTGTCAGGAACAGTATCCCTGATGATGACACAGCACAACTTATTGCTGAGCTCTGTGACTTTATCCTCACGCACAATTATTTCAAATTTGGTGACAATATATACCTCCAGACCAGTGGCACCGCTATGGGCACCCGCATGGCCCCACAATATGCCAAGATTTTTATGGCTGACCTGGAACAATGCTTCCTCAGCTCTCGTCCACTCACGCCCCTTCTCTACCTACGCTACATTGATGACATCTTCATCATCTGGACCCATGGGAAGGAGACCCTGGAAGAATTCTACCATGATTTCAACAGCTTCCACCCCACCATCAACCTCAGCCTGGACCATAACCTACACGGGAGGTCCACTTCCTAGACACCACCGTACAAATAAGCGATGGCCACGTTAACACCACCCTATACCGAAAACCCACCGACCGCTACGCCTACCTTCATGCCTCCAGCTTCCACCCCAGACACACCACACGATCCATTGTCTACAGCCAAGCTCTGAGGTACAATTGCATCTGCTCCAACCCCTCAGACAGAGACCAACACCTACAAGATCTTCACCAAGCATTCTCAAAACTACGATACCCACACAAGGAAATAAAGAAACAAATCAACAGAGCCAGACGTGTACCCAGAAGCCTCCTGCTACAAGACAGGCCCCAAAAAGAAACCAACAGAACTCCACTGGCCATCACCTACAGTCCTCAGCTTAAACCTCTCCAACGCATCATCAGTGATCTACAACCCATCCTGGACAATGATCCCTCACTTTCACAGACCTTGGGAGGCAGGCCAGTCCTCGCCCACAGACAACCCGCCAACCTTAAGCATATTCTCACCAGCAACCACGCACCGCACCATAACAACTCTAACTCAGGAACCAACCCATGCAACAAACCTCGATGCCAACTCTGCCCACATATCTACACCAGCAACACCATCACAGGACCTAACCAGATCAGCTACAACATCACCGGCTCATTCACCTGCATGTCCACCAATGTTATATATGCCATCATATGCCAGCAATGCCCCTCTGCTATGTACATTGGCCAAACTGGACAGTCACTACGCAAGAGGATAAATGGACACAAGTCAGATATCAGGAATGGCAATATACAAAAACCTGTAGGAGAACACTTCAACCTCCGTGGCCACACAATAGCAGATGTAAAGGTAGCCATCTTACAGCAAAAAAACTTCAGGACCAGACTCCAAAGAGAAACTGCTGAGCTCCAGTTCATTTGCAAATTTGACACCATCAGATCAGGATTAAACAAAGACTGTGAATGGCTATCCAACTACAGAAGCAGTTTCTCCTCCCTTGGTGTTCACACCTCAACTGCTAGCAGAGCACCTCACCCTCCCTGATTGAACTAACCTCGTTATCTCCATACTGATTTATACCTGCCTCTGGAGATTTCCATTACTTGCATCTGAATAAGTGCGGTTCTTACCCACGAAAGCTTATGCTCCCAATACTTCTGTCAGTCTTAAAGGTGCCACAGGACCCTCTGTTGCTTTTTACAGATTCAGACTAACACGGCTACCCCTCTGATCCTCAGGAAATGAGTTCCACAGGTAGACTGTACGCTGTGTGAAGAAGTTGTTCCTTTTATTTGTTTTAAACCTGCTGCCCAATAATTTCATTTGGTGGCCCCTAGTTCTTATATTATGGAAACGAGTACATAACTTTTCCTTATTCACTTTCTCCACACCACTCATGATTTTATATACCTCTATCATATCCCCCCTTTGTCTCCTCTTTTCCAAGCTGAAAAGTCCTAGCCTCTTTAATCTCTCCTCATATGGGATCTGTTCCAAATCCCTAATCATTTTAGTTGCCCTTTTCTGAACTTTTTCTAATGCCAGTATATCTTTTTTGAGATGAGGGGACCACATCTGTATGCAGTATTGAATAGGATTGGTTCTAGCACTGACCCTTGGGGAACACAACTAGTTACCCCTCTCCATTCTGAAAATTTACCATTTATTCCTACCCTTTGTTTCCTGTCTTTTAACCAGTTCTCAATCCATGAAAGGATCTTCCCTCTTATCCCATGACAACTTGATTTACGTAAGAGCCTTTGGTGAGGGACCTTGTCAAAGGCTTTCTAGAAATCTAAGTACACTACATTCACTGGATCCCCCTTATCCACATGTTTGCTGACCCCTTCAAAGAACTCTAATAGATTAGTAAGAGATGATTCTCCTTTACAGAAACCATGTTGACTTTTGCCCAACAATTTGTTCTTCTATATGTCTGACAATTTTATTCTTTACGATTGTTTCAACTAATTTGCCCGGTACCGACGTAAGACTTACCGGTCTGTAATTGCTGGGATCACCTCTAGAGCCCTTTTTAAATATTGGTGTTACATTAGCTATCTTCCAGTCACTGGGTACAGAAGCTGATTTAAAGGACAGGTTACAAACCATAGTTAATAGTTCCACAATTTCACATTTGAGTTCCGCAATTTCACATGATTTCACATGATATTCTTCTATTAATTTCCCTTCCTTCCTAGCAAACAACAAAATACCATTTTACTGAGAGTGCTAACACCAACCAGAGGCTGTTTTAAACCTCGAAATAATTGGATTATTTGATGCTAAATCCTCCCGACTCATACTCATTGAACCCCATTCACTGAAAAGGGCCTGTATGGGTGACAGCAATATTTTGGTACTTATGACGTTACTGCTCTGTACTCAGAGCAACAGAACCACTGACCCTGAGAAAATCCAGAGGCATAAGGTACTTTTCCCATCACCCAAAGTCTCCTCCTGGCTGCTAACACACTGGCTGATTTCTCTTTTGTCAGTAACTTGCTGCTCAGGGAAACCTTTGCCTCAGGCTGTAGCTCCCTGTTTGGTGCTCAGTCCTCTCACTAATGTTTGGCAAATGAGATGTACTGTAAGCTTTTGGGTGTCAGGTGTCTAGGTGTGAAGGCAAAATGTCTTGGGAGGCTGTCACATTCTGGAATGCAATCCAGACCAGTGAGGGACCATTAGGGTTACCATACGTCCGGATTTTCCCAGACATGTCCAGCTTTTTGGGCCTCAAATCCCCGTCCGGGGGGAAATCCCAAAAAGCCGGACATGTCCAGGAAAATAGGGAGATAGGGCCCGGCGGTGTGGGGCCGGGGGCCGGCGCGGTGCTCAGCAGGGGCTGGGGCCGGGGGCGTGGGGTCGGCGCAGTGCTGGGCCGCCCCGGGGACCGGGCCGGGGGCGCGGGCACTTGGCCGGGGGCCGGGACCGGGGTTGGTGCGGTGCTCGGCCGGGGCTGGGGGTGCGGGGCCAGCGCGGTGCTGGGCCGGGGGCGCGGGCACTTGGCCGGGGGCCGGCGCGGGCGCTCAGCCGGGGGCTGGGCCGGGGGCGCGGGCACTTGGCCGGGGCCGGGACCGGGGTCGGCGTGGTGCTCGGCCGGGGCTGGGGCCGGGGGCGCGGGGCCGGCGCGGTGCTGGGCCTGGGGCGCAGGCACTTGGCCGGGGGCCGGGGCCGGGACCGGGGTCGGCGTGGTGCTGGGCCGGGGGCCGGGCCGGGAGCGCGGGCACTTGGCCGGGGGCCGGCGCGGTGCTCGGCCGGGGGTGCGGGCACTTGGCCGGGGGCCGGGGCCCCAGCCGGGCGGGAGACGCCGGGGCCAGAGCCTCTTGGCCTGGGCCGGCCCGCTGCCGAAGGGAGCCGCTCGGCCAGGGGGGCCGGACTGAGCCGCGCCGCGCCGCACCCCGCCCCAGCTTACCTGCTGCCTCCCTGTTTCAGGCTTCCCGCGAACATTTGATTCGTGGGAAGCAGGGGAGGGGGAGGAGCAGGGGGCGGAGCGTTCAGGGGAGGGGGCAGAGTTGGGGCGGGGCTGGGGGCGGAGTTGGGGCAGGGCTGGGGGCGGGGAAGGGGCAGAGTTGGGGCGGGGCCGGGGCCCCCATGGAGTGTCCTCCTTTTTAAAAATTAAAATATGGTAACCCTAGGGACCATGTCACTGTGTGCTCTGTAACCCTGAGTGCCTTCAGTACTTTGCTACTGTGGCTCAGAGCCTGGAGCCAGCAGCCTGCTTGTTACACCCCAACCACATTCTGGGACCCACCAGCCTTGGTTACTACTGGCCAAGTGATCCCAACACACTCCCGGTCCCAAATTGCTCCAAAACCATGATCTCTGCAATGTCCAGCCCTTTCCTGGGCCATTCAGAGGAATAATAAGGTTCGTTTGCTCCTTTAAAGAGTCAGCACCCAGCAGCTTGCCACATTAACTGGAGTTAACAATCACTTTGATTCAAACACAGCACTGGGTTGGTTTAGATTAAAATAAAACAAGTTTATTAACAACAGGAACTAGACTAAGTGATGCCAAGTAAAAGAACTAAAGGTGGAGATGGCTGCAAGCAAATAAAAGTGAAAACATGCATCTAAAAGTCCAAAAATTAATCTAGCAAGGTGCAAGCCTTTAAGATGGTTTCTCTCATCAATCAAACTTTGCCCAGCATGGCCAATTGTCTCTCAGTCAGGACCTACCACCGAAGTACAGGGTGCTGGTTCCCCTTTTCTTCCTAGTCAAAGAAAATTAGGTTTCAGAGTAGCGATTCTTTGCACCTCTCTTCTATAGTCCAGTGAACCTTTAAAATGGATTCTTCTGAAAGTTACACCCCCAAAATAAAGTTCATTCAAGTTGTGAAGAAGGAGACATGGACAGGGCCGGCTCTAGATTTTTTGCCACCCCTAGCAAAAAATGTGCCGCCCCAAGCTCCGAGAGTGCAACTGCCCAAGCAACAAAAAACAAAAAAAAAACAAAAAAAAAAACGGTGTCTGGCCCTGGAATTGTGCTTGCTTTGCTGGTGCTGGTGCCTAGAGCCGGTCCTGGACATGGAGTCTGGCAGTGAAGGAAGTTCCATGATGGTTTCTTCTTCCCTGTGGTTTGCTGAATGCAAATTGATCTGTTCCTGCCCTCTCCAATGTAAATGAAATGCCACTTGATATGTGATTGCTAATCAACTCTGATGAAACGTGGCGGGAGGCATTGGCTTGTCCTTTGTCTGGGAGAAACCTGTTTACCCACTACCCAGGCTTGTCTGGTGAACACATTTTAGTTCTGCATTTCCTTCATATTTGTATGGTTCCTTGGGCGTTTATGATACACACACCATGAAAGAATATTAATGATCAGTGTGTTGTTAGTTTTCCAATGATACCTTACATGATACATATCTGATACAGTTTATGACATTCATGAATTGGGGTACACTGAACTGGTCAGGCCAGCTGAAACAGCAGATGCCAGTGAGCCCCTTGCCCTCTTGCACTGGGATGCTGTTAGGGTCACAGAGATGCCCCAGACTTACAATCCAGGCTCCTTGTCTTCCTCTCAGGGGACTATGTCCCATATATAAAATGGAATCATAATAAATGAGAGCTATTTACAATCTCAAAATACTGGAACATTATCAGTAAATCAAGAAAGCACAACTAAATTCCCTGGCTAAAAATGGGGCAGTAACTTCAGGCAGTCATTTCCTTTAAGGTTATGGGAAGATTAAATGAAAGCAGTGGTTAGTTAGACCTCAACCCTATGACAGATGTGCTAGGAAACTATTAATTACACAGATTCAAGAGAAGAGAAATTAAGAAGGAAGTTGCCTTGTAGGACCCAGTAACAGATTGGGCAAATCTAGCCTATCGAACAATAATTGAGCATTTCCTAAACTGTTTGAATTGGAAAAATAAAAGACAAAGTATTGTTATTATTTCAAGTTCACAAACTGTAAACTAACTTTTGCCTCTCCATTAGCAAAACAGAGCCAAAATAGCCTCTAAGTGATGCTCCTAACTGCATGGGACAGGCTCAGCCAGTCAGGGAATCAGAACCAATAGCACTGTGACCAGTGCTAACTAATCCATCTTGAAACTCAAAAATGTTTTGCAAAAAGCTGCACTGAAATGTTTACAGATATACAGATAATGGGGGGGGGGGGGGGGAAATCAGTCCCCAGTTTAGTTGCAATATTAACCTTGCACAAGAAATTCAAGCTCCATGAACTCCGAAGGAACAGGTTTCAAGTATTTAGAACTTCCCTGTGAATAATTCTTTAATGAACTCTAATGAAAAGTGAAAACTTTAATGAACACTATTACAGCATATATATATTTTAAAAACAGTTTAGCCTGATGAACTTTGAGGTCAAGTTACGTTTCTAGATATCTCTGTGGAAAGCATCATGTAATGAATCTGTCCATCTATCCAAAAAGGTTTAATCTATCTTCCTTTCAGAAAAAAAAGGTCAAGCTTTCAAGCGTGTCTATTTATTGGAAAAGATGAGCACTTCGCAAAGTATGACAGCAAAGTGTAGTTTGCAAATCAGCCATGAAATTGCTTATTCAAAAGTAAATGCCCCGTTAGGGCTTTTTAGGCTTATGTGAATATATATTGTTTTCCTTTGCATGTCTTTTCTATGGCAGAACAGACACATGCTCCATGACATGCTGCCCTTTCATACACAAACAGTGGGTCAGATTCTGCAGTTGCTACTTGAGCAAAATTCCCAACATCTTTCACAGGTATTTTGCTCAAATAAGGAATGCAAAATTTACCCCATAGTGATTTGGGAGAGGATTTAAGGCCAGAATCAGCCACACACTTGAGAATGTGCTTTTGTTTATTTCTATTAAGCAAAGGAGTTAAGTACATGCTTGAATGCAACTGAAGTCCCATTGATTTCAGTGTAAACATATACTGAAAGTGAAGCTCATACTCGTATTCTTCATTGAATAAGTATAGTTTGCTGAATTGGGCCTTAGCATATATTTTGGAAATTTCACATAAAGTCACTGTGACACCTATTTATATGAACATTTAAGAAACCAGCTGTATATTATTCTGCCTTTTCAACAGCAAAACTGTGGACTGGTAAAAGGCACATTCATCTAAACAAAATATTTTTATGGCACTTCATGTAATCTGACAGTCAATTCTTTTTTTCTTCATTTGCTTTTCAAATTGCACATAGATCAGTGTATCAAACAACTTACAAGATATCTGAATGCACACATTTCACTAGTTAGCTTTTCAGCATTTCTTTAGTGATTTAAAAAATCATTGCTATTCAGTAACCCTAACTGATTGATAAATACTTATCTATTATAAAAACAAAACAATATACAAGTACCAGAAGAAGACAATGATTGATTTCTCCCTACTAATACACCGAAGATCACGTACTGATCATTTCTGACAGTCAGTCCTTGTTAGTGGTGACATTTGTGCTTAGATATTGACAACCTTGAAAGGATAAGCCTAATTTTATAATTAATTACAATAATCTAGTAATGAAAGAGAATTCTATTGGGAATCAATCCAAGTGAATCACTTTAAAAGCTCTCCAAAAAATTAGAGAATTCTCTAAAGTTAACATAAGAAGAAATCTATTACAAGATTTCAATTTCATTTGATTTCCTTTTATCACTTTTGAAATTAATTTCATTAAACCAGAAATGTAATGGTACATGGTGTTTTTATTATTCATTTTCATTCTGAAATGAAAACCTTTTAAAAAATATTACTGAAGTTTCTCCTATCATGCCAAACTTAAATATTAATATGATAAAATTCATAAAAGCTTGTTCTTCCAACAGGCCAGTCTAGTAACTGTATTAGAGTAAAATGCTCTCAAGAAAAATTAAATGCATATTGCAGAACAAAGCTAAACATCAGAAACACATGCACATACACATAGGGCTTGTCTGCTTGGAAAGTTATACTGGTATAAAAAGGTATGAATTTAAACCGCTATGGTTATACAGTATAACTCCCCACATGGACAGTCCTAATTTGGTGCCTCTTCCCATTTTAGATTCTGTGACTTTGGAAGGGGTTTAAGTTAAAATGATAAAAGCCACTCTTATTCCAGAATAAAAGTGCCCACACAAGGAAGTTATACCAGTGTAACTATAGTGGTTTAACTACACTGGTATAATTCCCCACATAGATAAGCCTCTGGTTCTGCCACACTTACTCATGTTGCATAGTACCTTAGTTCTCAAGTAGGTCCACTGATTTCAGTGAGACAGACTGTGAACCCCCTCCATCAAATGTGTGATCCCACACCCACGTGATCAGTCCCATTAACTTCAATGGACTAGTCATGGTACTAACTGCCCATCAATGTGAGCAAAGGGTTTCCAATCTAGTCCATGGAAAACAATGGGACCCGCTTGAAGAGTAAGGTACCCCTCAAAAGTGAGTAATTCAGACAGAATGTGGTTCTAAATTTAGGCTCCTTATTACTGATAGAGTATAAGTACACTAAGGATGGTTTCCTGCAATTATGCTGGAGTTAGAGCCCTTTGATACTAATACCTTATTGATTTGACCCAGAGATCACCACTGGGAAGCTGGGCAGTTTATTTACATGCAAGATGTTTTCTGTTATTAAAATACACTTATTTTTCCCCTTCCCTGAGGCTTGTTTTTGGTAGCTCTTTCAATGAGACCTGGAGACTTAAATTCCTGTACTTATCTACAGAACAGCTGCAGCTTGGACAGTACCAGTAAAAGCTTACCCACGTGGTCTGAGAAACACTAATTTGAATGTGAAACCTTTATGGTTGAGTCTTCACTGTTGTTCATTTCTTGGCCTCTCTGGGACCACCAACAAGGGTGCCAATTAGCGACAATGCAATTGTGATTTCTGTGAATCAGATAAGTGGACTGCAGCCACCAACTTCACACATAAACAGTTAACAGTTTATAACAGCTCATTGTGAACCTGATCTGGATTTGACCCAAAGGTGATTTAGAAGCAAAAGTTTCAATATTTGCTTAATTCTCTGCGCAAAACACACCCACACATTGTGGATACCATCAAAGCCTATGCTGATTTGCATTTGGTTATGAGGGTAGACAAGCAATTATTTCACTGGCTGATGCCAATATTGTTACACTGATTAGTCCAAAGATGCCTCTAAATTGATGCATCTTGTCACCACTTTTTAGGTCTGGCATCCAGAACACACTCATGGAATTATTCATTAAGCACCAGCAACATGCTCAGTGCTATACAATACACCTAACTGAAGGCGATAAGCAATGGCACTTGGATCAGGGTTTGCTAGCTCACTCCTTGACTTGCATTACTTTCACTGTCCGCATATTTCTATGTTAATTGTTATCTGCTTTTTTACAACTTGCTATCACCTTCAAGCTTTGAAATTGGTTTAGCTGAATGTATGTCTCTCTCTACACACACTGCACCTAGTGGAGCTTATAATGAGAACTACTGCTCATTCGTTACATTATTGTCACTGTAACAACACTATCACCCTGTACTTTTTCTTGTTTTGTAAAACTATAGATAACTGGAAATGCCTCTGGTGATGTTACACTCCATATTCTGTATGTAAATATGGTTATGATATGAATATGATATAACTAAGATATACTTTATGCAAGATGGGTCTTGTAAGATATCATTGGAAAGGTTATAATTTACTGAATGTGTTTATCTAATTTTTATGCATGTATTATTTTTGTATCTGAAGCTGAGAATTTTGACCATGTATCTCTATTTCAAATGTGCTACATTGGATGAGGCCAAACAATGTTGGTGGCATATTGAAGAAATGCACACAAGCACAAGGATTACCCCAGGAACTATGGGCAATAGAAACCTCTCAGAGATAGCTCTATTCAATGGAAACTGTTGGACCCAGGTCACAGCAAAAATGCTTTCCAGCAAGTGGGGGGAAGATATAAAAGAGGGACACTGATAACATGAGGGGACCTCACTCTCCCTACAACAACACACCTGAGGAACAAAGACTGAACTGTGGGAAGTGATGGTCCCAGGCTGAAAGGATTTTTAGCCTGTGTAAGAAAACCTGGGAAAGCCAAGGCAATTTGTGCCTTAAGAATCCGCCAGCCTGTCTATCACTCAGGTTGAGAATTTTCTAATTTGTATCCTACCTAGCTAGTGTACTAAGCTCAGTTTGCGGCTTTTGTTTATTTACTAAGGTAATCTGCTGTGTTCTGTTTGCTATCCCTTTAACCACTTAAAATCTACCTTTTGTAGTTAATAAACTTATTTTGTTTATCATTAAACCCAGTTTATGTAATTTCTAACGAGGGGGGGACAAGAGGTCGTGCACATCTCTCTTCACATTGAGGAAGAGGGCAGATTTTTATGAGTTTGCGCTGTGCAGATTTTTCTATACAGTGCAAGATGTATTATTTTGAGTTCATCTCCCAAAAGGGGCATGCACGTGAATGCTGGGGGAGTCCTTTCACACAGAGCTGAATTCAGTCTGTGTCTGCAGTGGGGTGTGGCCCTACCTGTGTGTGTGCCGCAAGAGGCTGGAGAGCCTAATTCAGCAAAGCATGGAGAGGGAACCCAGGCTGGTCGAGCAAGAGAGGCTCAGTGAAATCCCAGTGGCATCCCAGAAGGGGGGTGTGGCCCATCACACCTCTCAGAATGGTTTATATAATCTGCAAGGGACTCCCTTCCAGTTTGATTTGAAATGACTATTTGTGTTTCTCAAGATTAAATCACAGGTGCCTCCAGAGAATGAAATCCAATTGTGTATCCCCAATGAAGATATACAATGCAGAGGTTTACAAGGCAATTCCCCATTCCTAACTTTGCCCAGAATCAGATCATCATAAGTCTGTGCTGAATTATACAGCACCATATTCAAAATGTCCATTGTTGACCAAGATTTCACATGGTGTAAATCAGCATTACTCCATGTAAACCATCTATGTCAATTTATCTCAGCTGAGGATCTGGCCCTACATTTAAGGACAACATATCAGATAATGCAGTAAAAAATCTTTGATAATACATTATCTCTATATGGATGCACTGACGCAAATGCATAAACATAGTCCATCCTATGATGTGAATTATGTTGTTATAATACAATTCACTCTATAAATCAACTTACTTGAGCTAAGTGCGGCCAGATCATTTCTCTTAAATAGCCGGACCACAGATTAACGAGATTCCTGGCAGAAGGAAATCTCCCTCAGGATCAACAGAAGAGATGCTAGTCATGTCTACTAGTCAGAGGAAACGGGGACTAAACTCTGATGAGAGGGAGTCTCAAGGAAAAAACTGCCTTCGTCATCCCCAGTGGGGTCAAATGACACCCAGGAAGCCAATACAGTAACCCGTTAAAAGGGTGCTGCAACCTTCGCCACAAAAATCAGATCAAAGCGTCCTACTATAAATGTCCCGAGAGAGGTCTCACCATGTGGTACACAGAAAAAGGCAGACTCTGACCTTTCTTTTGTTTGACATAACCCTTTTACCTTGAGCCAACTGAAGACAGAACAGCACTATTATGAGCACCTACAATCCTCCTGTGATTGCCATATTTGCAAGAGGAATTATACATTGGTCAGCTGATGAGCTCAAATAAAGCACTTTCCAGCTATCACACTGGAAGAGGAAGCAGGGTAGGATTGGTAAACCACAGGATACTGCATGCTTGGCCTATTTTCACATGGGATTTTGTTAATCTATTTAGGCAAAGTTCTGGTCTCCAGATGGTAAGGGAAGGCAAGACACAGCATAACTGGTGGGCTGCCCTTCACAGAGCAGACAATGGAAAAAAAAAAACACCCCAGAACTTTTCACTATGGAAGCAACTTTCTTAACTAAGAAGCAGCTTTCAGGAAAATAAATGGGGGGAATATTCCTCAAGAAGACTAAGGACCAAAACATCTAGCCTAACGTTTCTCCAGCAGGAACTGCCATTCCTGAGCTGTTAACTAATTCAGATAAAGTACAAACTTTTACCTGAAATTCTGACAGAATACAAAGGGCAGCATTATTGAGATTCCAAAATTTTCATCTATCTTTTTAACAAAGTGTTTCTTATTGGCTTTATAGCAGCACAATGCCAGCTCCCTTAGACAAGGAAAACAGTGTATTTCTGCTTACAGGATCCCCTCAGTCACTTGAAACAGTGGCTCTCAACCTTTCCAGACTACTGTACCCCTTTCAGGAGTCTGATTTTTCTTGCATACCCCCAAGTTTCACTTCACTTAAAAACTACTTGCTTACAAAATCAGACCTAAAAATACAAAAATCACAGTACACTATTACTGAAAAATTGCTTATTTTCTCATTTTTACCATATAATTATAAAATAAATTGATTGGAATAAAAATATTATATTTACATTTCAGTGTATAGTATATAGTGCAGTATAAACAAGTAATTGCCGGTGTGAAATTTTAGTTTGTATTGACTTTGCTAGTGCTTTTTATGTAGCCTGTTGCAAAACCAGGCAAATATCTAGATGAGTTGATGTCCCTGCTGGAAGCCCTCTGCATACCCCCAGGGGTATATGCACCCCTGGTTGAGAACCACTGAAAGACACAAAGTACCAATCCCTAAACCCTCTGTTCCACCAGGTGTCATGAACACTGCCTAGTAAAAACAATTTGTGCAGGAGGTAAAGAAGCCATGATATTAAGCTCAAACATCAAATTAGCTGAAATAACCCTAGAACTTTTTGCGGTTGCTAAATAAACATGTCAATAACAACCAGTTCTCAGCTCCCTCAAAGAACATCAGTGTGATCTTCCTCTTTCGTAGAAAACTTAGGATATGTCTACACTACGAGACTAGTTCAATTTTACTTAAATCGAATATGTGGAATCGATATTACAAAGTCGAACGTGTGTATCCACACTAAGGACAGTAATTCGACTTTGTGAGTCCACACTAACGAGGCAAGCGTCGACATTGGAAGCGGTGCACTGTGGGCAGCTATCCCACAGTTCCCGCAGTCCCCGCTGCCCATTGGAATTCTGGGTCGAGCCCCCAATGCCTGCTGGGGAAAAAAATGTGTCGAGGGTGGTTTGGGGTAACTGTCGTCATCCAACCGTCACTCCCGCCTTCCCTCCCTGAAAGCGCCGGCGGGCAATCAGTTCACGCACTTTTCTGGTGAGTGACAGCGCGGACGCCACAGCACTGCGAGCATGGAGCCCGCTGCGACCATCGCTGCAGTTATGGCCGTTGTCAACACCTCGCACCTTATCATCCACCTTTTCCAGAGGCAGATGCTGAGAAATCGGGCGCGGAGGCTACAGCAGTGCGGTGAGGACATGAAATCTGAGAGTGGCAAAGACCTGTCACAAAGCACGGGACCCCGCGCCATGAACATCATGGTGGCAATGGGACATGTTGATGCTGTGCAACGGCGATTCTGGGCCCGGGACACAAGCACGGACTGGTGGGACCGCATAGTGCTGCAGGTCTGGGATGAATCACAGTGGCTGCGAAACTTTCGGATGCGGAAGGGAACTTTCCTGGAACTTTGTGAGCTGCTGTCCCCTGCCTTGAAGTGCAAGGACACCCGGATGCGAGCAGCCCTGACTGTCCAGAAGCGAGTGCCCATAGCCCTCTGGAAGCTTGCAACGCCAGACAGCTACCGGTCAGTCGCGAACCACTTTGGCGTGAGCAAATCTACCGTGGGGGTTGCTGTGATGCAAGTAGCCAATGCAATCGTTGAGCTACTGCTGTCAAAGGTAGTGACCCTTGGAAACGTGCAGGTCATCATAGATGGCTTTGCCGCGATGAGATTCCCAAACTGCGGTGGGGCTATAGATGGAACTCACATCCCTATCCTGGGACCGGACCACCAGGCCAGCCAGTACATTAACAGAAAGGGCTACTTTTCAATGGTGCTGCAAGCACTGGTGGACCATCGGGGACGTTTTACCAACATCAACGTCGGATGGCCGGGCAAGGTTCATGACGCTTGTGTTTTCAGGAACTCTGGTCTGTTTAGACGGCTGCAGGAAGGTATTTACTTCCCGGACCACAAAATAACTCTTGGGGATGTGGAGATGCCTATAGTGATCCTCGGGGACCCAGCCTACCCGCTAATGCCCTGACTCATGAAGCCCTATACAGGCGCCCTGGACACCGAAAAAGAACTCTTCAACTACCGTCTGAGCAAGTGCAGAATGGTGGTGGAGTGTGCTTTTGGACGTCTCAAGGGGAGATGGAGAAGCTTACTGACTCGCTCTGATCTCAGCGAAACCAATATCCCCATTGTTATTGCAGCTTGCTGTGTGCTCCACAATCTCTGTGAGAGCAAGGGGGAGACCTTTATGGCGGGGTGGGAGGTTGAGGCAAATAGCCTGGCTGCTGATTACGCCCAGCCAGACAGCCATGCGATTAGAAGAGCCCAGCGGGACGCGCTGTGCATCCGGGAGGCTTTGAAAGCTAGGTTCCTCAGTGAGCAGGGTAACCTGTGACTATTAACTTTGTTTAAAGAGAAGCTGAACCTGCCCCAGTTTCTTTACCCAGTTTATGTTGGCTATCCTCTCCAGCTACATACCCCGTTCACCCCGCCCCCCCCCTTCCAACACACCTTTAAAAATAAAATAAATGGAACTTTGTTAATGAACACCGTTTTCTTTATTACGGGTTTCGCGGTAAAGTGTTGAAACTGGGACGCAGACTGTGGTGGGGAGCGGGCGTAGTGATGGAAAGGACCGCTGCATAAGATCTCTAACTGCCCTCCCCCGCCACAAACTCACATAGCCCCCCCACACACACAGAACATGAAAACCACCTCCAAGACTGACCAGGGTGCCTAGTGACTGCAATGTGTGTGTGACCTGCTGCTGAACCTGCCCCCCTGTCTGTACCCTGGTAAAGGTGACTGTCCTGTCCAATTACCAACTCCCTTCCCCCCCTTCAAACACACTCTCCTCTAAAAGAACATGATGGAAACAATAATTAACAGAAACATATTTTTTATTAGCAACTACACAGTTAGGGGATGAAACTGGGCCGGGGGCTTGGGTGGGGCGGGAAGGAAAGGACTTATCAAAACTTTGGGAATGAGAGCCGTCTGGTACTTGAGCAGTCTGCAGGGGTGGAGTGACAGTTTTCACGGCCCCCTGCCGCCCCTCCTTCTTGGGACTTTGGGTGAGGGCGGTTAGAGATACACTGCAGCGGGGCTCTGTCCTCCTGCCTCCGGTCCTGCAGAACATCCACAAGGCGCCGGAGCGTGTCCGTTTGCTCCCTCATTAGTCTAAACAGCGTTTGAGTCGCCTGCTGGTCTTCCTGCCGCCACCTCTCCTCCCATTCTATGTGTGATCGATGGATTTGCGACATGTTCTCCCTCCACTGGGTCTGCTGGGCCGCCTCGGCTCAGGAGCAGCCCATAAGTTCTGAGAACATGTCGTCCCGTGTCCTTTTCTTTCTCCGCCTAATCTGCGCCAGCCTCTGGGAGGGGGATGCCAGGGTAGGTCAGGAGACAGTCGCAGCTGTGGGATGGGAAAAAGGGAGTGAATTCCTCACAAAGATAATTTTTTGTGAACAATGAACATAGTCTTTCTCTGTGAACAAGACCATGCACAGCACCTATCACATGCACACTCAGGACAAGGTCGAATTTTCGGCCTTCGCATTCAGTGCCTGGGGTCTTGCAGTGGAGATCAGACAAGTGGGGCAGGACAGCGGAATTCGGGTAGCAGGCTGACATGGTAAGCCGTAGACTTTTGGCTGCTTAAAACTTAAATTATAGCAGTGCCCTCCTTTTACGTTCAAAGCAATGCTCCAAGCGTTGGCCAGTTCCTGCTGCCGGCAATCCGGCAAGCATGAACTCTGCCCCTGTCCCACCCCCTCACGGCTGTCCCCGGGAAAGATCCCTGTATGCTGCCCCTCTCCTGCCTCCACCGTGTGGCTGTAAAACGCCGGTTACAGTTCTGTAATGGAACAGGCAAGCAGTCCCAACAGTAACATTCCCCTAATTCTAAGCAGGTCACCATGAGCGACATCACTCTGCTGAGGATTTCTGGGACAGAGAAAGACCGTATGCTGCGTGAAAGCCAGCAAAAACCAGGGCCATATGCCACCATGCTCTGCAAGGCAATGATCCCAGAGTACTTGATGATAGCCTGGCGTGGAAAAGTTTCCTACCACGGAGGACACAATAAGGCTGCTCTCCCCAGGAACCTCATGCAAAGGCTTTCCAATTACCTCCAGGAGAGCTTCGTGGAGATGTCCCATGAGGATTTCAGCTCTATCCCCGGACATATAGACCTTCTTTTCCAGTAGCTGCACTGGCAAGGACTAAAACGTTAAGCGCCTAGGGCAAACTAATCATGAAAAACCCATTGTTAATATTGTTAATATTCCTGTTCTGTTCAAAATAAATGTTTACATGTTTTAAACACTTACCGACTGATCCTTCCCCGATTCTGGGTCCTGGTTAACGCCTGGGGACGGTTGGTAGGGGATCTCTGTGAGGGTGATGAAGAGATCCTGGCTGTCGGGGAAATCAGCGTTGTAAGCACTGTCGACTGCCTCGTCCTCCTCATCTCCTTCCTCATCTTCCCCGTCCGCTAACATCTCCGAGGAAGCGGCCGTCGACAATATCCCATCCTCAGAGTCCACGGTCAGTGGTGGGGTAGTGGTGGCGGCCGCACCTAGAATGGAATGCAGTGCCTCGTAGAAACGGCATGTCTGGGGCTGGGATCCAGAGCGTCCGTTTGCCTTTTTGGTCTTCTGGTACCCTTGTCTCAGCTCCTTGATTTTCACGCGGCACGGCGTTGCATCCCGGCTGTATCCTCTCTCTGTCATGGCTTTTGAGATCTTCTCGTAGATATTTGTGTTCCGTCTTTTCGATCGCAGCTCCGAAAGCACGGACTTATCGCCCCACACAGCGATCAGATCCAAGACTTCCCGATCAGTCCATGCTGGGGCCCTCTTTCTATTCTGAGATTGCATGGTCACCTCTGCTGGAGAGCTCTGCATTGTTGCCAGTGCTGATGAGCTCGCCACGATGTCCAAACAGGAAATGAGATTCAAACTGCCCAGACAGGAAAAGGAATTCAAATTTTCCCGGGGCATTTCCTGTGTGGCTGGTCAGAGCATGCAAGCTCAGACTGCTGTCTGAACACAAATTAAGCAATTTTAGGGTAACACTATTAACAGCAGAACTTACTCAAACACTGTCAGAGGTATTATAACAACATACAGCATTAATATGAAGAAGCAGAGCAGCAGCTGAAATACAGGTGGTGATGAATATTCTTACAAGCCATTTCTAAAGTGGTGACAAGATTCAATGTATTCTAAAGCTAATTCTAAGATTCCTCTAGTTTCTCCTAAACAAAATGTACTGTTTCTCTTCCAATGTACTATCCTTTGTGACAGACCCAGACCAGTGGGGTACAGGAGTCTGGTAGAGGGCAAATATACTGGTCACTGGATGAGTAGTTTTCTGTTCCCTGAGTGACCAGAGCAGGGGCTGCACTAGAGTAATCAGGAACCTGCTAGAACCAGTTAAGGCAGGCAGGCTAATTAGGACACCTGGAGCCAATTAAGAAGAAGCTTCTAGAATCAATTAAGGCAGGCTAATCAGGGCACCTGGGTTTTAAAAAGGAGCTCACTTCAGTTTGTGGTGCGAGTGTGAGGAGCTGGGAGCAAGAGGCGCAAGGAGCTGAGAGTGAGAGGATATGCTGCTGGAGGACTGAGGAGCACAAGCGTTATCAGACACCAGGAGGAAGGTCCTGTGGTGAGACTAAGGAAGGTGTTTGGAGGAGGCCATGGGGAAGTAGCCCAGGGAGTTGTAGCTGTCATGCAGCGGTTACAGGAGGCACTATAGACAGCTGCAGTCCACAGGGCCGTGGGCTGGAACCTGGAGTAGAGGGCGGGCCCGGGTTCCCCCCAAACCTCCCAATTGACCTGGACTGTGGGTTCTTCCAGAGGGGAAGGTCTCTGGGCTGTTCCCCAACCCACATGGTGAATCTCTGAGGCAAGAAAATCTGCCAATAAGCACAAGACCCACCAAGATAGAGGAGGAACTTTGTCACACCTTGTATTGGCGACAATGGAGCAAAGAAAGCACTCTTACTTTTTTTACTGCCAGCCTGATCCTACTCCCATTGTTGTCAATGGGAGTTGTGTCATTGACTTCATTAGAAGAGGTTTGGGCCATGGCACAGAAAGTAAAGCCTGACCTCTTTTGGGGGTTAGATCCAAACCCCAATAAAGTAAATGGAAACATTGGCTTTGGATCAGGCTTCTGGTTTCCAAATGTACGTGATCCTGGCAGCTCCCATTCCCAACCGGAAGTCACTAACTCTATATGTGGTGAGAGGATGCCTCTATTTCGGGATTGTTATTGTTTGTTAAATAATCTGGTAAGAACATATGAACAGCCATCCCGAGTATGACAAATGATCCACCTAGCCCTGTATCCAGTCAGGGCTAGCAATTGTGGAAAGATCCATCCCTGTCTTCCCCTCCCAGCTTTGCTGTTGTTTAGGGATCTCTGATAATCTACTTTATCTTGCTTGACCTTCTCTTTAATAGTTGATACACTTGCTAGACAAACGAACGACAAGGATATAATATTGCTGTTAAAACCTGAACTATAGATCAGACCTTTAATTTGTAATAGTGTACCTTTAGACTTTATCATGCAAAAGCTCACCCTGGTAATATATTAAGCAAAAGGCATTTTTGTGTATTTTTCCTACTTTAATTTTAGAAACCCAGGGTTAAAAAAACCAGGCTAACAGAGGTGTCTTGTTAAATTGTCTGCTTCTTGTAAAACTCTGATTGATTGTGTTGGAAGTGCTATAAGGCACTGTTGTTAGTATGGCAAAGTTTGGTGATAGAAGAAAGAAACAGTATGAAAACCAACAGAGCAGGAAACAAGGAAGGAAAATGTTTATTATGGAGCCATAACTGTGGCTCCATAGTTGTGACTGTCAGGTCTATTCCATTCCAAGCTCTATCTCTGACCCATTCTTTGTTAAAACAAAAACAACAAAAGGGTCCACTTCACACCATTGTATCTAGCCAAGAAGTCCTGTCATTATTTCTCAGTCTATAAACCATTTCTTCACTGGTAGCACACTGAGACATTTCTTAAGTCCATTCATGTACTTGTCTGGCCAATTTCTGGTGAAGTTGTGCACAGGGATGGGGGGAAGGGAGACTCTTCCTTTTGACCTGAAAATTCTCATGCTCAGTCAAAAAGCCGAGAAAAACTGTTGTGGAAAATGTGATGCAAATCAGACAGGCTGTTTCAGAGTTAGAGGTTATAAAAAAATTCATGTTGGACGTAAAAATTACATGTATATCTTTGGGAGCAAATCATACCTCAGAAAAATGATTTTAGACCCCAATCCAGCAAAGCACTTGCATAACTGTAAGCATGTGAATAGT
The DNA here is from genome assembly GCF_028017835.1 of Emys orbicularis. Lineage (NCBI taxonomy): Eukaryota > Metazoa > Chordata > Testudines > Emydidae > Emys > Emys orbicularis. Next base: position 62,025,708 of record NC_088691.1, read on the forward strand.
CCTATTGAAATCAGGCACTGAGTCGATAGTGAAAGTATGTTAAAGTTACATGCGTGTCTCAGTCCTTCCCAAGAACTAGTGATAGTTCTCCCCCACACAAAAAAAATGGTATAAAAATTCAATAATTATTAGAACATTTCAGTGCAAACTGACAGGGTATGAGCCACCAGCTCTGGTAACATGTTAAATATGTGTCAATAGCTTTGAGAGGCATTGATTATGTATCAGCAACCACGCATGCAGTAAACACATTACACAACACACAATCATTTACAAAGTGGCAAAGTAAACATATTGAGCCTACAGGAGAGCTAGATAGGCCCCTAAGAAGCTATGGAGAACGATCTATATATCAGATATGTACTGTGTAGAGGGGAACCTAGACGTGCAAGGAAGAATGCTCTTGTGGGTATAGATTGGGACTTAGGAGAAGATCTTATTTCCACTTCCTGGCTTAGCCATAGCCATCCTGTGTGATCTTAAAGCACATCACTTAACCTCTAAGAGCCTGATTCAGCTCCCATTGAAGTCAACGGTTCAGGATCGAGCCCTCTGTGCCTCAATTCCCCATCTGTAAAATGGGGATAGTATTTCCTACCTAAAATCTGTTCATGTTTGTGAGGTGCTAAGGTACCAGATATGGCTCAGAGGTCATCAAAGTACCTAGATCAACAGAAATTTTGCATCACTGTATTTATAATCACTGTAGCTAGTAAATATTTTATACTCCTTAGTAAATAAATGCGAGTCCCCAAGTGCTATTGTTTAATATATTTATATAGTGTTAATATGCATAACAAAAACAAATAAGAAAATTCCCAGAGCAAAAAAACTTGGTTAATGGAAAGTTAAGGTGGCTCATTTAAAAATAGAGAGTCCAGAAAATGCTCAGTTAAGGTTCCCAGTCCAGACTTTACTATCCCCTCACATGTGTGCATTATCTAATTTCATTATAGGATAATTAGGCTCCTGTTGTATCTTTTTGGGGTGGCAGAGAGAGAAGGAGCCCCCTCACCTCTTTTTGCAACAATCTTCAGTGGCAATTAGTAATACCACTACTTTGCAGTCCTATGGTCTTCCATGGAAAGATCTCTCAGTGGTTTAGAACATTAATTATTATAACTACCTCTCACACCCCATATCAGATAGGTAAGCATTTATATCATCCCCATTTTACAGATAGGGAAAGAGAGTCAGAACAAATCTCAACAAAAAGTGCTCACAAATTTCTTGTGAATCAAAAGCTCTCCTTCCAAACACCAACCTCCCTCTCAAGGCATAATGTACCCAATTAATGCCCATGGCCACCCATCAGCATAGCGTAACAGCAAGCATTGTCACTGCTGACTGTTTAAGGCTGTAATTAAAGTTTTCTGAATACACAAACTTGTTTTCCTCAGTATTTGTTTTCCTTGCATTGAAATAGGAATTGCAAGCACTTCATGGATTTAAAAGTGATCCATTTTAGAATAGCCTCCCCAAGCACCTTTATATGCTCTGCAGCCATTCTACTTTGTAAAACATATAAGTGGAATTCTTCAAGAATAACAGATATCCCTACACTTCCTCCAGCAACAACACACAAGAGAAGGGTTTAATTTCTCTCTCTCTCACCAGCAGCGGAAACACACCCCTTGGCTCAAACTTATGCTAATTAAACTGCTGGCCCTTTCGGCACCAATGCCAAGAGTTCCTGCCCTCAAAGTACAGGTCCACAGTAATGTAAAACACAGGCAAACAAAGAGCAATTTATTGTTCCCTGGCTTATCGTGAAACCCTGATCTCCAGTCTGTGATCTCCTCTCTGAGTTGACAAACTGGTGCTCACACTAACCAAGAACCAGGGGTTGGAGAGGGGCAGGAGAGAAGGTTTATTTTATTTTGTGGCTGCGGTAACAGCCCTTCAAGCTCAATAAATACATGCTACGATTTCACTCTGGGTTTTGTATTTCTTGCTTTTTTATAATCCTGTCCTTGGTTTCTTTTGCTTCATGCGAGATTCAACACATATTCAACCGGAAGGCCATTTTCAAGTTTGTTGCTAAATACAAAAATGACATTTTATTCAAAATAGAAAGAATGCCATTCTTCTTCACCCCAATGTTAATGTTGTTGTTGTCATCTTGTCCTGTGATAATCAGACCAGATCAGGCCAGGCCATGAAGTTTGAGAATGAATTTGGTGACTCTTATAAGGTCCTTTGTAAGGCACCAATCCAAGGTGTCAAACCCAAAGAGTAACACTTTTCTTACAATATGACAGTCAAAAGCATGGGCAGGTGTTTAAGCCTGCTCCGAACACCACTTACAGAGCAGATATCTTGGTCTCATGTCTGTTGATATTCATTGCTGTGTTATGCCCTGTTTGCAATCTCACAACAGTGGATGTTATGAGGATCTGAGGAACTTTTGACCATTTATTTCAGCTAACACTTTCCTTGATGGGGCAGTAATATCCTTGACTGGTGTAATTCCTACCTGAGCTTCCAATCTTGCAGCTCTGGCCAGATCATCAGCTACACCTCACTCCTATATATACCACCGTGTGATAGAATCCATTGACAAGGGAATTTATTGCTGGCACATGGTGCTAATAGTAAAGCATTCTGACCACCCGCTGTCAGAGACTATGATCTGGCTGGTTATTCCTAGTGGTTAGAGCCGGAGTCTGTCACAGATTTGGTCAGGTGCCCCCTCGATGGCTACCCACGAAAATGCTCTGAGGGCAATCCAAGCCTCTGAGTTCCTGGATCCCCAGAGTCCCTGCATCCTTGGAAAACCAGTTTTCTCTTACCCTCCTGGAGAGAGTGGGGAGCAAGGAAGGGGAAAACAGTGGAAAGTTACCAAAAGGCAGAACAAAAAGCAGCCAGGTGACCAGAAGCGGTTTAAATAAAGACCCAGGTAGGAGAAGCAGTATTGGGTAGGAGATAGCAAGGTCACACAAGCTGGAAAGGACACTCCATGAGGGAGAAGCCACCCAGCATGTAACGTCTGCATGAGGAAAGGTCCCTGCCTGACTTCCTAGAGAGATGGCCGCAAGGACTCTAAAGGGACTCTGACCCCACCCCATCGAATGCCCTGGAGTGGTAAGGAAACTGAGGCAGAAAATGTGTGTAGGGTTTGTTGTTTTGTACTCTCTCTCTCTCTCTCTCTCTCTCTCTCTCGTGCTTTATATGATTAAGTATAAACCACTAATAACTAGAGCTATTGATTAATCGCAGTTAACTCATGCGATTAATTCAAAAAAATTAATCGCGATTAAAAAAATTAATCGCAGTTAATCACAGTTTTAATCGCACTGTTAAACAATAGAATACCAATTGAAATTTATTAAATATTTGGATGTTATTCTACATTTTAATACATATTGTATTCTGTATTGTAATTTAAATCAAAGTGTATATTATTTTTATTACAAATATTTGCACTGTAAAAATGACAAACAAAAGAAATAGTATTTTTCAATTCACCTCATACAAATACTGTAGAGCAATCTCTTTTCGTGAAAGTGCAACTTACAAATGTAGATTTTTTTTTTGTTACATAACTGCACTCAAAACCAAAACAATGTAAAACTTCAGACCCTACAAGTCCACTCAGTCCTACTTCTAGTTCCACCAATCACTAAGACAAACAAGTTTGTTTACAGTTGCAGGAGATAATGCTGCCCTCTTCTTATTTACAATGTCACCAGAAAGTGAGAACAGGCATTTGCATGGCACTTTTGTAGCCGGCATTATAAGGTATTTACGTGCCAGATATGCTAAACATTCGTATGCTCCTTCATGCTTTGGCTACCGTTCTGGAGGACATGCTTCCATGCTGATGACACTCGTTAAAAAAATAATGTGTTAATTATATTTGTGACTGAACTCCTTGGGGGGGAACTGTATGTCCCCTGCTCTGTTTTACCCACACTCTGCCATATATTTCATGTTATAGCAGTCTTGGATGATGACCCAGAACATATTGTTCATTTTAAGAACACATTCACTGCAGATTTCACAAAACACAAAGAAGGTACCAATGTGAGATTTCTAAAGATAGCTACAGCACTTGACCCAAGGTTTAAGAATCTGAAGTGCCTTCCAAAATCTGAGGCATGAGGTGTGGAGCATGCTTTCAGAAGTCTTAAAAGAGCAACACTCCGATGCAGACACTACAGAACCCGAAACACCAAAAAAGAAAATCAACCTTCTATGGTGGCATCTGACTCAGATGATGAATATGAACATACGTCAGTCTGCACTGCTTTGGATTGTTATAGAGCAGAAGCACCATCAGCATGGACACATGTCCCCTGGAATGGTGGTGGAAGCATGAAGGGACACATGAGGCTTTAGTGCATCTGGCATGTAAATATCTTGCTACGCCGGCTACAAGAGTGCCATGAGAACGCCTGTTCTCATTTTCAGGTGACATTGGAAACAAGAAGCAGGCAGCATTATCTCCTGCAAATGTAAACAAATTTGTTTGTCTGTGTGACTGGCTGAACAAGAAGTAGGACTGAGTGGACTTGCAGGCTCTAAATTTTTAGATTGTTTCATTTTTGAATGCAGGGTTTTTTGTACATAATTCTACATAGTTCAACTTTCATGATAATACAAGTACTGTAGTGCAATCTCTTTATGTGAATTGAAAATACTATTTCTTTTGGGTTTTTTTACAGTGCAAATACTTGTAATCAAAAAATAAATATAAAGTGAGCACTGTACACTTTGTATTCTGTGTTGTAATTGAAATAAATATATTTGAAAATGAAGAAAACATCCAAAAAATTAAATAATGGTATTCTCTTATTGTTTAACAGTGCTATTAATCACACAGTTAATTTTTGTAATCACTTGACAACCCTAGCAATAAAGTGTTAGGCTTATGCAAGTCTCTATGTGTTGAAAGCTTCACAACAACTGCGTGCCTTCAGAGAGGGTTTAATTGTAACTAGAAGATTCACACCTTTGGGGGTGGTGCTCTAGGACAGCATGTGCTGAAGTATAGGAGAGTCTGTAGTGTCAGCGCTATGCCCAGGGGCGAAGCAGCTGGACAGCGGGTTCCAGTTCTCAGAAGGGGTGTCTGCACCCTGAGAGCATGCCTAGGGGCAGTGGCTGGACTCTGATCAGGCACCAGGAGACTTAAAAACTCTCTGAGGATCCAGGAACCCAGAGGCTTGGATTCCCCTCAGAGCATTCTGGTGGGTGGCCATCGAGGGGGCGCCTGACCAGATCTGTGATAGATAGATCAAGGTATTGATCCTGCAAGGTGCTGGACACACTGGCCCCAATTCAGCAAAGTGCTTAAACACATGGTCCTGATGTGCTGAAAGTTGAGCATGCACTTTGCTGTGTTGGGGCCAGAGTGCCCAGGAATCTTGCAGGATCAGACACTAAAACTGGATTCGGGACTATGTATCCATCACTTCCCTGAGCCACATGGACCCAGAAAGCCACAGATTATAAATTGGATCAAACAAACAAACAAACAAACAGAAAAGTTCTGAAGCATCAACTTGCAGAGCTGCCCAAAGGAACAAAGCTCATGCAAGGTAGCTCCTCACACCCAGCAATCCCAAGCCCCTACTGCCAATTCTCAGCAGCATTCATTTCTTCACCCAGGACAGTGCAAAGCCAGTGCAACCGTGCCATCGTAAAGTGCAGGTGTTCTGCTTCTCCTGACAGACCATATCTCTCCCCGAGAAAGAGGTGCCCACAGAGTGCCTAATTTTTATCCACATTACGGAGTGGGAGATGCATAACCCATGCAACAAGGAGCAGCCTTTGTCACTATGGATCCTTCACAGGCTCATTTTGAATCAGGCTCATTTGCAGTAACATTAGGAAATCTAAGGTATGGCATATGGGCAAATTACTGAATGAAGCACTTAGCAGATCTGTCACATTAACATATGGTCACCTGAATGTAAACAAAACAACCACAAGATACCTACATTTTAAACCTCTCACAGCTGTATAAAGAAGACACTGTCATTTTAATTCCATTTTCAATGTCAGTATCCTGCAAGGCAGTACTAGACATAAGCAAGTAGCTCAGTTGTAAAAACACGTAATGTTCTAGCAAGAAATAATAATAAAATACTATTTATTTCCCATTTTCAATTCCCTACATTCAGATTTTATTTATTTTTATTACTATCTGTACAAGCTTGTTAATTTCTTCTAGACACTGGGGCAAATCCTGCATTTCCACTGATGCCGCCCCATTGATGCCAATGCACCAATGTAACAGAACTCAGTTTATCATCATAAATTTGGGGCTCAATGTTAAAATATACAGAATAGGCCTAAGTGTTGCAAATATTAAAATGGACAGTCAGCGAGCAAACAGAAGTTAGATATTAGAGTGCAGGGACTGGCTAGCTCAGGGGACTGGTTATGAGATACAGAGACTTTCACCCAGATCATCCATTCAAATCCAGCAATAGTGACTGGAAATGGTTACTATTAGATGGCTATTCAGTTATCTATATGAAAGGAGATGATGTTAGCCTAGTTCCCAAGAGATATGAGTTGACATTACAAAATCCATCACCATCAAACTCAGCCTTACCAGAGAGACCATGTACTGAATGGTTATGAAGACTGAACGCTTTTTGTATCCTAGATGTGATCCCTCCTGTTCAGAGTTAAGGAATATTTGGGAATAGAGTGAGGGTAGACTGTCACGTAAAATGTGTACTGCCACTACACATGTGCTGTCCATATGGTCTTCAGTATCCTGAGCTGTCAATTCAGAGCAATAAAATCCTTATCATACAAGATATTAAATGATTAATGAGATACACTGTGTGCCATGAACGTGTGCTGAAATCAATGTGAGTTGAAGGTGTATAGCTGTTTGCAGAAAGTGCCCAGCACCCTCAAAAGAAAAAGTCTAAGGCATATATTCAGACACAAAGGGCCTGATTCTGATTTATGCTGCTCTAGCCATGTAAAGGGACCTGTTTATACCTACTTTAAAGTCTCCCTTTACACTGACAGAACACTGGAAAAGGGCCCTCATGAAAGTGAGAACCTAGCTCAAAATTATATTATATACACATATACATACACACACACACCCCTCTCTTAACCAAAAAGCCTGTTTTTTCTTTCAGTGGACAAACATAAAACACAGTAGATTAAAAAATAAAATAGGCTTGTTTCTAAAACAGGTCTTAATGTCTGTAATAATGAAAAAGGGTAAATGAAAAGCATGCCAACCCATGTTACTTTTTGAGTAAGGACATGCCCTTGGGTAGTATATGAAACCCCAGAAATGTAAAATATGAAACTAATAAGCATACAATTGCTCAGAATCTGATAATGATCTTTGTGAAACAAAATCTGAGGATTTTTGGCGGGCTTTGATGAAACTGAACATGGAATTAAGTTGAATATATTTTAAATTAAACCCAAAATAAAAACAGCTGTTGGAAAACATGCATGAAAAAATTCCATCTGAATATGTGCTGCTTTTGGCTATTTTGTTTTAGCTTATTCTAAAACTTCCTTGGCATTCAGTACATTTAATTTCAATATAAAGCAATTTACAGTAGCTCTTATTAGTGTTCAGCTAAGCCAACGTGATTTTATAGACATTTGTCAAACAACTCAAAACTACACTGTCAGACTGCCAATCCCACCAAAGTCAAGGTTTAAGCTGCCCAATAAATGCTGTTTGTTTGTTGTTGTAGCTGCATTTGTGCGATGAAATGGAGCTTAGAGACATGCAGTAGTCACTTAGGTTAACTAGGTTAATCCACTCCCTGTACCTAACCACCAAGGGAAGAAGGACCCATTAACCAAGATGCATGTTATTCTTCCCATAGCCCAGGATCAATCTGAAAGTACAAAACGTGTTGGATCCTGAAACTGAATTCTCCCACTTTGAAGGATTCATGCACATTCCTTCAACAAGTAGCATGGAAACAGTCATGACACATTTAATAGACAGGAGAAATATACAGGAGGAGAAATCTCCACTTGCACTAACGGATATGAGCAAGAATATCCCATTAGGGTAAGCCAGAGTGTATGATTAACAAAAAAGTATAGAATTTGCTTCCATTTAGGAATCTGATTACAGGGCAAAGGCTGTCAATGTCAGGGTGGAAATGCTTATAACTGAATAAACTGTTAAATGCTGTTTCTTTGGGAGTCTGACCTAATATTCTCTGGTCCAACACTACTGCAGGATTTAGGAGAAATTCAACAAGAGATGTGAAACAGAATGTACTCTACAGAGTTTTGATCTTGTAATAATTTTCATTCCTGTAATGTTTTTGTAGCTATCAAAAATCTTAAATCATCATTCTGAGTGATTCTTTTGTAGTTACTTGAGTGACAGCACAAAATTTAAAACATTCCTTTGTAGAATACATGACTAAAAGTCATCCTTCATCCCACATTAAGGGACCTTCTTTTAGGCATGTATGCAGAGTGACACCAGTTATAGAAGCAGCAAAATGTAACTTGAAAAAATGTAAAAACACTGAAGGAAGGTTTATGGGGTCAGATCCTCAGGTAAATCGGTTTAGTTCTATCAAAGTCTTTGGAATTACAGAGATTTGCATCAGCGGAGGATATGGCCTGTTATGTTTATAATGTATAAATACTGCTGCAATAAAATTATTTTCAAATATAGCATACTCTTCTGCAAATGAATGAAAGCTACCTTATCATCATCACATTTGCCTGAACAGGTTTGGTATTTGTTCCCTTCAACCTTTGTAAAGATTATTCCCATGAAATCACACACTCCCTGCTTTCTGTTTTAATGTCATCTTAACATCTGCACGTCTAGGACATCACTGCAACACTTTGCAATGGAAAGACAGAGATTTGTCATTAAGGAGACAACGAGGGAGGATGCAGTTATTTACAAAACATGGGCAATACACCTTAATTCTCCCAGCTATGTGACCTAAAACATAGACAGCTAAGATGATGGCTAATACTGGAAAAATGGTAGATCAATTTTCAGCTGGAGAAAGCAAAATACACCGCTACCTCAATATAACGCGACCCGAGATAACATGAATTCGGATATAACGTGGTAAAGCAGTGCTCGGGGGGGGGGGGTAAGGGGGGGAGCTGCACACGCCGGTGGATCAAAGCAAGTTCAATATAACGCGGTTTCACCTATAACACGGTAAGATTTTTTGGTTCCTGAGGACAGCGTTATATCGAGGTAGAGGTGTAGTTATTTACATTAGAGCCAACAAACTGCCCATTTATAACTAGGACCTTAGTTACTATTCTGTATGAAAACAAAATGAGAAGATCAACATGTGAGAAATATGCTCAAAGCCGGATTAAAAACAAAACAAGACAAAAAATATAATTTAAGATACCCTTTTTTAATATGGTCTAAACAAATTACAAAGATGAAAGAGGATAAATGCTAGAGGATCAGTGTTCTTCACTGATATTTGGTTTTGGAAAGAAAGTCAGAAGAGGAGAGAATTCACTGGCCATAAGAATGAACATCCAGTTCAGGATCCAGACAGGTTTCTCTCAAAGATTTCCTGTTCTTCCTCATCAATACCATTTAACAGTAGAGTTATTCCTTCATTATATTGCACAAAATTCACCCCTCTCCATCCCTGCCACCCATGACTTGCATCCATTTCATTTGCAAATTGAGTATCATTAAAAAGAAACGTAGGCAATTAGACCCAAGATAATCATAATGTAATCAGTGTTCCCTGATCCCCACAGAGGTAACAGTGGTTCTTGACTGATTATTGCTTTACTCTTTGCAGACATGTGGGAAGCACTCTTGACTCTGAAGCAGCTTGGTTAATGGAATATTCAGCAGGGCTTTCCCAGGTTTTTCAACAGTTTTCATTAAAAAAGGTTTATGAAAACTTTTCTTAACTTGCTTTGTCAGGGCTTATTTACTAAATTATTTCAAAACAACATCAAAGCTTCCAGGAATCTGGCTTGGGAACTTTTTGAGAGACTGTAGGTCTTGTACGAAAAGCCTAAGCAAAACAGTTTTCAGTAAATAAAACAATTTGAAAAGCATATTGATAATGTTTTCAATACCATTTTTTTAAAGGCACACAAATCTTTCACAAAAGATTAAATGTCGACAGTTTCTCGTAATAAAAATTCATTGTTGAAAAGAGGAAACTTTTCAACAAAAAAATCTTTTTTATGGAAACCTCTCAACCAACTCTACTCATCTATAGGGAATTAGTGTCATATCTCCCAAAGACACTGTTTTATAAACATGGACATGAAAAAGTCACTAATAGATACACAAATAATTGGTTACTTACAAGTATAGGCGCTCTTTGACCCCCCTAGACACTCCTTAATACCCATAAGGAAGAATGCAAGTTCCTTTCAGAATTGAATGTCCTAGGAAGTATGTTCCCCTCCAATGGCTTGTCTTCACTACCGCGCTGCAGCTGTGCTGATGTAGCGTATCTGGTGAAGATGCACCATGCCAACGGGAGAGCGCTCTCCCATCGATGTAATTACTCCACCTCAATAAGGGATGGAAGCCAGATGCTCTCACACCACTTTAAGTCGATGTAACTTGCATCACTCAGGAGGGGTGCATTTTCACACCCATGAGCTATGGAAGTTGCATCCACTTAAGTGGTAGTGTAGACAAGCCCTAAGGATCCAAATCCTGAGCCACTGAAGTTAATGGGACTTTTGCTACTGACATCATTTGGAGCAGAAGTGGGCCCTATTTTAAGTGGCTACACTGGAAATTAATACTACGTCAATTTCCAGTGTATCACTCTGGCACTGTAACTACATCCCTGGAAGAACCATCTAGAATGGTTTTTGAAAAAAATCTACTAATTACTGTTGATATTGTGTTCATATTAAGACAAAGATGGAGGATTACAAAACACCACCATGTTTTGTGATTTTTTTTGGATCTTGTTATTTTAGTAACTGATATGCTAACAATCCTGAAAAACTACATGTGTTTTTAATTTGTTCAGAAAGAGAAGACAAATAAAAAGTGTATACATTTACATTGGATTAGCAGACAGATCATCTTCATGAGCTAATGCAATTTATTTTGGAAATTCCAAATGAGAAAGTTGTTGACAATTTGAACTACATAACACCACATGTTTTTTTGACACAGGAATGCAGCCTGCAAGTTTATTTACAAAAGATGTAGGGAGAATACAAAAGAGATTCTAGATTGTAGGTTAGAAGCTGTAGAAAATTCAAGATTGGAGGGAAAAGGGAGGCAGACGTCAACGCTAACAGTAACAATAAAAAAAGAAAAGCTGATATTTTGCTATGCGATTCACAGTAATGTGGTTTTCCTTTTCTGAAGGCTATTATTTCTCTAAGTAATTTACATTAGAAGGCATTATCTTGACATAAAATGTATATCTTATTTAAAAGGTTGTTACTTTTATTTGAGAGAATGTAGAAGTTTTCAAAATGTCTTAGTGGAAAAAGCACTTTTCCTCAGAGGTATAATCTGACAATTGTCACCAGTGGCCTATTAGAAAAGTTTATTTGTGAAAGGATAATCTTCAGCGGTTCGAACTTTCTCACCAAGTTCTCTTCTCATTGCTATGCAGTGTGGGAGGTAAGTGTACTTGCAATGCTAAACATGTCTATCGAATCAGAACTAACCTTTTGTTCCAAATATTTTCTTTGCAACTTTTGGCCATAGGGACATACTCCAGGAAAATATACTTTTATACATTTGAAGCCTTGGTGTCTTTTAGATAATTCACTTCCATGCTGGTTCAATGCCAATAAAGATTCATCATTTTATGGAAGATGGTTCAGGACTTACCATGTAAGGCAGAACAATGTAGCCTTGTTTTGTCACATATACTTTATGAGTGCTAGATGTACAGTAATATATAAACAAAACAAAGTATCTAAAATAATGTAATTGAAAAATTATACTGCAGACTAGTATAAAATTACAGACTAGAAGACAGATTCCCATTGCTTATAAATATAGCAGCATGGCACAACTATAGTAAATGCCAAAACTAAATCAATTTCTAAAAAAATAAAATATTAAACATCAGCGTATTCATGATAGCACAAAACATATGAAGAGAAACAAAGAAAGATTGAAGATCAGGCTACTAGTTTTACTCTATGAAAAAGAAATATTTCTTGGGGGATGAACATCCATAATGTATATGACAGAGAATTATGTTTTGTTCGCTCTATATATTGCATATACATATGAAACCATAAAATACATGTGCTGATTACTATGTAAAGCAAAAAACCACTGCTATATCTTGGGTCTCTGAATAGAATTCACACACAACACTAGGCATATAAGTGAAAAAAAATCAAACTTTGTTTATATAACAAGAGTATAATTTTTTATAATTTTGAACTAAAATTTAAAACTTTGCATAAATTAAGCTTAAAACTTTTTCCAAAAAGGTTTCATATGACTTTTTTATTTAATTAAAAAAAACACAACTGGTAAAGTGATGTACTGGAAGAGCGACACTGGGGAATCTGGTAAAGAAAAAAAATCCGCTTTTTCATCAGCCAAGCCACAAAGCATCCACAGAGCCTAATTCATCATGAAAATGCCTGGATGTCTGACAGCTGATTGACAGGCTAGCCCTTCCACTTGCTCCCTCTCCCCTTGTACGAGAAACTCTTTGATACAACATGGTTATTCCCCATGGGCAAATATCTACACAAAGTGGTTATTGACTGGACTTTATCTAGGGAAACAGAGGGCCGCATGTGACACAAAGGGAATAGAAAACTGCCCCAATAGGACATGTGGGGATTCTCCAGGTGAAGAGAAATGCCTCTGTGGTGTAAAAACACCATTGCCACTCATTTCTCCCCTTGCCTCCCTGTATATAAGGTGTTCCCTAGGCAGGCTGAGGGCACTGAGGAGCATAGCTGGACTGCACTGTACTTCAGCAATCTCCTGCCAGTTGGACAGTCACAAGGGGACCAGTTTAGGCTCTGCGACTTAGAGCAGTCCTTACGGCTGCTATCCCTGCTTTCTCCAGCTAGAAGCAGTAACTGGCTGTGGCCCAGCAGGGTAAGTGACCTATATCTGACTCCCATTGTAGTGCTGAGGATTATCAGCTCAAGCCTGCCCAGTGCCAATGGAACGACTCACATGCTGTAAAGCTAAGCACCTGTGTAAGTGCTCTGCTGGATCTGGGCCAGAGTGATCAGCACCATACAGACTGGGCCCTGCCTCCCCATGCCCACAGTGTTAACTGAGACTTTCATGCAAGCAAAGCCCTTTAACTTGAGGTGTGCTTCCTTTTTCAGAATTGAGCCCATTTCTTTTAAAGGCTATACACGCTGGGTTGGATTCTCCTATATGCGGAGGCATGTCTCTAAAAGGTTCAAATACTATAAAGTGAAACAACTGCAATTCAGCTTCAGATAAACTTGCAGTGGGAAATTCCATGCCATAAAAGCCCTCACAAACCTGACATTGTATTCAGTTTGAGAGACCAAGTCATGGTTGGACACAACTTTAACTCTGCCCCTTTCTGCATATGCCTTAAAATTATGCTCTCCTTTTCTACATAATTCTATATTAATTGTAATCCAAAAAGTCTGGAGATAGGCCAAAAGGCAGGGCCACATAGGGTGACCAGATGTCCCGATTTTATAGGGACAGTCTCGATTTTGGGGTCTTTTTCTTATATAGGCTCCTATTACCCCCTACCCCCGTCCCGATTTTTCACATTTGCTGTCTGGTCACCCTATCGGCCACAGGAACTGCTACCACATGGATTCTCTGTTCCTGCCCTCTCATAGAGGGCAGGAAGGCTAGGCGTTGTAGAGAGGATATTCAAGGCTCTGCTGCTTCTCCACAGCATGGATAATGTCTCCCTTCTGCTTTCTCCTATAGCTTTGTACAGTAGTTTTTAAGCCAGTGTCCCCGCAATCCATGCATCAGCCTTGCTCAACATGTCTCCACTCAAAGAGCACTGACTTTGGAATGCAACAAAAGTAAGTTCTTCTCACCTACCATTCCACAACACAGAAGCCCAGTGTCTGGGTTACAGCAGGGTTAGTACTCAGTGTGGGGTGACGCTGCATGGCCACAAGTCACTCTCTACCTCTGCACATATGCCCTCCTGCTTCTTTTGTATAGGAATCTGGTGTTGTGCTTTACACATTGCTACATGTCCTTCCTAGCAGTATTTCTGCTGCTGTTGGTTGTGACATATAGTGAGTTAACCACACCCACTGAAGGATAAGACATTTCTTGTACTGGTATGTTCTGCAGCTACTTCTGTTTTGCTCTCAAGCCGGTAATTTCTGTATATATCACTTTCCTCTGTACTTTCCTCTGAAAAGGGAACTTTGCCCCAAAGAGCAGTCTCATTAAATTATTTGCTACTACAACAGCGAACAGATCACAGTACATTTCAGCAGGGAACAAAGAATAGGATTTAGGGATATGAACTGAGAAGTAATGATTGCTTTGCTTCATTTTGCAGAACATCTAATAGTGTGTCTGAGTCTGATCTCATCCATACTAGTGTATATTTGAAGTAATGCTACTGAAATCAATGGAGTAACACTGATGTACAAATCTTTTGAGACCAGAAGCTACAGACTCAACACTTTTGTATGTTCACCTGCTATGATGAGTACACCTGAGCTCAATGAAGCTCTGCTGAAAATTCAGATGTTCAAGGTATATTGAAAAGGATATGATATTACTCATTGTGGTCAACAAATCTCTCCTCCCTCAGCCAACATTCCTCATGCTGAAGACGAGCTTTAAAAGCTCAACAAGGTTTCACTTAGGCATCTGTTGTTTTTCCTCATGTAAAGGACACTACAGAAGGCTTTCCTACCTTAGGGACTATTCAAGGTGAAGTGACCTTTTAACACCCCTGTAGTCATAGGGAAAAAAAGGAGGGTTAGTGGATTACAGATTGTAGTAATAAGCCATAAATCCAGTGTCTTGATTAAGACCATGATTTTTAGTGTCTAGCAAAGTTATGAATTTAAGCTCCCAGGCTCGTCTTTATGAAGTGCTGTGGAGGTTTCCTTTGAGGATGAAGACTGATAGGTCAGATATAGAGTGATCACTTTGTGAAAAGTGTTCACTCACAGGTGATATGTTGTTTTTATCTTTTATGATTTTCCTATGTGAGTTAATTTGCAAGCATAGAAATTGTCTGGTTTCATCCACATGGTTGCTATTGGGGCATTCAGTGCACTAGATGAGGTACACAGCATGTTGTGTTAACCATGTTAGGACTCATGGATCTTGAAAAGTGTGTTGTGAGGAGTGTTGACCACTGTAGCAGTGGAGATATGTTTGCAAGTTTTCCATCTGTTGTTCTGGCAGGGTCTGGTGTGACTTTCAGTTGTTGTGTCCTGGTCTGCAGGGAGCTTGCTTCTGATGATGAGCTTGGAGAGGCTGGAGGGTTGTTTGAAGGCCAGAAAGGGGGGTTCAGAAAATATTTCTTTCCTGATGGGGTCCTCATTGAATATGGGCTGTAGTTGTTTGATGATATCCCATAGAGATTCCAGCATGAGGTGGTAGGTGACAAGTAGGGGGCTTTATTTCTGTATTGAAGCAGGTTCTCAGGGCATTTAGGAGGCCCGTTCCATGATACGATCTACCTGTCTGGTTGAGTTTCTTTGTTTGGTGAAAGTGGTTTTGAATGTGTTAAAAGTGTATATCCTTGACTTCCTCCTCAGAGCATATTCTGTGATGTCTGAGTGCCTGGCTGTAGATAACAATTTCTTGGTGTGTTTGGGTGTGGTTACTGGATCTAGAATTTTTTTTTCTCCAGAAAAAACTAAAAAATTTCAGCCAGCACTAGTTTCTATGTTTATCACCTTGCAATGATTTCCAGACCAAGTGAGCTCAGTTTACATGTTAAAAAAAAGTTCTCTTTTCCTAACTTTCAGTTCAGAAAATTCAATGTAGGCTCTAAAAGTCAAGTTGGTTTGTTTCCTGCTCATTCATCATATTCATCTATCCAGGTACTTATATAGCCCTCATCACTGGAGTACTATGCAGTCCATCATAAATGGATTTTTATCCTCAATATGCCTGTGAGACAGGGAGGCATTATCCTCATTTTACAGATGGTAAACTAAGGCATAGAGTAGATTAGGCAATTTCCCAAGGTCACAAAGTCTGGCAGAGCTGGGAATTGAACTAAACCCCAATCTATTGCCTAATCCACTAGACCTCCTTCCTACCCATAGCCAGTAACAAAGATCCTTCAAGTCAAGTCAGTAACATCTGTACAATACCATAGTCTACAAGCCATTGTCTCAGTGGCATCTGTACTACACTCTTGATTTAATTGGTTTTGCACATGTGTAACCAACTGGAACTTAGAAAAAATTCCACTGCTGATTTACTAGAAGAAATAGAATTCAGTTCATTCTGCCACATCTGTGTAGGCCCCAGCAGGGCCAAAAGAGTTTTAAAAACTAAAAGGAGCAAAAACTTATTTTGTAACTAATGTCAGTAAACTGGACACTGTAGAGTCAAATGTCACCATTTTTACACAGCCACTATTCAGAGCAGAACCATGCACTGCGTGTTGTTATCAATGTTTAAAACTGATCTAATTAGAAACTGCTTATTTTTATATTTTAAACAGCTGCATTTTTTCCGCCAGCATAAAACAATGCACCGTTAGAATTCCAGCCACAGAAACCTTTTTCAACACTCAGAAACCAAACTGAGATACTGATCATTTGAGACTTGCATCTGAAGAAGTGAGGTTCTTACCCACGAAAGCTTATGCTCCCAATACTTCTGTTAGTCTTAGGCCTGGTCCCCACTAACCCCCACTTCGGACTAAGGTACGCAAATTCAGCTACTTTAATAACATAGCTGAATTCGAAGTACCTTAGTCCGAACTTACCGCGGGTCCAGACGCGGCAGGGAGGCTCCCCCGTCGATGCCGCGTACTCCTCTCGCCGAGCTGGAGTACCGGCGTCGACGGCGAGCACTTCCGGGATCGATCCGGGATCGATTTATCGCGTCTAAACCAGACGCGATAAATCGATCCCAGAACATCGATTGCCTGCCGCCAGACCCTCCGGTAAGTGTAGACGTACCCTTAAAGGTGCCACAGGACCCTCTGTTGCTTTTTACAGATTCAGACTAACACGGCTACCCATTTGACACTGAGCTTCTCATAAGATTACATCCCTTTCATCTTGGAAATGGATCGCTAGGGAATAGACACAAGGTGTTGGCAGGGCCGGTGCTTCCACTAGGCGACCCTAGGTGGTCACCTAGGGCAGCAGGATTTGGGGGGCGGCATTTTGCCGTCCTCGGCGGAAATTTGGCGACGGGTCCTTCACTCGCTCCGGGACCCGCCGCTGAAGTGCTCCGAAGACGCGGAGCGGAAGGACCCCCGCCGCCGAATGCTCAGAGAGGAGTGCTGCCATTTAGGGCGGCAAAAACCCTGGTGTCGCTCCTGGGTGTTGGAGAGAAGAAAACCCCTGAAACAATCAGTCTGAGCTGTAGACACTGACAGGAACCGGACAAGCGTCAGGGAAAGTCGAAGGTGCTCAGCCTCTCCAGAAGCTGCTCAGCACTTTCTACGATTGAACCTATTTTTAGCTCTGCTAATTTTTGGCCCACTAGCTCAAGCAGAATTAGCACCTGTCTGTCTACTCGTGCCAGAAAGCATGCTTGCAGGTGCAGTGTAGACATACCCTGAATCCAAGTCTAACAGTCTAGTGGCTAGGGCACTGGATGGAAACCAGGAGACTTGGATTCTATTCTCTGCTACATGACCATAGGCAAGTCATTGCATCTCTTTGCGCTCTCCCCATTTGCTTGTCATGCAGAAATTATCCAGTGAGGTTATCTGACCTGTAGGTCAAACTAGATAATCATGATGGTCCTTTCTTGCCTTCACATCTGTTAATCTATTCAGCAGGCAGGTCTTCATCTAAAACAAGAATGCAACAATCAAACCCTCCTTTTGTTCATAGGACGAAGATACAATTCAAGTATGTCCAGAGGTGAGTGTCATGTAGACTCTCTGGGTAAAACCTGTACAATTATATTCCAATAAACAGTCTTATTCTAACCCACCTGTTTGCAAGGCAGATCCCTGATCCACCTCTAAAATAGGCAATGAGAATTCAACATAGTTTAGATACTTGGAGGATGATAAATCCTGCAGAACGAGTTTTAGAACAGGTTAAGGAGGATAAAGCTGCCAGTGGAAATCCTCTGCGGGCAATAAGTCCCAAAAACTTGTAATTAAATCAAACTCCCAGAAGGTATTCCACTGAGAAGCCGTTCATGTCCTGAACACAAGCACTCTGCAATCTGTTCATATTTTAGAAATCTCAGGGGATGGATTAACCTGTTTCTTTGTAGTCCCAAAATCTTCAGGTATTTTTGGACTTTACTATATAAACATATTTAAAAGTTTTAAGTTTAAATCCAAGGACTAGGAACTTCATGAAGATAAATCAGGAAAAAGCAATAAGAATTATATTCAAATCATTAGTGATTTATGCGGTTTATGGCAGATTCAGGAAGACTTCTGGCTTTAGTCTACTCATAGAACTCACTCATCAGGAAAAAAGCAGGAAAGTTCAAAGTGGGACCTAACCAATCAATGATCCTAATATTAAGATCATGATAAAGAGATACAATATGGCCTTTGACAAAATTTCCAACTTGAATCCTACTTTAAGGTGTGCTTTTTTATCATTCAAATTGTTTCTTTGTCGATCAAGATAGCTGAATAATTGTGAGTGAAGAGAATTTAAATCAGAGAGGGTCATAGAGATGAAGGATGCATGGAACTTTCCAATAAATCTAAACCAACAAGAGTGAATGTAACTGGGCTATCTAAACAACAGTCACGTTTTCACACATTATTTATTCCATGCTCATATGGAATAAGATAGCAACAATACCAAAAGGCAATTGTGCATGAAGTCTACCTCAAGACAAGAAATAGAATTCATTACTGACTAGAAGACTGCTTGTACACAGCTTGAATAATATATACCCAAAGCACCAACTGCTTTTGGGGACTCAATCAGGAAACATTTGAAAATAAACAGTGTTAAAATATGTGAACATGTAAAGTACAGTTACAATTTATTATTATACAAGTGTATCAAAATTCCATTGGTATTCTACAACTATATTTACAATGACCCAGGTTCTTCCATA
Organism: Emys orbicularis; assembly: GCF_028017835.1. Lineage (NCBI taxonomy): Eukaryota > Metazoa > Chordata > Testudines > Emydidae > Emys > Emys orbicularis. Next base: position 62,044,855 of record NC_088691.1, read on the forward strand.
AACTCTTTTTGCCTGGTATGCTATAAAACATTCATAATTCTCTCATGAACAAGTACATCTTCTTTTCTATTCATAGACGGTTTTTATGTTATCACCATTTATATCTTCACATCCCTATGATATAAAAGTAGATGAAAACGGAGACTTAGCTTAATGTCCACACTACTTAAAATTCTTAAAATATTCGTAAAATACACGTTTATTGTTTACTGCATTGCAACTCTTTATTCTTAGCACCAAATTACTGTCCCTGTAGATGTCACCTGCTACAATATCTTTCTTTGTTCAGTAAAGCCTTGGTAATATTACTGTAAAGCAATTGTAAGGCGTCATAATGTGGGGCTGGATCACCCCCTCCTTAGGGATACTCCTGCCTCCTTAGGGAACTCATGGGAGAGGATTGTAGGGGAAGAAATCTCCATAATAATGCTTGCACTCAGTTCTGTTGGTGCTGTGGAGAGAGATGGACAACCCCATGGAATAGGCTGTCTGGCCTGTCCACTAAACCCTTGGCAGTGGCTCTGGCTCCTTCTAGTTCTCAGCAGTGCAACGCCAGTGGGCTGCATTTTCTTTTTCTGGGGATCTCTGTGGGGCCGCAAGTGGGGAGTGGATGGTGTTTGTAGCCCTGTTCCCTCAGTAGCCCTGCTCATTCCCAGTCTCTCATCTGTCCCCTAGCATGGACCAAAGACCTGCAGGGACACTGCCTGTGCATAGATCTCAAAGGTTGAGTACTGTGCCCCACATTAATCCAACTAACCCTTTTAGAACTAACCTCATCATAAATCTGGGATAAGGAGAATGTATTCTCTAGAGAAGAGTCAGATGGAAAGTGGGGAAGTATTTTCAGCAAAACATGAAAAAGAAAACTGAGGATGGTGGTAGTTCTACCTACATTTTTCACATAATTTTTCTTCATGTCTGATTGAAAAATTGGAAATACTCCCTTCTCTTCCACTGCCATCTCTTGCCATCCTTGAAGCCATCCCTACCCAAAAAAGCAAAATCCCCACCTAGGGGTCACTTTCCTTCCACCCTTTTTGACCTGCTTTCTTGCCACAATCACCAGATTTGACACCACAAGCCCTGTTCTGAACTTGCATTAAAAAATGTAGCATTAATATCATGTGGTCAATAAACACGGTCCTCTATAAATATGGAGAGAAGTGTTGTATTTAAAGTACGAAGTTGAAGATAGTTTATTAAAATCTCTTAACCTTTTCCTAACCTACCAGATTTGAAATGTCAAGAGAGAAGCATTAGAAATACCTAGCATTCTTTAGAACACTGTATGCATAAAATTACCAAGTACAAAAAAATGTAGGGGCATTTACAATCTCAGGCATTGTTTGTTTTTGGTTTTGTGCCCACCGCACAATGCTATAGCTGAATCTACTAATTATATTCCTCACTTAACCCAGGTATTATCTATTTTTTAAGATTCACAAGGCAGGGGCTGTACACCAGAGGTTACAAATAAAACTATTGGGCCCGATCTTCAGGTGGTTTAAGTCAGCATAGCTGTATCGAAGTCAGTGAAGCTAAGAGGATTTATACCAGCTAAGGATCTACCCCATAGCATTTATACATTCTTCGACTTGTTCCCACTGCTGCCATGAATTTCCATATTAAAACATGTTAAAGCTTTCAGCATGAACACAATGGAAGACTTAGGTTAACCTACTACGAAAAATTTAGCCGCTGACTTCAATGTTATTTGTAACACAAATCCACTTGAGTTGGTGGGGCTAAATATAACTTAGCTATGCTGTAGAACAGCAATGAGCAATACACATGTAAATGCGTATGCTATGATGGAGGAGACTCACACCTATAAGACTTCTAAAATGCATTGCATTTCTTACAAGAAAAGAATGCTGGGCCACTAAGTGTAGTTTCAATGCCGGTTCATGGATTCACTGACTATATATTTTCAAATTTCAATAACATTAACAGGTCATTCAGTATTATTTTCAAACCATGGAGGACCATTAGATCTAAATCTTTATGAAGAATTGAGTTAAGACTGAAGTGCAGCAACATGCAGCAGTCATGGCCAGACCCTGCTAGGTGCTAAATACCTACTCTAAATTCCACTGAGGATGGAGCCTCAGGTAGGTCAAAATATGCTACAGTTATAGATGACAAAAGAGGTACAGTGACTTTGCTTCACAAATGGAGAGATGCAAATATGAGTAGAAAATATGAGCAGCAGAAAAGTAAAATTACTTTTTGCAGCATGAGTTTGGACCAATTAGAGGGGAGTGAGGTGGGACTATCATATTCCAGGGCACAATCCAGACCAGTACGGTGTGTGTTACCCCCTACCCCGCAACCTTGGGTGCCTAACAATGCGTTGCTGTTGTAGCTCCCACCCTGGGGTGCTCACAAAGAGCATGCAGGTCACATCCTGACTGTCTGTGTATAGCTGCAGTCCTGGTCCAGCAACTCTGACCCCAGCAGCCTGTCAGCAACAAACCCACCAGCCTGGGTTACCACTTGCAGGATGATCCCAACACACTCCCAGTTCCAAATTTCCCCCAAAACATGTGTTCTGCACTGTCCAGCCCCCTCCTGGACAGTTCAGATATTACTATACGTCCATTGCTCCTGGAAGGGGTCAATATACAACAGTTTGGGTAACTCCAGTTAAAGTGGCAAACAGTTCGGTTGAAACAGAGCACTGGATCAGTTTTGATTAAAGAATAAAACAATTTTATTTAACTACAAGGAGTTAGGTTTTAAGTGAGTACAAGTACAAGGTATTAAAGTCAGAAATGGTTAAGAACATAAGAATGGCCATACTGGGTCAGACCAAAGGTCCATCCAGCCCAGTATCCTGTTTACCGACAGTGGCCAATGCCAGGTGCCCCAGAGGGAGTGAACCTAATAGGTAATGATCAAGTGATCTCTCTCCTGCCATCCATCTCCACCCTCTGACAAACAGAGGTTAGGGACACCATTCCTTACCCATCCTGGCTAATAGCCATTAATGGACTTAACCTCCATGAATTTATCTAGTTCTCTTTTAAACCCTGTTATAGTCCTAGCCTTCACAACCTCCTCAGGAAAGGAGTTCCACAGGTTGACTGTGCGCTGTGTGAAGAAGAACTTCCTATTATTTGTTTTAAACCTGATGCTCATTAATTTCATTTGGTGGTCCCTAGTTCTTATATTATGGGAACAAGAAAATAACTTTTCCTTATTCACTTTCTCCACACCACTCATGATTTTATATACCTCTATCATACCCCCTTAGTCTCCTTTTTTCCAAGCTGAAAAGTCCTAGCCTCTTTACTCTCTCCTCATATGGGACCCGTTCCAAACCCCTAATCATTTTAGTTGCCCTTCTCTGAACCTTTTCTAATGCCAGTATATCTTTTTTGAGATGAGGATACCACATCTGTACGCAGTATTCAAGATGTGGGCATATCATGGATTTATATAAGGGCAATACGATATTCTCTGTCTTATTCTCTATCCCTTTTTTACTGATTCCTAATATCCTGTTTGCTTTTTTGACTGCTGCTGCACACTGTGTGGATGTCTTCAGAGAACTATCCACAATGACTCCAAGATCTCTTTCCTGATTAGTTGCAGCTAAATTAGTCCCCATCACATTGTATGGAAAAAATAACCCCAACTATACAATGTGCATTAGTTTACATTTATCCACATTAAATTTCATTTGCCATTTTGTTGCCCAATCACTTAGTTTTGTGAGATCTTTTTGAAGTTCTTCACAGTCTGCTTTGGTCTTAACTATCTTGAGCAGTTTAGTATCATCTGCAAACTTTGCCACCTCACTGTTTACCCCTTTCTCCAGATCATTTATGAATAAGTTGAATAGGATTGGTCCTAGTACTGACCCTTGGGGCACACCTCTCTCCATTCTGAAAATTTACCATTTATTCCTACCCTTTGTTCCCTGTCTTTTAACCAGTTCTCAATCCATGAAAGGATCTTCCCTCTTATCCCATGACAACTTAATTGACGTAAGAGCCTTTGGTGAGACACCTTGTCAAAGGCTTTCTGGAAATCTAAGTACACTATGTCCACTGGATCCCCCTTGTCCACATGTTTGTTGACCCTTCAAAGAACTCTAATAGATTAGTAAGACATGATTTCCCTTTACAGAAACCATGTTGACTTTTGCCCAACAAGTTATGTTCTTCTATGTGTCTGACAATTTTATTCTTTACTATTGTTTCAACTAATTTGCCCGGTACTGACGTTAGACTTACCGGTCTGTAATTGCCGGGATCACCTCTTTAAATATTGGTGTTACATTAGCTATCTTCCAGTCATTAGGTACAGAAGCCGGATTTAAAGGACAGGTTACAAACCATAGTTAATAGTTCTTCAATTTCACATTTGAGTTCTTTCAGAACTCTTGGATGAATGCCATCTGGTTCCGGTGACTTGTTACTGTTAAGTTTATCAATTAATTCCAAAACCTCCTCTAGTGACACTTCAATCTGTGACTATTCCTCAGATTTGTCACCTACAAAGGATGACTCAGGTTTGGGAATCTCCCTAACATCCTCAGCTGTGAAGACTGAAGCAAAGAATTCATTTAGTTTCTCCGCAATGACTTTATTGTGTTCAAGCGCTCCTTTTGTATCTCAATCGTCCAGGAGCCCCACTGGTTGTTTAGCAGGCTTCCTGCTTCTGATGTATTTAAAAAACCTTTTGTTATTACCTTTTGAGTTTTTGGCTAGCTGTTCTTCAAACTCCTCTTTGGCTTTTCTTATTACACTTTTACACTTAATTTGGCAATGTTTATGCTCCTTTCTATTTACCTCACTAGGATTTAACTTCCACTTTTTAAAAGATGCCTTTTTATTTCTCACTGCTTCTTTTATATGGTTGTTAAGCCACGGTGGCTCTTTTTTGTGTGTGTGTTCTTTTACTGTGTTTTTTAATTTCGGGTATACATTTAATTTGGGCCTCTATTATGGTGTCTTTGAAAAGTGTCCATGCAGCTTGCAGGGATTTCACTCTAGTTGCTGTACCTTTTAATTTCTGTTTAACTAACCTCCTCATTTTTGCATAGTTCCCCTTTCTGAAATTAAATGCCACAGTGTTGGGCTGTTGAGGTGTTCTTCCCACCACAGGAATGTTAAATGTTATTATATTATGGTCACTATTTCCAAGCGGTCCTGTTATAGTTACCTCTTGGACCAGATCCTGTGCTTCACTCAGGACTAAATCGAGAATTGCCTCTCCCCTTGTGGGTTCCTGTACCAGCTGCTCCAAGAAGCAGTCATTTAAAGTAGCGAGAAATTTTGTCTCTGCATTTCGTCCTGAGGTGACATTTACCCAGTCAATATGGGGATAATTGAAATCCCCCACTATTATCGAGTTCTTTATTTTGATAGCCTCTCTTATCTCCCTTAGCATTTCATCGTCACTATCACTGTCCTGGTCAGGTGATCGATAATAGATCCCTTCTGTTATATTCTTATTAGAGCATGGAATTACTATCCATAGAGATTCTATGGAACATGTGGATTCATTTAAGATTTTTACTTCATTTGATTCTACATTTTCTTTCACATATAGTGCCACTCCCCCCACCCCCCGCATGACCTGTTCTGTCCTTCTGATATATTTTGTACCACGGAATGATTGTGTCCCATTGACTGTCCCCACTCCACCAGGTTTCTGTGACGCCTATTATATCAATATCCTCCTTTATCACAAGGCACTCTAGTTCACCCATCTTATTATTTAGACTTCTAGCATTTGTGTACAAGCACTTTAAAAACTTGTCACTGTTTATTTGTCTGCCCTTTTCTGATGTGTCAGATTCTTTTTTATATGAATGTTTCTTGTCTGATCTGGCCCATGCTTTATCCTCTTCCATCCTCTGCTCCTGACTGTAACCTAGAGAATCTCTATCAATAGACTCTCCCCTAAGAGAAGTCTCTGTCCGATCCACATGCTCCGCTGCAGCAGTCGGCTTTCCCCCATCTCTTAGTTTAAAAACTGCTCTGCAACCTTTTTAATGTTAAGTGCCAGCAGTCTGGTTCCACTTTGGTTTAGGTGGAGCCCATCCTTCCTGTATAGGCTCCCCCTATCCCAAAAGTTTCCCCACTTCCTAATAAATCTAAACCCCTCCTCTCTACACCATCATCTCATCCACACATTGAGACTCTGAAGCTCTGCCTGCCTACCTGGCCCTGCGCGTGGAACTGGGAGCATTTCTGAGAATGCTACCACAGAGGTCCTGGATTTCAGTCTCTTTCCTAGCAGCCTAAATTTGGCCTCCAGGACATCTCTCCTACCTTTCCCTATGTCATTGGTACCTACATGTACCATGACCACCGGCTCCACCCCAGCACTACACACAAGTCTATCTAGATGCCTCGAGAGATCCGCAACCTTCTCACCAGGCAGGCAAGTCACCATACAGTTTTCCCGGTCATCACAAACCCAGCTATCTATGTTTCTAATGATCGAATCTCCCATTACTAACACCTGCCTTTTCCTAGTGACTGGAGGTCCCTCCCCCGGAGAGGTAACCTCAGTGCGAGAGGATACCCCAATATCATCTGGAAGGAGGGTCCCAACTATGGGAAGGTTTCTCTCTGCTCCCACTGACTGCTCTCCTTCCCTGAGCCTTTCATCCTCCTTAACAGCACAGGGGCTGTCTGACTGGAGGTGGGACAAATCTACGGTGTCCCGGAAAGCCTCATCAACATACCTCTCTGCCTCCCTTAGCTCCTCCAGTTCCGCCACCCTGGCCTCCAAAGCCCATACTCTGAGGGCCAGGAGCTCCTTGCACCGAATGCACATATATGCCACCCGCCCACAGGGCAGGTAATCATACATGCTGCACTCGGCGCAATAAACTGGATAGCCCCCAATCTGCTGCTGGGCTTCTGCCTGCATTGTCTCCTGCAGCTACCTAGGTTAATTATAGGGTTTTTGTTTAAATCAAGATTTGATTATAGTTTAGGTTAAAGGTTTTAAAGAATGGCAAGTGTACCTCGCCCCTTCCCACTCCCCTTCCAAACTCCCTCCCGAAACTCCCTGTTAGCGGCCCCTGGTCACTTGCTCACTGCTTTATAAAGCCCTGGCCTTCCTGATATCCCCGCCCTTTGACTAAGGCTCAGCCAATGAACAGAGGCTCCTAGATTTCAAACCTTGGTTAGAAGCTCACAGCTTCCAACTGCCAGCAACAGCACACGGTCCTTCAAACAAACAAACAAACAAACAAACAAACAAACAAACAAACACAAGCTCAGCACAGAGCAAGTAACCCCCAAAGACAAACACACACTACAGACAGCCACTTACCCCAAGAGTCCCGTATTTGCTCCTCCTTCACCTGGAGAACTCCCTCTCAAAACTCCCTGTTAGTGGCCCCTGTTCGCAAAGCTCCCTGGTTGCTTGCTCAAGAGACATAAAGATAAAACACTTCCTCGTAGCTAAGACTTAACAGACTAGATTTGGTTCAAGGTAAAATCTTACTACGTATTTCCAGCAACAAAGCTGACCAAATTTTCAAGTCAGGATCTGCTCTCAAACTAAAAAAGGCTGGTTCCTTTGTCTTCTTCGGTGAAAGAGAGAGAGAGAGAGAGAGAGAAACAAATAGATAGACTGGGGTGGTTTTGTACCTCACGTTTATAGTCCAGTCCCTCTTTGAAGTGGATTCTTCTTCTGAGGATTACCCCTCAAAGCAGTTTATTTAAACAATAAAGAAGGCAACATGGAGTCTGGGTGGTGAGGGTCTCCCCCATGCTCTTTCTTCTCCCCTGTGTATGCTGAAATGCAGAGCTGCCTTGTCTCCCCTCTTGCTGTCTCAAGGACCCTATTTACTACTTATAAGAAAATTGAGGTAAATACACATTCCTTTGTTTAAGACAGACATGTTTAACCACTCCTGCCTAGTCGGGGCTGTGTGGGTTTGAACATGTGCTACTAACATCACACAGGGGGAAATCATAACTAATTAATGTTGCCACACATATATCACTATGATACTATCAACCAGTGAGTTATTAGTTTTCAGATGATATCTCACAAAGCACATCTTGTACAAAGATTATTACACTAGTTTGTAAGGTGTGAATACAGGGGTGCATTCAGTCACCGAGGCTAGAGAGGAACAGGATTTGGCAACACCCTAGAAGTATAGAAGGAAAGAGTCAGGAGTCAAAAAATGACATGGAAATTGTGAAGCTCAAGTGACAGGAAGGATGGTGCAATTGTCAACAGGTTGGAGAGGGGGAGGTAAGTCAGAGAAGCGAATGAATAGTGTGAGGAAATAAGGATACAATTGCTGGGGGAAAATACAGTTACTACAGAAAAGTCTTTATCAGTCCTGAGAGAGAGAGAGATCTGTTAGCTGTGTAATAGTCTCGCATGGGAAGTGGCCTCACTTGAAACCAGTTGAAACTATAAAAGTACAACCGCAGTAAATAAGGTAAATATATAATAAGGTAGAAATCACCACTGGCAGTGAGAGGGACTATCAGGTCTTCTGCATCTCTAGATTCTGTGACTGGACACTGAGAGCACTGATGGCACTTCAACAATAATAATAGAAACATCCCTCCTCTGTGATGTATTTGTACAATCCCAGGCAAGACAGGGGAAGAGAACAAAGACACACAAACATGCTGCCACTGTACCACGTAGTGTGTTGTGATCTATTAAGTAAATAAATAACATAATGCAAACCAAAGAGAACTATATAGAAATAGGAGGGAAAGAGATGGGTGAAGTAAATATTGTGACAAAGTTCCTCCTCTATCTTGGTGGGTCCTGCACTTATTGGCGGATTTTCTTGCCTCAGAGATTCACCATGTGGGGTGGGGAACAGCCCAGAGACCTTCCCCTCTGGGAGAATCCACAGTCCAGGTCAATTGGGAGGTTTGGGGGGGAACCCGGGCCCGCCCTCTACTCCGGGTTCCAGCCCAGGGCCCTGTGGACTGCAGCTGTCTATAGTGCCTCCTGTAACAGCTGCATGACAGCTACAACTCCCCTGGCTACTTCCCCATGGCCTCCTCCAAACACCTTCCTTATTCTCACCACAGGACCTTCCTCCTGGTGTGTGATAACGCTTGTGCTCCTCAGTCCTCCAGCAGCACACCCTCTCCCTCTCAGCTCCTTGCGCCTCTTGCTCCCAGCTCCTCACACTCCCACCACAAACTGAAGTGAGCTCCTTTTTAAAACCCAGGTGCCCTGATTAGCCTGCCTTAATTGATTCTAGAAGCTTCTTCTTAATTGGCTCCAGGTGTCCTAATTAGCCTGCCTGCCTTAACTGGTTCTAGCAGGTTCCTGATTACACTAGTGCAGCCCCTGCTCTGGTCACTCAGGGAACAGAAAACTACGCATCCAGTGACCAGTATATTTGCCCTCTACCAGATTCCTGTACCCCACTGGTCTGGGTCTGTCACAATATGCATTTCCTGATGCTGGGAAGCTATTGAATATATAGAGCCAAGCAATGAATACCATAGTGGGAGAAATTTCCCCAGCTTCCCCAGAAAAAAAAATTACTCTAAGTGCTAATACTAATGTGTAATGCATCTTTTCAAGATCTTCCCAAAAGGGCAGGTGTTTGAATACATGACCACCCCCTTGCCCCCCCACCCCCCACCCCAAGCAATGAAGTAGAACAGAACTTGAGAGGAGCAGGTCCCTGCAGTGGCCTTATTATAGACAAGAAATGCACAGAAAATGAAATGGCACTGGTGGCAGAACTAATTTCCATTCCTCAATGAATCTGTCTGCGTTAGAGTAAACTGGCTTCAAACAGCAGACATGGCTACAATTAAGATGCACAAAAACGTGACAATGAGTAGTGCAGCAAACCCTATACTGCAGTCATCTGAACATAAACACACAGAATTAACACTTTCTTATCATGGAACAAAATGGATTTCCTAATAGACATCAGTAAGTCCCAACCAACTTGCTTGGTGTTGGGAGAGTTGGGAGAAGAATTAAGAGTACCACTCTAGTACTCTAGTAAACAGATGTTTATTTTGGTTCCCTTTCTTCCAACACTAGTGTCCCACTTCTAGCACCAGAGTCACCCCACTGCTGAGCAGTAGCAAAATCCTGGTGCATTGCAGGTCAGTGAAACAGTCAGCGACAGACAGGGCCGGCTCCAGGGTTTTGGCCGCCCCAAGCAGCCAAACAAACAAACAAAAAAGGCTGCGATCGCGATCTGCAGCGGGAGGTCCTTCGCTCCAAGCAGGAGTGAGGGACCATCCGCCGAACAGCTGGACGTGCCGCCCCTCTCCGAAGTGGCCGCCCCAAGCACCTGCTTGGTAAGCTGGTGCCTGGAGCCGGCCCTGCCGACAGACACACTAGTCCTGGACAAAAACCATCACAGACAGCACATGGGCTGTCCCCTCTGTCTTAAATCTCAGCCCACACACCAATGCCTGGTTCCCAAGAACCACTCTGCCCCATAAATTGACTATAGTTAGTGAGATTAAGGCAGACAGCAAATTCTCCCACTGTTTGCCACAAAGGGCTGTTGCATAACCAAACTAACAACCATAGAGCTTTTCTTCAAAGACATGTAACTTGGAAGACTATGTGTAATAGTACCACCTGATGACATCAGCCATAACAATATGGTATAATTTAGTTAGTTGAGGTAATGAACCTCTCTCTCTCTCACAGCTTAAAATAACAACTCTCCCTCTGCCCCCACTGTCTCTCTAATGCCCTCCCCATGGCCCTCATCTCCTTTGTCCCTCAGCTTCTTAAATGTGCAGTCCATCTTCATTGCCTTGGCTTCCTTTCTACCTCGCTCTCTCCTGCATATCTGCCATCCAGTTTTCCTTCTTTTTCATTCCATGCAAACTGCTCTCACCAAGGTTACCAGTTACCTCATCCTAGGTATGTCCAAGGATTATTTCTGTGTTCTTATTCTCCTCAGTCTACCCACTCCTTCACTTCATTTTTCTCTCTCTCTTTGGGCTTTTTTGACTCTGCTCTGCTGGTTCTCCTTCCTCTCTCTCCATTTACTACTTCAGTATCTTCTTCAGTGGCTTCTCTTCCTCACGCTGTTGATGTCCCATCAGATTTTTGCCCATGGTCCTCTCACCTTTCCCATTTACACTTTAGATGAGCTCATCAGCTATATTATGGCTTCAGCCACCACCTCTATGCTAATGACTCCAAATCTTCTATACCCCAAACTTTTTCCTCCTCCATCTATCCTCATGCCAAACCTACTAGCAACAACTCATCTCTGGCCTTCCTATTGCTCACTTTACTCCCTTGGTCCTTAAAGAAAGAAAGGTAGTTCTAAAGTCAAATCCCTTTTCTCCTCTTCTAACCACATGGTGGGGAGCAAGTCTACTGCCTTTACGTGGAGCCCTCCAACCTCCCGTCAGTAGCAAAAGCGAAGCTAATGTAGACAAAATGTAAAATCAGAGCTCAAGTTCTCACCATAAAATCAAAATACAAATACAGCCCTAAGGAGTCATTCTCCTATTAGGGTCAACATTACAAACCTTGGTGCTGGGGTTAGCTCTCAAGGTGCTGCACTTCAATAGCAAGGGTATTTCAGCAGCCAAGAGGGATATCCTCCATCAGCCAGGAGTAAAACATGAAGTGCATCATTGTGCTTCAGGAAACACACCTGACTACTAACACTCCACAATCAATTTCTGGCTTTGCTGTTGTGTCTAACCTCCAACACAGGCAATATGGGATGGCATCCTATCTCAGAGAAGGTATTTCAGCATCTCCTGTTTCATCATCTGTTCTAAACGATGTTAATGAATGGCAGGCTATAAAAGTGAAGGACCTGACTCTGATCAATGTCTACAATCCTCCATCTACCAACTGGCCAACTCCTATCCTACCCATCTTCTCAGAATCTTTAGTCTACTGTGGTCACACCACTCTCACTGGCGATACCCTGATGATGCTGTAAACGAAGTAAGACTGGAGGAGTGGGTGTTGACAGTCAACCTGCAGCTTCTGTATGATCTTAAGCAGCCACCCACTTTCCAAAGATGGACCTTGGGTTCTTTTTCTGACTTTGCCTTTTTTCCAACTGGACTACACCATATGGTGATCACAGAGCATAAAGTGTTTGATATATTTCCTTGATCTCAGCATTGGCCATGCCTGATCACAACCGACATGCAAATTCCAACTACAGCAGGCTTCCAGAAATGTCTATGGAATTTCCAAAAGGCAAGATGGGATCTGTTCCAATCCAAGTTAGAGTCTCTTGTGGGTAAAGATTCGGAATCAGATATTCAGAACAATATCAATATCATCTACCAATCTTTCTGCAATAAAGTTCTAGCCAATGCAAAGCAATCTATATCTTGGGGATTTCATCAACAATTCATTTCTGGATGGCCATCTGATGGAACCACACAATATCAGGAATTTAAAACCTCCAAGAATGAGCAGGAGGTTTTTGACAGAAACAGAGACCTTTTTCACCTTCTAGATCATCCCAGGCAAGAATGATGGAAAGAAACCATCTCCAAATTGAATTTCACACACTTCAGTTGCAAAGTCTGACCAACGATTAAGAGGTTGAGCAGAGATTCTAATCTGGGCAAGAGGAAATACCCAGTCACAGCAAACTCCATCGCATCCGAGCTGGTAACCAATACAGAGCGCCTAACTGAGATAAAATTTTCAGCCATCCAGTTAAAATGATTGTTGCTGAGAGATGGCATCAACAAGGGTGTACATGAATCCAATGTCTCCTTTTACTGATCAAGAACTTCACCTGTTTATACATCAGTTGCAACCGAACAAGGCTCCTCCTGATCTAGGTAACATCCACAACCAATTTTGTATCTCATTTTGGGCCAATCATCAAAAGCTGGCAGCTTTGATTTCTGAATCATGGTACCCAGGATTGTTGCATTTCAAATGTCTGGTGAGAGCAAAGGTCTTAGCTGTTCCCAAGCCAGAGAAACCACTGTAAGACCCCAAAAGCTACTGACCAAATTTCCCTAGTGTGTATTACCTATAAACTTGCAGACAGACTAATCCTGATGCAGATTAATGAGGTAGCCAATGCTCGGCTGCCTCACATTTCGGCTGGATTAAGGATGGGATGATGAACCCAAGATTAGGCACCTCGATTCAAGACACAGATAATACATTTGAGTCAGAAAGAAAATTGATGCAGTCCTTATTGATCTGGTGGCAGCCTATAACAGTGAGTGGCACATTGGGCTGAATGCCAGCGATGTGGTTCATCTGAGAAGTGATTAGTAACTGAGGCTTCATCCTGCAAGCTTGGAGAAAATTAGTCACCTTAAATCTCTCCACAGTGGCTCTCCTTTTGTTCAATATATACACACATGACCTTCCTGAAACACAGTCCAAGAAGTAAGTGCTGACGACATCTGTATTTTTGACACTGGAAGTGATTTCCATAGGAATGAAGGGAATCTCTGCCAAGACATGCATACTTTGACCACTTAGTCTCCATTGCAGGAATTAATTCTTAATGAAACCAAAGACAGTGTCAACTCTTTCCAGCTAAATAATTGTCTTGACAATTGTCCCATCTTATCCATGTATGACTGTTACTGCCATTCCAACCAGTTGTCACATACAGTACTTGGGAGTATTTAACCATAGCCTGAAATACCAGCCTCACCTGGAGCACTTGAAAATTAAGATCTTTTCCCAATACCACCTTGATACAAAAACTATAGGGGAGAAGACCCTTCGGTCTTCATACATCCGTATTAGCACTGGTGTTTGTGCCAGCTGAATACTGTTCTGTGGTCTGGGCATTCCGGTGCCACAGTTTTTTGACACAGAGGTGAATTCGGCCACTCGTGTTATTAATGGCTGCTGGAATTATACACCCACCTCCAGTTTGTATGTGCTAGTGTGCATAGTTCCACGAGACCTTCTATAAGACACTGTTAAGTCTGCCCGGAGAGCTCTCACAGATAAAACCAACCTTTTACACCTCTGTTTGACTGATATCCCATTCTCAGACAGGAAAGACACAGCAACGCCAACTTGAAGATATGCTCATATTCAGGGGAGGAATCCCTGACCAGACATGGAAACTAAAGATCAGAACAGTCAGCATTCGGCACAGATTCTGAAAGAAATGTCTTTGTTTAGTCAGATTCTAGTACTCTTAGAATCTGTAGCTGACAATGAAGAGCTGAACATCAAAAAAGATGTAGCCGCACCCTAAGGGTCAAATCCAGCTTAATTTACTCACACTGCAAGTCCTGCTGATGAAATTCCATTGAGTTTTTAACAGAGAGAATAGCTGTGCTTTGAAGTGAGATCTCAGGGAGGTTGCTAGGGGATAATATTTGAATAACCCTTATGCCATTTCTATGCAAAAAGACTGGGATGCTTTGGTGGGCATGTGTGACAGAATACACTGCCCGTATTCACACCCTACACACTATTGTAATAATCTTTGTACAAGGTAGGCCTTGTAAGGTATCATTTGCAAACTCATAATTTTCTGGTCAGTATTGTCCTGATAAAATATGTGTGGGAACTTTGTATGTAAAGTTATAAGACTCCCCTGTATGATGTCATTAATACATGTTCCAAATCCCACAGCCCTGCCCAAGCAGATGTCTGCAAACAGATGTGTTCTAAACACAAACACATCTGGGAATGACCTGCATGCTGGTGGCGGGTTGTGAGCAATCCAGGTTGGACACGACAACAGCAAGGCATTGCAAGGCACCCCAGGTTACAGAGCAAGGGTGACAGCCCTCCGCGGGTCTGGACTGTACCCCAGTATGTCACAGGGTGCTTGGTCAATGTGCTTTAATACTATGGATTCCATCTTTGAGAGATGTACCCTGTTTACAGCCATGTTTAATTGGCCCCAAAAGGTGGGATGTCATTGTGTGACAGAGTGAAGGGGGTGAGCAGGTGAGCCTGCAATCTCGTCACTCAGATGTTAATTAGTTCCCCTTGAGAAAGGTGACGGGGGTAACTAGAAAATCAGGCTGGCCAGCTGAATAGGATAAGGAGCCAATAACCCCATTGGTGCCAGGGTTCCTATTCCTGGAAGGATCCTACAGCTCCCTATTTTTGTTCTGTGTCAGTATAAGGGTGTTGGTGCCCTTCTGCTGTGGCACAACGTGAGCAAGAGGAGGAGGGGACAGCAGGGGGGCACTTCCTTGGTGAAAACCTCCAATGTCCTCCCAGAGTCAGGGCCTCATCCACCCTAGGGCTTCCTGCTCCTCCAACTCTTGTTCCCTGCGGGTCATAATTTTCAACTACTTCCTGAAATACCCTCTCCTGCCATCACTATATCATTCCATGCTCCATCTGATTCCTCTGGCTGCTGCTCTGCAGCTCAAGCCACAGGGCCTTGGTGCTCCTAGACTGTCTCTCTGCCTCCCATCACAACCTGATTTTACTATCAGTTGGCCTCTGCAAACTCCTCAGGGTGGTGTTTCCCAGGATGTCTACAGACAACCACGGTACGCATCCTACACTGACTATGTAACCTCCCTCTTACAAACGTAACACTGCTCCTGTGCCACAGAAATAACTTAGAGATTTTTTTCACTTGACCAGAGTACTAATATACCAAAAAGTACTCCTTTGTTATTACTAGCCTCAATGAAGATCACAAAACGGACCTGCTTGTCAAACATGAGCACCCAACAACTCCCAATGACATCTAGATGCTGAAGTATGGACACAGGAGCTTAACTTTAAAGTCATTTGTTCCATATGGCTGATGTCAGGTGTGCAGTCCAGAATAACAGACTAATACCTTGCTGACTTCAGATCTGCCACAATCTTCTGTTTGACTTTTGTTGCCAGTAACTGTATGATCTCATTTTAAATTGTTTTTCCAAGGTAGTGGTGTGTGTACATTTCTTGGGTGGTGACTCTTCTTAGATGCTCCTGGAGTACAGCATCAAACTCAGCCATCAGCTCCACAATTTTAAGGAAGTTTCCATTGTTTGGCACATACAGCTGTTTAGAAGTGCCTCGCAGTGCTAGGTTTTGGGTAGCAAGCATTCTTACAATGGCAATGAGCCTTTTCAGAACATTTTGCCAGTAAAGAGACTCTGATGCAGTCTTTTCTTAGTCTCATCTCAAGCTCTTTCCACCTTAGGAATGCTCTCTGGCGATTTGCTGCCTTCTCATGGCATGCCAGATTTCTAGCCAGATTTTTCCAGTCCTTTGTTCCTGTAGAACCCAATGTGGCTGGAACATTAGACTGGAATAGTTTGCAACAAAAACCCTATGCAGCATTCTGGGTTTTTGAATACATAAGCCATGGCCTCTCCACTTTGTCACGATTGGGGATTTCTCGCCAGTAATGTGTTGGATGGAAACTTCTATTTTCATTGTCTTTGGGGAACAGGAAGTTTTTCACTTGCTGTGGCCCATGCAGTACAAGGAAGTCCCTCAGACTACTGCTCAAGTGGGTCCACAGTCCTGGATCATCTAGACTTAAGGAACTAAACTCAGCAGCAGCTGTTTCTTGCGCCTCCACCACACTCTTCTCTGGTCTACACTTTTCTTCAGAATGTGTATGGTTACATCCATTTGAGATGGAGATATGGATGTTGCAGTAGCTGCCAGGTCACCTGCACTCTGACTAACTGGAAGATCAGGCATCTCCTCACCACTCACATCCTCACTGGGGCCGGAAGGCTCACCGTGAACATTTGTGTATGTATCTCAGGAGAGCTCCCTCCTGCTTAGATAGAAAAGCTTCCTTTGCTTGCTTGCTTTTTCTGAATGCTTCGCCAGAGGAGTGTTTTCTTCTTTCACTCATGACTGCTGTTCTGTGCCAAGTATAGTGGCTCTCAACACTCAGTTGAAGGGGACAAATAAGCAGGCTGGTAGCAGAGCCTGAGTGTTGTATCACCCAGGCAAGGTATTAACAAACTTGAACAGAACTTTATTTACACTGGAAATCTCTTTACCAAGCTGTAACTGCACACTCTAACTCTCACTCAGCCTCAACTCCTCCCCCCCTCCTTCCTGTTTCCTGTCCTTTCAGACTCCCAACAGCCAGTGCTGCCAGTTCTAATAATCACATGCAGCATCTAAACACCACACTGAGTGAGGGAAGAGATCAGCGTCTTAAGGCCCAACTGGCTCCTACTACTTCAGTTGACTGCCTGTTCTCCTCAAATGGGTTCAGGGAAGCAGCAGGAAACAGGAAGCTCCCTGAGAAGCTGGTGTTAATCAGTCCAGACTCCTGGGGGTGGTAGAGAGGTACATAAGAGGCTCCTCCTCCTCTCTCCCCCTTCAGCTCCTGCTACTTTCTGTTATTCCCTCTCACCTTTTCTCCTGCCTGTCTGTTATGTCTCTTGTGCCCTCCTTCCTCCAGCACAGCACTCCACCATCTCTGTGCATCTAGAGCAGAGAGAATACATATGCACCAGCAGCAGACACAATTTTCTACACTCTGGGTCCCAGTGGTGCCCCCCCACAGTCTGGCACCTGAGGCGGCCGCCTCAGTTCGCCTCATGGTAAGGCCAGCTCTGCTTTCCTACTAACAAAGATGCCCTCAGAATGCACAGAATGGCCGCCAGCCCTATGTCTGGGAAGATTTTGCTGTCAAAAAATATAGGTAAATGGGTTTCAAACCTGCAAGGTGTGTCTGCTGGAAGAGTGAGACTTTACATTCAGATGCCTGAGAACATTTGGCCTTGAAAGGAAAGATCAGAGCCGTCTGTGAGACCCAGAACTGGGCAGGCAGGCAATCTTCACGTGGTGCTGGCATATAGGGTATGAGGGTCTTACAATTTTAAAGGCGAGATTTTCAAACATGCCTAGTGAATCTAAGTGCCCTCATTTTTGAGGCAATTTAAAGGGGCCTCACTGTCAAAGTGTCAAGCACCCATCTCCAGAAAATCAGCCTAATCTCAGGCATTCCAGTGGGGCCTCTGAAAACTGAGGCACCAAAATCACTAGTTACATGTGAAAACCTGGGGCAAAGGGAAGGTATTTTAATATACATATATATAGTTTTTCTATAGCCCTCCCCCGCAAACTTCAGCTTGGGCAGAGTTTTGTTATACCAGGAGAGAGAGACTGCCTGGGGAAAGATCCCCCCTTATCCTGTATTTCAGTGATACCTGGCAGCTGCGTATGCAGGTACGGAGACTTGGCCCTCACTCCCAGCACTGTGTATCTGTATCTAAATGATTCTCTTCTTCATCCCCTTCTAAAACTAGCTGCAGCAAGGCCAAGAGCCAGGGATTCCTCTTTCCCCCTCCTACCACAGGGCAGTGAAAGCTTCTCATCTCCTCCTCTGTTCAGCACTACGACAAAGGAGGAGAGCGAGAGGATAATCCTGCCAGGTAAAGAATTTTGTGATGCATTCAAGGGGATTAGCATGATGGCGCTTAACTACAGAGGAGTGAAATTCACTATATAAAGAATAAAGCTTCATTATAATGAATGAAAGACCACTGAAATGCACTGAAGCCATTAGGCACTTTCACTCCACTTCACTATAGATTAAGCGAAAGCAGTACATGAGCCATTGGCTTCCTCTGAGTTCCCAAGTTCTGCCCCTTGGGCTGTCTCTCATACAACCTGGCTGTTCTCCTTGTCCCAATTCAGTTTAGTTCCAGCAGCACACAGAGGATGGGGTGATACTGCCAGCTGGTTGAGGTCTTACTGGCACAGCTGATATTTTTACCTTCAGGCCAGTTGCTGGTAAAGACTATTTTTATTTCAGTTAATCAACTTGATGTTGACATAATTACTTGACAGTGAAATAAAAAACAGGAGGGAAACCAATTTCTGGCCAATTATATAGAATATTTTTCGTTACATGGAAGAAATATTTGGTACAGGTGACAATGTTAGCTGGGGCAGATGGGGGAAGAATCACCTCATGCTGCTTATGGTCCCAAGCACACTTGGCCACCTAACCTCAGCAGATACAAATCCTGCACCCATAGATTCATTATTGCCCTTTGGCCTCCTTTTACTTCCTTAACCCAGATCCTCAGCTGGTGTTTCAGTGGATTATACCATTTTACGCCAGTTGAGGATCTGGATGGCTGACTGGACCATTTCCATTCTCCAGCCCTGCAATAATATCCCTGAGGTCTGGATTCTCTTGCTTCTAGCAAGTGCGTCCCTGCTACCAGTCTTAGTTTGGTTTGCTCCGGCAGCCAAAAGGCTGTTTCACTCTGGTTCTCCCTAGTGCTCCTTCTTATAGTCTGGGCTATTATAGATTTTGCTGTCCCCAGCTTTTATCTCAGTCTATGATAGGCTGCTCCTTCCACGACTCCCTTTTACCTTACATCTAGAGCCTATACCATTCTAGACTCTCAAGTAAGTCAGGACAACAACAGGATTCATCTATACTTCTAGCCAGTGGTCAAAGAGGATAAAATTTCTCCCCAAGGCTGATTTTAAAAGGTCCTGGGGCATCTGGTTTAGTTGGGCTTTCAATGCCCAGGAAACAAGCAGAGGCAGGAAGTTATATACCAGTGGTTCTCAAACTTTTGTACTGGTGACCCCTTTCACATAGCAAGCCTCTGAGTGCAACCCCCTCCTTATAAATTAAAAACACTTTTTATATATTTAACACCATTATAAATGCTGGAGGCAAAGCGGGGTTTCGGATGGAGGCTGACAGTTCACGAACCCCCCTGGAATAACCTCGTGACCCCCTGAGGGGTCCCAACCCCCAGTTTGAGAACCCCTGTTATATACCTACAAGTGAGAAAAATAGCATATCCACATTGCTTGAATCTTTCCTTGATTACAATGAGATTGAAAACTATTCATATCAGGTCAATTAAAAAAAAAAAAAAGCTCTAGTTTCTAATGCTACCTAATTAGAGAATCAGGAATAGAAAAAAAAAAAGAGGGGGAAATGTTCTTAAATATAGGTTTTGCTCCTGCAAAAAATTTAAGATAGATTAGATGTGAGATCAATGACAAGCCCATACAAACAACCTGAGAATGTTTACTATTTGAATTGGCAAATCATCTATGGGCAACCAAACAGTTAAAAAAAGCCCTAAAAGACCCAAGAGAATTAGTTGTTGCTAAAACAATTTTAGGGTCCTTTCCACTTCAGTGGAGGTAGTTTGTATGGCTGACTGGAATCTATTCAATGCTGTCAAACATCTAACACTCCCATAGCTAGACGCCTTACAATGAATAACAAGCAGTCTAGCTGCCAATATGCTGGAACTGCATTTTTCACCAGGGACTGGACCCCAACCCAGCAACACTCTACCTTCATTGTCTGAAGCCTTGTTAATTTATAAGACCAACAATTAACCACAACAAACAGAAGTGCCAAAAGTTCCAAACTACTGCAGCTACAGAAATCCATTATTTTTAATAAACTACAGCAGCCTTAAAAAGAAAAAAGAATCAGCTCCATAAAAGATGCATATTTCTTTTTTTGTGTATCAACTGATCCTCTGTAATATAGAGTAACACTCATATATTTTCAGTGGACCACATATACAATGAATGTGAATTTTATAACAATAACACCAAACAAAATACAGAAGAAAAGAAAGGACACAAAGAATAGAGCAGATGCAGTTTTGTGGAAATAGCAGGCATATTTGAGTCATGCTGCTTAATTGTGATTGGTCAGGTAAATCAAATAAAATTGCACCTATTTTCCGATTGGATGAGCATCCAAGCAATTCTGATGAGAACTCTCCCACTTACAAATTCAAAATTATTTTTTTGTGTGAAAACTCATAATTCACTTTCTGCAAACATTTGTGGCAGTAACTCCTGATTCAACTAATGTTTCTGAAAATGGAGGGAAATGAATGAAGCAAATATACCAAATCATTCAAATGACTAATTTCCAGAAAAGTTTCTGGAGTATTCAGGGTTCAAAATGCTTGTAAACCAAGAAAATAATGGCAGTTGGGTGACTGCTACCAACAAATCCCAGTAAGTGTTGGACACCTAATTCCCTTGGGGGCTTTTGAAAATCTCACTCTTCATTATTTGACTATCACAGCAGAATAGTGTCTTAACAAAAACAAACAAAAAGCTTAATGTTGATTTAGAAGACTGATTTACATCCAGGGTGAATACTATCCCTGACCTTTAGTAAAAAGCTCAGTCATTCCATTCTGAGGGGTTCATGCAGTACCCATGCAAAAGAGCCTTCACTGTGTAACCCACTGGTGAATGTCTCACACGTCCCCCCTCTGTGCCTGATCTGCAGAGAATTTCAGGTTGTAAAAGGCTCATTTAGTCTTGGCCCTTTAGTTCAAGATGTAGCAGCTCAAGCTTTCAGTTCTGGACATCCCTGGTGTGTTAGCCAAGCTGGTACCTGTCACAAATTCATTTAAATAAGTTATTTCATTTTAATAGGCAGAACTTACAGGGGGGAAAAATTCTGGTTCCTCATAACTCACATGTGGGTTCCTCACTCGCAGCTGGCCATTGCTTCTATTTCCCGGGTTCTCAGGTTGTTCCTCAGAAAGAAAGGCCTCAAAGAAGTGCAACATTAGTTCTTTTATGGTATCCCTAGTGGGTGCCCTCCCTGTGGTATTGCATTAACATATCATTCACTGCACATTTCTATTGTTCTTTTCAGCAATCTAGCTACAAGTAATTAAATGTGATATTTTAAACTACATAAACTGTGGTTTTACACTTGTTGACAGCTGGTGTTGATCCTATGACACTGGTAAACTTTCAGGAAGGAAGCACCTGGGTTCAGTTCCTGGTGTTCTCCACAGTCTCCACAAGTTGTTTTATGACACTGCTCAATCTACTTACACAAGTAGTTAGTTACTGACCGCCAGTTACCCTTCATTGCTATGAATTCACTCAGCAAAAAGTTACTTTATTCACAGTACTGCAATTTCCTCTTCAAATTTATAAAGGTACTGTGCAGTCATCTCCTGCTGCTGTATGTTTGATAGCTTTTTCTCTACACTCAGGTATTTTCCTAAAAGTGACTATTTTGACAACACTATCTTCTCCTAAAATTGTTTCTTCTTTTCTGCCCCGACTGCTTTCAGACCTTCCAAATGATTGTCTCCAAAAACGTTGGGTCCTTGGCTGAATATGCTTTAAGAACATGTCCCTTGAGGATAGTGCTGGAAACCAGGAAAAGTTCCTGAGTTCAAATTCCACCTCTGGGCTGTCTCACTGTGTGGCCTTGGACAAGTCACTTCCCGTCTCTGGGTTTGTCTCTCTATCTGTAAACTGGTGATAATACCTATCTACAGTAAAAACAACGAGGAGTCCTTATGGCACCTTAGAGACTAACAAATTCGTGGGCTGAACCCATGCATCTGATGAAGTGGGTTCTAGCCCACGAAAGCTTATGCCCAAATAAATTTGTTAGTCTCTAAGGTGCCACAAGGACTCCTTGTTGTTTTTGCTGATACAGACTAACACGGCTACCACTCTGAAACCTATCTACAGTAAGTACTTCACAAGGGTGTGAAGCCACCAGGAGGTTGGGTGGGATTGTACACGTGTGGCTAGCCTAAGCCACTGCCCGTGCCTCTGCAGTCACACTGCTGTTTTTAGGCACCAGCTTGACCACAGCTAGCCCGTGTACATGTATCTGCACTGGGAATTACACCTCCCAGCTGCTGTGTAGACATACCCTGATTGTGTGTTTGTACAGTGCCGTGCACAATGGGGCCCTGATCTTGGTGGAGTCTTCAAGGTGCTATTATACTGCTAATAATGAGTGTGGAAATGCTAAATATTATCAAGATGATAATTCTCAGGCTATGAGCAGTATGGAGACTTAATGGAATTCATATGCTTAGCTATGTGCTAACAGCAATGAAGCCAGCTCTCTCTATACTTTCTTTCAGTTTACATATCTCTTTAAACATTAAGAAAGCTGCAAGGGCCATCATTTTCCTTGTCTTTTTCTTCCCGTGACACCTTACATTAGCGCGATGGATAGTGCCCAGTCTGTGATATAGGAATTTTATCTTCTGTAGCTGGATGTGATATATGGTTTATTACCACCCCACCCCACCCCCGCCCTACACACACACACACACACACACACACGTAACTGGAGACTTTTTCCCCACGTGACTCTTGCCTCATTCAGTACACAGGATGAGTGGTGCTCAGTGAATGAGCAGCTATTCAATATATTTTCTCCTCATTGTTCAATGTGTGGCCCCAGGCCTTATTTACTGCACATTATTCAAATCCTGTTCTGAAAAGAGAAATATCAATTTCTTCATAGGTTTTTCTGTGGTGCTCATTATTACAGTATCTGAGTGCTTCACAAATATTAATGAATTTATTTTCACAACACCTCTGTGACATGAGGGTGTTGTATTATTCCCATTTCAAAGATGGGGAACTGAAGCACAGGGATTAAAGTCAAAAGTAGCCATTAATTTGGGTGCCCAATTTGACATACCTAGGATTTGATTTTTCAGACTACTTAGCATTATACATAATTTCTACATTCAAAGCACAGTCCTCAAGATGTTGAGTGCTCTTCACTTCTGCAAATCAGACCTCAGAATCTCAGGTCAAGCACCAAGAAATTGAGGAACACATACTTACTGAAAAGTTTGGTTTAAAAGACTTTCCCAGTATCACATAAGAACTCTGTGTCGGGTGTAGAATCCAACTCTCCAGAGAAGTGTTCAACTGTAAGTTGAAGTTAGACAAATTCAGCTTTGAAAGAAGATGCACTTTCCTAGCTCTAAGGGTGACTAAACACTGGACCAGCTTACCAAGGGAGGTCGTGGACTAACCTTCTCTTGGAGTCTATAAATAAAATTAGACCTCTTTTTAATGGGTATGCTTTAATCTAGCTTTAGGGAGAAATTCTGCATCCTATGTGTGCAAGCAGTCAGGCTGGGTGGTCATGGTGATCCCTTCTGGCCATGGAGTCTGCGAGTCTCCCTCTTCATCCCCTTTCTTCATGAATCATGGGGAGAACAAGAGTGCCTGTATTGCCTTCAACATGCTCTTAATATGTGTAGCTCTGCATTAAGCTAATAACTATAAGCAAGTCTCACACTTCAAGGCTTCATCCCATTATCTGCAGGGGTCAGAAAGGAATTTTTGCCCTGATGCACTATTGGCTTGATATATTTTGAGGTGTTTTTCATCTTCCTCTGAATCATCAGAGATTGGTCACTGCTGGAGGAGGGACAACAGACAGGATGGACCAGTGCCCTGAGGTGTTACCAAGAATCCATTCTAGATGCCTGGCTGGTGTCCCCTGCTCACATACTCAGGGTCTAATTGATTGCCAGGGAAAGAATTTTCTCCCTGGTCAAATTGTCAGGGACATTGGGAGTTTTTCACCTTCCTCTGCAGCCCGGATGTGGGTCTG
Source organism: Emys orbicularis (assembly GCF_028017835.1). Lineage (NCBI taxonomy): Eukaryota > Metazoa > Chordata > Testudines > Emydidae > Emys > Emys orbicularis. The sequence continues at coordinate 62,069,126 of NC_088691.1, forward strand.
TGACAATCAAGGATCAGACACCCCAACGGGAGAACAGGTGGGTCTGAACCCCCAAAATAAGCATTTGAATCAACTGCCTGTAGACAGTGTTATTGTGTATAAAAATATGTCAAGGAAGGTCTTCTATGACAGCTTGTAATGGCCTGAACTTGATGGTCACTAGGAGATCTGTTTACAGATAATGCTTATGAATATAGGCATGTGAATACGTATAGAAAATTGTAATTGAATCTATAGTTTAACTACACCATCACCTCATAGCAGTGTTGTGAGGAAATCAGGCAGTAAGGGCACCTTCCAGGCAGGTGTTCACACAAAACCAGCCCCAAGCAACTAGCATTGTGCAACCAGGAAGAGACAATGGTAGACCATTCAAGTTAATGGGAAAACACCGAAACAACTCGAAACTGGAAAGAAAACCCCAGTTTGGGAAACCCCCCTGCTCCGTATAATCATGAATTACCATAGAAGTGGGCATTCACCCACGAAAGCTTATGCTCCAATACTTCTGTTAGTCTTAAAGGTGCCACAGGACCCTCTGTTGCTTTTTACAGATTCAGACTAACACGGCTACCCCTCTGATACTTGACACCATAGGCCATGTCTACACTAAAAAATTAGGTCGACCTAACTTACTTTGGCATGCAGCCAGCGCAGTTATTAAATTGCTTGTGTGTGCGCATACTTGGCTCCTTGCGCTGGCAGTTTGCATCCTCACCAGGAGCGCTTGTATTGATTGTACTGTCACTGTGGGGCATGGTGGGACAGCTCCTGAAAGCCAGTAACAGTCAATGTAAACAATGCCGTGTCTATACTGACACTGTGTCAACCTAACTACATTGACTCTATGCCTCTCGGGGAGGTGGTCTTATTTAATCAGCGTAGAGAGGCACTTATGTTGGCAGGAATCGAATTTAAGTGACGACTCTTCCACAGCGAGGCTGACACAAGACAGCTTACGTTGACCTAACCCTGGAGTGTAGACCAGGTCATAGCCTGAGAAAAAGGAAAAAACCTGCAAACCCTGTTAAAAGAGAAAGGGTTTGAAGTGAAAGCTATCCAGAAACAGAGTCGGCATCTAAGTGGGGTGCTGTCTATGAAGCACTGGATCCCCTCTAGGACAGAGGGCATGCTGGGAAACTATTCAGAGGCAATAGGCAACTTGCATTGGAGAAGGGAATTTAGCTATTGGAAAAGTGTTAAGCCTGAGAGGCATCTTTATGTTTTTTTTCCCTGTGTCACTTGTCTGCGTTTGCTTTTCCTTACTAGTTCATTTTTGAATCCATGATTTTTTTATTAAATAAACTTTTTGTTTATTTTTATCCCAAGCAGGTGTCTGTTGTGCAAACTATGTGGAGTGTGTGTGCCAAAGTGAACTCATAATTGGGTGCAGGTTTCATGCCTTCCGTGGTGATGAACCAGAGGGGAAAAGTCAATGTGTCTGGTAGTTAAGAACCCGGCAAGATGGATTTGGGGAGACTCGGGACCAGAAGGGACTCTTGAGGTCACCTTGCAAGAAGAAACACTCTCAAAATATTAATTTGGCCAAGAAGAGGAGAATTAACTGACTGAAAGCAATAATAATGCCTCCCCATATAAACTTGCATATGCCATTATTAAAACATACTTATTTTTTCCTTGATGAACTTTCGTATGATTTCAAGTATCAGAGGGGTAGCCATGTTAGTCTGAATCTGTAAAAAGCAACAGAGGGTCCTGTGGCACCTTTAAGACTAACAGAAGTATTGGGAGCATAAGCTTTCGTGGGTAAGAACCTCACTTCTTCAGATGCAAGTAATGGAAATCTCCAGAGGCAGGTATAAATCAGTATGGAGATAACGAGGTTAGTTCAATCAGGGAGGGTGAGGTGCTCTGCTAGCAGTTGAGGTGTGAACACCAAGGGAGGAGAAACTGCTTCTGTAGTTGGATAGCCATTCACAGTCTTTGTTTAATCCTGAAGAATTCCACCATGATTTCAACAGCTTCCACCCCACCATCAACCTCAGCCTGGACCAATCTACACGGGAGGTCCACTTCCTAGACACCACTGTACAAATAAGCGATGGCCACGTTAACACCACCCTATACCGAAAACCCACCGACCGCTACGCCTACCTTCATGCCTCCAGCTTCCACCCCAGACACACCACACGATCCATCGTCTACAGCCAAGCACTGAGGTACAATCGCATCTGCTCCAACCCCTCAGACAGAGACCAACACCAAGCATCTTCACCAAGCATTCTCAAAACTACGATACCCACACAAGGAAATAAAGAAACAAATCAACAGAGCCAGACGTGTACCCAGAAGCCTCCTGCTACAAGACAGGCCCCAAAAAGAAACCAACAGAACTCCACTGGCCATCACCTACAGTCCTCAGCTTAAACCTCTCCAACGCATCATCAGTGATCTACAACCCATCCTGGACAATGATCCCTCACTTTCACAGACCTTGGGAGGCAGGCCAGTCCTTGCCCACAGACAACCCGCCAACCTTAAGCATATTCTCACCAGCAACCACGCACCGCACCATAACAACTCTAACTCAGGAACCAACCCATGCAACAAACCTCGATGCCAACTCTGCCCACATATCTACACCAGCAACACCATCACAGGACCTAACCAGATCAGCTACAACATCACCGGCTCATTCACCTGCACGTCCACCAATGTTATATATGCCATCATATGCCAGCAATGCCCCTCTGCTATGTACATTGGCCAAACTGGACAGTCACTACGCAAGAGGATAAATGGACACAAGTCAGATATCAGGAATGGCAATATACAAAAACCTGTAGGAGAACACTTCAACCTCCGTGGCCACACAATAGCAGATGTAAAGGTAGCCATCTTACAGCAAAAAAACTTCAGGACCAGACTCCAAAGAGAAACTGCTGAGCTCCAGTTCATTTGCAAATTTGACACCATCAGATCAGGATTAAACAAAGACTGTGAATGGCTATCCAACTACAGAAGCAGTTTCTCCTCCCTTGGTGTTCACACCTCAACTGCTAGCAGAGCACCTCACCCTCCCTGATTGAACTAACCTCGTTATCTCCATACTGATTTATACCTGCCTCTGGAGATTTCCATTACTTGCATCTGAAGAAGTGAGGTTCTTACCCACGAAAGCTTATGTTCCCAATACTTCTGTTAGTCTTAAAGGTGCCACAGGACCCTCTGTTGCTTTTTAGTATGATTGGTATTGGGGGAAAATTGACATAACTTACGTAGCTCTAAGGGCACAAATGGCAATATAGTTTCTTTCAGTGAGAATATATCTTGATCTACATTGTCTTTTCTATTGGTAACGATGATGCAAAGTTAAGTCATCATGGTGGTAAACGTTACACCCACTAATAAGTGTTTGCAGGATGGGGCTCTTATACCACTGCAGCAAATGAAATGTGCATCTACACAGTTCTAGCTTTCTTTCACAAACCCCAGAAGGGAAATGGCATAATGATGTACTTCAGGTATGTTCTAGAATTTCTAAATTCTTCCTTGAAGGTTCCTGCCATGTGAAGTTTTTACAACCCAGATCCTGTGTAATTCTTTTAGACTGTAGATGAAGTATCATCCATGGACAAATTCTCTTTTGTGTGCGACTTTTGGATTAAAATTCAAAAATGATTATCACCTTTCACATACAGCCCTGTATATCAGGCATTCTCCCTAGTGATTTCCAATCTAACAAGACCTTATTTTCCCTTTAATATTTTGGGAAGTAATTAATCTGATCTTAAATGCCTTGCTCACTTGTACAAGTTCTATCTGGCTTCTATTCTCTGGGGTAATTAAATTCCCTTTTACCTTCAGGAAAATGTATCACAGATTTTGGGAGGTGACAGCATAGCAGAAGGCAAAGATTTATTTTTATTTGGGCTCTCTTTGTTATCAACCTCAGGCATCACTAATCTCCCATGCCTGTCCCTTAATGGCATCACTGACTTTGTGCCAAGGTATTTCTGTTTCCTATGTATTAGAACCTTGGTGTTCCTTAGTGCCAATGTTACACTACATCCATCTATGGCAATTTCAAAATTGAAACGTTAGCGATGATGTCATATAAACAGCCAGGTAAATATTTTTTAAAACCCTTATGGATACATTTTTAGAAGAAAGAGAAGACTGATACACATGCATCTTGGGTTGACATTCTACCCCATCTGTAGGATGAATACCACTTTTAAAACCACCTAGAAGGGAAGGAGACTAAGGAACCCCCACCACCACCACTTGTTCTCCTCCTATAAATTATATCTTGCTGTTGATTCTCATTGACACTATTTGCTCAGATTTATCTATCCATCATTTCAAGGCTATACTTTGCTCAGCTTGCGATCAGTTCACAGTCTCTGATCTCATACGCTTGATTGCACAATCTGCTGACTGGGCCACTACCTCTATGAACTGATGTCCACCTGCAAGTGACTGGAGAGATGGGGGGGCACAATGGGAACGAATGTCCACTGGGGAACATGGAAAGCCCACCTCACTATCTAAATGCTCACTTTCCTTTCTCTCCTTAATCACCACCTCAGGAACCGGTGCCTAAAACAACTTTCACCTCCCACCGTTGCTTGGAGCAACAGGAGAAGATTGTTAACTTCCCTTTCAAGAAAGAAAAGAAACACTACTGAAATGATTAGTCCAAACCAGGCACATCCTTGTTTCACTACAAGATCTTCACTTCTCCCCTACTGTCACTGCTGAAGTCAACCCAATATCATCTAAAATACACCCAGTCTTCACTAGATCCCTTGTCAACCTCAATTATCCACCCCTCCTGCTTTCTTACTCTTGTTCACTATGCACCTGACCTAACTCCCACTGAAGTCAGTGAAAAGTTTCCCGTTGACATTGGATCGGCTCCTATATCACCACTATCAACTACTCCATTTTCCAATGGATCTTTCTCTGGCACCTTAAAATTGCCACTTACATTTCAGAAAAATCCCTCATTTGCTAACTACCATCCTGTCTCCATTCTCATTTTTTCCCCCCAGCAAGGTTAGCTCTTTTCTCACAACTCTCCCAGCATAACCTCCCTAGCCACTCTCAGCCCCTCTAATTGTGCCTGTCCTTCTCCGGGTGATTAACTAACTCAGGTCACAGATCCCTCTGCCTTCTCATAATATTTGACCTATGATCAGCTCTTGATATTATGATCACACTCCATCAGGCTTTCTGTCAGCTGTTGTTTTCTTTAGTACAACACAGCAAATACAATTTGGCAGATCCTCAGAGGGAGTAAATCAGTAGAGCTACACTGAAGTCAATGGAGCTATGGCTCTTTGTGTCATCTTAGAATCTCATCCAATCTCTCTCCTATACACCAATTTCAGGTATTAAAATAGTGATAAGAAGAAAATACCCAAGAATCCATATAAAATCTTTGTGAAGCACAAAGAACAATCCCGACATAGGAATATGTGTATTTCCCACATTCTATCAACTTCCTCTTTCTAAAAATAAACCTAATATAGCTGTACAAATCAACACTTTTGAATCTTGGATTTTAAGACCCTGATCCTACAAAGAAAACTTTAAGGGTGGACCCATGAGCCTATGCACAGGCCTACTGAAATTAATAACTAGATCCAATGAATCCACATTATTTCAATTTTACAATGACATTCTATGGGCAAAAACCTGCACTCCTTACAAAGGGCTTGGTCTTCCATGCTACTGAATGCTTTTGCAAGAAGTGAAGAGCCAAAGCACTAACACCCAGCTGTGGCCACCCCACACAAGATCTGAAGGGGTTAAGGTGGCCAGGTAGGCCAATTAACTGCCCAGGCTGCACCTGGAGGAGGACCCAGTCAGCAGAGATTAATTAGAGAGGAGGCTCAGCTGGACAGGAACAGGAGGTGCCCGCATAAAGCCCAGTATCTGAGAACAGCTGAGGGCTGAAGGGAAGTAGGTGAAGGGAGCTGTGTTTGGGACTATGGAGTGTCTGTAGTCACTCCCTGAGAAGAGGGAGTTTGGGCTGGCAAACTCAGAGAGGGGGGAAGCCAGGAAGGTAGGAAAGGCTCAGGGGAAAAGCAGTGAAGCACAGGATAGTGCAGACCTTGGCTGCTGATCAGAGGATCCCTGTGCTGAAACCTGGAGTAGAGGGTGTGCCTGGGTTCCCTACTAGCCACTGGTGAAGTAGCACAGGCCAGGCAGAGGAGAGTGGACTGCCAGGGAAAGTTTCTTCCAAAAGACTTTGATACCCCAGAAGGGTAGGACCATAGTGGAGTGAGAGGGGCCGCAGAGTGAGCGAGGACGATGGGTGGACTAGACCATCAGAGGACAGCGCAGCCCCTGGAAGGAGCTAATCCCCAGAGTGGCCAAGAGAAGGTGCCCATAGTGGTGAGAGGATCCTGTGACACCAGCACTCAGCATTTGCCCAAAACTTATGCAGAGAGATTTGTAGATAGCATAGGGAAAGATGCTTGGTGCTCAGCAATGTGAACAAGCCTGTTGACCTCACCAGCAAGTTTCTCAAAAGGCATAAAGAGCATTAGGTGTCCAATTCCCATTGCAACTCATTTGTGTCTTTGTGCCAATGAACTGAGCAGTGATGAATAGCAGCATTAGAAGTTGTAGGGTTTTTTTATTTTAAATGAGAGCTGATATTTTCATGTAGTCACATGACTCCAGCAGTTGCGGCTTTAAGAAAAACATCAAACAACAGTTGGCAACTTTGCAATCTTAAGTGCTTAAATGCAATCCAGTGATTGCAAATCATGCACTGACCAGCCTGTTTTAACTTGCTTGGCTGGTTCACTCAAATGTGCTTAATGGCTGCACTTAGAAAAATCTGAGAATTGGGCAGTCAGCCATGAGAGCCAGCCACTGGCACAGAAATGTGTCCAAGGGCTCTAAGAAAACATTATATTCACAGCAAGCAGCTCAATACTTCCCAAGATCGATGAGACACAGAGTCCTTGCCAGCCCACCAGCCTGCAATGCCCACCTTATTGGATTGTGAGCAGAAAAGCCACCATGGCTCAGCAGCCTGACTCATGAATGCTACAACACATTACTTATCAGCATTCACACAGGATCAAGCTGTCAGGCAAAGCTTCTATTGAAGTCAATAGGTGTTTTGCCTGAGATCAGTGGGAGTTTTGCCTGTGTAGAGACTGCAGAACTTTGCCCTAGACAAATTTTACATTTCTAAAGGCTGTCAAATATTTTCTACTTCTATTTTCAACTCCTGAATATTAACAGAACTCTCCATTAAACTGTCCAGCCATACTCAAAGGGCCAGATTGCATTTAGCCCTGTACAAGGGCATATGTGGGGGACAAAGAATACAAGGAGCCTTAACGCCACAGAATCCTGACCTCTCCTGGCCCAATGGTCTCCACACCATGCACCACTCTGCACCTGCAGGAGGGGTCTGACTCCTGGTCAGAGTTAATACTTTCTTGGGCAATACATGAATGGATGCAGACGAAGGATATGTCTGTTTTTGTTTGTAATCTACACAGATTCTATTAACTTTGAGCAATGACAGAGAAAGACAGTACTATCTTTCAGAACTCCAGGTCAAACCTCCAGCTGGCAAGTTCTCCCATGTCCAAATGCTGCACTTAACCTGTGTAGCCTAAGTCCATCCCAGCCCTAAAATCCTATTGTATGAGACAGCGTGTGGTAGATCCCATCTGGGTCCCATGAGGTTCATGAGTGATTGGTCCTAGGACCCACCTGGGCAGCCCCATCCCAACCTCCTTCTTCCACAGTGGTTCTACAGGAAGCAAACACACACAAGGGTCTGTGGTCAAGCACAGCATGTTCATCTGGGCAAAAATCTACCTATACAATACGGTCTCCATCTCTGTAGTATCTGAGCACTCCACAATCCTTATAGTATTTATCCTCACAGCATTCCTGTGAGATATTAAGTGCTATTATCCCCTTTTTACAAATGGGGAACTGAGGCACAGTGAAACTAAGTGGCTTGCCCAAGGTCACACAGGAAGTCTAAGAAGGAACAAGGAATTGAACCTGGGTTTCCCAAGCCCCAAGCTAGTATTCTAACCACTGGACCATCCTTCCATTCAGACCCAGCTGCAAATGAGAGAAGGATAAGTAGTGGTAATCTGGAAGGAAAGTGAGCAGACTCAAGAGAAAAGCAAATGCTGATGTTCTCCTTATACCCCAAAAGGAGAGAACCTTTAAATTACTACTACCCTACTACTTTACACTTTCAGTTCATAGGCCTTTAGCAAATATTCTCTTCTCTGCCAAAAATATTATATCAACTGAACACTCCAAAGGTGATGTGCAGAAAGATCAAAAAAGGCATAAGATCGAATTCATTCTAAATCAATGGAGATGCACTAGGGATGAATTTGTTCCATGAGATTTTAATCTCGTTGGTCCCAACTGCAGAACTCTCACTCACCTTGGTGAGCACTTACTCATGAGTCATTCTGGTGGCATCATTTGCAGGCATGAAATGTACGTATCTATTTGTATGAGTAACTGTTCACCAATGTGAGGAAGGATTCCACAACCAAGCCCCTATCAGCCCCCCACAAACAACTGCAATACCACCTTAGTTTGATTTATTTCCAAGAATTACTAACCCCAAAATGAATATACAGGAGTGACTGTGGCATCCATTCATCAATGCACAAACATGTGCTTACGTTTCACTAGAGTAAACATAACTATGCACTTGCTTAAAATTAAGCAGGTGCTTATGCACTTTGCTGAATAGGAATGGACTAAAAGCATCTTTTAAATGCTTTGTTGAAAGCCATTATTTCTTTAATCATCATCTTTTAGGGACAGTGACCTTTTACTGTCAGTGAATATGGGAATTTGGCTTATCCCTGGATAAGCAATGCGTGTACAGTTCCCACAGGTGCCAGTGATAGCATGCATTTCAGTCCTGCTTCACCTCAATTAGTATTTTGTTCAGGGGTATCTTTCTTCCACCTTGCAGGAAATAATAAAAATTTACTGATGCATGAAATACAAGGACTGGACCACACAACTAAGGTTGATTTTATGTATTAAAAAAAAAAAGTGTCTAGCTTTAGATCGCAAAAACAAAAGGGAGGGGGAGGGAGAAGAGGAAACCCTCACTCAAAGTGATATCAAGAGTAACAAGCTAGGTCTACATATCTGGCACCATGAGGCAGTCAGCATTCCTTTCAATATGACACACAATTAGATTCCAGCAGATGAAACAGAAAATAATGATTATGATTGCTGATGCTGCAGCCCATTGCAGACTCACATTAGTTTAAGTAGCTGGGTGTATGCCAGCCTCACTGCACAAATGGCACTGCCTGTTCTGTAGGAATCTGAAGAGAAAGAGAGTACTAATAGCTTAATGGTGACCTGTCACACATGCCATCCAGGTGAATCCGACAAGTCTTTTGGCTGTAATGGACCAGATCACTATAGGCCAGTTTTAAGGAAGTTACGCACCATTCATGAAAATAGATTTTTTTTCTTACACATATGAAATAAGTTTCTCTTGAGTAAAAAGTATAGTAAGCACTTTATTGGTTTACTTAACCCTTTCCCCACATGGTAAAAAATATCCAGCTTTCCATTATTGATTGTCAATTAGCCAATCAGCTAATATGAAACTTTATTTTTTAGCATGTAAACTCCATGGGGCTATTTCAAAAATTGTAAACGTTTCCTAAAAGAGAAGGTGCATTAATGAAGGCTGGCTTAGGATAAGTGAAAGTGACTAGTAGCGCTCTGCTTCTGGATTGAGTTTTCCATGGTTAGAGTATTTACTATTGAATGAACTACAGTGTTTGTTACAGACATTGCTGTCGTAAAAGATCTACATCTCCTTGTTTCCTGAAGCTGAAAAATAAACTGCCTAAACATGAAATGATCACTACATTGTGATATAAAAAGGAATGGGAAGTTCATGTATGTATGTGAAAGCATGTTTCAAATAAATCAATATAACAGATACAAATACTGTCAGAGCAGCGTAAAGGGGAATGAGTGTATTGGAGGATCAGGCCCCAGGATTCTAATCAGCCATCACGCAGCTGGAAGTTCTAAAATTGTAGCCAGAACTCTTGTCCATTTCTTCAAAGAAGCTAGCCTGACTAAAGGAAATAGAGCATAATTGGGCTTAGTCTTCTAAATAATGGTTATCCCCTGTAACTAATCATGAAAGTTTTAAACCAATATCAGACTGCATGCTTACTCAAAATACCAGAATGTGCTCTGTCACTGAAATATTATCTTATCCTACAGAAATCTGACAACAAAAATGAGTGGAAGACTGAGGATAACATGAACTGCAGTATACTTTTTATCTTCAAAACACAACATTTCTTCTGCTAGCCTAAAGATCAGTCTACGAAATAATAAAGAAAAAGAATACACAGCCTTCTTTGTACACTGAGATTCCCCTAGTGAAAGCAAATGAGAAGATCTTTGAAAAGCAGAATAAAGAATTCCATGTAGTTATCTAGCTGAGGTCATCTGGAAAGTTGAAGGAAAATGTTTAAGTTTAATGAAAGGGAATCATGTATGACTCAGATGAGACACTCACATTAGGATTAACAGAAACTTTCTCAGCCTGAAAGACATTTCAAGGCCCAACTGTGCTTCCACTGAAATCAAAGGTAAAATTCTCATTGACTTCAAGGTGCAGGGTAAGACCCTAGATTATCTGATATTCACCTGCATTGTGTATTTCCCGCTCCCCAACATTAAACGTCAAAATTACAGCATGCTGATTATTGTGCTGATGAATGCAATGCAATATGACATAAAAATGCATGCTAAAATATAATCGTTCCTACAACAAATGCAATGTATGTGCCAAGTCATTTTTTCTGCAATAGTTAGAAAGCCTAAGTTTGCTTTCATTTACCCCCTTGGAAGTCAATGTTGATGTATGGATCTGATTTAGGGGAGATTTTGATCTATGTACTGTAATTCTCCTAGCGACCAGATGCGCCTCTTATACAATACATAGAAATATACAAATTATCTTGATCACCGTATCTACCTCTAATGTATCAGAACAATAGCATCAGGATGGAGGAGTGGAATGGGTCTCTAACATGGATAATTTGTTCTTCAAGTATCTGGGGTATGGGTCGGGGCTTTTTAAGCATACAATGCCCTATGGTGCTACCATGGACTCATCATCAAATGGAAGGAAGTTCCATGGCTCATTCACACTGCACAAGATGCCTATGAAAACACCATCATGGATCATTCCATGAAACCACACAACCTTGTCCTAATGTTCTGAGTTTATCCTTGTATGCCAAACAGAGCAGCAAATGTCTCCACAAATTCAAGTATGATTGAAGAAAGAACATTCTTGAGCCTGAGACAACATGGACCATAACAATGCCTCTAAGTATATATTAAAGAAATGTTTTAATCATATAATATATTCTTATTTTTTTACATTTTCATTTGTGCTCACTGTCTTGCCTTAGCATCTGTTCAAAATTGAAAATGTTGCTGAATTTGATATCTTTACTATTGCGCTAAACTATAAACAGTTAGGTTTGCCATGCTGGCATGTCCATCTGGCACAAATTTTCCTGGTTTGGAATTGCATTCTTTATGCTTCCCCTTTCTTTAGTCTCTCAAGTATTTTCCCCCCTAAATCATATGGTAAGCCTAGTTCAGCACAGGAATTAACCTTCTAAAACTCTGCAACTCATTTCCTTCTCACTTGTCCTCGGTATGGTTTCCTTTTCTTCTAAGTCAAGGGGATCAATTTGAATTTTCCTAGATTAGTCTCAACCCTGTTTTGAGCACAGTTGCCATGATTCTTTATTGACAGTGGTGTTGGACTTCATACAAGTGTAGCCAGCTGCATCATTAGTCATTTCAATAATTTCTGGCCCAGTTTTCAACAATTTATCAGAAGGCTTGTCAGTTATGTGTTGCCATTATTTATTGTGTAATTCTAACACCCTAGTTCTGCCTCCCTAATCCTACCAGCCATACAAGATGGATCCACTATCAGCATATTTTTAGCCTTCACTCATGTAAATGTTGTACATTAAATAGTGTTTTTAATAATCTCACTACTCTTTCATTCTCCATCTATTTTCTATTCATTGTCATCATATCATGTTACTGTTCTCCCCCCCCCCATCTTTCTTGGGCTTTTTCTCCTGATAGCTTGATATTTAGCACTAAAGAAAGTGCTTTTAGGAATTCTTAGCAAAAAGAGATATTTACACTCACGATCCCACTTTCCTAAATACCCCACATTGGACTCTCCCTGTCTTTTTTGTTAAAAAGTCCTCAGTTGGTATGTAACTTCTGAAAATGTTGCTAGGAGTTCTAGCATGCAAATGTGCAACTGAAGTCCCACCACACATTGACCAGATTTGTAAAGTACTCTAAATTCTCTATTTAGCAAATTCCACAGAAAGTTTACGATTTTCTTAATTTCATTTTAAGTCAGTCACTACTGAATCCCATAGTAATTATCTGTGATATATGCATGTACTATTGACTGCCAATTGACGCAAAAACATCAAATGATCAGATGTTTATTCATCAAATAATGAAAGCTAAAAAGTGAACTTCAAAACAATTAAGGAGTACTTACCGTGGCAGAGAGTTGTGGCCCATTCAGTTGTGCATGCAGGATGGCTTCATTGATTGAATTCCTGATTCCCAGAAGTGCAAGTTCCAGATCATGTGACCCAGCCATTTCATTAGTCAGATATTCCAGTGTGGAGATATACTCCCTCCATTGAGTATCCAGTTCTGACACACTGGCCAAACAGCCTCGCATTACATTTAGACAATATCCCACACAAGGTCTGATTAGTGTCAGTCCTTGGCAATGTGGACAGTACTGCATCTTCACTAGTGCTTTGCTACATTCCTTTGTAAGAGCGGCATGTTCAGTTGTGTTTATCACTTCAATGCCCATATTGAGGGCCTGATTTAGCATCCTACTTGCCCAAAGAGATTTTGACAGCTCTGTAACCACTTCTTTAGAATAACGTCCAAAGGGATTTATGTCTTGTCTTGTTAGTCGTAGACACTCGGTATATTCCTCTGATAAATCTATAATTCCAGGATTTATTAGTCGACTGTAAACCAAAGGAAAGAGACTGTCGAAGAACCGTAAAACTGCATTTTCCACTGTAGTCTCAGCACCCAAAATATACAGAGAGAGGTCTGTAAAAAGTTCTTTGACAGGCTCTGCAGCTTCTTTTGCCATGGCTCTGTAAGCTGTCTCAAACAGGGAGGTTGTGTGATTCTCTGCAAAGCGAAGCAATGACTCAAAGGCCTCTGCAAAACATAGACATGTTAGAGGTTGATAGAAAAGTAGTTTATAACTTATTGATGCACAGGGACACTGATAATAAAATTATATGACTCTGGCAGATTGCCCCAACAAGATTACCAGATTCTGACTGTTTAGTGCCTGATCCGCAGACAATTGAAGTCAATGGAAATATTCCCATTGATTTCAATGGGCTTTGGTTCAGGCCCGTGGGCAATACTTGGCAGGGCAAACCCACACCGCATTAGTAGCTGCCATTGTATGTGGGCAGGTCCATTTGGCACATTTCCAAAGCAACACTCTTTTTGACCAATAAATGACACATCTCCAGCTTACAATGAACAGTCTGACATTCTAGTAACAAGTACAAGTGAACCAAGAAATTAAGCATCAAATTCCTGAATCAGCAAAAACCCTTTCGATGCAACCTATGTCTTGCTGTTATGTGACAGTAAGGCAAGCTGGTAGGATTGCTTTATGATGAAATGCACTGCAATTGTAAGAACCCTGTTCTACAATAATTGCTTTACCATGCAGTATAAGCAATTTTATAATATTTGCATTTAATAAGAGGGAATATTCTTGTTCACTAATTCATAGTACCTTTGTTTTCACACTTTGCTCTCAGTCTTGTCATTCAGCAGTCTGTATCATTATCAGAATCAGTGACGAAGCTTTATAATATTAAGTCTAAAAAAACCCAGTTGACAGTAAGAATCACTTAAATGACCAAATATTTCAGTCAATAGAGACTCCCATCTTAGACCACATCTTCACTTCTCAAATATTACCATATTGATATGACTTGACAAATAACTTAAGAACTCTATGCCATGTGACTAATACACTCCTTGATACATAACCATTGGCTAGTGCACGGATCAGCAACCTTTGGCACACGGCCCGCCAGAGTAAGCACCCTGGCGGGCCGGGCCGGGCCAGGCTGGTTTGTTTACCTGCCACGTCCGCAGGTTCGGCCGATCACGGCTCCCACTGGCCGCGGTTCGCCACTCCAGGCCAATGGGGACTGCAGGAAGCGGGGCGGGCCGAGGGACGTGCTGGCGGCTGCTTCCCGCCGCCCCCATTGGCCTGGAGTGGCGAACCGCAGCCAGGGGGAGCCGTGATCAGCCGAACCTGTGGACGTGGCAGGTAAACAAACCGGCCCGGCCCACCAGGGTGCTTACCCTGGCGAGCCGCATGCCAAAGGTTGCCGATCCCTGGGCTAGTGTTTAAATTGCTTCCCACCTCACATAATCTAGCTGCTACCCTCATAGAACTATTGAAATCATGCATCAAAAAGACAGAAAAACAAGCCATTTACATCCCTCTAAAGACTATTCAGGTTTATAAAACATACACTTGTAATGATTTGGACTTTTGACGTGGAAAGTGAATATGTTCTAGAATGAAGATTAAATAAGAACATAAGAACAGCCATACTGGGTTAGACCAAAGGTCCATCTTGCCCAGTATCCTGTCTTCTGACAGTGGCCAATGCCTGGTGCCCAAGAGGGAATGATTAGAACAGGTAATCATTAAGCAGTCCATCCCCTGCTCCCATTCCCAGTTTCTGGCAAACAGAGGCTAGGGACACCATCCCTGCCCATCCTGGCTAACAGCCATTGATGGACCTATCCTCCATGAATTTATCTAGTTCTTTTTGGAACCCTGTTATAGTCTTGGCCCTCACAACATCCTCTGGCAAGGAGTTCCACAGGTTGACTGTGCATTGTGTGAAGAAATACTTGCTTTTGTTTGTTTTAAACCTGATGCCTATTAATTTCATTTGGTGACCCCTAGTTCTTGTGTTATGAGGAGTAAATAAAATTTCCTTATTTACTTTCTCCACACTAGTCATGATTTTATAGTCCTCTATCATATCCCCCCTTATTCATCTCTTTTCCAAGCTGAAAAGTCCCAGTCTTATTAATCTCTCCTCATATGGAAGCTGTTCCATACTCCTAATCATTGTTGTTACCCTTTTCTGAACCTTTTCCAATTCCAATATATCTTTTTTGAGATGGGGCACCCACGTCTGCACAAGTATTCAAGATGTGGGCATACCATGGATTTATATAGAGGCAATATCATATTTTCTGCCTTATTATCTATCCCTTTCTTAATTATTCCCAGCATTCCGTTCCCTTTTTTGACTGATGCTGCTCATTGAGTGGATGTTTTCAGAGAACTATCCACAATGACTCCAAGGCCTGGTCTACACTAGGGGGGCAGCTACGTGAACAACATAGCTGAAGTCGACGTACTTAGATCTACTTACCGCGGTGTCTTCACTACGGTGAGTTGACTGCTGCAGCTCCCTCGTTGACTCTGCCTGTGCCTCTCGCTGAGCTGGAGTACAGGAGTCGACGGGAGAGTGCTCGGGGATCAATTTATCGCATCTAGACTAGATGCAATAAATCAATCCCCGCTGGATCGATCGCTGCCCGCCAATCCGGCCGGTAGTGAAGACATACCCCAAGATCTCTTTCTGAGTGGTAACAGCTAATTTAGACTCCATCATTTTATATATATAGTTGGGATTATGTTTTCTAATGTGCATTATTTTGCATTTATCAACATTGAATTTCATCTGCCATTTTGTTGCCCAATCACCAGGTTTTGCGAGATCCCTTTGTAGCTCTGCACAGTCTGCTTTGAACTTAACAATCTTGAGTAGTTTTGTATCATCTGCAAGTTTTGCCACCTCCCTGTTGACCCCTTTTTCCAGATCATTTATGAATATGCTGAATAGTACTGGTCCAAGTACAGATCCCTGGAGGACACCACTATTTACCTCTCTCCACTCTGAAAACTGAATAAAGCTTGGCATATAAAAAACAACCTTGGATAAGCCTGGGCAGTAGCTCAAAGAGTGCTTGAAAGGTAAACGTTAAAGTTTCTATTTCACAATGACTAGGGTGCTGCTTCTTGCAGAACAACACTTCAGGGGAGGGTTAAAGAATAAAATCAAATCACAAACTGCTCTTAGGGTATGGCTACACTACCCACCTGATCAGTGGGCAGCGATCGATCCAGCAGGAATCGATTTATTGTTTCTAGTCTAGACACGATAAATCAACCCCCGAGCCCTCTCCCGTCGACTCCTGTACTCCACCGCCGCAAGAGGCGCAGGCGGAGTCGACGGGGGAGCGGCAGCAGTCAACTCACCGCGGTGAAGGCACCACAGTAAGACAATCTAAGTACGTCAACTTCAGCTACGTTATTCACATAGCTGAAGTTGCATAACTTAGATCGACCCTCCCCCCCACCCCCCCCACACACAGTGTAGACCAGGGCCACAGCAGATGAGTAGTGGAGTAATGTAGGTGCAGCTACCACTCTGACAATTACTTTATCAATATTAACCTCTGTTTGACTTGCCTTTTAGCGGATGTTTGGGAGGGGGATGGGGAAGGGTTTGGGGAGAAGTTTGCTGCACATCACAAACAAGGAAACAAAATTACATCCAATTAAAACAATCTATAGTTGATCTTTTCCCTACATCACTTTACACCAGGGCTGAGGCTCTTGCCTTAACAGGTTTATTGCCTCATCACAGCAGCGCCATGTAATCTGGTAACATTTGGAACAAACTGCACTTTCTCTTATAGCGGGGCCCAGCAGAGGCGTAGCTGGGATGGCATAGGCCAGGATTAACATGCATTGGCAGAACTACGTTGAAAAAGCTTGCACAGTGCCTTTCCGTATTATGGCTGCCTGTGCTACTACTCCCTCAGTGATTTGATTTGAATGCTCATGACAGCAAAGGGTACTATTTAACTAGGCTGCTAACTCAAGGTGTCCCACAGTACATTGTGTAAATCAGTTTTTTAGCCACTATTTTTTAAACCCGGAGAACAACTGCATCAGAATCACTCCAGCCATCTTCATGGTATTACAGCAATTAATACCATGGAAGGGTTTTTTTGTTTTGTTTTGTTTTTAAATTCTAGAACTTAAGAATCCAGCTAGAATTTGGTTTAAAAAGAAAAAGTTCGCTCTCAGGCAGAGCCCTGGTTTGCCAAGTTTCAGCCTGAAGCAGATTTTTACAGCTATGTTACAAAATTCTGCAAATGGGGTTTATAATGGAAATACTGACACAATCTTAACTCTAACATAGTTAACTACATAGCACTGTGCTAATAAAATATATTTTCTTTGCCAAGACACCCCTATTTAATGTTTTTTGTTTGCTTTATTTTATTCTAGTGGAAATCTGAACACTTTTTATTTGACTGAAACCATTCAAAACAAATATGTTAATAAAAGAAAAAGTGGAAAGCATTAAGGCCCCTTTTTGTGTTCTTTTCTATTAATGATATTGATCCTTATATCTGCAGTATGGGGAAAAAAGATTGTTCTCCCATGTCATATCAGCACCTGTAGATTCCCACATTGTCACTTTACATATCTAACCCTTAATCCGGTATTGCAACCATTCTCCAAACAGGACTGAATGAGACATGCTTAAGAGCCAATCTAAGGCATCCTTAAGAAGTTACAGTTGAATGAAATAGCACCTTTCCTGCCCCCTCACCACTATACCATACCCTTGGCCTTTCCAGCATGAGGAACAAAGGACTGAAACCAAAAATCAAGCATCCAGCACGGACACTTCACAACACAAGTACTGACCCAGCAACCTCTTATGCAAGTGCTTAACTAAGCATGTAAGCAGGCTCATTCAAGTCAAAGGAACTGCTCATGGGCTTAAAATTAAGCACATTTCTAAGACACTGAATGATCCAGGCCATACCCACTATGCTATCAGATCACAACAATGTTGTTTTAAAAATATCTAGGACTAAGTTGTAGTTTTTGTAGCTCAAGTGGTTAAGCCTCTGTTAAAACAATAGTGTATGAAAAATGACAGCAGTAAGTAGAGGGAGATTTTCAAAGTCAGAAAGGGCAAAATGGCATCTAAATCCCATTAAAAGTCAATGGGATTTGAGCATGTAACTCCTCAAATCTCCCCCTGAATCTGCACTTTAAGGGTAAGTTTATGATCAAGGTTAGTAGTGGAATATGTTGACATTGTGCTATGACTATCAATCTGCTTCTAATGTTCACACAGTCTCATTCTTCTGAAACTGAGCTTATTTAACATTGAAATTACCATGTTGACTAGAGGCCGCATTGTACAAGGCGCTGTATAGACAGTAAATGACAATGCCTGCCCCAAAGGTCCCAACTAGTAAAATAGCTTTCACCAGCTTTATTGGGACATTAGGTTGTTAGCAGATGACAATACACTTTGTTTCTAATCATTTTATTGTGAAAATTCTGCACTCCATAAAAACAAAAATTAAAATGTAATAAAATAGAAATGTTTCTGACAATGCCACTTGTTTCCTAGTGTGATGGGAAGAAAGTCAATTGTGTAGATAGCACCTCCTGGAAACTGAACTGAAATGTGCCAAGTTCACAGTATGAAAAGAATATTTTTGTTCACTTTAGATTTGCGGTGAAGGGCTGTAAGTATATTAAATGACATTTGATTCAATCACCAAAAAAAAAAAAAATGAAAACTGTCACTTTTAGGCACTCAACAATCTTGAAGGAAGGAAATCTGCATGCTTTTTTCCATTGTTATAAAACACTATGAAAGCACTAGATTGGCTGAATAGCCGTAACCCTCTAATTAAGAATAATGGGGCCTCATGCAGTTGAATGAGTTCTGTAACAATGGACAGTTTCCACTTGGATTGTACAAAGGAAGCAAGCTGACCATCTTGTTTGAAAAGTTTTTAATTATATACTTTTAATTCACTTTGTGGAATATGTTGTATGACGTTTAAAAATTACTACAAAGCTTTCCCCATATCTGAAACAGCGGGTGCTCATTTGTGGAGTCTAATAGAAAGTGTTGGAGACATTTATAGATTTGCAAAAGATCATTTTAAGCCTGATCCAAAGCTCATTCAAGTCAACAGAAAGACGGACACTGTCAGGCTTTGGATCCAGCTCTTTAACAGCAATGTCTATTTCAACACAATTTTACAAGTCGTTTCTATTATGACAAGAGACGAGCCTAAAGCAAACTCCTGGAATGGACTGCCCCTGAATTTGGGGGACATTCAAATTGACTCAAATTTCATATCTTGGGCCTATCTCTCATTCTAAAATATGCAGGGGAAATTAGCTTTATTTTCAGGTTCATTACCTGCCCATTTCAATTTGAGCCCATGTGAAATGTGAAACTCAGGATGTTTTCAGCCAACTTTTGAATTTTAAAACTATATGAGCTCACTGGTGACTATTTAATGAAAGCCAAGCAATGACATCTTCCATGGGGAGAGTTTTGCTCAAGTTGTTTATCATGCTCAGAGTGTACTTGACAGTGGGGTTGACGTTGTGTCTGTGATGGCCCAACACAGCTGATCAAACACAGCTCACCTCTGGAAACTTCCCATCTGAACTGCTGGTCCTTTAAAATTAGCTTCTGGAGATCAGCCAAGTCATTACAGATTCCAGACTGTCTCTGCTTGTGCACTGTAGGTATAGAAACTCAATGCTGAGCAGCTGATTATTTTGTACTCTAGGGTTCTCTGCTGGTTCTCAGTGCTAATGCACAATAAGAAATAATGCTTGATGCACAAAAAAAGAACAAACTTTCACTCAAAGGGACAAGGTGGGTGAGGTAATATCTTTTATGGGTCAGCTTCAGTTGGTGAGAGAGACAAGCTTTCAAGCCACACATTACCCTCACCCACCTTGTCTCTCTAATATCCTGGAACTGACATGGCTGCAACTACACTGCATACTAGGGTGACCAGATGTCCCGATTTTAAAGGGACAGTCCCATATTTAAGCCTTCCTGCAGGTGTCCTGACTTTTTTTTAAAAACAGTCAAATTGTCACGTATTTGCTGTCTCTCCACCCCCAATCAGTTGTGGCAGTCCTGCTGCTGGCTAGATCCCTGCTCGCCAGCTGCCCACCCACCAGCGGTGAGTGGGGGGTCCAGTGGTCGACGATGGGGGTGAGTGTGCAAGACTGGTGGCAGGGTGAAGATGCAGCGCACAAGGCCAGCTGCTCCCCCTGCTGGTCCATTAGCTCAGCCCACTCTGCATGTTAGCTCTCGGCCAGCAGGGCCCCAACCCCCATCCTGGTTTTGGCTGATGCCGGCTGCGTGCAGGGAGCTGCGGTGGCTGGTGAGTGTGGGCAGGCGCCAGGCGGCAGCCAGTTATGTATCAACTCTGCTGCCCACCCAGCCTTTTACGTGTTCCCCCTCTCGCTGTCATCTCCCTGCTTTGTCCCTTCTCCACCTCCAGCCCTGCTGCTCCTACATATCCCCCCTGCCAGGGCGCGTCCCTCTCCCAGAGCTGTGCAGAGAACCAGCCCCTGGTCGGAGTGCTCAACTCACCAACAACCTGGCTGGCAGGCTCCTTCCTTCCCCCTTTGCCTCTGGCTGGGCCGATGCCCCGGGAAAGCCCAAGATCCTCCCACCCGGGGCGCTGGCCAGGAGGATTGAGCCCTGCATGTGCCAAAGCCCTGCACAGCGCTGGCACGGGGAAGCCTCTCTGCCCCTCAGCTAAGCTCTGGAGTGGTGGCAGGGAAGCTATTTCCAGCCTGTTCACACCCCAAACCTGCAGGCTCCACGGCAGCCCCCTACTTAGCACCCTCTTCCCCTGCCTGCCCTGGTCTGCTCCATCTCCTAGGCACCCTCCCCTGCTGAACCACCTCTTGGCAGAGTTTGCTGAAGCCCCTGCAGTCAGGTTCCCCTGGCCCTGGTGCACAATGCACCCTTAGGGCTTAACTCCTTCCTGCCTGCGCTATAGTCAGTGGTCAGCAGCAGCCTGGAGGTGTTAGCTGCCTTTTGACACTGTGCGGGCAGGAAGGGATAAGCTGCTTCCAGTCACAGAGTGGGGGGAAAGAGATGAGTTCTGCAAAGACACGGGCCAGGTCATCCCTTTCCCCCCTGTGGTCAGAATCAGCTCCCGTCCCTTCCCTCCCGCACCGTGTTGAAAGGCTGCTGTTGGCCACATATCGGTGTGAACCCTGGCAGAAATCTGGGGAGGATGGCATGTGACCCTGCATGCCCCCCCACTTGTGGCCTCAGCAGCATGCAGCACCAGGAGAGGCGGGTCCGTCCCGGGGGCCCAGTAGCAATAAACACTGCATTCTAGAGTGATGCATTACTTCTGATAGAAGGAAATTCACTATTTAAGACATGCAAAGGACCTCACATGGGTCCTCTGCACTAGGGTAGATTCCACACATCAAATGCAGTAAGAGTAGGTCTGACTCTGATCTCAAGCCAGCTGTACGCTGGTGTAACTCCATTCACTCTAGTGCCGCTACTACTGATTTATTCCACGGCAAGATCAGAATCAGGTCCACATATCTTGGGATCTCTGTTTAGTCTTCAAGTACAAAGGGAGCTGTAGGGATTCAGCTGTTTGTGCAGAACATGCTTGCCAGTCCTGGAATCTGCACAGGATGGCTGAGGCAGATTCAGGAAATGTGTACCAACCCACCCTTCACTGCAGAGCTAACACCTTCCAGAGAACACCCTAACCCTCTTCTGTGAGTTTCCTGTGGAAGGGGGCAATTGGGCCCTCAGTAACGATGTAAAAAAATATATCATTTACACAAATTGAGCCAGATCCCCATTTGGTATAAATCAGTATTGCACCACTAAAAACAATGGACCTATGGTGATTTACTCAGGCTGGGGATCTGACCCATTGTTGTGATTTCTCATGTTATTTTTAAATTGATATATCAGTGTTTCAGTGCATGGCGCTCTCCACAACACTAATAATTCATTATACGATGCATTAACTGAACAGATGTTGCATTTAGGCAAAGTTATTTAAAAAAAAAATCCTTTTAACAACCAAGCCATGATATTAACTCTAGTAAGCACATTTAGTAGCCATCAGAAACAAAAATACAAGCAACAACAGAATACAGAAATACTTATAAATGTAAAATGTACATACAGTGTAGCATAAGGAAGCAAACATGACAAATTCAAGTAGCACTGTTATTTGTTTAGCTCTAATATAGTCTCTTAAAGCCACACTAATATTTGGCTTTTTAGCCTTTGACTCCTTGCACTGATTACAAAGCTGCAAGCTGACAGAAACCACAATATGTAGAATAGGTGCTTTTGAATTCTTTTAGGTCCTTCAAGCTTTCTCTGTGATCCTTACAAGGTTTGCTAAGTTACAGTACAACATCTAGACATCCTTCAGCAACAGGATTACAAGTCAAAATTTTGTTCTCAATTTTACACAGCACTTTATACATGCAAGACAAATTCAGTTAGTGGAGTTACACCTACAACCCTCTGTTGTCTGGCAATGATAATTACTGATAAGAATAAAAGGACGAGCCAACCTCTTGAAGTTTGGATGTTCGATTTGGTTCACAGCAGGGTAGACAAAAATCTATGATTTTTTTGACATTTTAAAAAAAAATCTTGGGTTTTTAAAATCAGATTATTGTATTTTGTTATTTATATTATAACATGCTTTTCTTTTAAAACATAAACATCTTTAAATTAAATCTGAATTTAATACAAAATATGCTAAGGTCTAAACTTATTATAATCTCTTAAAACATTCAAATAATAAATATTCTGAATTCATGAGTCTTTATCACAACCTTTGAGTTAAAGGCTGCTTTTCTACAGAAAGGAAGAATCAAGGGACAAACATGTAACTTTTGTGGTCAAGCTTTATGAATATGGCACAACAGGTCACATACTGTATTAGGGGCTGTTTTGTTTTATTAAAATAAATTTTATATGCTGTTATGTGCAAATTCCAGTTACCATCCTAATGAAGCTTGACACAAATCATGAGCAAAAAGTTAAATATGTAGTAAATAAGCAATATATCATTCATCTTTTTCTAGCATAATAAAAATGTACAATTAATAAGAATCTGAAAATATTAAGCTCCATAATTGCTTAAATAAATGTATATAGTTATAGTGTATCCTCCTGGGTAGCAAAAAGTTGTACCAAATCTAGTGTAAAAGCTCTATTTAGTTGTAAATCAATGATTTAATGGTTATATCAACCAATGAGAATGCATCTTCCTGTAGAAAATAACTGAAGTGCAAATGGAAAAGTTGATTAAAATCAATTATTTAAATTGAGGCTTTTCACTTGGCAATTTAAATCATGATTTAAATCTCCTTGATGTAAATCAGTCTACCCAGGTTCACGGGGGTGTCATCCAAATGAATATGGATAGCTATCGTTTGGAAATCTCAAGAGATCAGGCTCTCACTTGAGACTTCCAGAACTTCTGCTAACAGCAATAAATCTAAAAAAAAAAAAATGGAAATTTAATTTCAGGTTTAGCCTGATTTTCTATCTTGAGTGAAGGATGAAAGCTCTTTATTCATGTTAAATCGTCATGTATGTTATTAGTTTTACACTGGCAGGCCATATGGACCATGTGGATGTAGTTGCTCTTGATGAAGCTGACAGCAGAAACAATTAACATATGTAAAGAACAGGGTTATATCAGCAATCTTGTGGCAGCAAAATGCCCATAAGGCAGGAAATTCAAGTTGCAAGTGTGCTCCCAAAGCCCTCAGGCCAATAGGAACTGCGAACACTCAGCCCTCCCCCACTTCCCCCCCTCACCCTCCACAAGAGGAAGGCCCTTATGTTGCTCTCTAGTGACCCCCTCTGGCATATACTGAGTGCAGCTAAGAGACTCTAAGGGTATGCGTACACTGCAATTAAACACCTGTGGCCAGCCCAGGTCAGTTGACTTGGGCTCGCAGAGCTCAGGCTGCGGGGCTGTAAAATTGTGGTCTTGGGTTAGAGCCAGTGCTCTGGGATCATGTGAGGAGTGAGAGTCTCAGAGGCTGGGCTCCAGGACAAGCCCTAACATCTACACTGTGATTTTATAGCCACGCAGCCCTAGCCCTGCAAATCCAAGTCAGCCAGCACACGCCAGCTGCGGCTGTTTAATTGCTGCATAGACATACCCTGATGGGTGCTACATCCACACCTCTTTTGCTGCCGGGAAAGTGAACACAACTCAGGTCACTTAAGTGGGGAAAATGGGGACTCCAACGAGATAGGAGAGAAAAAATGTAGAGAAATCATATCCTCATTTTTCTTTATTTAAAACAAGTTTAGTTATCAGCCTGAATTTTCTAATAGCATAAACTAGGGGCCGTAAGCCCAATGGCTAGATCCTCAGCTAGTGTAAATTAGCGTCGCTCTACTGAAACCACTGGAACTGTGTAGTTTACAGCACTGAGGATATGGCCTAGTACTTCTAATAATAGTTTGAAAAAACAATTTTTTTTTTTTTTTTTAAACAAGAGGTCAGCATTTTCCTTGGACAATGCATAGTTACAAGTCTCTTTTCAAAGGTCACAAGTTTGGAAACAGATATTCTGGTATATATCTCGATTTGCCATTCTTTTACACCAGTTTTACATCAGTGGAACTACACTGTAATGATTACAATGGAATTTCACCGCCATAGATCAAAGTGTTGCAGAGTGCAGAATCCAGCCCTCAGGTATGTCCACACTGTAGTGCGAGCCCAGGATTAGTAGAAGTCAAGTTAGCAGACCTTGGGTGTGTTAACCCTGAGTGCCTACACTCATTTGTAACCCCAGGTTAGGAATTGTTGACCCCTCGGTCCCAACCTGGGACTCCAGTGTCTACACTGCATTATGCGGGCCTGAGTCTCACCACTCACATCCCAGACTTCCTAACGCCTTTTGTTAGTGGTGCAGTGTGGGAAAACTTGACTGTCCATGAAACTTGACTATCTAGAGGACAAAGACAATTGGCCTGTGGGATTGTAGAATACTTTTGGAGGAATCCCAGACCACGAATCCAGTGAGACTGCATCTATGCTGCAAAGCACCAAGGCTAGAATCGTAGGTCCTAGTTTGACTCAGGCTCGGATCCTCCACTTCCATGGGGTCCAGGGACTTTGGGTCTGAGCCCCGGGTTAGTGCAATTTGTGTGTAGGTGGAAGGGGGGTTAGGCTTGAGCCTGAGTTCGAACCGTGGGCTTACAATGCAGTGTAGACATACCTTGAGAGTACAAGGAAAACAGGAGTTAATGGGCAGTTTATCCTGTTATTCATCTATTAATTTACAGTCAGTTCAGCTATTTATCCAGGATACTGATGGTCTGATTCTTTTCACACACTTGACTAAATGAGGAGTAATTTTAATTAAGTCAATAGTTAAACTGGTATAAATTCATTAGAAGGGAGATCAGAATCAGGCCAAATTTAATGATATACATGACTTTATTCTAGCTGTAAAATCAATTCATTTGAATACATTCTCTACAGCTAGTTTATTTTTAATTCTTTTTATGTTTGTGGATGTTTGGTCTGGGCATTTAAAAGGACACTATTGCTTCCCTCAGGGATGGGCAACTGGTGACCGCATCTGACCCCCAGATCATTTTATTTGGCTCCATACAGTACCAACTTGCTCCTACCAAACAGGCCGTTACCATATTGGGAGTCTCTAGCTGCTTCAAAAGGAGCAAAGCTAAAGCCAAAATATATTAGCATCAGCTAGCAAAAGGGATTAAATGGAGGCAAAACACTTTGAAGTTATGCCAAGAGAGTGTCTTCTGAACTTTAATGGCAGCCATACCCTGCATAGACAGACAAAGCCAGGGTGTGACAGCTGCCCATAAACATATCTATTGCACAAAACAGCAGTCCAGTGCTCAATCACCAGGAGCTAATAAACCTATACAGCAGACCATCTTGTATGACTCAATTACAGACAACCTGGGGGGAAAAAAACAAATCAGGAATCTGCTGTTGCATTTATAGGTAATACCATTAACTGCTCTAGGATTCCATCTTTAGTCCCTGTGATGAAATGGCCGATATTGCTCTTCATAAGAGCACATCAGAATGTGGTAGCTCCTTTCAATAGACATCGGCCCTTGGATTCTTGAGTCTGGCCAACCTGTGCTCAGTACAACACCAAGGGGTGGAAGTTTTACAGTGCTTAATACTAAATAAAATAAATAAAGCTACTCCTATGCTCCCTTTACCTTGCAGTTGGTCCCCAGCCTAAGTTAGACTAGCCCTGAGGCTGCTGTGACTTATAACCAGCTGCCCAAGGTCTTTAAAAGTTCTGGCAACCAGAGATAGTCCGAGCACAGACACACCCTGTCTTGTCCCCTTTCCTTAGGAATGTCCCTTGCACCAGCAGCTGGGTGTGGGGACACTGCTACAGTGGCTCTATGATACCTGATGATTCCCCAGTGAATGCCCAGGCTCTTCAGCTGAAATGAGTTTCCAGCAGGATTGTAAGGGGACTGATTTTCAATAGGAGTTGGATACCAAACTCCATTAGGCAACTGAAAAACCCAGTTTAGGCATATATATCTCCATGTATGTTTGGATATGGGGACACACAAATCTCTTTTTCAGAGTCAGTCAATCTACAGGTTTTCTTCAACTCTAACTTTAATTGCGGGTTTAATATGAAATCAAACAAATGGTGCTGGGATGAAAAACACATGGTTCAATTTTTGGTGAAACTGACAAATATTTGAAACAATTAGTGCTAGATTATTTTGTTTTTTCTGTATTTGATGCTGGCACATAATAACAGTGACAGAAGCGATATCACCCAGCCAAAGACAGATCCATCACCTTCCAGGTTGGCAGCACAATTGGCTAGACATATAGATATAGGAGGCACTCGTGTTACAAAAACAATTTAGATCCAGATATATAGCTTCTTTGGTGCTGGCTTAGCCATTTCACGTGAAATCGAATGGTAATTTCTGCAGTCCATATTTTGGAAATATTTCTGCACTGCTGCATATAGTCATCATAATACATCATTGCCAATCTTAGGAGTCCTCTTGCTTGACGATTAACAAAACAGCAATATACAATGAAGTCACTATTGGCTGCAAAAATATTAATCAAAGACACAGTCAAGGGAGACCCGCATGTACTTCAGTGCCAAGCTGCGTCTGCCAGTGTTCTTTGCTATGTCTTGATCATCATTTCTAAAGAAAACACTGGATGGAAGAGTTTATCCAAAAACTCCTCTCCAAGATTATGCGCTTAGGACAATTGGCTACAGAGCTTTTTAAAGTTTTTGTTTTTTAAACTGTTCACTATTTAGCCAATCTTCATTCTTCTGATAAATACAAACACTGACCAAGACTGCTTATCTAAACAATTAAATCGGAATCGTATTATTTTGCTACAAGTCATTTCTATATAATTGTATATTATTCTTATATGCTGTAATTGGAGATGGTAATTGTTTATTCCTTTTAAGGTGAGCAGATTAGAGTACAACTAGTTTATGTGAGTGGTGAAAAGGCTCGAGTCCAGATGTGGTGTAACCTTTAATGACACTAGTGTGCTTCTGCTGACAGAAAAATAAAACAAATAGTTCTCCTATTGCAGTAGGAGTCAGAGGGACTTCTAATGTTCCAATGGGACGATGAGCTAGATGAACTGAAAGCCTTGAGGACTGTGCAGCTATCCGTATTATTTCATCAATCAAAATATTTCTAACATCATTCACATGATCTAAACCAGCTGAATTTGAGCCTGGTAGCTACTATTTTATGCTCTCAGCTCATTAGTATTAACCAAAGCTGGGCAAGTGCATTCAAATAAAAACTACGAATGTGCTTCAACGGTATTTGCAAACACTATTATTTACTCCTTGAGAATGTCTGTGTTAGGAAAATATGTTCTCAAGAATGTGCAAGGAAAGGAAAATGCTGTAAATACGTATTTGCACACAAATAATCCTGTATATATGTATTCAGAGGTATCTGTTCTGTTCATGTGGCTAGTATGGAAGTTCTTTGTGGGTTTGGTAGCCATTCAAATCAGGAAGCAGACACAATACCATTTGATTTAGCTGATCGACCACACAACATGGATAGCAAATACTTGAAGCAACATCCCCAGTGAGTAATCTGAGAGCTATCCACTGGCTGAAATACATTTACACAAATCATTTGTCAAATAACTTTGATGAGCAAATCTGTAACAATCAAAGTCTGTTTGCAGATAAATTAATTAACAGGCAGAATGCATTGAATAGACAGGTTGCTGAAAGAGTTCACATAGCTCCATATGTAGTAAAATTTTATGTTTGTATTTTATATAATTTAAAATAAAGAATAAAAATAATAATGTAGCATGTATTAAATGTATTGGTGTATAATTTGATCATATCCTGCCAGCCACCCTTTTTCAATAACAGAAAGGAATGGCCTAATGGGCCAATGGGTAAAAATACATCAGCCAGAATCTGTGTCTGGACTGATTTCAAAGCACTAACAGACCTTTGAGGGTCACCAATTTGTTGTAGATTTAGCATTTTAAAATAAGTAAAAGAATGCCATAATTGTTTTCTTTTGCATTGCAATTTGTTGTTTCTGTTCAAAATATTCTGTGTAAATTAATTCTGTTTTGTATGTGAACGAGGAATATATGTGTTAAAACAATAAGTGTAAAGGCCATCGCTGAACCAGATGTACAAGGGAGGAACCGGAGACAGACGCAAGGGTGCCAGGCGGCTGCAATACGCCCCTATTGAAATGTCAGAGGGCAGCAAATTAATTACTCTAACAATAAAACAGGCACCTATCAATGGAACCAAAATAGCTGTAATCAAAACTAGCATAAAATAACTCCCTAAAAAAATAATTAAAAAAATAAATAAATAAAAAATGAAAAAAACAATTTAAAAAAACAAGCACTCAAACAATTATTAATTACAGCATGACGGTGCAAAACTCATTAGTCCCAATAGTGTGTGTGTGTGTGTGTGTGTGTGTGTGTGTGTGTGTATGTTGTAATTAAATGCATATGCTAATTGTTGTATCTTCAATAAATGAAAAAGATCCTGTATGCTTCTTATAAGCATAACACATACTTGGTGGAGATCAGTTTGTTTCAGGATTTGAACCCTCAGGGTTTGGACTCCACTATGAGGCATGGAGGATGGCGCAAAGCACTGTTGTACAGAGAGTTGTTCAGGGATTAGGGGGGTGGTCAAACGATCAATTTGTTTTTATTTTAAGGAATGTCCATTATGAGAAAACAGTATGAAAATAAAATTTCATCAAATAGATTGAAAGAGAACCAGTTTAGGGTCTCTGAACAGACTAATGAGTTGAACCTTCACGGGGTTCCGTCTCTCTGCCACCATCAATAAAAGGAAACTGAGGGAGGGACATTGCTATCCTTCCCTTTTTGCCATCATATGGGAGCATGAGGTGGCACATTTTCAGAGATAGGAAAGTTTTTGCAAAGGGCAGCATTTGAGCTAACTGGACCCCGAGACTAAAACTATATGAACAGATGCATGTTTGCATGGGGAAGTGAAGAAAGTGTCCATTGACTTTTTTAGAAATACACATTCTGCTAAAAAAAAAAAAAAAAAAAAAAATGCAACAACCTACAGAATATTTTAAAAAATAAAAATTAGCCCAAGGCAATTTTACTCCATGGGATTAGACCAGCACATCGTTCCCAGTCACTCTTTAAATCAGGTCCTGGATAAGGTTCTAGGTAGGGTCGGGCATAATGTTTAAAAATTAGTTAGAAAGATTAAGTCCTTGATCCAACAATGGAATGAATTTCATTGTGTTAGATCAGGCCTTAGAAGAACTAAATCTGCCCTGACTGCTCTTCTTGAAGGTCACGGTGTTTTGAAGTTAGAATGGGTTGTTGTGTCATCACATCTGAGATGGCTTGATGGTGAATTTAAATATGTACAGCTATAATTCATTTGAGTGAACACACAGCTTTGCACAGTTTTCCCATTGTTTTTCTAACTCTAACAGTCTGACTATTAAACTCTAACACACCTTTAAGAACTTTACTTAGTTACTGCCAAAAAACTTTCCAAAGGTGCAGCTCTAAGGGATTTCCATTTGGTGAGAAACCCAAGGGGAGAGCTAGATTTGAGGATACAGGGGACCAACAGAAGTTGGTCCAATAAAAGATATTACTTCACCCACCTTGTCTTTCTATACAGTATACACACTTAGAGTTTTTAAAATATTTCGAAGACATAGCATGGAGCCTTCACCCCTGAACCTTTGTAGATATTTGCCAGTACAATATGGACACACATTGAAGACCAGATGTAGTTTGGTCATTCATCCTAGTTCTTTGAAATGTGCATAATAAAATAAATCACAACCATTTTTTTATTTTGCCTCTTTTGTGCATCCCTAATTGTTTGTATTGTAATCGCACTTCACAACCCCAACCACTGTCCAGGCCCCACTGTGCTAGGCCCTTCACAGAGTACAAGTCAGTCCCTGCTCTGAAGTGCTTACAATCTCTATAGACAAGTGCATTATCAAAGTCCACAATGGTTAATCATGACCTCTGTAGTGCAACAGAGGGAACCGATAGAGATTCTGGGCCTAATTCTGTTCCAACTTCACCGGGAGTTACATCAATGTAAATATGAGCAGAAACAGACCCATTATCTTCAAAGGGCCATATATAGGTAGCCCCATCTACAATCACTCAAGTGTGTCCAGGAGCAGGCAATTTGTAATAACTGAGCTACAACTTAATGATACAAGTACAGTTAAGGGGTAGTATACTAGAAAAATGTGATAAGCTGGGAATGCACCAAGAAGTAGGTAAAATGTAAACATATTATGACACTATCGCACCATACTATTCTGAAGGTGGGCAATATTCCAAAAACAGAGGGGGGAAATGCCAGAAATTGCTTATGCAGCTTTCATTCAAATGAAAACTATGGAGAAAGTAAAAATTATGCTAACTACACACAGTGCCAGGTACTAATAGTGGACAGGAAAAGATGCTACCACTCAAGAGAGAGCTCAAAGGCACTGCAAATTTGACACATTTGGGCTTGGAGAGAGAGCAAGCTGGGATTTCCAGAGGCACAGTAGAGTGCTCTCTGTTGTCGGATTCACAGAAGGCATTGATGATGAACCTCGAGGAGCTGAGCATCGTATTGGTTGCAAATGGATAAAAGGAGAAGTAGTGGGTCTAAATTATACCTCGAGTCTTTTAGTATCTGAACACATCCTCCACCACAATATTGAGTAATCTTTATATAATTGCTGTCTGACACATTGTGGCATGACATATTTGTGTATTTTCTGGCAGGGAAATACTTTACAGCTGCCAGTAACTTTGGGGCAAAGCAGAAAGTGAGGTATTTTATTTGTATACCTCTGGTGTATTGTAATCTATTAAGAAGGGAATGGCAAGTATTTTAAAAGGTTATAGTTGGTTAAAAATGATTATCTTCTTGTAAAGCCCATCAAGGCAAAGCAGGAATTTGATCTGCTCAGATATAAGACTTTCTAAATACTTCTGGGAACTTTTTCATTAAGAGAGTAGCAACCAGACATGAGTCTCTAGAGAAAGACTTTTCTTGACCCTCTGATTAGACAGTTCAACTGGCAGTAGGAAAACTAATACGTTTGCTTCAGAAGGTCATGAACTGTTTCATGATTTCCAGCTGAATTGGTTAGGTCATTGACCTGTTCCTAAAATCTAAGAGAAAAATAATAACCACCCGAGACAGTACTAAGTTTAACCAAGCTAAAGGATTTTTTTTAAAGTGGTTTTTGCGCTATTGTTTATTTCCCGAAGTAGAAATATGCCAAATATTTTTGAGTCCTGTTTGAGTACTGGGGCCATGATGGGGATGGACGATAAAAAAACCCACAACTTAAAAAAAAAAAAAAAAAAAGATTAAGTGCACATTTATCAACAACTTTAAGCTGAAGAAAACAGCCTTTTATGTAGGGAACAGCAATAATGCAACCCTGTGTGCTCCACAATGGAGAGTTTCTAACCCAGAACTGCCAGCTGGCTTGGAAACTGAACTCCCTGTGCCCACATGCCAAGATTCCAGCTCTCAGTTGCAAGAGGAAAAAGGATCATCATTCACCATGGCAGCTAGACACTGAATGGCAGTTTTCACAATCACTGTGTTCCTCATCTCTTCAAAAGTGTGGACCACAAACACTTTTTGGACCATTTCTCCTGGTTCTGAATTGGTTAATATGAAGTGGACGCTCCCTATTGAGAGTTCACTACATTCACCCACCCACATTTCTCAGAACTTGTTTGCTATCAAACTACCACAGGAAAGTTAAAAGGAATTTCCAGCACCAGCAGGTTTCTCTGCTTTAAAAAACAGCAGGTATCCATTAATTTTGTTTTCAGTCAGCCCTAAGGACTTGATCCAGTGGCCACTGAAGTCAATGGAAAGACTCCCATTGACTTAAATGGGTGTTGGATCAGGTCCATCATGAATATGGGAAAGCATGGCTGGTTTTGCTTTTTAAAAGCTTGACATGTTCACAAGCCTAGGGAGAACTTAATTAAACTCAGTAGAGAGATTAAAAGTTGAACGACGTTGCAGATAAATTTAACATGTTTTTCTATGTGGTTCTTTCTTATGGTAAAGATTTCCTTCTTAATTCATCTTCCCAACTCCCTTTGAGTAAAACGACTGGCATGTGTTCAGCATATGGATCTGCACTGGCAGAGGTACAGGTGTTGGTGATTTTATAGTTAGCCAGATGTTTTGGGGAAATCAGCTACAGTTATTCCATAGAGAGACTGCACAGTCCATTAGTGCTAATAAATCAATAACCCTATAGTTCTCTATTGTAATTTTGCCTATATATGTATGTATAGAGAGAGATGAGTTTAGAGTAGGTTTTCCAATCTCACTGACTACTGGAGGATAGCACAGGACAAGAGCAACAATAACACAGTCAAAAACAATTATAGGGTTTTTCTCAGACACACAAAATAACTCCCAACATTTTAAAATAATAAAATCATCACAACAGCATGCTACATACTTCTATCACAAGCCAGGACCCCAGTGAAGCCAGCAGGGTTCCACAAGGTCACAGAAGTTTGCCTAAAGGCAAGAAGTTGCAGGATCGAGGCCTATGCTCATTCATTTGTCATATACTTAAGCAACAGTCTGTTGTTATTGATGCCACAGTTGAGTAACTGACTACCACAGCGGATGAATTTTGAAAGAGCAGTAGGAGAGGAGCGTAAGGAAAAGCTTTGCCAATGTTTTGATATACAAAACTGGCTTTTGATTAATTCTTGTTTAACTTTTCCCTGCCAAAAACAAACTCACAGGGTTTAGGTCTAAGCGAGTTGATTCATGCTCCATCATGACCAATGAGATCAGTTGAGACATTCTCATTGGTAGTCCTTAGATTTGTCCATCTAGAGTCTAGCAGCAAGGCAATATCAGTGGATGGTTCTTAACGCTGGAATTTTCCCATTAGTCCAATAGAGCTCAAGCTTGTTGACCTCCTGGGTATGCTGAAAGGCTATCTATTTATTCAGGCTTCTGGCTGAAGGGCCAGCATAAAGGGGAGCTGGAGGTTCTTCTGTTTGGGGAGGCTTTTGAGTTCTCCTGAGATATCACTGAGTCAATGATGTGTTTTCATTTAAGTAGCTTTACTATGTACATTCATTCTAGAGAATGTGATAGACATTTCTGATACAGACGTAGTAGTGCAGGATTGTTGTCCCAGGACTGGGAACAAAGGGAACCCTCCCTGTGTGTTACCTCTTCATTCCTAGGTGAAAAGCTGTATTGTGTGTGTAGGCGGGGGCAGAGTGGGAGTCAGCTGTTTCTATGATACCCATCCCTCCTCCCCATGATACTCCCCCACCCCCACCCCAAGACCTCTCCAGGAGCAGGAGATCTGAATGAAGTCTGAGGGGGAAGCACAGCAGAGAATCCACAGGGAAGGTAATCCAACCTGAGACTACTTGTTCTTAGCCCCCATTCTGCACTGTGGAAAGCCCCTGTATAAGAAGCCCCACAGGCAGCCATCACTAGGGTGACCAGATGTCCCGATTTTATAGGGACAGTCCTGATTTTTGGGTCTTTTTCTTATATAGACTCCTATTACTCCCTACCCCGTCCCAATTTTTCACATTTGCTGTCTGGTCACCCTAGCCACCATACTGGCATGTACAGCATTCTAGGCAATAGCATGAGATCCCGCCATTTGCATTAAATTGAACAGACTTTTTATTAGACAGATCTTGAAGCTCTGAGCTTCTCCAGTTGCAGCATAGCATTTATACACAGACTGATTTTCTGGTGCCTCCTCCAAACTCTTCTTCCCTGAAACCCACGCTCCTATCTCCAGGTTCCACGCAGGCTGGGTAGGGGGCATCACCGAACCTACTTCTCTGTCTTCCTCTGGACTCTGGGAAGGTTGGACAACCTCTATAAGGGAAAACCTCATGGATTTTTCCTTCCTCCCAGCCTCTTCCCACAGAAAGGAGTGATTCCGCACTTCTCAATAAACGTTTTCTATTCTTTTTTTGTTTTATTATATTTTTAAGGTCCTGATTCAGCAAGGTACTTCAGCATGTGCCTAACTTCACTGGGACTCTTCATGTGCTTAAAGTTAGACGTGTGCTTAAGTACTTCACTGAATCTGGGTCTAAAGAAAGATAAGCAGCAGATAGCTTTGGTAGCAGGGGTAACAGCTTATCTGGGGCATAATTTTCCTCTCCCTCTTTCTCAAGCTGTTATAGAAGTCCCCCATGCATTTCGTCTCTATTACTTAGAAGTGTTTGCAGATCACATCCTATATTTGGTTGGTTTAGTTTAGTTATGGGTTACCAGAGATAGAGACTCAATTATAGAAATATTATTATACTCCTATGAATTGAGGCTATATCAAATATACCTGTCACAGCAGAGGCTTTAATATGTACGTTTTAAAGTCTCTCATTTGTATGCAGTTTTTATGTTCATGTTTAATGTTTTCTGTTCACTTAATCAACAATCTAATGAAAAATAAGAGTTGCTGATAAATCAATTCGACAATAGAAGCAAATTAGACATTTTGTTCCAGTAGACTTCCAACATGAATTATTGAACTGAAGGGTGATTTACTGCAAAAAGATAATACTGTATTCTATTTACAGTTCAGAACTTATTTTGCAGGTAGCTTTAATGAGACTTAAGCTAATGAGTATTCATAAATAAAGCTCCAATTCCACAATCTGATCTTGGCAAGTGGGCCCTTAGGGTATGTCTAGACAGAGATAAGAAACCCATGGCAGACCCGGGTCAGCTGACTTAGGCTCACAGGCTCTGGTTCCAGGGGCGAAAATTGCTGTGTAGATGTTTGGGCTCACACAGGATCCCGAGCTCTGGGACCCTGTGAGAGTGGAGGATCTCAGAGCTCAGGCTCCAGCCTGGGTCTGAATGTTTAAACCGCAATTTTTAGCCCCACAGCCTGTGCCCTGTGAGCCCGAGTCAGTTGACCTGGGCCAGCCGCAGTCATACCACGGGCCTTTTATCCCAGTGTAGATGTACCCTAATTGTCCTAACGAGTCAGTAGCACTCCTTATAGGAAGAGGGATTGGTCGACGAGGGTTAGATGAAAGGTTAAGGGCTTGAACAAGCCCCGAAAGTAAATAAATGAATAAAGGGCAGCAAAAGAGCAAAGATTTTTAAAATTGGCTGAGAGATTGAACTCAAAACAGATTAACATGCTGAACTGTTGATAGCTAGATTCAGATATCATAACACTCACTGTAAGTAGAACCTTCTTCCACCAGTCGTCCCATTGATCTAAATGGGATGCCCCAATGTAAGGTAATATTCACAGTGAGTAAGAATGAGAGTTGGGTGAAATTGTTTGGCTGAAACTTTGAGAGGAAAATTGAGATTCAGTGACACCAAAACATTTTGTGAGTTTGTGTCTGTTTCGCCGAATTGCTTATGTAGAAAAAGTCCAAACATGTCGCTTCAATATTTTTTAAACAAAAAACATTTTGATTCAGACAACTTTTCATTTTGAAATTTCCTTCCATTTTATTAAAGAATAAAGAAAACTATTTTTAAAATGCTGGCAATCAAAACAAAGACAATTTATGTTTTGTTTACCAGTATTTCTCTTTTTTTGTGTCCACCCAACATGAATTTTTCCTTCAAAGTTTTGCAATGGCCAGCAAACTAAAATATCAGTTATTTGCACTGCTCTAGTGGGGATATTGTGATCTGGTCTGTCAGAGATATCATGGACAGTGTAGATGCAGGGGGTACAATCTACAATGGAGTACAAACTGCAAAACCTCTGGTGCTATTCTTAGCAGGTTAGACACTGCTTTTCTCCTATTTATTGGCTTTTGGAGATTCTCTAGAGTTTAGTTTGTGGAGAGATTCCCAAAACAGATTTCTACAAAGATGCTCTGTCTCTATGGAATGCCCTTCATGAATGACCTATTTTACTCACCTGTCTGATGTTATTAGGTGTCCTCATCTGCAAAGAGTTGGGGATCTTTCAAAACTAGAAGAGAGTTGGAACAGATTTGTGAGAAATATGAGGAGCAGCAGCCTGGCTGAAATGTGACTGATCCATATACAGGAGGTGTAATGGTGATGTGTTTCATTTTTCACTGATAAACTGCATTTTGATTTTGCCATCTACTATCCCTGTTCAATAGTGTACATACTTGCACATAAACCACTAGGATACAGTATCCGGCATCTGTGCCAACTCATTTATTTCTCAGCCAGGAAATAACCTACCACTGAAGTCCAAACTTTCCTGACAGCTCTGAGCTGTGGAGGAATCTTAGTCCATCATCTCAAAGATGTAGATAGCCAAGACATTGTTTCAAACATGCCAACTTTCCAATTTCACATGACAATACAAACATGAACTTCAGTGTATGCAGTGATTCAACATGGTAAAGTCTGTCATGGGGAATCACATTTCTTCTCACTGTTATAAGAAACAATGATTAATTCTCACTGTAGGATTGCCTGGCAATTACAGATGTCTTTTCAACATTACAGCAACTTCATGGAGAAGAACTTGACTATTCCTTTTTGACCTAACGTTATATTATGTTAAATTATGTGTAATGTGCAACAGTGCACATACACTGCTAAAATATTTAACATCTTTTATAGGCAGCAATTAAGCATCCTAAAATGCTTTAGCCTGATTTTCAATCTATATTACATCAATAAAAATATACTGAGTTTTCTACACATAGTTTAGATACCACATTTTTAGCCCCTAATAAAATCCCAAAGAGCAAGCACAAGTAGAGATAGGGATTGGTTTTTCTTTTGGGGTGAGGAAGGAAGAGCGGAATCATACAACACCTGGCAGCGATCACATTGCTTTGCTTTCACAAGAAGCCACAATGTATAGACTTGTTTATGGTCAACTTCATATTTTCCCCTTCTGGATTTTTCAGTTAATTTCAATAAAAATCTCACATGGCTTAAATTTCACTCGCTGCAGCCCTAGAGACAGCTGTTCACCTTAGAGATCAGTCGGTGTGAAATCTCAACCACATAACCTGTAATAAGATCAACCCCTTCATCAAACCAAATAAAGAAACGACTACTACAAAACCAAGAGAAACAATCCATAGATAAGAAATTCTGGGTTCTTAGGTCTCAAAAGATGCAGAAGGAAAAGAAAAGGGGAAAGATAATGGGGATACTTCAATACACTACATGTATAAAAATATATATACATGATGAGCTGAAGCAAGAGACCTAATGGCAGACAGCTAAAAGGAGACAAGTTTTATAGTGCTTATATACCGATGCTGGAAGTCTAAATAATAAGATGGGTGAACTAGAGTGCCTCGTATTAAATGAGGATATTGATATAATAGGCATCACAGAAACTTGGTGGAATGAGGATAATCAATGGGATACAGTAATACCAGGGTACAAAATATATCGGAAGGACAGAACAGGTCGTGCTGGTGTGGGAGTAGCTTTATATGTGAAAGAAAGCGTAGAATCAAATAAAGTAAAAAATCTTAAATGAATCAAACGGCACCATAGAATCTCTATGGATAGAAATTCCATGCTCTAATAAGAAGAATATAGCTGTAGGGATATATTACCGACCACCTGTCCAGGATGGTGATACTGACTGAAATGCTCAGGGAGATTAGAGAGGCTATTGAAGTAAAAAACTCAATAATAATAATGGGGGATTTCAATTATCCCCATATTGACTGGGTACATGTCACCTCAGGACGGGATGCAGAGATAAAGTTTCTTGACACCGTAAATGACTGCTTCTTGGAGCAGCTGGTCTTGGAACCTACCAGAGGAGAGGCAATTCTTGATTTAGTCCTAAGTGGAGCACAGGATCTGGTCCAAGAGGTGAATATAGCTGGACTGCTTGGTAATAGTGACCATAATATAATTAAATTTAATATCATGGTGGCAGGAAAAACATAACAGCGGCCCAACACTGTAGCATTTAATTTCAGAAAGGGGAACCACACAAAAATGAGGATGTTAGTTAAACAGAAATTAAAGGGTACAATGCCAAAAGTGAAATCTCTGCAAGCTGTGTGGAAACATTTTAAAGACACCATAATAGAGGCTCAACTTAAATGTATACCCCAAAATAAAAAAAAACATAGTAAAAAAACAAAAAAAAAGAGCCACTGTGGCTAAACAAAGTAAAAGAAGCAGTGAGAGGCAAAAAGGCATCCTTTAAAAAGTGGAAGTTAAATCCTAGTGAAGAGAATAGAAAAGAGCATAAACACTGGCAAATGAAATGTAAAAATACAATTAGGAAGGTCAAAAAAGAATTTGAGGAACAGTTAGCCAAAGACTCAAAAAGTAATAGCAATTTTTTTTTAAAGTACATCAGAAGCAGGAAACAATCAGTGGGGCCACTGGATGATCGAGGCTGCTAAAGGAGCACTCAAGGACGATAAGACCATTGCAGAGAAACTAAATGAATTCTTTGCATCAGTTTTCATGGCTGAGGATGTGAGGGAGATTCCCAAACCTAAGCCATTCTTTTTAGGGGACAGATCTGAGGAACTGTCCCAGATTGAGGTATCATTAGAGGAGGTTTTGGAACAAATTGATAAATTAAACAGCAATAAATCACCAAGATTAGATGATATTCACCCAAGAGTTCCGAAGGAACTCAAATGTGAAATTGCAGAACTACTAACTGTAGTCTGTAACCTATCATTTAAATCAGCTTCTTTACCAGATGATTGGAGGATAGCTAATGTGACACCAATTTTTTAAAAGGGCTCCAGAGGTGATCCTGGCAATTACAGGCCTGTAACTCTGACTTTAGTACCAGGCAAACTGGTTGAAACTATAATGAAGAACAATATTATCAGACACATAGATGAACATAATTTGTTGAGGAAGAGTCAACATGGTTTTAGTAAAGGGAAATCATGCCTCACCAATCTACTAGAATTCTTTGAGGGGGTCAACAAGCATGTGGACAAGGAGGATCCAGTGGATATAGTGTACTTAGATTTTCAGAAAGCCTTTGACAAGGTTCCTCACCAAAAGCTCTTACGCAAAGTAAGCTGCCACAGGATAAGAGGGAAGGTGCTCTTATGGATTGGTAACTGGTTAAAAGATTTTGGAATGGAGAGATGTAAATAGTGGTGTCCCTCAGGCATCTGTTCTGGGAGCAGTCCTATTCAACATATTCGTAAATGATCTGGAAAAGGGGGTAAACAGTGAAGTGGCAAAATTTGCAGATGATACAAATTTACTAAAGATAGTTAAGACCGAGGCAGACTGCGAAGAGCTACAAAAGGAAACTCTAGAAGAGGCTACTTCACCTATTGTCTGGTGTAGCTCTATGCCCATTTGGCATTTGTGAGACTGGAGGATCCTCTCAGACACACATCCTCTTGCCCAGTGAATAAAGTAAACTGAAACAGGGAGGGAGAGCTCTCTTTGAACCAGCTAAGGAGGAGACAGAGCTGTAGGGAAGAAGGTTGCTTACCCAAGCCCAGGAGAGGAGAGGGAATTTAATTTGACCCTTGCTCGGACTCTGTCCCTGTTCCACCTCCCATTGCTCTGTCATAACGGAAGCCATGCGCAATGGAGCTCTGGACTACGGATGCCCGTGCACATCCCCTCAAATCCTGCCTTCCCTCCAGGAACAGAACTGCACAGGTTCTGATGCCAGGGCAATGGTCATGCTGTTGAAGGCCAGATGTCCCCCTCAGCACAAGCTTTTACCTGACATGCTCAGAGAGATACGAGCTGGACATCTTCCCTGCCTTTCTACACTTCCATGCAAAGAGGCTCTCTTAAAATCAAGAACTTCCCATTTCAAGATAGTGTCAAAACAGCCTTGAAATGGGAATTCATCAGTGCTGAAAAGCAAATTTCGAGAGGCAGGGCTGGAGAGAATTCTCCAAACAGTAATTGAGCAGAAACTAACAGAGCGAGCCCGGAGACAGAAGTCATTAAAAAAGAAAGTGGCAGGTGAGAAGGTTTCCATGTTTACAGAGAGGGTGACCTTAGGGACTAGTTCTGAATCTTTTCCTCTTCAGAGGGTAGGGGAGAGATTTGGTACTTGGGGAATTTCATCCTGATGAAGGAAGCGGAGTGGGGAGAATCGCAGAAAAGCATTTGATCACAACCATTAATCAGATTCTCAACAGTGCAGAAAGAGTTAATATTTAAAAACTTTATGAAGTTCCTGGATTTATTTAATATTCTCTTTGTAATGCTGGTAACTTCCAGCAGGTCCAGAAACATCATACATTCCTGGCAATGACAAATCCTTCCATTTGCCAGTCCTGGTCACACTCTATTTGGATACTGTATCTGAGCAGCCTTTCAGGCTTGCAAAAGCAAGCGCCATGCTGCTGTTATTAGTCTGTTGACAACAGCAGTGGAGACCAAAGGCCTCAGGCGGCAACAAGAGTTTGGGGGTGCACAAAGCATGCAGCACTGGGCCCGAAATTTGGGATTTGATTCAACTTGAAACCACAGAAGTGTCATGAAATTTGCAGGCAATTTGACCACTTTGCATTAGGATTTGGGGATGGGGATTTTGCAGCCCATTGTAATTATCACATGCGAAACACAGGAATTACCATACTGGATCAGAGCAGTGATTCATCTAGTCCAGCATCCTATAGCAGAGAGTGGCCAGCACCAGCTGCCTCAGAAGAAGGCGCAAAAACCCCTGCAATAGGCAATTCTGGGGTATAGAAATTGCTCGTAGGGACCTATCCAATTTCTCACAGGCTTCCTGTTCCTGATATACTGCAAGAATTCCTTGTTGTTTATTTTTGTCTCTTTGGCTATTTGCTCTTCAAATTCCATTTTAGCCCTCCTAATATTCTTTTCACACATCAATCAGCATAGATTACGTCCTTGTCTACTGGATTCAACAGGGTTGGATGTCCATTTTCTGAAGGATGCCTCTTTGAACTTTGCCATTTAGCCATATGGATTCACTTCTTGCTTTTCTGCTTCTTTTATCTGCTCTGACTCTGCTGTGTACGCTGAAGCAGCCTCCATGCCAAATCTAAGGGACTTTAATTTCTTGATTTAGTCACAGAGATTTGGTTTAAATGTGAAGATACCACCTCCTGTAAGTGCCTTAAGCAGGCCACTCAGACCAAAATTAGCTCCTCAAAGCAGCAGCTAGGCATCTGCATATGAGCAGACAGAAAGCAAGAGACCCAAGCTTAGATCCAAGATCAGTCTTCTACTCCTTAATTTTTATAAAAGACTGGGTCTTTGTGAAGGTCTAACAATAAAACAGTATCTACTGAGACTTCAGATAAGTTGCAGAGGACAATGACTGCCACATCCTCATTCTAGCCACTTGTAGCACAAGTTAAAAAGAAACCTTGTGACCATCTCCTGCTGGGCTAAATGGCTTTAGACCTCCAGATCCTTTCAGGATGGATAATGTGACAGCAAGGGTCTCTCCCATTTTAAAGAACAAAAGAAAAATAAAATTTGTACAGAAGAAGGCAATAGGCTGTTAATGTCACCTGGGCAGGGCTCCAGCTAGGCCAAAGACAATTCATTTAAAACTGAAGCAAATGCTGTGAATTTTTGGCAGGGTTTATATCGCTCTGCTAAACAGGCGGGTGCCCTAAAAATAGGCTCACAGTTGTTTTCTCTGGTTCTTAAGTAGAATGAGAAGTGTTTGAAAAGTTTGTACTTTGAGTGTAAAAGAGTTGTCTGTCCTGCAGCTGTGAGATGATTTGCACATTTAAATATGACTCTTCATAATCCAGGTTCAGCCTCAAATTAACCAAGCCAGCCAAAGAAGAAGAAAGGTATTGGAGCTATGAGTTGAGAGCTCCTGCAAAGGCTATCAGCACTGTGAAGATAAGCAACATATTGTCTTAGCCACAGACCTGCACACAGGAAACCAAAACCAGAATTGTATAAAGGGGCTGATGTGGAAAGCTTTACGACACTTTCAGAAACACTTTTTGATAAAATGAGGAAGCCTAGGAACTCGAGATCCACCAGTGGGATGCTAGGAATTTGTATAAAAAGTTGAACGCCACTAAAAAATGGTTTGATTAAACCATTGAATATGTCTAAATACAAGGTACTTGGGTTGGGAATCTCAGATTTGTTTCCCTTTTGTCAATAAACAATAAGGAAGATCCAGATTCTGATTCCCTTACTCATAATGAGCAGGGCCTTACTAGACAAGCAGTCCCATTCATTTCAATGGGGCTACTCTGAAAGTAAGGTAACCCCTCAGCATGAGTCAGGGTATCAGAGTCTGGCCCTAGATTCACTGCATTCAGTATCAGAGGTCTCCCTCACCAATAGATCGATTACCCCTTGACTGATGACAAAAGTAAATCTCA
The DNA here is from genome assembly GCF_028017835.1 of Emys orbicularis. Classification (NCBI taxonomy): domain Eukaryota; kingdom Metazoa; phylum Chordata; order Testudines; family Emydidae; genus Emys; species Emys orbicularis. The sequence goes on from NC_088691.1 coordinate 62,112,044, forward strand.
GTATGTCATCCCCCCTTCAAAAGCCTCTGTGGATTTGCCTCATACAACCTCTCAGAATTATTCTCTTCTGTGTTCCAGCCCTTTCATCACGCTCCTCAAAAGCCTGACTTCTTCCTCTTCTGCCTCCCACTCTCTTCACAGCCCATGGTATCTTTCATCTCTGCTGTAGTCACAATTTGGAACAGCCTTCCTGACTCTAAGTCAAGTCCCATCTCAAGAACTCTTTTTTTTTTCTTCTGGCATTCAATTTCAAATCTCTTTGGAATAAAATTAAACCCTACTCCCGGTCAGGGCCGGTGCAAGGATATTTTGCGCCCTAGGCGGAACTTCCACCTCGCCCCTCCCCCCCAAATAAATCACATACATTATACACAATACACGGTCACAAAGTAACATGTTATAATTTATGCAGGCATAACACAGCAGCAGGGCTTAAAACTCAGACAGGGCCGCCCAGAGGATTCAGGGGGCCTGGGGCAAAGCAATTTTGGGGGCCCCTTCCATAAAAAAAAGTTGCAATACTATAGTAACATGTATTTGGAAATGTAAAAAATAACTAGTGAATACATTCAAAAATTAATTTGTAATAATTTGAAAATACACTAAATACATTTAAAAACATTAAAAGCTGTAATGGTATGTATACATTTGCAATTACATAATAGGCTGTTGCTGGGTGATGGTGATGGTTGGTACCAATGGGCTGTCGCTGCCTGGGGGTGGTGCTGCTGTTGCCCAGGGCTGGGTGGGGAACTGGGCTCTGGGGTGCCCAGCTCACAGGGGCTGGGCTCAGGGATGTGGGGAGATGGGGTCGGGGGGTGCCCGGCTCAGAGGGGCTAGGCTCAGAGCTGGGGGTCAGGGCTGTATGGGGAATGGGGTTGGGGGGGTGCCCGGCCCTGGCCCCTTACCATGCTGCTTATCCCCTCTCCCAGGAGCCTCCGACATACTCGTGGGGACCCCTGCGGGGCCCGGGGCCTGGGGCAAATTGCCCCACTTGCCCCCCCCCTCTGGGCAGCCCTGAACTCAGATACCGGGCATGACAGAGGCTGGAGCAGGGAGAGGGGGACACTGGGGCAGCTCAGCTCTGCAGGCTGCCGTCCTCTCCAGCCGCCCACGCGTTAGGGTTAGGGTTAGGTACAGGGAGCAGGAGCAGGGACCAGCCAAGGACCAAGGGGGCAGGAGCACAGGCGCCCGAGGCCGAGCTGTGTGTGGAAGCACTTACCTTGCCCAATGCAGGGGCGTCGGGGTCCTCTTTCTTCCTCCGCTCCACCAGACCGCCGCCTGAGGCTCTTTTCTTCTCCGTGCCCCCGGCTGGGGCTGACCGTGTAGGCTGAGCCAGGAGGCAGCCGCCCCTTTCCTCCAGAAGCCCTGCTGAGTCGCACCTGTCACCGGGCTCGTGCCACGTGCCGTAAGCAGAGCTGCGGAGCTCTGCCCAGCTGCTGGCACCCCCGCCGGCAATGACAGGAATCGCATGGGATGGAGCGGCCGCTGCGCTGGGAGGGAGAGGGAGTCTGAGCCGCCGTCAGGCAGCCCAGGGGTTCCCCTGGGTCCGCGCGCTGCCGGCAGGGGAACCCCTGGGCTGCCGGTGGCACGCGGACTCAGGGAAACCCCTGGGCTGCCTGACGGCGGCTCAGACTCCCTCTCCCTCCCAGCGCAGCGGCCGCTGGAATGCTTTAAAAAAAAATTGGGGGCGCTGCTTTTTGGCGCCCCCAAATCTTGGCGCCCTAGGCAACTGCCTAGTTGGCCTAAATGGTAGCACCGGCCCTGCTCCCTGTACCTCTGTTTTCCTTGCATCATTGTTCCTAAATTTAGTCATTGTCCGACTCCCTTCGCATCTAGCCCATGATATTTACCGATGCTAATGTAAACTCCAATGTAAACTCCAAACTCAGATTTGCATTTCTTGCAACAGATACTCCCACAGGTGAAAATCAGTACAGTGAATGGAACTACACTTATTTACATCAGCTGAGGATCTGGCCCATATCAGACTGACTGGTTGGGTAGGGAATAGGCATTTTTGTATGACAAATGCAAATATAAATTTAATTTACTGTGTTGCTCTCTTCGAATGCCAGTAGCATTTTGAAAGGAATTCTCAAAGTGTCAGACATTTCACATGTCATTTAGTGACAGAAACTGCCTGCAAAAATGTTTGCAAAAATAGCTTCAAATTGTAAATGTTGTAGAATCCCATTTTCTTTTAGGGTGCTTCCTAAAAATAGCCTCTCTGCTTCACATTACTGTCAGATATTTTACATAAAAATAAGCAGCACTTAATACTCAGTCAGTTTCAATACCATATTGACAGAAGAACAACAAAATGATTTCAGTGGCCAGTTTCGGAAACATAATGAAAAAAGAACGGGTCCTGTTCTGCTCTCCTCACACCCATCTGAACCCCTTTAAGCGAGCAAGGCTCCACTGACAACTGAAGGCAGAATTTCCCCCATTACATTTTATTTTTTCTATATTCATTTATCAACATCAACATCCATTTACACCACCTCTGACCATTTAATTCTCCAGTGACTCAGGACTGTTAACTTAATAAAATATCATAATAAATCTCTGCTCAGTAAAACCGCACAGTAAAGACTGACTGGTCACAGCACTGGTGTCTGACTTATTCAGGCTGCGTGCAGAAGGCATTATACCTAAAGGACAAGGTCACAACGGATACTGTAGGGCAGATTCTCTGCCCTGTTCTCCTCCTTTTGGAAAACTCAGGGGCACAAAAGGACTAGAAATCACCCACATGTCCCCTGCTGGCAATTGCCATAGTAGGGGGAAGACACCAGCAGGCACTGAGCCAGCATAGCTAGCTCCCATAGCTCCCTCTCTGGAGTGCCTGGTACAGAGGGCACCAGGGTGGGGAGGAGGAGTGCTGGAGCATGATGTATTCTGGCTATTTCTAGCTGATGTATGGCTCGTTGGGACCTATGCCAGCTACTGCCACTACAGCGTTTTGTGCTATTAAAACCAGGCAAAGACTTACTGCTTTAAAAAAAATCTCAATCTAAAAATCACAACAGTCAGATTTGTTCCTTGGTGGTAAGAAATAAACTGTGCTTCTCTGTAAAATATTCCTAATATACACACAGGCATTAAGGGAAACTCCCCTGGCCTGGCCTAGCCCCTGCCATGGAAACCCCTAAAGTAGAGGCGTTAAAGACGGTATGTCTCCTGCACAAGGAGTCCCTCACAGAGACACCCCCACATTGTCCTATTGGAGGGAGCAGGGTCCCCTCTATGGAAAACCTGGCAGATCAGTGGGAGGACTAGAGCTATCTGCCAGAGGCCCTCTGTTGCTGCACCAGCTCTACCCCAGCCCCAACTCCCCGGCAGTATAGCTCAATCTGAACTGCGCTGTTAAGATCATTCCCAAGGCCATCCCGGGCAGATGGGGAATGCCACGGACAAAATGCTCAGCTGCAGGGTTTCGGGGATGTTATTTGCTTCTGCCATGTTTAAAGTTGTTTCATTGAGGGCCTGATCTTTCAAGGCACAAAGCATTACCCAATATGTTCAAAATATGGGAAGTAATATTCAGAGCCACTTGTTTTGTAAAATACACCTTGACTTGTGAATACAAGGGGTAGATTTCCAAAGTGTCTAATGGACTTAGGAACACAGTTCTCACTGAAAGTTATTGGGACTTATGTTCCAGAATCGCTCAGGTGCTTTGGAAAATTTCCCCCATAATTAAGAGTTACAATGTACTGTCAGCCTATTAATAATGCATGGTATTGATGTAAATCAAGTAAATGAACACACACACACAAATTACATCGTATCTGGCTATGAATATATGCCTCTTATAATTTCAATATACAGCATACTGCATACTTTAAGAGGCACCTTTTCAGAATACATCATTTCCAGTGCTATTTGGTCCAAAAGACATCCCCAGAACACTGAAAGGCTCAGGTGGGTCAGTGTACAAAAGCTGGTGCGAATACTGGTGTGACTATAATATGGAGAAGCTGCTTTATCTTACTCCCTCCTGCTATCATCTTTTGACCACGTACACCGCTGCAGATGTGTCTTAATGCAACCTCTCCCCTGACATCCCTGGGACTCTGTCTTTTTGATTAATGAGGAGGACTCCTCTTCTGAACTGCTGGGTGTTTTAAATGGAATTACATTACTTTTCCATAAGTCCCAAACTGGCACAATTTAGAGCACTTTGGCACTTATGCACACTCGCTGATCGTGCACCCAACACATGTAACTTATGCCACCAGTTAATGCCGAATTTAGATCCGTGACTTTGATAATGAAAACAATTCCGTTTAAGTGGGACCAGAGCAAATATCCAGACTGATCATTCAAGATGGAACACTGTAAATACAGATTACATGATTCCTTTCCATGATCCACTCAATCTTCCATAACAGACCTCAAATCAACTCACGCTCCATGCAAGCCTCACTGTAGCAAGCATTCTAGCTATTTGTTTGTTTTGCTTGGGCCTTTCTTTTATCTGCAGCCTATTACTTCATGTCTGGGTCTACATAAGCTGGTTTTATGTTCCAAGGGCAACATGCACTTCTACTTCATAATAGACTCCTATAAGTTCTCTACTCGGGACTGTAGTATCTGAAACTTGTATGCTCCATTTTGGTCCAGTGTATTGCTCAGTTATGGTGTTAATGAGAAGTATTATAAAAGTCCCTTTAATACTGAAAATTGCTCTGCATGGCTAAGTGCCCACTATGCTTGTCTGGTCTCTTCTTTCCATGACTGTTAAGTGCATGGGGGAAGAGGGAGGGCACAACAGGAGGAGCAGCCATTGCACACATTTACAAAAATGAGTTAACCAACAGAGCACTGTGTTTCAACTTTCTATAGGAATCTGATCCAAAGTCCATGAAGCCAATGAAGAGATTCTTGTTGACTTCAATGGGCTTTGGATCTGGCCCGCTATTTCACACAAATAAATGTTATTCTCAGGAATAGCCATGGTTAAAATCAGCTTTGAGAAAAGATATATTGACTTTCTAATGTCTCAATGGGGTTTCTAAATTGGCATTAGGTTGATCCTGCAAACCCTTGAGATCTAAATTAAAAAAAAAAAATGGACAAAATTCACCCTCCAATGAAACACTTAAATCAGTGGCTCTCAAACTTCCCAGACTACTGTACCCCTTTAGAAGTCTGATTTGTCTTGCATACCCCCAAGTTTCACCTCACTTTAAAACTACTTGTTTACAAAATCAGACATGAAAACACAAGTGTCACAGCCACACTGTTACAGAAAAATTGCTGATTCTCTCATTTTTACTAAAATAAATCAATTGGAATATAAGTTTTGTTCTTACATTTCAGTATAAACAAGTCATTGTCCGTATGAAATTTTAATTTTACTGACTTTGCTAGCGTTTTTTATGTAGCCTGCTGTAAAGCTAGGCAAATATCTAGATGAGTTGATGTACCCCCTGGAAGACCTCTAAGTACCCCCTGGGGTACATGTACCCATGGTGGAGAACCACTGACTTAAGTTAAAGCAGTTGCACTGGGGATTAATTGGGCTATTATCCTGTAGGCTTCCTAAGCAGCAAGACCGAGGCTGCCGCACAACATAAATGAAGGCTGCTTGCCAAGGTTGGTCTCAAAACACAAACATTAGCAGCCTTGAGACTTTTAACAACTTCTTGGCTTTTAGGGTACAGGCAGTACCGGGAACACGAACCAACAGAAAAGACGAGTTATTCAGTATCTGCTGACTGCAAGAGATTACGATGATGAAAACAGAGAAGGACAAAATATCTACAAATGGCACTGAAAGAAAAGCAAGTATTCTCAGATGAGAAACTGTAATATAGATAAGTCAAAAGTTAAGTGCCCACTCAGTAGTATAGTCTCATCTCAATGCAAGTTCACAGCTCCTTTTACATTAATGGGAGTTAAGTAAATGCACCAAGAGAAGGTGATGCCCTTGAGTGTGCATCCATATAGATCATCATTAGCGTAGCCGCACATGCAGAAAGGAGCTTGATTTACTTGAAATATGATTCCAAAAGTCAGCTGTAGTGGAATAGATGATTTTTAAAGCAAACATTAAATTTATATCTAGCCATACAAGCATATAAAACATATGTCAATCACTCAATAGCTGCACCAAGCTACTGAGAATAAGCTATCTTTTTCTGGGCCTGTATAATCTAGAATTTGAACAGCATTACACACTGTTGATATCTAGAATACTTCTGAAAATGCAGTTATAGTATTGGTTTGCCTGTGTATACTGTTCTATTATTATTTGTGTATACTTCCTTGGATATATAGAAAATTGAACAGGTCAACAGTTGAGATTTTTCATCATAGGATTAATCCTGTTCCCTGAGCAACCCCCTTACATGACTACCACTTCGCAACCTGAGAGAGATGTATTTCTTTCCCATCCTGCAACAGGGACCCTCCCAGCACACAGATAATTTACTAAGGCTGTGTGCTTGGGTGAGGATCTGGCCCTAAATATGGCCTTCTGACCCGCCAATTTAATTAAAAACTTAAGACAGCATAATGTTTACTTTCTGGAAAAACACCTGTGACCCAGTCCTGAAAGCACATGCTTAATTTTACATTAGTCCCATAGACATAAAATTAAGCATGTGTTTAAGCCTTTGCAGGTCTGGGGCTATATTTGTAATGTTGAATTGTGACGTGGAATTGTGAGGCCAATTTCTGCCCTCTGACACCAATGCAAATCCAGAGTCACTCCACAGAACTCAAGGGAGCACGCCTCATTTACACTACTGGAACTCAGAGCAGAATTTAACCCTTCATTCAAATTTCCATATAACTACGAGAAAGGAGTCTAAGCGTTTTCCTTCCTGCAGTCCTTTCCCCCTAAGACTGCTCCTCTGACATACAGTGACAGCTAAGATTGTTTTTATTTTAAACTGACAGGCTAGCAATTAACCTGCTGCCATAAAAAAGTAACAAAGGATAAAACAATAAAATGTGAGATATGAAAGATTAATCCCTGGTGTCAGAGACAAGTCTAGAAACAGCAGAATTTCTGTTTGGGATTCTTCTTCCCTCCCGGTCATGTAGTCTCTCACTTCAAAATATGCAGCTTTTCAGTTATTATTTCCACCTCAGTATTTTATTTTCCCTTGGGCGTTTGAGAGGTAGGAAAACAGGAAAGGAAAGCAAAAAAGAATGAAAAATTAAAAAAAGAGATAACCATGAAAATCTCTACTTAGCTTTAAAAGCTCTAATAAAGCAAATAACCCTAATCTAGAGCTGCAAGAGTTTAAACCACTTAGTACTCAAATGGAAAAATTATACTGACAACTAGAGCTGGTTGCAATATTCCAATTTTTTTCAGAACATTTCAATATATTTTTTTTTAAACAGCCCACTAAAATGTTTTGGTTCTTCAATGAAAAACAAAACCAGAAACATTTTCTATAACTATTTATACTAGAAATGTTTGGGGGTTGGTAAGAATGTTTGATTTAAAAGAAAAAAACAGAAAAAAACTCATAAAAATAAACTAGAAATTTTCAACCAAAAATAAAAAATTCCATACAATATTCTTTTTTTTTTTTAAATCAAAATGCCATTTTTCACTGAAAAAATATTTCAGTGAAAAAATTCTACCAGCTGTACTCAAAACCATCAATCCCGACATTTATCATACTCTCCAATACATGCTAATTCTGGGAATGACAACATTATTTTATAGGGCTTGCTATCCAAAAGTCACAAAGCACATTCCTGACAGAGTAATATTTGCCATGGTATGGAGGTGCCAATGCAAGGCTGTCTATATCAACTTAAGACTTTCATGGGATGGTCGAGGTGACCAGTGGCAGAGTCCCCACACACAGGAACCTAAAAAGCCCTCCACTCCCCATACTAAGGAAGAGGTCTCTATGCTGGCCCCATAGATACCATCATGGTAGGCCACCATAAGGGTGGGCAATGGCAGGGGCTACACATCAAGTGAGCCATAGAAATACTGTGGACACTATTAGAGGCCTACGGGTGGGGTCCGTGCAGTAGCCTGTACTCTGGTTTTGGGTGGTTCGGGTGCATTTCACTTTCCCAGTCACTTCACACTCCACCCATCTACATCCCAAATATTGACCTGTGAATTAATTCAACACCCTTCGAAGTACAGTTGAACCTCAGAGTTACGAACACCTCAGGAATGGAAATATTCGTAATGCTGAAAAAAAACGTTATAGTTCTTTCGAAAGTTTACAACTGAACATTGACTTAATACAGCTTTGAAACTTTACTACTGTATGTAGAAGAAAAAAGCTGCTTTTAACCATCTGAATTTAAATGAAATAAGCATAGAAACAGTTTCCTTACCTTGTCAAAAAAAAATTAAACTTTCCCTTTTTTTTTTTTTTTTTTTTAGTAGTTTAGGTTTAACACAATCCTGCTGCTGCCTAACTGCGTACTTCTGGTTCCAATGAGGTGTGTGGTTGACCGATCAGTTCGTAACTCTGAGGTTCTACTATAAGTATTGTTATCCTTGCTTCACAGGTGAGGAAACTGGTACAGCAAGAGAAGATAAGTGACATGGCAAAGGCCATTCAGCAAGTCTGTGGCAAACCCAGGAAGAGATCCCAAAATCTCTCAAATTTTTATCCTGCGTTTTAGCCCCTAGATGTGTTTCCATAGTAGCCCCTGTGAGCATTCCCCATGCTGAAGTGGTATCTCCTTCAACATTACTGCTACATGGACAATTTCTTTGTTTTGTCACCTTATTTTTCCCTTTAGCAATTTATCATTCCTCTGATAAAACTGCTATGGTGAATAACCTGTAAAAATGTACAGTGCACAAATCTTCGTGCACTTGGCACATATCCACTTTTTGCAGCATTTTGGTTCTCTAGTGTTCAATACAGAAATGGCATATGAACTAGAAAAAGGCATTTCTAATTTTTTTCCCCTTCTCTACTTTTCTTTTCAGACTGTGGTAATGTAGTGCTCTTAGATGAGGAACCAGTTATTCAGAACCCCAAAGAACTCTGCCAATACACTTCAATCCTGATCTCTCTCAGATTGTAAGCTCCTTATGGCAGGGAACTTTGTCTTTTTCATGTGTACAGCACCTTGCACAATGGTTTTGACTGGGGCCTCTGGGCTCTACTGCAATAAAAATAATATGCAACAACTCTCTTCTATTTTGGGTCTTTCTGCAGCAGTCATACCCCAAAATGGCTTTAGGACCTAAATTTAGGACCTTCTATCTCCCTGGGCCAAATTGCCACAGATGAAATCAGCAGACTTCTGCTGGTATAAAAGAGAAGGGGCTATTGGCAGGCAAAAGAAGATGGGTGGCTTTGGAATTTCCTCCTCTTGGTCCAAAATAGCCCAAATATGACGACTTTCAAAGCATGTTGTAAAAATGAGGCTGGGGTGAGAAAAATTGCCAGGCTGGGGAATAGTTGTAGGATGGTGGTGGTTTGAACTTTTAAGTTGCCTGGTTGGTTGATGGTGAGTTACCTGGAACTGTTGTACTTCTGAGCTCCAGTTAATGTTGGGACAGTATTTTTCTTGAATTTTAAAGTTATTTCAAGACTACTAGAGCATGTGGACAGACTTCCTGGTGCAAATGCTGGAGGAACCAACTAGGGGCAGAGCTCTTCTTGACCTGCTGCTCACAAACAGGGAAGAATTAGTAGGGAAAGCAAAAGTGGATGGGAACTTGGGTGACAGTGACCATGAGATGATCAAGTTCAGGATCCTGACAAAAGGAAGAAAGGAGAGCAGCAGAATACGGACCCTGGACTTCAGAAAAGCAGACTGACTCCCTCATGGAACTGATGGGCAGGATCCCCTGGGAGAATAACATGAGGGGGAAAGGAGTCCAGGCGAGCTGGCTATATTTTAAAGAATCCTTATTGAGGTTGCAGGAACAAACCATCCCGATGTGTAGAAAGAATAGTAAATATGGCCTGGCTTAACAGTGAAATCCTTGCTGATCTTAAACACAAAAAAGAAGCTTACAAGAAGTGGAAGCTTGGACAAATGACCAGGGAGGCATATTAAAATATTGCTTAGGCATGCAGGAGTGAAATCAGGAAGACCAAATCACAATTGGAGTTGCAGCTAGCAAGGGATTTTAAGAGTAACAAGAAAGGTTTCTACAGGTATGTTAGCAACAAGACGGTTGTCAAGGAAAGTTTGGGCCCATTACTGAATGGGGGAGGCAACCTAGTGACAGAGGATGTGGAAAAAGCTAATGTACTCAATGCTTTATTTGCCTCTGTCTTCACAAACAAGATCAGCTCCCAGACTACTGCACTGGGCAACACAGTATGGGGAGGAGGTGACTACCCCTCTGTGGAGAAAGAAGTAGTTATTTAGAAAAGCTGGACGAGCACAAGTTCATGGGGCCGGATGCACTGCATCCGAGAGTGCTAAAGGAGTTGGCTGATGTGATTGCAGAGCCATTGGCCATTATCTTTGAAAACTCATGGCGATCGGGGGAGGTCCCGGATGACTGGAAAAAGGCTAATGTAGTGCCCATCTTTAAAAACGGGAAGGAGGAGGAGGATCCGGGGAACTACAAGCCAGTCAGCCTCACCTCAGTCCCTGGAAAAATCATGGAGCAGGCCCTCAAGGAATCAATTCTGAAGCACTTAGAGGAAAGTGATCAGGAACAGTCAGCATGGATTCACCAAGGGCAAGTCATGCCTGACTAACCTAATTGCCTTCTATGATGAGGATGAGGGGAAAGCAGTGGACATGTTATTCCTTGACTTTAGCAAAGCTTTTGATACGGTCTCCCACAGTATTCTTGCCAGCAAGTTAAAGAAGTAGTCCATTCATCCAGCCCATACAAGGTGGACAGAAAGCTGGCTAGATCATCGGGCTCAATGGGTAGTGATCAATGGCTCCATGTCTAGTTGGCAGCTGGTATCAAGCGGAGTGCCCCAAGGGTCAGTCCTGGGGCCAGTTTTGTTCAATATCTTCATTAATGATCTGGAGGATGGCGTGGATTGCACCCTCAGCAAGTTTGCAGATGACACTAAACTGGGAGGAGTGGTAGATACACTGGAGGGTAGGGATAGGATACAGAGGGACCTAGAGAAATTAGAGGATTGAGCCAAAAGAAATCTGATGAGGTTCAACAAGGACAAGTACAGAGTCCTGCACTTAGGATGGAAGAATCCCATGCACTGCTATAGACTAGGGACCAAGTGGCTAGGCAGCATTTCTGCAGAAAAGGACCTAGGGGTTACAGTGGACGAGAAGCTGGATATGGGTCAACAGTGTGCCCTTGCTACCAAGAAGGCTAACTGAATTTTGGGCTGTGTAACCAGCTGATTGCTGCAGGCAGGAGGCAGGGGGGAGGCTGCACGCCGTGTCCTCGCTCCTCCCTCCCAGCCTCCTGAATGCCACAAACCAGCTGATTGCCGCGGGCAGGAGGCAGGGGGAGCAGGGGGAAGGCGCTGATACACGGGGTCTGCCAGTGGGCGGGAGGTGCTGGGGGGGAGTACGGGAGCTGATAGGGGGGCTGCCAGCCATGGACAAAGCAGGCGGCCAAACGACGTTATAGCGGAGCATTGCAGAACTTTAAATGAGCATGTTCTGTAATGGAGAAGGGACATAACATCGAAACAACGTTAAGCGAGAGGACGTTAAGTGGGGAGTTACTGTATTTAGTCTGCAGAAGAGAAGAATGAGGCGGGATTTGATAGCTGCTTTCAACTACCTGAAAGGGGGTTCCAAAGAGGATTGATCTAGACTGTTCTCAGTGGTAGCAGATGACAGAACAAGGAGTAATGGTCTCAAGTTGCAGTGGGGGTGGTTTAGGTTGGATATTAGGAAAAATGTTTTCACTAGGAGGGTGGTGAAGCACTGGAATGGGTTACCTAGGGAGGTGGTGGAATCTCCTTCCTTAGAAATTTTTAAGGTCAGGCTTGACAAAGCCCTGGCTGGGATGATTTAGTTGGGGATTGGTCCTGCTTTGAACAGGGGGTTGGACTAGATTACCTCCTGAGGTCCCTTCCAACCTGGATATTCCATGATTCTCTATCTAGCATCTGTATAAATACAAAATAAATATCAAATTGTGTGATAGTTTTGCAGCACAAACAAGATAAGATCACTGAAATCATTCCCAGTTGTGACTCAAGTCAACATTTTCATCTCAGGTCTCCGAAGATGAATAGCTTGTGTGTATGAACACAACTAGTCCTCAGAAATTGAAATCTTTAACCATTTTTAAAGGTTTCGAGAAAATTAAGAAAAAAATCTTGAACAAACTGTACAAAAGAAATTACACTTGTCATTATCTAGAAAAAACTGCTAAAGTGACAAACTTGGAAAAGCACAGAGAAAGCTTTTTAATGAATTTATCTGCATTCTAAAAATTAAGCCCCATCCAAAAAAAGTACTTTGAAGGTTTATAGTATGGTAATGATGTATTAATGGTTCTTCAGAAGTGCTTGAGTCGCAGAGCAAATAAGTGAACTCTATAAATTAACATGTGAATTATAATTACAATAGGTTTTAAACCATTGCAAAATAAAGCAGATATTGAGTTATTGCAATACGTACTCTATAAGTCTCTCTCACACACAACCCTCTCTCTCTCTTTGCCTGTACCCTGATCATACATTAGGTATTTGGAACACGTCCACATTCCTCAACCCAAAAATCACATTCATCCCATTACTGCTCTTTTTTCTGCCCTGTGCACCAGGCTGCATGAGGCCTTTGAGGGCATTGAGACCAATCAGCAAAATGACCATGTCTAAGATTTTATCTTCCTTTGATTTAACGGCATTCAGTTAGACCATTAAAATAATAGACTGTGAATTTTTTTTTTTTTAATGTTTGTGCTTATTGTCATCAGTTGGGCTATTTAGCAAGCAGAGAGCTTTTGTAGGAAGTATATACAGTAAATACAAAAAAGTGTCTTTGAAGTGTCTCTCCCTATTGAAAACAAATATCTTTTGCTTTAAAGTAACATTCTTGGATTACAGAATATAGGCCCCATAAAATTATTCCACCCACAACAGCAGCATATTAAAGTGGTCTGATTAAAGTGGTCTATGGTCTCTCTTGACTCAGGCAACACCTCCTACTGACTTCTGTGGAAAGTTCTGCCTGAGGAAGAACAGAGTAAGAAATTCAGACCAGTAGGTACATTCATAAACTAACCGTGAAGCACATGGACACACCTCTGTGAAGGGTGCCAGGTCACCATTATGCGGTGTCTTGAGGTCACTTTGAAATTGGCCTTGGGTATACAAGATTTTTAGTCCCTAGCGAAAACTACTGGTTTAATTGCGCAATATGAGAGTTATAAAAGGGATTCTGCAAACCTTTATAAGCATCTACCACTAAGAGATGTAATTAAATAATCTTACACTCTTGTAAATCCACACTAACTTCTCTGAACCCAACAAATTTACACCTGTATAAGTGAGAGCAGAAATTGGCCCCATAGGTATTAAATGCAATAGGTTAGATTCAGCCAGGACAGACACTAGCAGAGGGACCCCAGCAACAGAAAGTCTATCGGGAAGTGAGTTCTGAAGTGGAGCAAGGAATCCTCAAACACGCTCCTCTCCTGGGAGATCCACAGCTGCCAGCAGCATTGCACAAAAACTGGGCAGTACTGGCTTGGGCAGGACCTATGCCCTTACTCAGTTCAACCAGCAGGCAGATTCCATCAGCAGGGATCATGTGCAGATTAAAGCTGTCCTCCCCCAGGGTAGAAAACCAGGCAGGCAGGTGAATCCTCCCCAGGACAAAGCAGGCCATACTGGCACAAGGAGATGCTATTTTCACCTCTCCACAGCGCTTTCCACCAGGGAAATTGACAAAAAAGTTCTCAAGAGGGCTGCCAAAGCAGAGCACCCCAGCTCTCTGCCTCTCCAGCTCCTGCAGCTGGGTTAGACTGTGGGAGGGAGGAGGTGCAGAGACGGAGTGCTCAGGGTCCCCAACTTAAAGGGGGAGCAGCTGGACTCTGCCTCTCCAACACTGGAACTGTAAGGCTCTTGTCAGTTTCACCTTCCAACCTGGCAGAGGTGAAGCTGAAAAATCCCCAACGCAGATTTTTTTCTTGAGAACCCTTCCTGTGGACAAAATTTTTTTCCAACCCCCTTCCTCACCCCAAAATTATTATTTTTTACAGGAGGGATTTCCATTTTCTGGCCAGCAGTAGTCATTAACATTCACTTTAAACACAACAGCTTTGATTGTGTCTATATTTATTTGATTCCTCACTCCAAACACCATTCATTACACTTAACACTCACTCCACTGAACTGTTTGTAGCAAATTCTATTTGGAATAACAATATGCACTCAACAAACATTTTTTAGTTATAAAAGACCCAACATTTTGACTGCTAAATGAAAAATTGGGAACTTTCAGGAATCCCAAAAGTAAGTTTTGGGACATCACATGAAACACAGACATACAGTCACTTTTAGTTAAAATGTCAACTAAAAAATCTTCATGTATCAGCACCGGATACATTTTTCTGAGGATAAGGAAGTTGTAAGAGAATTAGGGTCATTCCACCCCCACACACACACACAAAAAGAAAGAAAAATGGAACATTAAATGTAGTCTATCACTCATGAAAAATTGTAAGTCTGAAAGTTATGCAAACTTGACATAGCTTTTAATGTCATGTTTTCTGTCCGAGAACAAGCAGACAAGAGTACAACTGCCACTGAAACTCTAAAATAATAAATAAATGGCCATGTTCCTAATTAAGGTCAATATAAGCCATCTGTTATGAAGCTGGACAACCAATTAGAAAGAAGGTTTCTAATTTGATTGTCCTTCATTGGCCAGATTAATTCATTAGAGGAACAAAACAATGTCTAATCTTTTCTAATCACTATTGAGTTAGACTGGATTAGTTAAACAGGAGGTATCTGATGTTCTAACAAAATCCAAACACCAATACTATATGTGTTTTCATTACTTCATTTTTCATTTTTATTCCTTATGGTCAACACTAGATTACTTGCTGGACAAAAAGTGTTCCAAAAATTGTCACACTCTTATCGAAGTAGAATAACAACTATCAGTAAAGCAGCAATATTTATCACTAAATATGTAATTCTTTGGTAAGATAACACATCTTTTTTCCCCTTTCTAGTAAAATATTTGGCTCAAGAGTGGTAAGGTTAAAACTAACTGCCACCTTATATCTACTTTGCAACAGAAACAATGCATGAGATTAAAAATGGCATCCAAGTTTTCCTCATCTGTGAAACATCAGCACCTAATTCTAAATATATTTATATGGGGGAGTTGACTATAAAGGACATATATAATGAGTACACAATATATAACAGTGGATCTAGCATCTGCCGTATAGCACCATGTAGGCTTTTAACATTGTACAGTAGGTGTCCTTAATTCCCCTATTGGTACTTGCTGCCTGATTATATGGGACCATATGGATTCCCCAATTCTGGTAGGTCTTTAACCCTAAAGAACCTGCAAAGTGGACTGATGGAAAGCCCCTCCATCTGTAGCTGCTCTGCTCAATATTTGTCATGGACAAAGTACTGGGGGAAACAACAAGGAAAGATATTGGTACACATTTAGGTGACTTTTCAGCAGAATTTCCCTTTGCCCATCTTCACATTTTTTTATTCACTTTTTCATGAGCATCTGGTTGAGTGAAAATTTGTTCATATGAATGTTGAGAAAACATGAATTCTGGGTCCAGAGACAAGATGCATTTAATCGTGAAACAAAATTCAATTTATGAATAAAGTTGGAAATGACAATAGTTTATAAAAGAAAAGCCAACCAAGCAGGAAGCAGGCATATTAAGTCATATGCTATTGTAGCTAAGCACACTACTCTTATACAGAACCATGAAAAATAAATAATTGATCAAAGGAATGCAATGAACAATGCACAGTCCAAAAGCTCAACCTATTCATATGGTACAAAGCATTAATTGCATATACAGAAATTGAAACTGCTTCAGTAAACTCTACATGAATTTGTTAAATGTCCATGGTTAAGTATTCATTCAAATTCTACACAGTAAATCTGCACCTAACTCTTTTTCATTTAACATATCACACCAGAGTCACCCCTTGTGTAACTCCATTGACTTCAGTAAAGTTTAAGTCATCCATGATTTCACACCAATGACTATTATTATTTCACACTACCAAGAGTGTCTGTGGCACTGAAAGTATTTTTTCATTTCAACCTGGCTTTATCATTCTTACATTCCAATTTGGAAGTATACTTTTTTTAGAACCCTTTTAACAAGATCCATTTGCACAACCAAAATTAATAGAAAAGCATATAGGTCTTTATTTAGAATTATTAAATAATGTTTTATTCAGCAAACCAACTGCTCCTTGAAAATAACATCCCACTGTAAGTACAATGGCAGACATGAATAAAGGAAAGCTGTCACCCTTTGAAAGTGCACATCAACGTTTTTTAATGCATTTGTAAAGTAAAGGGAATTTAAACCAAATGGCAGGGAATCATTTAAGCTTTTAAACTGAGATCTTCAAAAGAGCCTGAGGGAGTTAAGCACCCAACTCCCTTAGGACTTATTGTAAACCCCAGCATTAAATCATTTCTCCTGTGCAGCCTTCTTCTTTGGCAGCATCTCATGTTCACTATCTCTTAGCGTAGTGGTCAGAATCATTGTTTGGCTGTTGTTATTGTGAATGTCACTATCAGGTGATAGTGAGCGTCACCCAATCCTATCAAAGGGACAGTACAGTACTAAGTGTATTATACTTTGCCTTCCATAGGGCATAGTACTACACAATTAAAAAAATTCCATCATAGGGTATCAATGATTTTTCTGAGGTCACTATTCTGTTTCCTCCATTCCAAAAGTGAAAGACATATTGAAGGAAGGAAAAATATAATAAAAACTAAAGCAAAGGCAGTCAGTTTCCAGGACCATTATTTTTTCAAAATATTTCTTCAAATGAAAAGGACATCAAGTCACAGGTTTGTGGGGAAAACACATTTTGCAGACGTTAATCCGCCTCCCACTTCTCTACAAAGGGAAAGGTTATAACTTCACCCAATTGACTTGTCTGTGTGCTTACTTCCATAGCCTCGGGCACTTTCAGCAGCCCAACTCATTAAGAACCCATCCCTAGATGGATAAAGTCTCATTCTTGGCCTATACGTTTTCTATTCATTTTACAGGCAGAGTCGACGCTGCAAAGGGGAGTATGCGGGGTCACGTGCTCCCTCTCCCCCCCAGATTTCTGCCTCCCATTTAGCAACAGCTAAATGTTCCGAGGGGACCCATCCAGACTCTGCACCACAGGGTATTGAGGGCGGTCAAGGCAGGGGACACCCAGCAGCGAGGAGGCAGCGGCTCCCCCTGACGGCGGCACTCACCATGTGTCCGTGCAGCGCAGAGAAAGAGGAACAAGCGAGGGGCTGACTGCGGGCTGACTATAACAGGGTTCAAAAAAGAACTAGCTCAAATTCATGGAGGATAGGTCCATCAATGGCTATTAGCCAGGATGGGCAGGGATGGTGCCCCTAGTCTCTGTTTGCCAGAAGCTGGGAATGAGCAACAGCGGATGGATCACTTGATGATGACCTGTTCCGATCATTCCCTCTAGGGCTCCTGGCATTGGCCATTGCCAGAAGACAGGATATTGGGCTGATGGACCGGCTGATGGACCTTTGGTCTGACCCAGTCTGGCCACTCTTATGTTCTGCTTCCCTTTCCCTGCTGCTGGAGTCCCAGCGCTTCCCACTGCCTGCTTTGCAGACCACCCTGGGACAAACGCCCCATGCCTGTTCCCAGGGCAGAGGTCACTCTTCCACTCCTAAGGCAGGGTCACTGCTGAAGGGAAACTGCTCTCCTCACACTGCAGTGGCGTTTGCCCTGTCTTTCATTTCCCAACAGTGTCTAAGGTGAGTCAGAAGGTAGAGGTGGCGCGCCCTCCCCGAGCCCCGCCATGCAGGGCGGGGCTGGCCTGAGCTGCTGGCGTTGCTGCTTGCTCCCATGAATGTTCCTCCACACCCCTCTAGATCCAGAGGCAATGCATGGGGATGGTCACCTGCCCCTCCTCTCCCCCATCAACAGTTACGCATAGCCTCTGTCTATAGGGCCAGATCTTGCTTTGGTCAAATACAAATGCACTTCAGGCAACCAGCAATGATCAGCATGAGCAGCAAGTAAGCAGGTCTAACAACTTGTCCCCCAAATAGTTATGGCACAACTGAAATAAGCCATAATACCACTGGTCCATGGTCACCCCTACTCTCTGCCCACACTATGCCTTCTCTGTTCCTCTGTTATGGAACAAGCTTTGGAAGCACACACAGTGGGACAATCATCCACACATCATATGGGTGTGCCCTGAAAGGCTTGCAATCCTGTTATTTCTGCCTCTTACAGATGTGCACAACCCCCTTGCATTTCTTCTTTCACAGTGAACAGAATCAGCCACACAGTTTTCAAGATTTTTCAGTGAGACGTGAAGAGCTTTGGGAATAACAGATTTCCCAGTTTTGTAATAACTATTGTTTACATAAGACATACAGTATTCCTTCCCATAGGAAACAACACTGGAAGGTAGCTACTAATGTGTGTTCATTTTCTGGGAGCCCAGCTTCTCATTTGAAGAAGTGATGAGTGCTCACTGCTGCAACTGAAATCAATGAAAATTCTGGTCTAAACATATGAAGTGCTCTAAAATGCTAAGTTTTCTAAAATATCATGACAGACATCTCATACTGGGCACCTACAATTATCTTATACTTTTACCACTCCTGTCTCTGTGCATCATCATGTATAAAATGGGGATAATTATACCATCTCACCTCAAAGAGGTGTTATGAAAACAAATACCTGAATACTGGTGAAACACTACACTATAGTGATGAATGGCACGGTAAAACCCTAGAGGAAAATAAGAATTTCGTATTCATTGTAGCGTTTGGATGGGGTGCAGTATATAAAGGATGGGGCCATACTTTGAACAATGACAACAACACAAAATAGTAAATAGCTGCTTTGTCAGCCAGCACTATCCATCTTGTGCACTGAATGAGGCAAGGTTTGTAAGGGAAAAAATAGCTTTTGATCATGTAATTAAGGACTTTATCATAATGCATAAGCACAAGGGGGCTAATTAAGGTTGCACAGGCAACTTAATTCTGGTATTGCCTAACTTTTGAGTGCTTGACTTTGCAATCCTTTTAATGTAGTTATTTGCATGTAATTGTAAATGTATCACTGAAATACACATGAGGAAATCCTCTAAAATCCCCAGCTATTGCATCAGAGATAGGGGAATATCAGAGATATTTTTAAAAATATAAGCATATCTGGGCATTTAGGGTCTTTTGTAACTTCAGCCCTTTTCTTCAAATTCCCAACTTGCATATAAAAAACCCAACGCATATTTTTGGGCACAGTCAAAATTTCCTATGAAATGGAAATTCTGGGGGGAAAAATCCATTTGGAATGTTTCACTTAGGAACATTTTTGAAAATTAATCTCAAAATGAATTTTTGTTTAAAATTTTGTTATTTTTAATGCTTATATTCTTTTATTTTTTTATATTATTTCATGACATGTCAGTAGTAGCATGGCACAATATTACATGTAATATGTCAAGTTAGGCCATAATATGTCATATTATGACAGCCAAAATATTCCAATATTCTATTTTATTTTTTTTTAACTCAAGGGCAGCTGCTGCCACTTATAAGGCATTTCAACCTATACTCTTATTTTCTAGTTCAACGTGTCTTTTGTTTCTGTTGTAATGAAACAATCTGACCCTTTGAACAAGAATATGAAATAAGAATTAACTGTACTAATTTAGAGGAGCGACAGTATTCAATAAACTTGTGTTAATCTGGAATCATTTTTCAGTAGTAGGCCTCTATTTATAGTATGACCCTGCCATGTCATGAATGTAAATAATAAAGGTGACAAACACAAAATAGAATAAATTTCAAAATGAAAATTTCATTTGAAACTTTTCCGTAAACCAACTACATTTTTTTTGTTTCAATTTTTTCCCTCTCTTGCTGGAGTTTCATCAAAATCTACACTTCACAAAATTTGTGTTTCCATCAAAACAGGATTTGCTGACAGAAAACTCAAACATTTTCCGACCAGCTGTACAATGCAGAACCACACAGTCTCTCAGGCGTTGCTCAAGGAGCATGTACACTGCACCATCTTATAAATATGTAGCTTGATATGATTCTGGCTATGCTGCAAAGTTAATACAGCAACACATGCAGGATGTCAGATTGTAAAGGAGTTGGCTGCCCCTCCTGCACCCTCTTGTGGCCGGGGTGCCTTTGCGCTGCCCTGCTCTTTATTCTCCCTGTTTCATGCCCTTTCAGACACAGTCCACCCACTTGCTCATCCAATCACCACCCTTACTTGGGCAGGGATTATTCAGAGAAAATGACTTCAAAAGTAAACTCAAAGTCCCCAAACTCTGTTCCAGGGCATGGCTCCTAACTCAGAGCCTAGGTAAGTGAAAGGGTGCCCTCACAGGATCCTTTTATTCATTCTTAGGGTGTGACCCACTCTGGAGTTTGGCTTGCTGCTGCCCTGCTCAGAGTTGACTTCCTTACAGATTTCCCAGCATCAGTTCTTATAGGGAACTAGCTCCTTGAGGTTCCTTCCCTGTGCCAGGTGTCTCTGGTTGACTTATTTAGCAAGCCTGCTCCAGGCTTCCAGTCTCTTGCAACAAACTCCCTCACTTCCTCTGCTTTCTCACAGAGATATTGCTGAGTTAACCTTCTTGTGCGGGCATTGGCTTTTGAATTTCCTTGCCTTCTGAAATATCATCTGTGCAAACTTTGGGTTAATCCAGAGTATCCACACTTAGCACAGATATGCATTTGTTACTGGAGAAAAAACAAAGAAATATTCCTTTCTGAAATATCGTGCAACTATTTCCCAAAGTGATTTCAAAAGTCTCAAAAGTAGTATGACCCAATTCAGACTTCCAAAAGATTCACATAAAACAATAAACTTTTAATTTCCTCCTCCAACATTTCTCAGCATCATATCATTTTTCCCATCACTAACACTGGTACAGGAAATCTATAACAAATGACCTAGAGGGTTCTACAACATTTGTTCTATATTACTTAATAAAAATGTTTAATTTACAAGTGTCTGGAGAACAGTATGTTAAATTTATTTTTTAAAAGGGTTTAAAATGTCTAACTTGGATTTCTTAGGGGATTTTCCACACCTCAGTGCTTAGTCTGGAAAATGCACAGAAATAGTAATAAAGGGAACAATTCAGCAAACACTTGATACAGACTGCAAATAAAAGTATTAATGACAGTAAAAAGTGGTTTTTAGACTGAAAGATAGAGATGGAAATTTGGAAGATGAAACTATTAAATAAAAATGTATTGGAAACATGTCCAGTTTTTAAAAGTTTTGTTTCTTTTGTGTTAAAGTATAATAAAAACAAATCAGTTGTCCTAAATGAAATCGATTAGATTAACAATAAAGTTATTTCAGCCATATTTTGTTCAAATATGAGACCTATTTATGAATCATAATTTTATCTTTTCACTCTATAATTACACCAGAAGCAAAATGTACATCATGCATTTAGAATCTTTGGTCCAGATCCTCAGCTGGTCTAAAGCGGTGTCGCTCCATTGACTTCACTGGAGCAATACTGATTTACACCAGCTGAGATCTGGCTCTTTGCCAGCAGCTCCATTAGCTTGGCATAAAATAGCTCAGCACAGTATGATATTTCCTTTTAGAGTTCATTTTAGAAGGCTTTTTTTGGGGGGTGGGGAGGTTTCAGAAGTAATTTGTCTGAACAAGATTCATAGATGTAATATTCAAGTTAAATAAAGAGAGACATTTTAATTGCTCAGTTCAACATTTTAATATATAAAAATTAGTTTAGCTCCCTGTATAACACAAGGCATTAGCCATTATCAAGGGAGTGCTATAATACATAGCTCAGGATACACAGCGGCTGGACTGTGGAGGATCTCCTCATATGCTATATTGCTCATAGCATTCAAACATCATTTCCTCCATGTATGTAGTATACTAACTTTTACATATGACTTTGATCTAGTGAAATCATCTTGTGCACTTTTGGATTGTAAGTACTATGGTATATTACTGAATATCAGCGACAATATTCAGTCCAGAATGGAGCCCCTCCATGTTATGTGACTGTTTTAAGAGTCAGTAGCCGACAGGAGAACCCCAGGAAGGGAGCCTTCCTGACAGTGATTTTAGGGAAAGGTCCTTCAAAGAAGCCCAGAGTCCTAGGTAGAGTGTAGCAGAGACTGTGTTACAAGTAACTGAGCCTTTCGAAGAAGGCAATTGGTGAGATATGCATTGACCAAGCTGGCATCTCTGTGATGATTCCTGCTGTCTACTGACAATTCACTCAAGAGAGGGATGTCAAATATATGGCCCTTATGATGCATTAATGTGGCCTGTGCGACATATCCAGATTCTCCAGAATCTAAGCATTTTTAAAGTAAGTTTCTAATCCTCATGACTGCAGAAAAAACCTTCCAAACATCAACTATGTAACTGATGCACTGATGCCTGAAACAATGACTCGGAGGTGTGAACTCCCCCACAATCCGAAATCTATAAACCCAGCGATGACACTTCAATATTAACATTAGCAATGTAATCACTGATCATGTTGCTGGGGTAAGAGGCAGGACTGAAGCACTTTGGGTTGGGAATTGCAGCAGGAAAGAAATGCAGGGGAAAAAAACAATGGAGGAGACTCTTGCAGAGAGAAAGGGGAGGGGAAAAAAGAGAAGATTGAGGAAGGAAGAGAAACAAAGGACAGAAATAATGATGGTCTAAAATAGAGCATATTTTCTCACTGAGTGATGAATGAGAAAATACCACACTGAATAAACAACCACCAGGACTGGCTCCAGCTTTTTTGCCGCCCCAAGCGGTGAAGAAAAAACAACAACAAAAAAACTGATTGGCCTGCCGCCGAAGTGCCACCGAAGAGGAAGAGAGGGAGTGAAGGACCCGCCGCCGAAGTGCCGCCGAAGAGGAAGAGAGGGAGTGAAGGACCCGCCGCCGAAGTGCCGCCGAAGAGGAAGAGAGGGAGTGAAGGACCCGCCGCCGAAGTGCCACTGAAGACCCGGACCTGCTGCCCCAATAACGGAGGGAGTGCCGCCCCTTTCTATTAGCTGCCCCAGGCTCCTGCTTCCTTCACTAAACAATGTTTAGTTACTACATAAAGGCCATACTGTCCCTGTGATCTCTGTGCAAACATCATACTGACAGTGGGTGCATTAATAAATTAATATATACATTTATACTCTAACCCATGGACTACAATTCAACATGGAAGTCCACTCTCTCCCCCAAAAGAGTCTGACACCCCTGACTTAAGCAATGAAGTTACAGTTCAAAACATCCACAACACTTCTGCATATAGCGTATAGGTTGCAGACTGCAGCTGCTCCATAATCTGTCTACACTAAGGGGTCCCAACAATCATTGTAACTGTACTTGCTTATCCTGAGTGGACTCGCTTTACGAGCAATGCACATCCTGGTCAGGTTGGCATGAGTTAAATCAAGATGATGTAAAACATTAATTTCAAATCACTTGACTTTTTAAAATAATTGATTTAAGACAGAGGTTGAGTCTTTGGAAAACTGATTTGAAAATCTGTACTATTGTGATTTTTTTATTTAAATGTATAATGAACTAAATAGTTTGTTTTTAATGCCACTATTGATAAGATATCTTCTCTGAAGTTCCTAAAACTTCTGTAGATAAACAAAATATTAAAAAATAATGCTCAAACATGTAAGCAGGCAGTGCTCACCCATGTGCTTAAAGTTAGTCATGTACATGAAGTCTGAAGAATCAGGGGTTAACATTACTTTTTTATTGAAAACATTCTCGTTGTGGCATAAAATCTTTGTCAATTCAAATCAAAATTGCTTCATTGACTTCAGACAACAAATGCTGACGAAGAAGTACAACCTGGCTACAGCATTCCAGTTTTCTAGATTTGTGGAAGATCAATATATCAGAAGCAAATGTCAGCTACAAATAGAGCACAGGCTACTTGCTTATCAGTCTTGCATTTCATTTTGTCTTGTTCTCACAGTAAGGATGTTAGCGAGGACTTACACTTGTCTTTTTCAGCAAAGATGTGAATTTCAAGTGCAAAACTTCTTTAAAAAAAACCTATCAGATATGAAATTCTACTAACAATGAGGAAACTAATTAAAGAAAAAAGTACAAAATTGTGACAATCAGGGTCTAGACACCTCAAGGGGAGAACAGGCGATCTGACCCCCAAATAGTAAGTTATTGAATCAACTGGTTGTAAACAGGGTTATTGTGTATACAAATATGTACAGTAAGGTCTTTTATGAAGGGTTGTAATGTTCTGAACTTGATGGTCATTATGAGATCTGTATACAGACTGTGCTTATGAATCTATGTGTTTAGAACACTATGCTCATGACCTGTACTACAATTTCAAATATACCTCACAGCAGGGAAGGACTCCTCCCAAGCCAGGTGTTTTACACAAAACCAGATGCAAGGAAACGCCATGGTACAATCCAGGAAAAGACCAATGACGAGCCATTACAGTGAATGAGAAGACACTGAGATGCCCCAGCTATCAAGGCCAGAAAGAGTTCCCCCCCAAACACACAGTGAATAACCATAATCTGAGAAAGAAAAACACCTTGCAAACCTTGTTAAAAGAGAAGGTGATCAAAGTGGGAGAGAACCAGAAAATGAGGGGCAGCCCCTCAGCTGGAAGCTGTGTGGGAAACGCTGGATCCCCTCTATGACTGGGGACATGCCAGAACCTGAAGTTGTGTCATTATGTTTGTTTTCTGTGTAACTTGTCTGCGTTTGCTTTTCTTTACTAGTTCATCTTTGAATCTGTGATTTTACTATTAAATGAACTTTGTTTATTTTTACCCCAAGCAGATCTCTGGTGTTCAGACTGTATGGAATGCATGTGCCACAGTGAATGATAACCAGGGACTGTTTTCACACCTTCAGGGGTGACGAATCAGGGAGCAGGGGTCCAAGTGTCTGGTAGTGAGCAACTTAGGGTAGACAGATTTGGGGAGACTCTGGACTGGAAGGGCTCTTGGTATCACGCTGAGAGGAGTAACTAGGCTGGTGGAAGTCAGGATGATACCTGCGTGCTTAAGGACTGGCTACTGGTGCCAGGGCTCTGAGCCATAACAGGACTGCATTAAGACACCCAAAGTTACAGGGCTGGTGGTGACAGAACTCCCTACTGGTCTGGGTGAACCCTAAAACATCCACTTCAGCAATTTACAACTATTAAATGGGAAGAAAGGAAAGAACCAGCAACATATAAATAAAAAGTCTGATTTAGAGGTAAATGTGATTTACATTTAAACAACTTAAAAAAAAAAATCATGATTTTTATCCACCCAGGTCGTGGTTGATTTAAATAGTCTCAGCTTGTGTCTAAAAGAGGCAAAAGGCAGGCGATGCTGATGGACACTTCAACCACCCAAGAACTTTAGTTCATCCCCTTGGAATGCACTGTTTATGGTCCCTCCTTGCTAATTATACATCGAAAGGGAAACAAAGTTAGTCGTTTTGTGGATATGACAAACATATGCATATATGGCGTATCTTTGGCAACCAATCAGAAAGCTCTAATTGTGTCCAGAACTCTATAGTAATTTCACAATACATATGCATGTACTATAGTACAATAAAGCATATTTTGTTTTTCTTTAGAGTAGATGCCAAGTTAGAATTCATTTGCCAGGTGATTTTCCATTCACAAATACCTAGGTGAATGCAATGCCAAAGAAACTCTCACCTTATTCATTGCCCTGCCAACACCAGTGATCCATATTTTCAAATCTATCCATGAACATGGACACTCTACAGCAGGCACTTGAAGCAACCAGAGAATTTTCACATGTGCCATCTCATTTTTTAAGAAATAATGTTTGCATTTGTCATCATCTATTGTGTTTCACTCTCTCTGAGGGAGGGATTATCAGCCTCCCAGAAGTAGTGTATTTGAAGGGACGGACTTGTAGAATTACATCAAGTAACATCAAGTGGTCGGACAGGATACCAAACATCGGAGTCCTGAAGCAGTGCTGCATGACTAGCGTTGAATCTCTAATCATAAAGAAGCAACTTTGCTGGACTGGTCACTTGGTTCATATGGATGTGTTCATCTCCCCAAAGCCATATTTTATAAGAACAGCTGAAAATGGGAGCATGTTCACTGAGAGGCCAACAGAAACAACACAAGGACAGTCTCAAAGATCACCTAAAAGCCGGCCAAGTCAACCACATGCTGCCGACAGATCACAATGGCAGTGGTCCTGTTGGCCGGCAGCTGAAGCCATTGAAAACAGCCAAACAGAAACAGCTAAAGAGAAGTGTGAGCGAAGAAAGCAGACGCCGGCAAAAACATGCAGCCACATCCGCCCAACATGTGCATGCATCTGTGGATCCCTTATTGGTTTAGATTCACACACGACAACCCATTGAAATAAACTGATCCTCATATGCCACGTCTGCAAAGACCCTTCCCCCCACGCTGGGCCAAGCACAGGTGTCAGCCATAATAAGGTTGGTAGTTCTATGCCTGTCTATGAATAATGTGGGCAGTACCACTCTCTCCCCAAAAGAGAGACTGAGGAACAGCATGAGGGCCAAGGCAGCAGATTAAAGAAGATTTGCTAGTTGGGCCCTGCTTTTGGGATTACCTCTGATTTGGATTTTTTTAAATGGACCATTAAAATATTTTAATAGATTTATGCTTCAGCCTTGATCAAATAAAAAAATAATCTCAATTAATAGTCATGTTCCCTTGTGTGAGTTATATTGCATAAGCTGTTGTTTAAGATGTTTGTAACCAAAACTGATTTGCAAAGTATTGTGAGCCATATTTGGAGTCGGGAAGAAATTTTCCTCCAGGGCAGATTGGCAGAGGCCCTGGAGGTTTTTCGCCTTCCTCCGCAGCATGGGGCAGGGGTCGCTTGCTGGAGGATTCTCTGCAACTTGAAGTCTTTAAATCATGATTTGGGGACTTCAACAGCTGAGTCAAGGGAGAGAATTATTCCAGGAGTGGGTGGGTCAGCTTTTGTGGCCTGCATCATGCGGGAGGTCAGACTAGATGATCATAATGGTCCCTTCTGACCTTAAAGTCTATGAGTCTATGAGCTACTTTTTTTAGGTAGGCAAGGAAGGTCAGATTTTTTTTAATCGGTAAATGTCGATTTCACCATACATATACTAACCAACAAAAAAAATATTTCTAGTAATGATAATTGAACTTTACAGATTGGCAAAAAAAGAAAAATGCTGCATGAGAACTTATCAGAATTTGATTAGAGGTCATTTACTTTGTATATTTTGACAAGTGATGTTGACAATCTGTGTTTTAAGAGGTATAAAGCTTTAATTTTTTTAATCTCAGCATCTGCTGTCATTAAATAATTGTTTAACCTCCGTGATAAATTTCTTGCAACTGTGAAAATTTATATAGATAAAAATAAAAAAAAAATGCTTAAAACCAAACATCACTGTTATCCAATGATAAAAAAAATAAAAATAAAATTCCACCAAGCCTACATTTAGGTCATTTTGTTAAACATTTGCTGTGCCAGTCTCAGTGATGGAAAACAACACTATAATAAGAACATTTGGAAGAGGAAATCATGTTTATTTGTTATGGGAAACCTTTGGATGTTTGAACTAAGTCACATCATGGTCTGAAACTTACTGGGAAAATATTATAGAGAACAGATACTTTGGAATGAATGCTTCATTTATTCATGTACACAAACTTCTTCATTTCAGCTACTGTAAGTGGCAAGTCTCTCACACAAAGCTGAGTGAACACTGCAGAATGAATCTTTCATGATGAGAATTTAGCCTTTTTTTCTTTTAATGAATTATCCAAGAATAGTCTGTAATATTTCCTAATTTGAGCTTTCATTTAGCAAAGTGCTTAAGCATATGCTCAATTTTAAGCATGTGAGTAGCTGATGCCAGTGGAACTATTCACATGTTTAACTATATTGCTGTATCAGAATCTTGGTAGCTTTTCTTATTTGTTATCTTAGGGGAAGATAGTTTTCAGCCTATGAATTGCTTGCACACTATTCAATGTGAATATGCATGAGAGTGCTCCATACTCATGCTATGTGATTGGCCAGCCATGTCACAATGGAATGCTTTTGCACCTAACCTGAACAAACAGAAGTGCCTAAAGAATCACTGGGCACTGATATTCTCAGGGAAAGGATGAGGATAATTTCAGGGGCACGGGGGAGAGAGAGCAGAAGGTGAGTAGGTTTAGGGACTTCTAGGAATTTAAAAACATTTTCCTGTACTTTTCTGCATTGTATTTGGACTCCAGATTTTTCAGAATACCTGGGATTCTTCATGACTAAAGAGTGGTGGATTGAATCCAGTAGTCTCTATTTTGTATCAAGCAATTCACTACAGTCATTAACTGCACATACATGCTTGTTCTTAGTGTAAAGAAAGTGGTCATGTGCCCATTGTACAGACCATATTGGTGCAACTCCTCTCTTCCTGGGGACTTGGGAACATTGTCTTACTGCTGTGCTAAATTAACCCATCCCCCACAACACCATATTTCACACCCCATGCTATTGAATTTGCAGTCTCCAATTTTCGCTCACCACAATCATTGCCAGTCACCAACAATTTAGTAGTCACGTTGCATTGTCAGTCCCCTTTTCCAAAAGATGCAGTCACTTACCTTTGTGTATCTCCTTTAGCTAACTGCCTGAGGGGCAGGGCTCTGACCAGGGAGTTTAAGGAAATGCTGTCTTATTTGCCGTTATCATTTTATATAAAATCAAGCACAACTGTAACACATGTACCATGGAACTATGGATAAGAGTGTTTCTGAATTACTCTTTTCTCTGCTTACAGAGCAGTATCAAGAGGCACTGATATTGTTTATAAAAGGTAGTGATACTTGATAAAAGAAGCCAGGTTGAGCCATCTGCCACACACTGATTATTTTAAAGAATTCATTTGGTGTTGTTCAGATTACTAAGAGGTTGACCAGTGGCTATTCTATCAATATTTCATTGTCATTCCTTTAGATCTGATGTTATTTCACACTTCCCAATAACTTTTCAAATAAGGACCTGATCCTGATGAGATTTAGATATGCTTATGTTTACATACTGAATAGCCCCACTGAGAACAATGGAACCACTCTCAGTGCATAGTTAAGCATGTGCTGAAGTCTGTACAAGATCAAGGCATTAGTCACTACACTATTAGAGACTTTTTCCAGGGGAAAAAAAATACAATATTCGGAAACTTAATTTCTGCCTACTGAACAGTTCAAATAGAACCCTATAAATCATGTGATGGTCTTGCTGAATTGGTGACACCTGGCAAAGAATTCAGCCCTACATTGCTTTAAGAGAACATTTTGATATATTCAGTACATAACTCTGTATGTATGTGTATGTCTCTGTATCTACAATCCTTGCTACCTGATTCCACTTTCTGGTGCAGGATAATACTATTACCTGCTTCCTTTCAACAACTAGGCTAATCAGTCACCACCACCAGACTGATA
This sequence comes from Emys orbicularis, assembly GCF_028017835.1. NCBI lineage: Eukaryota > Metazoa > Chordata > Testudines > Emydidae > Emys > Emys orbicularis. The sequence continues at coordinate 62,141,632 of NC_088691.1, forward strand.
ATTCACAAATCCTGTGCTCTGAAAACCACATACTAAAATGGTAAAATCATTGCAAATTCTGGTAGATATTATATCCACTCAATTAATGGCTTCATGCAGTTTATCTGCTGGTCAAATCTGAATAGAAACCAAAAGATACGTTACTTTGACAAATGTGCTAAAAAGTGATCATATATCAAAGATCTTTCTGAGCTGGAACCCAATCGGAATTAAACTGCATATAATGCAAAACACTTTCATCCAAATATGTTAAATTCAAATGAAGAGGAAATTAATTTCTCTGTGCCAATATAGTTCACACACTCTTCTATTGCTAATCTTTGTTTTCACTTTTTTTTTATTGTTAACATATTAAGTCTGGGATTTTCAACTTTCCTGAGATCTGAAAAATACAAGTTTAACCTGGTGGTGTTACAGATCAGGCTTGCTACATATCTAACACATTAATCCTGCAAAAATTTACTCATGCTTTACTTTAAGATTTCAAGTTGTCCATGGGACTACATATGTGTTTAATGTTGAGCATCTATTAAAATGTTTGCATGCTTGAGGTCAATGTTTGTGAAGATGCACATTAACCCAGTATTATATTCATTTATTCACATTACCCATTTATTAAAAAGAAATGTAAGTCAACTTTTTTGTAAATGCTTGGGGTTGGAATTACAGGTTAATGACAAAACTTCTACTAACTTAAAAGAGAGGAGGACCAGGCCCTAAATAAATGCAGAGTACAACATGAACTCCCGCAGGGGCGGGGTCATTCTATGTGACAGCCCAGGGCGGCCCTTTTTTTTTTTTTTTTTTTTTTTAAAAGAAAGGTTGTTCAAAAACTGTTAGTCCCTTAAAGGCTACTGGAATTACTGTGCAAGGCAAGTGCACTCTCTCTGCACTTGATCAATACTGTATGTGACTTGGTTAGAAGCCATAGCTTTTAAGGACAGCAGTTTTCCAAATGTATGTGTACAACTGATAATCTCTGCTAAATCTCAGACATTTCTTCATGTAATGCAATCCCTATCAATCCAGTAGTACTTGCTTTCACATGAGAAGGTGTGCACTTGGAGAGCACTGGCAGGGACTGTCTATCAAGGTCTTTAAGAATTCATCCATAATTACTCATCTACTGATCAATTAGGTCTGCAGAAGGATGGTATATTACTTCAGCTCCTTTCCCCTGTACATTTATGCATTTTCATTGTCCTTTTCCTGCCTGACTGTTTCATCACTGTTGTCCTAATCAGAAAGCACTGAATACTATCAGAGGAAGCTAAGAAGTATGATGCTGAAGTCATTTATTTTAATAAAATCGCCTTAATGGCTCATTACTCTTTGGATTCTTTGCTTTCAGACTTTTCACCACATAATTTAAATAATACATGTAGAGTGAAGAACCATTCAACTTCCACAGGTTTTTAAAACAGAAACTTGGGAACAAAAAGAATCATCATACTGTGGCACTACACCCCATATTCTTCATAGAAATATTGTTATGATATGAATATGGCATAACTCAGATGTTTTATGCAAGATGGGTCATGTAAGATATCATTGGAAAGGTTATGTTTTACTGAATATGATTATCCTATTTGTATACACACATGATGTCACAGTGTGGCTTCAAGCCATCCCGAGGCACAACCAATGTGATCTTCGTTGCATGACAGATTCAGAAGAAATGCAGAGAGCAACACCAGAAACTGTTCATGGCATTCATCGACCTAACCTAGGCCTTTGACTATCAACTGTGATGCCTTATGGAAGGTGCTGTGTAGGTTTGGCTGTCCACAGAAATGCATTTCCATCATCAGACTACTCCATGATGGGATGACTGCCACCATTTTGTGCAACGGCTCAGAGACCGAACAATTCACCATTCACACCGGTGTCAAGCAGGGCTGTGTCACTGCTGCAACACTCTTCTCCATGTACCTTGCAGCGATCCAGATTCTCATTCGCGACCGCCTTCCTGACAGAATCAGGATTGAGTATCGTATGGATGGCCAACTCCTCAATCTTCAACATCTCCAAACAAAATCAAAGATCATGAGAATTGGAATCACTGACCTTCAGAAGGCAGATGACTGTCACTATTGTGCGCGTGCGCATACACACACACCGGCAAAGCATCCTAATTTTTTTTTTTGCAGATGCCTATCACAGCCTGGGTCTCTTTCTCAACATCGGGAAAACCAAGTTACTCTACCAGCCCTCACCTGCACAAACTACTCTTCGTACTGCACAAATCACCATCAGCAGAGAACCCCTGGAAAATGTGGACCATTTTCTGTACCTTGGCAGCCACCTCTCCCAAACAGCCAGCATTGACACAGAAATTGAATACAGGATCCGCTGTGCTAGCACATCTTTTGGAAGACTACTCAAACGAGTCAATGATAGGAATCTACAAACAGGTACCAAGATCTTGGTTTACAAGGCAGTTATCATCCTCACCCTTCTCTATGGGTGTGAGACCTGGGTAACCTACAGACGACATCACAAGCAGCTGGAGTGGTTCCAGCAGCGCTGCCTCAGAAGGATTCTCAGGTTCAGCTGGGAAGACCGACGCACTGACATCAGCATTATCTCTACAGCCAACATCAGCAGTACAGAAGTGCAGGTCATGAAATACCAACTCCGCTGGGCTGGCGACTGCATACGTATGCCTGACACTCGCCTCCCGAAGCAAGTACTCTTCTCTAAGACAGGGAAGAAGGGTGAGCGGAGGGCAGCAGAAGCGCTTCAAAGATGTACTGAAAGTACATCTTAAAAAGGGAGGCATCAACCCAACAAACTGGGATGACTTGGCACACAACAGAAAACAGTGGCGCCACACCATACACCAAGCCACAGCTCACTTTGAGGAGAACAGATGTGCTCATGAGACAGAGAAGCAACCAAGGAGGAAAAAAAGGGCACAACACTCCAGCCAACAACTGTGTCTCCTCCAAGATTACACCTGTCACTTCTGTGGGAAAATCTACAGGGAAAGAATTGGGCTCCTCAGCCACTTAAACTCTGGGGTCTGCCAATGAACCCCCTTAGCAGACATCATCCTCACACTGAGGGATAGCCGAAGATACATGTATCATTTCTGTATTTGAAGTTAGGAATATTGATTATGTAACAATTACAACTGTGGTTACACCTGGGAAATGCCCACCAGACACTATGCAATCAGCCTGGATGAGCCATTAGGAAAGACAGTGGGTCTTTGAATATGCTGATCTCTCATCTTCCCGGAACTCCTTCCTGTGAACATTACAAATAAACTTGTCTCATGGTTGCTTTAACTCTGCGAGGTCATGTGATAATGTCACCTGGTACAGAGTATCCCCTTGGACACTGCTGGTATTTTTCCACTGGAAACAAATGATTCCCACCTTATGTAAATCCTATTTACGGCTGGGAAGTGAGTCAATCAGGGCTCTTCTCCACTGCCTCCCCGCCCAAGAAGGAAGATGGCTGAAAACACCTGAAGAAGCAAAGAAACTAAGCTGGGGAAAGGCAAGGGCTGAGTCCAGGCTGAGACGGGGTCTAGCCTATGAAGAGAAATAACTGGAACTCTGAGCTGCAGAAACTCTGCAACCTGCCTAAAATAACAAACATTTAGGGGGAGAAATCACTATGTGTAACCTCTTTCTTTAGTGTATTAAGCTTAGTTTGCGTGTTTTGTTTTATTTGCTCAGTAATCTGCTTTGTTCTGTTTGCTATCCCTTATAATCACTGAACATGTACCTTTTGTAGTTAGTAAACTTATTTTTTGTTTATTTCAAAACCCAGTTTGTGCAATTCATATCTGGGGGGGGGAAAGGTGTGCATATCTCCCTCCATATTGAGGGAGAGGGCGATTTTTATGAGCTTGCGCTGTACAGATCTCTCTTTACACCCCAAAGGAGGTGTGCACATGAGTGCTGGGTAAATCCCTGAGCTGAATCCTCCCACACGGAGCTGATTTCAGTCTGTGTCTGCAGCTGGGCCTGGTCTTGTGTGTGTGTGTGTGTGTGTGCGCGCGCGCTAGAGAAGGCTTGAGGGCCTAGCACAGCAAGGACAGGGTGAGGAAGCCCAGGCTGGTGGAATGGACAGGCTCAGTGGCACCCCAGTATATCAGGTGGCACCCCGGATGGGAAGGGGTCCAACCCGTCACACATATCACCTCAGAACAATGATCCATTTATACCAGTCTCCTGTCTCTGTGGCCAGACAGTCTGAGAGTGGCTAGAACCAACTGCTTTAGAAAAATGTGTCGGAAACCCTGCAGCAAACAATTACACAATAAGCTACCCATAGGAGAACCGCTATCAATTAGAAATTTGTTAACTCTAATTTTTAAGTGTCCTAACTAATATAACTGAGGCTGTTCTCATTCACAATAGAAAATGTCAAATCCTTTCTTGACTGTACTAAGCTCCTGGCCATCATGATATCTTGTGGCAGTGAATTCCACAGGTTAACTATTTTGTGTAAAAAGTATTTCCTTTTGTTCTATTTTAAATTAGCTGCTTTTCAATATCATTAAACAACCCCTTATCTTAGTATCATGAGGAAAGGGAAATAATTTTCACAAACTATATAAAATATTGAACTCCTTAAAAATGAAAATGCCAGACAAGGTAGTTCATTTTGTGTTAAACTCTAAGTCCTAGCTACTTGTCAGTAATAGCACAAAGAATAATCATGCTTATACTCTGAATCCAACACTGAGGGAGTAGAAGGAAAATAACTTAACTTGTAATTTTCTGTGCATGTGTGTGTGCATGCTAATATAAACTCCATTCCTGTCAGTGTTAGTCCTAGGGCTGGTCGAAAACTTGATGCTGATTTTATGGGGGGGGGGGGGGGGGAGGGTCAGAAAATCGGGTTCTCAACTAAACGAAAATTTTCTTCAAGATGTCTGCTATCCTTGAAAATTTTTGATTTTTTGTTGGAAAACAAAGAACCTAAAAGCCAAAAATATTCACGTTTTCAGCTGCAATGTTTTGTTTTGGGGCCAATTTGGAGGCCACTTTTTTTCCCCCCTCCAGTTTTGACTTTTTAGTCTTTCAATAAAAGTTGAAATCTTCCAGAGAAATGACCCCCAATTATCTTACCAGCTCTAGTTAAAGTGCTTGAAGTTATTCCCTAAACTAATCCCCCTCCTCCTCTCCTCCCCCCCCCCCAAAAAGAAAAAAAAAACCTCACACATCACACAAAGGTAATTTTGGGGGTTTCTAATATGTAGACACTTAGGATTTTCTAAGCACATTCATAACATAATAGAGTAAATAAGTAGGGAATAATACAAACCTATAGTTTTTCTGTTCAATGAGACAATTTATTGCAATGGAGAAATGTGGAAATAATTTTCATTGTTAATGCTAACATTTAATGCTCAGTCCTGCATTCTTTGCTTTCCCCATTGACTTCAGAGAGTGTTCTTGGTGCATGGCCAGGCATCCTACAAAAGCCACCTCACAGTCCACCCAGTCATCAAGAATGAGTTTGATAGACAACCCTTTCAAGATATAGAATCCATCTTCACCATAGGTGTAGAGTCCTGGGCATGAGCAAGGACCATTAGTAGTGCCCAGTCATGTTGGCAAGTTATGTTGCAATGACTACTCCACTAACTGTTCAATATTAGGGTGACATAAACCGCCTTTTTTTTTTTTTTTTAAACTCATGACCTTTTGCAGGATTTAAACTACAGGGTGAGAGGTAAGTGGGATAGTGCAGCATCTTGAATCAAGCTCTGTGTTTTAATGCGATCTCATGCCTGTTCAATTTGCTAATTCGTTTGCTCTCAGGATAAGATTTAGTGCTGCACAGGCAAGTCTAATTGCCTGACCTCTGCTTTCCTACTTCACAGTATTACCAAGAATGGCCATACGAACACAGGCAGGGAATAGTTAGCGGAAAGACAAAAGAGAAAAATTAATTCCCTGTAATTCTTCTTCATTGAATGTATTATTCCAAACAGGATCCTGATCTGAGCTCGTCAGTGCAAGTTTGGCAGAACTCCCTCAGCTCAAATATTTTTGGCCCTTGAGGGGGGCAGTAACAGAGTAAAGTGTCATCTACTGGATACTGCATACTGGCTGTATTGAAGGGTAAAAATATTGCCCTCCACATATTCCAGTAAGTGTCTTTGGTTGTGAGGTAGGCAATGGACAATAGTCTGATTGAAATGATTCATTGAGACTTAGGAGCATAAGGGTCTGTCACAGCAGAATTGGAGCCCTAGCAAATAGTCTTAGAGTCAATAATAAAACTGGTGTTGGCTTCTCTACATGATACATACTGCTTGTGATGACAAAGGGTACTGGTGACTGTAGTCAGCTTAAGAAAGTTTGTCCAGAAAGTGCTTCCCTTTATATATTTTCTATTTTCAACTCTTTTGAAATGCTCATAAAAATATAACAATAAAAAGAGACACCAATAAAGAGATTCTGTCCCTTTACTCCTTGAGCAACCTGACTGAAAATGAGTAAGACAATTTATGGAGTAAAGTACTAATCAATATGAGTAAGGGGAGTCAGACTTTGACCCCAAGTGTAAGGAGGAAAGTATAGAGGCATACCAGCACTGACAGTGTCCCGTACTACTATGATATGTTGAAGGGCCATTACAGTTGTAGCAAAGATATTATCAGTCCTTGTGAGGTCAAATATTTAATGTTTTATCATGGCATTACAGGTTAAAATTGCCAAAATTAACTTACCACTCTCTAAATACGGTTTATTCCTAGCAACATTAAATAAAAAGTCATTTTTGTGACAAATTGTCTTTTTCTACTGTAACAAAGAATCTGAAGGCTTAATCTGTCCACCAAACCCACAGTTTATGTAGTCAAGTAAATACATTTATCTTGTTTTAGGAACAGTCTACTGAAAAGCTCTTGGTTTAATCAATCAATCAGCTTCAAAAGATAAACTCATACAATATTGCAAACCTCATCCAAATCCCAAACACCTTGTACTTCTGAACGTATTTGAACATGGCAATAAACTAAGACTAGACAAAACTCTTCCAAGTTCATACAACTGAACAATCTCATGGTTGCTGCAGTGCTTGGATTTACTGTGATTGAACAAACGGAGCAGTGCTCCAGCCACACTGCCAGGATTTCCTGGCACTGCTACAGATGATACCACAAAGTCAAGTAAGTTAACAGCTAATTCATGATGTCAAGCAGCAAGTTTTGGGGTGGTCTTTATTATCAAAGACAACATCAGCTTTCACATTTTGGTGCATTAGTGTTTACCACAGTACTATCAATGTTTCCCATCTGCTGCTGTATAACTATCAGATCAGTCACTATCAGAAACTATTTCACATAAAGAAATTTGTTTATTTATAGTGATTTTCACTTTCCTTGGTAGTAAGTCCTATTGCAAACTCTTAAAGTACCTTTAACACACACAGTTGCATTGATCATGCTAATAAGATCAGCTTTCTTAGCTTTATCACTTGATATTTCTAATGCTGATAAATGAAAAATTATACAAAGAAAAAAATCACTGCTTCAACAGACTATTCCTTATTCTTTTTAGAAGCTTGTCCATAAGTAATTCCAGACAAATCAATAAGAGAGGGATAAATCTAAGAGGAGAAGCAGAGACAGGTAATTTATGATACAAAGGGGTCTGCAAAGCTGTCAAATTAAGAATACAAGAAATTCCAAATGATAAAATGAGCAACAAAATAAAGGTGGATAAATCAAACTGAAGACAGTTTGCCTGAGTGGCCATTACATGATAGTAGAGCTTGCCAACAATAAGGAAATAGCTTCTGCTAACATTTTGCCCTCATCATCCAGAACTACAAAACTATGTGTTCTAGTCAACTTTATTGGCCTTGAAATCCGGGTGGGATTTTCAAAAGGGGCCTGGGGAGTTAAATGTGCCACTTCCATGGAAAGTGAATGAGAGTTGAGTGACTAACTCCTTTAAGCACCTTTGAAAACCCCAGTCTCAGGCTAGGTCTACACTACCCGCCTGAATTGGCGGGTAGAAATCGATCTCTTGGGGATCGACTTATCGCGTCTCGTCAGGACGCGACAATCGATCCCCAAATCGACGCGCTTACTCCACCAGCGGAGGTGGGAGTAAGCGCCGTCGACTGGGAGCCGCGGCAGTCGATTTTGCCGCCGTCCTCACAACAGGGTAAGTCGGATCTGATACGTCGAATTCAGCTACGCTATTCGCGTAGCTGAATTTGCGTATCTTAAATCGACCCCCCCCCCGTAGTGTAGATGTAGCCTCAGATTCTTTAGGTGCTGGTTTCAGCGCTCTGTCTCCTTGCCAGGTGGCTCTAACAACTTCTTAGTAATAAGTTTCTGAATGAAGAGAGTGGGCTTGTCACCTGCTTGCTGTTCAGGGACACCAATAGCATACATATTGGATCTCCTGCCTCCCTTTTCAAGATCCCTGCATCTGTAAAAGGAGATTTGTGCCTGTTTTCTAAGATCTCTAGCTTCCTTAGCTCTCATGTTCTCTGGGTCCTCCACATTCTCTATTCTGATTTTAAAGGCACCCATTATTGCCTACTGGAGATTTCATTTCACCTATTTCATGGAAGACTGCACTTTGGGATCTTTAGATTTCTGCATCATTCACTAAGCAGATGCAAAGCCTCTAATTGTTCAGTTCCTTTGGAGCCATTACCTGTAGGGCTGTGAATTCTAAGACCCACTACCAATGCTGGGTGTTTTCTAGGATAAAAATTACTTCAAATATCCTGCCTGGACTATGATGCTCTCCTCATCCATTTGCCAGAGAATGTATCCACCCAGCCTCAACAAAGGCAATTAAGAACAGAAGACCATACTTCCTGCTGGTGTAACTCCTTTGAAGTTAATGCATTTTCACCATCAGAAAATTTGGTCCAGAATTCTGATGTAGAGCTGTGGCAAAAGGGCAAAAGATGCTTACTGCAGTGTTCAGAAATCACTCAGTGTTTAAGGTGCTTGTAAGAGCTCTGCTCTATTCTGTGACCTGTTCCAACTGGTTGTGCAGCTCAGCCCGTAAAGGCACCGTCCTCAGGACCAAACTTAAGAGTCACACAGCATATGACAACTCTTCTCCAAGAGTGGAAAATGCTGACAAAGTTCTACCAGCTATTTCTGAGCTGAGTAAGAGTGAAGGCTACACGTTTTTTTAAAAAATGCCAAATCACCCACACTAGGAAGAGGGCTATATAAAAAAAGGAGAGGTATGACATCTGGCCAAGAATTGACAGAATCCTCACTGATGTCTGGTCACTTTGCTTGATTAGGAGGAAAAATGGTTTGAGTTACAAGCATTTAAAAATTGCACACTGAATACATGCAATAGATTTTCATGTGTAGCTAGCAAAGGGCTTGATCCTGCATCCACTCATGCCTGTGCTTTGCTTTGAATTCAAATGGAATTACTCATGTGCATAAAGGCATACACCCCTAAAATCTTTGCAGGATTGAGGCCTAAGGGTCTGATCCATATTCTACTGGAGTCAATGGTAGTTTCTCCATTGACTTCAGTAGGATTTGGAGCAGGCCCTAAATGCACACTTTTCACTGCCAGTTTACTGACTTCAAAGACCTATAATTTAATACAATTATTCCAAGTTTCTTCCTGCTTGATTTGTATGCTAGATTTCATTGAGACATAAAAGTTTGCAGAAAGGCAGATCAGTAATGTACGGATGTTTAAAATCAGCAAGCAGCAACTTCTGTCCTTGTTTTCATTAGAATTCACACTGAACCTATAAACAGAGCATTTTGTCAAACTGTATTAGACTACACAAAGCAACTGTCAGTAGGCAATATGATTTTTCCTATTGCCAAATATTATACTGATGCTAACCTAGTTCTGCAGCATTACTGAGATTTATTGGTCTGGAAAGAGCAAGGAGTCCCTCAAGCTAAAAGAGTGATCTACTCTGAGATTTGTATTGGATCAAAACACTGGATACAGTTACACCAATGGGACTAAATGAAAGCATTGAATTTACACTTATTTTTATAATTATGATGAAGTCAGCATCTGGCTTCCTTTGCTAATACTAACAAACATTTTTAGCACAGTTCATTGTTACGCTGTATAGCTGGAGTCAATTTAGACTCTTCTAGACAGACACATCGGGGGGGGGGCGCGTTAATAAATAATGTGACAGGGGAAAATATTTTTCACCTGCAAGGCTGCATCATAAAGTGAGAAGCTTTATTAAAGTTTGTGACATTTTACATTTGTCCTTTGGCCTTGTTGAAAGGGTGCTGAGACGTGTAGTTGCTACTGCATTTATCCTGGTAATGAGCTACCAAGCAATGCTTGCCACTTGTTACTGTACAGAATAAAGGAATTTCTATTTGAAACTGGAATGAACCACTGAATCTCTCCTGAGTTTTGCCAGCACTGACCCATGTGGGTTCTTTAATTATATTAATCTGTAATTCTGGCATAACAAAGGGTTGCTGTTGAACTGAGATATAACTGTACTAAATGCTGTTCTCACCACAGGGAACAATAGGCCCACTGAATACAATTCTAATCAGAGACAGTGGTGTTCAAGAGCAGAAACAGAGTTGGAGATTCATGGCAAAGTGCACTGATTTTTCCCAGTTTTGACTCTAGGCCATGAACTGTAAACATCCTAATCCCACACAGTGACAACAAGAAGCTCCCAATACCCTTGTGACACGTCAGGTAGAATCTGTCATAAGGATTAAACTCCTCAAGAAAGCTGGTCAGAGAATATACTGAATCTTCCACCAAAAAGTTTTGATGAAATTTTGTCATAAAATGTTTTGGATTTTCGTCAAAAAACAACAAAAGAACATTTTTGGTGTTTCATTTTATGATGAAAGCCAAAAAAAATTGATGAAAACTTTTCAACCAGTTCTGCTCTTCAACCTACGGGCCATAGAGTGATGTATTTTTCCAGCTGTAGCACAAATCATCAAAAGTTGGATACTTTTCCATTGGGTGTCTGTAGTTAATGGGTTGCATTCTGCAGTTTGTACCCACAGTTCAAATGTTGGTGCAAAAACACAGTAATTGTGGGCATGTGTTTTGCAGGTTCACATTTTGTAGGTGAAAATTGCACCAGCACCCTGGGAGACTGGGCCTTTTGAAAAACTAGCCTTATGTATTTTAATTTTGAAAAACTTTCAAAAATCAACCAACAATTTTGGAATAAAACCAAAAAAAAGTCTGACACTGGTTTGTAGGCCTCAAAACTAAAATGCAGCAATAGGGGTTCCCTATCTGAAAGATATTTGAATCACAAAAGATTTCATCATAGCTCCCTACTCCTCTCCCCAATATTTCACTACAATTTTATTTTCTATATCTAGTCTGTATATTTTTTTTTAAATCTTATAGATTCTCTGTTATGCTTGGATTGTGAGTTCAGTGCCATCTTTTTGTTCTGTGTTTGTACAGCACCTAGCACTGTGGGTCGTGGTTCATGCCTGGGGCTCCCAGGTACTACATTCATGCAAATAATACATAATAATGTTTTGATTAAAACCAAATACTATCCATAAAGTTTTCTATGTAGGTAAGGAAAAGAGGCACTAAACCGGAAAGTTACATAAGGCTTAATCTAGAGAGTGGGACTGTATCCAGGATCTAATCTCATTCTCCTGTCCCATTGAGGCAACGTTTGCTCAGGTGCAGTAGTTTGGATTGAGTTAATCTCTGTTCTGTTTCTGGTGCAACATTCATTATGTACAATATACAGTACCCACTCTAACTCTTTCTATTACACACTAAAGCCGCATTAAAAGAGCATTAAGGTTGCAAGTCAAACAATCAAAAGTTATGAAATGTAAGAATTAAGGTTGCCTCTGAAACCTTAATTTGGCCCTCTTGTGCATGTGCATCATGATGCAGTCTTCAATTACACAATCACATACTGTTTTTCCCTGCCCAATACTAGGACCCCTGCCCAATTCAATGCATAGGATGGACGGGGCTCACTTAAAGAGCAACCATCAGTATTTTGTTTTCCCTTCACCGTTTGATGTGTGGTCCCAGGCCTTATTTCTGATTACTGTTCAAACCCTGCTCTGAAGACAGAATTATTAATTTCCTCATGGCGCTCATGACTTCAGTATCTGAGTGCTTCACAATCGTTAATGAATTTATCTTCACAACACCCCTCGGAGGTGAGGGGGGCTTATCCCCATTTTACAAATGGTGAATTGAGACACAGAGATTAAGGTCAAAAGTATCCACTAATTTTGGGGGCCCAATACGAGACGCCTAAGGCCTGATTTTTCAAAGTACCTAGTATTATATGGCACTTCACATGTTCAAAGCACAGATCTCCCATTGATTTCTATTGCAGATGTCAGTGGTCAGCACTTCTATACATAAATCAGCCCTCATGATATCAAGTTCGACCCCAGAAAATGAAGAACACACAGTTAGTGGCCACCTGGGAAAATCTTGGTTCAGGGACTTGCCCAGCATCACAGGAACTCTGTGGCAGAAGAAGGGGTAAAATCCAGTTCTCCAGGGCAGCATTCAGTGAGCTAAACCATGAGACAATCCTTTCCCTTCCTTCAATCCTTTGCCCGAGTCATTATGTACCTTCCAAATTCTGCAACAAATGAGGAAACGGTCCTACAGACAACAGCGTCATTCACTACACAATCCTGATTCATCCCCGGAGCAAGTTCATCTGTGCTGTGAATGAGATGGGGTGTTCCATGGAAAAAATAGTATGTGATCGTGTAACCAAAGACTGTGACATAATGCATACACACAAGAGGGCCAAATTAAAGCTGCATAGTCATTGTACCTCTTAGCATTTCCAAAGTTCTACTTAGGCATCAAAATTTGTTTGTATTTACCTTGGCCAGAATAAAGCTATTTTCCATTTCCCTAGGGGCATGTTGGCGATATTCATTCTGCACATTAGACAGCTGTCCACTCACTATTCATTTACAGTCAAGTTGCCATGAGGGTCAGTAATTACATATTTCTGGAAAATACTAATCCGTTTGAGCTATGTTTACACGATGGATGCTATCTAGTCCATCATGACTGGTGGCCGTGGGAGTGTAGAACTCAGGAAAACAGGACTGGGAAGAACTCGGATGAGGACAGCGGAAACCATTATTACACAATGCAGAATAAGAGGAACGAAGGGAATAGGATGCTGAAAAAGACAAAGGAAAAGATACAGCAAGGAAAGAAAAAATAGTGTGAAGGTAAAAGAGAAGGAAGAAAAAATGCAAGGAAGACAAAGTTCCAAGATTATTTATTTATATAAGTGCAATGCAAAAATGTTAAAAGCACAAACATGGGCAGGACTTTCGTTAAGGACTTGGGGCCGAGAGGACTCCCATAGCCCCTGGTTCAGCAAAGCACATAGGCATATGCTGAAGAAGGCGCTTCAAGCAGAGACAAAATTACTCACACACTAAAAGCTGAGCACATGCTTTGCTGAATCAGAGCCATACTGAAATTCACTAAGATCCCAACTCAGGAAAGCACTTAAGCACATACTTCAAGTTAAGCATCCTTTCAGAATAGGAATAATTTCCTGAATCATGGCCTCAAGCAGCTTAGGGTGAAATTCAGACCTGTACATAGGACCAGCACAAAAGCCATTGCACCTCTTAAATCCCACTTAAGTCCTCAAAACAAATAAACAGGACATAAATGGTTCATAAGCCTTGTGCTATTCCCTTCCAGGAGGAGTGACTCATATTATCTCTGCCGGTAGCACTTCTCCTTAGTGTTGCTTGTGTTTTACTGTGATTATCCTTATTTCATTACAATGTCTTTGTCCCATCAGACTTGGCCATTATCCTTTAAATTTCCCATTTTACCCTCCCCCCCGCCCTTTTTTCCCCTTGGTATTGGTGGCAGAGAATCCCAGATTAGCATATTTCTGAAATAAACCCTGTGGTTCACTCTATATTACAAGGATAATATGCAAGTATCAAAAACAGACCTGTTAGGCTCAGGCATAAAACAATACAATTAAAATATTTAAAAGGCATAAAGAATCTTGTAAACAAACTGGCTGACCAGATTTTAAAAGAAATGAAGGTAAAACACTGAGGAACCATAGGAATGGAGGAAAAACCCATCCACTGCAGTAGAGTGGCTCAAATATCAATAAAATATTTTTTCCAATGTTAAATGGTGAAAGATAAGACTGGCTCTCAAGAACACTAACAGAAGAACTAGGCAATAAAGCACTAACAAATTCTGCCTGGTATAATTTACCTAAAGCACAGATCAGATTTGGAGGAACAGGATTTAAGAAAATGGATTTGGGACTATAAAGCAAATCCTGAATATAGTTAATAAAATTGCCCTAGACATTTACAACCAACAAAGCAATATGTGGTCATGGGCTGTCCATGTCAAAGGAGACTTAAAGTATAGTCTAACTATCTCACCAGTTACACTTCCATAGATATTTTTGCAAGTTCACTCAATTCACATACAACTATCAAGACTATAATTAGCCAATCTGAGTTTGTACACCAAGGCCTTTGATCCTGCAAACTCAAGCCCAAGCATAATTTTATTGATGTAAGCAGCTGCACTGATATCACAGGAGATTTTTACCTAATTAAATATAAAAAGGAATAATATCAACAGTATAGTATTCCTTGGGTTATTTATTCTGAGTTATTTATTTGGCTAATGTTCCAGTATGTACCAATATTCAAAAATGGCACGCTAGATGACCTGACTAACTATAGGCCAGTTACCTTGAGATCAATTCCAGGCAAAATAAAAGAAGCACTGACACAGGATTCAATTAATAAAGAATTAAAGGATGGAATATAATTAATGTCAGTCAACATGGCTTTTATGGAAAATAGGTCTTGTCAGGAGATTACAAGTTTGGTTGTTAAAGGAAACTGCATAGATGTAATATACTTAGACTTTTACAAGGCATTTGACTTAGTACCTCGTGACATTATGATTAAAAATTAATACTATACAATATGAATAAAGCATCTATTAAATGGGTTAAGAACTGTCTACTGCTTCTTCCAGATGACAATTTGAAAGCAACATTAAAGGTCTATGTCCAAGTTTGTCATCTACTTGATGGCTTCTGGTGACCTGGAGTAAATCTAGGCTGTCCCTCTGGAGACAGGCAGCAATTCTCAAGATGTTCCAAGGTTTGGCTGTGTGATGGGGTGCTCCACTCACCACTAGGAGAATGCCGCCTCCTTGTCACTCTGGGGATTAGTTCAAGCCCCCTCCTGTGGTCTCATGCAGTCACTCTGTCTCTCTCTCTTATCTGCAGCCCCTCTCTCGTTCTGGGAACCGCAGCATTGTCTTCGTGATTTGACCCTCTGGGCCAATCATTATCTATCTGTGTTTCCCCATTCCGGGGTTCCAAAGTCTTCCTCCAGTAATCCTAGGCAGTCTTCTCCAGTACCGCCCTGATGGTGCCACTTCCCCAGTGGCCAATAGGGGAACCCAGGCCCACCCACTACTCCGTGTTCCAGCCCAGGGACCCTCAACCCAGCAGTTCTGGGCTTTACTCTCCCAGCCCTCACTGTTCCTTCCCTGGACAGCTTCCTACAACTTCTGGTTCTGCCCCCTTTCTCTGGGTGTACCAACTCCAACCCCCCCCCCCAATGCAATGATTGCTATCCTTGTCTGTTGTAACTTCCTGGCTTTATAGGCCCCACCTCTTCCTTCCCACCTGAACCTCCCTGCGATCAATCCCTGCTCCCTGGCTCTTCCCCCAGGTGCAGCCTGTGGAGTTAATAGGCCTACCTGGCCACCTTAACCCCTTCTGGTCCTGCATAGGGTGGACATGGTGTCTTCTATACATTCGCATATCGAGCTGTCCTCCATTTGCATAGTAGGTAATTGCAATGCCTGTGTGAGGTTCTAATGGGATTCACTGCGATCCATCTCTGAAGTGGCAAGGTGAAGCCAGGTGGTTAGTCTGTAGGATCTGTGATCAGGTCTTGATTCTTGGCCCCGCTGTTTTCCCCACAGTCTTCACCATGAATTCATTTAGTTCTTTCTTTGAACCCAGTTATAATCTTGGCCTTCACAACATCCTCTGGCAAGGAGTTCCACAGGTTGACTGTGCATCGTGTGAAGAAATACTTCCTTTTGTTTGTTTTAAACCTGATGCCTATTAATTTCATTTGATGATCCCTAGTTCTTGTGTTATGAGAAGGAGTAAATAACACTTCCTTATTTACTTTCTCCACACCAGTCATGATTTTATAGACCTCTGTCATGTCCCCCATTAGTCATCTTTTTTGCAAGCTGAAAAGTCCCAGTCTTATTAATCTCTCCTCATACAGAAGCTGTTCCATAATGTTAATAATTTTTGTTGCCCTTTTCTGAACCTTTTCCAATTACAGTATATCTTTTTTGAGATGAGGCAACCACATCTGTACGCAGTATTCAAGATTTGGGCATACCATGGATTTATATAAAGGCAATATGATATTTTCTGTCTTATTATCTATCCCTTTCCTAATGATTCCCAATATTCTATTAGCTTTTTTGACCGCCGCTGCACATTGAGTGGATGTTTTGGAGTCATTGTGGATAGTTCTCTAAGATCTTTTTCTTGAGTGGTAACAGCTAATTTAGACCCCATAATTTCATATTTTTGTTGGGATTAGGTTTTCCATTGTGCATTACTTTGCATTTATCAACATTTAATTTCATATGCCATTTTGTTGCCCAGTCACCCAGTTTTGTGAGATCCCTTTGTAGCACTTCACAGTCTGCTTGGGACATATCTATCTTGAGTAGTTTTGTATGATCTGTAAATTTTGCCACCTCACTGTTTACACCTTTTTCTAGATCATTTATGAATAAACTAGGGAAACAAACTAGGGAAATACAACTAGATGAAGCTACTATAAGGTGGGTGCATAACTGGTTGGAAAATCATTCCCAGAGAGTAGTTATCACTGATTCACAGTCATTCTGGAAGGACATAATGAGTGGGGTCCCGCAGGGATCAGTTCTGGGTCTCGTTCTGTTCAGTATCTTCATCAATGATTTAGATAATGGCATAGAAAGTACACTTATAAAGTTTGCAGATAATACCAAGCTGGGAGGGGTTGCAAGTGCTTTGGATGATAGGATTAAAATTCAAAATGATCTGAAAAACTGGAGAAATGGTCTGAAGTAAATAGGATGAAATTCAATAAGGACAAATGCAAAGTGCTCCAGTGTTTAGAAAGGAACAATCAGTTGCACACATACAAAATGGGAAATGACTGCCTAGGAAGGAGTACTGCGGAAAGCGATCTGGGGCTCATAGTGGATCACAAGCTAAATATGAGTCAATAGTGTAACGCTGTTGCAAAAAAAAGCAAACATCATTCTGGAGTGTATTAGCAGGAGTATTGTAAGCAACACACAAGAAGTAATTCTTCCACTCTACTCTGCACTGATTAGGCCTCAACTGGAGTATTGTCCAGTTCTGGGTGCCACATTTCAGGAAAGATATGGACAAATTGGAGAAAGTCCAGAGAAGAGCAACAAAAATGATTAAAGGTCTAGAAAACATGACCTATGAGGGAAGATTTAAAAAATTGGGTTTGTTTAGTCTAGAGAAGATAAGACTGAGAGGAGACATCATAACAGTTTTCAAGTACATAAAAAGTTGTTACAAGGAGGAGGGAGAAAAATTGTTCTTCTTAACCTCAGAGGATAGGACAAGAAGCAATGGGCTTAAATTGCAGCAAGGGCAGTTTAGGTTGGACATTAGGAAAAACTTCCTGTCAGAGTGGTTAAGCACTGAAATAAATTGCCTAGGGAGGTGGTGGAATCTCCATCATTGGGGATTTTTAAGAGCAGGCTGGACAAACACCTGTCAGGAATGGTCTAGAGAATACTTAGTCCTGCCTTGAGTGCAGGGGACTGGACTAGATGATCTCAAGGTTCTATGATTCTATGAATATGTTGAATAGTACTGATCCCAATACAAACCCCTGGGGACACCACTATTTACCTCTCTCCGTTCTGAAAACTGACCATTTATTCCTACCCTTTGTTTCCTCTCTTTTAACCAGTTACTGATCCATGAGAGGATCTTCCCTCTTATCCCATGACAGCTTACTTTGCTTAAGAGCCTTTGGTGAGGGACCTTGTCAAAGGCTTTCTGAAAATATAAGTACACCATATCCACTGGATCCCCCTTTGTCCACATGCTTGTTGAGTCCCTCAAAAAATTCTAGTAGATTGGTGAGGCATGATTTCCCTTTACAAAAACCATGTTGACTCTTCCCCACAAATTATATTAATCTATGCTATGTTCATTCTCGCACAGTTGTACTAACATATTATTTCTGCTTCTCTTCAGAAGGATGTTGGTAAGATATGCATGAGGATGGACAGCCACTCTGTCTGTGTTAACTTCATCACTCCTGTGACATAGCAGTATTCAATTGCAGGTCAACACATTTCATACCATACCAACTAACTCACAGATCTCAAAAAGTAGCCATCAATGGGGAATCATCATTAATATAATATATAATATATGGAGATATACCTATCTCATAGAACTGGAAGGGACCCCGAAAGAAAGGTCATCGAGTCCAGCCCCCCTGCCTTCACTAGCAGGACCAAGTACTGATTTTGCCCCAGATCCCCAAGTATTGAGCTCACAATCCTGGGTTTAGCAGGCCAATGCTCAAAACACTGAGCTATCCCTAGTCAGGTTCCAGGGACTGGTACTAGGCCCAACACTATTTAACATTTTCATCAATGATCTGGAAGTAAATATAAAATCACTGCTGATAAAATCTGAAGATGACACAAAGATTGTCGGAACAGTAAATAATGATGGGGGACAGTCATTCATTCAGAGTGATCTGGATCGCTTGGTAAGCTGGGCCCATTCAAACAAAATACATTTTAATACAGTCAAATGCAAGGTCATACATTTAGGAATAAAGAATACAGGTCAGAGCTACAAATAGGGGACTGTATCCTGGCAAGCAACAACTCTAAAAAGGATCCAGTGATCATAGTGGACAAAGAACTCACCATGAGCTCCCAGCACAATTCTGTGGCAAAACAGGCGAATACGATCTGTGGCTGGATAAATAGGGGAGTAATGAGTATGAGCAGGGAAGTCATTGTAGGTCTATGTGGCCTTGGTGAGACCGATGCTAGAATACCGCATACAGTTCTGATGGCCCCATTTTAAAAAGGATGTTGAAAAATTGGAGAGGGTGCAGAAATTAACCTGTTTAGCTGAATGAAAGAAGATAGAGAGGTGAGTTGATTTCAATGAATAAGTATCTTCAGAGAGAGAAAATACTGACTGTTAAAGGACTCTTTAATCTATCAGAGAAAGGTTAATACAAGAACCAATGGCTGGAAGCTGAAGCCAGACATATTCAAATGGGAAATAAGGCACAGATATTTTAACAGTGAGAGTGATTAATGACTGGAACCAACTATTGAAAGAAGTGGTGGATTCTTCACCTCTTGATGTCCTCAAATCAAGACTAGATGTCTTTCTGAAAGTTATGCTTTAGCCAGTCACATGTTATGCTTTAGTCAAACACAAGCTGTTAAGTTATTGGGCTCAATACAAGGGTAACTGGGTGAAATTTATGGCCTGCGAAATACAGGAGGTCATATTAGATGATCTAATGGTCTCTGCTGGCCTTAAACTCTATGAAAACCCTCTTCACAAATGATTGATGCCAGCAACCTAATTTGCAAGGGATGCAAAGAGTCAGAGCTGCACTGGTGTTATAAAACTTGTACTATTTAACATACTCTGGATAGAGATTAATATTCTCTGCTCTGTATTTATCATGGGTTCACTTGCCTGGAAAGGGGATATGCCAACACTCTGGTAAATTTAGCAAGTATCTATCTCCTTAAGCAGTCCTGGAACCTTTGCTGAACTGCTATTGTATAATTTTCCACAACTGTGGTAGAAAAAGCATTTAAATTCTGGGTTTTTCATTTCATTCTGGTTTTAGTATGCATATCAACATTTGGTTTGCATTGAAAAACTATATGCATTTTCTCAACTTAATGTATTCAGTAAGACCCAGATTCAACAAATCACTTAAGTATGTGCTTATCTTTAACAACATTAAGTCCACATCTATTAAACTAAACATTTAATCACAACCTTAAATCTCACTGACTTTTATAAAATTTAAGCATATGCTTAAGCACAAGCTGAATCCAGACCTACCACTGTACAGTGGAGTTGTAATCCTGCTTTGTTGATGTCTTTACAATGTACAGAAAGATACAAAATCCAGAGAAATAAATATAGAACTATTTCCCATTTGTCAACTTTCAGATTTTAACAAACAAAATGTCATTTCTCAGTTACAATATTTTAAAACCAATTTATCCCTGATCCTGCAAACACTTATACAACTGCTTAACTTAAGGCACCTGAATAGAAATTAAAGATTTTCAGTATCAGGGGCCTTACTCGTTAACCCTTTACATGTGACCCACTCACATTTTCTAAAAAGTGTTAATGGCAAGAGCTAGTTTTGATCATATAAGTGTTGAAACTTTGAAACAACTAGCGGAAATAAACACTTGTCTTCATCAGGCATGGAAATATAATTCTAAGGGACACCTTGGATTTTAATTTGAGGATCCACACACAACACAATAGAATATTGAGGCAAATTCAAAGTCTTGACCCTTATCTTCAAGGTACTCAGTGCCCTGGGCCCAGGATATCTAAAAGAACCTAAACCACAGGATGAAGACTGGGATCAACAAGTCCGCTCCTCTGGCCCATTGGAACTCTACAAGAAGAATAAAGCAGTGTGGGAGCCAGAGCTGTTTTAGGAGCTTGTCTGAGACCATGGATTAAAGGAATTGAGGACCATCCCAAACCTCATCACCTTCAACTCCAAATGTAAGGCGTGCATCTTCTACCTGCCTTCTCTAACACACACACGCCTAGCAACTCATACATACAAACAAAATAAAACCCTACTGAAACAAAACATTCCACTGCAAACACACAATCCTCCTTCTAGGGAGTGATTGGAGAGAACAAACCAAACGACAGACGTTAATCACATTGCTAAATGGACTACTGGATGGTGCAAAGGTACTACCATGATAAGCGTGGTACAAGAACCAGTACAGAACAGAACACTGGAAACATATTGCTGCTAATTAATCAATAAAATATGCTAAGCTGAAAAGGCTTAGAAAAAAGTCCATGAAAAGTGAATGAGAGAACATTTTAAGTACACTTGTCTCTAAAAATCCTTGAAGATTCACAAGGGGAAGATGGTACCCTGTCACCTAGTGGAATTCAGCACCCTGACCTAGGCCCCCCAGTACAATGCATGGGGAGAATTAGCAATCTAAGAATGGGACTCTCAAAAGCCAGCACACTGAATGGGGAGCTGTCTAAGCTAGCTAATAGAAAATGCCAAGGAGAGGAGCATGGCCCAAGGGAGTTAGGTGCCTATCTCCCCACCTCCCAGATGAGTGCTCTGACCACTGGGTTATAGTGTCATTCTTAGTCTGTCTGCCCCAATGAATAGTTAATTATTTATGCACATTAGAACAGCTTCAACAGGAGAGAGAGAGAGAGAGACTGACTCACTCACCCCAGAATATACCATAGCCCAGTGGTAAGGGCACTGGAAGGTGAGTGACCCAACTTAAAATCCTTTCTCCACATCAAGCAGAAGGGGGAATTGAACCTGGGTCTCCCATCTCCCTGGTGAGTGCCCTAACCACTGGGATAAAGGTTATAAGGGGACCACCCCCACTTTTGTATGATTTAGGCATGTTCAGAGCACTCCTACCAGATCAGGTGCAAAAGGCAAGATAGATACTGGGATGCCTAATTTGTGAGTTGTGCTGGGACTTAGGTGCCGAGCCGCTAGGTGGTGGCAGGAATGAGATGTCTGTGGCATGCCCAGCTGCCGAACGTAGGCACTTTGAGCACTTTAATGGTGGAAACTTAGACACCGAGGGAATTTTAAGTGCGTACAGAGTTAGGCGGCAGCTGAGCAGTGGTTTTGTGAATGCCAGTAGTGCATAAAGGTGGGACTCGGGGGCCTACGTCTCCCTTGTGAATTTCACCCCTTGTGTGATTTGTTCCAAGCTTTCCAGGGGAAAAAAAATCTATCCTGGAATGAAATTCAGCATGTGAAATTTGAGGTGGATGGTCTTGATTTTGCTGAAGTGGGAGGTGAGGTACAATAAATAAATAAATAAATAATCAGGCTTATAGAACTAAGCTAGCTTCAGCCATGGAGAAACTACACACCTCTCCATAATAAAGGGGATATTTCTTTTAAACAGCTGCTTCTGAAGTGCCACCTCTATAGAAGAGTGCTTCAGTTAAATGTATCTTAACCAACCAACAAAGGTGCTCAGATACCATGGTGACAAACACAGTGTCAATACCTAGACCAATGGATGGTATTTCAAGTGGTACAATTATTTTTCCTCTGTGGAAAATGGAAAAAAGAAACCTTCACAATTGTTCTTTGCCCGACATATAAAACAGATATTTAGTGAATTAATTTTATGTAAATTTGAGGAAATGTATAAGAATGTGAGAAGTCCCCTTATTTCCAGAAAAAGGCTGGTGACACATCTGCAGAAGGAATGTGAATGAGATCAGGTTAAAAATCCCACACAAACCAGTGCTTGATGCTTGCAAGCAGGGCTAAAGGCAAGCCAAAAATAGGACTAATGAGTGGAGGGCCTTTTCACTATTACGATCCAAACATTAAAGCAGACCCAGATACCACTAGATCATAATGGCATTATCTGAAGCATGGGTTGGTAGCCGCTCATAGGTTTGAAACAACAAGCCAAGATGAAAACTTGTCCAAATAACTCTAAACATCACCATAAAGGTTTCGTTCCATTTTTTGAACCAAATCACTAATCAAACAAATCATCATATACAGGAATCTGGGAAAACCAATGGTTAATCTGTAAATCTTAAATGCCCTAAAGCAGTTAAAATTCATTTCCTGGGGGATAAACTAAATGTGTAGGAAAGGGGAAATGGACCAATCTCACTCAAACCCAGCCATGCCTTTAAGCATACGAGGAGTCCCAGTGAAGTCCAGATTGCATCCCAACTGTGTAAAATCACCCTCCAGAGGCTCTGCTGCGGAAGGAAACCAGCCTAGCACTGTTGATCTGAGGGCTCAAAGAACTCAAACAGCAGAATAAATAAGATGTACACAGAGTTTAGTGCATTACTGTACTGCAGAAGATAGGCAGCAGATAAGCCGCTTTGTAGATTTAAGAAATACATTCCTTTCCTGTTTAACCTGCAAACACCTGTGGAAAACATACAGGGTCTAGTTCTGCCGTACTGAGTAGTAGGTTATTCCAGGAGCAGTTACACAGAAAACAGTGGGATTACTTGCAGAGGAAGGTACTACTTAAACTATGAATCATGAAAGCAAAAATTTGGCTGTCACCAAATGTGGTGAATGGTGGCCCGGACCACCAAAGGGCATAGCCGAAGTACACCTGTTACACTTGTCATATTAGCTTGTGACTAGATAGCAGTAAATGCAGCAGGGATGTACAACTGATTGGTGATATATTGCAATGGACACACATTAGTTATAAAATGGCTGTTCCCTTCATAAATTAAAAAGTATAGGAACATGCCCTAGGGAAAGAAAGATGGTTCTGTGGTTAGGAGTCTTATTCACTTTGGCCCTAGTCATGCTGTCAGAGCTCTGTGAGTAGACTTTGTCCCCCACCCCAAGATCAAGGAGTTGTAACTGATTCCCCTTTTGGTCCCCACCCGCAACACAGCTGAGGATCTGCCCTGAAATTAGATGGTTCTGTTTCCCTTGGGGGTTCTCATAAACACATCAGGAATAATTGTTCCTCATACAGTATTTTGATCTTCAGGAGTGTTACTTCAAATTTGATACACCCAAACACATTGTCCTCTCTGCAAAATCAGCAGGAAGACAGCAATGGGAGGTGACTCAAGGAAAGAGACAAAACTCTTCTCCATTTCCTTGAGCTGAGGAGAAACTAAAAGGATGGCTCTCAACTGCAGGGGCATAGAATGGAGAAGACTGTTGGTTTATAGGCATAATTCCTTATTCCCCAATGGATTTCCCAGGGATCAGGCACCTCTGGTGCTCGGGGGTAGTCTGGAGAAGTCACATTCTTCAGCACGCACACATGCCCCGCCACTCCGGTGGCAGCAGACATCCAGGTGAACAGCTGTGGCTAAGTCACCTCTCCCAGAAGCAGCATTAAGCGAGTCTGCATCTGAAACGCTATCAGAAGGTGGATTTGGCTAAGTGCTGAGCTATGTCAGCATGGGAGAGGAGGGGGAGGGCAGTGGCATAAAAGGGGAAGGCCTTCCTTGGGGCTGGAGGGTTCCAGTGAGTCCTAACTCCCACCCCATCCCCTCTCCAAACAAGGCAGATTGAAAGGAAAGTGTGCATGGGTCACTTTGCACAAGGTTTGTGGTCTCCCTATCCTTCTCACATGATTTTGGTCTTATCAGGCTTTGGCTTAAACACCTATTTGTCAAAGCAATAAAGATGGATACATGAATATTTGTTAGTAAATATTTCCTACTTCCCCCAGGAATATCAGATTGCTACATTTCCTCTAACCACATGCCAAGCCCTGAAAGGTGTTGTGTCCCTTTGCCTGCCATTCAAACCTACTCCTACTCCTGCCCCATTGGGTGCTTTGCTACTTGCAGTGGGAGCAAACCCAGCGGTATTGCAGGGGGATTCTCCAACTGCTCTGTGCCTCTCCACAACTGGCTTTTTATGTTTCACTGATTTCAAAATAAGCTGAAAAATGTGGGGACAAAACCCACAACAGTCATAAACCACGATCAAACACAAACAAAGACAAGATGCCGGCATGAGAAGCAGACCTTGATGAGAACTCAGAAACTCATAGAAAAGCACATCCTTAAATAATGTTTATAGCTGTAAGACTACTCCGTTGAGATGGATTATAAAATTAGATAAAACTATCTAACTGCCTTGAGTGATGACTAGGAAATGAACGTTTTCCCCTGCGCAGAGGCAAGAGATTTCAGATAAGATTTGTGTCAACCTTCACGGGATAAATCATGACGGGCCTCACTCTTCTCGTTTATACCAGCTATAAGCAGATGTAACTTGATGGACTTCAGCCAAGTTACTCCAGATTCACACCAATGTGAGTAAGAGCAGATTTAGACTCTAAAGAATGACAGATAACTAAGAAGTTTCAGGAACCTTCATTAATTTATTTTGCGATTTCCTTCAACCTAGGCCATTCTGAGCTTATTTTATCTTTGCCATGCATCAGCTGACTATTTCAAAACATGCTGTTCTCAGATATGTAGATTAAAAAAAAACACCCAAATACTTAATATTTTCCTATATTTCTCTGGTTCTTGTCCTTGAATTCCTAAGTATTCCTACTTGAAATACCAAATTCATTAAAATATTGCTGAGGATAACTTTGCATCAAGGAGATTCAGTACAGAACTAAAAATCAGAGCCAGTTAAAAAAAAAAAAAACACCCTGGAAAGTTTGTAACATTTGTACTAAAAATGTGCTCTTCTTTTCCAATTGAAAAATTTCTAAACAGTGTTTTTCAACCAATTCTTAGCAGTCAATGGGCGCTAAGGATCAGAGCTCTCTGCACAAAGGCCCCACTTATTCATGGGGCCTTTGTGCAGACCAGTTTTATGTCACATATGTTACAACCTTAATTGTTTCATGACAACACTTGTTAGTATCATTCAATACACAAAAGTCTTCATAAATTTCTGTCCTTACATTTTGGTATCAAACTAGTATTGGTTTCCTCCCAGTATTTCATATAATTGATTCCTGGTCAATGACAATGTGGGCCAGATCCTCAACTACTATAAATCAGTATAGCTCCATTCCATACAATAACACCAATTTACTCCAGGTGAGGATCCAACCCTATAGTCTTAGAATTGTGAAACAAGTATTTTTAATTAATATTTCTAGCTTGTATGTAATAAAATATATAGCATCATAATCTCATTTGATTTTGGACTAAACCTTCACAAGGCTAGATTTTAGTTCCTCTTATAATTACAGTTCCTGTAAATATGATTATTAAACTCAAATGAAACATCAGAAGTTTCAAAAAGGATAAAAAAAATCCCATCAACATGCTACATTTTATTTTAATAATTCTTGCTTTCTTGCAGGCCCCCTGCATGAGCGGGTAAGTAATTCTACTCTCAATAATCTGTTTTTTTGGGCCAAGTAGCAGGTTGCGAAGAAGAGGTTTCTCAGTATTACTGGCCTATTAGGACTCATGCTAACTATGATTCACACATTTGCCATTTAGCAATATATTCCATTCAGCTTCCCAATAACATATTATGTTTGGGGAAATTAAAGCCTCTCCTTTCTTTTTCTTAGTAATTTTTAAAGGAGGTACACGTTTGTTTCATGCCGACGAGGAGCTAGAAGGCCGACGCAAAGTCACGGAAAGACTCCCACTGGCTTTAATGAGCTTTGATTCAGGCCTTGGGTGAATGCTTCATTCAATTGTGTAAAGACTATTTTTAATAGTTTTAAATCATAGGGGAACATGTTCATTTGTTATACCAGGTGAGGAAGAATATTCATTTTGGTAAGAGCTACTCTGACCCATGCTGACAAGCCATCTATCCGTATCTCCATTAATAGCAATAGCAGACAATCAAATGGAGTATTTTGAGCCACAATGAAATTCCGTACCTAGGCTAAATCTGGCAACAACTTGAAACATGAACAGCAACGGCATACTGTCAAGCACCTTCTCTGTATCTAACAAAATCATCATTGTTTCAATGTTTGGTTTTGCTGCATAAATAGGATTTCCTGAGGCTCATCTCTCTTCCACAAAGCCTGCTTCGTCATTCCGCATACTATCTAACCCGACAGTCAATATTTTAGATAAATGTTGCATGTGAATTTATCTCTGAGATTAGCTTTCATGCACATCAGAAAAAGAGAAGAGAGGAAGTTATTTTCCAAGTTTATGAATTACTCAAGGGAAGTATTTTGCTTTCATAAGAGACCTTATACATTTTTAAAGGGATAATGAATTGATCTGCAGAAGTCCGGGAGACATCAATAGCAAAGCAATTTGGGCTAAAGGATTTCTTTTCCTGCAGTTGTTTTATTGTCTTTTTAATTTCAAACTCATCTAGTAATACCCCTAAAACTTCCCTTTGTTGGTCATTAATTTAGGCAAGATTATCTTTTCTAAGTACTGTTTTATAGTTGGCTCTAGTTGAATGAGATCTTTTTGGAGCATTTAAAGGATTAAGTAAAAAGCAACATTCCTCAAATGCCCTTAATATCTGTACATTTACATCCACTTTTGTTTTTGAGGACTGGTGTTTTGACCACAGGGTTAAAATGTTACTATATAGAAATATATTCAATTTGTTCTTTTTTCCATTAAAAAGAAATCTGAAGAAGGTACATTGTGTTGCAGTAGCTTAAAAAAAAAAAAAAAAAAAATTCAAAACATGCCTTGCTTCCTGGAGTTTTAGAAATACAATTGAGAGATGGGAGTTCTAGACATTTCTTTTTCTAGAGATACCATTAAAGGGCCCAGTCCTCCTAACTCAAGCATACAATCAGATGGGATAATACTCGTACATATGGATTACTCACATGTGTAAAGGCTTGCAGTCCTGGGCCCATAGGCCCCTGTGCAGCAAAGCACATAAGCATGGGCTTATTCCCAATGAAGACAATGGCAGTTACATACATGTTTAAAGTTAAGCAAGTGCTTATGGTCCAGATTTATAGAGGTTGTTAGGCGCTGATCCACTCAGCATTGCAACATGTAACTGAAGTAGGAGCCTAAATCTCATTTTCAAAAGCAATTTAGGCACTTAGGAACCTAAGTCTCAATGAAAGAGAATGGAATTTAGGCTCCTCTTGCAGATGAGATAGACTCTTAAAAACATTTAGGCATTGCAACACTGAGCACAGCAATGCCCAAATACCTTCAAAAATCTGGGCCTTATAAGTGACTTGCTGAATCAGAATCTTTGAGTCTATTGGGTTTCCCCACTAGTATAAATTGGCATATCAACCCGGAAGCTGGTGGAGCCAGCCGAGGGTCCGACGCCAAGGTCCTCTTTCAAAGGAAATAATCTGTACATTCAGGATGACTGTTGATTGTCCTCTGAGTTATTAGACAGAAAATCATCAATATTTGTTTGTTACATGAATGACGTATCTTATCAGAATGGCCTGGATTGTCCCCTTGCGGAGCCATGCATGGAAGGAGACTCCATGTGCATCTCTCCCCCTTAAGCAGAGGAAGTAAGGAGCAACACGTTTAGGGCACCTTCTCCCCTTCCCCATGCTGATGTCCCTTCCCCAGGGGGGTCCAGATGGGTGGGAGCAATTGGAGGAAGGGGGATGCTTCTCCCAAAAGACATTATCCCCTCCTCTCTGCCGCGCTTTCCACACATAAATCTGGGCCAGGAGTAACAACTCATTATTACCTCTCTCCAGGTCCCTACGCTGCTGCTACTACTGAGCAGCCACAATCAATGGACAGCATGGATCCTGCTGGGTTTTTGCTGCCAGGGGTAGTATGACTAATGAAGCAGCAGCAAATATCCATACAGATTTACATGCTCAAGAGGGAGCATATCCTCCAAAATCTGTAGCCCCCTAAACCTTGAATAAGCCATCAATATCGGTGCAACACCTGTCTCCTCATGTATGGCACAGAGCGCCAGGGACACAAAAAAGGAGAATCTGATATGCAGCCTGCTTTGCTTGGCCCCTCTCTCCTCTGAAATCCACAAAGCAGGCAGAGGCTGTTGATTTTATAGTAAACCTCCACTTTTTGTAAACTGAAAGTTATGTATAGTAACAGACTTCAGAGTCACCAATACAAGAATGGGTAGAGAAATTAGAAGATCCCCCGACGCCCCTCCCCTGCCATCTGACATTAGTTACAGTAAGCATGTTTCTGGTAGACATACATAATTAGCCCAAGGATTTTTAAGTGCAAAATAGAAACAGCAGCCATTGAATGCAAAGGAGCAATACCAAGGATACTAAATTAATGGCTCTTTGATGCCTATTGCTTCCAGTAAAAATCCATGTTGATTTATGTTATCTGATCACCATGATCGATTTGCATTATTTTCCCCATTTCAACCAGAGAATGACTTAAATGAAACTATAAAATGCGCTTCTGCAGACCCCTTTGGATTCTGAATTTAGCATGCCATGTCAAGTGACTGCTAGAGACACAAGCTTTTATTCATTAGTCAGTCAGTCTCTCTAGCCCTTTTCCTTTCAAATGCGAACCTCAGTTACTAGCCTCACAAGTGTGGGGGCTGATGAGTGCCCTTACAACTTGCTAGGGGCCTTCCTCTCCTGCAGATAGGAAGAGGTTCACAGGAAGTGGAGTGGGGAATACCCCCGAATTCTTCATCTCCAAACCCTGGTCTCACCAGCCTTGCTGCTCCCTGTGGAATTCCACTGCAGCAAACCACAGCGAGCTCTTCTCTGTTGAGTCATAGAAGGGAACATTGGGTGGAGAAGTGAGGAAGCAGCAGCACTGTTTTACTAGTGCCCCTCTCTCTCACTCCTCCTGCCGCACCCCTGAACTGCACCTGAGCACGCTATCTGCCCCTGTCATCCTTCCTCTGGCCTCAGCAAGAACCTTTATTCCCCCCATTATCCTTCTGCACCCAAAAGTCCCTCTTCCTCACCATGCCCTTTTTCCATAGAATTGCTCTTCTCCTGCAACCACTGCTCCACCCCTCTAACTCCTCCACCAGAGACCTGATGACTGGGAACTCAGCATCATTTCAGGATGCAAGAGGAGAAGGTTATGGGTGAGAGAAAAGGATGGATTAGTGCACCTCTGCCTTCTCCACTCAACAAAGCTCTTGTTGGGGGGGGGAGGGATTGCATCAGAGCGCTCTGGTAAGGAATGCAGTTTGCAGTGAAGCAGTAGTGTGTGTTACTAACTCTTCCAGACCCCAAACTCTCTTAAACTACACCACCATGTAACTTCCTTGCAGCACAACCTGGCAGATATTTAAGAGAGAGGATGATAAATAGAGATTAAAGCTGTCCCATATTTATTTATACATTAATTTGCAATATGCTTATGTCAAGGCTGTATCCCCACTTTGAACTTTAGGGTACAAGTGTGGGGGCCTGCATGAGGACTTCTAAGCTTAATTACCAGCTTAGTTCTGGTCCGCTGCCACCATTCCCTTCCCTGGGAAGCTTTGAGAAACTTTTCACCAATTCCCTGGTGAATACAGATCCAAACTCCTTGGATCTTAAAACAAGGAGAAATTGACCCTTCCCCCCTCCTTCCTTTCACCAACTCCTGGTGAATACAGATCCAAACTCCTTGGATCTGAAAACAAGGAAAAATCAATCAGGTTCTTAAAAAGAAGGCTTTTAATTAAAGAAAAAGGTAAAAATCATCTCTGTAAAATCAGTATGGAAAATAACTTTACAGGGTAATCAAACTTAGAGCTCAGAGGACCCCCCTCTGTCTTAGGTTCAAAGTACAGCAAACAAAGATAAACACTCTAGTAAAAGGTACATTTACAAGTTGAGAAAACAAAGTAAAACTAAGACGCCTTGCCTGGCTTTTTACTTACAAGTTTGAAATATGAGAGACTTGTTTAGAAAGATGGGGAGAACCTGGATTGATGTCTGGTCCCTCTCAGTCCCAAGAGCGAACAACCCCTTAAACAAAGAGCACACCAAAGCCTTTCTCCCCCCCCCCCCCAAGATTTGAAAGTATCTTGTCCCCTTATTGGTCCTTTGGGTCAGGTGTCAGCCAGGTTACCCGAGCTTCTTAACCCTTTACAGGTAAAAGGATTTTGGAGTCTCTGGCCAGGAGGGATTTTATAGTACTGTACACAGGAGAGCTGTTACCCTTCCCTTTATAGTTATGACAGCTTATCAGAATATCTATACAAAATTTCAAAGCCCAATCAATAGGGCTACAGAATCAACCCACTCCTTCAAACAAATCACATATGCTTCATCCTGGAGACAGACAGCAAAAGCATTCCAGCCAATCATATCTGGCATGGTGGAGTATGGGGAGGAGACAATCTCAGAGACAGCCAATAGAACTTTATAGAGAATCACCAGCACCCTGATATACACTGAAAATGAGCATTAACCCACTATAGAACTTGAAGCAGTTGTACGCTCCATTTAATACATGGATAGCCACATTCTGCATCTGCTGATGTAGACTTTGATACTCCTTTATGCAAAAACAGTTAAGCATACATTACAAAGTACTTCAGATTATTTAGCAACTTGTTTTGTAGTTATAGTCAAGCATCTGATTTTAGAGTTCACATCTTAAGCTTTATGTAAGGATGGTGGTAACTGTGGATGTAATATTACACTGAATAAATCCAAATGCCCAAAGGAAACAAACAGAAATAAAGAAAAGGCTTGCATTCAAATAGCTACATTTCCAAAAATTTGCGCTCCATATGCAAGGCTAAAAACATGGAAAGGTAATCCAACAGATAGACAGGCACAGAAGTAGAAGTCCATGTTAGTTTCACACTAGTGCAAACTTGCACATGAATAAATGTATGGACATTTTTGTACCTGGGAAAAATGAGCAAAATGGTTTTGGAGTCTGTTCTAGAGTAACTTTTTGCTGACAACTGTGTTTACATACATTAACATGCTCATTTGGCAACAGGCCTAGTCAAACCTGTGTTTGACCAGCTAGCCCCAGGTGTTAATGATGTGCCACAATACACCTTCAAAATATTTTATATTTATATCCTCATTAAATGATGAAAACATTAGCAAAGGGAGGAAGTTTTAAGGGACTGAGGCTCTCTCATTCACTCCTGTTTAACTCATCTGGCATCAGTAGTGCTCCTCCCAATTTACACTGCAGTAAGAGTAGCATAAGACCCAGAGGAATTAGGTTATTTTTGTGGCACAATGACCACTAAAATGGGCTGACCCTCCCCAGGACTGGGGTGGGGGGGTCGCCTCCAGGCAGATATGCTCTCTCCATCACCTCCAAGAGGAACATCTCGAGGACAAGCATAAAAAAAGAGAGAAGTAGAAGGAATAAGGAGACATAATAATAAAGCACATATATCCCAACATGTTGTATGTGCTTTGCATGTAAGGTATACAATTACAAATCAAGTCTATGAAGAATCAGTTTTGCCTGCCTTCCTTCCTTTCAGAACAAGCTTCGTCATTTCCTTTATTTCATACAACTTTTTAAATGCATCAATCTAGGGACCAATGTCCACAAGTGTGAACCTTCCTAGATCTGCCTTGCTCCCTTTCTAAAAGAAAACGTTCCGGAAGCATGTTCATCTCTTCAATCCTACCCCCCACCTGGGAACAAACAGGACATACAGTGTGACCTGAAGGGCACAAGCTTTTTGTGGAGATGATGTTAAGTGTTGCAACCCAAGCCCAGAACCCCGGACTTGGATCTGGGGAGGTAAACATTACCTTGTTTTAAATTTGGGAAAAAATGTAATTTTAAGTGCCAAGACCACTACCTAGCGTGCTGACCAGTATTGTCTCATTGTTTCCTTGTACTCTCCCATCTGTCTGTACCCGATGTCTCTTGTGTGATACTTAGACTGTAAAGTATCTAGGGGTAGGGTTAGGGTTATTTGTGTACAGTGCCTACTGCGATGGGGGTCCCATAACAAATAAATAACCATTTTCTGTTAACAACTTGTAATTTAACAGTTTTTCCAAACAATTAAAAAAAAAAATCTATCCTCCCAGAACGTGCTCTCAATATTTCCAATCAGTAAAACCTATAAAAAAGTATTTAAAAAAATACAAAAACATCCTAGAAAAGATTCATTTGTTGCTTATCTGTTCTTAAAATAATACATTTTTCCTCTAAAAGGATTTAGAAGTATCTAAACCACGACTGTGCATTTCCCTCCTGGAACATATTCAGTGTGATGAAAAAATACTTCCTAGTGCCATTTTATGCTGAAAAGTTGTTTTTATTCTTTTACAAGTCATTCATCTACACTCTGCAGTGGGCAGGTGATGTAATGCGGCAAGCTGAAATGGAACATTGTTATTACCGGGCTATAGGGCTAAGATTTGCCTCTATTGTTTTCTGCAGAACACATTCCCTTTCAGATATCTGCTCTCTTAACCTTGTCAGTCTCACTTACTCACTTTCTTTTAAAAGCATAAAAATGTGACAATGAGAGTAAAGTGACAATTGCCTGCAAACCAACTCTTTCATCTTTAGTTGATTACCTCCAACGGCTACTTGTATTGAATTGCCCAACAGTAATAATACATAACGATAACATATATTCTTCCTCAAAGGACATGTTAAATTGTGCATCTAAAAGGAGTATAACGGCTTGCTTGATCAGTTTTCAATTTCATAACAGACTAATAAAACATCAAAACCAAGTTACCAATTAATCACCTTTCTTTAGGAGGCAGGGAAGGGGATGTGTAATTTAATCCTGAATCGTCATTAAAATATTATTAGTTATATATTGCAGGTTGTCTTTGGCAGCTGCCTAAAGCCCTGTTTTTTAAATTTTTGCCCCCAGTTTCCATTACTGGGATGAATTATCTACCTTTGGCATGGAGGAGATTTTATCAATTATCAAAATTGGAGTATACTAAAACCCTGCCAGGTCTAAAATCTTCAATCTGAACACAAACTTCGATTAGGCCCATTGCAATCTGGGCTACATTATTAATATACTCATAAAAGCATTAAGGAACAATGTGTTTGCCAATGCCCCCATTCAGCAAGCACTTGCTAGTATCCCAGTGAAGCCCAGAGGATTTAGGGCTGGTTTACAAGAGGAAAGTGACCAGAATATCTTCCCATATAGAGACACTATTGTAGAAGAAAAGTGATTTTATTCCAGAATTGACCTGCTTTGAAAGTGCATTAATTATTCCAGAATAGAATGTCCACTAAGGGAGCTATTCCAGAATATTTTACTTCGCAATAGCTATTCCGGTCAATTTCCCCATGTAGACAAGCCCTCAATCTTATTTGCTTGCTTTGCTCTTTGTAGGTTTTTCCACATTTTCTTTTTATGAATAGACTGTTTGCTCATTTATCTTTGTGCTTCCCTTCTTTTGGGACTTATCCATCAATTATCTATCGACTTAATCCTCCATTGTGCATTCATACACTGGGGAGGAGGCAATGGCCAGCCAGGGCACTTTCACAGTGTTGAAGAAATGCACTGCAGTCATTTAAAGCCAGTTACATTAAAAATATTGGCACACACACTGATCAATAGATCCCCATTAAATTGTTCTGCAAATTTAGCACTCAGCAGATTTCAAGTGTTAACTCTTTCCTGATTTCCCACAGAAATATGAATCAAGATGGTAATTGTGATGATAGGTGGCTGAAATAGGGAAACCCGAACATTTAAAATGAACAAATAAATAACACATTACATCACGTATTAGTTGTACTGCAGTAGCATGCAAAGGTCCCACTGCCATCCCCATTGTGTTAGGCACTGGATACGTAGATAATGAAGAGAGTCCCTGCACCAAATTGCTTACAATTCAGGTATCAGATGAGAACCAACATACAGAGTCAGGCAGACAGACTAAGGAAACCCAACAACAATCAGATGGCTACATGGGTTAAATTGATCTTATCTTATTTGTTTTGGCTTTAAACTAAAACTAGTTTTTAGTGTAATTAGGTTTTGCCTTTTGACATATAATTTTAAAAATCAAGGTCACCAAATCCTCTATTAAGTTTCCTGATCCTAAATGTGTACTTTCTCAATACTTATATTGAGAATATTTAAAAGTAGCCTACCAATACACACAGATGTTCTAAAAATCAAATATCTCAGTATAGGAGTCCAAGCAGTGCATTTCTAGTAATCAGAGGAGAAATATTTTCATATTCATAGCACTGCTATTAAGAAATAACTGTGTAATTATTATGTAAGTCCCTGGATTCTGCTTGGCTTACAATGGTTGTCAGTCATCCAGAGTACAGGGTTCTGCAAACCATACAGTTGAAACATAACCACATAGTGATGACACAAAGCAGACTTGCACACAGGATTCATGAAACAGTGTAACAGACGGCTCACTGTACTATTATCCACTAGTATGGCTACAGCATCCCTGTACTCTGATTGGCTGAGATAAGCCTAATTCAGTGTAATTAATTATAAGACCTGATACAAGGGTCTTCTCTACATTTAAAAGGAAATAGATGATGTTTGCAATGCAGTCCGTTACCAATTGTAGTGATCATGTAATGACTTCTTTGGACATGATTTATGTCAGTGGACCTGGTTTGCAAGACAGTGATTTATAATCGAGAGCTAGGATTAAGTGTTCCCATTAGGTTTTTGTTCAATTTTTCATCTGAGGCTGCTATTTTGAATGCTTATTTGAAAATCAGCTGAATTTTTAGGATACCTTTTCCTCCCTTTACCCCTCTTGATTTTTCAGTTTTTTAAATATCTCCCTCTTAATCACAGTCAATATAACAAAATGCCAAAGGGAAAAAATAGCTCTTTCCTAGTACATCCAGAAAACCCCCACAAAACTCAGAAGACAAATACCAAGGCTAACAACAGATTATTATATTATTAATTATTAGTATTACCATAATAACTAGGATCCCTAGTCATGGAGCAGGACCCCATTGTGCTAGGTGCTGTACAAACACTGAACAAAAAGACTGTCTCTGCACTAAAGTGTAATACAAGACAATGGGCAGAAACAAAAGGAAAATACAAGGAAACAATGAGATTGGTCAGCATGACCAGCATTGGTGTCAGCACACAACATATAGGGTGACGAGATAGCAAATGTGAAAAATTGGAATGGCGGTGGGGTGTAATAGGCGCCTTCATAAGGCAAAGCTCCTAATATCTTGACCGTCCCTATAAAATTGGAACATCTGGTCACCCTACACCTGCACCATAACCATTATCAAGTGTTTTGTAGGTATCAAGGCAGATGAGAGTTATAAGGGGGATTTGAAGGATGATAGTGAGGTAGCTTTGCAGATGTTTATGGGGCACGCCTCCCAAATGCAAGAGGCAGCATAGGAGAAAACACAGAAGTGCTTGTTTGTTTCCAAATGGAATCAGGAGTCAACATTTCGATAGAGAATGAGAGTGGATAGGTAGGCTGGGGATAGACCGTGAAGGGTTTGAAAACGAAGACAAGCAGCTTATGTTTGATAGGAAGTGGGAGCCAGTGCAAAGATTCTGAGAGAGGGGTGACATGATGAAAACAACAGGCTAGTGAAATGATCTTTGCAGCACCATTCTGAAGGGATATGAGATAGGCAAGACTGCATCTGTTATGGGCAGAGAAAAGGATGTTGCAGTAATCAAGACGCAAGGCGATAGCCTGAACGAGAGTTTTAGCTGTGTGGA
Source organism: Emys orbicularis (assembly GCF_028017835.1). Classification (NCBI taxonomy): domain Eukaryota; kingdom Metazoa; phylum Chordata; order Testudines; family Emydidae; genus Emys; species Emys orbicularis. Next base: position 62,178,014 of record NC_088691.1, read on the forward strand.
TGGATAGGAAAGGTTGCCTCTTAGATATGTGATGCTTAAAAAACAGAAATATTTGGACATAATCTGGATGTGAGGACCTAGAGAGGGATTGGAGTCAAAGAAGTCTCTCATGTTACTGGGCTGAGCATCAGGCCAAGATGATGGTATTGTCCATAGTGATCAAAAAAGGCGGTGGGGGAGGGAAAACTTAAGAACTCTGTCTTAACCACGGTGAGCTTGATCTGATGGCTACACATCCACAAGATGTCATCATACTTTCCTTATTGCACATCCTTATTCACCTTCTCTATCTAGATCTTTAAGTTCCAAGAGACAGCTTGATAATATTTAACTCTTGTGTCGTGTTTTTCCTCCACAGAGCTCAAAGCATCGGGGTGGCATTATCCCAATTGTCCATATGGGGAACTGGAGGCAGAAAGGTAAAGGCTCTTGCCTAAGGTCACAGAGCAACTCAGGGGTAGAGTCAGACACAGAACACAGGTCTCCTGACAGTTATTCAACTGGACCAAGATATGTGCTTGGAAAGAAAGTATTACTGTGAAAGAGGATTTTGAGGCATCACATGAAAAAATGGACTTGATGAATGTTCCTCGGTTTAACTCAAAATATCACTTTTCCTGCAGTTTTATAATGTCCCGTTTCTACAAATTAATCATCCTATACATTTTGGGATATAAGCCGCTAGTTGCCTGCAGTGCCATTTTACGTTTACAGTTGAGTCAAGAGGAACTTTTTCATAGTAAGACACAGTATGATGATGTTAATGTGATACATTCTATCCCACTCGGACATGAACTATCAGGAAAGCTGTCATTGTTCATATTAGAAAAGAGAAGACTTGCTGGTGTTTTCTGGATTTTTAAAATTAAGTAGAATCTGTTAGATTCTAGAAAACTTCTTCAGACTGGCAACAACTTCAGGAAAAACAGGGTTTAAAAAGAGTCAAAGTTAGAAAGCAGTCAATGAAAACAAATTAAGAAGAGGACCTGATTTCCAGCTGCTAGAAGCCTGGGGAAAATAAACTAGAACAGTGAAAAGAAGCAGGTGTGACTAATACAGGCATTTGTCCTGCTTGTTGGGCCTAATTCAGAACTAGTGTAAGTAACGTCAGTGGAGCTATGATCATTTACATCAGTTGAGGATCTCTGCCCTCCCTCCACTTTACACATGTGCTGATGGATTTCCCAAAATTAGTTTCAATTTTATATTCACAAAAGAAGATCAGGACCTCAGCAATACAAGTGATCTTCTAGCCACAGTTCGGATAGCCTTACTGCATGCTAAAATATGTAGGGAGTCTTGTGCTGAATCATGTAGAAAATGAGTGACCAAACTGCATGAGAAGCATGTCTTGTTGGAAACCCAGGCTCATTTGTTTTATCTAAAGATAAAAATTCTACCAGCCATTGTAGGAGAGCTCTGGAAATGCCACTGCTCTCTGGATCTGGACTATCAACACACAGCCTGACTGGTTGAGTGTTAACTTGCACTGTTAACTTATTCTTTTTTTAAAAAAATAAATAAAAAATACCATCCAAACCATACAAAATATTCAATTCTTCCAGTTTGGACTACATATAAGCATACATGTTATTGCTCTGTACTAGACTATAGTTTTGTTATTCCCCCCCCCCCTATTACTTGAAGATTTATATCACTACATTCAGTAGTGCTGGATGCAATGTTTAAAACACTTTCCTTGCATTCATTTGTGTGTAGTAAATTACCACACTGACACAACATCCATTGTAAAATAGGCAACACAGAGTAGACAAGCCACACTTTTCTTCTATGGTGTCAGAAGTTGCAATCGTTTTTCATATGAAAATCTGTCAGTTTGAATTTTAAAACTCAGAAAGAGAGTCATGTACAACTTCTGACAATGTAATGTATTGCATAGGCGCCAAGAAAATAATCCTATTGCATTCCACAGCCAAACAAATATCTCATTCCATTTGAAGAGTTTGGAGGTCAAGTATACACAAGATGCACACTGCAGGGCAAGCTCAATAATCATTCGTTCACAATGTGATGCTCCCTGGCACAGCTCAAAGGTTTTTTAATTTTACATGTTCAGAAGATAAAAATGTTAGAACTTCAGGGAATATTGGACACAGCAATATAACGAATTATACTTTGCAGAGAAAAGGACACTGATCAGAAAGAAGTTTGAACTTTTACTCTCCATATGTAGACTAAATTGAAAGTGTTAGTGAAGCTGTAATGGGAAGTTCATAATGCTTATGTATTCTCTGTCTGTTTCTTGATGCACAGAGTGAGAGGGAGCCAATGGAGGAAATGAAGAAAGGAGGGGTACAGTCATAACCCTGAGGATGAATAACTTCATTCAGAATCCCAAGCCAGTGTCTAATCCATTGTTCTACACTGCCTCTCATAATGGACAAGACTGGGACTCAGGAGACTTAAAGTCTATTGTTGGCTCTGCTACTGGCCTGCTGGGTAACCTTGGGCAAGTTACTTCATCTCATCTCTCAATCTCTAAAATGGGGAAATGATACTAATATTTGTCAAGTGAGATCTATGAATTAAAAGTGCTATAAAGAACTCGGTGTTGTTATTAATAATAAAACAGACAGTAGTGGCAATATGATGGAGTTTGATGTAAGCAAATATATCTTATACCTGTGAAGATATAGTGCCATCCCAACTGGTAAACATGAGCAAAACACAAAGGCAACAGGAGACAAAAGACTATGTATGCTCATCATGCATAAGATGCCACGGCTAAAAGGAATATTCCAATCTTCCTTTTAGACAAATATTTTTTTAAAAAATAAGAACTTTCACAGCTACAAACCGAGATAATTTGGCCCATTTGAATGGGATTGAACCATGTACAGGAGGGGAAGAGAAATACTCCAATGGAGCCTCTCCTTGGTCTCCCTCTGTTCAACAAGCCAAAACAAAATTATACATCCTGGCCAACTTTCAGCTCAGTAGGTCAGTAGGGTACAGGACTCTACTTAGCAGAGTCATGCATGTGGATAGGGGTGTGCAACAGTTTGTCTGGATAAAAGACCAAGAATTATAAGATTACAAAAAACTATTTAAAAACGAGACTCCTACTTCTCTATTATCCAGCAGTAAATAATGGAAACCACAGGCAGGATTTTTTTTTAAAATAGCTCATTGATTTTGGATGGCATCCATTCACCACACTGTGCCTACATTTCATATAGTAATTAACTACAAACTAGAATGTATTTCTGCAGCCAAGTCTTTTTTTGTTTTGTAAATTTCATTGCATGTCAGCTTTGCTAACCAGTTGCCCACCTTTCAAGCTAGTATTTCCAAGTTCAGTAAATATGTGTCAGCAGCCCTGTGACTCAGCAAACTCATATGTAGAATGCTCATTTCATAGGCCAGCCAGGAGGCTGGCGGTGCTGGCTAGTTACATTACTTCTTTCTTAGGATGCCAGCTGTCATGCAGGCAGGGACGCCAGTGACATGAAGATTCAGCGCCCATTCATTACTGCACTGTCAGTCATTTTACTGTCTGCACTGAGAAAAGGCCAGACTGAACCTGGCTTTTGTAATAAGGGCATAAAGTGGGAGGCAGAGTGGTCTAGTGGGCAGAGCGCTAGCCTGGGAGTCAGGAGTCCTTAGGTCTGAGCCTGGTTTGCCACGGACCTGCTCGGTGATCTTGGGCAAGTCGCTCCACCTGTCTGTGCCTCCATTTTCCCTCCCACTTATTGCCTGTTTAGATCACAAACTGGGGGGGGGGGCGAGGGGGCAGGGACTGTCCCTTAATATGCATACAGTCTCAGTGGGGAATCTAGGCACTCTTATTAACAATACAATAGTAACAGGGAATCGCTCCACCTTGCATTTCCCTACTTTGTGTAGGGAAAGCCATCCTCACAGCCCCTCCAGACACCTCAGGGGTGAAGGGGAGGAAGGGCCAGGGAATGGCACCAGCTGTGAATTCCCCGTGTGTCAGGGCACCATGGGAAGAACTGCACCCGTTGACTCAAATGGCTCCTTCCTTACAGCTGTGTCTAATAGGACAACAGAGCCCTAAGGGGGACACATAAAATCTGGAGGGGGAGACCCAAATGTTAAGTAGTAGGGGTGCTTTGACACTATGACCCACAGAATAAAAACATTGCTTTATGGCCAATATCCTTTTGTTCACACAACAGTGTTTCATTCAGCGCCTGTAAACATCTATTTCCTGTAATCTGTTGTGAAAAGTAAATAAAATATGAGAGAAATATGCCAGTGAGAAACCAAATTTGTCAGAAACCGTCAAACTCATACAAATCATTTTCTGGCAGCTCTAACACCTGCTAATTTGGGGGCTGAAAATTGGTATAGGTTTCAAAGTACATTGTCCCGCCTCTCCCCAGAGATCATCAGCCAAATGAATAAATTACTAGCAGTTGGATTCTCATTACCACAAATTAGCCTCACTGTAAGATGACAGGAGCAGAGCCAACCTTCTGTGGTCTCATACAGAGCACCTGTTAGTGCTCCATTGAAAAGGCACTGAGAAGGGAGGGCAGGTTTCTCTCTGCTGTCTGCACACAACAAAGCTTTATTGTCAGACTATTGATACCTCTTCTGACAGCAACTTTCAGTCTCCACACTCGCACTGCTTTTAATCCATTAACAATGAATCCAAGTCATCTTGTTTGGAACTCTCCCCATGAGGAGTGCGGGGAGTGACGGGGGGTAGCTGTGGCCGGGAAGGTGTCAAATAATGTGTAGTATCACCACAAGCAAAACCTGTTGTACTCTAACCTACAGCAATTCAGCTGTTGAGTTGCAAGCAGAAAGGTTGAAGAAAGGAATGCTTAGCTCAAGGAAGGATATTCTGTTATCAAAATGAATTAAAGAATGAAAGGCTTTGTTAGTGATAAGGTTGCATTTGAGATTCTGTTCATTTTAAAAGTAAGAAAAGGATTAGTTGGTTATCCCAGGCTGGGGAAGGAGGATCTGCTGGACAGTGGGGTTGAGGGATGGGACGGATTGAATTTTCCCATACTGCATATGGTAAAGTACAACCAGATAGTGGCTAGGAAGTTGGCATGCTGTGATCACTATACCTGGCCGACTAAGACCTGTAAACATTCTATTCTATTCATTTGTTGCACTCTTTTCTCCACCCTGGCCCACTTGCTTGTCCCATCCACCTTCATAATCTTCTCTTTTAGACTGTAAGCCAGGGACTGTGGCTGGGACCATCATTAACAAGATGTCTGCACAGCGGTTGTGGCTTTTAGACTTTTCCATGATATAACATGTTAAATAATAATAAATCCAGGAATTTGCCCATGAAACCTTTACAATGTGCCATATACACAAAGACTTTTTGATTTTGCATCATCTCAGATACTCAGGGCCTGATTCAGATGACAGGGTGTCTGTCTCTTTCATCACCGTAGAATCCAATTACTGGTGGTGCCTTTCATGATCCAATTGGCCAGCTGACATCAGCCTACCAGAATCCATCCATCCCCAACATTACCAGGAAAGGTGTCTGCCAGACCTGTAGCCAAGACCAAGTGGTCCCTTTTCCTATTCCACTCAGGTATTACAGCAACAACATAAGAGGCAGGAACACAAGCTAAGACATTTGCAGAATGTGAAAGTTTGATTTATTAAGTGTTTGCACAAGCACAGGTTTGCTCATATTGCAAAATTTAAAGAAAAAAAGGATTCAGCAGTAGTGCTAAAGCTGTCCATATGTCTGAAATGGGCACTAATCCAAAAATAACAAGTCTGTCCACAGATGTAATACATTTAATTGAGTTTTATACACTAATCATTTTGCGCGACTCTGGCAGCTGTTAAAAATAGTTCTAGTTCAGCTTTGACTGCAGAATAATTTAAATACCTGTGTTTTTTTTTAAATAAAAATAAAATGAAGTCTCCTCAGTCCAAAATATAGACAACCTTTTGGGGTTCACATGCATGTCAGAGAGAGTATTCAGTTGAACCCTCTTCATATTGCCCAGCTTGCATCAAAATCACCTCTCTAATCAAATATCCAAGGGGGGGGGGGGGAGATCGATCTAAGGGCTAGTCTACACTACCCGCCCGGATCGCCGGGTAGAAATGGATCTCTCGGGGGTAGTGAAGACGTACCCTTATAACCCAATTACGGCCATCTAAGTAAATGGGATTTAGCCTCCACGCAGCAAAATGAGAAACAACATTGCCCAACTGGGAGGGTTTTTAAACATGCATTTATCATTTTAACCCAGGGCATCGCTTTTGTGTCTAACTCTCATATGTGCTCAGCACTGGCCAAACTAGTCTCGCATTAAAGTCCAACTCCCACTGACTCCAACAGGAGCAGAGTTCGGCCAACACTGAGCCCTTTCGAAAATCCCATCCTAAAAGCTGTATTATAGTTTTAAGAATCACACTCAAAGTGTGCATAATACAATGGTTTTGACTTGTAGGAGTGTATAAAAGCATCTAGGCTTATTTTTCCCAAGAGTAGGCAACAAGGCCTACTAGCGAGCTACCCTCTAAAAGGGGGAGATCTTGTAAAACATTCAAGAAGGCAAAGAAACTTTCACAAACAGCAGACACCCTCAAAAATAAGCAACCGGAGAAGTGGCCACTCTATCTTGACTGATGCTCTATTGCTTCTACAGCACCAAGCCTGAGGAAGACCTGAGGCCCTTTAAAACAAGGTTTGTTGAGACTAAGTTGATTCATCTGTTTGCAGCCCTGACTTTCTATAATAATGCAAAACAGCAGCAAAACAAAATGGAAAAAAGGACTGAACTAATTCAATTCAAAGGTCTCTCTTGGTAAGCGTCCCGTATCATACCACTCTTAGCAACAGAATGTCACATGAAGAAAGGAACTTTGGTTTTGTGCAAAGGAAAACCTAAAGAACAAATGAAGCTCTCGGTGCAACAAAGCAAAGTTACATTATCAAAAGTTCTCACCTAACCTAGATAGAAGACAGTCCATAACTTGCAATAAACAACCTATTTGCCCATTTCTAAGAAACGATTGGAAATTTAAGCTACTTGAAATGTCCAAAGACACTTTTCCTTTCCTCAAAAGGCTTCATCAGCATCAAGGAATAAAACTGCTGGCTTGACCTAAGGGGTTGATAGGTTAATCTATTCTGACCGTATCTTTATTCTAAAACGATACTGAAAGATCACTTGAATCACTCACCAGCATTTAACAATGCCGACGTATTTCCCCGCTTTACCACAGGGCTGCTCAAAAGGGCCTTGCTACCGGATTTTAAAGCCATGTGGGATATTGAAGCATTTTTGAAGATTAACTGTGAAATAAAGCAAAATGCCATGTCTCTCATGCTGTCCCCCTCCTGCTCGTAACATCCAAAAGTAAAAGCAAACTTTTAGTTTGTAATTTGACTGTCTTTTTAAGCTTTCAGCATTTGTTATGGTCATACTTTAAGCCAGTGGTTTTCAACCTTTTTTCATTTGAGGACCCCTAAAAATTTTTGAATGGCGTGCGGACCCCTTAGAAAATCTTAGTCTGTTGACCCCAGAGTTCATGGACCACTGGTTGAAACACACTGCTTTAAGCCATGTACTAATTTCTATTTATTTTAGATCTTCCCCCCCCCCCCCCAAAGGCAGCATCTAGACAAGAGCTCTACAAATCTGCTGATAACACTGAGTATACAGGATGATGCTCATTCTATTAATCAAATAAATCCTGGTCTAGTTTAGCATATTTTAAGTTCTTTTAAAGGCTTAATCCTGCAAGGTGCTGAGCACTTGGGCCCAGATACAACAAAGCACTTAAGTACAGACTTATTTTTAAGCACAAATAGTCCCATAGAAATCAATGGGACCACTTACACGTTTAAAGTTAAGCATACGCGTAAGTGCTTTGCTGGACTGCCGACAGAGTGTTCAGCACTTTGCAATATAAATCCTATACAAGCATTTGATTTTCCTTAGTAATACTGTGACCAGAAGACACCAGCCCGAATATAGCAATCTCCAGATGAAAGACAAATCTACTTGTTATTAAGATAACTGTCACTCCCTTCAGAGCTCGGAGGATAATCTTTCAAATGTCTATTCTTTCATGCACTCACATTTAACTGCGTGCCACGACTCTTCAAAAAGGAATCAGACTTCAAGTGACTCAGTAGTTTGTGAAACATTTTAAGGCATTAGTCAGATGATAATTCTCTCTCTGAACTGTATCAGTGATCAGGAAGAAAAACATTTTATTCTACTTTCTGTGTCTCTACATTCCTTGACATTGAGTGGGAGAATGTAGGTAAAAATGTTTGCAGTGTTGTAGCTGTGTTGGTCCCAGGATATTAGAGCGATAACGTGGGTGAGGTAATATCTTTTACTGGATCAATGTCTTGAGAGAGACAAGCTTCTGAGCTATAGAGCTCCTTTTCAGGTCTTAGTGTCCATCTGCCATTTGTGCCTTTGAAAATCCCAGTCTGTCTTTTTCAAGCCTAGAAGGTAGGCCCAAGTTCAGTTAAACACTTAGGCATTTGCTTAAATCCATGTCTAGTTAGTAGAGAATTTAAACATGCACATAAAGTAACACACATGCCCAAGTGCTCTCCTGAATAGGGATGTTTTCCTGAATCAAGGCCATAGAAAGCTGAGGCACAAACAATGACTCGACATCTAGCAGAAATGATAAAAATACAAGTGAGAGAAGCTTGCCTGCAATTATATAGTAGAAATTAAATAACGTCTACAACATTAGCATGCTTATTTTGTGGGGTCATGAAGTTTCATGTGTTTCCTACCTTGAAAAGCTGTGATATGACCAACTATCATATATTTCAGTTCAAAGTTCAAGGCCTGGATGTTCTGAGTCCTCTCTCTCCGAACAGCTGTCTGGTAACTTTCTTCCATCTTTTTAGTGCAACAGGTTGGTGCTCTGTGCTGGCAGATCTGCAAATCCGATTCTTTTGGAAAACAAAAACAAAACCAGAAATGGAAGAATTAAAACTACTTTCTAGATAGATACCATACAAGTAAAAGAAAATGCCTTTTTTTTTTTTACAGTCAAATTACAACCTAGGAGGTGGATGTCCTACAATAGACAAAACCCATAAGGAATGAAACATTGAAATTGAGTTAGCACTTTAAGGGCTCTAATTTATTATATTTTATGTCAGTGTCAGCCAGATCTGAATAACTTCACAGTGTCATGTGCTCCCACTCTTATGTCATATCACTTTTAAAAGCTTGTCACTTATTCCATCATTGGTCGATGCTGAGTGTCATGATGAAGCACTAAAAATCACAAGAAGCCAGAACAGTACGTACAATAGGCACAAAAATCACCTGAACTAAAATATTAAGAGTTCAATTATAGTACAGTGATATCTTAAACCCACTATATTTAAAGGAGCAGCATTTCCGCTGGAAACCATGAATCACAAAGCGTCAGCCCAGAAGTGTGAAATGTGTGTGTCAAATTCTGCTAGGCTGGAGTAGGAGTTGTGTGGCCCATAGGTGCTACTGTAATACAAATAAAATGATAAAATGACCTGTTTTTACTCCCAGCCTTATATTCAGAAGCCTCCTTACTAATAAAAAAATAATTTGGGGGAGTTTTATTTAAATAAAATGTAACTTTAAATATTGAGGGCCAAATTCTGCCCTGCTTTACAATGCAACAAAACTGAAGTTGCATTTTGCTTTGCAACCACGGAGAAAGTGACTCATTAAATTTTGTATAAAAATACAGGTTTTTCTGAATGAGATCTGTCTGGATTTTTTAAATCCTTTTATGTGTATTTTATGCAAGTTCAGTATTCCTGATTATGGAATTTGCACTATATACCGTCATGCTGGATATTCACAGGTTATGTATTGTATTCATAGTGATAGCAGGTGCCATAAAGGTCAATAAAAGGAATGTGTTAGAATATAGATAAAAATATCTTGGTGATTAATAAAATATATTTTTCCAAAGGAAAAGCAAGGAAGAACAGAGAAAAGAGGAGTAACTAAACACAAAGAGAAAATACTGGTGCATAGACAAAACATTTTAAAAAGAGAGACGCATTCCCACTCTCAAGTATGCAATTTTTAAGTAAATTCAAAAGGTTAAGAAAGTCCCTAGAAGAAAAACTGCCTAAAATGAGCGGTTTTAGGAGTTAACCCCCACCCCCTCCCCAAACAAAAAAGAAACCCATTTTCTTTCAATGTAAAAATAAAACTTCTGGAGATCAGCCAAATCCTGAGTGTGACCAACTTTAGGAAATGTTGCAAAAAATCTTCCTTTTTCAAAAAAACCTTTCCACCATAAAAATGACACTCACAACACTGACTCCTCCTTCCTAGTCTTACCCCATGATAAAAAAAATGAAATTAATAAAAAGCTTTAAAAAAAAAAAAAAAAAAAAAAAAACACCACTGCTGTATCCCAAGCAGAGTTTTGACCTCAAAAGGAAGAAGTGCCAGAGACTCCATCAAGTCCATTAGGACTTGGCTATCGTGATTGATTTTACTTGGAAGGTGTGATAGATATGGCAATTTCCTGCATATCCTTGGGAGACTTTATTGAATTAAGATTAAGTACCTTTGGGCTCTGTTGTCTGAAATGTAAAGTTTATGTAATATTGTGGGCCAGGATCGCATGTAAACTCTCTAGGGGAGAGATGTGAAGTGAGCGCTGGGAGTTCAAAGGGCTATATTGAAAATGTTCCAGACAAGAATGGACTTTTGGGAAAATACATGTGAAGTGGATTTCCTGGGGAATATGTAGGGGCAGGTGAATGCAAAGTCCCTGCATCTGGTTATGCAAAACCCCAGCGTTTTCCAGCTACATGAGGATGACTGGATCATGGTCTGTGGATTTACACTGGAGATCAAAGGCTCAAGCTGTATAAGGTGACAGCCAAACTGTCCAGCCTGGGTTCTGGTTCTGACTTTGAGACAGTCATGAACTTGTAGCCGGGACAAAACCCAGTTGTAGGTTTTCAAGACCAGACACCTCTCAGAGCCAGAGACTGGAGTTAGGGTGACCTCTGGTAAGTTTATTAGCATGTATGTAGGTTTTAAATATGCTTTCGTCTAAGAATAACTGTGCTTGCATTAACTTATAACTGTGGGCAATACAGTGGTCACAGCCTCTGGGGAGAAAGCAAAGTGCAGATGAGCATTTAGGTTGCCTGGTTTGCTGGGGCCATCACGGTGTAAATCCAGGGAGCTGTGCGGCTTTAAAATCCCGCTCTGCAGGGAGTGAGACGCAGGCTTCTGCCCAAGAGAGGTGACAGCTGGGAGCCAGAGACTACAGTGGGTGCCTTTGAAGGACCATGAGAGGGAATACAGGTGCAGTTGGCCTGAAATTATGACAGAAGGCACTTAGCTACTATGGTGGTGGGCAGCAAGATACACCCTTAAGACAGATCTCTAACATCTGCTTTATTTTCAATACATACCTTGTTTGAGAAATATAAATATGGTTTAACTTTAAAAGTACAGCAAGTGAATAAAAAGAAAGATTAAAAAAGAAGATTTGTGTCACTAACTACACTTAGTAGGGATTTTCAAAAGTGCCTAAGGGTATGTCAACCGTGCCAGGAAAAACTTGGGCACCAAGTCTCAGAGCCTAGGTCAATTCACTCTGGCTTGGGCTGCAGGGCTAAAAGTAGCAGCGTAAATATTCCCACTCAGGCTGGAGTCCAGGCTCTGAGACCCTCCCCCTTGCTGGGCTTCAGAGCCAAGGCTCCAGCATGAGTGAGAACATCTACACTTAGCCCTGCAGTCCGAGCCCCACCAACGCGAGTCAGTTGACCCAGGGTCTGAGACTTGGCACCACAGGTTTCTCTTTGCAGTGTAGACATACCCATTGTTGGCCAAAAGGCAATAAGACTTTTGCTTCTAATTCATTTACACACTTTTTGAAATCCCTCCCCATGTAACTAACATTTGCTCTCTGACAAATAACGAATGACTAGGACTCCAATTCTCCAAAAGGAGACATATGCACAGATTTCAAGTGGGATGCTGTGCATCTGGATCCCTTTGGAGAATCAGGCCCAACGAAAGCAATACTTGTTAGTATTCCTACTTGTTTGGCTTTTACAGACTACTTAGTGCATGAACATGAATATGAGAAACATAAAAAGTGCACAGTATACAGAAGCAGGTCTACAGGAATACCTGTTTGTTTGTTGCTCATTTAAATTCAAAGTCCATTGTGTGACTCCCATCATTTTAGAAAATACAGCTGTTTTCCACCCCCATGTTCACATGCACATGGATTACATACATTTCATGGACAACATGACTAACTTAGCACTATGGGCCAATTCTTCACACTGATGCCAAGAAAATCAGCTGTGCACACAGGTAAATGCAAGCAGGGTTGAGAAATGAGAGTTGGGTAACATTTTCCAAAATATCTAAGTGACATAGGAGTAGACCTGGCTGGGAATTTTCCAATGTTTTTCCATCAGAAAATGCTAGTTCATTGAAACCAAAACCATTTCCAGGAAAGAACTGGTTCTGAGGACTCCCCCAAATTGAAAAAAAATATTGAAATAAAGATTTTGAAACTGTTGAAATAACTCATTACTGCATTTTCAAAATGAAAATATTTATTTTTTTCTGTCTGAAATGACTTTGTTTTGAAATTGTCTAGATTATATTAAAAAGGTAAAATAAAATTTAAAAATTTAAATTGAAACAAAAGCTTGGAAATTATTGAAATTAAACATTTCAATTGACAGGAGCTTAAATGTTTTGGGAATTATTGACTTTTTGTACTCATTTGGAATGAGAATTTTTTTTTTTAAATCTCAACAATTCTTGGGGCACAAGAGAAGTGTTTGCTGCCCAGCACTCCTTAGGAGCATGAGGGCTTGTCCATACAAAAACTTAGTTTGCAGCAGGCTGGGGTATAAATCTATCCCACTCTTGCTGCCACGCAGTAAGCATCCATGTGGACCCTGCCACTGTGCATTAAAAATCCCATAGTGGGCTTTAATCTCCTCCCACTTCAAAGTGGGGTAGATCAAAAAACACCAGGGAACTTTAACTGCATGCAGCAAGGTCCATGCTGTTAGTGTGCAGCCAGCTAGTGTGGGGTAGATTTACATCCCTACTTGCTGCACACCAACGGTATGTTTATACTGCCCACTGGATCGGCGGGCAGTGATCGATCCAGCGGAGGTCAATTTCTTGTGTCTAGTCTAGATGTGATAAATCGACCCCCGAGCACTCTCCCGTTGACTCCTGTACTCCACTTCTGCAAGAGGTGCAGGCAGAGTCGACGGGGGAGCGGCAGCAGTCGACTCACCACAGTGAAAACACCACGGTGAGTAGATCTAAGTACGTTGACTTCAGCTATGTTATTCACGTAGCTAAAGTTGCGTATCTTAGATCGATCCCCCCCCCAGTGTAGACCAGGCCTAAGTGTTTGTATAGACGAGCTTTAAGACTCATTGAAAGTCAATAGGACTTAGGCTCCTATGTGACTAAGTTACTTTTGAAAATAGGACTTGGGCTCTTTTGAAAATTGTACCTAATATCCTTAGCTCCAAGCTGCTGTTACTCAGGATGCTGGACTCTTCCCCTTAGCTCCCATAGCCCTTCCGCACAAAGGTGTTCTGAAGCCCTGCTCTGAGAGCCCTGGAAGGGCTCAGATTCACAGTGTATGGAGTTTGAGAACTAAAACCCTTCATGCCACCTCTGTGCCCATCCCATAAAACTGAAACATGGCATTTCTGTAGGTTATGCACCTTACAGGCCCATTCAAAAGGCTGGAGGATTTGAACCAAAGCAGCTATCTGGAAGAATCTAATGTCTCCTTAAGAAAGCTTTAAGAAAGCTGTAGGAAGCCACAAGGGAAGCTGCTCTCCTAGAATTCCTCACTCAGTAAACTCCCTGGATGAATGCTGCAGGAAGCTGATGATTAGGCCTGCTGATTCAGAGCTGAAAGGATATAAAAGGCATTCTTAAAAAGCAACAGCACAAAGACCCTGAAAGTTAAGAACTTGATATAGAACACAGAATATTAAAAGATCAACAAAACGATCCTTAGTCTCCTAATGATACTTTTAAGTCAGTATTGTTATCATATAGCAGGCTTGGCAGCTCTCTCTTATTTAGTATTAGCCTTGGGGGAGAACCTTTAGCCCAATTATAGAACTCTAATATAAGCTTTCTGTACTCTACATTCCTTGGTGCTGAGATTAATTAGAGATGATTAGCACTGTCCTAAAGACTTTAATAATGCTGGAAATATGATAATAAATTCAGCCCATTACATCTTAATGCAAAACACAGTCTCCATCAATAAGGCATACATGTGGGGAAAGAAAGCACTGACACCATGGTGACTGAGTGGCAAACTGCATTAACACCGCTGAGACAGGCTCAGGAATACGTATCAGATTTCAGACCCATAGCTGCCAAGGGTGCTGGGCAGGTGACTTACTAAACACAGCAATCTGTTCTGTTTGATAAGGACATCACAACCATATGATTGTTCCTAGAGCTGAGGTGGCTAAGCCTCCCTTAAAAAAATCTCCTCCAAGTGCATCATGAACAGTCACTAAAATAAAGATGCTCTTTTCAAATTACAGAGGTAAAAGAAGAAGAAAATTGATCAGTGATGTCATTTCAGTGACTAGCACCCATTAAATTCTCTCTAGATGGTGTATATGCTTTTTCTATACTTGCCGCATATTTACTGTACCATCTTGTATACCATTGTGGGACAGGGAAAGACCATGCCTTGTGCTACACTTGCGGCATGGATTCTTCAGGGCTGCTCAATGGTTTGTAATGTCCTTCTGAAATGGTCTCAGTGAGTCAATCATGGTGCAGGGATACTGCACAGTCACTGACACAGGAGAGCCATATGAAACATTTCTCAGAAAATATTTGTTGAAAGCTATTTTTTAATTTCAGTGTGACCATGTTCATTGAGTATATAGATTCCCCTTCAACAAACCTTTGAGCTACCCTTGCATCATGGCAGTACGCTGTCAGGCTGTTCAACAGAGACTGTGGGCTCCGAGGAGCTGAGCAGTAGCCAGCAGACCTTTGATCAGTACAATCCACAAAAACCATTCTGAAAATGCACTTGAGAGAGGGACAATAGGAGTGCTACAGAGCTGGTAATACAGCTATTCATCTCCTTACCCATCTAGTTTTCTGTAGGGTCACTGATCACCATGGTATCAGGGCACCTCAGTATCTTGGAATCAGCTTTTGGAATTGAGCATCTTACTAGCTATACATGTACTTCCACCACTTTATATGCACCATTCCCAGCTTGATAGAACTGTTTTCTAATCACTGCCTTACATTTTAACATTCAGACACTTTGTTCATTTAAAACATATCACATGGCCCTCTTTGAGGACCACGTCCATGCCAAACACCACGACAATCCTGCTGAACAGGAACCAGCCAGGCCGTCACATGCCTGTTCCTGTCTCTTCATCTCTACTGTGAACAGAATAGAGATGTGGGTGAAAGTGCCAGGCCAGCCTTTGACTCTACCACAGTAAATGGAAAGCATGCACCTTGCTCACTCCTGAGGTGTGCACTTATCGATGGAACAGGGCAGTTCTACTGCGCACGCACAGGCTACAGATTTCAAAGGCTCAGAGCTTTCCAAAAACAAACCAATTTTGTATTTCAAGTCAAGCAGAGTGACTAGTCCTCAGGGTGCCATGTACATGCTATACTTCAAATGTCAAACTACAGCTGGTTTGCAGCAATACAGGGTAAAAAAAGAAGTGTGGTTAGATTGTATTTGGGGTTGTTTCTGTTTTGTTTGTTTGTTGGAAGGGAAAAGCATTTTTCTCACATTTGTTGAACTAAAAAAATAAAAATAGCTCAAAGGATTTTGCTCAAACTTTAAGAAAAACAAATCACTTTCAGGCAGAGACCAGTTATGGTAAATTTCAACCCCAAATATGAATGTTTTGGAAAGTTATGAAACCAAGGGCTCCTATTGGACATTTTTCTGCAATCTTAAAAATACTTAGCGTGCACAAACGTACAACTGCTATTCTAAAATACACCCCAGCAGCAGCAGACTAAAGCTATATAACCAGATCTTCAGTTGGTGTAAATCAATGTAGCTTTATTGAAACCAGAGGAGCTGTGACCATTTATGTCAATTGAGGACTTGGACCAAAGGCCAATTGAACTCAAAGAGATTTTTGCCACTGGCGTCAGCAGAACCAGTTTTTAGAGGTATATGAATAGGTCCCTGAATGCTAAAATAAGGCTGGGAGTTAGGAATGAAATCTCCATGAATCCAAATTAAAATACACCCCCTCTGAAAGGTAAATGAATATTCACTTTGGCGCACAAGAGTTTAACCACACAATTTTCATTAACATCAACAGGAGAGAAACGGCCAGTGCTCTGCGATGATACTGCAAAAGCCGTGTTCTGAAGTCAAAGCCCGGATCCTCAGTTGGTGTCAACTGACCTAGCTCTATTGATTTCAATGGAGATAGGCCAATTTACACAAGTTGAGGCTTGGACCTATAGTTTTTACTGTGTAAAGTACTCCTGTGTTGTCACTATCAAATAGCCAGCTCAGTGTAATCTCTCTGTTCTGCTATATTTTGACAGGCTTTTTAAGCAGTATTTCCAAACAAAACCCTAATCCAAAGCCTAACTTTTAATATTGTGCAAACCTCCCCAAAGACTCCTAGAATGACTAAGATTAGTAATACAGGAAGGTGCGAACTAAGTACCTTGCATTCAAATCTGGCTGGGCTAAACAACAGCCAGCGTTGTGTCTTTCTTGGGACTCATCCATGTGGGGCAGCTGTTGCCTCAGCTCCAGGAAAGGTCAGCAATCAGGAGAAACCAGTTTAGATTAGGAGGCTAAACCCAAATGAAAAAAGAAAGTTTCCAAGCACTGCTCCCCAAATGATTACCTCCTGCAGGCACAAAGCCTAAATTAATACAGCAGCACTATGGAAAGTACATCCCCCACCATCCCATACTAGAGCCTGCAGAGAGGTTAAACTGGACAAAGGAATTGCACAAAGATATGGGCAGAGCCATCCCAAACTACTACAACTCCACCCATGAGATGCACCCAACACACAGAGGAACAAATCCCCCCTAACAGGAAGCAGGGTCCCTCCCCAGCCACCAGCTCAGGCACTGCACTTTGTGGGTCTAGGAACTTTGAAACCCTGATTTAACTTTCTCTGCTACTCCTCCTGCATCCAAAGGAAGAAGCAGAGCAGTGGCGTCCCCAACCCCACTGCAAGGAACCAGCACACATCAAAGCTATGTCTTCACTGCATGCTAAGCACAGGTGAGGCAATCACAGGGTAAGCGAACCCATGGTAGCCTAACCCATGCTAGCATGACCACATTGGGGTGCTCTCACACCCCATGTCCGCGCTGGTGCTGTACCTGGCTACAACAAGCAATACAGGCAATTGGGCACATATCCCAAGATTTCTAGCAGAATACTGCACTGTGCCACTGCTCACATTCACAGGGTATTGTGGGACAGCTTGTCCGCTCACTCTAGGAACTGTGGGAGGAAATGATTTCCTGACAGGACCCAAGCTGGCATGCTGTTATGTGCCCTAGGGATGGATCCCACTCACCCCAATAACTGGGACTGACAGCTGCGGCCTTTTGTGGAGACAATGATTCTTTTTCATGCTAGATGCAGTGCCCCCCACCAAAGCACTGAAATCAGTTTTCAGATCCGACTCTCTTCCTTTCACGGAAACCCTATTGCACAGATTCAAGGACTGCCCCACAGAACTCCTCCTCCATCTCAGACTTTGTCGTTAACAATAAATTGGGTCTGGCCAGGACTGAGGAGGCAGTTGACTGCAAATTGCAAAATACTCATCTTGAGGGCACTACCCAGGGTGTGAAATTAAATAAGAATACATGGTGGTATTCATTATCTGCCTCAGTTTCCCCACTTTCAGCTGGGATCTGAGCCACAGCGACACTAAGTCATGCCTCAGTTTCTCCAATTTCAGCTGGAATCCTGGCCATGACAACACTGATCTGTGCCTCTGCTTCCCCACTTTCAATGGCCCTTGGCTCCTGTCCCTACGTTCCCTATCAGAGTTGGATCAAAAGTGTTTGATTTGTCACATTCTGCCTACTGGGGAAACCCACACTCTGACTGCTGTTCTCACCCCAATCCCACATCCATGCATGGCTGCCAAGGGACCAATGGTACCCCTTATTTTCCAGACACTAGGACCTGGGAAATTCCAGGTTAGTGATGCCAAACTCTGGGAATATCCCTTCCTCTCCCATATTCGTCTTCTTTTTCTTATAGGTCTGTGGTGGTGAGGGTAAAGCCCAGTCAGCCCTCCGACCCTCTAAGAGACACTTATAGTCCAACTTCCAGTCAGAGAGCTATGAGAAGAGATTGGAGGATCATCAGGTCTCAACTGGTGTGACCACACATCTTCACAAGTACCTTGGGATAGCAATACACCTTCACAGCTATTGCTGGGTCTGCCCTATCAGCTATAGCTCACGTAGCAGTGGCTACCTTTCCACGTAGCATGGACAGAGGTGTGCGGATGTGTGAACATGGAGCATGTTAAGGGCAAACCCATGGTTGAGCCCAATTAAGTCTGCCATGAAGACAAGCTCCAAGACATAGGCTGAACTTCCCTGCCTCCAAACATTATAACACACCTTTAGAAGATGGGAAAAAGGACTCCCTATTTGCAACCCCACTTCCCACTACCCTAGAGTGGAGCTTTACCAGCTTTGTCCCTTCCCAGAGCATAGCCACAGCACAGGTATGGTGGAAATTTGCCATACCTGGGGCAAGGTCATGGGGCCATCCACCAGATAGAGAGCCCCCTAGCTCCCAGGTGTGAGTAAGCCGAGTTTCTGCCTCGTTAGTGTCCCTTCTAGATGTTCAGGGGTCCCCTTCTTCTGGAGACTTGGCCCTACAGCCAGGTTGCACACTATTGCACCTCTTTCAGGGTACCTAAGTCCCACATCCAAAATATATACATCAACCACTGTACTCACACAGTCTACAGGCCTTCCTTCCTGAGCTTCCCACAACATAAACCCCTCACTCAATACTCACTCAATTATTTCCCACTCTGAGTAACCCCACCAAAGTCCTGTTCCCATCTCTTACTTAGTCCCTTCCAGGGACCTATTTTAGGCTGCCCACAGAGAGAGTCTCTCAGTTCCTTCCTGGTTCTTTTTGGGGCTCCAAGTCCTCTCCTGTCCCCCCTTCAGGCTTTGCAGGCTTTCTGCTGAGCCAGGAGCCTCAGCCTGCTTCCACTCGGGTCTCCCATTTCCCAGCCTGCCTGCCTGTCTGTTCCTCCCTGAGGACTTCCTCCTTTATAAGTCTGCTCTCTTTCCCAGGTGTACCAAGGCCAATCCCAATGAAGACCATAAACACCCCTTTCCCAGGTTTTGCAAGGCTGTCCTAACAAAGAACCTCTCCATTTCATCAGTCCTTTCATGGATCCTGTTCCTTTTTACCTAAACTTCCCTGAGAAAGGGAGAGGGTTTACCCTTTCAGGCACAGGACCCTGAACCAGCCCTGTGACACGCATCTGGTGCACTTCACATACAACTCACCACCACAAAGTCCCTTGGGGAGTTGAGCAGTCTTGCCACTCTCTGTACAGTATATCGGTCACATCATGAAATCACCACGACAGCCAATTAGGCAACACCACACCTCTCAGTCTCACCCAGGCATCTCATAGCATGCCGTATTTTCAAAAACACAACCAGGATGCTTTTGTGAAGGTATTTTTTAGGGCTGTGAAACAATCATACAAAAGTACATTTAAAAAAATCAGCTACGTACTAGTAGTGTCACTAATCCCTGTTTATTATGAAATATTGAACATGTACCATTAACAGCCACTCTGAGCAACAGAACAGCTTTGATAGCATCTATACTCATTTAACTTATTGCTTCAGTACAAACACGATTTTACACTGGACACTTATTCCACTGGACTGCTTGTTCCTGGTAAACAAAGAACAAATTCCACTCATATAGCAAAATGCCTAGAACACATGTTCTGTAGTTATAAAACCTGGGATATTTAAGGTGTCCTAGAAAAAATTCCTGGGACACCATATGAAAAATTGGGTCTGTCCCAGGAAAAACCAGGATTCATGGTCAATTTAGACATAACAATAAGAAACAAATAGGATATGCTAACCAGCCAACAGGAAATGCCAACCCATCACCAGCTGCCTCTGATGGTCCCAAAACACTCACCACCCCAGGATCTCAGTCTCATGCTGATCAACACAAGATCTAATGTCAGTAAGCCCCTTTGCCATCCATGACTTGCTTGACCTGGTCTGCATCACAGAGACCTGGTTGGTTGACGCCAAGAACTGATGTTAGTGTGCTCTCTCTTCCCCTTGCCCCCCGGAATATTCGTCAGATACACAGACTTAGGGAGAACAAATCTAGAGGTGGAAAGATCAGCCTTTTTCAGGCTGAACTGTAGGGAAAGCTTGCTTAAATCAAAACCCTTAAGCATTTGTATTGTGATAGGACCTACAAGCCAGCCAGCCAAGTCCAGGATCCATTGTGAGAAGTACTGTTCAAATATATAGAAAATGGCAGTCCCTGTCTCAAAAATGTACAAGTCTGAAGAGTACACCTAGCAGGCAGATGAGAGAAGCAAGTGGAAACACTTTTGCAATCTTAGTAGACTCTTCTATCAGCGTTAAAGATTCTTAGAACTTTCAGCATTGCCAACCCTCAGTAATCAAAAATCATGAGTCAGGCCCACTCCTCAAAATACCATATTGACTTAAAAATCATGAGATATTTTTTAAAAAATAATAAATTTGGGTTAGTTTTATTTGCCTTTTGATTTCTGAGGCCTCATTCATGTTTTCAAGCTTTCCTCCACAAAAGCTAGAAACATACAAATTTAAAAGATGAATGCTGTGATTTTCATGTAATCACATGACTCCAGGAGCTGGGGTTCTAAGAAAAACAGCAAATATCATCAGACTCTTAATCAAATTGCGAAAGTTGGAAACACTGAATTTTTAAAAGGATTTTAACAATATTTTCAAGTAGACAAGGCTCTCAAAGTAAATTAAGCCTGCCAAATGGCATGTTTGTATTATCTAACAGTCAATAGTTGACTTATCAATGTTTAAAATGCATACAGTGATTTCTGTGAGGATCAGTTGTGCCACAAGTAATCAGGGAACTCAACAGTCATTACAACAGATTAATTACTGGACAACTTTGCTCATTTGCAAAATGAGTGGAAAATTCATTGTGAACTACTGTTAGCAAAATGGATCTAAACCTGTAAAATTTCACACACATGAGCAAAGCAGAGAATAAAGTAAGGACAACTGGAGTGGGGTGCAATTTTCCCTCTTCTGCTAAAGCAGCGGGAGAGGTCTACTCTGCCTGCTCTTCCATGGATCCTCCTTCTCGTGGACCAGTACAGAGAGCTCCCAGATCTGTTTCAACCTATTTCCACCATTGTGCCAAAGCAATCCCTATATTAACCCAATCTATATAAAGATTACATAAATTATGTTAAAAGAACAAGTTGCAAAAGCCAGCATTCTAGAGTTGGGAAATGCCAGAATTAAGGTTTCCTGTGCCATTCAGGTACCCTTGTGCATAGGCATTATCACACAATCTGAAAGGACATGATTACATACTATTTTTCCACAGGACCCATCACACTCTATGTGACATTAATTCTGGAATTTCTAATTTTTGAGCACTTGGCTTCACACACTTAACATTCTTCTAATGGAGGTTTTTGGATGTAATTTCTTCTGTTTTCTCTAAAGCTTTAAAATTGGGGGGGAAAAAACATATCATGTGGAATCTGGACCCCCACATGGGTCAGCAGCAGAGCTGGGATCTTTGTATTCCCTGCCAAATTTCAATTCCCTGCTCCAAGGCATGGAGCAGGTAGAACTGTTCATTGAAGTGGTTTATAGGAATTGTTTTTAACATGGGCAAAACAATGCATTTTCCCTTAGCTTTGGTCTCAGAAATGGCTGAACTATTTTTGCTGAAATTTCATCCTACCTCCCCCCCCCCCCCAAAAAAAAAAACAACAACAACAAAACAGCAGCCTGGGGCAGACACCTGGCATAGAAAATCTCACACTGAATGGTTAACGTTGATGAAGTTATAAGCATCTGAAAAGAGTATGTTATAATGGGACGTGTGGGACAGCCTTGAAACATAGGTAGTGCTGCCTATAAACAAAGTCAAAGGATTTTCATTCCAGTGAGTTTGCCTACATGTGAGCCCGAGAGGGAATGGAAGGGTTAGTCCACCTCCAGATTTGTCCTCCCAGAGACTGGTACTGAATAGCTTAACCCTGGCTAGATGAGACGAGCTAATACCAGGGCCAGCCAGCCCAATGTTTGTGGTGCAGAGCAATTCAAGCGACTCATCAGTGATAAGATTGTGGATGGTGAAGGGCTGATCAACCCTAGATCTCATGAGACTTCGATGGAGTTACAGTGACTTACTCCAGCTGAGGAGCAGACCCCCATGTATACAAGCATTGTAACAGGAGTCATGTGCAAAGTGAGTAGAAAAAGCAGCACGTTATTTATTGTAATACCAAGATGTTGTTTCTTTAACTTTCCCATAACATTTGTTATGAGACAAATTCCCAGAACTGTGGCAAATCAACTGAAAAAGTCTAATTTCATTCTTGCTACTCTATGTCCCTCTGTATCCACAGCAGAAATGATATCCTTTGACATATTTAAAAAGCACACACACTCTTTCTTACAGCAGCACAATAAATATGTCTCTCTCTATGCTTTTCAGGACCGCAGTCAACTAATGGCATTATATTGCCTCTCTCCAGTGTGGGAAGCATATCACCGTCACAGTGCACCAAGAAAAGTGCCACAGGAAATACATGCAGTGGAAATTCTAAACTGAAGCACACATATGTCTCTTTCCATGGATTAGTGTTTACAGCCAAGTTGAAGCTTTGATTCTTAAATGAAAGAAGTAAATTTCTAGCCTCTCTACTTGCAAAGAAAACTCTCAAGTGCAAATCAATGTAAAGTGCAGGTCTGTCTTTCTAGTGCAACAGGGAGACAAAATGAAATAGCTCTGAGAAGTGTGAACTGCTTCATTCATCTCAACTCTGAAGCCAAATAATAATTCAGATGTTAACACTGTTTTACCACTGACAGACAATGATTTCAGTAGGCTCTCCCTGCTAATAACGTCACTTGCTGTGATAGGATTCATTTGAGGGGGCATGAGGTGGAAAATAATTTTCAAGCTACATATGAGTTAAAGTTCTATCATATGTCATTTTTTCCTCCTTTTGGTCCTCAGCATAGGAAATCTAGGAGAAGAGTCAGGGCTAAAAGGGAGGTGAACACAGAAGATGATTCTAAAGCAACTGGAATATCTCTAGGGTTGGATTGGAAGCTTTTTTGGGGGGCGGGGGGAGGGGAGAATGATCTCTAGGAGGAAAGGACAGATCTTAGGGAAGTGATGGAAGACTATTTTCCCCAGAAAAGGTAAAGCTCACTGACGTTAAGTCAAAGGGTAGGATTTTCAAAATTAGCTAGTGATTTTGGGGGCCTCCGTTTTTGGTGAAAACCTTAAAGAGGCGTAATAGTCAGCAAATGCTGTGCACCTGCCTTCTGAAAATCAGGCCCCTTTAAAGGGATCAAGTTTGAGACCCCCCAAATCACTAGCCACTTTTGAAGACTTGGGCCATTTGTTATTTGAAGCTAGTTGCCAAAGATAAATGTAATGTATTGAACAGTTTATCATTTATTAGGTGTTTTATTTGGAAGGAATATACTTTAAAAAAAAATCCGGATTTTCCAAAGTTGTTAATTAAATTCCAGGGGTCGTCTGTTTGTTTGGGTTTTTGGAAGAGGGGAAGGAGGAGGAAATTCTGCAAAATCTGGGGGAATTTCCACAGATTTCCAATTACCCTAATCAGGACCTTTCTACACCAATAACATAAGCAATCACACAGTACTGAACTAAAAATCCACAGCTGATTACAAACAAGTTTCAAGGACTCTCTCTGTATGTGGCTGATTCTGAAAATTAGTTGATCGTGCCACTGTAACTACTTAGAATGGAGGGTAACAATGGCCTGGTGTAGCAAACTCTCTGGGCTCGGTTTACCACTGCATTACTCCAGTTTTTTGCCAGTGTAATTCCATTGAGATCAGATGGAATGATTGATGTAAAACTAAAGTAACGCAGCGATGAATTGGGCCTATTGTGTCTAAGATAACATAAGCCTACAGCAGACATAATGGGTGAACACACAGCCAAAGATGCATAAATTTGATCATTCATTATGCATAAATTTATTCATATCGCAACTCTTAAGAGCCCCAGTTGTGGACCAGGCCTCCCTTCTGCTAGATGCTTCGCAAACACAGAACAAAAGGATGGTCTCTGCTCCCCAAGAGTTTACAGTCTAAGGGGAGTTGATTAGAGATTAATGACATTCAAAATGGCTACACAATAGATAAATAAATACTTGCAAATGTTGTCTCAGCAATTTGACATGACACCTTAATCTACACCTTAGAGTAGAGCACTGGTAAATGAGGAGTACAGATGACAGAGCAGAGCGCCTTTCTCTTGGTTGTGCTATGTTGAAATGTGCTGTACAACTGCAAAAGACTACTGTGCAAGCAAAGCCATAAAGTTTGCTACAATATCATGAACCACTGCCTAGAAACACCATTTAACAGCCCTGGTAGTCATTTCTAAGAAACTATACAACCACCACAGTTCTCAGTTGCCTCTATGCCAGTGGTTCTCAAACTTTTGTACTGGTGACCCCTTTCACATAGCAAACCGCTGAGTGTGACCCCCCCTTATAAATTAAAAACATGTTTTTATATATTTAACACCATTATAAATGCTGGAGGCAAAGCGGGGTGTGGGGTGGAGGCTGACAGCTCGCGACCCCCTATGTAATAATCTCCCGACCCCCAGTTTGAGAACCCCTGCTCTATGTTGTATCAATTGTAAGAGACACATTTCACACAAAGGACAGGAGGGAAGTATGTCCTTATCTTGTGAGGTTTTGGAAGCACAGGTCCTAACCCAACAAGAATTCAAGTCAATGGAAAGACTCATTGACTTTGATATTCATTAGTCATTATATCAAACCCATAATTCTACCTCTAGCTATATACAATTCTGAGATTTATGACCATAAGAAAGAAGTAACTTCAGGTTACCATGGCCCTGAATTCAGTGGGTCTGGATCAGGCTGTTAATGAGGATTAGATCATCAGGGCTCTGAAAACCCATGGGACAGACCCTAGGCATGCAGAATCCAACTTACTGTTAAAAAATCTGCTAAGAATTATGATTCAGTATCTCTTTAGTCACTTAGAAGATACAATACATGACATCCACCCATATACTTTCACAGAGTTAATTGGGATTTTAGCTGCATGGAACCCATTAAAGTCTGAGTGGTCACATAAGACATAGGACTGGCAGAGACATTATGGGTCAATTCCGATCACCTGCTATCACAGGGAACCCTGTGATACAATCCTGTTCATAAACTTATTAAGCAAAGTCTTAAAACTAGCTAGGCTATTTGCCTCCTCCCCTCTCCCAGCTCCTCTGTTCCAGATCCTCTGATACTTAGAAACCTTCTGCCAATTTCCAGCCGAAGTTTATTCATGGCCAGTTTATACCCATATGTTCTTGCACCAGCATTTTCCTTTAGTTTAAATAGCTATTCTCCCTCCCTGGCATTTATCCCCCAGATGTATTCACAGAGATCAATCACATCCCCTCTCAGCCTTCACTTTGTTAGGCTGAACAAGCCAACCTCTTTTAGTCTCCTCCTGGAAGATAGATAGGTTAAGGCCCATGCAAATGTGTAGGCTTTGGGGCTAGTGATTAGTGTTGATGGGCAACAGAGAGTTTTCATTTAACATTTCAAGCTGTCCAGGAAACAGCATGGTCTCATTAGAAGACTGTATTACATGAGATGAAGACTAAATGAGAGCACTTCCACTTTCTCTGGCAGTGCTCTTTGAATGTGTGATGGAGGAGGTCTTTGCACTTCCCCTTCCCCACTCCTTTCTTTTTCTTTTCTTTCTTCTATACACCTTGACCGTGGATAATTGTTTGGTTGTTCTGGATACAAACTGGCATTCTCTTCACGACAGTTGCAATGAGAACATAGTAATTATGCACTGGGTAAGAGAAAGTCCACAGTGAAATCACATCAGAAGAGGCCTCTTGCCCACTTCCAAAAGTCAGGGCTAAGTGTAGCCAGCTTGGGGCCATCACAGTTAACTGTATCCAATGTAGGTTCCTGCCCCTACTGGGTGAGTTTAGCAGTAGGGTCTATTTCTAGAGAGAGAGAGAGTCTGCTGAGATGACTTGACTTAACAGATGTTCTCATCCTAAGAATAGGAGAGATGAAGGGTTCTTCATGACAGTTCCAAAAGCCGTCACACCCTGACTACAGATCAGGAAAATGTGGAGTCCAGCATGGAAATCTGTGAAGCACTTTCAGGTGTGCTGATGGAAAAGACTCCATTACCCTCAGGCAAGTCACAATGTCTCTGGGCTCGGTTCCTCATCTGTAAAATGAGGATAATATTTCCTCTCTCTGATATTTTATCTGTTTTGATTATGTAGATTGCCAGCAATTCAGAGCTGGTGCTGTCCATTATTGTGTGTGTCTCTGTACAGTGCC
This sequence comes from Emys orbicularis, assembly GCF_028017835.1. NCBI lineage: Eukaryota > Metazoa > Chordata > Testudines > Emydidae > Emys > Emys orbicularis. The sequence goes on from NC_088691.1 coordinate 62,204,679, forward strand.
TAACACAATTGGGCCATGAGGCATCATATACATAAATAATTTATAATAATAAGCCATGCTTCTCCCACCTGAGACACCAAAACAAAACACCACTCACAATACATTGTGCTGATCTTCGGATCATCATGTCTCCTTTCTTGCCTGCTTTGTTTATCTGTCAACTAGCCAACAACATTGACATTTAGATTATTGCTATTATGCTTCAGAGTTAACACACCATGGAGGTGGATGGGACAGTTCAAACCTCTCAGTACTGTTGTTTCAAGCTGGCTGTAGAATCAGGCAGAGGATGATGTATTGGTTACACTCTATTCCCAGCAGTGATTTCCCTACACCCCCCCTGAATTTCCCCCTCCCCCCCCCCAGTTTTGTGAGCTAGTTACATGCCAATTTAGTGACTGTTTGGAAATTTGAATTGAAATTGAAACATTAATACACACTTTAAAAGCATATACAGTGTATGATAAAATATGTGTATCTGAAAAAGTATAATAGATTTGAAAAGTATGAACATAGACTAGCTTCCTTATACAGCTGTTTTTTATGACAATGTCAGTGCATTCATTTCGGTGATGTTGGCCAACCTAATAATTTCAAATGATGATTTGTAAGCAAAGTCTAAATGAGCTCTCCCTGACAGCTAGTGATGAGCTGGAGCTGGGGCTGGGGCAGGGCCGGCTCTAGGCACCAACAAAGCAAGCAGTTGCTTGGGGCGGCACATTTGCAGGGGCGCAAGAATCCAGCATGGGAGCTGAGAACCAACAGGGGGCCCTGGGAGCTGTAGTTCCTTGATTAGCTCCCTGACTATAGAGCCAGCCCTGGAGCAGGGAAAGAATTACATTTCCCAGCATTCCCTCGGCCGTTAGTAACAGGAAAGGGAGGGGGAAGAAGTATGGAACTGAAACCTGCAGCTTGCTGTGAATGGTAGGGACAGAGCCAGCTCTCGGTTTTTTGCCGCCCCCCACCCCAGCCCTGGGCTCCCCCCTCACCCCTGTGTTGCCCTAGCCCTGGACTCTCCTCCGCCCACACCCCCTGCTGCCCCAGCCCTGGGCTCTCCCCCCACCTGCACCTCCTGCCGCCCCAGCCCTGGGCTCTTCCCCCCCCCCGCACCCCCTGCCACCCCAGCCCTGGGCTCTTCCCCCCCCCCCCGCACCGCTTGCCACACCAGTCCTGGGCTCTTCTCCCCCCCCCCCCGCACCCCCTGCCACCCCAACTCTGGCCCCCACCCGCACCTCCTGCCGCCCCAGCCCTGGGCTCTTCCCCCCCCCCCCCGCACCCGCACCTCCTGCCGCCCCAGCCCTGGGCTCTCCCCCAAAGAAAGAATTGGGTGGACTAAGTGGACAGTGCACCTCTCTATCTGAAGCCTAGCAAGGGAGGTACGTGGATCCCACTAGAATTTAAAATGAAAAGTAAGGGAGGGGAGGCTCTACTAGACTGGGCAGCTTTAGATACATTACCAGGCACTTCTGTGCCATGGAAGCAGAAATTGACTTTTCTTTTCCAGATTTGAACACCCTCAAAATTCAGGAGTGCTCAAGCTCAGTTTGGGCAGCTGTTACTTCATTTCTCCCAAATCAAATATACTGATCCACTGTAACTTGCTGTAGAAAAAGTAGAATAAATTGAGCAAGAAATGCTTCCCAGTGGTTATTAGGACTGGAATTGCTATTTTCAACAGCCATTGTTTTGTTTTGTTTTGGTTTTTTAAGTTTTAGTTTTATTTGTTTAAAAGGAAGACAGTGATAGTGCATTGGCAAATTCCCCATAGAAACAAAGAATGGAACAAAAGAATAATAAAGGCACCTCAACTTTTCCTCATTTATGTAGGACAGTCTTATAATACGCATCCAGATATCCTCCAATCACACAAGCTGAAAATTGTTCCACTTTACTGCAGTTCTGTAACCATATGGGAACCAATCCTGTCTGTGTTCTGTGCACATCCAAAATTCCTGCTGAATGACCCACCCTGGGAGCAAGTTACCAGTGACCCGGGGCTGGGGCGGCAGGAGGGTACAGTTGGAGGGGGAGGGGGGACAGCCCAGCGCTGGGGTGAGGGGCAGCCAAAAATTTTTTTGCTTGGGGCAGCAAAAAACCTAGAGCCAGCCCTGGGCTGGGGGGAAAGGCTTCAGGACGAGGTTGTATTTACATTCACACCTAATCTATCTAGGTATCCAGCAAACAGAGCTGTGTTGCCGAAGTGATAGATTTTGGCTGGGGTTGGGTTACAAATCACTTCAATGCAGGGAGGGGGGGAGGAGGGTAATGAAATGTTGTTGTTCTTATTGTACGAGTAAAGGGCAGTAGAACTGTACTTAGCCTGTGCTGATTGAGGGCATCAAGAGAGAGGGTGGGGACCTGTCCCTCTCCACTGTTTAAAGACAGAGCTGATTAGGCTCCATAGATAGTCTTTTGTTCTGTTTAGTGACCACTGCAGCTGAAATCACTGATAATCAGGTCTAAGTGCTTAGTCCTGCTGTGGGGACAGTGTTTCTGTGGAAGAGACAGCCCAGACTGCACTAGCAGCAAGGTTCCCCCACTGACAGCTCAGCTGAAATCACTGAGAGCTGGGTGGAACCTCAAGAGACCAACTCGCAGAGGTCACAATGGCAGGTGGCAGCAGAAGGTGACTGCGCAGGGCCGTTGACAACAGAGTGGTGGAGTGAACGGTGGCACAACAAACAGTAGTGGCCAGAGCGAACAGTGAGCAGCTGGAGGAACGAGCAAGGTGCCTTCTTGCCCCCCACCTGGGAGGTGTACTCAGGTGAAAGCACCTCTGAATTCTGAGTCTCCACTGACCAAGGACAACACTGGTGAGTGGGGTGCAGTGGAGGGAAAAGTGAGGGGCACGTTAAATAAACATTTGTTTGTTGGACTATATTTTAGTGACTTTGCTGCAGAATGCTAGATTTGTGACTGGGAATGGAAACTTATATAAATATGTTTCCTAGTAGGCCAAGAGTTTTAAAATGCATTGTTTGCCAAGGTTGTTATCTCACATTGTTGCTATCTTGAGAGGTCATTATGTTGGGGAGTTTCTGTACATAAGAATGGTCATACTGGGTCAGACCAATGGTCCATATAGCTCAGTATCTTGTCTTCCGACAGTGGTCAAGGCCAGGTGCTTCAGAAGGAATGAACAGAACAGGTAATCATCAAGTGATCCATCCCCTGTTGCCCATTCCCAGCTGCTGGCAAACAGGCTAGGGACCCTCAGAGCATGGTGTTGCATCCCTCCCCATCCTGGCTAATAGCCACTGATGGACCTATTCTCCAGGAATTTATCTAGTTCTTTTTTTAATCCTGTTATAGTTTTGGTCTTCACAGCATCCCCTAGCAAAGAGTTCCACGGGTTGACTTTATGTTGTGTGAAGAAGTACTTCCTTTTGTTTTTTTAAAACCTGCTGCCTATTAATTTCATTGGGTGACTGCTAGTGCTTGTGTTATGTGAAGGATTAAATAACATTTTCTTATTCACTTTCTTCACACCAGTCAAGATTTTATAGACCTCTATCATATCCCCCCTTAGTCATCTCTTTTCTAAACTGAAAATTCCCAGTCATTTTAATCTCTCCTCCTGTTTCATACCCCTAATCATTTTAGTTGCCCATCTCTGTACCTTTTCCAATTCCAATATATCTTTTTTGGGATGGGGTGACCAGATCTGCACACAGTATTCAAGGTGTGTACGTACCATGGATTTATATAGAGGCAATATGATATTTTCTGTCTTAATGATTCCCAACATTCTGTTTGCTTTTTTGACTGCCGCTGCACATTGAGTGGATGTTTTCAGAGAACTATCCACAATGACTCCAAGATCTCTTTCTTGAGTGATAACAGCTAATTCAGACTCCATCATTTTGTATGTTTAGTTGAGATTGTTTTCCAATGTGCATTACTTTGCATTTATCAACATGGAATTTCATCTGCCATTTTGTTGCCCAGTCACCCAGTTTTGTGAGATCCCTTTGTAACTCTTTGCAGTCTGCCTGGGACTTAACTATCTTGAATAGTTTTGTATCATCTGCAAATTTTGCCACCTCACTGTTTACCCATTTTTCCAGATCATTTATGAATATGTTGAACAGTAATGGTCCCAGTACCGACTCCTCAGAGATACCACTATTTATCTCTCTGCATTCGGAAAACTGATGATTTATTCCTACCCTTTGTTTCCCATCTTTTAACCAGTTACTGATCCATGAGAGGACTTCCCTCTTATCCCATGATGGCTTACTTTTCAAAAGTCAATTTAAATTAAATATTTTTTTTAAATTTATATTTTTTTAGAAATCTAGACCGGTTATGTGTTTTGGTGTAACTTGCATTATCCTTATGTTAAATTTGCATTATCCTAACAAAACATTTACTTTATTCATATCTCTTTTATATGTTGCAGGTCAAAGTGAAAATGAAAAGACAAAAAACAATATAACATTTTTTCCACTCAAAGGCCTCAAAAACTAACCAAGGTGAAGAACACATCAAGAACCAAGAATATATCAACATGTCATCTGAAGGTTCAAGTGGTATATCTACATTCAACCAGCCCGAAGCACAAATACAGCTACCTACTGAAGAAACAGTGTCTCCAAAACCTAAAGGCAGTTCCCGATGTTTGTCGGTCAAAGCGTTCCCATTTATTGAAGTTACAAAAGATGACTACTGGTGCACCTCTTGCAAAAAAGCTTATGAAGAAGAAACGCTTCCCAATGCTATAATTGGTAAAAGTGGAGGAGCTTGGTTTGTCAAACCGATCAGCAAAGCCAATGCTGACAAACTACATGAAAAGGCTGCAAAACACCAGGCCTCTGGAGTGCATCAACATGCAGAAAGCCTTATAAGCCCACTTTCAAAGCCAATTTTAGAAGTACTTAATGAGGCTGTTAAGAATGCTGGAGACACAACACAGTTCATGTGAACAAACATGGATGTGGCATCCTACTTTCTATTTAAGCAAGAGATACCAAACACTACAAACTGGAGGCCAATGTTAAGTGCATTGTCACTTGTTCATCCTGAAGTTGAACACTGGTTCCGAACAAGACCAGCAAATGCTCACTATCTTTATGCAAGAAACTCAACTGACTGGCTAGAAGCATGCGGTGCAACAGTGAAAGACTCAACAGTTGAAAAAGTGAAGAACTCTCTCACCACATTCAAAAAATTTGCATACATGGCTGATGAATGCACTGATGCAAATGGGCATCAAGTATTAAGTTACTGTGTACGTTATCTTGATGTCAGGGGTAGGCCAGTAGATGCATTTCTAGATGTTCAAGTTATAGAAGACACATCGGCTGCATCTGTGACAACCCACATCTTAGAAGAGTTAAATGCTTGTCAATTGGACCCCAAACAGATGGCTGCTTGTGCATTTGATGGAGCTGCAAACTTCTCTGGAAGACATGGTGGAGTACAAGCTTTGCTCAGAGAAAAGTGTAATCCTAATCTCTCCTACACTACACTACACTCCTATACACATCTACTCCAACTAGCACTAGTACGAGCTGTAGAATCTTCAAAAGACATTTAAAACGCTATAAATTTAATGTCTTCATTATATTCTTTTTTCAGCAAAAAGACTGAATATCTTGGAAAATATAGAAGATACACTGGGACTGAAGTTCAAATTAGTCCAACCTGGGAAAACCCGCTGGCTTTCTCATGAGTGATCCTTGGCTGTTGTCTTAAAATTACTCCAGCTGTTATTACTGGCTTTGGAAAGCATCTACCAAGATGGGATGGATCTAAGTAGTGAGGCTGGTGGATTACTTTTGCTACTACGTTCAGAGAAAACTATTGCCATTCTCTCTCTCGTAAGTCTACCGTTGAAACCACTTGCGTCATTAAACAATGCCATTCAGGCATCTGCTACAACAGTGGTATATCTTTGTCCAGCAATAGAAGCTACATTTGGATCAGAGAGCTATCCATTGAAAAAGTACTGGAAGAAGCAAAGACTTCAGTCCAGAATTTGACTAATGAAGGCATTTATATTGAATCCTTAAGTGAAGACGACAAGAAGTGTTTGTTAAGACAACTGAAAAAGTACACAGACGATTCTTAAAAATCTACAACAGCGACTTCTAGATTCTACTCAACCTCTACGTAGCTTTTACAGATGCCTGTCCTATAAAACACCAACAGTTGAGTGGAGTGAGGCACTACCAGCAATGGGACTGCCATGTGATCAGGACAGAATAGAGAATTTGAACACAGAGTGGAATATCATATGACAAATGAATGAAGAGTTGACTTCAACTTCTTTTTTATCATCACTAGTGGCTCGACCCAATCTTTGTGTTCTGTTTCCTGGGATGAAAGAAGTAGGAATTCATCTCTTGCTACTACCAGTCACAACAGCTACAGTTGAGAGTTCTTTTTCATCATTGAATAGCATTTTGTGTTCTGAAAGAAGTCGCCTTCTGCCTGATCATGTGAATGAACTAATGAGCATATCAATTGAAGGAATGGAAGTACCAGACACACGAGAAGCCACCAAAGATGAACGCATTGCATTCAAGAAGTTCATTAACAGAGTTGTGCAAAATTATAACAAGAAACCATAGATGTAGTGCTTCATAGAAGGCTTGAGTAGCCGACTTTAATTTGTGTGATGATTTTAAAACATGAGTTAAATCTAATAAAATGGTCATGAAACATTTTTCAGTTTTTACTATGGTGTCATACAGCCCACCTTCACCCTCACAGTCTCACCCCTCATCGGCCCTGACACACACACCCCGAAAATTCGAACACCCCCCCCCATTTCAATTCCTGGGGAAACCACTGCTGGGGGTAGCAGCAGCTCAGACTAGCCACCTTATTACCCACCTACCCAGATGCCCTGGGTACATACTCTGGCAGCTAGCACAATCTGCTACTTGTGCCATCCCCAGCTACTCTACTATTTTTTTTTATATCTCATCGGCCCTGACACCGCCTGCCCCCCCCATAAATTCGAACCCCCCCCCCCCTAATTTCAGTTCCTGGGGAAACCATTGATTCCCATTTGGGAGGTGTCTTCACAGCCATAAAAGCTAGAGACTTGTACTCAGCTTCCATTTCAAACACAATATGGCAGCCTCCAGAAAAGCGTACCAATGTGCCAAATTGACATAAGTTGACCTAATTCCACCTCCGTTATTGATCTAAAATATCAGCATTTTTGATAGTATCCCCAGAATGAACTTTTGGATTCTTGTCTACATCAACAGCCCTTTAAGAGGAAAGGACATTAGCATTTTAACTAATTCTTCCCAAGAGGGGTTATTTCTATGAAGGAGGGATACAGGGAATGGTAGGTCAGTGTTCAGTGACAGAAAAATATACCAGAAGCTTTAAACTCACAACTAGGTACAGTCAAGTCACAGTTACTTTTTTAGGAAGGCGTATTTTTATGTTTCCTGACTTATCTAGGGCAACCCAGATTAGGAAAGGAAAATCTGATTTATTGAAGCTTGAATCCATAAAGCTTGAAACTAAGGAGGTGATATTTTAGCCCACTAAACTCTGAACTACTCTGAACAGCAAATACATTTCCTTAGATTTCGATAAAACAAAGAACTTTTAGACTCCAAAGCATAACACTCCTGAGAACACTAATTTGAAGACACTCCTTTGATTGGTTCATTTGAAGGCAAAGATCTTTAACAGTTCTTAGCTTCCAGAGTTCTGCTCCATTTCTTCATTTGGCTCTCTCACCTTCAGACTTGTTATAGAGTTATTCTAGATTGCCCATGTAAATGTCATGCATCTCTAGGACCAGGTGTCACTCTGGACGGGGGCAGCCTTAATGTGAAGTTGCTCCATTTGGGATATATTCTGGCTCATCCTGCAAAGGTATACTGTGTGAGGGGATACCTCTACTGCTAACCCTTAGCTCAGCCACACAAAACACCAGTTATCATTTGCTGAGCACTGGGGGGAGAGTCAGCTGCCAGTATACCAGGTATCTGAGGCACTATGGCCTCCCCAGCTATAGAACCCCCATATTTCATTTTTCCTAGTGTGAAGAGAAAGGCTGCTCTACTGGTAGGTGCACTAGCCTAGGACTAGCCTTGGGCCAGTCACTTAAGCCCAGACCCTCACTAGGGGTTAGACACCTAAATAGCTTTGAGGATCTGGGCATTAGTGTCTCTGTGCCTCAGTTCCCTATCTGTGAAATGGGGATACATATTGTGATGTTACACCCCATATTCTTCATAGAAATATTGTTATGATATGAATTTGGCATGACTAAGATATGTTTTATGCCAGAGGGGTCATATGAGGTATCATTGAAAAGGTTATGATCTACTGAATGTGTTTATCCAATTTGTATGCATGTATCTTTTTTATATCTGAAGCTAGGAGTATTGACCATGTATCTGTATTTCAAATGTGCTACTTTGGGTGATACCCACAACTATCCCTTCAGGTACAACAATGAAAATGTCAGACAGGGCTGATGGCCCCTTAAGAAGAAACAATAAGACTCTGAAGATACTAATCTCTCTCCTGCCTGAGAGGTGTCCTGGGACATAGCTCTGACACTACCAGGTCAGGTGGTCCTGTCACCTGATACAAAATACCACCTCAGACACTGCTGGTACTTTTCCACTGTAGGGGGATGGGGATCAAGCAAAGGATTCCTGCCTTAGGAAAAGGCTTTTTAAGGGCTGGGGAGGGGGTTGATCTGGGGAGGGGGTTCTCCACTGCCTACCCAAGAAGGAGGACTGCTGAAAGAACCTGAAGGGAAAGGCAAGAGTGAGTCCAGACTGAGACAGAGGTCCAGTCTGTAAGAAAAATAACTGGAACTCTGAGCTAGAGAAACTCTGCATCCTGCTTAAATTCAACATTTAGGATGAGAAATTACATTTTGTAACCTGTTTCTTTAGTGAATCAAGCTTAGTTTGAGTGTTTTGTTTTATTTGCTTAGTAATCTGCTTTGTTCTGTTTGCTATCCCTTATAATCACTTAAAATCTGCCTTTTGTAGTTAAACAAGAAATAAATGTATTATAACATAACCCAGTTTGTGCAATTCATATCAGTGGGGGCAAGAAGCTGTGCATCTCTGTCTCCACATTGAGGGAGAGGGCAGATTTTTAGGAAATTGCACTGTGCAGATCTTTCTATACAGCACAAGACAGTATTATTTTGGGTTTATTCCCCAAAAGGGGCATGTACGTGAGTGCTGGGTGAATCCTCTCACACAGAGCTGACTTCAGTCTGTGTTTCCAGCTGGATGTGGCCCTACCTCTGTGTGTGTGTGTGTGCGCGCGCGCATGCTGCAAGAGGCTGGAGAGCCTAATTCAGCAAAACAGGGCGAGACAATCCAGGCTGGTGGAGCAGGAGGGGCTCCGTGGAACCCCAGTATATCACGTGGCATACCAGATTGGGGGAGGGTGGGGTGTCGTCTATCCCATCACACACATTTCCATGCTTCACAGGGATGCTGCGAGGATAAAGTGGTGTTCAGATACTACAGTGAGGGGGGCCATAAGAACCTGAGATGAAACCGGATAACATCGGGTGGCCAAAATAGAGGAGGGAGCATATCCAGCATCTTTCAAGCCAGCAATAAATAGTGTTGTAGTTAAGGTTGCTTCACTGCTGTGCAACAATATCTCAGGCCACCTCCATGCACCTATAGCACTCGTGCTCCATGTTATTGCTCTGCACTTCTCACTAGCATCACTGCAAATGGGATGGGACTGAATTTGGCCCTTTGTGACTAGTTTTTTTTAGTGGATCCTTCCTCTTCTCTTTCATTGTACCACAAACGGTGGATTCAAGTGGTTTGGAAGGGTTTGATTTTGCCAGATTACCAGTCTTTTCCAGGCATCTACCAGCACGAACGTATATGGCAAATAGCCCTGGAGACAGATTTCACTGAAGCTATGCTGAGGTATATCTACTGAGGACCTGGCCCTTACACTTTCTCAAGTGTAGCATTTTCATTTCACAGCACTCATTTAGCTCCATATTTATAGAGAACAAAGGGAAGACTGTGCCAAAGTCCTGCTACTTAGACTTGAACTAAGTGGAAGTGAACATGTAGCTGTAAAAGCAGCCCTTTTCAAAAGCAAAATTACGTTGTCAGGGTCCCTACATGCTATGTGCATGGATGGTTTGCAACAAACAACAACAAAAAACAACAACGCTGGCTTTGCACATCACCCATATCAGAGATTAGAGCACTTGAAAACCCTTAGGAGTTCAAGCACTTTGGGGGACCTGAAAGGTTCTCTCAGGCAACATGCAGCTTCTGTATGCTGTTTTGATGTGCCCCTAAGAATGAGGAATCTTAATATGTAGGTATGTGCGAGGTTTTTAATATGGAAATATCCCTAATGTATATAAACTAGAAAACCTTGCTAGACTTTACCTTTATTAATATTATCTAAGATTTTTCAAACCTGGGTGCCTAAAGTTAGGCTCCTGGGTCCTTATTTTGGTATTTGGAAATTCAGGCCACTTATTTAAAGTGCTGGACACCCAACAACTCCCACCTGGGTTTCCTGTTAACAGCATCATAGTAATATTTATATTTATTGACTCTCCGGATGCCCTCTAGAATACTGTATCTTTCAAAGTTCTTCATGATAAGCCAATACTTAGTTAAATAAGAAAGGATTGTAGAAGTTAGGGAATTTGTAAGAATTTGATCCATTTCTTGTGCATAGTACACAAAACATCTTTTCTAATTGCAAACATGGATGTGTAAACATAAGCTTTATTCTCCTCCTCACTATGCACACTTAACCCCCAGTAGCATTAATGGGAATTATGCATGCATAATGAGTGGAAAATAGACCCTTCATGAATAGGGCCCTTGTTGATATAATGAATACATTTAACCATTAATGTTTAGGGATGTGCCGAACTATCCTGCAAAGCTACCATGACCTATGTGATACTGTGAGATTGTGAATGTGGATTTCTGAAATTTGTCTTTTGTTTGTTTTTAAAAGGACTCAACACAGGTACACCAAAATGAGGGCCCTATGCTACACTCCTCTTCCCTGAAAAGAATGGCTCATCATATGTATTTTGTGCTGAAAAAATACAAGAAAAGCAGTGGTCGGGGAATAATTAGAGAAATACAACATCAAGAAGGGCCCAATTCAGTCCTCAGAAGCATATATACAGTTTCCATTGATTTCAATGGAAGCCCCATGGAAATATAAAAAGACCGAATAGAAGTCATACTATACACTCAGAAAAATGGTAGGTCAAGCAGCAAAGTGTGAATGCTAGTTAATGAAGACTTTTACTGGAACAACTTGCTCTCTGCTGCAGCTGTGAAGTCACAATGGAATTGCCTGACTACGTGTCAGCTAAATCAGAGATCAAAATGCAACACATAGCACTTGGGGACATTACAGGTATTAAAGACACTTCCTGAAAGGTTCAGAGTCCATAAAATAATGAATATATTTACTAGCATCATCTATGAGAAATCTAGAATTCTTCCAATATTTTGAGTGCTTTGTGTAGTCTTCAAACAAGTACTCTAAAATGTCAAATGAGAAGTTTCTCTATTCATGAATTACGCATGCATGAATAAACTGAAAATATAATTAATTTGGCACCCTCTTTTAAAACTGATCTTCCCAAATGAGCAAATTAGATGCAGTCTTATTTTAATTAGCACACCCAGTGGACAGTGCTTACCCAAAATGTGAAATGGGGTTGCAGCATTTTGTATTACTACTTTGTCAAACACCGACAATGAGCTTGGTGCTGTACAATACAAGAAATAAAGGCACTTCCTGCCCCAAGTAGCTTCAGTTTAGCATGCCATACCATGTGTAAGATCACTGGGTCAGGGACCATGTCATCTTGTGTGTTTGTATAGCACCTAACATATATGACTTTCCATGACCAAAAAGCATAAGAATGATAAGCTTCCCATTTTAATGATACATTTGCCACAAAAAGCTGAAACCTCTATTACTTCAATGCAATAGAGTGTGTACATTGTACCTCTGAGCTTTACAATTTATAGCCCTGACACATAATGGTCAGGTAAATGGACTGTGTGACTCACTGTGTAGCCTTAAAGAAATACAGTAACTCCCCACTTCACATCCTCTCGCTTAAAGTTGTTTCCATGTTACGTCCCTGTTCCATTACAGAACATGCTGGTTTAAAGTTGTGCAATGCTCCGCTATAACATCGTTTGGCTGCCTGCTTTGTCCACGTCTGGCAGCCCCCCTATCAGCTCCCCTACGCCGCCCCCTCCTAGCGCCTCCCGCCCACTGGCAGACCGCGCGGATCAGCGCCTTCCCCCTGCTCCCCCCCGCCTCCTGCCCGCAGCAATCAGCTGTCTTGAGGCGTTCAGGAGGCTGGGGGGAGGGAGAGGGGAGGGCTGCATGCCGCGTCCTCGCTCCTCCCCCCAGCCTCCTGAACGCCGCAAGACAGCTGATTGCCGCGGGCAGAAGATGGGGGGAGCAGGTGAAAGGCACTGATCCGTGGGGTGCGCCGGTGGGCGGGAGGCACTGGGGGGGGGGGCGCATATGGGAGCAGATAGGGGACTGCCAGCCTGTTTAATACCTGAATTAAATTGCTTGTTTAAAAATGTATATAGCGCCTTTTGTCTGGCAAAAAAAAATTTATTTCCCTGGAACCTAACCCCCCCTATTTACATTAATTCTTATGGGGAAATTGGATTCACTTAACATCATTTCGCTTAAAGTCGCATTTTTCAGAAACATAACTACAACGTTAAGAGAGGAGTTACTGTATTAACCTCTCTGGCTCTACTTCCTTCTCTGTAAAATGGGAACAACAATACTTTCCTTACCTGCCTCACAAGGGTGTTTTAAAGATTAATGGTTGCTAAATACTGAGGACATGTAAAGTGCTAATCTGGGTATCATTATTATTACAAAAATGTTTAAATCTAGCCCAGGGTGAACCTAACTATTGGATGAAAAATGACCATGTTTTCCTAAATGATCTACAAACTACCATACACCCCTTCCATTACTGGAACTGCAGTGGGAGACCAATGTTCATAAATGGCACATGAACAGAGAAGTTTCATCACACTTATACCTGAATTAGCTAACCTTCTGGCCTGAGCTCTTGGTCTGGTGCTATAGCTGCTTTAAACAAAATCCAAATATAAAATATTATGCAGAAACATTTTGCAATTTTAATTTAAGCATTTCCCCCACTCCCAAAATAGCATGTGGCCACAAGTGCTTAGCAGGAAGTGGTGACAATCTGTTGCTTCCTGTTGTCTTTATCCACAGAAAAGATAACTTGTTATATATTAGGTGAGGCATGCATATAATTTCATCTAGTGGTGCTTCCTACAGAAGTACTCTATATAATATGAATGAAACGTATTACATCTTAAAAGGTATTTAGAGAACATATAATATGTAAACCAGGATGATTCAATCACATTAAACGAGGATATCTTATCAAACTGACTGACAAGACTGAAAGACTGGGCATAAATTCTCAGTGTGTCACAGACTTGGCTGCTGTTAGGAAATTAATTCTGATCCATCAAAACACGTTTCCCATAGAAGCAGATGCTGTGCTATATACTGATAAATGATGAGTACCTAATGAAGTATTATTAAGCATATTCCTTTTTTCATGTCATTTTATGCTTTCATGTAATGGGGATCTAATTACAAAGTCTTTGCAATACACTGAATTTTGTCTATGGGTTTTATACACATTTGTACAGATAAGAGAAAAATCTGCTATATTGTATAGGGTACATTTTACATATAGCTTTGCATTTCTATGATCCTCAGCTTCATGCCAGCTTACATGATTAATTCTCATAAAAGCTCTTACTAATTTTGATTTTATTGATTTACATACCGCCTATTACCATGGGAGCTTTGTTTCCATTTATCATGTTAATGCCTTTTTATTAGCTCTGCCCTTTTGTAGAGAACCTATTACTATAAATAGAAAGAGGGCTAAAGTCTCACTGTACTGTCTGTAGATTAAAAAAAAAAAAAAAAAAAAAAAACCCTAACATTTCCTACCATTGTTACCACCGGTTCAGCCATGGGAACACTAGTGTAGAAAGAACTCTAGATAGTCACCAGCATTTTAAAGGACCATGCTGTGCAACCCTGGTTTTTAGTCTGCGATACCATACACTATTGGAACCACTAGCTCTTAGGAGAATCAAAATAAATAAGCTCAACAGAATCTTCCCACCTGAGATAGAAGCCACAGAGCCACTATTTCCTGTAGGTGGTAGATAGATTTCTTCATAGGTTGAGCTGATCCTATCCAGTTGTTATTAAAGACAGAGAAGTTCCATCTAATCAAAGACATGAAGCCTAGATATGTCCAATCTTCATCTGAAGAAGCAGAGAAATTTGGCTCAAGAAATTTGCAAACCTGAAAGGTCTACCTGCTCCTACAGAACTGTCTACATTCCCCTTGTGACTTTTTGGAGGTGAGCAGGGAATCTGTTCTTTTCCCACCATTTCAACAACTGCCTTAACCAGAGGCTTTCTTCCACAGTAGATAGGTGCAGCCATTAACTTCTTGGCTTGAGAGTCGGCCTTCCATGACTTGAGCCTAAGCAGAAAATCTAGCTGCGAACTGGAAAAGACAGAGGCTTCAGAAACAAAGGGCACAAAGAGTGATGTTTTCTGCAAAATGGATGTGGACCTTCTGTGCAAGTTTATCTATACATGAGAAATTGGCTCTTGTGAGGCATATTGCTGATGTGAAAGCAGTAAGTTACAGTGCTTTCATATATTTTGACATTAAGAAATGCATTCTTGCATCCCCTAGGTTTTTGGCTAGAAATGTCCCACAGAAGGGACTATCACATCTTTCATTAGAAAGGTAAGAACAGCACCTCTCAACCCCAACCCCTGGTTAGTAAAAGAGAGAGACCACTTGATTAGCTTCCAAGCACTGACTAGAACCTCTGGGTTTCCCTACTAACTAAGCAATATCACACAGCCTCTAGGTCTGCTTGAAGTGTTGAATATAAAAGGGATACAAAGTCCCTTTTCTGAACCTGAAGAGAAATATTATCTAACCATTCAGCTGCTTTCCTTTGTTTTCTTACCCCCTTTCCTTTCAGTTGCTCTTGCTCAGGTTGAAGATCCAGGCTGCTGATCTATTTTTAAATCATGAACTCCAAATATTAATGAGGCTACGGATGGATGCTATGGATATCATCCCCTGAACAGTCATGCTTAAATTCAGAAAGTGCTCCTTTCTTAAAATCCAAAGTATACCTGCTGGAGAATGAGGAACTTGCTTTCCTATTGGTTTTGAGAGGAAATTTCAAAGGAATCTAAGGAAGTTTATAGATTCCAAGGCTAGAACAGATCATTGTGATCATCTAGCCTCCTGTATAAAATGCCATAGAACTTACCCAGAATAATTCCTAGAGCTGATCTTATAGAAAACCATCCAATCTTAATTTAAAAATTGTCAGTGATGGAGAATCCACCATGACCATTGGTAACATGTCCCAGTGGTTAATTATACTCACTGTTAAAAATGAACACTCCATTTCTAGACAACATTTGACTAGCTTCAACTTACAGACACTGAATCATGTTAAATTTTTCTCTGCCAGAATGAGTGAAGAACCCATTTTAAAATATTTGTTCCCCATGTCGGTACTTATAGACTGTAATGAAGTCACCCCTTAACCTTCTCTTTGTTAACCTAAATAAATTGAGCTCCCTGAGCCTCTCAGGCATGTTTTCTAATCTTTTAATAATTTTCATGGCTCTTCTCTGAACCCTCTCCAATTGATCAACATCCTTGATAGGACCCCAACTCCATTGAAAGGCAATAAATTAATAAATAAAGCCTAATTACTTAATTTTATAGAATTTGAGGAATTTTCATAACTCTTGGATTATGGACTTGAACTGTAGGACCATTTGCTCTTTCCTTTTTGTAACACTGGGAACTTGTCAAATTCCTCAGCTTCTGCTAAAGTTGAGGAAGATGAACCTGAGGATAAAGGGACGGCATCAATCCTCCTCTTCTTATATTGGATTTATTTCCTTTATTATGTTTAGAGGAGAATCTGATCTGAATCACTAAAACAGAGTCACTTTTTGTTCACCTGAACCAAATGTTCATACAAATCACTGAGGATATTGCGGTTTTTCTGAGGCTCAGGGATAGGAGGCTGGAGATTTCCATCTGTCTGTGGCACACCAATTCCATCTTGATGAGGAACTAAGCAAATACAAACAGATTCTCTGCTTATGGATTGCACACGGGTTGCTGGGGGGGAGGCATTACAGAGTGGGCAGCTGGTCCCATGTCAGCTAGGAGATTTATTAAGAGGTGGGGGAAGCAGAGGAAGAGAAAGGAAAATATTGCCACTGGCAGGAGTCCTGCCTGTTTCTACAACAAACCTGGTGAGGTTCACAGTTCTAGTGGAAGGTTGGAATGCTAGCTGAGAAGAGTAATGGAGGGAGCATCACTGATTCTAGGAGCTGCAGGCTGCTGAAGGACAATTATTCTGAAGCAGCAGGGAAGCAGGTGCAGTAGCAGCAATCTGAAGCAGACTGCTGAGGCCTCTGGAATAATTGCTGCCTTACCTGAGCTGTTTTCCCACCTGAGTGGGGAAGTTGGGGGATGGGAGGACCTCAGATTCATCCTCCCATTGATCAGGATCTAGTCTAATCTCTGGCTGCTATGGAGATAGGGGTACAAAGAAGGAATTTGCTGGAGGAATGAAGAGACCTCAGGAGACATCCTGCCTGCCAGCTAGATCTATCTTGATCTTTTATAGCTGCTTTCCTCTGCAGAGCTCAGAGCACTTCACCAAAGAAGTATCATTATCCCCATTTTACAGTGGGGAAAACTGAAGCACAGAGCAACTTGCTCACAGTCATCCAGGAGGACAGCAGCAGAGCTGGGAATAGAAGCCAGGTCTAGTGAGGCACAGTTCAGAGCTTTATCAACTATGGCACGAGTCTGGGCCAGAATCCGTGCCTTAAACCACTAGGAAGAAGCCAAGTGTGTATCTAGTGTACACGTGAATTTTACATACTTTAGGAAAAGGTGACATACTATACAACAAAGCACCAGCCGGGAGCTTTGGCTAGCCAACTGCAATTGCAGAGATTTTCCTGCAGAAAACTATGAGACCATATAAGTAAACAGAAAGGAAAGATTTATAAAATTCACCTAAAACTTCTGCATCATTTCTAAGCATTAATTGAATCAGGCTTCAGCACCAGCCACAACTCCTCATATACATCCCTGGTACAATGCTATTGATTTCTTTTGCACTACATCATTGATGAATTTGGACGCATGGGATCATAGAAGATTAGGGTTGGAAGAGACCTCAGGAGGTCATCTAGTCCAACCCCCTGCTGAAAGCAGGACCAACCCCAATTAGTATCAAATATCAGAGGTAAGAGTAAACTTGAATATAAATTACGATCCAGAACAGATAATTTCAGTCACTCATTCTGATGTGGCAAAGGTTTCCAGGGCCAATGAAATGAGTACATTTTGCATCTGGCACATGCCAGAGTTATAAGTGACTGGCAGAATGCTGCTGTGAGCAAAATGTGTTTCAGTACTGCACCTTTAGCGGTGGGAATTACACAGTTCTCATTAAGATGAAAGAAATAAAGAGCTGAGCAGTAATAAAAGGAGCAAACAGGAAAATAAAGCAGTGCATGACCCATTTTATAATTTAAAAAAGGTACATTTAATGGATATTCTCAGACAGCTCCTGCTCCTGCTTAACTCAATGGAAGCTTTGTCACAGATTTCACTTGAAGCTGTTCCAGCCCAATGTGTATACTGTAGCAGCAAGCAGTTATTGATAGGAATCTATGTATTTCTTATAGCTATTCAGAAAGAGAATCAATTTTCATGTGAATGCATAAAGGAAATTGTTAACTCATGCCTGATCTTCCTATTGGATACTCAGTGTATATCCATGGTAATAGACTAATTTACCAATTTAAAGGTGCAAGATCAGGCTCAGAAGGGTAAAGAAGTTGTAATTAGGACAAATACGTCCATGAGAATGGGCTGTGCAACCTGTGTGTGTTACAAGTAATAGAGAAATAAGAGTGAGCACGACAAGGAAGATATTTAGATACTCCTTCACAATGTGCAGCAAGACAGCCATTTGGGAGGTAACAAATTACTGGAGTAAATATCCCTCCAAAGGTACTTTTCATAAATAGTATATAGATTTAGATCCCATTTCTTCCATTGTTACTCACACTGTGCGGTACTTTTTTCTGGGAATCACCCCAGTGAAATCAATGGGACTATTTCCATAATAACATGCTAGTTAACATGATTAAAGGAGACAAAAGTGAGTCTTTAGAGAGGAAGGATGTTCTTGTGGTTAAGGGACTGAACTGGAAATCAGGAGATCTGGCTTCTGTTTCTGACTGTGCCACCACCTCATTATGTGAAAGTAGGCATGTTGCTTACCTTTTGTCTCAGTTTCCCCACCTGTAAATTTGGAAGGATACCCCTTGTGAGACTAAAGATATTAGTGTTCAGGTGACATTCAGATACTATGATGCTTAGCTCCACAGAAAAGCTTATAAATATGGGAATGTAAAACACAGCATGTATGCAAATGGAATTTAAAAATAAATTCCTAGTCTCACAATATATCACTTACTAGAAGCCCCAGATGTGGAGGGTTTGGGTACCTTGTGGGGTCTAAGTATCAGATTTGAAATATCTTGATGCCCTGGAATCATAGGCTCTTCATTCAAATTTTTAGGAGCACAAAGTGAGTGGATTCCACTGGTAGCAGGGAAAACATCCCAACCTTCCCTCAGTTTGGAGTAATTTGAATAAGAGGCTCCTGAAAATCCCCAACAGCTCCCTTTAGAATATGACTAGTATAGGTCATTGCAAGTGAGTCTTTCAGATGACATCTTAAAAACAGAAGCCCTCTCTGCAGTGAATGGCCCTTAAGGAGTTCAAGACATTTTTTCGTAAGGTAGTGGTTTGCTCAGATGTCCCTGGCCAAAAATTTCCCTTCTCCACACTATTGTGCAGCATGCAGGCTCCCTTCCTCTAATCTACATGTAACTGAATTTCAATCAGGAAACGACTCGTGTGTGTACTGCATATACTGTATAAGGCCAGATCCTCAGCTGGTGTAAGTCTGCAGAGTTCCATTGAAGTCATTAACAGGAACTACAATTAGTGACTTCAGTGGAGCTACACCCATTTATACTACATGAGGATCTGGCCCATAGTCTGGAAAGTGCTTTAGGATATAAAAAATTAGTTTTATTATTAGTTTAACAGGCACCACCTGTAGAAGGAAAATAGCTCCCCCTAGGCATCCCACACCCTCCTTCAGCCTGATATGCAAAGGTGCAGCTCAGATTTTTAAGTGCTATTCTAGTCTGTTCAGGTTCTTGCACTGCCCTCAGCACTGTTGTATCTGAGCACCTTCCCGTAGTAGGTTAAGCAACATGACTAACCTCTGTCACATGGGTCTTATTCCATCTCTTATCTTCCCCACAGGGAGTAAATTGTGTGTACAGAGAATTGTTTTGTTTCGGTGGTGGGATCTGAGGGGAAAAGGAGGAGTGTTGACATCACACTTCTATGGGCAGGTAGGGTTCTCCCTTCTACTGGTAGGGAAAGTTTGACAACCCGAATATGGCAGGACTGGGCCCATATGTTACATCGGTTTACAAGCTTCATAAAAAATATGTACTAGTAAAAATGACACAGTTGCCTCTTACTAAGAGGAGAGATTTGAGATGAACCTTCCCTGAACTGAACTGTAAAGTCCATCACATCATACCTCTTTTGTGATGCCTACAAGAAATCAGGCAACTACAGCTGGCCAGGGAGACAATATTTATTTTAAAAAGCAAAAACAAACAAAAAACCCATTCAGATGATTCAGAACTATCCAACTGTGCACACAGGGCATGCTCCAAAGCCACTGAAGTCAGAGGGGACTCTTTCCATTGGTTTCAGTACATGTTGGATCAGGCCCTCAGCAAGCCTCTATAACTGCATGACCTTCTTACTGTTCCTCTCACCTCACCCCTTTCCCTCCTAGTGTACGTTATCCTCTGCTGTGTACAGTCTAATTAGATTGTAAACTCTTTGCAAAAGGGACTTTGTCACCCAGTGTGTTCATACAGCAATAATACAATGAGGCCCGCAATTCTGACTGAGGTCTGAAAGTGCTACCACAATATGAATGTCAAATAATAAAAGAAAGAGCTGGTCACTGTAAAAATAATTTGTGGTTTCCTGCTGGGGGAAGAAAACCCCACAACCATAAAGGTAACCAAATGAAGAACTGATGTACTGAAAAACAGTTTAATATTTAATTAAGAGGACACAAGATAGAAGGCATTATAGACTGACAACAGATATTGTTAAGCAGTTCAGAGTTAGACTTCTGGTGGAGTTGGGAACACTTAATGCACAGAGAAGATCAATATTGCCCTTTGTGCACTTCTTCCCTCCCCCTACTTAATTAAAGAGAAACCTCCATGTCAGCCAAAGTTTAAAAGCACATTCACTTTTAAACATCTGTAGCTATTCTCTTCTGTATGTCACTTATTTCTGAGACGGTTTGCTAGTCAATAGGAACATTCTGTGTGAAACTAGCACACTATGAAGACTACCTCTCCTCTGAAAAATCACAGCAGATTGCTACTTGACATGACACTGAGAAATCTAACTTCACCATGCACAGGCACAGCAACAGGCCATCTCTTCCTTCGGAGCACATTCCCTTGCTCCCCTGTTTTGCCTAGGATCGTACGAGTTTCGCGAGGGAATGGAAAACTCACAGGCAAGCTTTCCATTAAGTTTGGAAAGTTTCTTTCAGAAACAGCTTTTTGATTTCTACCCACAGAACAGTCATCCACCAGCTTGTAAACTTTCTGAAATACTTAGGGGTTAGATAGTCTCATGCATGGCTGAGATGTAAGACACCTCATCCCTTACCATTCTGAGCCCTCCCAGGTTGTAAGATGTCTGGCCACAACATGAAGAACAGGTGCTACTTGGCTGATACTTCCCCTTGCAGACAACTGGGTGGAGAGGGGAGCAGGGGAGTGAGGAGCCCTGACTCTGTGCCCACCAGCCAAAGAGTAGCTTCCTATCACACAGGGGGAAGAAGCTGCTCCACAAAATGGGGTGAAGCAACTTATTCTCCTCCCTAGAGCATGCAGGGAGTAAGGGAAGAATTAGAGTGTTTCGGATCACAATTCATTCATTGGTCTGCTACTGGGATGGTGCAGATGTGAGCCACCCTTTATATGGGGCAGACTGGAAAGTCACAATATAGCACTAGGGAAACAGAGGTATAAGAAATGCTTCTTTTGCAAAGCTAGCCTGGCATATTTTAGGAAGCAAGAAAACAGGTTGTGTCCAGACAAGTCTCATCACACATTTTATCAGCTTTTATACGTATCCCTCAGACCCTTTTGTTACACCTTCCTGCTCCTGGTATCTACTATTTTATTAGCACAAGAGACTACTAAAATAGTTCAGGTTTTCAAAACACTGCTCCTATGAATCTCTGTGTGTCAAGAACTTTTATCCACAGATCTCAAAGTGCATTACAAAGGAGAAGGAAATGATCATCTGCACTGATTCCACAATGGGTTACAACACAGGAGTTGCAATAACAGAACAGTCCATCTAGTCTAGCATTCTCTCTATGAGAGTAGCCAGCCCCAGAGGCCTGATCCAAACCCTAGTTAAGATTATGGGAGTCTTTCCACTTCAATGGGCTTTGGATCAGACTCCAAATGATTTAGAGAAAGGGATTAAAAAAAAAAAAAAAAAGACAACCTAAATGGACATTTACACAATTGCATGTCTATAGCCTTAATCACTTCCTAACCACAGGCAGTTAATAGTTGACTTATGACCTGAAATATAAGGGTTGATAGTCCTTTTGTATTATATTCTTAAGACATAGGCATACTATAGACATGGATATGATAAGTGTATAGATAGATAGATGATAATTCATATAAGGGTTTAATCATTGAACACTACAAAACTCTTTGCCTCTGCAATATCTGGTGATGATGAGTTCCACAGGTTAATTATGGACTGTGTAAAAAAAAAAAAAAAAAAAAAAAGTATCTTTTAATAGGTTTGTTCTTGAATTGTGTGCAAAGCTAAACAGACCAATCTTTTCCATACCATTCATTAATTTACACGTGATAAATATTACAGATACAATATTAGCTATGTAAAAGCAAGGTTCAGTTTATTATTCTATATCTCCATGTTGCCTCTTATTCACCTCTCTAAACAGAACAGTCCTAACCTTTTCCCTAATTCATCTTTCCTCTGAATTAGAAAATTACGGTACATCTGTTTAGAGAAAGCAAAGAAAAAAATCAAACTATAATTTATACTTTATAAGAGCTCCCTATTGACTCAATTATTAATCCATTTTCTATGTAAGGGATTATGGAAAATGTTGCAGTCTTAAGTCTTTCCCAGACATCACAACATTTTTTTTAAGTTAAAAAACATGGTAAGGAATAGTAAATTCTCAGATCTTGTTTTCACACATTTCAGTGAAATCAGACGTATGGAGACAATCAATGAACTATATTAGCACACTTTCCTCCCCCCCCCCCCCCCAAGTACTAGCAAAAGCACAGCTGCTACTTCTAATTATAAAAAAAAAGTTTCCTTTGATTTTAATGTGTGCCAAATGTATCCAATTTTGTCCTACCTGTGATCTAGTTAAAAACTGGTGCTATAAAATGTTCCACTTTGCATTAGTGTAGCCACAAAACTGTATGGGTCAAATTCTCCAATGAAGTTAGGTCAGGAGATAATTGGGCCCTATAAAGCTAAACTGCTCCTAGCTATGCAGCATAGTGCAATGTATGTCCTCTTCTGTGGCAGGGACTCAAGAGACTTTGGAAGTCTTTTCAGATCCAGAGAGCCACAGTGATTTACTGAGTTCTGAGATTTGTTGCAACAACAACTTCTTGGAAAGTAAACATAGCAGTGTAAAATGGAACTAGAAAGAGCAGAACACTAAGACTTCTCAAGGATAAAGAGTATCTAGTATCGTTAGCTATGAGGGAATTTTGAAAACATTTCTCAGTTTTGTTCCCTGTCTTCAATCTTTCTCAGACATCCAAAAAAGTCGATGTTTTTGTTTTTTATTTAAAAGCCACATGGACCACAACAGTCAGACACTCTCAGATGCTTTTCTGAAGGGAATTTTCTAAGGGATCTGGGTAAAGAGATCTTCACAGTGAAAATGAGTCATGAACATTCAGGGAACTTTGTAGCAAAAACGTATGTATATTTAAGTTTTAGTTGGCATTGTTTCCCCCATTTGGCCTGTGATCTCTGCCCTTTCCTCCACTGAGAAAAATGCATGGGACTGGCATTATCTGCCCAACTTTGCCCCTAACCTGTGCAAGGGTGACTAAGAGGAAAGTTCAACCAGTTCTTAAAGGGGGACACTATCCCCGAATGCGTTCATGTCTCTGAACTATTTGCAGGAAAGTTCATCTGCTGTTGTCCGCATCTATTTAAACTCCATTGCATCCTCCCACCCTCCTTCTCTTTAGCTTGGGGTCTTTAGGTCTCCCCCTTGTCTTGATGTTGGTCTGGGTGCTGGTTAGCCTCTGTCCAGATTTCCAAAGAAGTTTCTTTTAGGTTTTAAAGTGTGTCCAGGTGGGAAAACTTCAGAGTCCCTGCTCCCAAAGGAGCCTGGTGCAAACGCGGAGTGCCTGGGGAGGGGGAAAGGGTTAAGGGGACAGTACTGACCAGCAGTGGGCACATCGGGAACCAGCTTGAGGGGGCCGATCTGCCGGATCTGAAACGCCGTCCGCACTTCGTGGCAGCTGGGAGACTTGACTGCAGAGACCCCGCCGCACAGCCCAGTAGCTGCCGCCGCCGCAGCTAGCAGCAAGAACCCGAAACGCTGCCGGCTCAAGACCCCAGGGCTCCTGTCACCGGCCATTTCCACATTCCCCCCGGGGGCAGAGCCAAGCCAGGGACCGCAGCACGCCCCCCGCTAATCAGTGCCCAGGAGCGGGAGCGGGACCGGCCCCTGGGCGAAGTTGCGAGCTGCAGGAGACTGGGGGAGGTCTTAATCCGCTCGGCACCGAGCGCTGCAGCCTCCGAACGCCGGCACCAGCTGAGCTCGCTGAAACGTCCGAACGCCGGCACCAGCTGAGCAGCCTCGCAGGTCGGATCCCCGCGGCCAGCTGAGCTCGCGTTCCTGCCGGGCTGCCTTCAGGGAGGGCCCTGGGCGCTCTTGCTGTTGCCGCCTAGCTCCGCTCGCTAGGCAGGGTCTGGGAGGGGAGCAGCCGATCTGCTCATTGGCTTGTGCTATAATTAGACTAAAAAAAAAATCTGGAGGGAGTCTCCTTTAAAGCCGCACTGTCTGCAGCTAGTGGGCAAGCTCGCCGCCAGCCCAGCCCGCTCGCTGTGTTAGCCACCGCAGGGAGCCCCCGCTAAGCGTGCATAATGGGCCGCTGGGCGACTCGAGACTGAGCGACACGCCCTGCCCTGCAGTTGGCTCAGGTCTATCAGAAAGCCAGGGTACCCAAACGCGGGCCATGGGGAGAGAAAGCACTAGAGAGGAACTCCTGCCCCACTGAAATCCAAGGGAGATCTGCTGGGCTTCAGTGCAGCTAGGATCCCACTCCCGGGGCTTTCCTGCCTGGAGCCTGGGCAGAATCTGTGCGAAAGGGACGCCACCAAACCCAACAGCAGGAGAAAGGAAACGCACTCAGGCCAGGCTTGTAAAGCCCTCTGTACACTGGGTAGAGTTTCAGATACCACAGGATTAAGGAGCGCTTTGACATGGCAGCCTTGACCTGTGTAAGGCATGGGACTTTGAGTAAGGAGAGGGAACCCACGTGTCCTGGCGCTGCCACTGACTTCCTGGGTGGCCCTCAGTCAGCCACTTCAGCGCTTTCTGCCTCAGCTTCCAGAATTATCATAATCGACTTGAAACGTAAAATCTGTGCCAAGCACTCTGACATCCTCAGCTGGAAGGAACTCTGAAAAAAACCCAAAATATTTAGCATTGTTTATGTATGAGTTTTGCTGGATCCCATGCAAAATGAATGGCACTCAAATACAAGGACAGGGTCATATAATCCTCTAGATAGCTCCACTTAAAACCAGGTCAAAGTCTGACTCCTACTGAGTTCCACTGTAATTTAACCTCAGAGTTCAGGGGGACACAAATCTCTACCTGAACAACAACAAAAAAAGGGTGGGGGCGGGGGGAGGCTTTCTGGTCTTCAGAGTCACTGGAACTTTTAAAAAAGTTTTGCAAAGTAATACATGGAATAACATCTGACAGTCCCTGTGGTTTATAAAACCCCAGCTACACAGGTATCAGGGACCTTTGAGTAGGATCAATTTACAGCAGGATTTCCAGAGGGGGGAAATCCATACTAAAAGGGACAAGTTACCCAGGGGAAAGTAATGCCTGGTTCCCAAGGAAAATAGATGTAAAGATGAGGGAGGAAATCATGTTTAATGACATCACTAGATTTAAAAACAACAACAACAAAAACCTAAGCACAGTGCGCTGGAAAAATCCAGCAGGTTTGCTTGTTTTATATTCCAAAAATCCATATGGAGGACATTGAATTCCAAAGGAGAGCCTCAGGAAACAGTTTATAATAATGACCAATAGACACTATTGTAAACAGGAGTACCTTTAATTGCACACCCAGGAAATCCATACATTTCTCTCTACTGCTAATAGTTCTTGCAATAACTCAGTAGCAATTAAATTCTGTTGCAATTATATAGTTTCTCAAGCAAAACAACATTGAGAATACATTGCAAACCCACTTGGTGCTTTAGATGATTCCTGAAGGCATTAAAAACACATAAGCCAATAAATCTGCCTGCAAATGTATCAAGTGTCAGGAAGGGCTCTGCCTGCTAAAGGTACATATCCATTTATAAATTTTTTATACCAGAGTTTACATGCTGACTGTGTTACCAAAATAAGCAATTTTTCTCTTTGGGGTCCTGATCCCATATTACCTACATAGGCAGAAAACTTCCATTCCCCATGGGAATTTTGCCAGTGTATCAAATATAGGATTGGTCCTACTGGAGTGAATCCAGAGTAACTATTGACTTCAGTGGAATTAGATCATTGTAAATATGGAGTAATTGAGATCAGAATCTGGCCCTCTGTGTTTAGAAACTTGCTATTCACCAGACACGCTGAGAAAGATTCTGTGTGTTTCTGAAGAGCTGTACTACCAAAGATGCAGCCCAGGTGCAGTGAGAAGGTGGCTACTGTGTGAAAGAGACCCTAGCATAAGTCAGAGAAGCCCTAGCCAAGCATTATAGCTACTCCCCTTCTCACCACCTAGTCTGGGTCTTGTAAGGTGTAAGGCATAGACCCTGTGTTACCCCTTTGCTGCTCCTGGGCTGGGGGACTTTCCCCCAACCCCTTGTGGCCCCTATGCCCCACTGGAAAGTATTGGGGCTGTACATTTCCATACATGACTTCTCTGTACCTGGGACCCTAGTGTGCAGTAGCAAGTTCCACTGCCATTGAGGTTTTCTGCAGGCTTTGCTCAGGTTGCAGGAGTTGCCCCATAGTGTTCTGCACCCATGAAAATATGTTGGTATTCCCAAAGCATTAAAAAAAAAAAGTCAGTAAATTGAGCTAATTTGCATGACCATGCATGCAGAGCATGTTATAAACTAGAAGAGCTAGCTTTGTTTGAGGCCATTATATTTGATTTTTTTTAAATTACTTGTAACTCTCAATAAGCTTTTAATGCTCTGAAGGAACAATAGAGGAGCCCACCTGTAGCTAATTTAACCTTTATAAATTCCCATAGGTGGTAATGAAAGACTGAGCAGCTTAATACTGTAGATCAGTTGTCTTTGTTATATTTCAAAGGTGAGGAGTGCAGATCCTCAGAGTTTTTTGCCTTTATCAACTTTTTCCATCAAGTCAGTTATAGATTAATTCTTACCACTTTTGTAAAGTAAAATCCAATTTGATTTAAAACACTTATCATGCAAACTAAAATCAAGTAAGAGAAAGAATGGCTCTACCACTTAAATGACCCCAGCCATATTACAAAAGCATGGGTTACCCCTCAGTTCTGAGTTCCAATTATTATTTATTTGAATTGTAGTAGCTCTAAGAGGCCCCAGTTGGGGATCGGGACCTCATATTACGAAAAGAATTTGCAATCTAAGGCCCCAGGGCTGTAAACACATATGCACATGCTTAATTTTAACATGGGAGTAGTTCCATTGCCTTCAATGGAATTGCTCTCATGCTTAAATGCTTGCAGGATCGGGGCCTAGATATAAGATGAGAGACAACAGGTGCATACAAAAAACAGCAGAGTAGGAAGTAACAGTGAAATAATTATTAGCATAATAACCTGAGGTCACAAAATCCCATCCACATGGTTATCATCAAGTGTGTGGGTTTATGAACCCAAGGAAAAAGCAGTGAGTTAACCACAGTTACATTTTGTTTAACTTTGGGACTGATCCCTAGAAACCTTATTCAGGCAATGTTCACATTGATTTCAATGGGAGTTCTTCCAGAAAAAAAAAGATGACAGAATGATGGATCTGTCCAATAATTTACTTGACAAATAACAGCATTATTTGCCATATACATACTCTATGAATAGCGTCTGATCATTTCTATTTAAGGGCCTGAGGCATCTAATTCCATGGAATTTTTGCCATTGTCTTCAAAGGGGGTCAGTGACAGAAATGACTAACCCTTTTCTAATGTGGCTGTTAATCAAAATGCCATATATTCATATGCTGAGACTGTTTTATGCTCTTTTTCTGGGTGTGTCAAATAGCTTGGTCTAGATATATATTTTCTAAACACGTTCTCATTTTGTTATAATAAAGCCATCCCATCATAACATTACTATTAAACCACAAAAAATACTGTTAAGAGCCTGAATTACACACATAAAGACAAAGAAAATTCAGAGCTGGAGTTACAACTATATGTCGTCTGGGTTATTACAGTACATAAATTATGAAAAAACGTTCAAGTTTCTGACAGCTTTGTAATAACTAAGCAGGAGAAGGTGAATTAAAGATGGTCTATTTGGATATATATATTTAGTTTTACATCTGAATTTCTATTCTTTGCAGATAAAAACAGTCCACCCCACACACATTATATGAATGTAACTTTTTGCCACTGATTTAAATTGTATTTTTAAACAATAAAATAGTTTAAATTGTATGATGATTTTAATAGTAGATGAACATTTCCTAGACAATATTTAGACCTCGTAGACCATCATTAGGTTAACTGTTTGAAGACATATAACTATGTAATTGACAAATTGAAAACAAATATACAGTGCCATTAGTCTATGTACATATTAGTCAGATGGTGATAATCACCATCATTAATAAATACTATCATATAATATGCGCTGATATATTTTAATGTTTGCTCTCATTTACACTGATGCAGTGCCATTAAAGCCACTGAATTGATGTCAGTGGAACAGCCAGCATTATATGCTCCATGTGATATTAGTTTCGTTGATAGTCTAACAATAAGACTCAATGAGTGTTTACAACAATAGTCTATCATATTGCTGCTTAAATACTGAAGTGATTGATGCCTTACAAATCATAGGTTTGACTCTGCAATTTGCTAATCTTTCCTGCTGATGCTGAGGAACCTCAGTTCTCACTGACTCTGAGGGTGGACTGAGGGTGCTCAACACTTCAGGATAGAGCCCAAATAACTTAGGTTCTGATCCAGCAAAGCATTTAAGCACGTGCTTACCTTTGAGCACAGGAGTAGTGACACTGCCTCACCGGGAGTATTCAGGTGCTTAAAGCTAGGTGCTTTTCTGGATTAGAGCCATAGATAATATAAACAGATATTTAACCAAGCAATTTACATGACATTCTGTCACTCTGCAGCCTTTTGCTTGGAACCATCACAATCCACCTTGTCAATGGGTATTCTTGTTTTTTGTGTAATGCATATTTACTAAGTTAACCACAAAGCATTACAGCATAGAGTATCAGATCAACCCTTAGTACAAAGAACAGCAATATGAATATATGAAAACAGTCCACTCTGGCCCTGATCCTGAATTGCCTGAGCATCTAATATGACTAGTGATCTCATTGGGAACTTTGAATATGCAAGGCAGGATCAGGATCAGGTTTTGCATGTCCATGGACTCAGTGATACTCCTATTGAATATACTGGGAGTTTTGTCAAGGATTTCAATGAAAGCAGGATCAGTTCCCATACATTAAAAACATTAAAAGTAGGCCTCAATTCTGAGACAGGATCCAACTGTGGTGGACCCCTGAATCTTCAGTGGGATGGATTCTGAGTGGGCACGGGAGTCTGTCCATGCTCTTTAGTTGGGGGATCAGGCCCTCAATGTGCATGTCCATTAGCCTGTCCATAAAATTTAATAACCTAACCATTATAAACTTATTTTATTTTTAGAGGCCCCCAGTTCAACAAGATGAGCATCGGAGTGGTCCCACTGACTTCAGTGAGATTATTCACACACTAAAAGTAAAACACCTGCAGAAGTAACTTGCTGAATCAGGGCCTGAATACCAAAAGAGCAAACACCACAGGCAAATTTTCATATAAAAACAGCTGTTGTCTTTGGGCTTGTCTACGTGGAGAGTTAATGCATAGCAAGCCTGAGTGTGAATTTTCAGCGCACTAACTGCCCAGGTGGGCCCTGCAACCACACTAAAAATATGCATACATCAAAGCTCACTATGGAACTTTTAGTGAGTCAGAGCAAGGTCCATATGGCCAGTTAGTGTGAAGCAAGCTGGTGTACTGTAGGTGCACACCCCAGCGTGCTGCACATTAAGTCTCTGTTTAAACAAGCCCTTTGACCTAAAAGAAGTACAAAACCTCTGTTTATAGCAATCAGTAAGCTTGATACATTTTTCTTTTTCCATTTCTATAATTTACAGTAAGCAAGGATTTTAGGGGGAAAACCCCCAAAGTTATATATATTTTCTGGAGGTGAATCAGAGTGCCATGTTTCAATTAAGGATAAATTTTAAGACTGAGTTCTCAACTTCTCAAAATGGACTTTTTAATATTAAAAGCACTCACTCATCCATAAAATCATCCTTAACTATATCAAGGCTAGCAAGCACTGCTCAAATGTTGTGTCTGGTCATTTTATTAGAAGTTTTCTATCCTGTCAAAAATGATGAATGTCATGAAATTCGAAAAGAACAGAAAAACTGTCGTGCTCTTTTGGCTAGGGATTCCATTGCCTTCTCTTCTCATTTACCTTCAATACTTCTGTGAGCATAATGGAAATAAGTGTTTCCATAACATGAATTGTTTCCTGTGCTGTATGAATTCCACATGGAAAAATGTGCACAGTCCTTTTTGATGGTCAAAACATAGTGTTACTCTGTTCTCATATTATTCTGGGGATATTTTCCCTTTACTGGGCATTACCAGACCAACCTGTCCAAATGCTTGCACGAAAAGCAGCTTCTGCACTTACACCTTTTTGAGGTTAAGAAAAAATCAATGCCTGAAAGGCACAGCTCTTAGCTATTCAGTAAGGCTCATCTGTTCTATTTAGACTACCACCAATAAAAATCTATGAAAGAAATTCTAACAGTATAAAAACCCAGCAAAAGCCAGGACATCCTCTTATTAAGCTTAAGACTCACCTATTATCTCCTCCTGTGTGACCCTCCACACACATATCCTCAAAGGTGAACATGAAGATTCAGCTTTTGTGTGCCAAATTCCTCTACCTGCTGCCCAAACATTTCCTCCCTGGTCCCACAGTGCCAAGCAATTGGGGTGATGCATGTGGGGAATAAGACTTTTCCTGGAACAGTCTGAATCGCATTAGGTTGGCATGTACTGCGACAAACAAAGGGCTTGGGTATTCCATGTGGTGGAGGGAAGTGTTTGTGACAGTCAATGAAGACTTATTGTCTTGATTGCAAATAGGCAAAGGTGAGATAGACAAGGAGAATGTATGTATACAAAGTCCTTCATCTCTGGGTGACCACTTCTTATCTTTCTCCGGTTGCTAGTGACCAAAGGACTTTATCACCTGACGGTCCATGGGTGGCCTGTGTTAAACAAGTTGGGGATCTGAGTCTAGTCACCAGCAGAAGAATGCTTATTTCACAAAAACTCCATCCCAAGTGGTACTCTGGTTGGAAGTCTCACCAGAGATGCCAGGGACTGAATGGCCATGGAGACTGAACCACCTTCTCAGCCAAAACATGAGTCTCAGTCAGAGCTGAGCTGCAATGCATGTGTAGGTTTGGAAAGCGAGCATAGTAGATAAATAGGAGTTCAGTCGCAAGTGCTACCGGTCTGTTCTATTCAGGTTCTTATGCTGCCCCTGGTTCTGTGGTATCCAAGCACCAATAATAACCATTAATACTAGGGTGACCAGATGTCCCGATAAAATTGGGACCGTCCCGATATTTAGGTGTTTGTCCCGCGTCCCGACCAATCTTTGGTCGGGACACAATTTGTCCCGATATTTCGCTCTGCCGGGTTTTTTTTTTTTTTTTTTGCTCCGCCAGCAACACTTGGCTTTTTTTTTGCTCCGCCGGCAGACCCTCCCCCCCACCATGTGTCCCGATATTTTCTTACTCTCATTGGGTCACCATAATTAATACAACCATGGGCCTTATCCTACACCATTTATTCACATGGCCTAGATGCTGATCCCTTTCCTCCTGTTGATTAGCACCTTATTGGTTGAATAGTCCTACTGAAGTCACTGAGAGTACTTGTAGAAGATGGGGCTATACAACATGAGTAAAAGTATGTGAATCTGACCCATGTTTATTTTCATTTGCTTCAGTGGGAATAATCATATGAATAAGGGAGACAGGAATGGGTCTTATAGGCAGATAAATCACTGACCCACCATGATTCTTCCAGAAATTCCCCCTCCTAAAGACAGAATTTCTGAGAATGGTATTATAGATAGCGCAAATTGGTATATTAGTAGTGAATACTGTATTATCATTTTAAGTACATCCTTCTCCAAGACACAGTTCTTGATGGAATCACCTCTCGTGAGCTCCAAATTCAATATTTAACTGAACTAAAAAATGTAAACGGAAATATATATCTGTGTTGTTCATTGATCTCAGGAAGGGACTTCCACACATACTGACATATGGTACCATATTGAATCTGTCATTTTTAAACACAGGACAATTTAACCCTAAATGTACATGATAAAAATCGGTCTGAAATTTCTGATAGCCTATAAAACAAATGAACTGCCTTTTACCCCCTCCCCCCATAAAATAGTAAAATAATTGGTTCCTTTTACAGGCAAATTGCAGCACATTGGGATTAGTTTGTTTGAAGTTGTTTATGAAGTAGCTAAGCATCTAAAACCAACAAATTTGTCTAAAGAAAATATTGCTCCTAAACCAGATGCCTGTTGCATTAAGGAAATTCACCATCTAAATTACTAATCCCTAAAAAAAATTAAAAGATGGCATAATACAACAGAAGTGAAAATAGCTTCATAATATTTGTAATAGGTTTTTCTGGCAGAACAAAATGCTCTAACTTTCATTTGTCAAGCTGGACACTCAGAAAAGAGGATTTTTAACAATGTGTCAGAATTTGAACTTAATTAAAACTAATTGCTCGGTGTACTGTAAGTGATGCACTGAATTTTCAAATAGCTCTGTTACCATGGGATGGATTTACTCAGTGCTGATCGCTCCCATGCTGAATTCTTTTTTTGCCTTAGTTGTATTGTTTGAGTTGTTTGTCCTTCCTCTAGCTTGTTACATTATGCAGAAGGTCATCAGTACTGCCAGGTTCATAGTTAGGATCAACACTTTATTATCAACATATGATGGAAACTCTTCCTAGGAGAAAACTAGGTTGTCAAGATAAATGAGCTCACTTGAGGATTTCATATTCCTGCTCACACTAGAAACCAACTTTCTGCTCTCATTTTGATTCTTAGCAAAACAGTACTTTTCTACCGTTCCAAATGAATGTACTTAGTGAATGGTAGTGTGTTGTGCATCATCATTAGCATATGGCTTGTGCTAAAGTAGATCTCTGTCTGCAGACAGTAGTAGTAAATCTATTAGCATGGATGTGATCCAACCACTAGAGGGAAACAGAGAGAGAAAGAGAGGGAATGAACATCGTGACACTACCAGGTTAGTTGCCAGTGCACTCTTGTATGCAGTGGCAGAATCCCATCACAAGCCCACATCAATGCATGAGCATCAGTGAGTATGAGTTTGCTCTCCTTTCTAGTTTGCTTCTTACACATCTGGGAAGGATTTAAAGCCAGGTTTCTAGGATTGCTGGGGGCTCAAGTCAGTACATTTGAACACCTTATATCTGCTTAAGTGATTATATTTTTTGGCATGAGGACATGCCATTATAAGTTATCCCATACATTCTACACTAGTCCAGTTTCCAGGAGTCAAATCTTGCCCATACCCATTCCACTGTGCAAGGGAAGGTGACCAAAACAAAGAGGCTGCATAGGGTGTTTTAGACACTGCATGCCAGGAAGCAGAGCTGTACTTTAGCTTTCTCTGTAGCAGCACAAAGTGGAAAGGCATGGGAGGACGTAACATGAACAGTAAGTGTATCTATTGACCAAAACCACCATGTAGGAATCAGGGGTGCCAGCTCTTCCTACAGCCCATGTGACTGAGTACTACTTTTGCTTGTGCTCCACGGGTAGAGGATTATTCTGTTTCAACTGGACTCCACAGAGATCACTTGGGCAGAACACCCAAGCTTAGTGTAGGGAGACCCAAGAACTTAGCCTGTGAATTGTTTTATTCTTTTAGGGTGGTGGGTTGCATTACAATAAAGAATGCTAGTTTTAGTTTTAGACCAGTGTTTACTGGTTACAGTCTGGTGAAAAAATGAAATCATACTGATTCACATGTAGAAACATGCAGTGCTTTACAAAGTTGATCAAACTTCAAGCTGTTTGTTTCATGATACCCCTAGTTAATTACATAATGAAGGGCAGTGACAGACTGATGGCCTGGATGTGGGAGTGCTCAGAGCAGGACTGGCACAAATAAATGCTGAAAAATGCCCAGGAAATGTGCTAATCAAATATTAACACATAGTTGTCGAAAATACAATCCTTATAAAATATACATGTCCGGAAGAGTTTGTTCTATTAGTATTCAGTTTTGTTGATTTTAAACAAAGTACTGCTGCATCTAAAACACGCAATATTTGCAAAAGAACTTATTGGGGGAGAAATCTGCACCTTTGGGGAAACCAGTGAATACTTTTATTTTCATTGAATGAAAATCAAATTCTGTGATACTGGTGTAACTTCACTGTCTTCACATTTTTCCTGTAATCACACCACTAACCCCATTAGCCTTAAATAAGCTTGCACAAGTGTCACTGAAAGCATAACCTAAAGACAATAGGTTTAACACAGATAAATCTGAAAGTGTGTATTTTAGGCCATGATTTGGCCTGCGAACCTTTACTATTGGTTATGATGCACAAGATGGAAATGTTCCAGCATGACTGTCACAGCCCTGGGGTGAGTTTCCATGACTGCCAGTTCAAAATTATATCTTTTTACTTGCAACCTGAGAAAATGTGATCCAGAAATCAGTGAGAAACAGTGTATGTGGAACCCCATAATGCCATTTGTATTGAGAAGAATTGCACTTTGCAACTTAATTCTTCTGGCTAGCCTTCCACTAACCATTATCTCCTGCTTTCTTGCCTTCCACACAAATATAAAACAGATGGCACAAAATGATGCTATAAACCCACTATTAAAAACCTGGAACTGAAAAATGTTAGCCAAAGTGAAATGCAAGTCCCATGATTTTTTTAAATCTATGTACTCAACCTAAATTTTCCTTCTGGGCTTGCTCACAGCAGTAAAGCCAGAGATGTCAATGGGATTCTTAACAGAAGTAAAGTATTGACCCGTAAGCCCCAATCCTGCATTGGGATCCACTATCTCATCACAGACTCCCATGGAGTCCTACTGACTTTAATGAGACTTTGCACCATTACAGGGGTCCATGCAAGTGGATCTTGACTTAGGAACAGGGCCTTAAATTGTAAGCTCATTGGAGAAAGTACCTTAATTTCCTCTATTTGTCTCCAGAGTTCCATGATACATCTATGACCCTGGAGAAATAACAAATAGGATGATGACTCCTCCTGCCTAAGTCCTCTTCCCACTATCCTCTCTAACTCCTTCCAGAGCTTACTCTTCAGTCCAGGATTCTGAACAGACACAAGGCTTATTACCAGCTACAGAATTTTTTCTAGTGTATGGAAGTAACCCTCTCTCCTCCGACACTGCAAGAAAATGTGGAGGCCCTTAGCGAGTGTAAATTAATGCTGACATGAGCCTTTGTGTCTATGATGGCAATAGGGAAGTACGTTTTCATATATATCTAAATCAGAGCATCTACTGCACAAATCAAGCACTTGGAAGACATTGTTGAGATTTACAATGCACCCTGCAGGACCATGGGGCCATAAAGCTATGAGCAGATTACACACCATTTATTCTTCCTGTTGACTTGCAAGACTTCTTAGAGAGAATGGAGAGTGACAAACTGAGAGGAACCTTTACCAGTGCTTCCTGATGTAACAGAGGTTTGTTTTACTTTGAAGTACAGATTGCTGTGGTGGCAACAGTACAATTCTTACACAAAGTTTGGGCTTTTCTTCGAAAATGGAGGCTATGGGATGGACTGCATGCTGGCATCCACCCTATGCAACACCACTGAAATTACCTGGGGGAAGTTAGACATGGGACCAAAATTTACACCAACAAATCTTTCCCCCATTCTTCCCTACACAGGAGAACTGAAATTCGGTGAGTGCTTTTTTTAATGTTTATTATGGGCCTGATCCATGTCCTATTAAAGTCAATGGAAAGACTTAGACTTTGGATCAGGCCCTATATGCTTTAATGTGGCTAAAGATGGAACTTTCCTATGTCAAACTGGGGCCCATGAGAATGACAGCCCTGCTTTCACAGCTGGGCCGCAATGAAGTGTCTACATGGTCTGCAAGTACCTAGGACCTGTCTTTGTTCTAGCTGTCCAATCCAGCCATTTTTTTATTGCACATACATCAACATACAACAAACTATAATAGTAATTTAAGGTCAGATTTTGAGTCACATGCTGACACTGAATAATATCTTGCACCACAAATAAACCTGCTGACTTCAGTGGGACTGCTCATTAAGTAAGGATATCAGAATACAGCCCTTAGGTAAAGATTGCTTGAGGAATAAATAATCTTTGTCAGAAACTACTGGCCCTAAGCATTAGTCAATATCCACATCAGCAATAAATTCTATGTTAAATATTCCCTCATCACAATCACACATAATACATAACCTGGTATTACCATATGCCTGACCAGCATTGCAACATTTTGCACTTAGAGTTGCAGAATTTGACATGTTTGTTATTAAATGCAAACGATTACCCTATAGCCGTAAGAAATGGAAATGCTGCCTATGGCTGTGTGTAATCCATTAACTGGTTTATGGAGTCAAAGACCTTCGGAGAGCATTACAAATCCATCTCATGTCCCCGTGTGCCAGATTTTATACTTGGATATGTGCACTGGCTGAAAGATGCCTAAGATCATATGTAAATCTCCTATAACCAGGCATCACATACTTTGTTTATGCCAGCAACGAAATGGAATATGCTGAGCTCATTAACTATTTTCCTGATACATTACTTTCAAGATAGGGATACTTGTTGCATGCCGATTTAGGTTTTAATTGATACAAACACCCCCATACAAAAAGGGATGGGTGTTTATCCAATAAACTTCGGAAAAGTTTATTCAGTTCGTATTGACTTCACCCTTTTCCTGGTGCAGTTTGTTCATACCGGCAATGTCTCTGCTGCCTGGCTTGTATCTAAGGCCTTGTCTGCATGCAGCAGTAATGAGGACAATAGGGGTGTGATTTCTAAGGTGCACTAACGTGTTGCACATAATTGGTCTGTGTAGACTCTGGTGGGGGGAACTAACAGTTCCCAAGTGTGCTTTAATGTAGTGCTGTTTGAAACAGTACAGAGATGATAGATCCAACAATAAGGCCAAAATTTTGGATAATCTACCTGTGACACATGCAATCCTTACCTAAGTAAGTCCAGAGCGCTCGCTCTTTCTGGCCAGATCCTGCCCCCTGCTTTGTGCAAAGCAAAAGAAGAACTTTTGCAGTTCCACTATGCAGGGGACAGGCTGCACAAAGGGACTTGCCCACCCTTTCAAGTGGGGGCAGTTAAACCTCAAATGTGCTGTGGAGGGACACTCTGCCATAGCAACCAGAGAGCTATGGAAATTGGCAGCAGGAGTGAGGGGGATGTGCCCGGTGAGCCAGCATTAACCAAGAGCTACTGAATAAGGGTGGGTTAGAGAACCGCCTCCACAAAATGCCCTCTAGCTTAAGAGAATGTGCACTGAGCTGTAAGCCACAAGTGCAGGAGTCTTATTCCCACCTCTTCCACTGACCTGACTACTACTAAGGTATAGGTGGGTGTTAACCATTAACAAGGGATGGTGCGCTGGGCTCCTCTACCAGGAGTTTTTCAGGGAACTCCTTCTGTCACTCAGTAGACAGGCTTTGAGCAGATACCTGCACAGTGGTTCGGAGCTGGTGATGGAATGCTGCACCCAGCGTGGTGACAGGTTAGACAGCACTAAGCAATAGCACCACAAAGCATGCATGGGGTCAGGAATATAAGGAAACCATTTCTTAATGGAATTGTGGCTGCACTGCAGAATACCCATCCTCTAGGTTAGAAAAAAAATGACAGCTTGACAAATCCTTTGTTTTCCCCCTGACACTTGGATTCTGCATCAATCCCATGGTCTGAAGAGTACTTCACCAGGCTTACTCTGTTCCTTTTAGGTGGACATCAGCAATAGGGCACTTGTTGTTTAGTATGATTGTTCTGGAGGAAAGAAACAAGAGAGCAGTGAGCCTTGGCGCATGGGGGAAGGGAGTGATGGAGAATATAAGAGTAATACTGTAAACTTCAACCCAGAAAATTCTCTTTGGAGAAACCTCTCCCTGAAAACGTGGATGGAAGCAACCCGTGCTACTGAGCCTTCCTTCCACATTTCTTCTTCTTGAATGGTTTCTCATGGCAGAGGTGGCATTTTTCTCTCCATCATAGTCACTCACCACCTTGCTATCTAGGCACTGACAATGTAAGAGAGCCCCCGCCTCCCTTTCTGGGAAACACTGCAAATGTAAATGTGGCTTTTTGCTGGTGGAACTGAGAACAGAATCTGCCCCCCAAATGTTTATACAACAGTACCTAAATATTTTGTCCTAGTGCAGTGGTTTTTAACCTGGGGTCCTCAGACTATGTCTCAGGGGTCCATGAAAGGTTGTCATTACCATAGAACAGTGGTTTTCAGCCAGGGGTCTGACCCAAGGGGATCCACAAGCTATGTTTAAGATTTCCAAAGGGGTCCGCACCTCCATTTGAAATTTTTTAAGCATCCGCAAATGAAAAAAGGTTGAAAACCACTGTCCTAGTGGAATGTCATCTGCACTTTTTTGAGCATCTCTTATTCAGAGAATCTCTTTATTTTCCACTCCAAATATTACTATGGCTGCAGGGTGATTGGGTTTATTTATTTATTTGGGTAGATATGATGTAAATTGGATCTTTATTTTCAAAGAAAAGATTTCCTCCAGATGGAGGCACAACTGTAGGAAATGAATTGATGACAATGTATTAGAAAGACCAGCTCTATCTGAAAGTGTTATTTCATATTTTTGATCAAAGGAATTTTGGTATAGTTTAGCTAAGGTTCTAGAAACCGGATAGTATTTCCTCTGTTAAAAATGCAGTTTTCCCAAGTAAACAATAGTTATAAAAAATTCTCTTAAGGTTCTCTTTTTTTAATAAAAACACAAATAGCTGATGTTGACAGTACAGTAATTTAATTTCTCCATTAGATCGAACCATAATCCTTTCATGGATACCAACAAGACTGCCTAAATAAATACCTGATACACAAATAAATCAGTCAGGAGAATAAATTTACTAAACACCGGTTTCATAAATTCACCATTGGCACTTCAACTTTTCATAAATGAACAACTGGTAAAGAAAAAAAGTCCTTTAAAAAGAAAAATAAACCCAAACAAATAATTGTAATGATGATTAAACGTGTTAAATATATACAGCTGGAATATAATATGTTTTATGCATTAGCATATATATCAATAGTATATGCAATGAAAACTCTCCTTCCCCAAAACGTGGAAGAAAGGAATGGACATGTTGCAGCAGTAGATTTACTGCACATCAAAACAGCACAGTTAAGAGGTCTCCAGAGCAGTATTATCTGCTAGGTACTCACTGATTGATAGCAACTTCCAATTCAGACTCCTTTATTCCCTGACATATTTCATTATTACATTAAAGGGGTTTGTTTGTTTGCTTTTTTTCTTTGCATGCAGAGTTAAGAACATGAATACTTGCTTTTAAAAAGCTGTCTAAATTATAAGAGCCAGATTCTGACACCCATGCTCACATTAAGTAATACTGTATTCATGTATTTCCACTGATTTACGGGCTACTCACTATGAGTATGTGTAGCAGAATCTGGCCCAATGGGAAAAGCCTAAATGTAAAGTCTTCTGAAACCACTGCACTTTATACAAAGAACTGCTAAATATAGCCTCTGACCCAAAGTCCACTGAAAACTATGGGCTTTGGATCAGGTCCATATAGCTAAAGAAAATCATTTAGAGGTTGCCACTTTATCAGAAAATGGCTTAATTTTACTCCTTCTCTGTGCAATGATTATCTTCAGTGCTGACTAAAATTTGTTGGGCTTTCTGAGCTTCTGTGCTATGTCTCTGTACCCTAGAGACTATATTATTATGCAACTAGCAGAGCATTATGAGTAATGTAATAAAAACAACGATCCATACCGTGCCATTGATTTTACAGCTGAACTCCCC
The DNA here is from genome assembly GCF_028017835.1 of Emys orbicularis. NCBI lineage: Eukaryota > Metazoa > Chordata > Testudines > Emydidae > Emys > Emys orbicularis. The sequence continues at coordinate 62,244,666 of NC_088691.1, forward strand.
ATTGAAACTGATGCCACAATATGACCCAACATTATTGTTTGATTCAATTACTGAAGGATAATTGCCCCCCACCCACCCGCCTCCAGCCCAAGACTGGTGGATTTTCATGTTTATGTCACTGTAAACAAGCTCATGATGATTTGATTAATTAAAATGTATTAGTGGCATGTACAAAACCTCACTCAAAGCAATAGTGTAAGGCCCCAATGCTGCAAGCACTTACACATGTGCTTAATTTTAGAGTCATTCTAACTCACTACTTGCAAAAGTTAAGAACATGCATAAGTGTTTGCAGAATCAGAATCTAAGTCAAAGGACAATTGGGTCCAGTGTATTTTATATCTATCATGCAATACATTTATCTGTCTTATTCAAAATCCTAAAACTGGTTGCTCTCCTTTTATGAGCAGATTTTGCTTTCTTTCATTGATTCTTTCCTATTTCCTTTAAAAACAGAAATGGTGTGTGTGTGTGTAAGTAACCAAATATGGTTCACTTGTTGGCATTCTGTTTGTTTTTAAATAAAGAACTAACTTGTACATCTCATATTAAATAAAGAGTGGCATAGAGTAATTTTGAAAAGTTTTTTTGCAAGAGAGACTCTGTTTCCTTTATGTCCATATTTGCTGTCTGCATGCTAATCCACACTTTTCTAAATCTGCCTCACTGCCAGGACATACCCAAATAAATCTAGGATTTTTTTTTTTTTTTTTTTACAGTTTGAAACAGGTGTAGCATATGATTTACACAGCTGGATCTCACTGTTCCTGCAATTTTTATTCGGGGTCACAAATCAAACTACATCTCAAATATGCATTTGGTTTTAGATACTATGTATAATAGTATATTTCCTGGAGTCCTATGTTAATATTTATATATTCTCTCACTTTTTCCTGGTTAAATTTCTCCTGTGTACTATGCTGCTATTTATTAAAATCAGTAAAAGAAACCCACTGCCCTACACTAATGTCCTGCTAATTAATTAAAGATGTTCTTACAGTACCATGTCTCTGGCTCAGTGGGGGGGAAAAATCTGTGTCCCATACTTTTCCTTTGTTTTTAGACTTCCACACTAGGGCAAATGGCTCTTGCATTGAAACCCTATGCTGAATATAATGAGATGCAAGACTCTTCTGCTTCTATGGTTACTATTTACTAACAAAACTGATGCTGTCAGGAATTTAATTGGGTTGTTTCTAGCACAGAGATTTTAAACCATGAAATCATTATACTGTCTCATCTTTCTTTTCTTTTTTTCAGAAACCCATCCCCGACAAAAAACTAAGCACCATTTTTCTGTTGCAGAAAGCTGAATTCTAAACATTTTGCCAGGTATAACATACTAAACAGGTTTAAGAGTAATTAACACAAACTATTCTATACAAAAAAACCAACAAGGAGTCCAGTGGCACCTTAAAGACTAACAGATTTATTTGGGCATAAGCTTTTGTGGGTAAAAACCCACTTCTTCAGATGCATGGATTCCTTGTTGTTTTTGTGGATATAGACTAACACGGCTATCCCTCTAATAGTCTATACACATTATTTTTTCAAGCCATGCCACAGCAGCAGCTGCCACTAGCATTGCTGGGGTTGAGGGGGTATATCAGTATTTTTGTTATAAAACCTTACTTTCAAGATTTATAACTTGGTTATAAATATTGGCTTTGGACTAAAATTTGACATATGCGCTCAAGCAATATTTTTTTAAAACCGAAGTTGTTATAAGTTGGATTCGTTGGTTTTTTTTCTTTTTTAAGGGGTGCAGACATGTAGATGTTTTGTAATTTCAAATATTTTCTGTGTTCCTTTAACACAACTGTACTTTTATTTGGGTGAAACTACACAACCACTATGCTCTCGAATGAACTCACTCAGCAAAATGATAAAAGACAAAAACATCATATCACCTGTGGGCAGGGGTGAAAGTAGAAATAGGGACTTACCGCTATGGGGCTGGGTTGGGGCCAGCTCTGGCCCCCGGAAGGGGTGGGGCCTCGGGCGGAAGGGGCGGGGATGGGGGGTTCAGAGCCAGCCCCGGCCCGCCCTGTACCAGTAAGTGCCCTCCCCTTCCCCCACCAGGGTAGCAGCGGCAGCCGGGGGTTCCGGCAGCAGTTTAAAGTGCCCAGGGCTCGGCCGCTGCTACCGCCCTGGGCCCTTTAAACCGCTGCCGGAGCCCCCAGCTGCTGCTGCTACCCCAGGGCTCCGGCAGCGGGGCTCGGCGGCTATTTAAAGGGCCCAGGACTCCCCTGCTTCTACCTCCCCAGCCCTTTAAATAGCCCCCGGAGCCCTGGGGTAGTGGCGGTGGGGCTCCAGCGGCTATTTAAAGAGCCCATGGCAGTAGAGGCAACGGGAGCCCTGCCCCTTTAAATAACCCCCAGAGCCCTGCCGCCGCTACCCCAGAGCTCCAGCAGTGGGGCTCTGGTGGCAATTTAAAGGGCCTGGGGCTCCAGCCGCTGCTGGGAGCCCCAGGCCCTTTAAATTGCCGCCTGGGGAAGCCGGGCCGCCCCGGTACGGCGCACCGGCAAGAAGCGTACCAGCTTACTTTCACCTCTGCCTGTGGGCAAACACTTTTCACAAAGCAATGATTCCATATCTGATTTCTCAGTCCTCATCCTCAAAGTAAAACTGCACAACACCTTCAAATGATGAGCCTGGGAGCTTACATTCACAACTGTTAAAACACTAAAAAACATGGATTTAACAGAGACACTCGTTACAAATTACAACAATTTGTAACACATCCTATTGCCTGGTAACCCTTAATTGCCCACTTAATTTTAAGTGATCTCCTACAGCATGTGTGAACCCCTTATGCTTCTGTCTCAACTTGTATTTAGCTTGGACACCGTGGTTCTCCTTCAGATCTTCCCCAGATCTGAAGAAGAAATCTCTGAAGCTTGAGAGATTGTCTCTTTCACCAGCAGCCATTGGTCGAATAAAAGATATTACATCTCCCATGTTGCCCCCTCATCTCTTGGGACCAGCAAGGCTACAACATCACTGCAAACAACTTACCTTTGTCAGTCTAATCACCTTCCACATTGAAACAACTTGGGGTCAGCTCGTTCCCTGAGAATCCGCACACACAGGGGAATCTTTCAACCATGGCTCTCCAACTGCCTGCATCTTAGCCAGCTCCTTCTGTGACTGTACCTTCTTCCCTTGGCCCTGCAGATGACCCTCATTAAGGCTGGAGATCGGTGAGTGGGGAGGGACAGTGATCTTTCCCCCTTCCTTGCCTTCTGGCGAACCCACTCAAGAGTTAATGCAGCTAATGGAGCCCTGCCACTCCGTGGAAAGCCCTCACAGGCAAGGGGCTAGGATGAAGCACCAAAACACAAGTAAACTGATCTAGGGGACACAGTGGATCCAGGATTCAAACTCCCTGCTTGGGGAGAAGGAAACTCCATGCTCCAAACTCCACAAAAGGAGTTTCACACTTTCCAAGCCCATATGCAGGTCTATTCTCTTCACTGTCACTTAAAATCAGCTGCACATCTTTATTGTCATCATTCAAGTTCTTACCACAGCTCTCCATGCTCCTTCTAATTCTCCCAGGCAGCATGCACACCAAACTCTGTGAATCCTTGAGATTCACATAGATCTTGAGCACTTCCCCAGAGGTGACTGGATTTCACTCAGGGATGGTTTGTCTCCACACAGCCACACTGCCCCATCTTCCTGCTGCCCCTTGATAGGGGGCAGTGTCACTTAAAACAATCCAGTGAGTAGTTTCTCCCAGAATCCATGTGGGGCTGGAGTGGGGAGGGTCCACAGAAGGGAGAAGGAACCCTCACAGTATCCAGCCTGTCTGACTCATGAAGGATACTCATCCCCAGCCTCTGCTTGAACCAAAACCAATCAGAGGAAAAACTTACAGAAAGCAATGAAAAGGTGGTGGGAGACACACCTAAACCCCTCCTGACAAGGCAACTCCCCTAGCCTCATCTGCATCAAAAATGGGACAGGGAGACATCTCCATTAGCATACAGAATGGAGAACAGAGATTCCAAGACAAGAACCACACTGAACTCTGGGAGCAGAAAAGCAGGGAAGCACTGCATCATGGGGGATCTCTGCTCCAGATGTTAATGAACCTATGCCTGCACACACCCAGATCAGCAGTTATCAGACCAATTCTAGTAATGAATCCTTGATTGATATCCAAAATACTGAAGCTGCCTAATTGCATTGTGAGCTCCCTTGAAGGAACATGGCCCATAGCCAGGAATGATCAGTTCCTACTGTCTAGCCTAAAGAAAACCCTTGAGTCATCAGTTTACCCATAAACAAATCTAGTGTTCTCCCTTGAACCATTGTTGTTTCCCTACAAAAAAAACCCTACCCACACTCAAGTAAGTGTTCCGATCCCTGGATCCAAACTCTGCATCAGTTCTACTGGGACTTCATCTTCTCCTGACTGATCAGGCTGGGAGCTCTACCTGTCTCCAGCACTCAGGGCCCTGAGCTAACACCATCACCTGGGAACCCCAACCAGTTCAAGCTTCAGGGAGTGGTGAACCCCATCTCTCTCTCTCTCTCTCTGTTTTCTTTTCTACTTCAGGTATAACTTTTTAACCCTGACTTGTTTGATCAGGTATAGTTTTCTATATATGACTTTTGTAATCTTTATAATGTAACTGTTACATTTGTTTAGGCTCTCCTTGTGTGGTTATCACTATTATTCAATAAGGTAACTTTTATGGTTAAGCTGGTTGCTTCCCTCCCTCTCTCTCTGAACTTTACTCTTTTGTGGTTTTGGCTTCCCCATTTACTCTGCAGCAACGCAACTCTTCCCTAAGCTAAAGATCCCTGTAGCGCCCCAAAATACTGTGGGGTTTGCTCATCAAGTGGGTTACTACCCTAAAAATTGTAACGTGAAAGTGGGGTTAGGGACATGCTGAACCTGTGACATATGAGGGTGGCAGCTTGGAAGTGCTGCTCGACCCAGTCCGCTGAGTCCAGGGGCACATAAGGGTGGTGGCCTGGAAGTGCTGTTTGACCCAGCCTACTCAGGCTTACTCTATTCCGGGGCGGTACCTGTGGCATATAAGGGTGGCAGTTTGGAAATCCTGCTTGACCCAGTCTACTGAGTCCAGGGACATATAAGGGGTCAGCTTGAGAGTGCTGATTGACCCGGTCCACTCAGACTTGCTCTGTTAAAATAAATAAATAAATAAATAAATAAATAAATAAATAAAGTGTGTGTGTGTGTGTGTGTGTGTGTGTGTGTGTGTGTGTGTGTGTGTGTGTGTGTGTGTGTGTGTGTGTACGCGCATCTGGTTCTGGGGCTGGAGGAACCCAAAGCTACGAGCACCCATGAAGGGGCTTTTGCAGGATGGAGCTGAAGGACAGTATTATGCAGCAGAAGTGGCTCCTTCTCCCAAGCTCCCATCAACCAAGGATCCACAGGATCCTCTGTTCAGAGACGATGGATCCAACAATAAGCAAAAAAGTATAGAAAATCCGCTCAGTGTCAGAAACACCCCATTCTCATGTAGCCAAAAATAAAGGAGGGTTGGGCTTGAGGGGCCTGGGCACAGAATGGCTTGTTCTCTGGGAGCTTTGGCTATGAGTCTGGTTTTTACAAACTAAAGGCATGAGCCATAACCCAGTGAAGTCAATGGGAGTCTTCCCATTTACTTCAGTAAAAATTGGATCAAGCCCTGACTACACAACACATAAGAACATAAGAACATAAGAAAGGCCGTACTGGGTCAGACCAAAGGTCCATCAAGCCCAGTATCTGTCTACCGACAGTGGCCAATGCCAGGTGCCCCAGAGGGAGTGAACCTAACAGGCTATGATCAAGTGATCTCTCTCCTGCCATCCATCTCCATCCTCTGACGAACAGAGGCTAGGGACACCATTCTTACCCATCCTGGCTAATAGCCATTTATGGACTTAGCCACCATGAATTTATCCAGTCCCCTTTTAAACATTGTTATAGTCCTAGCCTTCACAACCTCCTCAGGTAAGGAGTTCCACAAGTTGACTGTGAGCTGCGTGAAGAAGAACTTCCTTTTATTTGTTTTAAACCTGCTGCCTATTAATTTCATTTGGTGACCCCTAGTTCTTGTATTATGGGAATAAGTAAATAACTTTTCCTTATCCACTTTCTCAACATCACTCATGATTTTATATACCTCTATCATGTCCCCCCTTAGTCTTCTCTTTTCCAAACTGAAGAGTCCTAGCCTCTTTAATCTTTCCTCATATGGGACCCTCTCTAAACCCTTAATCATTTTAGTTGCTCTTTTCTGAACCTTTTCTAGTGCTAGAATATCTTTTTGGAGGTGAGGAGACCACATCTCTACACAGTATTCGAGATGTGGGCGTACCATGGATTTATAGAAGGGCAATAATATATTCTCAGTCTTATTCTCTATCCCCTTTTTAATGATTCCTAACATCCTGTTTGCTTTTTTGACCGCCTCTGCACACTGCGTGGACATCTTTAGAGAACTATCCACGATGACGCCAAGATCTTTTTCCTGACTCGTTGTAGCTAAATTAGCCCCCATCATGTTGTATGTATAGTTGGGGTTATTTTTTCCAATGTGCATTACTTTACATTTATCCACATTAAATTTCATTTGCCATTTTGCTGCCCAATCACTTAGTTTTGTGAGATCTTTTTGAAGTTCTTCACAATCTGCTTTGGTCTTAACTGTCTTGAGTAGTTTAGTATCATCTGCAAACTTTGCCACCTCACTGTTTACCCCTTTCTCCAGATCATTTATGAATAAATTGAATAGGATTGGTCCTAGGACTGACCCTTGGGGAACACCACTAGTTACCCCTCTCCATTCTGAGAATTTACCATTAATTCCTACCGTTTGTTCCCTGTCCTTTAACCAGTTCTCAATCCATGAAAGGACCTTCCCTTTTATCCCATGACAGCTTAATTTACGTAAGAGCCTTTGGTGAGGGACCTTGTCAAAGGCTTTCTGGAAATCTAAGTACACTATGTCCACCGGATCCCCCTTGTCCACATGTTTGTTGACCCCTTCAAAGAACTCTAATAGATTAGTAAGACACGATTTCCCTTTACAGAAACCATGTTGACTATTGCTCAAGAGTTTATGTTTTTCTATGTGTCTGACAATTTTGTTCTTTACTATTGTTTCAACTAATTTGCCCGGTACCGACGTTAGACTTACCGGTCTGTAATTGCTGGGATCACCCCTAGAGCCCTTTTTAAATATTGGCGTTACATTAGCTAACTTCCAGTCATTGGGTACCGAAGCCGATTTAAAGGACAGGTTACAAACCTTAGTTAATAGTTCCGCAACTTCACATTGGAGTTCTTTCAGAACTCTTGGGTGAATGCCATCTGGTCCCGGTGACTTGTTAATGTTGAGTTTATCAATTAATTCCAAAACCTCCTCTAGTGATACTTCAATCTGTGACAGTTCCTCAGATTTGTCACCTACAAAAGCCAGCTCAGGTTTGGGAATCTCCCTAACATCCTCAGCCGTGAAGACTGAAGCAAAGAATCCATTTAGTTTCTCCGCAATGACTTTATCATCTTTAAGCGCTCCTTTTGTATTTTCATCGTCAAGGGGCCCCACTGGTTGTTTAGCAGGCTTCCTGCTTCTGATGTACTTAAAAAACATTTTGTTATTACCTTTGGAGTTTTTGGCTAGCCGTTCTTCAAACTCCTCTTTGGCTTTTCTAATTACACTCTTGCACTTAAGTTGGCAGTGTTTGTGCTCCTTTCTATTTGCCTCACTAGGATTTGACTTCCACTTTTTAAAGGAAGTCTTTTTATCTCTCACTGCTTCTTTTACATGGTTGTTAAGCCACAGTGGCTCTTTTTTAGTTCTTTTACTGTTTTTCTTAATTTGGGGTATACATTGAAGTTGAGCCTCTATTATGGTGTCTTTAAAAAGGGCACACCACCAATACATCATTTAACACAGCAAAGCAGCACTGATGTCAAAATACTTGACAATGGCTGGGCCCACCATGACTGCTGTTTTTTACACTAATCATCTCACGGTTACCTTGTGCGCTGTTGTATCCACCCGTTCTCTCTCATCTTCTATTTAAACTGTAAATTATTTGGGGTAGTTTGGGGGGAAATTTTTTGTTGCATCTCTGAGTACAGTACTTAGCACTGAACCCCAGTTGAGGCTACCATAAGGCAAACAATGCTAGGGTAGGTTAAAAGGTATGAGCCTTGTTATGGTAACCTCAGCAAAGCTGAGCCTTATGGAAAATTCATTCCCCTTTGCTACAGCTGTGATGGCAAAGCAGTTCTTTCAATTATCCATCATGGTAACAATAGTAATGATGCTCAGAGCAGGGATATCCTGAAATAAGCATAGAATGCTCAAGGCAAATAACAAACCAGAGAAGAAAGACTTTATTAAGCCCCATATCTCCCAGAGGAATAAAAAAGGGCTTTCCCTTTCCTGCAGCTTCCTCTTTGTCATCGAGAGAAGGGATTCCATGAAAGGATGTGTCTGAAATTCTCAGTAATACGAGTGTGATCACACATAAGAATCATTTCCCTGGAGAACAAAAACAAAAGGTATCACTTCCAAGTGAAGTAAGCTAGAAGGCAAACTCGAGAAAACAAATCAACACATGAAATCGCTGGAGGCCACAAAGAATAATTGTTGTGAGCAAACCCTTTAAATCAGAAAACTGATGAAAGGTGGATTGGCAGAGAATCATTATACTGAATATTTGGAAAACTCACGGATGGTGCATGAGGTTTGTCATCCCAGAAAATCAAGGAAATTCTGATTTGCTCACATTCATGGATAATATGCTTCCCACAGAACTTAAGTTAAACATTAAAGATGATTTCCCCCCCTCTATGCAGGATCCACCTTAGGTTTACAATGAGGGAAGGAAACCTATATCTGAAGTAACAGCTGGGAGCATTAGATTAATATCTTCATCTGACTTGTGACAATTCTCCAGGTGGCCTGTGCAATTCAGGATGGAACTTTTGAAGGGAATAATCCATTGTTCTAAACCAGAAACAATATTTAAAGAGGTCACCTTTAGACAGAGAGAGGGGGGCTTTTATACTATACCCAAGGAAATTCAGCTCACTGCTGTATTCCAGTGGGGAATGAAGTGATTCTGAGTGTGTTTGTCTCTACATGCATATTCACTCACTTGCAGGTACACATACACAAATAGCCTGTCTACTGGTTCCCATTTCTAGCCCTGACACATCATGAGATGTTGCATTTTAAAAACAGTCACTGGATCGGTGCTGTACACTGTGTGGCAGAGCTTTGACCTTGCCCCCGTGGGTCCTGCGCTTCTAGGTGGTATATGCTAGCCTCAGTGGCTCACTGTAACCCTCCACATAGCCCTTCTCTCTCTAGGGCCAGGGTTACAGTCTACTGAGCCTTTTTCATCATAGGCCAGCAAGGAGGTTGGTGAGAAAACTCCCACAGTCTCGGTTGACCCTAGGGGCTTCTTTTAGAACAGTTTAGCCTCCTGTCCTGACAGGGGCCTGACTTCCCCTCCCAGGAGGTGTTCCTGTAGTGGTGGGTTGGGGGGAACCCGGGGCCCGCCCTCTACTCTGGGTTCCGGCCCAGGGACCCTAATGGTAGCAGCTGTTGGCAGCCAACCTTTCACTGCCAGAGTTGCTACATTTCCCTGGGCCACTTCCCCACAGCTCTCCTGCTTCTCTCTTCTTCACCCTTACCTTAGGGCTCCCTTATTAAAAACTTGAGGGTGTCTTCATTAACCAGCCCTTCAGCCACACTTCCTCTCCCCTGGCTCTCCTCTGCCTGACTGGAGTGAGTCCATTTTATAGTATCAGCGGGGCCTTAATTAGAGTGAGGTGGTCACATTAGCTTAATGGCCTCACCTGACTCTTTGCAGGTTAATTGGAGTCAGGTGTTCTCATTAGCATGGAGCAGCACCTGCTCTGGTCAGTCAGGGAACAGAAAACTGTTAATCCAGTGGCCAGTATATCTGCCTTCTGCTATACCCAACTGGCCTGGGTCTATCATAACTGTCTATCATAGGCCACAGGCCAGGATAATTTTGGGAGAGAAATCAACATTTGATGGGAAAGGAGGCAGCATTTCTCTAGCAGGTTGATTTTTCAAAATGGCAGCTGTCTGAAAGTTTCTCAGGTACATATCAAATGTTAGATGTAGTCCTGGTGGAGATGGATTGAAGGGGAAAAGTACAGAAAAGTAAATCAAAGAGTATAACCACAACCATATTCTAGTAACAGCTCTGAAGGGCCCATAGAATTGGGACCAAGGTATTTTCTTCTAATTTTCCTGAGTGGGGCTGTGCCCATCTGGCAGAAATGGCACTATTTGGGCCTTATCCAGTCCATATCTGAACCTTTTGAGATACTCCCATCAATAATTTTTTGGCCAATCTTACTTTTTTTCTTCTGTAGAATCCCTTCCCTTATAAAACTGCCTTATAGTGTCACCTTGGAGCTGATCACAAGAATGGGAGGATCTCTTCACCAAATTATTCCATCACAGGCATGGGTCCAGGACAAACAGCCACTTTGAGGTTGATGATCCACCGCAGCCCTAGACCTCCAACCAACCCGCCAGAGATCCCTGCTCCATGGACAGAAGAAATGCTGCTGAAGATAGTGTCTGCCCTCTTTCTTTACACATAGGACTCCAAGCAAGGAAAGTCTCCTCAATGCATAGAATTTGGGGATATGATCAGGCACATTTTTATTATAGTGATTGCCACTAAAATGTCATGGAAAGTGACCATGCAATAGCCTCTGAGACACCACAATATCCCCCCCAATATTTAGAATAGAGAACAACCATGGCATCTCAGACATCTCTGGGGGGGTCACTGTAAGTAAATGCTGACATACTGGCACCCAGTGTATATTCTAGTCAATAGGTTTTTTAGATACAATGTGTCTAGTCCTTTGCAGGGAATTAATCCCCGGTGAAAGCATACAGTAAATTTTCAAAAGTATCTAACTGATTTAGGAGCATAAGGGTACTGCTACATGGCAATCAGAGGTGTGACTGCAGCATGTGGAGACATACACGAGCTAGCTGGAATAACAATACAGTGAATCTGCGGCAGCATGGGTGACAGCACGAGCTAGCTGCACGACTATGTACCCAGGGTCCCAAGCAAGCTTGTACAGCCCGTGCTGTCGCCTACGCTGACGTGGCTTCACTGCTGCTGTTATTCCAGCCAGCTAGCTATAAGCTAGCTCGTGTATGTCTACACCTGCTACAGTCACATCTCTGATTGGGCATTTGGTGCTTTTGAAAATTTAATCCATAAGGCCAAATTATGTCCCTAGGAACACACTGACATCAATGAGGATGTATAAGGTATGTGTCTGGGTAGAATTTGGCCCACACATTTATACTGAGAGTTCCGCATGGCTAGTAAAATAGCTTAAATCTGTAGGTGGGGCAGGGCCGCCGAGAGCGGGTTTGGGCCCCAGTGAAAAAAATTTTTCGGGCCCCCCAGCAAGGGCGGACTGGCTAAACAGGGCCGACAAGAGGGGGGGAAGCCGGGCCCCGGGCCCCCTTCCGGATCACCAGGCCCCGGTAATTTGTACCGGCTTTCCCCCCCTCTCGTCGGCCCTGGGTAGGGGAGGTGGAGACTGAAGAGACCTTGTTAGTTAAAACTTGGCACATTTAGGTAACAAAACAAGCTTTTGGAAAAGCTGAGAATGTAAATGGTTTTTTGTGTGTTTTTAAAAATAGGTCTGACCATGACCAACTAACATGTTTTTAACCACTACTGTCTGGGTCTACACAGAATAATGTAGTATTCAGAAACGTTAAATAATGTATTAACTAATATGTTCACCAGTCACAAAGACAGTCTAAATATTATTTACTAGACTGCGCTAGACAGTCTAACTGTACTATTTATGACATTTTGTCATTTTTATAATTCAGTTTTATAATAATCATACCTAGTTTACATAGTGCTTTTCATTAATAGATCTCAAAGCATTTCAGTCTTTTAATGTATTTATCCTCTTGCAACCATGTAATTCTCATGCGCCTATATTAAAAATACTTATTTGTTTTTATGGTAAGTTTTGCATAAATGATTTCCTCCTCTTCTTTGCTCACTTAGCAAGATGTACCTCTTCCTGGATACAGTTGTGCTATTGTTCCCATCAGACCCCAGAACACAACTATGTGCCATGTTATTGCAGGAAAAGCAGAAACAACCAGTTTTGGCTCTCCGTCCTTGCAATTTCACTCGTTTTCATCTTAAGTGCAAACTGTTCTTTGCTTGTGTCATAACTATAAAGGGAAGGGTGACAGCTCTCCTGTGTACAGTGCTATGGAATCCCTCCTAGCCAGAGACTCCAAATCCTTTTACCTGTAAAGGGTTAAGAAGCTCGGGTAACCTGGCTGACACCTGACCCCAAGGACCAATAAGGGGACAAGATACTTTCAAATCTTGGGGGGGGAAAGGCTTTTGTGTGTGTCCTTTGTTTAAGGGGTTGTTCGCTCTTGGGACTGAGAGGGACCAGACATCAATCCAGGTTCTCCCCATCTTTCTAAACAAGTCTCTCTTATTTCAAAATTGTAAGTAAAAGCCAGGCAAGGCGTCTTAGATTTACTTTGTTTTCTCAACTTGTAAATGTACCTTTTACCAGAGTGCTTATCTTGTTTGCTATACTTTGAACCTAAGACAGAGGGGATTCCTCTGAGCTCTTTAAGTTTGATTACCCTGTAAAGTTATTTTCCATACTGATTTTGCAGAGATGATTTTTACCTTTTGCTTTAATTAAAAGCCTTCTTTTTAAGAACCTGATTGATTTCTCCTTGTTTTAAGATCCAAAGGGGGTTTGGATCTGTATTCACCAGGAGTTGGTGAAAGGAAGGAGGGGGGAAGGGTCAATCTCTCCTTGTTTAAGATCCAAGCAGTTTGGATCTGTATTCACCAGGGAATTGGTGAAAGGTTTCTCAAGGCTTCCCAGGGAGGGAATCCATCGAGAATGGTGGCAGCGGGACCAGAGCTAAGCTGGTAGATAAGCTTAGCAGTTTTCATGCAGGCCCCTACATTTGTACCCTAAAGTTCAAAGTAGGGATACAGCCTTGACAGCTTGGCAAAAATAAGATGTGTGTGTCACAGCAGGGAGGGCGACAGTATGAACTGAAAGTCAAAAGGGCACATTCTGCTCACCAGGATATGTTTTCATGAGCTGATTGTCACCCATGTGATCCGCTGACTAAGACTCACCATGGAAAAGCAGTTCATGCAGGGATCCACCCCTGAAGCTTCAGGTGGTGGAAAATTAGCAAGATCCCTTTGACTTTATTTACATTGTATTGGAGAAAAATATATTGAGCATGTTTTATCTTGTCAGAGAAGAGTGAGAAGGATGTGGTGGAGCCAAGGATTGTTATCAGAAGCAGGGATTGTTTAGTGGTTCATACTGTGGAGAAAGAATGTGATTTATTATTGTGGCCTTCCCCTTTGAGCTGTCTATCTAAATAAGACGAGGCAAATAAACACATGACAAGCCATAGGAGCACCATCCAGGAGAAGGAGGTTGTGAGACTAATAAGGAGGGACTACTTGAGGAGGCAGAGTTTAAAGTAGTGATTTGAAGGAGGACAGAAAGGCTGCTTGGTGGATATGACCATGGAAAGTGATGCAGGCATAGGAGGTAGGATGTTAGAAAGCATGAAGCCAAGAATGGGACTAGAGCAGGGTGGGGAAATATTTTTCCCACCCCATGAGAATTTTTGAGATTTCAAAACAATTTCTCATGTGAAATCATGATAGGAAGTCAAAATCTCAAAAAAAAAAAAAAAAAATTACAAACTGATAATCCAAACAAAATTTCAGATCTGGTCAATCAATATATTTTGGTTCAATTTTTACTTTACTTTTTTTTTTTTAGTATAAATTAACTAAATTTCAAAATGTAAAGTCAATTCAAACCAAAACCCTTCATTTCAAAAATATTGAAGTGGGATGTTTTGATAATTAAAAAAAAAAAAAAATCAGGAAGGTTTTAAAAAATGACGCTTTCCCACTAAGAGATCAGACAAAAACAGTCATAGAAAAATTCCCAGCCAGCTCTAAGTGGGAATGAGGCTTGATTCTGATCTCACTTATATTGCTGTAATTACGTTGACTCCAATGGAGCTACTCCACACTCACCCTGGTGTCAGTGATATCAGAAAGAATTAGGCCCAAAGGTTGCAGAAAGGCAAAAGGACTGGGTGAAGTTGTAGGCAGGTGGAGGGACGCAGAGGAAATGAGAGCAGAGATGTGGTGATGGCAAGATTACACAGAGCCTTGTAGGTGAGTGTTTGGAGTTTGAATCTGATGGGATAGATCCTTTAAAAGTGCCAATTGAGAAAAGAAAAGGAGGCATGAGCCTTTGTGAGGAAAACAAACTAAAAGTATAGGGCAAAAGAGGTGCCATACTGAAATACAAGCTACCTCTACTACAAAGCAACCAACTAAAAATGTACTTTGAATAAGAACATATATAGATAATTCATTTCAGCCTTGCAGTGGGACAAATTCAGCCCTTGTATAAGCATGAGCAACCAACTTCAGTGGAGTTGTATCCACTAATGGAATTCCAGGTCTGAATTTGACCCTTCATGCAGTTATAGTGCCTTCAATTGTCTATTGTCATTTGTTTGAAAAAAGCCATCAATTTAAGACCTGGGCTGAAAAGAATGGGGTGACAGAAGTTTAGGAATAATAGGAATAAATCAAAGGGGGCACTGTGTTATTAATCCAAAAGAATGATGACAAAAAAGGAAGTAGGTAATGGCTTTGAAATAGGGATAAATTGGCTCTCTTTTTCTGATAGGCAAAGTATTGTAGAATTGTAATTACAGCAAGATCAGAACTAAGGAACCTGTATGTCTGAGCAGAGAATCCCTGGGAAGGTGATGCCTGCATTGGGTCTAACAGTGGCACTCAAAAGATAAAATTGCTCAGGAAATCTTCAAGTCACCAGGGCCTGAGGACATGCATTCTAGAATGCTCATGGAATTGACGGAGGAGATATCTGAGCCACTAGTGATTATCTTTGAAAAGTCATGAAAGATGGGAGAGATTCCAAAGGACAACCCTGGGAATTACAGACCAGTCATCTTAACTTCAGTACCCAGAAAGATAATGGAGCAAATAATTAAGCAATCAATTTGCAAACACCGATAATAAGGTGATAAGTAACAGTCAGCATGGATTTGTAAACAATAAATCACGTCAAACCAATTTAATAGCTTTCTTTGACAGGGTAACAAGTCTTGTGGATGGGGGGAAGTGGTAGACATAGTATATCTTGACTTTAGTAAGGCTTTTGATACTGTCTCGCATGACCTTCTCATAACAAACTAGGGAAATACAACCTAGATCGAGCTACTATAAGGTGGGTGCAAAACTGGTTGGAAAACCATTCCCAGAGAGTAGTTATGCTGGAAGGGCATAATGAGTGGGGTCCCACAGGGATCAGTTCTGGGTCTGGTTCTGGTCCATATCTTCATCAATGATTTAATTAATGGCATAGAGAGTACACTTATAAAGTTTGCTGATGATACCAAACTAGGAGGGGTTGCAAGTGCTTTGGAGGATAGGATTATAATTCAAAATTATCTGGACAAACTGGAGAAATGGTCTGAAGTAAATAGGATGAAATTCAATAAGGACAAATGCAAAGTACTCCACTGAGGAAGGAACCATCAGTTGCACACATACAAAATGGGAAATGACTGCCTAGGAAGGAGTACTGTGAAAAGGGATCTGGGGGTCATAGTGGACCACAAGCTAAATATGAGTCAACAGTGTAACACTGATGCCAAAAAAGCGAATGTAATTCTGGGATGTATTAGCAGGAGTGTTGTAAGTAAGACATGAGAAGTAATTCTTTCATTCTACTCTGTGCTGATTAGGCCTGAACTGGAGTATTATGTCCAGTTCTGGGCGCCACATTTCAGGAAAGATGTGGACAAATTGGAGAAAGTCCAGAGAAGAGAAAAAAAAATATATTAAAGGTCTAGAAAACATGTCCTCTGAGGGAAGATTAAAAATATTGGGTTTTTTTCATCTGGAGATGAGAAGACAGAGGGGACATGATAACAGTTTTCAAGTACATAAAAGGTTGTTACAAAGCGGAGGGAGAAAAAAATGTTCTTCTTAACCTCTGAGGATAGGACAAGAGGCAATGGGCTTAAATTGCAGCAGGAACAGTTTAGGTTGGACATTAGGAAAAACTTCCTAACTGTCAGAGTAGTTGAGCTCTGGAATACATTTCCCAGGGAAATGGTGGAACTTCTATCATTGGAGATTTTTAAGAGCAGTTTGGACAGACACCTGACAGTAATGATCAAGATAATGCTTGGTCCTGTCTTGAGTGCAGGGGACTGGACCAGAAGACGTCTCGAGATCCCTTCCATTCCTATGATTCTATGCCAACCCCCAAATGAAGGCCTCAAAGCCTCTGTGATCTGGCCTGGCAAATAATGAAGCTGCATAATAATGTGAGAAAAGTGATTTGTTTTACTATTGATATGGACCACACTGTGACCTTCTTACTCACCCTGGGGAACAGTTACTCACATGAGTAGTAACTGCTCACCAGCAAGAAAGGGAGCGTGCGTGTCAAAATCTCACCCTTGGCTACAGCTCAGTGATTGTATCTGAAGCTAAGGTACTAGTGTGGTCGTCAGAAGATGTGGATTTGATTCCTGGCTCTGTCGCAGGCACCCATGACCTGCCTAAAAGGGTAAAAAGGGTGCTTTTCCTCTTATGTGGGAGCCTTAGGCTACAACACAATGAGCTAAAACAATTTCAGAGATGTTAAACTGCACCGACAGAAGTGTGAAGGGGGCGGGGGAGATTTCAATCAAATTAACTTAATTGCAAAAAGCACCTTTTTTTGCTCATGTTGACATATCCCCCATGTGACCTTTGGCAAAGCATTTGATCTCTCTGAACCCAAATTCCCCATCTGTAGAATGGGGATAATATTAACACTTCCTTTGACCGTCTTGTTGTTTTAGATTGTAAGCTGTGAGGCAGGGACTTTCTTACTATGTATATGTACCATGCCTAGCACAACGGGGCCCGGCTCTCATTTGAGGCCTTTATTTGCTTCTGTAACACAAATAATAATAAATTTGACTCAGGCAGCCTCTGAAAATTCTGTAGAGGTATAAGAAGATAAGTCAATATAAAGAGAATTGTTGATTCACTAGTAATGGAAACAACTGCATTAGTGATTCATTTCATTTGGTAAAAAGTTGTTTGGTTATTAAGGGAAATTAGCTTTTATGCAATGTGCTGGATTGTCAGCCCTAGAGAATGCGGTTATCAATCTGTAGAGACCAAGTACCACATAGTCAGCAGTGATTCAAACTCCCCTGTGCTCCTTTCTCAGCACTCCCCAGATGGTGACTGGGTCTGGACAAGAAATCACTAGAAATTAGCAACCACTCAGCTAATTTAATGGGTCCACCATACTGCTATCAGTACAAATGTTCATTCATTTCTCCCACATGCTATATATTTGAATTACTGTTCTTGAAGGGAAGGGTGGTTCTGAGGTTAAGGCCCTAGGCTGAATCTCAGCCTGGGTTCAACTCCTAACTCTGCCACAGACTTCCTCTGTGTCCTTGGACTACTCTCTATGCCTCAGTCCTCCATCAGCGACATGGAGCTAATACTCTGATTTCCTTCAACCATTGCCTGCCTTGTCTGTTTAAATCTTAAGGTCTTTGGGTCAGGGGATTGTCTCTTACTACATTGATATATGGTGCCATGGATATATGGTCCTCCCACCTCAGTTGGGTGCCACTGTACTACAAAAAAAGATAGATGTGAAAGGTTCTGCATTGAATTATGAGTCCACTTCTCAGGTGTATTGAAAGGTTTCCAAAACCACTAGATCTTATCTTCTCACAGTGCATGAAAAGAAGAGAGAAAACATCCCCCGCACCCTTATCTAGAAAGGTGGCAGTGGAACTGACATCAGTGAATTTGCCTGAGTAAGGACTGAGTAAATTCCTCAGGATTTGATCCAACTGGTTTCTGTAACACAGCTCTCATATGTTCCTTGCCCATATGATCAACAAAGTAGACTTAGATGTAGGCCCCAATTCTGCAAGAGAACCATGTGAGCAGACCAGTGTGACTACAAGGAGCTCCATGGTCTTCAGCAGAGAACCAGGCGGGCTCATGTGGTTCTCCTTGCAGACACAGGCCAGGTCTTGCTTGCAATGATAGCCATGGATGGAGGCATAGAGAGCACAAGGAGTTTGCCAACTTTGTATCCCGGTGAAAGCAGGGGGCCTTATAAAAATGCTTGCCTTCTTTGGAGAGGGTTTGGGAGAGGTTGGGTAGTGAATCCTAAAACTATTATCTCAAGCCATTGCCCAGTCAGATTTATGTCCTTCAGGCCAACTGATATTTTCTTGAGAGCAAGATCACAAAGGTTTTTTGTCTTTGTAAGGAATAAGCTAGCAGAGCTTGGAGTTTTCCTCATTGCCTGAAAACCTTGAGTGCATTATTCATAGCAAACATCTTATCCAACTTCTTGCCATTTGAAGCTAGCTGACTGTTTATACTGAAGGTATTCCAGCCAATGGGCTGATAGAGAACTATGTGCCATGACTATTGCTTTGAGGAGTTGCTATTTGTTATTTGCTCTTCCTGTTGTGTAACTGATCACCTGTGACATATACTTTTATTTCTGCTTCCTAACTGGATGAGTCCCAAACCCACATCGGCCAGTGAATGCTTCTGGCACGAATAACTCATGAGAACATACATACTCGCAGGCATGTGTGTGCAAATACTTGTGACACATTCCTCTGGACAAAATTTCACTAGTGCAAATAAATGTTTGAAAAGAGAGTCTGTCATTCATAGGGTTTTATACTGGCACTTGTCACCATGGCATCTGAAGGCTCCCAGTTTATACCGGCAGAGCAAGGTCTCGACTGGGTTTTATGGAATTTTCAGCTCTTCTCCAGTTAGGGGAATCTCCACTTGGGGATAGCAGAGGTGCAGTGAATGATGTAACAAATATCACTGAAGCGAATTCAGGCTGATTATTTGAATGAACAATGTTTTGGGTTTTTTGTTTTGCAGTATTTGCCCAACCCTAATTGCCTGGCTTTAGGCTTTATTGTTAGCCCTGCAGATCCGAGAGCACAACCTTATCGAAATTCCAACCCTAACCAGTGTCACCTAGTGTCTTCCATATGAGATATGCTGCAGCTGTCTGAAATCTGATCGCTCTTCCTTTGGTTAAGAATCTGCTGAGCTGGTACACTGAAAGTAGCCTAAAAAAAATCAGGGGACTAATTAAATAAAAATTAAGAGACTGATGTCCACTGACTTTCTCCACTTTTATGTCAACATAGTCCATTTTACTCAAGAAGGAATTAGCTAACAGATTTAAATGTGGAAGTGGCAGAGTAGATTAAATTGGTTCATCTTTTTTAGTGAGGATCTTTTCTCTCTCAACAGCAGTTCCGGATTAGATTGATTGCATGTTGTATACCCTGCTTTCAAATTAAGGTTTTATTGTGCACTAAATGGAACACAAAAAATGCATATTAAATCTTTTTTATTTTAATTGAAACAGGGTTTGTTTTTAGGCGTGGTACTTGACAGGGGACTTTGTCCAGAAATAATAAATCTCTCTCAGATAGATAGATAGATAGATAGATAGATAGTACATTAAGCTGTCAGGGCAGCAGGTGGTGAATTGCCAAAGGGATTTTGGCTTTTGTTTAACTGAGGATGACTGCAGAAAAATAGGGAGGGTGACAACACAACTTCACAGTTTGCCAGAGCTAGGAGTCCAAATACAAGCTCTTTTACAAGACTCATTGGGCCTCCAATGAAACTTAATTTCATGGATAATAAGCTTTGATAGAAATGTAGGGCTGAATTTGAAATCTTTCAGCTTACAGTGTGCAGCAGAACTCTCAGCATAAAGGCATTCTGACTTGTGCTTTTGCATTTTAGAGTCCAAGTGCATGTATAAAGTTGCCTTTATTTCTCGAACTCCAGGGGGAGGTGATGATCTGACTGTCCTACATCCTGAGTAACTCCGTTGACTTATCAGAGTTACCCAAGGGTACATAAGAGCAGAATATAGCCCTGTTCATGCTTGTGATTTTCAGCAGTGCTCAGCACTGCCATAATCCAGCCTCTATCGAATTAAATGGTAATATTCCCATGGACTTTAATGGGAGCAGAATTAAGCCAATAGGGGAGAGTACTTTTAAAAATGCCTCTCCAAGACTCTGCAAGAGGTCAGTTTCATCTGCACAATGGCCCTGAGCTTGATTTGTCATCATGCCAGTGAAGAGAGTTGCAGTTGCAAGGACTTTACATAGAGCCAGGTGGCTGCCCAACATGCACAAAACTGTTTATGGCCCTGTGAGAAGGTGTCTAACCCACACAGGCATAGAAGGGGTTAACCATGCCCTGCCCTGGAAGGAACAATGGAGGTGAGTCCTCCGAGCGGCCCAGAGATGCTGAGGGGAGCACAAGCAATCAGGGAGGAGTTGCACGGAGCAACCAAGGTGGGCCCAGCAGGCTCAGATAAAAGAGAGCTGCAAGGCAGCATAGGATCAGTTGCTGCTGGGAGCTCAGGGAGTAAGGACTGTGTCCCTGGAGGGCAGGGAGAACTGTAAGCACCTTGGACAGAGCAACTGCTGGCAGGGACCAGGGGAGCTCCTGGCTGACTGTGGGACTGAGCCACTGAGTGCCCTGAAGTGCGGGCGAAAAAGATGCTGGGGCCGCGGGGAAGTGGCCCAGGGAAATATAGCAGAATTGACGGAAGTTAAAGAGATGCAGCAGGAAGCTGCTATTTAGAGGGTCCCTGGGTTGGGATCCGGACTAGTGAGTGGGCCCAGGTCCCCCCCATTCACCACTGGGGAAGTGGCTGGACATTAGGACTGTGATACGCACCCTTGGAAAGGGGAAAAACAGATGGCGACCTAACCGGAGAGCTGAGTCGCAAAGAAGATGCAGCAGTTCCGGAAGCTGAGAGAAGAGCTATAGACGGAAGCAAAGACAGAGTGACAGTGTGCAGACCACTTTTCCTCCTGGATTGACCCCAACACACCAACTCCTGAAGTGAGAAAGATGCTAAATATTGAATATTAAGTTTCTTTGTTCAGAGTTCCTGGATTTAACACGAGTCAGATCATATCAGCAAACGTACGGCTAACTGCAATCTGGACAGATGCTATGTATTTCATATGCTGAAAAATTATTTGAGCTGAAAGCTGTAGTTACCTCAATTAATATGACTCAGCATTTAGTGTCACTTTCAATTTGTGTTGTGGTTCCTTTCCCCCTTATTACAACAGAGAAAGGATGAAAGGGAAAATATCATTCTACCATATGGCTTGTGTTACCTACATGTGCACAAAAGCGGGTTGCTATGTGTGTGAGTGCTATAGGGGTCATGCTATCCTTACTCTCCGGTGCACTTTCATGTGTAATTGGAGATTCTCTACCTCTTTATGCTTATGTATGTTGTCATGATGTCTAACATTTGTGTAAGAGCTTCCCCAGGCATGGCAAATCACTGAGAAGATACAGGGGAAACAAGCTAGCTTGCAGAGTTAGGGCCATACTGAGAAAGGCTTATTCCCATGCAAACAGGCCCATTGGAGGCAGCAGGGTTTCTCATGTAAGTAACTCCTCACCAGGGCGAGTAGGTGGTTTGCAACTGTCTCATTATTTATCTATGTACTGCTGTATGGGGGAGGAGACAGCCAAAAGAGCCCATCAATACAAGGTGGGATTTCCTCCAAAGTGCTCAGCATTGGTCTAATTCAGCTCCCATTGTAGTCACTACAAAGCTCCCATTTGACCTCAATGGGAGCAGAGTTAGACTTCCAAGAATCCCTCCCACAATAAATACAAGATCATTTCCACCATGTCCAATGAGTAAGCACCAAATTGAGGATTAGGAACTTTATTTTGTTTTATTATAACCCCCATTTCCCCTCGCTTTGCTTTAACATCCACTATAGTTTAAAACCTTTGTAAAGGTACATTTCCCTGATACTTAGAATCAATACTCTCTGCTTTTGAAACAGCTGATGTACAGCTTTGTTTTCCAAAATACTTTAGCTGCAGTTTTTGGGGAAGGGACTTGGACTGCGTTTCTACCCAATAACAGAGACATGTTGTGGCCTGTCTCACTGTAAGAGATAAAGTTAATTAGCCGCTGACAGCACAAACAGGCCTTAGAGAGATTACACATGACTAGGTTTTTATGAAGGAAAAAAAAAAGCAATGAATTGAAGTTGTGGTCTACAGTGGACAAAAGACACCAAGGTAACAGATGCTGGATATGCCAATGGCCTCCCTTTACTCACTCCTGCTGAAGAACTAATGTAAATAAAAATTAACAACTGAAAGAAAGAAGAAACAACAAAGGGATTCATCTGAAAGAGCCACCGGGCATGCTCTATCTGTTCTACAGACTTAACTGCAGAGGATTTTAAACTCCAAGGGATAGATCCTCAGCTTACAGTCAGTGGAGCTACACTGATTTACGACAGTTAAAAATCTGCCCTCATGTGCCAAATTCTCCTCTCGTTAACACTGGTGCAGCCCCGCTGAAGTCACTGAAGTTGTGCCAGTGTAATTGAGGAGGTGGGATTTGTCCCCAGCACCTTCCATGAGCAGTACATGTCACCTAAATAAAAATGAATGAGACAATAAAATGGTTTTCAAGTATGTTAAGTGGGGACTGGACTATTCCAACAGCAGTTAACATCGAGATTAGGAGGTGCTTTCCATATGAAAATTTAGAGTCGAGCTTCCACCAAGACACAAACCTTTAGTAGAGGTGAAATTCCTGTCTCATTATTTAAAACTTCAAAACAGACTGGCAAGAAGGGCCAAAAACAGAACATCCTGTGTTTTGCCAGTTAAGATAGGTCCAGAGAGAGTCAAATGCAAGCTCTGCCCAGCCCTTAACTCTTCTGCCAGCTCATAAATTCTGGTCTGGAGCACAGTGGTAGGTGAGGAGCTCTCTGAGCAGGGAGAGAAATGATGCTTCCCCAAATAGATTGTAAATAGACCAATGAATGGCCAGTTGGGAATGCAAATGCTGCTGAATACTGTATTTGCTTAAAATCTATTTGCTTAAGGAAGCCAGAGCTAAACCAATGGAATGGCCAATAGGGAAAGCCAGCTGGAGGCTATAAATAGTGGTCCCCAGTAGAATTGCCTAGAAGAGCAGCTAAAAAGCATTGACAGAAGGACCCTGAGGAACACTAGCAAAGATCTGTAGAAGGCAGAAGGGCAGGTGTAAGGCACAAGCTGGATTTGTGATATGTATCGCTAGCTGTAATTCTGCAACAAGCTTAGGTACTTGACAGTTACAGAAAATCTGCAAATATCTTTGGACATGACTGAAACCAGGTCTGGGTCGTGCTTAAACCTTCGAACATCTCTCTAAAGTTTAGCTAGGGTCTGTTGTGGGGAATCAACTTACAGCACTAGGAAATGAAAGCAAGTAATACTGAATAAACCAGCTGGATACGGTAACACTAGGTTGGCTACAAGTCACGTGGTAGCCACCTAGGATGGAACTCGTAGA
The DNA here is from genome assembly GCF_028017835.1 of Emys orbicularis. NCBI lineage: Eukaryota > Metazoa > Chordata > Testudines > Emydidae > Emys > Emys orbicularis. Next base: position 62,268,241 of record NC_088691.1, read on the forward strand.
GAGAGAACATTACTTAGGAAGAAGCTATTAATCTTGTGCAGACAGCTGACCATGGTCTTTCACTCTGCTAAGCCGAGGCAATGAATGAACATGCTAATGTGAGTTAAGTATACAATTTTGTGACTGTTTGGAATCAGTGTGGCAAGTTGTGACTGCTGTAGAAAATGAAAAAGTCCCTGTCCCATATAGAGACCAAACATAACAAAAAAACAATGCACTTAAACATGCTGCATTTGTCCTGTGTTCATAAATTCTCTACTTTGTCTTCTCCCAGGGCTAGGCTTGGTGATTGCACAGTCTTAGGTAGATTATCACCAGCAATAACTGAGAAATTCTGAACAGGCTTATTTTATCCAGAATCTGGTTTTTGTTGTGCATGTCACTGAAAAGGAAGGAGCTGCAGGGTTTCTCCACAGTACAAACCATTGTCAGTAATTGGGAAAATATGCTGAATCTTCACCTCTCTCCCCCTCCTCTTACTTTTCTGTTTTCTTGCTGACATACAAACATCAAAAAATTATATTCAGGGTGAGATCATGTCACAATGACTCAGTCTGAATATTACCATATGGTTTTAGAAGTTTGGTTGGCTTCCACACTGGAAGCAGTTTAAGTTTTCCAGAAGCTCAGTGGCCCAATTTAAGAAAAGAAAACAAAAAAACAAAAGTTTTGGACCAAATTAATCCTTGGTGCAGTTCCAGGGCAGTCAACAGAGCTTCACTAAGGCGAATTTGGCACTCTATTTCATACAGATATATACCTAATATACTGCATAAGAAACAGCGTTAACATCTGAAAACAAGAAATGAAGCAATGTATTTTACAAACAAAAAGAAAGAAAACAGATGCCCCAATTTAAACAAGAGTCAGCATCACAATTTATGATCCATTTAAGTTTGTCTATGTCTGTATTTCACCTACTGCATCAAGAAGAAAATAATGTGGACATTCCACCAATAAAAACATTCAGAAACCTCAGGAATACAATACTTATATTTAACTTTGCCACAAATTTAAATGAGATATAACCTTACATATATATGTAGATTCCAGGCCTCAGCTATTATTACTAAACATTGAGCCCACTGCTATAATATTCTTTATAATTACTGCATGCATACTTTGGTGTCTGCTATACTGAATCCTTTCCAGAATTATACGACCTTGATTTACTCAAGAAATCACTAGCAAAATCCTTCCTCCAGAAAGTCTATCTTATTGTATATGTGAGTCAAAAACTTGGCAAGGTAATATAATGTTATACTGTCCCATAACAGGCACAGTCATGAGTTGTATATGCTGACACCTTAGCATTCAATAGATCACAAATGGCAGCTGTGATACAGTCATATAGAAATGCTTTCTTAGTTCAAACCGGACTTTTCCCCTTAGTTATAGTTCTTGAGCTTTTTGTTCCTCTGCTCCTACTTTTCCCTCACAAGATCCTGTGTCCTATAACTCAGTAATAAAATTATAAGTGGAATATCATTACTATTCTTCTGTTGGCTTCCAGCCACAGGATTCCTAGTATTATCAGTTGTATGATGCGATCTACCACATCCAGATCCAGAATTTCTGTCTGCAATCAGTTCCCCTACCAATTCAATACGGCTCAGACCTCTGGTATCCCTAGGTCAGTGGCTAGGTGTTCCAGTAAGGTTCCACAGTTTTCCACACACTTCTTTAAATGCGTTACACCAACTTTTTCAAAAGTGCTTTAGATAATTGTCCTAGGTGGCATGTGGTGGATGCAGAGCATGTTTGAAAATCTGACTCCATCAAGTAGTAGGTGACTAAATGGAAAAGAAACTCTTTAGAAAATCTGAACATTAATTTAAGCACCTACATGGGAGCTGTTGGATGCTGAGCTCTTTTGAAAATCTGGCCCTCTTGTAGCAACGTCTCCAGATGGGTCATCAGCAAGGATTGAATCCACTACCTCTAGACAGAAAAGGATGAACACGTACTGCCTGAACTCAAGGGCCAGGGGCCAGATTTACAAAGATATTTAGGCACCTTGTAGGATTCACAAAAACACCTACGTTAGGAGCCTAACTTCCACTGAAAGTCAATGGGAGTTAGGTGTCTAACCAGCTTAGGCACTTTCTAAAATCTCAGTAGGTATCTATCTGCATCTTTCGGCACCTAAATACCTTTAAAAAACTGGCCCCCGGTCCATTAGCTCAAAGACAGTAGCAGACTCAAACCTCTATGTGTGATCTAGTCACTCATCATGATCATCATCATGGGAGATCCCAAAAGGACATGGCCTCCTTTCAGCTCAAGTGCCAGAGAGGTTGATCTCTCTCTCTCTCTCTCTCTCTCTCTCTCTCTCCCCCTGGCTAGGTTTTTAAAATGGTCTGACAGTATATTCAGTTTATGTTCATCACTGGCAATCTTATTGTGCCACTGAAGCTTTTGGTGCCCCTACAATTGCTGGCCATGTAGTGGCATTACTTGGTACACACACTTTGGAATTCACCAGTCTTCCATTGTAATAACATGTCCATACTGAAAACAGTGCCTAAACTCAACCAGTGCTGATGGAGGCAGCTGCTGGGTTTTGTTTCAGATATCCTCATTGTTGATCTTCTCCTGCCACTTGATATAGAGTAACTGATGAAGATGATGAGAACTGCAAAATTCAATCCAGTGCTCTTCAGCCTTCCTGAGCATCCATGTTTCACTTCTGTCCAACACAGTTGGTATAACAGTGGTTCTATAGAGCTGCAGCTTCATAGTAAGCTTCATGTAACGGTGTCCCCCACAAAGACTGCTGATGGACATAAAACATGGCAGCAGCTGCTTCTATATGAGTGTCCAAATCTTTTGAGCATCCTCCTGCACTATCTGTGATGCTGCCCAAATATTTGAGAGTTGCCACCTCCTTGATGTCCCATCTGGACAGGTTAATACCAAACTGGTAGTAATCTGTAGCTGGTGGCTACTTGATAGTATGGCCAGGGATTTAGTTTTTTATCCAGATTAATAACCAGACTAAAGCATTCTGCTTCCTGCCCAACCAGATTGGCCATCAGCCATCAGGATTCACCAAATTGAGCCAAGAAGAAAATTTCATCTGCACATTTGAGATCTTGAAGCAGAATGGTGTTCAGCTAAACATCACCACAATAGCTGCCAATCAGTACCAATAGTGACCAGTGATGGTGACAGAACACAGCCTTGCTGAGCTCCCATGGAGATGGGAAGCCATGCAGTATATCTGCTGTAGTAGAAAGAGGGCCTGAAACATAAGCCTATGTATCAGAGGCCTGGTATGAGGCCTGAAGCCTGGGCTAAAGTAGTCAAAACCTTGCTGACATAAAGCAAAGTTAAGATGTGAGCACGAGGCAGGCCCTGCTCACAGAATTTGGCGAGCATAGGGTTGCTATTGTTAAAACACATAGTCCTAAGAGGTGCTAGACACAAAGCACTCACACAAGCAGATTCCAGAAGAGTGGTACCAGAACACCCCGATAAACACATTCCCCAAAGATAACAGGAACATGCTGACCCATCTTAAGGATAAGGTCAGGATAACAGCATGATGGATAGAGATGTTTTGATCAAACCTACAGGTATAAGGCAATGGGTGGCACCCTAATACATCAGAGGGTGGCGCCCTGATACATCAAGGGTGATATGTAACTTGTTTTTATGGGTGTATAAAGCTGTATCTCAGAGGGAGTGTCTTTGTCCAGCTGAGGGGGCAGTGGAAAGTCCTGCCACTGACTAAGCTGTATCCGTTGTCACGGGCATACATGTGCTAGTGTAACTGTAGACATTGATCTGGGGAGCTAGGACTGTGCTTTGCTGACAATAAACCTGACCAAACCTTAATGGATTTTGTGGTCTTTGGGTGGTTCACTCAAGATCTGCTGTGCCAGCTGTCTGAGCAGAGCTGGGACAACATACAGGGAGAAAGAATGCACACACAGCTGAACATCTGACAACATCTGCCATTGACTCAAACACTGCTTTCTGTTCTATTATAGAGCTCTTCTATTAATGACATCATCATCCCAGGGATGCTGAATTGTCTTATCAGATCCCACAAATTTGCATGATGCACTGAATCAAAGGCCTGACAGAAGTCTACGAAAAGTGCTGTGCACGGCTTATTAAATTCAGCCATGTCTCAAGGTAAATATCTGGTTGACAGTGGAACAAACAGCTCTAATGCCACATTGAGTATCCCAGCCTTTGCCATGAAGTGCATCATTGAGTTGAGACTTTAACGTGGAAGCACAGACTTTTCTTGGGACCAACAAAAGCAAGTTACCTCTGTAGTTGCTACATTCGGCTTTATCGTCCTTTTTTGAACAGAGGCAGAACAACACCCTTCTTCCAATCATTGGGGATGATATTAATGTGCTGGTGGAGCCATTGCAGTCATGGTACAACAATACTTTTATCTGTATTCAGAAACCCTGGGTGCTGTTAGGAACCCCTGGTGCCTTGCCAGACTTCAGCTTATGGGCTGCTTTCCAGATCTCTTCTTGGTTGAAGGAAGGTGACTGTACTGGAACCTCTGGCCTCTTCTCAAGTGGAAGAGAGAACTGCAGGTGATGGACAATTAAAGTTGCAATGATCTTCCTACTGATACAACTGATCCTGCAGACACTGTTGTCATCCTGATTCTTTCCTGGACAAGCTAGTGCCACCTTCCTCCACAAACACTGAAAAGTTGATTGGAGGTGCAGAGATTGTGCCTGATTGAAGCTTGTTCTCAACTGGCTGCCTGATTGCTTATCTTTCTGCGACTGGATGACAGGGGATGGATCACTTGATAATTGCCCTGTTCTATTCATTCCCTCTGAAGTATCTGGCACTGGCCACTGTTGGAAGACAGGATACTGGGCTAGATGGACCAGAGATCTGACCCAGTGTGGCCATTCTGATGCTCTTACACAATGACTTGACAATGTTTCCAAGTTAAACACATTACTTTTGCTCTCAGTAAACGTGTCTTTGAAGACTCAAATTGTAGCCTTGCTTTTTCTAGCTGCAGGTGCAGTAAGCTTTAACTCACTGATCCATAGATGATGTTGAAGGGCTGAGGCCCCAGCACTGAACTGGCAGTGATCAGCACTGATGACTTGAAACAATGACATTCCTCATCAGATGACACAGGAAGTGAAACCAGTTTCTAATGTTTCAATGGCCCTAAGAAGTTCAGAACAGAAAGCCACCTTATAGCTTGTTTGTAATGAGAACTTTTAGTTGACTCACGAATTTTGACCCATAAACTGGCTGTTTTTGAAATCGGAGGTGAACTATTATCAGCAGAAGCTGATGATCAGTGTCAGGTTCCACTTTTTCTGCAGACTCATATATCCATGACTGTTGACCACCAATTGTTAATGAGGACATGATCAATAATAGTCTTATTATTAATCATGGGCTGTATCAGGTCTGCTTGTAAATCTTTGGATGATGGAAGAGCAAGTCAGCAATCACCATGTCATTAGCAGCTGCAAATTCCAGCAGTTGTTGCTCATTCCTATTCTTTTGTGTACTACCAAATGTTTTGAGCATACTTGCCCAGGTGTCATTATCCTTTTCTACCTGTATGTTAAAGTCAGCCAGGATCAGGATGGCAACTCTTCTCAGAGTTTCATTAACAATTGCAGTTTCTGGTAAAAATTATCTATAGCTGCATTGTTGACCTTGGTGTTGGTGGGACCTTACACTGTGATGATGGTAAAATGTGAACAGTCAGTAAAGAATCAGACTCTAATAAGTTGTTCATTAATCAGCCAGCAACCCTGAAATGCTTGTCAAGCATTGTGTGAAAGTATAATAGCCACCCCTCTCTAAAGTAACCTGTCAGGACAGTCTGAGAATGAAAGTATATGGTCCTCAATTTTCTTTTCATTGCTTCCTGGCCAGCGCTTTTAAGGCTGGTTCACAAAGGGGATAGCTTTAGCTGTTTTGGACAATGTTCAAACATTCCAGGCACCAATTATTTTATATTTACCACCAATGCACAGGATACCAGAATGGACCTTTCACAAAGTTTCATTGGTCATTTTTGCCTTAGTGGCAGAAAAACTCTTAGCTGTTTCAGCTACAAAGACAATAAAGCAGATTGTCTCAGGTGATCAGCTTCTGTTATAAATGCCCTCACAATATGACTGTACTGACTCTGAAGCTCTAGCAACTAGAGGGAGACAAAGCCACACTGTGTTAGTGTGATTTATGTTGAGTTCAGAAAAGTTATGTTCATGGAGTTTCAAATTTCTTTGTTGCAATCAACACATACTAAAAAAAAATCTAGGAAAAATAAAAGCTTGTTGATAGACTAAAAAAATGCTGGAAAAAATGGATAAGCACCCTTCCGTGTGAATACTCAGACCACTAGTGCTGGCAGAATAAATATGGTATAAGAGTGGCCAGAAAGATCCTAAGTACAGCAAATGATAAGCAGGGAGGAATTCAATTCATTGTGAAAACAGAAAGACGAGAAAAAAGTTGCCAAAAATTAACATTTTGACAGAAAACAGGCTTCTCTGTGATAGTAAGTTAGACAGTGCCCTGCCAAAGTATAAACTCTTTGCATGTCTTTTCTCTCATTTCTCTCTCTTTCAGAGGTGATGAATGGAATTAATTCTTTATTTCCTACCCACTTCCTGGGTTAAGTTTTTTTCCCCATTAGTAGGTTCTTATGGAGTTTATTTTCCATCATGTCATCCTGCTGTTCTTTAGATGACTCAAGCAGCCCTCCATGTTGCCCATCTGCTGCAAAAGCAGCTCCAACAAGTCTTCATTAATCTCACTGATAATATCTAGTTAAGGTCTGTAGAAGATAATGGGCTTGATTTTTATCTGGCACTGGATTTATATCTGTAAATCCATTGCCTTCAATGGAGTTAATCCTGGTTTACAGCAATGTGTGAAAGATCAGAATCAGGCCCCAAATAGCACTTTCAGAGCTCAAGATTGATGGTGTTGTCTACATAGCCATCCAATTAAAATGGCAGATGACAGGAAAGCTAGATGATTATATCTGGAGCTTCTAAAAGTTTGATTTGATTTATCTGTCTTGTTAATCTTCTAACTGCCCTATTGCTGTAAAATCCAGAGTGAAAACAAACCCCTCTATGGAGAACTAAATGAAAACTAAAAACTGTTCAGAAAACAATCAAAATACTAAGCGAAGAGGGATTTCCACCCATAGGCAGATAAGGGAGGCCAGCCAACCTGCTGCCAGTCTCTCCTCCTGTTGGCATTATTTTTAGCAGATTGTTTAGGCTGATCAGGCAAGTCAAGATGATGAAGGTTCCAATTCACGTCTCACACTGGAATAAATCAGGAGCAAGCCCATTAAAATCAATGGAGTTAAACTTGGGCAGTATGAAAATCAGAATTAGGCCTGAAGTTTTTGTTGTTTGATTTGTTATGTGTGTTTCCTCAAATGCCTTGATTGGGACCAAAATTAAGGACTCTTGCTGATGATCATCACCAGACTGGAGGGATTTGCTCAGATGTACAACCCTTGGACAACCTTGCTGAAGCTTTGTATCTCTGTATGACCTTAATACTCAACAGTGTGGTACATCAGTTAAAGCACTGCCCCCTATTTCTTTGCCAACAATAACCAAAGAATTCTGAGTTTAGTACTAAATTGAAAAATAACATTAAAAATGATTCCGGCTTCTGAATAGTGTCTCATCATAACTCAAATATTAATTAAATGGAAAACACTAGCCAGCTCAAGGAATTGGTAATAGGGCACTGAGTTTTACTTCTGAGTTACTGATTTGAATTTGACCCAGGCTGATAATGTTCTTTGCCATTTGATGGCTGCTTGGGTGGTCATCCCTTAAGAAACAAGTTGGTTGTCTCAACCCAATTCTCAATGAGCAGGTATCATTACATTTGACACTAATTGGCATGCTTGTTTTCAAGCTCAATAAGAAGGTCAAGAACATAATGGAAATAGACACTAGAATTGGTCCCTCCAGCTCAGAGTTGAGGGGCAATATAAAGAAACATATGCCAGCATTCACTACCAGGGCAGTTTTGTTCTATTCGGTGGATAAGGACTTTAGTCTGTAAAGCTTTCACTCTGACATTTCTTTTCTATTAAATATACAAGGATACAAATTAACAATAATTTGCTTGAAATAAGCCTTTAGTTTAATATTTCAAATTGCCTTTTAATAATGCCCCATTAACACACAGTAAGACTGAAGAACACAAATATAGGAGCTCAGATTCAGCTCCGGAGTTAGAAGGTGCATTTCCATGGTCTCCAGGGATGAATTTGTCCCAGGAAGGGCCAATGAAAGCCTAACAAATGTAGAAGCTGTAGATTTCACAAGGTAATTTTTAGGGTTTAACCTAACATGTAGACAAAATTGTCTGAACAGGCAATGTTAATTAATGATCAAATGCATTCTCTCTGCTCACTGAGTTGAATATAAAAAGATAGGAAAAAAGGTAAAAAAAAGAACGATAGTTGGAGAAGATTAATGTTGGGTGAATTTGCAATGTACCTGTGTTCTGTTATCATGCCATTACTCATTATTAAAAGAGAAAAGGTTGTAAGAAGCCATTACCACATGACTTCGAATGGAATGACTGGGAGTAAGTCCCGTTAGAAGAGAATAAGGATAATGATGAACAGCTTGAGGGGGATACGCAATTAACATTTCTTCTATTTCACTTCCAATGAGTTGGAGCAACCATGAATATTAGACAAAAGTTTAAACTCTGATTGGGGGCAATTAAGCTTTTATAATCTGCTGAACTTTCACATTTAAGGAAAATTAAATAGAAAAATATTGGGGTTTATTTAATTTACTTGCATTACACTTTTGGTCAGGTTACAGTAACTGTAGCCAGGGACAGATTAAGGTATAGACACTATGGCCCCACGTCCAGCTCTTGGAGTCATCTGATTACATCAGAATCTCAGCTCTCAGTAGATGCATTTCTAGCTCTTATGATTGCAAAAAAAAGCTTGAACACATGATCTGAGAGTAACCAGTGCAGTGGTGTCTACCTGGGTTTGTAGAGCACTTCAAACAAAACTCTGAAAGGGGAACTGCCCCATGCATCTCAATGGGGTGTTAACATTGATGCCCACTGCTCTGAGGAACCCTGTCAACACTACTACAGTTGACTGTGGCAGGAGAAAAGCACCAGCAAGGGCTGGCCCAGCCACAGAAGCAGATACTGGGGCAAGAACTGGGGGCCCCCCAATTGCCACCCTTTCCTCTCCAGGGATGAGGAAGACCCCTGTTGCCACCTCTGCTACTCCCATGAGCCTCTTGTTGCCATTCCTGGTGGGAAGAAAGGGGACCCATGCTGCTGCCCCTAACTCTTTGTGGGCGGATGGACCACCTTCCTGCCATTGCTACTCCAAGATGGGTAAGGGCCATGGGGACTGGCGTCACGGTGTACACCTTGACTGCCTTGATCCAGCCCTGACTATAGCATAACATCTGTAATATCATGGGAAATAATACTATCTATTTTCAATAGGTTTGTGTTCTTCTTGGGGTAGTTGAGCTCAATGTCACTAGACTCGTGCTTAAAGTCAACCAAGTTTAAACTTAAAACACTTCACTGGATCAGACCCTCCACTTTAAAAACAGGTCTTGGATTCAGTGATGAGAAAAATCCTTTACACATCAATCAAGGTTTCCTTTTCCATTTTGGGTTTCCTTAAAAAATTACCAAATGACCAATATAGACACCTACTTAATGTCCCTTTATAAAGGAATCAAGCATGTCATTCCAACCATGTAAAAGTCAGATTCAAAATGTTTTATTCATTTTAACGGTAAGAAATTGTCTCAAACTAATGGCAAATGCTAATCATCTGGCATGTCTAGATCTTCAGCAACTTCTGGCCTCTTAAGATAAACTCCTGCAACATTTTTATCAGTCGATGTAATCGACTTCATTTTGGCAAGAATATAAAATAGAGCAATTTTGTAAATGTACTTGTCTTACATAGAACTAAAGAAAAATACCCCAGAAGTTTCAACTTGAAAAATTAAGCAATGAAAGGCATGTTTCAAAACAGTCTTTGGAAAAGTATGTGCTTGACTCTGCATTTTGAAAATTTCCTCCTATAAATATCAGTAACTGTTGCCATATCAATGAAATCAGATTAGCTAAAGCACTGAGATTTTGGATGCCGACACTGCTCAACCTGTTGGAACACTGATTTAGGATGTGATCATCCTTTGCTGAGAGAGCTATCTGACTGAATTTGTGATTCATAGATCGTATTTAAGCTGAAGAACCACAAACTAACCCATTTATCATCTTAGAACACAACAGAAACATTTTCATTGGCCTTTTTGAATGAAAGAAAATGCTCCTTCAAGTCAGCCTGGTTAGATATTCAGCACACACATTTTCCCCCTTTTTTAAAGTTATGAGTGTCAACAGTATGCTGTAAAAAGAGAGAAGAGGATAAGGGGCCAACTCCAGGGTTGGATCATTGCTGATAGGCCCAGGGGAGGTGGATGGAAGTCTAGGGAATGGCCCTTCAAGGGAACAGGAAGATGAGAGCTGGAGAAAGAGACACAGGGATATTTGGGTGGGAGGTGTAAAGACATTGGGAGGAAATGAGAGTAGAAACACATACAGAGATATAATATTGAAGTTCCCCAATGGCACCTTTTTTTCTGCAGCTCAGAGTCTCTATTCCTTACAGCAAGTGGTAAATCTTGCCATCCTAACTTATAATTCACACAAAACTGCCACTGGTGTCAATGGGAATTTTGCCCCTTTAAACTTTGGCTCTAAGCATGCACATGACAGGCACAGGAAACATTATTTTGTGACACCATCTGAGGTAATCATCTGAGAACTTAATGAGCCATGCCAAGATTTAATTTATCAGTGTACCAAAAAAAATCAGAATAGAATTTCTGTTACTGTTATCATATCTCCAGCTTCACAAAGGTATTGACTATGCAAACTCAAATCTTGAGTATGGAATGCCATGTATTTTGATTTTATATGAGATATTCTCCTGCAACCAAAAGAAACCATTCTGGATTTCTGCAAGCTCTACCTAAAGTTTCTCTGGGCCTTCAGTATGTCAACACCTGCAAACAGTAAATGAGAAATAAGGAACAACAACAAAATGCACCTTTCATACTTCTCTGTGGATCACTTTTGGGTGCCCTAGTTGAGACGCCTTAAGGGGTCTGATTCCTTAGAGTGGGTGCTGAACACTTTCTGAAAATCAGCCCCCTTTTGAAAATCTTGGCCATGAGACTTCTGCTCCTATTGAAGTCAATGGCAAAACTCACAGTAGCTTCAATGGTGCAGGATTAAGCCACAGGGAAAGCTGGGGCAAGTGATCCACAGAGAAGTATGAAAGGTGTATTTTGTTGTTGTTCCTTATTTCTCATTTACTGTTTGCAGGTGTTGACATACTGAAGGCCCAGAGAAACTTTAGGTAGAGCTTGCAGAAACCCAGAATGGTTTCTTTTGGTTGCAGGAGAATATCTCATATAAAATCAAAATACATGGCATTCCATACTCAAGATTTGAGTTTGCATAGTCAATACCTTTGTGAAGTTGGAGATATGATAACAGTAACAGAAACCCAAAAGCTCACACAAAAACACTAGTCACTTTTGAAAATGTTGGCACGCCTATCTGTATCAAAATAAAATGACACATTCTGTGTCACCAGAAATACTGATAAAGTATCACTGGATACTATTCCATTTATTTTACCATTGTTGAAATAAGTATTTTCTCTCTAGGTAAGATGCTGAATACCTGTGTATAAATGGCTAGATTTACAGGAATAACATAACAACCACTTGCTCTAGAAAGAAAGAAAAATTGTTAAGCAATAGTCAATGGCACAAATAGCATTCAAATGAACAAGTAACACTCATTTCTATTTTAGTGCAAGCTATAATATTACAAGGTATTGTAATTCAGCCTTAAAGGGATTCAGTGTACTACTTAAAAAAAAATTGGTTGTTAGAAACCTTTAAAGCCTGTTCTCAGGTTATTTCAACTAGAGAATTCTAAAACCACCTTTTCTTTAAAATCACCTAAAGAAAGCATCCATTTAACTGCTAGCCAGACTCCTTTACTAAACCACAAAAGACAGACTTTTAAGATGGCACTTCTGCCACGAGGGAGAAGTCCTTACATGCTTTTTTGGGGGGGGGGGGGAGTTTTAGGTGTTCTGACATTGCAATGAGGAGAAGAATCCCAGTCAGACAGCTTTTGTCTGAACTCATGTGGACTTCTTGAGGCAGGGTAATAGGTTCCCCATTCCTAATGATAGAAACAAAAGCCAAAGTTTCCCAAGTGTGGGTTCCTACACTTGTATTTAGGCATCTACATAGCAGGATTAGTAATCCATAGGGTTAGGACTAGGGTTTACCGATTTAAGTGCCTAATTTTAGAACATTAAGATTAAATGTTTTGGCCAAAGGTCTTTAGGATCAGCTAGTCCAGATGTCAGAATCTCTCTGGGAAGTGGATACTTGATTGGCAACAAAAGGTAAGTTCTTGAACAGTTTATTAGTCAAATATCCTTGTTGTGCTTCTAAGCAGTTGGTTATCTTAACTGGCATCCGAATAGTTTAGCAATGGCTTCTAACCACAACACCTCACACAGAAGCCAGAGTGCAGCTATTCTTTGAGACTATGGCTTAGTTCAGTGACTGACTGGAATTCATCAGCATACACTAAGGCAAGGGTAGGCAACCTATGGCATGCGTGCCAAAGGCGGCACACAAGCTGATTTTCAGTGGTACTCACACTGCCCGGGTCCTGGCCACCAGTCTGGGGGGCTCTGCATTTTAATTTAATGTTAAATGAAGCTTCTTAAACATTTTTTAAAACTTATTTACTTTACATACAACAATAATTTAGTTATATATAATAGACTTATAGAAAGAGACCTTCTAAAAATGTTAAAATGTATTACCGGCACGCGAAACCTTAAATTAGAGTGAATAAATGAAGACTCTGCACACCACTTCTGAAAGGTTGCCGAGCCCTGCACTAAGGGATGAATTCTATTCAGGTACACCAATGTAAATCTATTGATTTAATTGTATTTAAGCTGGTGTAACTAAGAGCAGAATTGGGCCCTATAGCAAATCCACTAATATCCATTCTTACAGCTGCTGAGAGATCTTTCAGATATAAGAACATAAGAACATAAGAAAGGCCGTACTGGGTCAGACCAAAGGTCCATCTAGCCCAGTATCTGTCTACCGACAGTGGCCAATGCCAGGTGCCCCAGAGGGAGTGAACCTAACAGGCTATGATCAAGTGATCTCTCTCCTGCCATCCATCTCCATCCTCTGACGAACAGAGGCTAGGGACACCATTCTTACCCATCCTGGCTAATAGCCATTTATGGACTTAGCCACCATGAATTTATCCAGTCCCCTTTTAAACATTGTTATAGTCCTAGCCTTCACAACCTCCTCAGGTAAGGAGTTCCACAAGTTGACTGTGAGCTGCGTGAAGAAGAACTTCCTTTTATTTGTTTTAAACCTGCTGCCTATTAATTTCATTTGGTGACCCCTAGTTCTTGTATTATGGGAATAAGTAAATAACATTTCCTTATCCACTTTCTCATCACTCATGATTTTATATACCTCTATCATGTCCCCCCTTAGTCTTCTCTTTTCCAAACTGAAGAGTCCTAGCCTCTTTAATCTTTCCTCATATGGGACCCTCTCTAAACCCTTAATCATTTTAGTTGCTCTTTTCTGAACCTTTTCCAGTGCTAGAATATCTTTTTTGAGGTGAGGAGACCACATCTGTACACAGTATTCGAGATGTGGGCGTACCATGGATTTATAGAAGGGCAATAATATATTCTCAGTCTTATTCTCTATCCCCTTTTTAATGATTCCTAACATCCTGTTTGCTTTTTTGACCGCCTCTGCACACTGCGTGGACATCTTTAGAGAACTATCCACGATGACGCCAAGATCTTTTTCCTGACTCGTTGTAGCTAAATTAGCCCCCATCATGTTGTATGTATAGTTGGGGTTATTTTTTCCAATGTGCATTACTTTACATTTATCCACATTAAATTTCATTTGCCATTTTGCTGCCCAATCACTTAGTTTTGTGAGATCTTTTTAAAGATCCAGAAGGAACACCTCCCTCTCCTTCAGCTCCTACCTTTCTAGGCATTGCAGCCCTATGGAGTTCAATTCTGCAGTGCAGCCTTCCCTCTGTGCTCTGGGATCATACTCCTCTCCCCCATGACTCATAGATAAGATATGTATGGTCACAGTGTCCTTACTCATGAAAGTGGAGGTAAAAATGAGGACCTATTTATTTATTTTTAATGTTTCACATTCTGCCACTAGTAATCCAATTTAGTTCAAGGTTCGCAAACATTCCAGAACCAGATTAGAGGTTCATTAACGATAGCATTGCTAGTAGAATCTAGACCAGTTCAAAGTCCTTAGAAATGCTGCTCATAGCAAATCCATTCTGTTCCAGACATCTCTGGTCAAACTGCCCCCATTTTGGAAGTGCAAGAGTTCAATTCAGAGTACTGTGTTTTTTTTTTTTTTTTTTTTAAACACACACAGGTGAGGCTTTCAACCAAATCTCTGACCAAACAGATGGATTTATTCAGACAAAGCCCAGACACAGAAAACCCACCAAGGCGATATATTATTGTAAGTACTGAAGTGAACAGGTGTTGCAAGAGTTATTATGTACATTGCAAAGGGAGCTCTCCAGAGGACAAGTGACCAAATCACTGCAGGCCAGGGTTCTTAAATGGAAGCAGACTTTTCTCCACGGTCTGCTTTGAGTGCATCCATGCTTTTGTCACCTCTGGTTTAGACTACTATGATGTGCTCTATATGGGGCTATGCCTTAAAACCATTTGGAGACTGAGACAATTTTTGGCTATCAAAGGCCAAATTTTCAGAGAGTCTCCTTGACTGTATCCACAGTATTTGTGAATATAACTGTTAATACATGAAAGTTTGCATGTGTACATGCTACTACATGCAATTGTTAATACATGCAATTACAATGAGAATGTACTAAATACACTGATGATGGAAGCAGTGTATGAGCCTGAATAGAACAGAAAAAGTCCATTTACACATGTCATTAAATGTTTTTAATCACATCTACATGGACATATTTGAAAATATGCAAATGCAGTTGAGCAGTAACCTGGAAGATGTGGCCCTGATAACCCAATCTGATGCACCAAGATATTTCGGATTAACTGTAGAACACACATAGAGGATAGATCTTTGGGATTCTCCTTGACTCAATCTGCTCCTTTCCTTCCAGAACTGATAAGCACACTTGTCTCTCACTCACAGCAACAAACACCTTGCTGGGTTGCAGAGTTTCAACGAGGCACTAGATCCTAAGCTTCAGCTGAGAAGTGCACAATGTATCTCGGGAGGGAGGGGTGCAAAGGTGGCTCTAAACCCCTTTTGCATTTCTTCAGTTCTGGGATGGATGTATTCTGCTCTGGTCCCCAGCCTATATCGGGCAACTGCCCTACCTTGCACCAGCTGCCAATGAGCCTGAGGAACAAATACAGTAGCTGGGGATGACTAGGGCATAGAAAAGCCCCCAGCTGTGCTCCCTTTCCTCCATGTGCCCAGCAAAGCTTACAAGGAAAGATAACACAGACAGGGATTGCAATATCTTTTATGTGGAGCCCCCTCCACAGCATGGATCCCTTTTAATAGAGCTGGGGCATGTGTTTCATGGTCAGCCAGAATCATGAACAATGCCCGGTAACTTGGCAACACCACTAGGGTTGCAGGCTGCTGGAGCCAGAGCTGCTGCAGACACACAAGGGTCTCTTTTTGAATTGGCTGGGCCTCCCTCTGGTTCTCAGGATTCACAAGAATCCCAGGGAACCTCTGATGTTTGGGGCTGAACCTTGTGACCAGTTATTGGGGGTGGGGGGTCTCTGTGTGGGGAATCTACTGATACTTCCTATTACTTAGATTGTGAGTCCTTTGGAGCTGGGGCTGTCTCTTATTATGGGTCTAGCACAATGAAGCAACAGCCCATAGGTGCTACCACAATACAAAATAATAATATATACTCCAAGACTACTTAATCTTTAGCATTAAAGAAAAATGAGGTGATTTCATCCTTTCTGGGAGGAACCCACAATGTAAATAGAAAAGAAGAAAGAATTTAAAGATAAGAAAAATGGAATAAACCATTTCTATTCTAGAACAAATAAAAGAAAATGTAAATGTCCTAGATAGAGCTCAGTGTTATTTTGGACAACTACTGTATATGCTCTCTAAAGGGCCAGCTCTTCAGCCAGTATAAAATCAACCTGCTTCTTATATTTATACACATTTAGTTTGTTTCCAAGAAACTCCGCAGTTGGACACTTATGAAATAGCCAGCCCACTGAAGTCAATGGAACTATCCACCAGTTGAGCATATAAATTATGTAGACAAGGGTGCTGCAGCAGAGTTTTACCCCTGAACCAAGAAGGATACCAGCCATAAGAACTGTAAGGTGCTAATACTAATTATACCTCATTCTGCAGGAATATGCAAATTATTATCCTGCATTGTATATATCTCATTTTCCTAAAAGTAAATCACAGAGGTTTACTTCTAAAGATCATTTTCCATTACCTCTATTGCTTGTGAGGCCATTTTCCATGGTAACAGAGCAGTCTCTCAGGAAGAAGGCTGTTTGGTGCTCAAAGATGTATTTCATAATATCCTAGCCCAGACAGATTCCCCACTGAGCAGGGGCAGATGAGCTGGCTCCACAACTTCCATGATATCTGGGGGCTCTGATTCTGAGGAGCCGGGCAGGAGTCAGTGATGGGGAAAAGACTCTAATGAGGCTGCAAAAGCTCGCTACAGGCCAGGAGAGAGAGGGCGAGTGTAGGGCTGCTGGCCTGTCCCTCAGCCTAGGAAGGACTAACACCACCCCCAAAGTCTCTTTAAGGCCCTTCCTCAGGGCATGGTTTGCTAATTCAAATAAACTCACAAAGTAACACAACACAAAAGCTTTTCCCCTGACCAGTACAGGCTGCAGGAGCCCAGAGGCCTTTCACTCTGCTCCAGGGCCAGTCACAGGAGTCAATCTCCTGGCTGCAGCTTCCCTTTGCATGCAGCTCTTTCAGTTCTTTATAGGAATCATTTGCTGCCTTCCCAGCTGAGTCTCATACATGAACAGGACTGGCTAGGCCCAGGCTCCCTGGCTCTTAAAGGGATGGACCACCCTGTAACAGCGACAAGGTTAGGGAGAAAGACAGAGGATGGAGCACTGTTGAATCCCCCCTCCCAAGCAGTTGCCCTCCAGGAGCTTTTTAAGTTTCCGTTTATCACCTGATTAAAGCCCAGCTACAGGAAAACATGCATGCAAGTAATCCGACTGAAGTGACTGATGTCACTCACATGAAAGTCAACAGAACTTAATTTCATGCTCATGCTTAAGCAGTTTGCTCGGTCGGGGCCTAAATCTGGAATTTTGCAATTATCTACATTTTGCAAAGAACTTTCCATGTCCAGCTTGAGGAGGCCCAGAGCCAACTAAAGAATAATCACTAGACAAGTTGCCTGAGTGAAGGGAACAAAGCACTTTGACAAGCCCCAGAATTCAGAGGTCATTCCCCCTCCACCTCTTTTCAATATTACTATATCATCTTTTCCTTTCTTAAATTTAGGCAGATTATCTCCAACCTGCATCTGCCACATATTTATCCACTTGTTTGGTATTGAAACCACTGCATATCTTTTAAAAAAGGATTGAAAATATCCTTGGCAATGTTGTACTGCCTGCCCAAAAATGCAGCCTCTTGACAGAGCTCTAAAGCAAATGCAGCTGGACTGTTTCTGGGTGGGAATTTTCCTTAGGGGAATCTGGCTTAATTTCTTATTGGATACATCCAACTTCTTGGACGTAAAAGACAAATAAAGGCAAAAATTCAAACCAAAAGGCACTATGGGGAGACCATTATGTTCCACAGCTATCTTGTACTGCTTAGCACACGAGTACTCTGGTATAATAACTTCATAGACAATTCAACATGTGCACCATATTAATTAGAAAAAAACTTTTATTAGGACTTGAGAACAAAGACATTTACTTTAGCTGACTTACATTTCTGAAAATATAAGCTAGCAAAAGTCTGTGCTACCCTTTCCCCTCTCAACTCATTATCATATCCACTGTCACCCAGTAAAAAAACATAAAAAAGCGGAATGATACATTTATCTGTAATTGATGCCAGATTATTCTGTCCCTTGTTTGTTTCGATGATTCTTTACATGTGGTCATGCAAGTAGGGGGGTCTGTGATCCTAAGCATCCCTACAGTTCACAGGACACACTACTGCAATGACAGTTGTACAACATTTGCCTTGTAAGGTATCATTTGAAAACGAATAGCACACTGGTCATTTAATATCATTGTAAAATGCACGTGTTAAATTTATATGTGAAGTTATGAATTCCTTCTGTAGTGTGTTATTAGAATGAGTGTTAAGAAGACAGCCTAGCCTAGGTAAATATGATAAAAAGGTCTGTCCTAGACAAAGGAATGTGGGTTTACCTCAATTTACATATCAGCCGTAATCAAAGCTATCAGGCAAACCAGTGGGGGTTTTCCTGATCCTGAACTTGAGAGAGGTCTTTAAATCATGATTTGAGGACTTCAGTAACTCACCCAGAGGTTAGGGGTCATTACAGGAGTAAGTGGGTGAGGTTCTGTGGCCTCTAGGTCAGACTAGATGATCATTATGGTCCTTTCTAACCTTAAAGTCTAGAAGTCAGAAAATTAACATGGCTCCTCCTGCACCCCAGAGACCTTCTGTGGAAGGTACTGACCAAGAGACAGCCAGCCACGCTGCACCAAAAATAACTGGTGGATCTTAAAACAAAGACTGTGCCTTGCTAGATTACATTTGAGATTTTTAGATGTGTGTTTTCACTTTTATTTGCTTGTAGCCATCTCTACATTTAGTTCTTTTACTTGGCTTTGCTCAACCTATGTCCTGTTGCTAATAAACTTGTTTTCTTTTAATCCAAGCCAACACAGTGCTGTGTTTGAATGGAAGTCATTGTTAACACCAGTTAATGTGGCAAGCTGCTGGGTACTGTCTCTTTAAAAGAGCAAACTAACCTTATTATTTCTCAGTGTGGTCCAGGAGAGGGCTGGACTCTTCAGGGCAGATGATTATGGGAAAATTTGGGACTGGAAGTGTGTTGGTATCATCATGGCAGGTATAACCAAAGCTGGTGGAAACAAGGGTGGGGATGTTGTGTTGTGGCAGGTTACTGTGGTCAGAAGCACTGAACCAGGGCTGCACAACGCACATACACTCAGCAAGCTGCATGCTTGTCTGCTGGCTGTTGGTGTCCGAGCTGTGAGCTACAGCTGCAGAGCATTTAAGGTACCCAGGGTTACAGGGCAGGCAATGACACAACCTCTCACTGGTCTGGATTGCACCCCAGAATGTGAGATGTATTATGCATGTGTAGGCGGAGACATTCCAAACTGCCAAGAAGATCTGGGTGCCCAATTCCCATGAAGTTGAATTGGGGCCACATCACTGATACGGCTCTAGAAATACTAATTCAGATGTCAGAGATACTACCCAACTGTCAGTGGTAACAAGTCTCTTAATGGGTGTCTAAATCTCCTAGGCAGTTTTTAAAATTTCAGCTGTAATATCCTGCAGGGTGATGGACCATTTAGTACAGCTTCTGCCATCCTGATGAAGCATTATATTGGAAACTTCATCGAGGCCCTAACCTACTCACACTGAAACCAGTGGGATTGTTGTCCATGATTTCAAAGGAAACAGATTCTAGCCCCAGGACTGACTAGTCCCAGCCTCACAAAAATGATGCTGTTTGCCAGATCTCTTTTCTTATAACACCCAGGTTGTACTGTTGTCCATTAAGGCATCATTCAGAGACTGTGTGCCAGATTTGTCACCACTGATAACAGGGCGGTACCTCCAACTTTTGAATCAGCATCTCTCGTAAAGCATCAGTAAATGGTTATCACAGATTTTGCAGAAGCTAAAGCTACAGTTAAGCTTGAAAATCAACTTCTGTTATAATCTCAATGTCACACGTACCTTTTTCAAATATCTTTGCATCTTAGTTTTGGGTGCTGAGCTCTTGAAATTGACTATAAAGATCACAGTGAAAGCTGAGAACATTTTAAAATTTGGCTTATATTTTGGTGCCTAAACAGGAGCTGAACTCTTTTGAAAATTGGACCCCAGCTAGTGGTGCTGAGCAATTGAAAACCTGGCCCCTAATCGTTGTGCCTCATTTCCCCATCTGTGAAATGGGGATATTACTTCCTTTCTCCCACTCTGTCTAACTCTAATCTATTTAGATTAGAAACTCTACAGAGGAGAGCCTGTCTTTTATAATCCTGCCTGTACACCTACCACAATTGAACCCCAGTCTCAGTTGGAGCCTCTAAGTCAGGGGTAGGCAACCTATGGCATGGTTGCCAAAGGCGGCACGCGAGCTGATTTTCAGTGGCACTCACACTGCCCGAGTCCTGGCCACCAGTCCGGGGGGCTCTGCATTTTAATTTAATTTTAAATGAAGCTTCTTAAACATTTTAAAAACCTTATTTACTTTACATACAACAATAGTTTAGTTATATATTATAGACGTATAGAAAGAGATCTTCTAAAAACGTTAAAATGTATTACTGGCACGCGAAACCTTAAATTTGAGTGAATAAACGAAGACTCGGCACACCACTTCTGAAAGGTTGCCGACCCCTGCTCTAAGTGCTACTGTAATACAAACAATTATTAAAAACAACACAATAAGAACCTTCACCTTTTCATTCCTGGGCTTGAGTGTTTAAATTTGCAACCTTAATATGTCATTCATCTAAGTTTTTGTATTTAATTCACAGGATATTTAAAACTAGGAAATATATACCAATCTCTATATTTGCAGTCCCAAGGAACTGAAATAACTTCTTGGCATGCATTCCATATAACATCTTGATGTAATAGGATTTTAAATCTTTATTATTGTACAAAAAGTGACTGGCTGAATTTTTCCCATTTATGAGGTACAGTGCTTTATGCCAGTTTAAAGTTAGATATCCATGAATAATCTGCTGGTTATTGTGCTAGAAAAATGGAAGCTACTTCTAAAATAATTCATACATTAGTGAGCGTCATTCCCCAACCATTATATGAGAACTATAAACATGAATATCTGCTCCTTCATTTTACAGAGACGGTGCATAACTCAGACTATAGCCCTCTGTACTTTCCACAATTGAAGCAGACTAAAAGAAGGTTTGGCCTTATATAATTTGCTGATACTTTCTCTCACACACACACACACACACACCCCGCCGCTTACTTCACATCGAAAGGTGACTGATAAATCAGCACTATAGGCTATGGGCTAAATTCTGCTTCTAGTTTCACAATGTCAATCCAGGCTAACGCCACTGAGACTGATGCTGGTATATCTGGAGGAGAATTGCCCAGTGTGTCTTTTCCCTAACAAAAAAAGGGAAATCTATAAAATACATCAGTGTAATGTGTCTTTAATATACATTATTACAATAAATATTTCCTTATTTGCTTTTTCCATTTCCCCTATTTATTATTTACTTGTAAATCCACTCCATTTTCTCTCTCTCTAACCATTTTTCTCTCCATCCCCTAGGTCCTTCTCCAAAGTCCCATTCTATTTAGCTGTCTGGGATCTTTTGGCTCAGTCCCTGTGTGCGCCCCACCCCCACCTCTGGATCTCTCCTACATGCAAACTGCCTTTCTCTTCACATACTAATTTTTCTCTTGGACTTCCCCCCTGCCACATACACACCAGCCCCCCTCGCTCTACAGTTCAATGACTGCAGTAGAGAGGGTAGTCTCTGCAGTGACTGGATGGAATAGGTAATCCCATCTTGATTGCCAAGTGGAATAAAAATCTCCATAGTGGCCACACAGATCTGACTACTTCCCTATCTAACAAGATGCTGCTGTCCATCTGGCACTGGTCCCAGCAGTGCAGGGGCAACGAGTTGCTAGGGCAAGCAAAAGCACTGAGGAGCCAGCACAGTCCAGACGAACGGCTGTCCAGCAGCATGTAAGCTAATCAAGTGCCTCCCTCTGTGTGCCAGAACCATATCTGGTTTGCTGGTACTGCACATGCTCCCCTGTCTCCCAGCATTGTGACATTTCCTGACATGGATTTACTTCACTGCAGGCCTGTGGTACATGCAGCATTATGAGAAGAGCATGCTGGCAAGGGCCCCGCTCCTGTGGGCATGCCCACTTTCCACATGCCTACTTTCCCTATGACCATGCTCCCCAGTTTCTTAGAATATCATAGGAATGTGCTCTCTATGCATAGCAGGTGTCCAGTAGCACCAGTGCCCCTTCTGAGCAGCTTAACCCTTTTTTGGCTACATGACCCATTAGTCACTTTAATTGGCAGGGCACGCTGCAGAAAGGATGCAACAATCAGACCCTAGGTCTTAAAATAAAGCATTATGAAGACACCCTATTTAGGACCTGTCCATTATTTGTGAGTGATGCTCTCCACCAGGACTGGCTTGCGTGGGAGCTGCTGGTTCTGGGCACCACTCAGGATTTGGCAATTCAAACTGAATGTTTTATTTGGAAGCCATACCTGATAAGTGGTGCACTATTTATAAAGGGGAAGGGGTCAGATTCAGAAGTGGTTCATCTGCTGCTAACTTAAACCTATCTACAGCTTCCAGGAATCATTTGCAACCTAGTCAATGTCATTACTGGATGTTGCTATGTTGTGACAGTATTTTCATTCCTAGGATTTCACTCTGTGCTGGGTGGTTTGGGCATTAAGTCAGTGGTAAATGCATCCCAGGCATCCTACAGCTGCATCAGCGCCATTTGGAGGGCATATATCCAGAGTGTCAAGTGTTTGGTCTGATGATATGACTAGTAAACTTAGTTCCCTTAACCAAGGTTGCAAAAGCACCAGGGAGTTTTAAGGAAGTATGCCATCTAAACTACAATGAAAATGTCAGTGTGCTGTGTACCAATCCAAGCAGCCACTCAGTGAAAATAATTACTAACCTATCCTTCACTCCCAGTAGATAGTTACCAGCATTCTCTGTTTTCTCACACCCCACCCTTCCTTTAGTTCAAAGGGGTGGAATTTCCTCCAGCAACGAAGGATCCTAACACCAGCATTTTATAGACCAAAAAAACGGAAGTGTGCACAATTCACTTTGAAAAATTACTATTGCTTTTGTAAGATTTTATTATTATACACTGTTGACTGTCATTGTGTGTGCCTAAAACTGCAACTAAAAGCAGCAGGAGTCTGTATTCCCAGCACAAACATCTCTGACAGTTTCCTACTCTTCATTTAACAGTTACCATAGGAGCTGAAAGTCAGCTGTGTGTAAGTAGCAAGGATTGTGTACTCAGTGGGGAAAAAAAGGAGTAAAATAGGCCTTTGCTGAAGGCATATGTAATGGATAAACACTTTATTCTAAATAGGACTATGAAGAGAGTGAAACTTCAGAAAATATTTGAAGCTCTGCTATTTTAAGGATGCAACATTTTGCATACTGCTCAATGCTTTAGGGGGAAGTTGAAGTGGCACAGTGAAAAATATAGTATTTTTGAGCAGTTTTTCAGGAGGAACTTAAATACCCATCCCAACTAGGCTCATTAGTTTGTTTCAAGAATACAGATCCAGAAGAGTCATCATAACACAGTTGAGTAAGCTAGAGAAGCATTCTGGGTACTAGTATAAAAATGAACATAGCAACATTTTGCTTCTTAGATTCCCGTATCCTAAGCTACTACCTGGGACATGTTGTACAAAGGCATACGAAATGAATTCTGCTCTCAGTCACACTGGTGTAACCCCATTAGCTTCAGTAGGACTAGACTGCCCTAACCAAGAGAAGAATGTAGTTTACAATACATTGAGTCTGTCCTCAGAACTATGGAAATGATCAAACTTCCTGCCTTAGCATATAGTGAACTGAAGAAAATCCACAGACCTTGAGTCTATCTGGAGCCACTAGTACATAGTTGTGGAGAAACTGCAAGGAATGTTCAGGTTTCTCAACGCTACGTGCTTGGAGCAATTTAACTATTGGAAAGGAAACATTTGAAAAGGAATATTATATAAACATCATTTTCTGCAACCATCCACATCTTTTTCCTGCCCTAACCACACATGTGCAAGTAAGGCTCACTTCCATGACAGGAGCCTCGAATACCAGTGGTCCTGAATTATACTAAGCCAAGACTGCACATTGTCCAGTTTCCACCACTTTTTCCTTATAGTCCAGCACTCATCTTTGTCCACAATCCCTCTCTCCAGCTAACAGCATCGCTGAAGTTTTAAGCAGACATAGTCCTAGCCTCTTCCTTGAGCTTCTGACACATGAATGATACTTTCTATATTATTGTTATTCAGGTCCAACAGCTGGGGGTTAGCATCAGACTTCAACAGGTGGAAGAGCAGAAGTTCCAACATTGTCCTTTAACTGAAATCCCTACTTGCAAAGTATGGATGGATTTACATGTCTATACAGTCAGTGCCATTATAATCTTGACATCTACCACTGGCAGTCATTAAACTTATAGTGGAGTTTGTGGTATTTCCCCACTCCAAGTATAATGAACACCACAAATAGTGTAGAAAAGGTAAATTGTGTGGTGCAGGAAATGTCAAGAATTTAATGCTGCCCATTATACTACTTCATGCCTCTCAGGTACTATTGAGAATTGTCATTTATTTTCCTCCAGTGAGTTTTGACATACGAAAAACAGGTTAGCTAATTCTACAATTAACTTGGGAAGAAACTTCAATGTAATTTACTAATAACCAATGTGTTTTTCTAGATATTAACAGTCTGAGCCATATCCTCAGCTAGTGTATAGCAGCCTAGCTCCACTGACTGCAAAGGAGCTATGCCAATTTACAGCTGCTGAGGATCTGACCCACTATACTTAGTGGGCTGCTCTTGTAGTATTTGTTGTTCCTTCTTTCTTTATACTGAAGAAGGAAACTGCAGATGAATTACAGATGCAGGCAAAATCTTCCAAGCCACATTCAGTTTGGTTACTTTATCATCATTTAGTCCAGATACCATGAAATGTACAACTACACAACAGCATGGATTCAAATGTCTCATATTAATGTTATCTATTATTATATGCTTGGGAAAAAAAACACTTTTTTTCTTCTGAGCTGTATATTTCTTCACAGCTGTTATTTCAGTTCAATTTTGAAAAGAGAGTGGATTATTTCTGAGGTCTGGTATTCATTGTGCAGCAGGGCTACTGGATGGCAGAATCCCACAGAGCCTAAATAAAGCATTTCAGTTCCCCCAAAATACCTCACTTCAGCCATTTTTCAGAGACATTTGAGATCTGAAGGTGAAAGACCCTTGGTGCCAGTACATAGTAGCATTTAACATGGCAGGAATGAGGGCAAAGTTTCAGTTAAAGTTACCATTTCTGTATGTTTTTTAAAAGAGAAAATAATATATTGATTTAAATTACTTCAGGGCCGGATTGGGCCTAACCCTTGGACAGATGTGCAAGGATCCTCTTGAACCCTGTTCAACTGTAGCCAGTCTCTGTTCCTGGCTAGCATCACTAGCAGCATTATGACTCCCCATCCCTTCTGCACTGGCTCAGAGAGCTGGCTGGGCTTGGAGGGCAATACAGGCTGCATCCTTTAAAGGGGTGACAGCAGCTGCACCCTTCAGGAGGCATTGCACCTGCTTGATCCCAGAACTTCTACTGCAGTGGTTCTCAAACTTTTGTACTGGTGACCCCTTTCACAGAGCAAGCCTCTGAGTGCGACCCCCCTTATAGATTAAAAACACTTTTTAATATATTTAACACCATTATAAATGCTGGAGGTGAAGCGGGGTTTGGGGTGGAGGCGGACAGCTCGCGACCCCCCATGTAATAACCTCGTGACCCCCTGAGAGGTCTCAACCCCCAGTTTGAGAACCCCTACTGGGGTTCTACTGGGACTATACTGCTCTCTATTGCCCCCACTACAGGGCTATTATGCGTGTTGAGGGCACAATGGCACATCATGTCCTCAAAGCACATGACCAGAATGAAGAGGGCACTTCCAGCTCATGCTTAACTTTTTTGAACTGAAATATTGTGGCACCATGTAATTTTTTAGTTCACATGGGCAACTCCATGCACCTAAACAAAGATTGCTAGAGGAATTACAGGCAGTGAACAATTTACTAACATCTTACATGAGAACTGTATCACAACAAATACAAGCATTTCTCTTGATCTATTGCCTATACATTCGGTTAAACAGAACTCCAGCTGTAATAGTGCCATCTAATGACGCCCATACTATTACATCATGTATCTTCTTTCAAAAACTTTCGGATCCAGTGAAGAAAACTTACAATGTTTTTAATCCCTTAAACAGAGGAATAATCCTTTCCTCTCCCCACCTCACTCCCAGTATAACAAATACATTTGTGGATACATTCAGCAGATTAGTGAGAAGAGATGCTGTGAGTCTTATCCAGCATTCCCTCTGCTCCCAAAACTCCTAGGCATTTCAGTCAGAATTTTGCGTATACAAGGAGGAGCAAATCTTTCTCTCAATTCGCTATCTGAGTAGCCAGGAGGTCCAAAGGGGTTTGGGAAAGAAATCAGTAGCTCACAGTGAAAGTAACAGCTCCCACAGTTCTACCCCAAAGCTGGGCTCCTCCAAATAAAAGTTGTGTGCACCACATACCCTCTGGGTTTACTTAAGCCTGCCTTACCTGTTCAGGGACCAGTGCATCATCATTGCAGACAGAAAGACCTGCAGGCAGGAGAGGAGCTATAGAATTTACCATAGGTTACAGAATCAGGCCCTAAGTGATGAATTTCTAAAACATGAAACCCTACAAAATACAAATATGTTGTAGTCTAAATAACAATGAAATGCTGAGCCCAAGGAGTTTGCCCATCATTTATTTTCAGGCATGCCCCTGACTCAGTGCCTGATTGGCTATGGCTCCTTTCAAGACACCCTGTGCCATAGTTCAGAAATAATTATGCAGAGGATTGTAGGCTGTGATACAAACAGGATTTTGTATCACAAATAAAATACTGTGGGCTAAAGTCTCTTAAAAACAAACTTTGTCCAATATTCTTCATTGGGGTCTCCTTTGTTTCCTCGGCCTGGTCTACAGTAGGCGTTTATGTCGAATTTAGCGCCGTTTCATCGAATTAACCCTGCACCCGTCCACACCACGAAGCTATTTAGTTCGACATAGAGGTCTCTTAAATTCGACTTCTGTACTCCTCCCCAACGAGGGGAGTAGCGGTAAATTCGAAATGGCCATATCGAATTAGGCTAGGTGTGGATGGAAATCGATGCTAATAGCTCCGGGAGCTATCCCACAATGCACCACTCTGTTGACGCTCTGGACATCAGTCCGAGCTCGGATGCTCTGACCAGCCACACAGGAAAAGCCCCGGGAAAATTTGAATTCCTTTTCCTGTCTGGCCAGTTTGAATCTCATTTCCTGTTTGGACATCGTGGCGAGCTCAGCAGCACTGGCAACGATGCAGAGCTCTCCAGCAGAGATGGCCGTGCAATCTAATAGAAAGAGGGCCCCAGCATGGACTGATCGGGAAGTCTTGGATCTGATCGCTGTGTGGGGCAATGAGTCCGTGCTTTCCGAGCTGCGCTCCAAAAGACGGAATGCAAAGATCTACGAGAAGATCTCTAAAGCCATGGCAGAGAGAGGATACAGCCGGGATGCAACGCAGTGCCGCGTGAAAATCAAGGAGCTGAGACAAGGCTACCAGAAGACCAAAGAGGCAAACGGACGCTCCGGATCCCAGCCCCAGACATCCCGTTTCTACGAGGCACTGCATTCCATCCTAGGTGCGGCTGCCACCACTACCCCACCACTGACCGTGGACTCGGAGGATGGGATATTGTCCACGGCCGGTTCCTCGGACATGTTAGCGGACGGGGAAGATGAGGAAGGAGATGAGGAGGACGAGGCAGTCGACAGCGCTTGCAACGCTGATTTCCCCGACAGCCAGGATCTCTTCATCACCCTTACAGAGATCCCCTACCAACCGTCCCCAGCCGTTAACCCGGACACAGAATCAGGGGAAGGATCAACCAGTAAGTGTTTTAAACATCTAAACATTTATTTTTAACAGAACTGGAATATTAACAATAACAACAATGGGTTTTTCATGATTAGTTTGCCCTAGGCGCTTAAAGTTTCAGTCCTGGGCAGTGCAACTATTGAAAAAAAATCTAACAATGTCCGGTTTTGCATGATTGTTCTGTCCAAGCCGCTCTACTGTTTAGTCCCTGCCAGTGCAGCTACAGTAAAATGCGGTCTACATGTCCGGGGATAGAGCAGTAATCCTCCTGAGACATCTCCACGAAGCTCTCCTGGAGGTAATTGGATAGCCTTTGCATCAAGTTCCTGGGGAGAGCGGCCTTATTGGGTCCTCCGTGGTAGGAAACGTTTCCGTGCCAGGAGACAATCAAGTACTCCGGGATCATTGCCCTGCAGAGCATGGCGGCATACGGACCTGGTCTTTGCAGGCTTTCCCGAAGCATTCTTTCTTTATCACTGTCTGAGATCCTCATCAGGGTGATGTCGCTCATGGTGACCTGCTTTGAATTAGGTAGGGGAATGTTAGTATTGGGACTGCTTTCCCGTTCCTTTACAGAACTGTAACCGCCAGTTTACAGCCACGCGGTGGAGGCAGGAGAGGGGCAGCATACAGGGATCTTTCCCTGGGACAGCCGCGAGGGGGTGGGACAGGGGCAGAGTTCATGCTTGCCGGATTGCTGGCAGCAGAGACTGGCATTGCTTTCAATGTGAAAGGAGGCCAGTGCTACTATTAAAGTTTTAAGCAGCCACAAGTCTACGGCTTACCATGTCTGCCTGCTACACAAATTCCGGTGTCCTGCCCCGCTTCTCAGATCGGCAGTGCAAGACCCCAGGCACTGAATGCGAGGGCCGAAAATTCGACCTTGTCCTGAGTGCGCATGTGATAGGTGCAGTGCATGGTCTTGTTCACAGAGAAAGACTATGTTCTTTGTTCACAACTACATTTATCTTTCTGAGGAATTCACTCCCTTTTTCCCATTCCCACAGCCACATCTGCGACTGTCTCCCAACCCAGCCTGGCATCACACTCCCAGAGGCTAGCGCAGATTAGGCGGAGGAAGAAGAGGACACGGGAAGACATGTTCTTGGAACTCATGGGCTGTTCCCGAGCCCAGGCAGCCCAGCAGACCCAGTGGAGGGAGAACTTGTCCCAAATGCACCGTTCACACATGGAACGGGAGGAGAGGTGGCGGCAGGAAGACCAGCAGGCGACTCAAACGCTGCTTGGACTAATGAGGGAGCAAACGGACACGCTCCGGCGCCTTGTGGATGTTCTGCAGGAATGGAGGCAGGAGGACAGAGTCCCGCTGCAGTCTCTCTCTAACCGCCCTCCCCCGCCACCAAGTCCCATACCCCCCTCACCCAAAGTCCAAAGAAGGAGGGGCGGCAGAGTCCGTGAAAACTCTCACTCCACCCCTGCAGACTGCTCTACTACTAGAAGGCTCTCATTCCCCAAAATTTGACAAGTCCTTTCCTTCCCGCCTCACACAAGCCCCCGTCCAAGTTTCACCCCCCCGTTTCATGTGTAGTTGCTAATAAAATATACGTTTCTGTTAATTACTGTTTCCATCATGTTCTTTTGGAGGAGAGTCTGTCTGAAGGGGGGGAAGGGGGTTGGTAATTGGACAGGACAGTCACCTTTAGCAGGGTACAGAGGCGGGGGCAGGTCCAGCAGCAGGGCACATACACAGTGCAGTGACTAGTTACCCTAGTCAGTCTGGGAGGTGGTTTTCATGTTCTGTGTGTGTGTGGGGGGGGTTGCTCTGTGACTTTGTGGCGGGGGAGGGCAGTTACAGATCTTATGCAGCGGTCCTTATCCTGGATCACAGAGCCATGCAGCAGGGGATCTGTAACCCTCCTCCCCCTGCCACAAAGTCACATAGCCCCCACATACACACAGTCCCGCTCAGGAGGGCTGGCAGGCTCCGTTGAAACAACCAGTCCACCACTGCGGAGCCTGTCATTCCTGGAGTTTAGAAGCGTCATTTGCATCAGTACACTACACCCGCTCCCCACCACAGTCTGCGTCCCAGGTTTAAAACATTCCCGCGAAAACAGTAATAAAGACAACGGTGTTCATTAACAAAATAGAACTGATTTTATTTTTTTGGAAGGGGGTATGTAACTGGAGAGGATAGTCAACATTAACTGGGTAAAGAAACGGGGGCAGGTTCAGCTTCTCTGTACAGAAACTTAAAAGTCACTGGTTACCCTGCTCACTCTGGAACCTAGCTTTCAAAGCCTCCCGGATGCACAGCGCGTCCCGCTGGGCTCTTCTAATCGCCCGGCTGTCTGGCTGAGCGTAATCAGCAGCCAGGCTATTTGCCTCAACCTCCCACCCCACCATAAAAGTCTCCCCCTTGCTCTCACAGAGATTGTGGAGCACACAGCAAGCTGCTATAATAATGGGGATATTGGTTTCGCTGAGATCACAGCGAGTCAGTAAGCTTCTCCATCTCCCCTTGAGACGGCCAAAAGCACACTCCACCACCATTCTGCACTTGCTCAGCCGGTAGTTGAACAGTTCTTTTTCAGTGTCCAGGGCGCCAGTATAGGGCTTCATGAGCCAGGGCATTAGCGGGTAGGCTGGGTCCCCGAGGATCACTGTAGGCATCTCCACATCCCCAACAGTTATTTTGTGGTCCGGGAAGTAAATACCTTCCTGCAGCCGTCTAAACAGACCAGAGTTTCTGAAAACGCGAGCGTCATGAACCTTGCCCGGCCATCCGACGTTGATGTTTGTAAAACGTCCCTTATGGTCCACCAGTGCTTGCAGCACCATTGAAAAGTAGCCCTTTCTGTTAATGTACTGGCTGGCCTGGTGGTCCGGTCCCAGGATAGGGATGTGAGTTCCATCTATAGCCCCACCGCAGTTTGGGAATCCCATCGCGGCGAAGCCATCTATGATGGCCTGCGCGTTTCCCAGGGTCACTACCTTTGAGAGCAGTACCTCAACGATTGCGTTGGCTACTTGCATCACAACAACCCCCACGGTAGATTTGCCCACGCCAAAGTGGTTTGCGACTGACCGGTAGCTGTCCGGCGTTGCAAGCTTCCAGAGGGCTATGGCCACTCGCTTCTGGACAGTCAGGGCTGCTCGCATCCGGGTGTCATTGCGCTTCAGGGCAGGGGACAGCAACTCACAAAGTTCAAGGAAAGTCCCCTTCCGCATGCGAAAGTTTCGCAGCCACTGGGATTCATCCCAGACCTGCAGCACTATGCGGTCCCACCAGTCCGTGCTTGTTTCCCGGGCCCAGAATCGCCGTTCCACAACATCCACATGACCCATTGTCACCGTGATGTCCTCGGCGCTGGGTCCCGTGCTTTCTGACAGGCCTGTGCTACTCTCAGACTTCAGGCCCTCACCGCGGTGCCATAGCCTCCTCGCCTGATTTATCTGCATCTGCCTCTGGGAAAGGTGGATGATAAGCTGCGAGGCGTTGACAACGGCCACAACTGCAGCGATGGTAGCAGCGGGCTCCATGCTCGCAGTGCTGTGGCGTCCGCGCTGTCACTGACCAGAAAAGTGCGCGAACTGATTTCCCGCCGGCGCTTTCAGGGAGGGAGGGAGGGAGGGCGGTAGTGACGGACGGATGACGACAGTTACCCAAAAGCACCCTCGACACATTTTTTTACCCAGAAGGCATTGGGGGCTCGACCCAGAATTCCAATGGGCAGCGGGGACTGCGGGAACGGTGGGATAGCTGCCCACAGTGCACTGCTTCCAATGTCGACGCTTTCCCCGTTAGTGTGGACTCACAAAGTCGAATTACTGTCCTTAGTGTGGACACACACGTTCGACTTTGTAATATCGATTCCACATATTCGATTTAAGTGAAATCGAACTACTCTCGTAGTGTAGACATACCCCTCAAAATGTAGATTCTACAGGTGAAACCCTAGTCTCATTAAAGTTGATGGCAGCTTTGATCTCCCCTTCTGTTTGTACAGCACCTAGCACAAATGGCACCTCGTCTGGTTGGCCTCTAACAGCAACAATAATAATGATTATATGGTAAAATGTTGAGCTGAATTTTTCCCTCACTGCATCAGAAGGTTTTAAAAAAAAAATTAGTAATATTTGTGCATGCAGAATGTTCCAACTGAGGTTATGAGAGTGCCCGGCTCTGAAATATCACAGAGGATCTGAGGATAAAAATGACTCTTACGGACACTGATCCCTGATCTCAACTAGATGCTGGGGGCATGGATCAGTGTTCATGTCGTGCTCCCTGTCAGTACCCAGCCTGGGCCAGGGAAGCTAACGATCCAACCAGCAGACCAAATTCGGTGATGAATCCTGGTCACGTGCCACCTGAGGTACATTGTGCATATGCTAAGAACTAGTTGCTTCTTGGGCTCTTAATATTAAATTCCTTGGGTCTCTAGCATAATATCATTAATCTTGATAAACTTAATTGGTAATAATGCCAATGCCAGCTCTTGTAAGTGCTTTCCACTGTAAGGCAGCACTAATTGGACCATTACTTTTCAAAGTGGCAATTTTTCTGAACGATCACATCCTTTTTCAAATCCTGACAGTGATGTGCTCTCACCTTCTGTGTCAACTCCAAATGTAATTTCCTCACCACTGCTCCATCCCTGCCTACCCTGACACCAGCTTCTGTCCCCATTGCCTCCTCCTGCTCCTGTCTATGCTCCTTCCTACTCTCCCTCCATAAGGCCCCACTCCCATCCTCGTGCCTTCCCCTTTGCCCTGGGACTTGTGTGCCAGATCAGCCCCTCCTCTTCATTAAAATCCCCCCTTAAAAACACACTGCACCTGACAGGCCTTGCAGCAATAACCCAAACCTAGAAATAAAAGCCAGATTCCTATAGCATTAACCCTGATGTAAAAACAGTGTGAATCCATGAGGCTGAATTCTGATCTCAGTTCATGAGTGTAAACCTGGAAGAAATTTAAATTCATATGTTGTGAGATCAGAATCAGGGGGTATTTTTCTTATTTTTATTTTCAGAATACCTGACAAGCTTATGTCATTTGCAGGCTTGACTTTCAAAATATGTATTGCAATTCCTCCCCTGATGGGCTAAGAATTGCACACAACCTATTATTTTTGTTACTAATTACTCCCCCCTGTTATGTCTTGTCTTTTACATTGTAGGCTCAGTGGGACAGGGATTGTCATTTTATATATGTTTGTACAGTACCTGGCACAATAGGGCACCAACCTGATTGGCCTATAGGCACCATTGTAATATAAATGATAAATAATGTTATTCTTAGTGTCTAAACAGAACTGTGCAAGTCTGATTTAGATTGTGAGCTCCTTGGGACAGGAATTCTCTCTGTGCTGTACACCAATGAAGCTCAATAAATCACTGAAGTTCTTTTAGCTCTTGGATTTTGGAAGTTTGTCTTTAAAAATAATATATTCCCTTCTAAATATTTTAGATGCATGAGCCAGGCCAGCTCAAAGTTAACATCTAATGAAACACTTGTGGCCACAGAATATTGAGCATTAACTAGAGCAGGCGCTATGGTTGAAAACCAGATAATTTGCACCGTTCTTTGCTCTCTGATGTCTATTTCTGCTGGCTATATTTCACTGGCAATCACCTTGAGACATGGACAGAAGAGAAACTTCAAAGAACTCTTCCATGATAAAGCAGCGAGGCTCATCTTAGCTCAGGCAGCAACCTTCATAGGCAGAGGTTAAGCAGATACAGTTGCAGCTGTGATAAAATAAGGCTAGAGGAAAAGGATATTAGATGAGTGTATTGCTTCCGAAAAAATGGACTGGTGTTGTGCCCCACCCAGTTCATATTTATAAGGGTTGTGGTGTTTAAAGGCCTCTAATTTTAACTTGCTGTTTTGCACTGTGTTTCAGAATGTGGGAGTTTGATATTATTCATCATATTGCAATAGCACCTAAATGCCTCAGCCAAGATCACAGACCCGCAGTGCTAGGCACTGTAGTCACAGACAAAGAGTGGGAGGAAGAAAGCATTATCATCCCCATTTTACTACCAGTGACCTGAGGCACAAAAAGAGTAGACTTGAACGAGATTGCCCAGGAAGTCTGTGGCAGAGCCTGGAACTTGATCCCAGATTTCCTGAGTCCCACTCCCCAGACCATTCTTCATGATACTGATACTACTGTTTTCCTCAGACTACCCAGAGGAGTGAGCCATACTATGTGGGGATTTGTGGGGAGGAGTGGAGAAATGGGGTAAGCCTGGGGAGCAAAGTAGAGGTACATGGTAGGTGACAAAAGTTCAAGTAATTATTCAGAGCTGAGATTCCTGGATATACATATCCAAGGGATTGATTCACTGTGCTAGTGATAGATACTTCTGATCCCACTGACCATCTCATGATACGTGTGTGCTGGTTACTGGTCTTGCTTAGGTTCCTGAGTAGACACAAGCTTGCAAAATAAAATATATAAATCAGTATTCTCCAGACAGTGCTAAGTCCATTCTCAGCACACACTACTTCATTATACAACTTCATATTACTTTTAAGGACTTATTGCGTCTGGACTTGGACCTTACAGCTGCTTTTTATATTCATTTCTTTATATTATTGTAGTCAGGGATTCCAGTATGAGGTTTAAACTTATATTTACTGGTAATAAAAGCCTGTCAGAAACAGACTGGCAAATATTCATTATATTGAAAAAAAAGAAGCCCTTTTTTCCTGATGCACTGGGTTTATGCACTCCAGGTCAGCTTCATGCCACTCAGACAATTTCACACTGGAGAGCAGTTTAGCTCCGATATCCAGAACTTCACTTACTGGGAGCAGCACAGAAAAACAGGCACAAAAATTGGCCTTTTCAGCTATATATGTAATTTCCTTAACAAGAGTGATGACATTTTTAGCGAATAAATGCTAAAGCCTGTAAGCCCTCATCCTAGCCATTTTTACCACATGCACTGCTAGGGTTTAACAACTTCTCCCTTTTTGCTGTCAGCATGATTTGTTCTCATTCTGGATTTCCTGGGTGAGATTCAGGGCTGTGACTCAGGGGTGCAGCACAGAACCCACAGCCCAGGGGAAAGAAAGCTATGATGGCTTTAAGCCACATTTGTGCCCTCCTGATACTGGCTGCAGAGGCGCTGTCCATAGTTCCATGGGCTGCCATAGTGCCCCCTGGCATCAGGTCATGGTGTTACACAGGTCTTCATCTCTACTGTTCCCTTGTGACCAGTTCTTTGGCCCCACAATGGCCTGTCTCTGTTTACATCTTCTGTGGCCCAGCCCTTGGGCCTGGGCACATTTCAGTTCAGCCTGCTTCCTGTGTGACAAAAATCTAAATAAATGTCCCTTCTGCCCCTCTCGGGCTGCACTGAAGTTCCCTGCTCTTCACCGGACCTCCCAGGGACCGCAGAGCTCCTTCTTTGCTCCTTTAGCTGAGCCTTGATTCCCTGGAGGCCCTTCTTCCTTGCTGTCTCCCCTCTCCAGAGACCCTGGCAGCTTCTCCCAAGGACTTCCCTGCTTCTTACAGGCCATATTTCAAAGCATCCCACAGGAACCTAACCTGCTCCCGGTGATTCTCTCCAGCCTGCCTTCACTGGGAACAACCCTTGTTCCTCTCTGCTGAGTCTCCTCCCTCACTGAGCTCACCTGTCTCTCTTTATGTCCTACCTGACTCTTTCACAGCTAAGATATTTTATGGCAAAGCCACCAAACCAGGATTAGCTAGGGAACAGCTGCTACCTCACAGACAAGGCTGAGCCCAGCTTGCCTTAAAGAGCCAGCCAGCCTGCAATAGCCTCCCAGTGTAACAGACTGCTCTGGTGGCCTAACTTAGAGCAGCCTTGCCAGACTGCTCTATCAGCCGCAGCATTGCCTAGCAACTCCAAAGCACTGTAGGCCCAGCTCCAACACCAGTGCTGGTGCAGGGCTCTTCAGAGGACAGCCTTATGACTGTCTCTGCAGTGCCTGCTCTGGAGGAACCTTGCCCTGGTCAGATGTGTACAGTTCCTTTACAATGCTTCAGCCCTTGTACCCAGTGTAAAGGAGCCAGAGCAGGGGTGAGGATGTCAAGCTATGTGTTTGATTCTCCTCTCTCTCACACACATTTCACAGCAGTATAAGAAGAGAATCAGGCCCCTCAAGTATGTTCTCTGGAAACTAGACATTGGCTGAAGGTTCAGAATCAGATCTGGCTCGCAAAACACTTCCAATATCAGGGGTGTTGCAATCTGGGCTGTGGCTTGGCCCTTATAAAGGTAGAGGCCAGCTACAAGATTCAGATCCAGATTGGATTCTGCTTAAAGTTTGGAGTAGCTTGGATCAAGCCCATCTCTGGTGCATAAGGTATATACGTGGAGGGATGAGACATCATCACTTGTCAATTTAAACTGCTCTTCCCCCTGCAATCTAGAATACTAGTACTAAGACTTACAGAATGCCCTCTGCTCCCACCATGTTTTCTGATGTGCTCATACTGGCTGATAGAGTAGCATTGTAGCCTTCCATACTACAGAGTCCTTGCTATGCCAGCCACATCACTTGGAAATGGAACACATTCATACAGGATGTCTCAGCAGAAAGAAAAGCATAAAAGACTAACTAAATAAGAGATTTCGAGTGAGGGTCAGATCAACTTTTTATTTCATGTAGAGATATGTGACATTTGTTAAAAATCTAGCATCTTTAGTTTCTAAAGAAAAAAATTCTGTACTGGAATCAGTATTTAGCAAACACTTGACAACTGGCCAAATCCTGATGTTGTTACTTAGGTAAGTCTGTCTGTGTGCTGTGCTCTCTCCCCCACCTGTAAAGGGGGCTCAGGCTCCTCCATGAACACATCCCTCCTCCTTCCTGCCAAGGACGTAGAGCTCTGTGGATCTGGGTAGGGTAGGGCAAATATGGATTTCCCACCTGCTCTGCTGAGCTAATGGGATAGTCCAGGTGGTATTCCATTCCTTGAGCCCTTCCTCCATGGCGAAGATCCCCAGGCAGAACTGGTGCAAGGCATGGGGTCTCTGCACAGATGGCTCTGACCTCCTGCTGATCATCTGAGAGTCAGGAAGATCCCAGGGGCTTGGCAGGGTTTGGGGCTGGCCTCACAACCAGTTTCCCAGATGACACAAAACCTGTTCCACCCAACAGAATTGTTTGGGACAAAGTTTTCCTGTTCCTTAGTCACATCATCAGGCTTCCTTTGGGGAGGGAATGATTGTTACCCTAGTTTTTATTCAGGTAAACTCCCCTGTAACAGGGTTCATTCACTGCTAGGACACTTCCTTGTGTCCCATGTGGGGATTAGCTCACAACCAGTTTGGCACTCCCTCCTTTGGTTCCCACCTTGTAGTCTCACTCTCTCTCTCTCAAGTCAGTTTACTCCCTCTTCATCACACAAGGTGCTACCTCTTCATGGCTTGGCCCTCTGGCCAGCTTACTATGTGTTTTTCCTCTTCCAGGGTATCAAAGTCCCTCCAGATCAGCTGGCAATTCCCACAATCCTGTGCCACTTCCCAGTGTTTGGTAGGGGAACCCAGGCCTACCCACCACTCCAGGCTCCAGCCCAGGGATCCTACAATCACCTGAAAAGATTTGCACAATCTATCTTCTGGTCTCCCACCTCTTTCTCTGGGCTGCTTCCTACTCCACCTCCTACAGACTTTCTTCTCCACCCTTCTGGGTAAATCCCTCCATCAGGTCCATAATCCCAGGGCTTCTCACTGGGTTTCTTCCTTTTCCCTCCTAAGCCCCTTTCTGGTCAAACTTCCTGGCTTGTTACCTTAGCCAGCTTTTCTCCAGCTGAGCTTTATTAGACATAAGTCATTTTCAATCAAGCCAGATTCTCCACCAGGGGTGGCCTATAAGGTTAATTGGTCCTAGCTACACCACTTTAACCCTTTCAGAGTTGGTGTGGGGTGAACAGCCCATCACAATCCCAGTCAAGTGAATGGGAGTTTGGCTGAATGAAGGCCACATAAAAACTGAGGAAGGAATTCAAGACTATGATCACCACCAGGCCCTACTCCTGATAAATGTATGTAACTCCCATCAACTTCACGTAAGTTTAACTCTCCCCTCTTTACAGATGGGAAATGAAACATGGAGGATTTGATTCTCCCCTGCCTTGCACCTTATGGAGACATTTACAGCTGGACAAAGTGAAGGCAAAGTTCTGATTTGGTAGCATCTCATGCCCTCTTTGCATGGCTGTAAGTGACTATAGGAGGCACAAGGCAGTGGAAAATTAGGTCCAATGGACCTGATTCTGCTCTTGCTTAGAGCAGTTGTACACCAGTACACCATAGACTTTAACAGACTTACTCCTGCCTTACACCACAGGAAGTGAAATCATAAGGACTTGGTGGTGATGGGGGACTTCAACTACCCAGACATCTGTTGGGAAAATAACACAGAAGGACACAGATTATCCAATAAGTTCTTGGAATGTATTGGAGACCATTTTTGATTTCAGAAGGTGGAGACAGCTACTAGGAGAGGCTTTTCTAGATTGATGTTGACAAATAGGGAGGAACTGGTTGAGAATTTGAAAGTGGAAGGCAGCTTGGATGAAAGTGATCATGAAATGTTAGTGTTCATGATTCTAAGGAATGGTAGGAGGGAGAACAGCAAAATAAAGACAATGGATTTCAAGAAGGCAGACTTTAGCAAATTCAAGGAGTTGGTAGGTAAGATCCCATGGGAAGCAAGTCTAAGGGGAAAAAACAGTTCAAGAGAGTTGGCAGTTTTTCAAAGAGACACAAGAGGAAACTATCCCACTGCATAGGAAAGATAAGAAATATGGCAAGAGACAATCCTGGCTTAAGCAGGAGATCTTCAATGATTAAAAAAAAATCCTATAAAAAGTGGAAACTAGGTCAAATTACAAAGGATGAATATAAACAAACACCACAAGTATGTAGGGACAAAATTAGAAAGGCCAAGGCACAAAATGAGAACAAACTAGCCAGAGACAAAGGGTAACAAGAAAACATTCTACAAATACATTAGAAGCAAGAGGAAGACCAAGGACAGGGTAGCCCCGTTAATCAATGAGGAGGGGAAAATAACAGAAAATGTGAAAATGGCAGAGGTGCTTAATGACTTCTTTGTTTCTGTTTTACCAAGAAGATTGGTGGTGATTGCATGTCTAACATAGTGAATGCCAGTGAAAATAAGGTAGGAACAGAAGAGGCTAAAATAGGGAAAGAACAAGTTAAAAATTACTTGGACAAATTAGATGTCTTCAAGTCACCAGGGCCTGATTAAATGCATCCTAGAATACTCCTGGAGCTAACTGAGGAGATATCTGAGCCATTAGCGATCATCTTTGAGAAATCATCGAAGACAGGAGAGATTCCAGAAAACTGGAAAAGGGCAAATATACTGCACGTCTATAAAAAGGGAAATAAGGACAACTCAGGAAATTACAGACCAGTCAGCTTAACTTCTGTATCCAGAAAGATAATGGAATAATTAAGCAATCAATTTGCAAACATCTAGAAAATAATAAGGTAAGTAACAGTCAGGATGGATTTGTCAAGAACAAATAATGTCAAACTAACCTGATAGCTTTCTTTGACAGGGTAACAAGCCTTGTGGATAGGGGGGAAGTGGTAGACATGGTATATCTTGACTTTAGTAAAGCTTTTGATATGGTCTCGCATGACCTTCTCATAAACAAACTAGGGAAATGCAACCTAAATGGAGCTATTATAAGGTGGGTACAAAACTGGTTGGAAAACCATTCCCAGAGAAGAGTTATCAGTGGTTTCACAGTCATGTTGGAAGGGCATAGCGAGTGGGGTCATGAAGGGATCAGTTCTGCATCTGGTTCTGTTCAATGTCTTCATCAATGATTTAGATAATGGCATACAGAGTACACTTATAAAGTTTGCGGACGATGCCAAGCTGGGAGGGGTTGCAAGTGCTTTGGAGGATAGGATTAAAATTCAAAATGATCTGGACACACTGTAAAAATGGTCTGAAGTAAATAGGATGAAATTCAATAAGGACAAATGCAAAGTGCTCCAGTGTTTAGAAAGGAACAATCAGTTGCACACATACAAAATGGGAAATGACTGCCTAGGAAGGAGTACTGTGGAAAGGGATCTGGGAGTCATAGTGTACCACAAGCTAAATATGAGTCAGTGTAACACTGTTGCAAAAAAGCGAACATCATTCTGGGATTTATTAGCAGGAGTGTTGTAAGCAAGACACAAGAAGTAATTCTTCTGCTCTACTCTGCTTTGATTAGGCCTGAACTGGAGTATTGTGTTCAGTTCTGGGTGCCACATTTCAGGAAGGATGTGGACAAATTGGAGAGAGTCCAGAGAAGAGCAAATACAATTATTAAAGGTCTAGAAAACATGACCTATGAGCGAAGATTGAAAAAAATGGGTTTGTTTAGTCTGGAGAAGACTGAGAGGGGACATGATAACAGTTTTCAAATATGTAAAAGGTTGTTATAAGGAGGAAGAAAAATTGTTCTCTTTAACCTCTGAGGATAGGACAAGAAGCAATGGGCTTAAATTGCAGCAAGGGAGGTTTAGGTTGGACATTAGGAAAAACTTCCTGTCAGGGTGATTAAGCACTGGAATAAATTGCCTAGGAAGGTTGTGGAATCTCTATCATTGGAGATTTTTAAGAGCAGGTTAGACAAACACCGGTCAGGAATGGTCTATATAATTAGTCCTGACACAAGTGCAGGGGACAGGACTAGATGACTTCTAGGTCCCTTCCAGTTCTATGATAATCAGGCCCAATGAGAGTAGGTTATCTGCCCAAAGCTGAACTAGATCTCAAGAGTTGCTGATTCCCAGTCCTGTGGTCAGTGTAGCAGACCACTGACAAATTGCATCATTGAGCCAAAACAGTAGGCAATGACTTATCCCATCACCAAACATTATAGTAAGGCTAATTATGGCTCAGCAGCATCATTGAGATTTATTGCTCTGGAAGAAGCGCGGAATCTCTCAAGAGAGACAGATAGGCAAAGGAAACTGTTACAATGAAAATGGTATTAGATTGCAACATTAGATACAATTTCACCAAAGGGACTGGATGGAAACATAGAAATGATTGGTCTTCTGTAATTATAATGGAGGCAGCAGCTGGTGTCATTTCTTTAAAATGCTCATTTTTAGTGTATTGTTTTTTATTTCATGAGGAGATTTAATCATGTATATGCACATGTGCATGCACCACCCGATAGCATGTTGTTGTTGGTTTAAATAAAAGGAAAATAATTATGCACATTCCATGTAACTTTAGAAATTTCCTTGATTTTGCAGAGTGGCAAACCCTCCTTTACTTGGGCTTTTGTTTTTATGAAACCCAAGGTAGGAGTGGAATCGCCATTAATTTTGGGGGTATTGGGAGAAGTGGTCCTGTTTTCTTCCCCTTTCTGTGTATTTATTCTCAGACACATGCAACACTATTAAAGGAACAGAGACAGATTAGCCAGAGACCAGATGAGGAGGTAGCCTGGGAGCCTCAGGGAGGGTCATTTTGGGGTTTGGCATTTCTCAATATGGGCTGCATGAGTTATTGGCAAGTGAGGAAGAGGTAGGGGAAAAGGCAGATTTGCCCGGGTTTAGAGACAGTGAAGACACGTGCACACAGTCTCTGTTAGTCAAGAGGCCCTTCATTGCCTTCCCTGGAGGGTGGCAGGCTGGCAGTAAAGGTTGTCCTGGTAACCACAGCAGGTTGCTTGAAGGAGAGGGCAAGCAGCTTTCATCCTGACATTCTGTTATTTCAGTGTAAGTCTTTGTGCTTAATCATTCTATAGCATAGAGCTGAACTAGGATACTGTTAGGGCTGGAGCACAGGCAGCTTGGCCTATGGG
Organism: Emys orbicularis; assembly: GCF_028017835.1. Classification (NCBI taxonomy): domain Eukaryota; kingdom Metazoa; phylum Chordata; order Testudines; family Emydidae; genus Emys; species Emys orbicularis. The sequence continues at coordinate 62,310,160 of NC_088691.1, forward strand.
TTAGTGTTGGGCACAGGCTGGGTCCAGGAGCAAATTACCAGGAATCAGCCCAGGCTGGAATGCCAGATCAGAATAAACAGACAAACTGGAGGGCAGGAATCAGGAGCCAGTTACCAAGGGTCAGGCCATATCAACAGGTCAGGATCAGAAGGCAGGAGCAGGTAAACACCAGCCCAGCAGGGTGCAGCTCAGTTTAACAGACAGCTTGGTGTTGCCTCCCCTGGCTGAAATAGGGGCTGCGGCCTAATATGAGCCTTGGATCTCTCCCAATCAGAGTAGGGGGTGAGGCTTGTGCTCCAGTTGGGCTTCATGGACTCAGGTCACATGTGATGACTCTCAGGACTCCCACAAACCCACTCTCAAGACCCACAGGGCCTGATAGACACCTCAAACAGAAAACCGAGGGAGTTTAGGGTGGGATTTTCACAAGCACCCCAGGGATTTAGGAGCACAAGTCCCAATGAATTTCAGTGGGATTTATGTTCCTAATGCCCTTTGGCCTTTTTGAAAATATCCCTGTGACACTTACAGAACAGCCAACTTGGGTATGACCCATAACAACTGGCATTGAAATGTAATCAAGACAATCTACTTGTATGTGAATTTCAAAGAGATGTACTGGACCAGCAATCATTAACCCATTTATATGTAGTAATAGAAATCAAGGATAGATGCTAAGTGTATTTGTCTGTGTTTACCTATATCTTGTTAGAAGTTTAACAATGTAACCAGATTAGCTTGTAGATGCTAATTCCCTTTTATGTCTTAATATTATGCACGCGGATGGTTCAGTTAAACTTAACATCAAATATGTAAGATATTGCAGGAAACTAATAATATTAGCAATATTGTATTCAACTTAATTATCTATGCTATAATAGATAATTGCCTTGTGGGAATGAATGCAACTAGTTTACCTGTATATGCATAGGAAATAGAATATTAGTGTCAAAGCAACAATCTGCACTGCCGACTCTTCCTTGGGGGAGGTCCTGCTGTGACAAGAGGCTTGTCAGCTTGCTAGGGAGCCATAAAGGAAAGCCCCAGGCCTGATCCTGCCATCTCAGGTCTCCTTAAACTTTAGCAGGGAAGGTCTAAGCCATAAGACTGAGGTCTCCAGGTTTATCCAAAATTCTCATGGAAGAACTTGAACAGACTCTACACCTGGACCGCCTATTGGACTATAACCTTTTAAATTGATTCCAGAAAGACTTTTACAAATCAACAGCCTCACCATCTCTTTTATGAAACTGACCTAAGAACTTCACACATATCTGTATGTATAGTGATCTCTTAACCACTGCAACTCTCTTCCTTGTTTTTCCTTTTATTACTAAAACTTTAGTCTATTAGTTACTAAAGGATTGTCATCTGTGTGATTATTGGGTAAGATCTGAGACTAATATTGACCTGGGGTAAGTGTCAGGTCCTTTGGGACTGGTGAACCTCACATATGGTGAATCTGGTTTTCAGTAACCCCTCACTATATTAAGACTTGGCTGTATAAGCATTTCAGCCCTTGGCCCCCATCTAAAGGGGACGGTATATAGCTTCTTGTTAATCAATGTGGTGTTACAGCAGCTGTTTTGCTACTGGCTTGGTAAATCTAATTATAGAATAAACCACCAGTTTGGGGGATTGGCTGCCCTCTTCTTTGCAGTCTGTCCTGCATGTAGCATTCTCGGTGTGGCCCATCCAGGCATCCGGTCACAATCCCTCTGTAACAGGGTGATTGTTGCTTAAAGGTAGTAAGGATTAGTGGTCAGTCAATACCTGTTCTGTGTTAAAGAAGCGTCCCTTCGACTTTAACTGTGACTGAAGACTTAAGGAAGGCAGAGCTAGGGAGAGAGGAAGATGGTACCAGCGGAATAGTCAAGGCTTGGAGAAAGACCTGGCTACTGTCGTTAAGGTCCTGGGACCAGGAGCCTTGTCAAGTGAGCAAGGTAGGACTGCCCTCTCTCCCAGAGAAACAGGACAAGCTCTGGGAAGAAGACTATACATATTCTATTTCTTCCCTGAGAACAAGAGAGACACCAGCAGAAGGTCTGCCTGGTGAACCCTCAACTTGAAAATGACAGGACTGATTCGGGGAAAAGGATCAGCTGGAGACGAAGCTGGCTGAGGCTCTACAGCTGGCCTAAAGTACAACTCCAGCTCCAAGGAGGAGAGTTGGGGCTGGAGCAGAAAGCAGATGCCAAGGGAGCAGATGACTCCAGCTAGATAGGACTGGGAAGAATGAAATTTGGACTTTGATTATTTTATTTTGATTGGAAAAGTTTATGACAACAAACCAGGATATTATTGGAAGAGAGTTTTTAAGGAGTACAAGGGGAACTGAGGCAAGGTCTTCTAAGCCATGATTGGTCAGAAGAGAGTGCTAGAGGGCAGGCACACCCTTTCACAACCCATTAATCTATTTTAATCTTTCTGTAGAAAAAACAGACATTTGACTAGTGCAGGAGCTTTTAAGAAATGAAAAAGGTTGAATCTCACAGCTAGAGCTAAAAAGTATTAAACACAAAACTAGATGGAAAGGTTAAGGATGCACCAATCAAGCATTCTATAAAGGTAGGAACTGCCAAAACTAGGGCTGAGTCCTTCATTCAGCCCCCTTGTACCATGCACTAGGACAGTGGTTCCCAAACTTTAACAACCTGTGAACCCCTTTCACTAAAATGTCAAGTCTCGTGAACCCCCTCTTAAAAATAAATATTTCCAGGGATTTTCTCCTTTACCTGAGTATAAATTATAAAAGCAGTGATCTTGGAAATATAAAATGTGTTTTTGTGACATGCTTATTAATTATTATTTATCATTACAGTATTTTTATTGCATTATGAAAATGGCAACACTCTTCCAAGATCTCACTTTCGTAGCTTGTATCACTTTGAATAAGCCTGTTATAAGACAAGGCTCCTATGTTTCATCAAGGAGTATCAGATGTGAAACAGCATGAAGGTATTTAAGAAGCCAACTCAAAGAGTTCCTCCTACACAAGCATTCAGGTCTTGAGCAGTCCAGGCAAACAACACACATTACAACAAAGCTTAAACTTGTTCTTCATAATAATTTTAAAAACAATCCTAGCTGCCTATTTAATTTTAAAAACAGCAAAAAATATCCACCTCCCATTTCTTATAAGGAGTCTTGAAGGTTAAGTCTCCTCCTTGTGATAGAGCTGCTTGCTTTGATCTGCTTAGCTCTTGGAAGTCTAGGGGCTCTGGGCTGCTGGCCCCATGCTGCCCAGGGTGCCTAGGGATAGCTCTGTCCGCCATTACGGAATTTTTCCCCTGAGAACCCCCGGTAATATTTCACGAACCCCAGTTTGGGAACCACTGTTCTAGGATATAGTCTTTCATTCCCAAAATGATCATATATGATTTCTTCCCTACAGAACTGGAACCTTTAAAGCCTCAGCACGGACCTCTGCCACTTGAGCAATGATGGCAATAGTAGGCTGTCATCTTCCAGGCAGGCCAAGAGTTGAGGGGAATGAGATGCACTTTGCAGAGGGTTTCACAGATAATTGCTGACAGCAGAGGAATGGTGAGACTTGGAATCTTGGGCTCAATTCTAAATTTCTGGAGGAGTGTCTCTAGTGATCACAGACCTGTCTGCCCCAAGTTCTGCCAGCCCTGCCTGTGTCCCCTCCAGCCTGTCCTCTGTGCCAATCCAGTTTCCACCCTCCCAGGTCCAAGATCCATGATCAGCTAGTCCCAGTGTCTCTCCTCCCTGGCTCCTAGTCCCAATCTATTCCCTCCCCATCTTCTGGTACAACTCTTGCCCTCTCTGCATTTCAGTCATGCAGCCTCCTCCTTTACGCTGCCTGGGCATCAGCAGAGGAAACACAGGAGAGAATCTCTCCATGTTCTCAGTTCCTGTGCCTGGCACCACTGCTGCTCGCTGCAGACAGGGGCAGCAATTGCAGGGAAAGTCCTGCTTAGCCCTAGCCTGTAGTGTGCCCAGTGCAGATGGATTAACTGGAAAATTTAGCTACCAAACTAACTCCTCTCTACAGAGCATGTGCAAATTTAGATTTTTCAAGGGATTATAACTTGGCAAAATGTGGGTGACTTTTCACAGAGACAGAAAGAGGCATGTTTGCTGTCACTAAGGCAACCCCTTGCCAAATCTGAAGTCCCTGCTCCAAAGCATGGAGGCACTAGGGCTCCTCAAAGAAAAGATTGTAAGAATTTTTTGAACATGGACAAAATAATGCATTTTCCCCAGTCTCGTTTCTGGAATTGACTGAATTGATTTTTTATGAAACTTCCCAAACACATTCAGACACCTGCCATGGAAAATTTAGCCCAAAAAGTTCAAGTTTGACAAACTGAAAACAAGTCTTATAATGGGAAGTTTGGGCAACCTTACCCATAGGCAGCAATAGCAGCTCCACCTATAATTCTGAATAAAAGTGGTTTAAAGAGAGCCCCTAATATCCATCACATTTGGAAAGAGTAACTAAAAGCAAAAGGCTTTCACTGCATTCTTCTTGCTGTTCCCCATATTATCAGAGATTACTATTAGCAAAGAGTTTTCTCCATCAGTTCATTTTTACAGGGGAGCCATAAGCCTTTGTTTACAACACCACAGTCTGTTGCTATGGAAGTGATTATGATGTCAACCTAACGACTTTAATGTAGGATGAAAGGCAACAAGATGGGATTGCAAGGAAGAAACCCCCAGTTCAAACAAACAGCTTGATTAATTATTATTGAAAATAAGAGACAGGCTCAAACTGTAACATCTGGATGTGGATTTGGAACAGCCTGAAGGTTCAATAGTATTGAGCTCTCAAGTGTTGGTTTTGCCCTTTATAAATCTAAGGACCATTTGCAAAATTTGGATCCAAATCTGGGTTCAATTTTGGAAAACCCCCAAAGTCCACTGCTATTAAGTTCTGAGGTTTGGGCCTGGCTCTCATCGAGTGGAAATGGCAAGGAAATTGATGAACATAGCAAGAAATACTTCCTCTTTAACTGCCATGTTAGTTACTAAGCACATATCAGAATCAGTGGCGTAATACAAAGTACTGTAACTTTCCTGTCAACTAAATGTAGTAACATTGGAACAAAAGTATTGAGTGTCAGTAATGATGATGAGAAGGTTTTGCTGGGAAAGAGTCAGATACTGTCTGACATATGAAACAGCAGAAGGAGTGTGGAAATTAAAGATCCAGACATATGCTTTCTAAAATTATCCATGAAACTAATACCAAGGGCAACATACTTAAAATATTCTTCCAGCGAGCCTGCAGACAGTCTGAGTGCAAGCTGCAGGACTTCTGTCAGTAGAAGGGAACTGCAAAGCAGTCTTTTGTGTCACTCTTGGAATCTGCCTTTGATACTAAAGCCTTGGACTTTGACACCCCGTTATCCTGGGGCTAAAGGACAAACACCAAAGAGTACACAGCAATGAGGGGATCTCCCCCTACCACCTCGGTACATTCTGGAGTGCTTCAGCCCTGGAACAGTTAAAGGTGCAGTCCAGAGGTAGCACTGGGACTTGGTGGATTCTTTATGATCTTCCAAAGAGATCGTGGAGAGCAAGCAGTGGGAAGGTCAGGAAGAGCATGGAAGGGTCTGAAGCAATGGAAGAAAATGCTAGGCAGCTGTTCCTAAGGATCCTGGGACAGGGGAGGGAGCTACCCACCTCAACAGAGATACAGGGTGGGGAAGTAAAAGGCACTAATATATTGGTGTTCTCCTGAAGACCTCAAGCAAAAGCTGGGGGAGGGGGAGGGGGAGGGGGAGGGAGTGTGGGGTCTGCTGGAGAAAGGGGATTCCCATGGGGAAACAAGAGTGGAGCAAAACCTGGGTCAGGTTTGTCAAAGGGGGCCATAAATCTCACAGACAAGTTCTGGACCTGTAACAAATCAGAGACTAGGTGACTTCAAGAATCTGGCTCTACTCCTTGTTAGGAAAATTCTATCCAGTTGAAATCCTAATTTTCCTCCTATTTCCTACAATTTCTGTCACCCTGTATAAATTATATATTCTATAGATATGCGCCTGATGTAAAGACTCACAGAGGGACTTCAAATCAGGGGGCTCATTTAATTCCTTCATCTGATGCTCCACAGTATTTCATGCAATTTGTAGCCAAGAATATTTTATTAGTTGCAGACTAGAGGATCCATTGCTAATATTATTTAGTGTAGGTTAGATCAAGCTACATGACAAATCCCAGCTCAAAGGGAGAAGCAGGGGGGGCAGGAACGGGTCCACCCCTTTATTTTAGTGTCAGAAGGTGAGTGCAGACAGAGCTGTCATTTAAAATCAGGGTAGTTATCTCTTGTTTTAAAGCTGGGGCAGTATGTAGCCAGAGCCCTCTCAGGGTAAGAAAGATGGCACCAGAACTTTTTAATCACGGGGCCGGAGAGATGCAGAACCAGACTGTGTATGTGGGGTAGGGGGCCTCCTTAAAATTGCCTGGTTGTTTTGAGGAACAGGGAAAGGGTTAGATATTTACCACTGGTCTTTGGGGAATGGGTCAGTTCCAGTGGCTAGGAAATACTGCCTCCTGCACTAAGTTTCAGTTTAATTTATATAGAACAGAGGGAAGATGTAGGTTCTTAATTACAGACGGCACAAAATACATTTAATACATTGACTAAAAGTCAAGTCCCCACTTAAAGATACAGCAGCCACAAAGACACATGGCTCCTCTAAGATGTAGAGGGGGGAAGACAGAAGTTAGGATTCTACAGCAACACAAAAAACGGTATCCTGCTGCCTAACCAGCTGGAAAAGTAAAAAATGGCCTGAAGCGCACAGCTCAGATCTGGACCCCAGCTTCTCTCATAGCTGTGGGGTGCTTGAAGTCAGGGTTTGCTGCAACCACTTACACACATGCTTAATTTTACACTCAGGAGTGTTAGTGATGGCAATATAATATTTAGGCCTGTTTATTTGCGTGAGATAGAATTTTGGGTTTTGTTTGCCCATTTGAATTTTGAGGATTTTTAAAAATGCAATTGTTTGTGTCTTATATCCTTATTGACATATGTGAACAAGGAACAAAGACACTGTGTGTTGCTTCTGCCTACAGCCAGATGGGTTTTTTAGTACAATGAGAAAAGATAAGAAATAGAGTTAAAGTGTTGTTGGATATGGTGGGAGTTTAATATATGAATGTACAATTGAAGGACAGTTCTTCCCTGACTCCTCTCCCAAGACAAGGTCAAGCAACCAGTTGGGAGGGGCAAGAGAGATAGTGGGGGAGGCATAAGAAACACTACAAGCCAAAGAAAAGGTGACCCTGACCAAAACACCACCTCACTCCTTACCCCTCCCATGGGGTACAAAAGAGGAGGCACAGTTCTAGCAGAGATGGGCCCAGTTTGATTTAGGCCCAGTTCTAGCAGAGATGGGTAAACAACATCAACAACCTGCCACAAAGTGAAATTGTGAAGTGTGTAGAGCACTTTGAGATTGTTGGCTGCAAAAGACCCAGCCCAGAAGCACAATTCTAAATAAGAGGCAACTAACTGAAATGTGTATTACATCTGAGCCTATCAACAAGGGCAACAAAGATTTCAAAATATTTAATAAAGACAAAACCCTTTTTTTTTTTTTTAATGTATTGCTATTCAAACAAAATAGCCAGCAATACACCAATACCTTTAGAATAGTAACCTGGCACTTGGCAATGAGGTGTGATCTGAGATTTTTGGAGTAAAACTTCTGTGCAAGTGCAAAATATTTTTGGGAGCAATTTTTGAACGTGGATGTTCTGCACCTGATTCAGGGTGAGCAGATCTCTGTTCCCATGCAGAAGCCATTTGCAGGGGTTCTCAAACAATTGGTCATGACCCATTAGGGAGTCACGAGGTTGTTACATGTGGGTTGCAAGTACATGCCTCCCTTGTAGAGCTGCCCAGCTCCGAAGGCAGCACCGCAGCCAGCAGCAGCACAGAAATAAGGCTGGCAATGGGAGTCTAAATCTGCTGTGAAAAGTGATATTAACAAACAAACACCACTTTAAAATAGTGTTAATATCAATGTGTTTTTAATTTATGGGGGCAGTGGCACTCAGAGGTTTGCAGTATGAAAGAGGTCGCCAGTACAAAAAGTTTGAGAACCACTCCATTACAGGGTCGGGGCCTTGGACACCTAAATCCGTATTTAGGCATCTAGGTAGATTTTAAGGATCTAAGTGCTGATTTTAGTGCATAAACTATTAACTGTGGGGCTAATTCTGTGGAGTGCTGAGCATTATAAATTCCCAGTGACACTGATGAGAGTTGGAGCATTTGTAAACTCACAGGATCAGGCTCTACACAAATGGAAAGAAATATTCCTGCAATGCTATACTCCCACTGCAGTTAGCTGGTAAATACTTCTACACCATAGAGGAAGTAGAGAGGGCAGCGAATGCTGCTGTTTAGTAGCTCGGTGGTGGGGAGTAAAAATAAAAGTAGAGGGTGTTGTAAACTCTATGACAGTTACTGCAGCCTAGTGAATATTGTTAATAGTAGGCTCCAGTTTATAATGTCTAGAGAGAAAAAATACCAGAAGGATATGAGATAAATATTCAGATGAAACAATTAAAGGTTAATTATGGCATATGTCTCTGAGGAGAGCCACTCTCCCTCTTCATTAATGAAAGCGCATCCAGAATGACAAAGTTTAATATAAGTTTCTAAGATCCATTCTCTCATATCCAAAAAGGCACCGATTGGAGTATGCAAAAAGTTCACCAAGCTGGTGAAATCTTCTGAGTCCCCCATGCCTTGTTCCTGGGATCATTCTTCCTCTCAAACTATGATGCAAATGGTGGTACCCCTTGATCACCATGTATAGAAACATTTATATTTTCTGTACCTCACTGAGGCTAAATGAGAAAACTGCAGAGCAGGATCACATCTGAACAGTAAAAAGTTTAAAAACAAACAATCACACAAAGAAGAGGTGCAAGAGATCTTGTTTTCCTCCATTCTGCCACAGTAGAGCATTCCCTACGGTAAAAAGAACAGGAGTACTTGTGGCACCTTAGAGACTAACAAATTTATTTGAGCATAAGCTTTCGTGGGCTACAGCCCACTTCATCAGATGCATAGAATGGAACATATCCGATGAAGTGGGCTGTAGCCCACAAAAGCTTATGCTCAAATAAATTTGTTAGTCTCTAAGGTGCCACAGGTACTCCTGTTCTTTTTGCGGATACAGACTAACACGGCTGCTACTCTGAAACTTCCCTACGGTAGATATTCTAGCATTGTCCAGTCTAGTTTTAACTGCCTCAAGTTACAGGGCTTCCCCCATTTCCCCTCGGAAAACTACTCCACAATCTCATACATTGTATGTTTCCCATTGTTTCAAATCATCAATCGGTGAAACTGAACCCTGCACAGAAGTTGCCAGCACCACTTACACAGCATATAGGCATCTGCCCAGGAGTCATTTTAATGCCACATGAATATTGATGCTATAACATAGTATTGTGCCTGTGCATCCCTGAGATTTTCAAATGAGCCTAAGAGAATTAGACACTCAACTCCCATTGAACTTCACAGGATCTTGGCTCTTAACTATCTGAGATGCCTCTGAAAATTCCAGCCTTAAATTCTAAGGTGCACATATTGTCCCTTAGTACGTGAATACTGAGTTCCTATGTTCCATTGCTTAAACATAACATATCACAACAGGAGAGGTCTTCTGAATGAAGCATAGTTTGTTCTCTGCCAAGTTATGTTGTAATAAGAATGTTTATTGTTTTCATGTTTAGAGGTTATTATGAGGGGGGAAACAATTTCTGCAATGAAAGAACAATGCCCTCAGTTCTAGTGTTGTTACTGATGTTTGATGCCCTCTACTGGTATTAATATAGCAACACCATTAGGTTCATTTTTAGGATGTGCATTTATAATCACTCAATCAGGACTTCTAAACTTAGCCCCAAGGATTTGCTCAGTGCTAAAATGTGTTGAACAAGATCCTAGAGGGGATAGCTGTTAAACCAAATTGGCAGAGACGAGGGACCTGGACCAACTGGGATATTACAAAATTAGAGAAGTGTAAAGGAGAAGATATTCTGTGGAATTTTAAGAAAATATGTTTTTTTAAGTCACATAATCCCCCCACCACCACCACCCACCCACCCACACACAGCTTCATTTTCCATTATGAAGTTCTTCACTCCGACAGTGTAAAATTAAGATATGGTTGGTAGAATGTGTCCTGAAAATTGGCCATGCCTTGGACAGTGAGGTAGGGAATCAGACATGAGCTATATTCAACTCTGCTTCGTGCGTCCAGCTACTGATTATAAAGCATAGATTGTTTAAAAAGAGATACATCTGTGTTCATTTTAAAATAACTCATTTTAAAACTTGGCAACACTTTAAAACAATTGGCTTAATCATCATTAGTCCTTTTTGTACGAGCTGTACAAACATTCATTACCAATTAACTCTGACTGGCACAGTTACAGTTCATGCTACAACCATAATTAACATGGAGATCATAGGTAGGTTTTCACAGCAATTCAACATTAAATATTACTCACTTGTTAAAGTGTTTCAAAAACTATTCTAATTTTCTAAATCGCCACTATATGGTGACTTTCTTTAAAATATATAATGCAAGAATGAGAGGCCATTCTATGAAACTGAAAGGAGGCAAATTCAAAACTAATAAAAGGAAATATTTTTTTCACACAAGCCCACAGTTAGCCAATGGAAGTCACTGGCACAAGGTATTATTGAGGCCAAGAGCTTGCCAGGACTCAGAAGGGATCAGATGTTTATGAAGATAACATGAATATCTAGAGTTATAATAGTAACTATTAGGGACATCAGCAAGAGTTTTGGAAGGGATATAAACCTTCCTCTTTCAGGGCATGAGCCAACTTCTAACTACAGAGGCTTAGGAAGAAACTTTTCCTTTTCTGGATAGGCTATTCTAAAAGGGTCACCTGCATGGTTTCATCCTCTGAAGCATCTGGTGCCAGCTACTGTCCAAGACAGGATACTGCCCTAGGTGGACCTCGGGTCTGATCCACTATGCCAATGCTGGGGAAATCAAGTTCATGTTTTTTCTTAAGCTTACAGGCTATTATTTATTATTTGCATTGCATTAGCACTTAGGAGCCCTAATCCTGGACCAGGACCCCACTGTGCCAGGTGCTATACAAATGCAGAACCAGGGCAGGCATTATCTTTCTCCTCTTTGAAACTGAAGTGCTCTTTCTCCTCCCACATATTGTTCCTGTTTTCACTGGTTCCTGGCCCCCCTCTTCTCTCAGACATGACTGCCACTCAGATACCTTTCCTGTGGCCAAGAGCATATGTGAGCAGCTCCTCCCTTTGAAGTAGATGTCAGTTTTGGCTGTGTGGATTATACTGTTGGAGTAGCGTGACTGAGTGCCTCATCCCTTCACTCTGTCCAACCTCGTGGAGGGTTTATAAATCTGAGCTTGCTCCTAAACCCACATCTCCCCATTGGCATAAAACTGAAGGAAATATTTTAAGGAAGAATCCTCCTATAATTCCCATTCCTCTGTCCACTAACCACACCCCCATACACACACACACCTGTGACTAAGGAGAAATATTAACAGTCACCCTATGTTCACATATAGAATCAAATCCAAGATTCTCACTCCAAGTCTAGCTGATGCAGTGTCAAGAAAGGCCTGATCCAAAGCCTGGTGAAGTGAATGAAAAAGTTTTCCATTGATTTCAATGGACTTTGGCCAGCCCTATAGACAGCACAACTGGCCTTTGTTTAGGAAGGTGTTGTTTCACAAGTCGCAAATGTAAGACACCTTATGAAACATCCAGACCTTCTCTGAGCTCCAACATTAAACTGACTGTACTCAAGGTCAGTGAGGTCTGCCTTCTATGCAGAACCAACCATAGCAAAGTACAGCAAAGGAGAAGAGAAATCTTTTTAGATGCACAATAAATACAAGGATGAGCTGAGAAGGCAATGTTCAGATCCATATTAGGCTTAGGCTAAGGTTGGGGGTTCAGGTTTGAGACTGGAATATAGCTAGGGTTCGAGTTCAGGTGGGATGGCACAGAAATTTCAAAGGAGTAGATGGGGAGGGGTGAATTCATATCTAGGTATTTGGATGCAAACCCTCTCACACCCAAAATTTAGAAGGTGGAGGTCAGACCTTCTCTGCACTTTATCTTAACAATAGCAGCAAAGCCACAGCCGCACCTGAGATCCTGATTATGTACCTGAGTGGCTAGCCTGTGCTGCTGCAGCTTCACTGCTATTGAGAGTTGAGCTAGCGATATCAAAGCTAGATTGGGTATGTCTACATGTGCTGCAGTCACATCTCTAATTTCAGTAGAGACTTACCCAGAGAATGATGTCCCAGTCCTGGGCTGAGTACCCACTAACAGATGGCAAATCCAAGAATAGGGTTTCATAAGACATTAGTCTAGATCTGGCTACAGAGGCACAGCATCAGACAGCATCAATCAAGAGGATTTGGTCATTAGCAATGGACACAAAGGGTATGTCTACACTTGGAGCTGGAGGTGTAAATTCCAGCTTTGAGGAGATCTCACACTAGCATCAGGAGGCACTAGCTGTCATAAGTACATGCCTAGCATCTTGGATAGGTATGCAGTCGGGGTGGTTGGCCCCTATCATCTCGGACAGGTATGTACTCTGGGCAGTTGGCCCCTCTCACCACTCGCACCACAGCAGCTACACTACTTTGAGCATCTTAGAGCTAGCGTGGCTGTGTCTCCTTGAGCTTGGAATTACACCTGTAGCTCAAAATGTGGACATACCCTAATGCTCCTGCACTGTACAGTGCCTGAGTGCAGTGCTGCTCCCACATGGAGCCCAGCTGAAGTGAATGGGCACAGCAGTCTGGCCACACGCTTCACAACAGAGGGTGGGAGTCAAGAGGAACACCTGTCAGCATGCCAACCAAGATGACTTTGGTGCCAACTGACAAGCAAGGAACATTCCTGGCTGGAGAGATTTAAGCTAGCAGTCATAAAGTAGCAATTCCTGAGTGAGAGAGAGGAACTGCAATTCAGAGAGCCAGCTGGAAGAAAGTCTATTCTCCATTTTCCTAGAAGCCAAGCCGCAAAACACACCTTGAAATTCCTGCAGATCCTATCGAGACCACCCTCCCTGAGCAACAGACCTGGGGATATGTATTAGAGAATAGTAAGAAATATGGTAAGTCTACCAAGAGCTGCAGTTTGGTGAAGAGATTAAAATATCAGAATGAGGGTTATAGCCACAGATCCGAAAATATGAAATGCAGACCTCCCATGTTTCTATAATGCAAGTTACTCTGTCAGTCTCCACTGAAAAACATTTCTGTCTGTATCCTTACTTCCCTAAATTTAACAACATCTGAGGGAATCCTCAACACATCTTCACTGGAAACTAATCACACTGGAATTTATGTGGGTGGTACCCTAATACACAGGGTTTGTATTAACTTCACATATGACTGAACAAAAAGGTGTCAAGCATAGAAAGTCATCAATGAAAACATTTCTTATCATAGTAGAACCCCAGAGTTATGAACACCTTGGGAAGAGAGGTTATTCGTAACTCCTAACAAAATTTTATGGTTGTTCTTTCGAAAGTTTACAATGGAACATTGACTTAATACAGCTTTGAACCTTTACTAAGCAGAAGAAAAAATGCTGCTTTTAATCATCTGAATTTAAATGAAACAAACACAGTTTCCTTACCTTGTCATATCTTTTTTAAACAAGTTTTTTAAACTTTCCTTTTTTTTTTCTTTTTTTTAAGTAATTCACATTTAACACACTACTGTAAAGTATTTGTTTTGTTTTTGTCTCTGCTGGCTGATTGTGTACTTCTGGTTCCAAATGAGTTGTGTGGTTGGCCAGTCAGTTCGTAACTCTGGTGTTCGTAGCTCTGAGGTTCTACTGTAATACAATTTATTGCAAACATATTTCTTCGTCTCTATTAACAATACTTAAAGGGACATGGTCATTTTTAACAGGCCGCAAATGTAATCTTTTCAGCTGGCTCTGTGATCCTAAAATATCTAACAAGCTCCCCAAAAACCATGACTGTAAGCACTTATGCACATGCTTAAATTTACTACTGTGAGAAGTCCCTTTGGAATCAATGGAATTGCTACAGCTAATAAAGTTAGGCACATGTATAAGTATTTGCAGACTCTAAATTTAACTACTAGAGTGGAGTGAACAACAAAAAAAGCATACAATTTTTCAAAAATGTTGATTTATTTTAATTTTGGAGTTCTCTAAAAAAATTTTTAAAAATATTGTAATTTTTTTATACTGTAAGTTTTGGGGTTCTAGTTTTCCCTACTGCCTCCCTGTTTTGCCACTGAAAAAGAGGGGACAAGGTAAAAAAAAGTTGAAACAAACAAGACAATAGGAAAAGGAAAAACAAAGCAAAACAGTGATTTTCTTAGGAAAAGGGAAGACAATTTTGAAAAAGTGAATATTGTTGGGGGGAAAAAAATGGTTTTGGAAAAAAGACCATTTTTTTACAGGAAAAAAAATTCATTTGAAAAATTTCAACCAGCACTATTAACTGCTCTGAGGAGTGGTTTTCCAACATCTTACCCAACATTCTGTGTTTCTTCAAACTGTGAGGTTATGGGTATGTGTGCTTGCGTTACATATGTTACGCTTTCCCTCTGTTCAGCCTGTCTGCTCAGTTCTTGTGAGTCAGCAAGTCAAAGAAAGTTGGCTGCTCTAATATTAGATTTGACTTCAATGAAAGTAATTTCTTCTCCCCTTTAAAACAGATACATTCTGGCTGATATGACAATTAAGAATAATCTTCCCACTACCTTTTTTTAATAGTCAAGTTATGAAGCAAACACATAGGATTACAGAAAATATTAGCAATAGTTTGATCCAGCTGATTGCACAATTTGCCTCATAGTGGGCCTGATTTTTACCCTGGCATAAATCAAGAGCAACTCCAGTGAAGTCAACAGAGTTTCATTCATGTAAACCCAATGTAAACACTGTTTATCCACAGTTAAAAAGTCTGAAAATTAAATCACACCCATAAGTTTTCACTAACCAAGACACACCCAGATAATGGGCGAATTCCTTGTTGTACGTTGCTTTCGTTCAAGACATTGAGAATGGAAAAGAAAAATTGCAGTCAGACTAGGTAGATTAAAAGTGACACTGTAGCATTACATTTCAATTTGACTTAAAGGGCAGGCTCTCCTAGGGAATGACAGCAGAAATATTGGAGAGTTGCTGCTAGCTGGGCCTGGGCATTGCAGCCTTTGTAATAAATATGGAGACTGTTTCCACAGTAGAAAACAAAGGAATGAAAAATAAAGGCTTTGGATCCTTTTGCTGTTCAATTATTTCTCTCCCCACTCCCCTCTTTTAAGACGAATCTTACATTGACTCTACTGAAGTTTCATGGATGTAAATGAAGTCTTTAGGAGATTAAAATCTAAATGACTTCCCTAATATTTCTTTCAGAGGTTATTCATCACACAGCACCCTTTACATAATTACATGTACTTAATTGATCCTAGTAAGAATACAGTCACTAGGTTTGAAGAGAACTGGCTTGGTTCTCTTTTGGTCTCTCTTCTCTTGGTTCTCAAATGAAGTATAAAAATATAATTAGGAAGGCCAAAAAAGAATTTGAAGAACAGCTAGCCAAAAACTCAAAAAGTAATAGCAAAAAAAAAAAATGTTAAGTACATCAGAAGCAGGAAGCCTGCTAAACAACCACTGAGGCCACTGGACGATCGAAATGCTAAAGGAGCACTTAATGACAATAAGGCCATTGTGGAGAAACTAAATGAATTCTTTGCATCCATCTTCATGGCTGAGGATATGAGGGAGATTCCCAAACCTGAGCCATTCTTTTTAGGTGGCAAATTTGAGGAACTGTTCCAGACTGAGGTGTCATTGGAGGAGGTTTTGGAACAAATTGATAAATTAAACAGTAATAAGTCACCAGGACCAGATGGTATTCACCCAAGAGTTCTGAAGGAACTCAAATGTGAAATTGCAGAACTACTAACTGTGGTTTATAACCTATCATTTAAATCAACTTCTGTACCAAATGACTGGAGGATAGTTAACGTGATGCCAATTTTTTTAAAAGGGCTCCAAAGAGGATCTCAGCAATTACAGGTCAGTAAGCCTAACCTGAGTTAGGGTAACCAGATGTCCCGATTTTATAGGGACAGTCCCGATTTTTGGGTCTTTTGCTTATATCGGCTATTACCGTCCACCCCCGTCCCAATTTTTCACATTTGCTGTCTGGTCACCCTAACTTGAGTACCAGGAAAACTGGTTGAAACTATAGTAAAGAACAGAATTGTCAGACACAGATTAACATAATTTGTTGGGGAAGAGTCAACATGGTTTTTGTAAAAGGGAATCATGCCTCTCCAATCTACTAGAAGTCTTTGAGGGGGTCAATAAGCATGTGGACAAGGGGGAATCCAATGAATATAGTGTACTTCGATTTTCAGAAAGCCTGTGACAAGGTCCCTCACCAAAGGTTCTTAAGTAAAGTAAGCTGTCATGGGATAAGAGGGAAGGTCCTCCCGTGGGTTGGTAACTGGTTTAAAGATAGTAAACAAAGGGTATAAATGGAGAGAGTAAATAGTGGTGTCTCCCAGAGGTCTGTACTTGGACCAGTACTATTCAACATATTCATAAATGATCTGGAAAAATGGGTAAACAGTGAGGTGGCAAAATTTGCAGATGATACAAAACTACTCAAGATAGTTACGTCCAAAGCAGACTGCGAAGAGCTACAAAGGGATTTCACAAAACTGGGTAACTGGGCAACAAAATGGCAGATGAAATTAAATGTTGATAAATGCAAAGTAATGCACATTGGAAAACATGATCCCAACTATACATATAAAATGATGGGGTCTAAATTAGCTGTTACCACTCAGGAGAGAGATGTTGGAGTCATTGTAGATAGTTCTATGAAAACATGCACTCAATGTGCAGCGGCAGTCAAAAAAGTGAACAGAATGTTGGGAATCTCTAAGAAAGGGATAGATAAGACAGAAAATATCATGTTGCCTCCATATAAATCCATGGTACACCCACATCTTGAATACTGTGTGCAGATGTGGTTGCCCCATCTCAAAAAAGATATATTTGAATTAGAAAAGGTTCAAAATAGGGCAACAAAAATTAGGGTATGGAACAGTTTCCGTATGAGAAGAGATTAATAAGAATGGGACTTCTCAGCTTGGAAAAGAGACGACTAAGGGGGGATATGATAGAGGTCTATTAAATCATGACTGGTGTGGGGAAAGTAAATAAGGAAGTGTTATTTACTTCTTCTCATAACATAAGAACTAGGGGGCAGGTTTAAAACAACAGTCAACTTGTGGAACTCTTTGCCAGAGGCTGTTGTGAAGGCCAAGACTATAACAGGGTTCCAAAAAGAACTAGATAAATTCATGGAGGATAGGTCCATCAATGGCTATTAGCCAGGACGGGCAGGGATAGTGTCCCTAGCCTTTGTTTGCCAGAAGCTGGGAATGGGCGACAGGATGGATCACTTGATCATTACCTGTTCTGTTCATTCCCTCTGGGGCACCTAGCATTGGCCACTGTCAGAAGACAGGATACTGGGCTAGATGGACCTTTGGTCTGACCTAGTATGGCTGTTCTTTTGTTGTAATTAAAGTTACAGGTACCTTAATGTATATCCACTTTGAAGGAGACAAATGTATGGAAAAGTAAATATCTCATACGTATATGATAAAGACAGAGAGAGGATGTTGAAACATCATATAACAATTCTAGTGCCCTAATGATTTCTGTGGCCTATGAAATACAGATTGTAAAAGCAATGAGCCCCGAACCAACTCTTCTGGTGTATGTACAAATACAGATGTGAAGCAGGGTTGGGAGATAAGCAGTTCTTTCATGTTGACATGCCTGTGAGATAAGACTTCTAGAAAACTAACAGAATCAAGGAAAAGAGCTACAGCAGGGCACAGATAAGCACCAATATTAGGTCCATCACTTCCTGTTTGCCTGCAGTTTTGCCAGAGACTACCAAAATAATAAACAATCAAAAAAGCAAGCCATGGCTGTTGTACCATTAATCCACAAAAGATTATCAGAAGGAAAGACATTAAAATGATTAACCCTAAAGGTAAACTAAGTATATTAACATCCTGCCCTGCAAGGTACTTAGAAACCCCAATGGAAGAAAGAGAGAAGGAAGCAGCGCCTAGCCACACATTGCAGAGTTCTGCTGCCCTTATGACTGGACCTCTCACCTGTGGGGTTCTGCTTCTAGTGACTCAAGAGAGGTCACCAGCAGTCACTGAAAGATGCCAGGTTGGGATCACTTGCATGGCAGGAGTGCTAAATTTATAGCATCACAGAACAGCATACAATGGAGAGATGCAGCACTGCAGCTTCTCACTGAGTTGAGTGTGTGTGTGTGTGGGGGGGGGAGAACAGCAAAAATCTGGTTTATTTTTATTTGCCTTTTGTTGTTGTCTTGACACAGGTGGCTGGGGTTGGTGGCCTCTTTCCTTCCTACTGGCCAGAGAGGGCTAAGGTGGCAGATTGCTTTAATGGTTAAAACCAAAAACACATGCTACAAAGGAAAATGAAAAGAAAAAGGTGGTGTTAAAAGGCAGCATGGAGAGGACTGGTTGGCTGAAATCAAAGGCAAACATAGTCAAGATGCTATAAATTGGAGCCCTAAGCTTGCAAACTGCTCCATGTGGGTGGACCCCTATTGACCTCAGTGGGGCTCTGCCTAGACACAAGGGTCTGTCTGCATGCATGGAACCATTTTCAAGATTGTGGACCCGGTCTTCAGCACCTTTAGCAGGCTTCCTCTAAGGGTTGGATTTCCTTGGAAGGGATAATTTTGACCTGAACTGATATTTCCTGAAGTTATGTAAAGATGTTTAATCAGGAGTTAATTTAGTTTGAAACTATAAAAATATACTATTTTTAGTATATAATAGCCTTTGGCGTGATCTGTGTCCTTCATCCCTTTCTTGCTGAATGATGACCCTGATCCTGCAAACACTTAGGCACACGCTTAGTTTTAAGCTTGTGAGTCGTCCCATTGACACTGGGCCCTAAATGACTTGAGAGCCAGAGTCAGGCACATAAAGTGAATGGGTACTTAGGTGCAGACCTGGTTGGCAAAGCGGGCCTTATTGGGCAAAAAGTGAACAGAGATCATAAATAAAGGAAATGAATGTAAGTAAGAATGGTTTTGTCTCTCTATGGTGGCCCCCATCTCAGCATCCCACTGTCTGTAATATATTTATCCTCACAACACACCAGAGGAACAGGAAAGTGCTACCATTGTACTGATGGGGAACTGAGGCACAAAGAGGCTAAGTCTGAGGTCACACAGGAAGTCTCTGGCAGAGCAAGGAAGTGAATCTAGGTCTCTCAAGTGCTAGGCTAGTTCCAAGTTCACTAGCCTATCCTGCCTCTTGTGGTCAACAAGGCAGTAGGGCTGAGGCTGGGAGGATCTGGGCCCAATTCCCAGCTCTATCATAGGCTTCCTGGTTGACTTTGGATGAGTCACCTCCTTTAGATCCCAGTTCTCCATGTATTTTATGGGGACAATACTACTTTGGTTTTCTACCTTTTATCTATATAGGCCCTGATCCTCCAAAAACTTCTGCAGAGTCCTTACTGTACACACTTGAGTAATCCCACTGAGGTCAAATCCCTGCTCCAAAAACCTTACGGGTCTAAGGTCCCAATCCTGCAAAGACTTACATACAGTCTTACCTTTCTTTATGCTTGTAAGTAGTTCCATTGGAAAATTTGTTGTATTAACAAAACAAAACCAACAAGATTTTAAACAAGGATGTATCCGTTGAAATGGCTTCATCCTGCAGTTTTTGCTTGGGCAAAACTCTCATTGAAATCACCGGGCCTGGGAATGGGCCCAACGTTTGCAAGTACCTTTATGTTAAAACAATTTATCTGATTTGCACATTTTTTGAATAGGAACTTTTTATAGTTTTATGTTTGTTAAATTAACCTGATTTAGCAGTGCAATAAAATGATACATACTTTTTACTGCACTAGTAAAGCAGATTAGTATATTTTAAATAAGTTCATATTCAAAGTTACTTTTTACAGCTTTCATAGTTCAGCACTGATCTAATTGCTCATCTCATGATCAAAGCAACATTAATGCTGAAATAGGGATTGGAGGGGGGGCACCAATCCTGCAGTGAGCTCCACATGGGATCGGAGCCATCGGAAGCTGACGGACAGCGGACTTCAGTCATGTTGCAATGGAGAAGTATTTGGACATGGACATAACATTCCTTTCTATCTAAGGACAGTTAGGAGGGGATTTTCAAAGGGCCCCAGGAGAGTTAGGTGCAGAAAGCTAAAGGGCTTTCGAAAGATCTCAGCCTGGAGCAGTTGGGAATCAGGTGCCTAAATACCTTTGAGGATCTTGACCTTTGCACATACACGATAGGGAAAATTCTCTGATTGCAGAAAGCAGTGGAACCAGTCCAGTTTCCCTGCACAAATAAGAGCGCTGGTTGTATGCTGGGAGACCACAAAACAGCTGTGCCTTGTGGTGCTCCCTGTTCTGCATTAGAGGAGTATTCTGCAGTGTGGGGGATGGGGCAACTAGCAGATCTTTATATCATTCTCTCCACAAAGAAGGACTGTGACAGATATGGTGGCACTTGTAGCCCTAAAGCAGCAGACATGGAATGGCCTGCAGCGGACGGTCCCTTCTTGCACCTGAGGAGGAGAATACTGGTTACCTGAACTGCACAGAAGAACAAGGATTTGCGGCCGCCCGCTTAATCACTATATGGGAGTAAAACTGGAGTAAAAAACCAGAGTATGTGAGAAGAGAATCAGGCCTCAGGCCTCCAACTCATGTGTACAATACGTTGCATAGATGGACTGTCATGTAAGAACATAATTAAAGTAAGAGAGCTGTAAAGTTTTGGAACACCATGAAACAGAGAAAAGCACTTTCAGCAACTGACCTTTGGTACCTTATTGGAAACCCATTGCAACCTGGAGCACATACAAAGATTACACACTGCTATTATCCAGTATTAACTGAATTTGCTCTGGAATATTGTCATCCATAAAATAATCCTCACTAAGGAATAAAACTGCTTAGGTGAGAGACTGTAACTGACCATTTTCTTAACATGGACCAGTAATTACAGACTCTGATCACAGCTGTTAAGCATTATACTGCAGCAGAGCTCCCATTTTTCTCTCATGTTCATCCCGTATGAGTTCAATAGATGACAGATTTGGAAACTAGAGAGGCCTATGGATATATATTAACATGGTATCTGGCTTCTTCAATAAATAGCCTTTCACCATCTGGAGGACTCTTTACATTACTGGCCTGTTTCATGACAAAAATGAAGGCTGATCAGATATCCAAATAGAAAAGATGAAAAATCGAAAGAGAAATACTCAGAAATCCATCTTGCAGGATGGGATAATCATTCAGGGCCTGATCCTACAAAGACTTCTGCACTGCAAATACTTCCATTAAAGTCAATTTTATTCATAGTTCATAATATTAAGCATGTGCTTAAGTCATTGCAGGATCAGGGCCTCAATTTTTAAACAAAGATGATAACTTGAAACACATAGGGACCCTAAATATACTGCTAAAACCAGAAACCAAGTTCAACCCCAGCATGAGGTCCCCATTCAAGAAAACACTTAAGCATGTGGTTAAGTCCATTCCTATTCAGGACAACACTTAAGTCCAGCATAACATGGGTGTTTAGGACATGTCTGGATTTGTCCCGCAGGCTCCAAATCACTATGTATGTTACAATGTGTTTACCTGTTGCATGGCACTGAAGCTTTTTCCTGTAACTGTTGCAAACAAGTGATTTTAAACGGTTCTTCTGAAATCCTGTTATTATGAAACTAGGGAGCTCTAATTATTGCCTTTGATATGACTTAGCAACTGCATTCCTGTGTTTCAGCAGCTAGCTGTAATAGCTCTCTCTCTACCGAGCACATCAACTGGGCAGCAGAGGGTCAAATATGAAAGAGAAGCATGAAGACATAAGGAGAGAGAGTGGTGGGATGCAGAAAATACAGGGACACAATGAAGCCAATTTAAGTTCCCGTGTAAAGTTATTTATGTGCAGAAGTGTTTTAAGTATTGAACCCCAACTAAGATCTGAAAATATACTTACTATGTTTTATTATTAGTTCTAAACCAAGATCTTGGTGCATATTCCCTCCTCCCCCCCCCCCCCCCCCGACTTTGAGAGGTTTTTTTATTCTAATATGAATTTTGCAGTTTAGGTTCACTTCTCTTCTGATCTAGTTCATAACAGGAAAGATGTATATTTTTAAAATATTTGTCAAGCCATGTTGTCAAAGTTTCTCATTTCTCCCTGTCTAACCAGACCTAGCCAGATCCCTGGTCCTGGAAGTAAAGGTCAGAACCTTTGGAGGTTTTCCCACCCTTTGATATTTACGTTTTAAAATGTTTCACAGCGTAGGAGTCTGAGGCGCAGTCAGATTGATTTTCATGTATTTATTTATCTAAACTGATTGACACTGTAGCAGAGTAAGTTATGAAATAATAATGAGGCTGCTCCACTGCGACACAGCAGGAACTGCAGTTTCATTATCATTCCAAGTCATGTCCTACCATGGTGGGGCCATTTGTCATATCTATAGCTGAGCCAAATCACAGTTACTGAAAACTTTAAACCAATGAGCTGCCCCCCTTCCCCATTAATGTATGTAGCTAATTTACATTACCTATATAATGAATTTATGTAAATATAGACTATGAAGATATGGTAGCACATAGGGGCCTTAACCAGGTGAGGGGCACATTGCGTTAAGCACCGTGTAAACATACATTGTATAATCCTGGCAAAATTCCCACTCGTCTAAATATGGCTAGTATTTCACCCCTAGTAAATGACAATCCCTGTCCCAAATAGCTTACAGTTTAGCTAGACAAAACATAGTGAGTGAAAATACAAGCTGGCAAGAGGGAGGGAGGGAGGATGAGGCAACAACCCTAACTGGGTGTTTTAGTAGAGACTAGCTGTGTGCACTATTTGCAAGTGTAGTCAGCCAAGTGGTAGCAGCAATTCCAGTGGTGGACTGTACATTCCATTTTGGAGATTCTTGTAGTTCTAACAATCTGAGGCCCCAATCCGTGATTCACTGAAGTTAAAGGGGCTCCTCACAGGCACGGGGATCTGCTCATGTGGATACATTTGCAGGATGAAGCCCTAAGATATTAATAACAGATAAAAACATTATTTTTAAAATATGGAGCCTGTTTTTTCCCAAAGTGTTGAGTGCTCAGTTCTCTAGCTGAAATCAGCAGGGGCTGTGAGGGCTCAATACTTTTGAAAAACAAGCCCATGGCTTTTATCTGGAGAGAAAAGATCTATTTTTTTCTCTTTGTTCATTGGAATATCTTTGGCATCTACAGGAACCCAGTAAGCAACACACAAGTAAGGGTCATGTAATTGATTCCTAGACCATCAGCTGTTACCTAAATCCTCCTTCCTCCCAGCCCCCAACTCTTCTAGTTCTTCTGCCAGTCCATATAAACTTCAGTGATGGATTCAGTTCTTGTCTTATCTCTAAAACTTGTAGGAGAAATTTATGGGGTGCCAGCATCTCTTATCCTTGTAATCGTACAAGCCAGTATATATGTCTCATCTGGAGCTGCATGAACCAATGAAGAATTTTCCAAGTCTGATGCACTTTCCATCTGGTTCCCTTTAGTCTGATGTGCTGACCTATTGGGTCCAGCCCCTTTGCAGAACCAGATGCTGCCTGCTAAGTTAGCCAAACCAATTTTTCATCAGCCTTTTGTCACGGGCCTTAATCGATGGAGGACTTAAAAACTGATTCAGTACTGTCTGCTAACTTTAAACTGACATTTTATTATTTAAGAGCCATTGATTGGGACATTCAGCACTTTTGTTTCCTCAAACCCCACTCAGGTCAACTTGAGTTCAAGAAAATACCTGACTGGAGATGGTTATGAAGTTGAGTTATAGCTACGCTCTGCTATGCAGTGAATGATAATGAAATACAGTAGAGTCCGAAGCACTGGAGGGAGTAGAGCAACATCTTCATTATATTCTGCTTCCTACCCCATAGACTAGGGCTCCACACTTTGGAGAATAGAGAGGGAGCAGCTCTGCCCCACAATAGTCTCTCCTTGGGGAGAAATCTACCACAAAGTTACTGCTGTTTGAACCCACAGTAACAACCTCTGCACAGCTGCAGCCCCCCCGAGAGGGTGTTTCATTGGAGCTGTTGGTGGAGACTAGGAACCAAGCAGCTATGGGGGGTGGGGGATGCAAGGGAGCAGCATGGTGGCCATTGGACTATGTGAAGGGTATCTTGTATCTGTGCAGATCTCCAGACATCCATAGGCTTAGGAGGTAGTGACTTGGGCCAGTTCTGCAGGCATGCAACTGTCCTTCTGCCCCCTGGGAAGCTGGAGAGAACTCACTAAAGGGAAACCTAGGGGAATTTCCTACTAACTGGGCCCGCACCCTTTCTCTCCACAGAAGAGCCCACAATGCAGGTACTTTTGCCCCTGTATTGCAAAGAACCCACTGGCTCCTTACTGGGCTCGATGTTTAACCCCCAGTGCAACATGCAGCCAGCAGATGCCTCCATAATCCCTCCAGCACAGGAAAGGATAGTACTGCCAGAGCTCAGAGGGCACCTAACTGAGGAAGACACCAGAGCAGCAGGTGGGAGACAGCAGCCTGGAAGCTGACTGCAGAAGGGAGGCCTGATGGCAGGCCACCTGTGAGCTGGGTTTGAATGGCCTGGGAGCTGGGCTGAGATGCACCTGTTGCTGGCAGCAGTGTCTGCAGCAGGAAGATAGAGGTCTGTAACCTGCAGGCAAGAGGATGATGCAGAAGGTTTACAATGGAATATTGTCACCTATTCTCTCTGGACTGCACTGCCCTGAGGGGCTGGCATGGGAATGGTTGGGTTCATGTTTGTTAGAAATGTTCATCATGCTTGCAGCTTGTGTTCTGGCAGCCATAGCAAAGGAATCCTCTGTTGCATATGAAGTGAGAGAGTGTTCCTGGTAATCCCTGAGGACTAGAGCCTGAAGGGCCTTGTGCTTGGAGAGTCCACAGCACTTGCCTCTGAGCATGAAGCACAGCCAGCGCACTCTGGTGACTGATGAGTCACAGCAATGCCCTGCTGTGGGGTCAGTGACAGTATTCGCCAACATAGCTGGGTGGTCTAAATGCCCATCTGTGATGGGCAGAAGGACCACATGCAGATGGGATGCTCTATGCCGAGGTGCCCTGAGGCTGAGTGAAGAACAAAACTAGAAACTGACTGGATGGGATGAAACTTCTCTTTTCCAAGCGGTCTGGCTGCATAGTTGCTAAGGGAAAGACAGCTTATCAGGCTGAATTAGGAGATCTGCCAAAATACAAAGTAGAACTTTTGGATGAAGTATTGCACTGGGACTTGGGAACCCTGGGTTCAATTCCTGGCTCTGCTACACCCTCCAGCTGTGACTTCAGGCAAGTCACTACTTCCCTTCCTCACTGGGATGTTGAGAAGATACATGCCTGAATGATTGTGAGTTGCTCAGATAATACAGTGATTAGATCATGTAAGTACCTAGAGAGAGCTTTCAGCCTTGCATTTCTTGTGCATCCCAACCTCCCATTTGACTTCAGTGACAGGCTTTGGTGCACAAAGGTTTTAGGATACAAACTCATAATCAAATCCTAAACCTGTCAGGAAAACTTGATCCTTCTGTCCCCCGGTCATAATGAGAAGCACACTGTCTGGGGTCTTTCACTTTGAATGCTTGTTATACATTCAGATTATTTCACATCCCTTCCTAAAGAGGCTCACATCAGCATTGACAGAAGCAATCATGGTGGCATTCCAGTTGTCCAGTGGCTGATCCACATAATGAAAAGCATATGGCTTCCTATTGTGAACATTTTCCAAGTCTTTCCTAAGTAATTGATGTCAGAATCAATACACTGCTTTTCCTGCTATATCTTAGCAGAGTTTATGATTGGTTTCTCTTTATTGTACTTTCATTTTTTAAATTTCCTGCGCTTCGCATCCCATCCAGTAAATTCCTTGCATGATTTTTATGGAGTTTTTGATCATGTTTCTTAGAAGTTAATTCTTTTGGGATGTCTCAAGCACTGAGGAGTTCAAAAGAATTATTATCACTGACTAGATGTTTGACCAGGGACAAGTGTTCTTCATTAAGACAAGGTTCTATTTTCTACTTATAAAAACAAACTTCCTGCATATTGTGCTTACAAGGAAACAGCCTTATTTTTATATAGATGAGTTGACATTTAAAGCCGACAAGGTGCTTGGACATAGACTGGGCCTGCCATGGCCTTTTCTCATATTAGTGTTTGCTTTTCGTGCCCTTGCATAACTTCAGAGGAGCTTCCCTCGGTAGTTCATCAGTTTTGTGTCCTAAGCAAAACAATCCTGCAAGGTTTGCTTGGACTAGCATAGTCTGGATACCTCCTTCCTCTACTCCCATTTAGTGTATGTTTGTCTTAATAATAAGTCTTAGCTTTTAGGTAGTACTTTGCATTTTACAAAAGGAGGTCAGTATCATTATCTCAATTTTTTCTATATGGGGAAACTGAGGCACGGGGAGGTGACATGACTTGCCCAAGGTCACCCAGCAGGCCAATAATTAATGGTGGCTGTTTAAATGGAAGTAAGCCAGTGATAAATGATGGCACCAGCACCACCTACAGTAGTGAGGAGAGCACAAGAAACCCTCTGCATCAGATAATTGTGGTGCCAACAGCTATTTCCATCATCAAACGGGAAGCAATCTTGTCTAGTGTACAAAACAAGTTAAGCATGGCTTTAAGTGCTTTGCTTATTAGGGAGGGAGATTGCTCATATGCTTATAATTAAGCACATGCTTAAGTGCTTTGATGAACCAGGGCCTCAATGAAGGTCCAGAGTCCATTAAAGATAATGGGAGACTCTCTCTGACCCCCCGTGACCCCAATCCAGTAAAAGCACTTCAGCACATGTTTATCTGTAAGTTTATGAGTAGAACTCATCGCCAGGTTATGTTGTGAAGGCCAAAAGTATAACCAGGTTTGAAAGAGAATTAGATAAATTCATGGAAGATGGTCCATCAGTGGCTATTAGCCAAGAGGTTCAGAGATACAACCCCATGCTCTGGTTGTCCCTAAACTTCTGACTGCCAGAAGCTAATTGCCCTGTTTTGTTCATTTCCTCTGAAGCATTGGCACCACCCACTGTCAGAAGACAGCACACTGGGCTAGATGGACCATTGGTCTTACCCAGTATGACTGTTCTTAGGAGTAGTCTCATTGACTTCAATGGGACTCCCTATGCATGGGCTTAAAATTAGGCATGTTGTGCCTAAGTGTTTTGCTAGATCAGCATCAGAGTACTGGGCCCCTGAAAGGCACTGCATTATATGAATATAAATGTAAAATAGAAATACATACTGTGGCAGAGCTCTGACCTTGTCCCCACAGGTCCTGCGCTTCTAGGTGGTATATGCTAGCCTCAGTGGCTCTCTGTGACCCTCCACATAGCCCTTCTCTCTCTAGGGCCAGGGTTACAGTCTACTGAGCCCTTTTCATCATAGGCCAGCAAGGAGGTTGGTGAGAGAACTCCCACAGTCTCTGTTGTTCCTAGAGCTTGTTTTAGGGCAGTTTAGCCTCCTGTCCTGACAGGGGCCTGACTTCCCCTCCCAGGAGGTGTTCCTGTAGTGGTGGGTTGCGGGGAACCCAGGCCCATCCTCTACTCCAGGTTCCAGCCCAGGGACCCTAATGGTAGCAGCTGTTGGCAGCCAACCTTTCACTGCCAGAGTTGCTACATTTCCCTGGGCCACTTCCCCACAGCTCTCCTGCTTCTCCCTTACCAATAACTTGCAGGTATCTTCATTAACCATCCCTTCAACCACACTTCCTTTCTACTCCCTTCTGCCTGACTGGAGTGAGCCCTTTTTATAGTATCAGCGGGGCCTTAATTAGAGTCAGGTGGTCACATTAGCTTAATGCCCTCACCTGACTCTTTGCAGGTTAATTGGAGTCAGGTGTTCTCATTAGCCTGGAGCAGCCCCTGCTCTGGTCAGTCAGGGAACAGAAAACTGTTAATCCAGTGGCCAGTATATCTGCCTTCTGCTATTCTGCTGTATCCAACTGGCCTGGGTCTATCACAATACATTGATTAAACAGATTCCTGAACACATGCCCTTGCAGATGTGTGACAGAAGAACTGATTTTCAGAGGCCCTAACTTCAAAATGTAACTGAAAGACTACATGGATATTCTATTACTCTTCAGTTTGGGGAAAAAACATTTGTCATTTTCCTAACAAATATTTAAAATGTTAGATGCTTTGGGAGCCAGATATAAAAACAGCGGCTGTGGTCATTCCAGGTTGCGTGGGAAAAGTATGGGTTACCTAGAAGGATTTATAGCCTTTATATCAGGACTCTCCTGTGTAACCTATATAAAAATGGGCATTCGCTATTAGCTATACGCAGGGCCGGCTCTGGCTTTTTGGCCGCCCCAAGCAAAAAAAAAAACAAAACAAAAACCTGCGGCGCGGCCGGAGCGCGGCTGCAGGGGGACCAGCTGGGGGGGGAGGTGGAGGGAGCGGGTGGGGGAGAGAGAGAGAAGGGGGCGGCCAGGGCTACAGCAGGGGCGCTGCCACGCGGCCCCTCCCGCTGCGCCGCCTCCTGCTGCCTGCCGCGAGGGCTCCGCTCCGGTCGGCGGGGAGGGAAGGAAGAGGACTGCCCTGCAGGGCGCTCTCGTTTTCCGCGCCGCCGCCCCCTACAGGGCGGCTGGAGCGGAACAAGAACAAAAAAAAAAAAGCGGCTGTGCCGCCCTAGGATTGGGCAGAATGCCGCCTCCAACAATCTGCCACCCCAAGCACCAGCTTGCTCAGCTGGTGCCTGGAGCCGGCCCTGGCTATATGAATTTCTCATTGCCATAAGAACACTTGGAAGTATGCGAGAGATGAGGGGAGGGCAAGAGAGAAAGAGATTAGAGGAGAAATACTAATATGAGGGTGGTCTCACATTAATGAGATTGTGGCTCAGATAGTTATAGAAATGGGAGTTGTTTGTTAAGAAATATTGCTGGCTATAAAGGAGCATGGGAGGGAGGTGCTTGATAGGAATAGTAAATCATGTTTACAGTGTTTTGATTAGGCCTGTAGTTGATTATGCATGTCGGGCTTATGTTTCTATGTCAGTTTCAAAGGGATTAGAAATTGTGCTGTCTTAAGCTTTCAGAATGTGTTGTGGGACTTCTGTTATCTCCTGTACGTGCAATTCACATAGCGAGGAAAGAAATGACCCTGTGTTGGAAGGGAAAGCATGGATCTTTGCCTCTAAGCTAGAGCCAAGTTAATATACAAACTGGGATAAGTGAGTACATTTTTGATAAGGGTGAAGAATTTCCTGATGCATTGTTCAGGGGGAGTAGTAAACTACTATTTGCAATTAGAAACTGGAATTAAGCCAAAGAAGATGGTTTAATAGACTAAATAGAAGGTTTGAAAAACCTGGGGTCAAAATTTTCTGCAGGTGGAAGTTGGTGAAGTTCAAGGAGATGTGCCAGTTAACACCAGCAGAGATTTTGGTCCCCATTCTCTATGGAGCTAAGGTTCAAATCCCAGTATCATCAGTTCAACCTTTCACCTTTTATGGGGAACATCCATTGAGAACCATGTAGTTTCCAGGGGGGAGGAATTGTTATTTAGAAAACAATCTATGAGTAAAGGACTTGATGGACATTCAAGATTATTAGACAAGTCTCATAGAGGGACTGCCCCAGAGTCCTTAGCCAGAAGTGTTCCTTCTTCCCATTGGGTTACAGATAACAGTGCAGACTTCTCATATTCTTTTCCTTCCCACTATGTGGTTAAAACTGTATTATCCAGTCCTAAGAATGATTTGGTGCTGAAGCATATATCAACTACTTAGCAACAGAGCAATATGTTTGGAGACTGACATTTTGGCAGGACAGTCCCCATCTACTGATTGATCTTAAATAGGGCTGTCAAGCAATTAAAAAAATTAATTGCGACTAATCTCACTGTTAAACAATAGAATACCATTTATTTAAATATTTTTGGATATTTTCTATATTTTCAAATATACCACTACCTCGATATAACACGACAAGATATAACACAAATTCGGATATAACACATTAAAGCAGTGCTCCAGGGGGGCGGGGCTGTGCACTCTGGTGGATCAAAGCAAGTTCAATATAACACGGTTTCACCTATAACGCGGTAAGACTTTTTGGCTCCCGAGGACAGCGTTATATCGAGGTAGAGATGTATATTGATTTCAATTACAACACAGAACACAAAATGTACAGTGCTCACTTTATATTTATTTTTATTACAAATAGTTGTGCTATAAAAAAAGAAATAGTATTTTTCAATTCACCTCATACAAGTACTGTAATACAGTCTCTATCATGAAAGTTGAACTTACAAATGTAGAATTATGTACAAAAAAATAACTGCATTCAAAAACAAAACAATGTAAAACTTTAGACCCTAAAGTCCACTTGGTCCTACTTCTTGTTCAGTCAGTCACTCAGGCAAACAAGTTTGTTTACATTTGCAGGAGATAATGCTGCCTGCTTCTTGTTTGCATTGTCACCTGAAAGTGAGAACAGGTGTTCACATGGCACTGTTGTAGCCAGCGTCACAAGACATTTACGTGGTAGATGTAATTCCTGGGTGGTGCACAGAGTGGAGGTACAGCTGCACAATTGCGCATGTAATGCTGTGCTCCTAGATGGGTTGTCGGCAGCTGGGATTGAAACTGAGAGCTCTGGATCTTAAAGCACGAGCCCCCACTGCCTGAACTGAAGGACCCAATGAGGTTAGCAAAGGCTGTCATGGCTTCAATCTCTGTAGGTGGTGCAGCCACCACTAGAGGGGGACACAGTGCCACACTGAGTGATTGTGGGGAGAAGGCTCCCAAGACAGAAAATGATGGGGTTAGGTGAGGAGAGAATGGGGCCAGTGCATCCCTCATGTGTGTCTAGAACATTAAACTGCTCCCCCTGGCAGAACCCACAGGGGAGGCTAGTTGTAGTACCTGGCTTTTGTGTACGACTTCTTCAGCACAACTGCCCATGCAGAGGCAGGAGTGAATCTAGCCTGTTGTCTACAAATCTTGGCCTTTTGTGTCAGAATTTGAAGTCCCTTATTTCTTTAACATTTGATGCCAAAGGAAATTGGAGACAAAGTTTCCCCGGTTAGAGCTGCCCAGCGCTAGGTGTGGAGTGGGAAAGCCTCATACAATGGCCAAAGAACAAGCAAGAAGGCAACAAGAGAGGGAAATTCTGTCCATCTCATCCCAGCAATGCGGAAAGAGGCTCACCACGAGCACTCCTTAAAATTCTGAACAGCAGATGGAAAATAAAAATGGTACCACAAGTAGTTTTAGTCTAAAGGTCTGATTCCAAGCCCACTGAAGTTAATGGAAAGATTCTCACCAACTTCAGGGGGCTTTGTGTGAGAGATTGCAGTGATAATTGTAGTTTACATAGATACCCGTGCTTACTTTATAGCCTGTGTCTTTTACGAGACTAACTGGGCAGTTACCTACAAAAGCTTACAACAGGAAACATGGATGCTATTGAACAGCATAGGAAATACTCTTTCCTCTTACTTTGAACCTGCCTTTGGTGGCTGTATTTTGCCCTCATTCTCATGAAGAAGTCCAAATGATACAGGCCTTGATTCAGCCAAGCATTTATGGATGTGCTGAAGTCTCATCAAAATCAACAGGACTTAAGTTCAACATGTGTAGCTGTATCAGGGCCATAGGAACTTTTCCCAGGTCACACAAGAAGCAGGAAACAGGAATTCAAGTCAAGTTTTTTTAAGTGCCAATGTAGGGCTGTAACCACAAGACTATCCATCTTCTTCTAACATGCTCATGACCACTCCTCAGACCTTCTCCAGCTCCTTAGGTGAAGAAAGACCTAGGTAAGTTGCTTTCCATCTTTTCCCTGTGATAGAAACACATCTTTAGAACAATCTTGTTGCCTAAAGCATGTCTTGATAGGTAACCTGGGAATTCCAGGGTTTTTTTAAGCCTGCCATTCTAATTAATAAGGATTTCTGATTCCCACTCTTTCAAAGATACCTAGCCCACCATGCATATGAAAGCAGTTGGTGATTAACATTCTGAATGTAGCTTTGAGCTTCTGTTTGAATGTAGGAAGTAGCTTCTGTATGCAAATTACACACTTTATAGGGACTTCTCCTGCTCCTATTGAAAGCCAGTCCTACACTAGAAAAGGTTTTCTGGTACTGTACAGCTGCACTTGCAGGCCCTCCTACTGTAGATGCAGCTTATCCCAGTTTCTCAACTGAAATAAGTTTTACAAGGAAGAGCACTGGACTTGTTCTGGTATAGAAATGTTGTGTGTACATGCAAAGGCAATCTTACTTCTAATTGACCAGCAAAACCACCTAGTGCAGATTTAAGGGAAGCCATTGAAAGTTTGGCTGTTGATTTCAGGATCAGGTCATTTATATAGTATGCAACTTATTCTTCTGCTTAGATCAAAGCCTATTTTATTTTTCTTGACAATATCAAGGTAAGCGTGTATGTGTATCTGTGCTAGGTATTTATAGGACCCTCTTTACTGTAGCAGTCGCACACCTTTAGTGTATTTAGCCTCACAACACCCTGAGGTAGGGAAGTATTATCCCCATTTTACAGATGGGGAAATAAAGCCCAGAAAAACTAAGTGATTAACTCAACATCACACAAGAGGTCTGTAGTGGAGCAGAGATTTGAACCTCTAAGTCCCAGACTAGCGCCCTAATGACTTGACAATCTTTCCTCTTCAGATATTTCAGTTTCTTAACACTCCATCTGCTCTGAGCTAGTCCTCCAGAGACATGTTCCCACTCACATTTAAGACCTGCTATCCATTAGACTTCCCCTACAGTGTCTATATCAGAGAAATATGGGCAGCCCATAGAAAATGTTTTAAAGAGTTTATATTAAATGTGCTCCCTGTAGAAAAGTGAACTCACTGCTGGCATGCCTGGGGATGGTGTAGCAGCTCTTTCCTCTCTAGCACCTCCTGTGGATGGTTACTCTGGTCCTGTGGTGGGGTCTTACCACAACGTAGCCCACCAGCCAGTCACATTTTAGTTCCGTCCCTTTTGGGTAACAAAGTCCAACAAATCCAGTGTCCTAACACCTGCTCTTCTGCTCCAACTCAAGGTCCTTATACCCTTTTCCCTTGGGGCTTTAAATCTTCCTCATCCCTTTATGTCAGGAGGCTTCCCTTTGTGTCAGTGGCTGGTAGGGGAATCCAGGCCCACCTGCTACACAAAGTTCCAGTCCAGCGACCCTATAAGCAGCAGCCAAGGCCTGCTCTTTCCATCTCCTTGCTGCTGCTGCCTCCTTCGATTTCTTCCTACTGTAGCCTTTTTTCAGGCTCCCTTCCCACAACCTCTAATTCCCCCCATCCTTCAGGTCTCATCTGGAATCCCTCAACAAATTCCCAAACAAAAAGTACAAACTTAAACCAATTTCTGCCCTTCCTCTTAAGTTTCCTGTGCTCTATTCCTCAGTTGAACACTTCCCAGGACTCTCTCCATAGAAGTCCAGATCCTGCCCTTTAATCAGGGTTCATCAATCAGAGCCTGCTCCACCTCAGTGGGCTGTTCCATGTTGCTCCTGGCTTCTGGCCAGACATTACTCAGAAGAAGATCTCAAGGCCAACTATCCCCCTGGGCCTTCTCTGTGACCCTGCCAGTCTCACCGCTCTGTGGCCAAAAGAGGGACTGCAGAGCAATTTTCCTCTCTCCTGCAGCCTCTTCAATACATTAAAATGTGCCCCCTTCCCCTTCCTACCCAATGGGTTTGAGTCTTCATCCACTAAACTCAAAGACAAAAGCTCCCAGTAACTTCAGGGGTGCACGGTCAGTTTCAGAGAATGCAGATATGAATTACATGTTACGGGCACAGGATGACTGGGCTTGTTTTCACTGCAGAGTTAACTCGAGTTATAACTTGAGTGTTGCTCCTAACTTGAGTTCTGTCCACACACAGAAACCCTTAATCTGAGCATCTTGGTGCTTTTAGCCCAAGATGGCTGGCCAGACAAGGGATACAGGCCAATTCTTGAGTTGGCACAGCTGGTCTGCTGCTAACATGACCACTCAGAGCTTGTCTTCACTGCTTAAAAAAAAAAATGAAACCACAACATGAAGACCAGGCACTGTAGTCTTGCCATAGGTAGATGTGCCAAGGTTGAGGCTGACCTCAAACATCACTCGTGGCAAAACTGCAGTGCCTGTCTTCACTGTGTTTTTCCCTTGCTATAGCTCACAGGCATTAGTCACCTAAGGTTTAAAAAAAAACACCACTCACCTTTTTTAGCAGTGAAGACAAGCCCTGTGCTGCTGATACAATCATACTTTGCAGATTGAGTGTTACTTTTCAGCTCTCACTTGAGCTAGGCCAACTTGAGAGGAGTTAACTCAGTTTAGATGACTTGAGTTAACACTACAGTGAAGACAAAGATAAAGCTGTGCCATATCTCAGGAAGAAAAACTGTTCTGAATTCCAGTCTGCAGCATCCTGTATGACCATGAGGGTATGTTAATGTAGCTTTGAGATAAAGAAAACCGTGACCGCCAATCTTTTTCCTTCTGCTGGCCAAACAGAAGCGTCAGTTTTAAAGGGGGAAAAGAAAACAAATATTTTGAGATAATGGCCCCTTGCCCACTTCCAATAGCTTCTTCCCATCAGATACAGGTTTTAGGCAAACAGAATTGTCGGTTTGTCTGATTTGTTTCTCCGTTCTTTCTTAGGTGTTGAGAGAACGTTACCTTGACGACAGGGAAAGCAGAGTAAGAATGCATGCCAAACACAGACAGCAGAGGGAGCCAGTTCCCTTTCAATGAAGACAAATTGACTGAACAGGGTGATCAACAACCTTGGTTTCGAACTGCAAAAATGCTGATCTGTATCGCCTTTCGGAAGCAACTTATTCAATTAGGAAAGTTCCATCTCCTGCACAGACCTCATCCATCTAACCAAACAGAACAACAACAAAAGTGAAAGCACTATTGAGAAAACATGAAGGGGGAAAGCTAGCTATTCAGATGGGTGTAAGACAAATTCTTCAGTGGCCATGTGCTGTCTGTACCATTGCTTTGCTGAGGTCAACCTGATCACTATTTAACATACATGCTGGTGTGGCTTAGGTTTTCAGCTTGATATAACAGAGAAATTTGCTACTACAAACAGTACCAATACCTATCATGATATATTGTTTGGGGTTTGAGTGTAAATAATTTAGCCAAAAGAATAATATAATTTACAGAACATAGT
The DNA here is from genome assembly GCF_028017835.1 of Emys orbicularis. Taxonomy (NCBI): domain Eukaryota; kingdom Metazoa; phylum Chordata; order Testudines; family Emydidae; genus Emys; species Emys orbicularis. The sequence goes on from NC_088691.1 coordinate 62,345,529, forward strand.
TTAATGCTCACACTTTATTTTAAAATGTGATAAGTGGTTTCGATAATAGACATTGTCAACATATTAGCTACATTAGTACTGTATGTGTTGAAGATTGTTATAAGCACATAAATAGTTGCTGTTACTGATGGTTATAAGCACTTGTTGACCTGGTGGACTCTACAACAATCTAACAATTGAGTAACCATTTATTAATCCTTTGAAAACTACTTACACATGAAACTTTAAAGTATTTAGTCAAAGTGGCCATATTTATGTTAATTTGTAATCAACCCAATCCAGGAATTAAAGGATACATGTTTTCAATGGATTAAAAGAAACTTATTGCTGAACATATAGCCAGCATGTGGAACTCAATGAGGCAAATAGATTCAATTTAATACTAATTAAATAAAATTAGTGCCTACAAGTATATTAGCTAGAAAGTGTCAAGCTCTGGCCATGTCCACAGTTTATTGGCCATTCATATATTAGGCAAAGGGACTATAGACAGTTGGGGGGGGGCACAGCTTGAGTCTCCACCTTACCCCTCTGCATAGCCCCATTATAGCATTTTCCATAGTTTTTGAGGGTCCTGTGGCACCTTTAAGACTAACAGAAGTATTGGGAGCATAAGCTTTCGTGGGTAAGAACCTCACTTCTTCAGATGCAATTAACTTGCATCTGAAGAAGTGAGGTTCTTACCCACGAAAGCTTATGCTCCCAATACTTCTGTTAGTCTTAAAGGTGCCACAGGACCCTCTGTTGCTTTTTACAGATTCAGACTAACACGGCTACCCCTCTGATACTTGACTCCATAGTTTTTGTTCCCTTCATACCACATGTCAACAGGGAGCAGAGAAACTTATTGACCAGATTTTGATGCCCTTGCTCACACTGAATAGGAGTCCCAGTCACTGCAGTGGAGCTACTTAATGTGAGTAAGAGTGTGTGAATCTGGCCCCTTTCTTGCACATTATAGCAGAGCACTAGCTCTGCCTTAGTTAGGGTTAAGACCAATTTTCTATTTATAGCTCAACTCTTCTAAGTACTCTCAAATCCACATGGTTATTCAGATTTGCCTTGAAATTTGGTGTGCCTCATGGGGTAGGTCAGTGTTCCAAATTGAGCCCATTTGGACAAGCGGTTCCCTCAACACAACCCTCTGATAAAACAACTTTTCTGAAGGTTGACATATTTTGGCAATGTATTTTTTTTCCAGGACCTGGGGATCAAACCATGGCTCTAGTCCGAGAGAGTGTATAGCATCCCCTAGCCCTTTGGGAGAGCAAAATTCAGAGTGCTATTACCAAAGACTTTGGTTCTCCAGTTAAGGGTCTAAGGGACTACAGGTCAAACACCAAAAACAGAACATATGCAGAGAGAGAAACGTGAGGAGTTGTAGGTGAAAAGCTTTTATAGCAGCTGTGTAGCACAAGCGGTTAAGCAGTAAGCCTGATCCTGAACCCAGCCAACTAGTGTCACTTCAAGTCCCTCCCTGTTCAGAAATCAAGAAAAGTTTTGAAGATCTGTTCCTAAAAGCTCTGTTGGGTGTGTTATTTTGGAGGAATTTAACCAAAGCTTTGGGGGGGGGGGAGATATGCAAATGCTTGCTGAGAGGAAGGGGGTTAGGAGGAAGTAGGAGAGAAGGTTTGGGGCTACAACAAGGGGAGATTTGTACCAGATGACTGGAGGATAGCTAATGTAACACCAGTATTACAGCAAAACAGGTCTGCTACAGTTAAGATTGAGCAAAAATTGTTTAAAGGATGATTCTGCAGTGTTCTAAAATCCTTACCATTGCCTGAGTGTCTTGAAAGTTGTTGTGCCTTATGGGAGTGTGGGCAGGCTCAGTGATCCAAATTTGGGGTCATTTGTGCAAGAAGTTTGGGATACAGCCCCCCCTTAAAAAACAGCTTTTCTTAGAGGTCACAGATTCACAACTTTTCTTCGTGCACACCTGGTTTCTAAAATGTGAATGGCTTCATGGGATGAGAAAGGGAGAGTAGGCTGCAAATGGAGTGTGTGGGGGAGGAATATGGGGAAAGGAGATACACACACCAGTCTGCTCTCATGCTTAGAATTACTGTAACCATCATGCAACAAAACTGTCATGTGCTCAGGACATAGGCCATGGCTAAGATTTCTCTCACCAGCTCTGTTAGGAACAATACCCTCTACACATTTCAAATCACAACCATTATCCCCATTCCACTACAACAAAGTACACAGGGAGTGATGGAGGGCACTTAGGGTATGTCTACACTACGAGAGTAGTTCGATTTTAGTTAAATCGAATATGTGGAATCGATATTACAAAGTCGAACGTGTGTGTCCACACTAAGGACAGTAATTCGACTTTGTCAGTCCACACTAACGGGGCAAGCGTCGACATTGGAAGCGGTGCACTGTGGGCAGCTATCCCACAGTTCCCGCAGTCTCCGCTGCCCATTGGAATTCTGGGTCGAGCCGCCATTGCCTTCTGGGTAAAAAAATTTGTCGAGGGTGCTTCTGGGTAACTGTCCTCATCCGTCCGTCACTACCGCCCTCCCTCCCTCCCTGAAAGCGCCGGCGGGAAATCAGTTCGCGCACTTTTCTGTTCAGTGACAGCGCGGACGCCACAGCACTGCGAGCATGGATCCCGCTGCGACCATCGCTGCAGTTGTGGCCGTTGTCAACGCATCGCAGCTCATCATCTACCTTTCCCAGTGGCAGATAGAGAGAAATGAGGCGAGGAGGCTACGGCAGCGGGGTGAGGACCTGAACTCCGAGAGTAGCACACGCCTGTCTGAAACCACGACACCCAGTGCCGAGGACATCACGGTGGCAATGGGTCTTGTGGATACTGTGGAACGGCGATTCTGGGCCCGTGAAACAAGCACGGACTGGTGGGACCGCATAGTGCTTCAGGTCTGGGATGAATCCCAGTGGCTGCGAAACTTTCGCATGCGGAAGGGGACTTTCCTGGAACTTTGTGAGTTGCTGTCCCCTGCCCTGAAGCGCAAGGACACCCGGATGCGAGCAGCCCTGACTGTCCAGAAGCGAGTGGCCATAGCCCTCTGGAAGCTTGCAACGCCGGACAGCTACCGGTCAGTTGCGAACCAGTTTGGTGTGGGCAAATCTACCGTGGGGGTTGTTGTCATGCAAGTAGCCAAGGCAATCGTGAAGGTACTGCTGTCAAAGGTAGTGACCCTGGGAAACGCGCAGGCCATCATAGATGGCTTCGCCGCGATGGGATTTCCAAACTGCGGTGGGGCTATAGATGGGACTCACATCCCTATCCTGGGACCGGACCACCAGGCCAGCCAGTACATCAACCGAAAGGGCTGCTTTTCAATGGTGCTGCAAGCACTGGTGGACCATACGGGACGTTTTACTAACATCAACGTTGGATGGCCGGGCAAGGTTCATGACGCTCGCGTGTTCAGGAACTCTGGTCTGTTTAGACGGCTGCAGGAAGGTATTTACTTCCCGGACCACAAAATAAGTCTTGGGGATGTGGAGATGCCTACAGTGATCCTCGGGGACCCAGCATACCCGCTAATGCCCTGGCTCATGAAGCCCTATACTGGCGCCCTGGACACAGAAAAAGAACTGTTCAACTACCGGCTGAGCAAGTGCAGAATGGTGGTGGAGTGTGCTTTTGGCCGTCTCAAGGGGAGATGGAGAAGCTTACTGACTCGCTGTGATCTCAGCGAAACCAATATCCCCATTGTTATTGCAGCTTGCTGTGTGCTCCACAATCTCTGTGAGAGCAAGGGGGAGACCTTTATGGCGGGGTGGGAGGTTGAGGCAAATCGCCTGGCTGCTGATTACTCCCAGCCAGACAGCCGGGAGATTAGAAGAGCCCAGCGGGACGCACTGTGCATCCGGGAGGCTTTGAAAGACAGTTTCCAGACTGAGCAGGGTCACCAGTGAATTTTAAGTTTGTGGACACAGAAGCTGAACTTGCCACCGTTTCTTTACCCAGTTACCGTTGACTATCCTCTCCAGTTACATACCCCCTTCACCCCCTTCCCAAAAAATAAAATCTGTTCTGTTTTGTTAATGAACACCCTTGTCTTTATTACTGTTTTCGCGGGAATGTTTTAAACCTGGGACGCAGACTGTGGCGGGGTGCGGGTTTAGTGTTGTGATGCAAATGATGCTTCTAAACTCCAGGAATGACAGGTTCCGCAGTGGTGGACTGGTTGTTTCAACAGAGCCTGCCAGCCCTCCTGGGCGGGACAGCGTGTATGTGTCGGCTATGTGACTGTCTGGCAGGGGGAGGAGGGTTACAGCTCCCCTGCTGCGCGGCTCTGTGATGCATTTGATCTGTAACTGCCCTCCCCCGCCACAAAGTCACAGAGCAACCCCCCCCCCCGAACATGAAAACCACCTCCCAGATTGACCAGGGTCACTAGTCACTGCACTGGGTATGTGTCCTGATGCTGGACCTTACCCCGCCTCTGTACCCTGGTAAAGGTGACTGTCCTGTCCAATTACCAAGCCCCTTCCCCTCCTTCAGACAGACTGTCCTCCAAAAGAAAATCATGGAAACAGTAATTAACAGAAACGAATATTTTATTATGAACCACACAGGAAACGTGGGGGTTGAAACTTGCACGGGGGCTTCTGTGAGGTGTGTAGGAAAGGACTTTTGAAATTTTGGGGAATGAGAGCCTTCTAGCGCTAGAGCAGTCTGCAGGGGTTGACTGAAAGTTTTAACGGCCCTTGCCGCCCCTCCTTCTTTGTACTTTGGGTGAGGGGGGTGTGGGACTTGGTGGCGGGGGAGGGCGGTTAGAGATAGACTGCAGCGGGGCTCTGTCCTCCTGCCTCCGGTCTTGCAGAACATCCACAAGGCGCCGGAGCGTGTCCGTTTGCTCCCTCATTAGTCCAAGCAGCTTTTCAGTAGCCTGCTGGTCCTCCTGACGCCACCTCTCCTCCCGTTCCATGACTGCTCGGTGCATTTGTGACAAGTTCTCCCTCCACTGTGTCTGCTGGGCTGCCTGGGCTCGGGAGCAGCTCATTAGTTCTGAGAACATGTCCTCCCGCGTCTTCTTCTTCCTCCTCCTAATCTGCGCTAGCCTCTGGGAGTGTGCTGACAGGCTGGATTGGGAGACAGTCGCAGATGTGTCTGTGTGAATGGGAAAAATGGAGTGAATTCCTGAGACAGATAAATGAAATTGTGTACAAAGAACCTAGTCTTTCTCTGTGAACAAGACCATGCACTGCACCTCTCACATGCGCACTCAGGACAAGGTCGAATTTTCGGCCCTCGCCTTCAGTGCCTGGGGTCTTGCAGTGGTCTTGCAGTTATCTCAGAAGCGTGGCAGGACACCTGAACTTCTGTAGCGTGCAATCATGGTAAGCCGTAGACTTCTGGCTGCTTAACACTGTACTAGTAGCACTGGCCTCCTTTCACACTGAAAGCAATGCCAGTCTCTGCTGCCAGCAATCAGGACAGCATGAACTATGCCCCTGTCCCACCCCCTCGCGGCTGTCCCAGGGAAAGATCCCTGTATGCTGCCCCTCTCCCTCCACCGCGTGGCTGTAAAGCAGTCCCAATACTAACATTCCCCTCCCTAATTCAAAGCAGGGCGTCATGAGCGACATCACCCTGCTGAGGATCTCGGAGTCCCAGAGGGAAAGGATGCTTCGAGAAAGCCTTCAGAAACCAGGGCCGTTTGCCGCCATGCTCTGCAGGGCAATGATACCAGAGTACCTGATGGTGTCGTGGCGCAGAAACGTGTCCTACCACGGAGGGCCCAATAAGATCGCCCTACCCAGGAACCTGATGAACAGGGTGGAAATATACCTTCATGAGACCTACGAGGAGTTCTGCTATGAGGATTTCACCTCTATCCCCGGCCATATTGACCGGATTTTCGCGTAGGTGCACTGGGACTAAAGAGTGGAGCGTCTTGGGCAGCAGAATCATGACTTACCGGACATTGTAAAAAAAATTTTAAATACTTGGGACTAAATTGTGAAGAGCCTAAGGCAGACAAATCATGAAAAACCCTTTGTTACTATTGTAAATATTCCAGTTTTTTTGCAGATTATTGTTTACATGTTTAAGCACTTTAGGAAAAAGCCATTGTTAATATTATAAATATTTCAGTTCTTGTAAAAATAAATGTTTAGATATTTAAAGCACTTACTGCTTGATCCTTCCCCTGATTCTGTCTCCGGGGTAAGGGATGGGGACGGTTGGTAGGGGATCTCGGTAACGGTGATGAAGAGCTCCTGGCTGTCGGGGAAATCAGCGGTGCCAGCGCTGTCGACTGCCTCGTCCTCCTCATCTCCTTCTTCATCTTCCCCGTCCGCTAACATGTCCGACGAGGAACCTGCCGCGGACAATATCCCATCCTCAGAGTCCACGGTCAGTGGTGGGGTAGTGGTGGTGGACGCACCTAGGATGGAATGCAGTGCCTCGTAGAAACGGGATGTGTGGGGATGGGATCCGGAGCGTCCGTTTGCCTCTTTGGTTTTTTGGTAGCCTTGTCTCAGCTCCTTGATTTTCACGCGGCACTGCGTTGCATCCCGGCTGTATCCTCTCTCTGCCATGGCTTTAGAGATCTTCTCGTAGATCTTTGCATTCTGTCTTTTGGAGCGCAGCTCTGAAAGCACGGACTCATCGCCCCACACAGCGATGAGATCCAAGACTTCCCTATCAGTCCATGCTGGGGCCCTCCTTCTATTAGATTGCACGGCCATCTCTGCTGGAGAGCTCTGCATCGTTGCCAGTGCTGCTGAGCTCGCCACAATGTCCAAACAGGAACTGAGATTCAAACTGCCCAGACAGGAAAAGGAATTCAAATTTTCCCGGGGCTTTTCCTGTGTGGCTGGTCAGAGCATCCGAGCTCGGACTGCTGTCCAGAGCGTCAACAGAGTGGTGCACTGTGGGATAGCTCCCGGAGCTATTAGCGTCGATTTCCATCCACACCTAGCCTAATTCGATATGGCCATTTCGAATTTAGCGCTACTCCTCTCGTTTTGGAGGAGTACAGAAGTCGAATTTAAGAGAGCTCTATGTCGAACTAAATAGCTTCGTGGTGTGGACGGGTGCAGGGTTAATTCGATGTAACGGTGCTAAATTCGACATAAAAGCCTAGTGTAGACCAGGCCTTAGAAATCACTTAGCAACAATGTTTCTATACTACAGCTGCTGCAGTGGCACAACTACCACACTGCAGCTCCCCCCATACTCCCGTCAATGTTGTTAATTCACCTCTCTGAGAGGAGGGGGCTAGCTTGATGGAAGAATTCTTCTGTTGACCTAGGTGTGTCAACACCAGGGGTTAGGTCAACCTAACTATGGCACTCAGGGTGTGAAATTTTTAAGCGTGGATCAAGCCTGTAGCCTATGCCACACAGAGCATACCACATCTGCTGAATTTTACAACCCTGTCCTCCCCTTTTATAAAACCTTCATCCTTATGTGTATGATGTCAACTCACATTATACTTTCACTTACCCTTCATTAAACTCACAGACGACACTCATCTCCCACCTAGCTGCTGACAATCCCTGTGGCAAAAAGGCCCGTACTCAGTCTATGCAATGCAGCACTGACATGAGGCATACTGGATCTCCCAACAGTCACATGCACCTTGTTCCTTTGATCATATACACACACACACACACACACACACACACACACACACACACACACACACGGGCCACCTGGTATCTCATTGCAGGCCTTCCAAGTGCTCCAACTTATTCCTCCACCATCCAGTACAGCTATACTTATCTGCATTAACTCTAGCTGCATTCACTTTATTAATTCCCAGTGGTTATTGCCAGCTCCAGGCAGGGGCGGCTCCAGGCACCAGCGCACCAAGTGCATGGCTGGGGTGGCAAGCCGCGGGGGGCAGCCTCCTGGTCGCTGTGGGAGCGGCAGTCAGGGAGCCTTCAGCGGCATGCCTGCGGGAGGTCCGCCGGTCCCGCTGCTTCAGCGGCAATTCGGCGGCGGGTACGCCGAAGCCGCGGGACCGGCGGACCTCCTGCAGGCATGCTGCCGAATCCGCATTACCAGCGGACCTCCTGGAGGCACGCCGCCGAAAGCCGCCTGACTGCTGTGCTTGGGGCGGCAAAATACATAGAGCCGCCCCTGGCTCCATGGGGGGAGGAGTTAAGGTTGCGTGGGCATGTGCCTTAGCTCTGTATTTCCTTGTTTTCACAAGTTTGAGTTTTGCTGAAGTCAACATTCTGGAAGGGCACAAAGATACCCCTGGCCAAATTTAACTCTGGATTAACAGGGGCTTTTTACCATTTCATTAATTCATTAAAAACCTTCTGAACATCTACATGTATTTTTAAAAGAAAAATGTTTAAAGGTTAAGGGGTGGGATTTACAAAAGTGCTTAAGTTATTTAGGAGCACAAGTTCTATAGAAAGCAAAGTCTGTGGACAGATCCCCACTTATGCTCCCTATGGTCCTTACTGCACTGAACTCCATGGGGCTTGTGCTCCTAAATCATCTAGGCACTTTTGCAAATACCACCCTAGAGCACTACAGTTGATTTGATAAGAACCATAACCCCTTTTAGGAGTCTGCTTTAGAATGCCATACTAGCACTTCCCATGTGCTGATAACGCAGGCCCCAATTCTGCCACCTTGACTGCCTGAGTACTCCCATTGAGTCCAGTGGAGCAAGGTGCTATTCAACAAGAGTAAACATTGGGCTAATCAAGATTTTGCCTCCAGGGCTCACAGTATTGAAACTGATCCATGGCACATTCATGGATACATTTTCCTCTGAAGTGTGCTATTGCTGATATTAAGTACACCTACTGCCTCCTCAGACCTCTGAGATATAAGCCATTTTATGTGTTCTCTTTTTACCAGTCATTTTATGGTCAATTTTATTGTAGCTGGCTGCTGTATAAAGATGGAGCTATCAATGGAGATGAACAACTCCCACTGAAGGAACCTAGGTTCATGAATCAAGGGGAGAAGAGACGCTGGAGTATTTGAAAACTTTTGTTCATGCTGCTAAATTCTGTCCACTCTTTGATAACATCAAAGATGTAATTACGGTAAGTCTTATATTTAAAGGATGATCTCTATTGACTTGAGGCATGAAAACAATGAACAGCTGCTGATTGCTTAATAGCTAGAGTGCAGCTGGGGCATTCAATCAATCTGAAAAACAACATATTGGAATATATTACAAAGCAATGGAGATTATTGCTATGACACATTTACCTGTAATATGAGCATGGAAATACATCTTACTCAAAAGGGTCTGAAAGTGCTATGTGGCCAGTTTTTCAGATTATTGACTTACTTCACCTTGGGACATTGCTGCGATGAATAACTAAGTAGGGATGAGGTGCAGGATTGCCCAACTAAAAAAAACTTTGATTAAGGCTTTAATGTAGATGCAGAAGAGAGGGAACATTTCATGAGAGCTTTCCCACCAGAATTCCAAATACCACTGCCTCTTGTTTTATCTGCTACAGATTCTTTAGGTGTGCAAATGCTGCCAGTGATGACAGCTATGAAAGCAATGTGGGGCCTGTCTACACATCCAAAACAACCAAAATTTGCAAGAGCTGAAGAACTGATGCTGGTGTATATTGGCATAGCTTGGGATCTGGCCCACAATGTCTTCTGGTGTTGAACGGGATTGTGATGTTATTTGGCCTACATAGAAAGGGCCAAACTATGGCTATGTCTACTTTACAGACCTTACAGGGGCACAGCTGTGCCGCTGTAAGATCTCCTGTGTAGCCGTTCTATGCCGACAGGAGAGAGCTCTCCCGTCAGCATAATTAAACCATCTCCAACGAGTGTGGGTAGCTATGTTGGCGGGAGAGTGTCTCCAGCCGACATAGTGCTGTCCACTCCGGCACTTATGTCGATGAAATTTCTGTTGGTCAGGGGGTGTTTTTTCCACACACCTGATCAACAAGAGTTTTACCAACAAAAGTGCTAGTGTAGGCATAGGCTATGTTATATCCAATTTAAAAAACATGCTTTAGTCCTGATCTCTAAAGGCTCGACTACTCAGCTAACTGCATCTGGGCTAGGCTCAACTATGATTTGTTGCCAGGTATTAATGTGAGTTTAGTAAATATCGATCTATCTGTCCACACACAATGCTTCAAAGCCATGTCCAAATGTGCACAATGAGAATCTGACAGCTATCCAACACCAATTCAACACCTCCTGATGTAGAGATGAACCTGAACTGCAAAACTGTCTGGATTTCAATCCCTTGAAAATATGGGATATTCAGATCTTGCGTTTTGGTTTGGCCCACTATAAACAGAGGCCAGATGCAAAAAGTGCGGTTTGGATTTTGGACACATGCATCTATTTCTGGGAGGCTGGCTGCCAGTCCCAGAATCTGCATGTGGGAAGTGCAATGCTGGCAATTCTGAGTATTTCCAAAATGGCCACCCGCATGGCAGATGCCTCTGCTTTGTCCTCTGGCTTTAGAAAGGCTTTGCCAGAGGGGATTGCACAGAGCACACAGCCATTGGTATCTCCCACCTTTATGGCCCATTGACATTCAAGACAGTGTGCCAATATATGGTTCCTCATTAACTGGTCTCCCAAATTGTGACATGAGGAGACAAGTCTGTGCACTGGCAGAATGGAGCTACAATACCAGGTAAGGTTGACACTAAATGGCTGAACATCAAATGAATAAGGTTTAATTCAGCTTTTGCTGCAAGGAGCTTACTGTGATGTTACAGAAACTATCTTCTCCTGTGGGAGCTGCAGTCAGTCCCTGTGGACAATGGAAGTGGCATTACTTTATGAAGGCTGGATGCCAGTGTTAATACTGGTCCTTGGAACTTCTGTTCCATGTGGGCAAATCAAGGGTTGATGCTACTGGGCCGGATCCCAGACTGCATTACATGAGGGAAAGTTCGCACTGACCTGTGGTGCAAAGTTGCCCTAACACCAGCTTACCTAGCCCATAGAGGATCTTGGGGTGGCATAGAGCTGCTATAGCACTTCCAGTGGTCACTGAAAGGGGCATGGCTGGGGAAAAAGTAGTGTGGTCAAGGAAATCTGTGCCATACAATCCTTGGTGGCCTTTTAGGCTTCATTCCTTGCTAGCACAAAGCTGCCCTAGCTTCAGCCTGGAGACCAAACTGGTGCTGCATAGCCCTGGGATCAGGGTGAGGCCAAAGGTGGCTTAAACCTTTAAACATTTAAGTGGGATTTACATGCTTCATATGTAGGGGGAAAACTTTTGTGATTAACATCATAGGTGCGCCATCTTGGAATGCCCAAACAACAACTAGGAATCCATCTTGGCTGCCCTTCTCCCCCCTCCTCAGGTGTAGTTTCCCACCCTTTCTACCACAAGGTGGGAAACCAAGCAAATCATGTGACCTGTGATCTGCCTAGTAACAGCAGGGCCTATAAGGGCCTGCACAGCAGAGGGAAGGGGCTGCCCTTCTGAATGGCAGAGTCTGGGGGTGCTGCTGCTGCTGGAAAGCACAGCAGACACCTCAGCTCTCTAGATTGCCTCAGTGGAGTACGCTAAACACCGTGCTCATTCACCTGGTTGTGGGAGGGTAATTCTCACTTGCATACAGAGAATGTGTCACCAGCTGCCACTCTTTCACTGAGGACAAACACACACCCACGACATCACAGGGGGCGTTCAAGCCAAGTCATCGCTAGGGCAGAGCTGTCATTGCCTGATCCTGAGGTCCACTCCTTACCTGTGAGTTTCACCTACCTGGATGGGATCCGGAGCTGTCCTGTTGTCGCAAGGGTCCTCAGAGCTGCAAGACATGGTAGTGGTCCATTGATCCTCATTCTGTTACCTAGGTCCCGTCCTAGGTGAAGGAGGAAACTTATCCTCAGTCACAGTCAGCATACTATCAGTTCTTTACTTACCTTTATTATCACCTGTGTGGGGGTCCTTGATTTACCTGTGTTCCTATTAATTTGATTTACCTCTGGTTTACCTTGTTTAGAACTGTTGATGGTTTAATAAACACCTTGGTTGTTTACACCCACAGATCCTTCTTGGTTTACCTTTTTTTTAAGGGGCTAACAACAACCCCACAATGATAGATGCAGGTAGGGGGACATTACTCTAGACTGGTTCAACACATAGATAAAGTGGTCAGAAAACTGACTTTTTGCCTGCAGAAAATTACTTTTGACCCCCCAAAAATAAGTAAATAAACCAAGAACTTTCAGCGGAAGCCAAAAAAAAATTGACTGAAATCTTTCAATTGGGCAATGTTACCATGGTGCTTCATGGGTGTTGTAGTTCAGGTGCCTCATTCTCCTCTATGGGCTGGGTTCTCTGACCAGAATACATTTCCCATGATGCACTATGATCCACCACTGATCTAGCATGGGGGCTCATAGGATGTAGTCTAGCTGGGAAGCCTGGCCCAAAAAAGGTGAATAAAGGCATGGGGTTTCGAAACTACACCTCCCATAAGGCACCACAATGACATTTACCAATCAACATTTTTATTTTTTTGGTTGAAAGTTTTCAGTTTTGAGATATTATTTTTTAAAGTCTAAATTTTCCACAGAAATCAGGCATTTTTCTTAAAAAAAACAAACAACTCCCACAAACTTGTATCTCAAAATCCCAATTTTCTGTCAAAAAACAGTTTCAAAGAAAATTTTTAAACCAGCCCTATTCATAGGTCCTGTGTGGGCCCTCTGTACAGGGATGAATTTTGCCCTGAGAGGAATACTCTAGAGATTCCAGGCTAGACTCTAATCACTTACAATGATATAAATCCAAGTAACTCCCCTGAATTCCATGTAATGTAGTGTAAAACCATTGTAATTAGAAGTAGAACCAGATCCTCTATTTTTCTCCCCACAGTGGCACAGGGATACTGTGTACAGTTCTATCTTTCCCTGCCCTTTGATTGAGTCCTGCTGTCTAATTAGCATGATCATTACATAGTTGTCATAAATTACGGGATCACCATGACCATTATTAGCCAATCAGCATACAGGAATTTGAATAATTGCAATTCAGTTATTTCTAATAACTATGCAGTTATTTCTCTAAGTATTCAAATGTATCCACTCTGGCTGTAAAAATTCCTCTGCCCTGATTGCTTGAAAATTTTGAGTACAGTAGCCAATTTGCCAGCAACAAAGAGGTCGCCTCAATTTCAAATGAACTGGAAAGGTACAACATTTTCACGAAAGGGAAGAAAAGCCCCAAAGCAAAGAAAATGTAGCTGTGAAACTACTGAAAAGGAAATAGCTATTTTTAAAAAGTGTATATATAATTCCTTGTGGTCAAATTCAGATCTTGTAAGTGTAGGTACAACTCTATTCACCTGTGTATCCTTTACATCTGTAGCATTTGGGCTGTATTCCTGGTGGAGGTACTCAGATATTCATGCTTTCTGTGATAGTTCTGTATATATCAGTTTTGTTATGTGTTTTTACTGTGCAAAAATCCCTGTGGAGAATGATTTGGCTATTTAAGCCCAGGGTGTCACAGTCCTCATCAGGCTTCCCTTGTTGGATGCTCATCAGGTTGCTGTGTCCAGATCCCAGCACTGGGCCAGTATGCTTTCAAACTTTACTGAGTTTGAGCCAAGTCCAGGCATTCCCTCTGTCTTTCTAGGCACATTCTCAGGGTGCATATTCTCCATCTAACACTCCCTTCTGAGATCTGAGACCCTGCCATCCAACTGCCTAGGCTCTGAGAATAGTGCCAGCTCCCCCAGACTCTCCAGCACAATCATTTCTAGAGCTCCAACCTTGATAGTTGACATGAACAGACATAGGCTTTGCAGGGGGTTTCTTAAAACAAGTACTAAGCACAAGAGATATACAGATCCAAGTAAAGTCAGACGCAACTAACCACCATCCCCTGCTTCAGTTTCTTTATCAGTCTTGAGCATTCTTTGGGATTTGGGTCAGTGTCTAAGAAGTCCCAGCTCCTTCCTTTCCTGTACATGGTTTCTCCTCCAAATCACGGAGTCACTCTTGGACCTCTGCAGTCAACTTCCTCCCTCTCTAGTTGGTCTACTTGTCAAAAATGTTTTCCCCCAAAAGCCTGTGCATTTTTATTCCCCTCTCGCTCAGCCTCTGTGGTTTTAAAGGCTGGCACTAATTATGTCCTTTGTTCTCTCTCCTGGGGAAATTCCATTCCTTCAAACCCTAGCCCTCTGCAGAGAAGTTGAAGAAAACTGGGTTTATCTAGGATGCAGTCTTCCTCTGTTCTGTCTTATCAAGATCTGTTCAGGTGCTAATATTCTTTTAACAACCAACCTAGTCATAGACAGACATGTAGGTGCCATTCCCCTGTCCCTTAGCACAAGGAGCGTGAGGTAGAAGACAGCCACAAGATATAAAGATGCAGACAGTTCATAAAATCAAAGTGGAATTCATAAGTTGTAAATAAGCAGTTTTCCCAGATTGTCAAAAAGGACAAGAAACTTTAAATTAGATTTGATGGTAAAAGTACAAATGCAATTTATTTTTCAATAAACGGATATTACATGACTATATGGGGGATTGTTTCTTTATTGATTAAATGAGAAACATTCTCTCTCTCAGAAACAAACTGTCCAGGTTATTGCATTGCCCTAGGGGATCATCCCATTTTTTTGTATTTTGGATTCTAATTCCATCCAAACAGTGCTATTGTTAAGGCAAAAGCATCCACATGTGCATTTTTATTCATGTACCTTTATTTCTAGGCAGTAATAAAAAAGAGACTCGTTTTTTTTTCCAAAGAACATCACACAGTGCTTAGGTCTGTGCAAAATTGATTGCTTGGCCATTAGAAATGGGACCACCCTGGGACAGGCACCAGGTGCTGCCAGTTCCAGAACTATTCCCCATCCAGGAACAACTCACATAAACAAGTATGTAGTCCAAACTGTATTTCCCCTATTCCCAAGGGTAGCTCATGAATGCTACCTTTGATTCTGGCCTCTGACAGAGATGACTGATGTGCCTGCTTTTGCTTCCCAGAGAGATATTTACAAAAAGCACTTATTGATTCGACCTTCTTAGGATAGGTTAGGGGAATATACTCTTTAGCACACGCCCCTTTCATAATGCAATAAAAAGGCCATTAATTCACAGAAAACTTTGTTACTGCAAAAATTCTTTAGCAAACTTTGGAATGTAGACTTTGAAGAACTGAGCCTTGCTCTTTGCACCATACAAGCCCTTTGAATTAATGATCCTCCCTGACAAAGGAGCACAAATATTTGCAAGTAACTTAAAAATAAAATACTTGTTTATTCCAGAGTAGCAGAAGAGAAAATACTGGGCTCTTTCAGTGGATGCTGTGCTGTTAAATGCTATGGTATCTGCAGGAAAGGGTAGTCACTGCTATAACAAATTTGCATTTGTGTGCAACATGGAATTTTCAATTACTGCTCAGTAG
Source organism: Emys orbicularis (assembly GCF_028017835.1). Lineage (NCBI taxonomy): Eukaryota > Metazoa > Chordata > Testudines > Emydidae > Emys > Emys orbicularis. The sequence continues at coordinate 62,360,864 of NC_088691.1, forward strand.
TGTGAAAAAACGCAAGTCAGTGACCATTAATAAAACATTCTGCTAATTGATCTGTATAAGCATTTGTATTGAGCACAGTGCATCATTGCTTCCACAGTATTGTCACGAATGAACTTTGACAAAGGGAGGACAACCAAATGAGAATGCATGCAGCATATTAAAAATGCTGCAACACAGTCCACAGTGAATTTGTTGGGCAGATTCCAGAAAACGTGGAGTTTGGTTTGGCACGCAGTGCTAGGAATGCAATTTATTCTACCCCAGCAAGTAAGCAGCCTCTCCCATCCAACAGCTTCTGAATTAAAAAGTCAGATCAAACTAGGGTGACCAGATAGCAAGTGTGAAAAATCAGGACAGGGGGCAGGGAGGTAATAGGAACCCATATAAAAAAAAGCCCCAAATATCGGGACTGTCCCTATAAAATTGGGACATCTGGTCACCCTAGATCAAACTCCTCAATATTTCTGTATTCCAATGTCATTTTTAGTCTGAGACAAGCACAGTGGGGAAGCAGTAATTATAGCAACTCAGAGCACTTGTTCAATTTGATCTACAGCAGATACAGTTGTTTTAAATTTCCTTTTAGTTCTCTGTTTATAATTGCCCAGCTTCCATTTAATGTTACAGAATGGAAATCCTTAACATTTATTTGCATTTTCAATTTGTTGTTAGTAAAGAGAAAAGCTTTATAAGATAGTTAAGATTGAAAGCATGTATTACTAGAACACAGTTATCAGGTCCATCTAGTCCACTATCCTGTCTCCAACATTGGTGGGCACTAGATGCTTCAGAGGAAGATATGAGAAACCCCACAGTAGGCAGATATGGGGTAGTCTGCCCCAGTGAAGATCTCATCCTAATCCCTAATAGTTAGAGATTAGTTTAAAACCTGAAATGTGTTTTTGTCTCTCTTCCAATCCCATTCTTGTTAGCATTAGCTCTTTTAACTCTGGATATTCTTGTTACCCATAACTGCCCAATCCCTCTTTGAATCTTGCCAGTATCTTAAGCCAAACCACATCCTGTGGCAATGAGTTCCACAGTAACTGTGGTGTCTATCTACAACCCACACAATGTATTACCATTTTCATATAATAATTCTTCTATCTCAAAAATAAAAAGAACTCAAAAGTGTGAGTCTGGAAAGGAACAGTTAAGGTATATGGCTACTTCAGCTATGCCATTATGTTGCCTTCTCATCATCCCATACAAGTTATATCTTCTCACCTAACCTAAACCCTTTTATTGTGTTCTGGAATAAAAAGATATATTTTGGGGTTGTCACAAGGCACAACCCTCACCACTGGACTGGGTCCTCCTCCTGGTTGCTGTGGGTATTAGCTCAAGGACAATGCCCCACATCCATAGTTTGCACGCCATCGCTCTGTCTCCACCAGCAGTCTCTCCAGGAACCGCTGCACGCTCTTCATGACTCAGTCCTTCAGCCATGTCACTGCCTGTTTCTCCCCCTTCTGGGGGTCAGTACATTGCAGTCCATTTGCCCAGTCACTTCCCTCAGTGGCTAAGAGGGGAGGACCTGGGCCCGTCCACTACTCCAGGTCCCAACGCAGAGACCCTCTAGGGGCAGCCTCCTGCTCCATTCCTTCTAACTGTTCAGCACATTTCCCTGGGCCACTTCCCCACAAGCCCAACACCTACTTCACCCTTACTTCAGAGCCTCTGCTCCCTTAATCCCTGCCAGCAACTGCTCTGTCCATGGTGCTAGCACCTCTTTTACCAGCTAGGAAGCCAGTCCTTACCCCTGAAGCCCCAGGCCACAACTGCCTGGCTCGGCCCCCGCAGCTCCTTTTTTTTTACAAGAGCCCTGCTAAGTCTGGAATGGTCCCTGCAACCCCTCTCTGATTGGTTGAAGCCCGTGCAGCCACTCTAGGCTGCTCAGAGGACTCACCTCCACTGCTCCCTCCTGGGTTTAACCCCTTCCATGCCGGGGGAGAGGGGTACACACCCCATCACAGGGCTATATACAGAAGCAATAATATGCTATTTATTTAATTAGAACTACAAATTTCAACCCTTATTGAGTCCAAGGGTGCATTAGTAAATGTCAGAGCTGCTAGTGGCTTCTGCTAGTGAAATACACTGACTGGATGGCAAAAGGAAAAGCATTATCATCTGTGGGTTTACCGAATGTGTTGAATTTATGGACCCACATCTGCAGAGCTGACCAAGTGAGAAAGGGCACTGTTGCACGGAAGGTGCCATTATGGGAATCAGGGATCACAAAGCACCACAATGCTCTGGCCATACTCCCTTTTCAGTCATGTCCTCTATGCTGGCCACAGAGAGAAAGCGAGTGACATAGGAGCCACTCCAGCAGCTCCTGGCCATCTGAGGATGCTGCTATGTAGGAGAGATCACCTGAGGGCTGGATCTGTTGGGTTTAGGGCCACTAAAAAAGAGGATTAATGTCTTTATGGGGTGTATTAGGGGCCTTCTACCTCAGGATTGTTTTTCAAGATCCACAATATTTGGAACTGCTTGGTGTATTCTAAAGCCACAGAGATTTTTCCTTTCAGAGGTGCCTTTGTGAGTCAAGGCTGTAACAGGGTCAGTCATCACCCATGCACTCTCTCATGCCAGAGGTCACTCTGCAGCACCCTGCCTGTTTCCTCCCTGTTCAGGGTCCCTTACACAGACTCCAAACACTTTTTCAGTGGTCAAAGTACCTCTCCTTAGGGATTGGGTTTATTCATAGAAGATAAACTCAAAATACAACATAGGCCCAAAGTAAAGCCCAATCAACAACATTTCTCTTCCTCCTTTTAAACCTCCCTGCCTTGGGCCTTTCCTTCTTTGGCGGGCCACTCTGAGGCCCTACATGACTGGAGTCAAAGTCCTGACTCTCTGCTAGAACCTATTCGCTCCTATCAGTCTCTGATTCCCGAGCATCCCCCATCTTCTTCTTCTTGGGCTTTGTGGCACAGCAGACTCACTTCAAGATACAGTCTATGACTACATGCATGGCGCCTATGGGTGCGGGCTCTGGGGTGAGCCGGGGATGACGGGTTCAGGGTGTGGGAGGGGGCTGTGGGCTGGGACAGGAGGTTGGAGGGTAGGGGGGGTGAAGGCTCTGGGCTGGGGCGGGGGATGAGGGGTTTGGGGTGAAGGAGGGAGCTCCGGGTTTGGGGGGGCTCAGGCTGGGGCAGGAGGGTGGGGCTCAGGGTTATTACCTCAAAATTTACAACAAATGCCAACCAAAATAACCTATTTCTGAGAAGACCTTTTCCCATAGAGAAAAGCATACAAATTAGAGAGATATTGTAAGCAGCAATTATTGAATTAGCTGCTGGATTTTTTTCTCTAGTTTTATACTATAGGAATTTTATTCCCAGTTTATCTAGACTTTTTTGACCATGGATGGCGCTGCAATATATTATAGATGTGTGCAAGTACACACTTTTAGATTAGGCTGAAAAAATCAGATTGGTGTATTAAGTAAGTGACGTTCCTTTCCTTATTCCCCACCCTTCTCTAAACAGTGGTGCTATTTTATAGCAATAGAAACCCATTCAGATTTTTGCAGCTGACTCAGAGCTACAGACCTCTACTCATTTAAGAGAAAGGTGGGGAAAAAGGTAATTTCTAAAGTGAAACTAAAGTAGCTACAAAACAAAATATTTCCAAGACATTTAATTTCATGTCAGTGCAGGTGAACTTTTATTATTATTTTTAATCCAGTACAACATCAAACCTGAGTACTGCAGTTCTTTTAATATACTGAAAGTTTTTTGCAATTAACAAATTTTATAAGAACAGCCATGCTTGGTCAAAACAATGGTCCCTCAGACCCAATATCCTGTCTCTGGCAGTGGCCAGTGCCAGGTGCTTCTAGCAGTTGGAGGGTTAGAGACACCTGGAAATATAAAAATCTTATTGTCACTTTAGTGAAAAATAGATGATTCCAACTTTTTTGTATAGAAGAAAAAATGTATTTTGATATATTCTGCTCTATTTCATTTTATAGATTATATTTGAGAAACAGGAATAATAATTTGCAGAGACCATGAGGTTTATCTTTATTGGCTTAATTTCTCTCTGCATGCTGATGAATGCATTAACAGGTAAGTTAACTTTTATATTTATCCTTTATTTTTTTCCATCCGCCTTAAATATTTTAATCTAGATCTGTTGACTTGCATTTGATATCAAATGTTATTAATACACCAGTCACATTTGCCTTCATTATTAACAACCAGTATTCAAATTGTATCACGGAGTGACTGGAAACAGAGAATTCTTTATTCAGCTGTTTCAAACACAGAAGTTTAGCTGTCAGTAGGCTACTATCAATGCATTGCAGAGCTGGTCGGCTTCTGGGCTACACAGCACCTCTTTGTACACTGAAAACCCTTCCATCTGAGACCTACTACTGATTATTTCTTATTTATTTACAGATGCCCGGCCAGTACAGGATGAAGACGGTAATGCTTTTCAGACTTTTTCTCCCCCTCCCTCATTCCTAAAAATTGGAAGAGCCACTTGTAACTGGCGGGCCCAATCCAAAGTGCATTATAGTCAGTGGGGAGTCTCCCATTGACTCAGTGGGCTTTGCATCAACCCCTGATATAAATGTTTTCATCTGTTGCTGATAGAGTATGAAATAAGAAGTAAATAAATAAATACATAAAGTGCTGCTAGGCAATTTATTAAAAATATAAACTTTTTTTGCATATTACAAAGAGAGAGGATGTGTTAGTAAAGTTAAAATAAAAATAGCAAAACTGATAGCTAAGTCATGTCCTTAGATGATCACCAAACTGTGTGTTTTACAGTGCTATCATAAGTTAAGAAACACCAGACTTTTAAATATATTGGACTTGCAGGAACCTCAGGATGCATGTCTACTTATCGGTGAGAAATCCCAACTTCCAGGACAAAAACCTTAAAATCTACAAATGAGCAGAAAGCCAATTAAAAAAAAAATAGGAACAAATCCACAGCTGGTAAATATCAGTGGAGCTATGCAGATTTACATCAGCTGAGGATCTGATCCATAGTATGCAATGTTTGCCTTTGCTTTAAAAAAGTCATCCTAGCAACATTTCAATTGCCTTATTGATAGGTTTTGGTGCTTTGCATGGTAGCTAGTTATTTCTGAGGACAGCATGGGGAAATTGTGTCGACCATATATTTGCTTAAATTCTTATTGAGAGCAAAGAGCAGCAATGCTAGACAATTTTTCTAGCACTGCTAGAAAAATGCTGAACACAAACACTATACGGCGTTCATTGAGATGTGTATTGGCATGAGAGCGAAGACTGTCTTGGATCTGCTGATATCCAGTAACGTAACATTCCACTGGAAACAGCAGTGCCCATCAAAACATGAACCTAGGCGGACAATGGGAGCCGGGGGGGGGGGGGTGCTTTAACAAATGTGTGTGCAATATTTTATTTGAACACAGAAATAATTTTTGATGCAACATCACAATTAAATAACCACACATCTCTTCTCGGTGTGTATTTTACAATATAAAATCCTAGCCGGGGTAATATTTTACAGCAAATGTGGGTTTGTTTCACATTGTGCCAAGGAGCAGACTGCAGCATGAACCTGGAGATCAGCTAATACAAGCAGTGGTCTTCATCCAGCAAAGCACTGAAACACACATTTAACTTTACCTTTGTAAGTACTTCTTCAGCTAAATTCCACATATGCTGAAGTGATTTGTTGGATCAAGGCCCGAGGGTGCTCAGAACCTGGCAGCATCAGGCCCTGAGCTCATTGAATTGGCAACTCAAGTCCAGATTATTTTGTACATCCTCTTTAAAAACAAAGCCAAAACCTGGCTGTCTGCCAAGTTGGAAGTGTCTGCACCTGCTGGACACTTCCTACTTGGATCTCTTTTTCCATCTCTTTAGCCTTTGGTTTCTACTATCTACAGAGAAGAGACATAATTCTGAGGCTTCAGACTTCCGCAAGGCACCTTAGACCCCGATGCTGATATTTGAAGCCTTCCCCCCGCGCCCCGCCCCCCTCCCAGCAGAGCCCCATTGATGCAAGAGTCAACCTGCATGGATCCACTTGCATGATCAGCTCTCAGAGTGGATCTGCTGCTACTCCCACTGTGTGTGAGAAGTCTCAGGATGTGGCCTGTACCAGAGGCCAGAAGCTGTAGCCAACTAAATGTTAATAATGTTATCATGGAAAAGTATAGAAGAGTTCTCTGCTCTTCACAGTTTAAGGAGAAATGGTTCCAGTTTGGGATCCTCTTAGCAAGAATCAAACTTGGCTGGCATCCCAGCAGGACGGACAGGGCACTGCTGAAAAGTATTCCACAAAAATCATTTGCAGTGTTTATAGGAGAAGCCATCTTTATTTGCAGAATAATTAATTCAAGGTGGGAAGGTCTTGGAAGGCCTTGCTGTATAAAGCCATACGATGCCATCAATTTTCATGCAAAGCTCCCATTGATTTCATTTCTCTATGAAATGTCCTAATATTGAGCACAGAATTTTCAGTTACACCCTACTCAATTTGGAGCTAGGTTAAAAATAGCAGTACTTTTCTTTACAATCACTAAGTGAGTAAGCACCTCAACACCCCTGTAAAATAGTTCACAAGGATTATACCTTTAACAATGTATTCCTTTCCTGTCCCAGGCAGAGGAAAAGTGGTTGAGGGGGATGGCAAAGGTGACTTAAAGCCACCTTTGGCTGACCTAATTTTGGATTAGGCCTAGTCCCCAACCAGCCCACAGCACAAAGTAGAGCAGCCTCAGTTCTAAGTTGTGCCAGCTTCTAACAGCCCTCTGTGGGCCATTATATCAGACCACAGTGTACTTTGACCATGCCTTCTTTTGCCCCCTCCCTGCTCTGCTTATCATCTCCCATGCACCAGGGGCAAAGGAGTGGGTAGTGTAGGGTTTTTACATTCACTGTCTGCCAGGCCATAGCCCTAGAGAGAATCAAGGCCTGAGTGAGGGTGAGTGACCTGCTTCATAGTGAGACCTAGGACTAGAACCCAGGAGTCTAGGCTCCGGGTCATGCTCTAACCAACACATTTCATGTTATGTTAATCTAATTCTGCAATTTTTATTGTAGACCCGTATGAGGAACCTGCAGCCCTGCCATATTGGCCTTTCTGGTCCAGTGATTTTTGGTCGTATGTGGAGTATTTCCAGACCCTGGGAGCATACAACAGAATCAACGAAATGGCCAGAACCCTGTTTGCTCAATATCCTTTTGGAAATAACCTTGGTTATGATGTTCCCTATCATGAGCACTAATGATTTTACTCATTTTGCTAAAGCTAGTGCTGAGACCTTTAAAGGAATTTACTGCTGCCAGTAAACATGCCTGAATTGCCCATTCAGTCTATGTTATTTCAATGTTTTTAAACATTAAACATATTGTATAGCATTTCCATGTTTGTAAAACGGCAGCTAATTAGTCCGGCTTTTCCTTTCAATACAGTGTATTCTTTTGTGCAAAAATTAAAAATTCATTGATTTCAAGCCTGTTTTTGGCTGTTTGTATTTTAAAATGTATAAAAGTGCCCACTGGGTAGTCTCTGGACTTTGACCAATATATAAGAATAACATCAAAAACTTGTTGACCCAAATCACCATAAGAATACTCCAACCCCATAATCACTCACTTTTTGCAAAAACCAAGAGAAGAGATTAGCCTTAGTCTTGTTGACCAGTAGACTTGGGTTCTGATAACCCAGCTTGGACACGGAATTCCACACCAAGGGCCCTCCACTGACAATGCTTTGCCACCTGCTCCCTGACTTTTAAATTGAGAATTTGTGGCCCCAATTCTCAACTATGTTTGAGTGCAACAGCGCAGAGTTGATTTTGGCTTCCTCATTCAGTGCAAGTTAGTGCAGAAGAGATCCCACTCTAATTTATGCTGTTGCTACTGATGGCATAAAGTCCTTTACACCAGCAGAGGACCAAATGTTGGGCAGGGGATATTTGGCACTAGTGGGAGGGATTATCACAGGCTGTGCTTCCTCACCCTGGATTTCTCTTCTCACGCAGTCGGCACATGCTGTTACATAAATTCACACTATACACTTTTGACAACATTTTAGGCAGCTTCATGTCCCATTACCATAAGGCTTTTCTCAAGTCAGTGTATTCTCTAGCCACAGGATGAGGATAGAGATCTCATTTCTCTGGACTTCTGTGTCTTCTGTCCAGTTTCAGCCCTGCTCTCACCCTTCCTGTCTCCTATTTAACAGTCCGCAGCTGATGAGTTGACTGCTGTTAACGGGTTAATCACCCAGTCCTAATCAATTATCTCCCAATTTGGCCTTTGCAAGAGCGCTTACAAAGTGTGCAAAGTGGGAGCTAGCCCAAGGCTATTCCCACTTTGTCACACAGATACCCTTCCTCCACTTGCTGTACACAAGCAGAGAGCACCCATACACAGGGGGAATGCTCTGCTAGGAATCTCGAGCCAAGTCAAGGCCACTTTGCACTGCATAGCAATGGCCTTAGCAGAATGGACAATCTAGGACTCTTAGTTCAAGAGCCTCCATTAATCTCACGTGTCATGCTGGCAGCTAGAGAGGGATGCAGTCTTGCAGGTGGCCGGAACCCAAAGGGATTTTGAGTGCCTTCTATCTATATTTCTTATTCATCTTCATCCCCTTCCTTTTTCTATTAATGTATTTTTTTCCATGAATGCTGTTTTGAAGACACTCTCACCACTAGTTGAACCAGTCTTCTACTTATCTTTGCATTAGTGCTTCACTCTATTAGCTACAAACTGAGAATAACCCTTCTAGAGGCAAAAAACAGTTTAGGGCTTGGTTCTCTAATGCTTTGCACCCTGTGTAGTCATCTACACCTCAGCAGAATGGACCTAAAGTGCTACCATTCTGATTTGGTTACCTTTTACAACCACCCTGCACTGGTATAAATGACTTGACAAAGTTACAGGGCAATGGAGAAATAGAACCTCTGTCACCAGAATATCATAGTATAAGTCTCTCCTAAACAAAAGCTGCCTAGCACAGCAAATTATTTATGGTAGTTCAACAATAAGGATTATCCTACCTATTTTAGGTCCTTATACGGCACCCATTACTGTAACATCTTGGTGTCTCACAATCATTAGTATATGTATCCCTACTAAACCCCATGAGGTAGTGAATTGCTATTATTCCCATTTTACTGATGAGGAACAGAAAGACTAAGTACTTCATTCAACGTCACACAGGAAGTGTGTGACAGCCCATCGACCTAGTTACGGCCTTTTGAGGATGTGGATTTACTATAGTGATGGAAAAACCCCTTCTGTCACTGTAGCAAGTGCCTACACTACAGAGGTGTAGTAGCAGCACCGCAGCCATAGTGCTTATAGTGTAGACGTGCTCTTAGAAGATAAAGGCCCATTTTCAAAAGTGACCTAGGCACTTAAGGAATCTATGTGTCACTTAACATCTTTGGGACCTAAATGTCTAAGCCACTTTCGAAAATGGGACTATGTCAGTTAGGGGTGTAATCTTTTCCCCGTATAGTTATATTGGCACGGCCCATAATGAGGGTGCAGTTATGTCAATATAAAGTGCTCATACCAGCATAGCTTATCCCCGTTCCTGTATGGGAACAGTTATACTGGTATCAACCTAGTGCTCTTGTCTAATGGCAGCCACACCAAGAGATAGTACTGCGTTAATTATGCCAGGGCAGTTAAAGTGGTACAGCTTTGGTGTGCCAAGAAGGTCTAAATCACTTCAGTGCTTTCGAAAACGTTGCCGTGGCTCTTCTGCTGAACGTGAAGGGGGGATTTTTTTCTAACCCTAATGCTGGTGGGCAGAGGGGTAACTAAGATGGCAAGAATTAGGCTCTGGTTCTGGCCTGATGACCCAGGGGGAAAGTGTGGATCTGGCAAGCGCTGCCATTGCCAGCAACTCCCCCAGGCCACGCGAGGTGCATGGTGAGCCCTAGCCCTGCTGCAAAGGGCCATGGGAAATTCTGTATAGCGCAAGCAGTCGCCAAGCGCCTGGACTGATCATAGCTTAGGCCTCCTAGGAGGCCTTGGCTCCCAACAGGGAGCCCCTGCTCCAACTTGGGCCAACAGTAGCCCTGAGCTGTGTTTCGCCTCAGAGGACACGGGCCCTCTGCTCTTGCTCTCCCCAGGAGAGCCAGGTAGTGCTGGGGGGCGGGGCAGAGCTACAGCGGCAACCAGGGCGGCGCCTGAGGAGGCCACCCCGGCATCATAGAGCGATCGGTCCTCCCGGCTTCCAGAAGGGCCACGAGAGTGGAGCTGCGCAGACTCTCCTTACACCGGAAGCTGGCGGCTTGAGCTCAGACCGGAAGTGGTTCCCAGGGGGAAGGCGCTGCCGGCCGGGGCCATTCGCGAGCCGGGGACCTGGCGAGGCGATGAAGCCAGCAGTGGACGAGATGTTCCCCGAGGGCGCCGGGCCCTACGTGGACCTGGACGAGGTGATGATGCTAGCGGGGGAGGCGGCGCGCGCAGTCCCCCCTGTTAGGGATGCCGCGGGCTGAGCTGGCGGTTACGGGCTCGCGCTGGGGGAGCGGCGGACGAGGAGCTGACAGGACGCGAGTCTGGGCAGCGGTCCCAGATCTGATTGGCTGGTTTCTAGCGCCTCCTACAGGGCGGGGCACCCCGGGGCGGGCAGTTCTCCCCCTCGCCCCTTCACATAACATACAAACCAGGGGTCACACGATAAAATTAAAGACGTACATTTTCACCCAATTCACAGTCAACCTGTAGAACTCCTTGCCTGGAGATGTTGTGAAGGCCAAAGTATAAATGGGTTCAAAAAAGAATAGGTCAATTAATAGCTATTAGCCAAGATGGTCAGGGATGCAATCCCCTGCTCTTTGTATCCCTAAGCCTTTGACTGCCAGAAGCTGGGACTGGACAACAGGGGATGGCTAACTGAAAAATTACCCTGGTCTGGTCATTCCCTCTGAAGCATCTGGCCTAAGGCTGAACCCTCAACTGAAACCACACAAGTGTGATCCGAAGTGTTACATCTACAGTGTTAGGTGATCCTCAGAGATCCCTGCAACTGGGAGAGAAAACATTTCTCTATTTTCAGTGTATTTATTTTGTCATTAGACAGCACTTTGTTCTAGTGCTTAACTACCCTTACGGTTAGTAAGTTTTTCCTGATGTCTAGCCTAAGTCTCTCTTGCTGCAATTTAAGACCATTACTTCCTGTTCTGCGTGCCAGTGGTTAAGGAGAAAAAATTATCACCTTTCTCTTTATAACAACCTTTTATGTAATTGTTTTTATGTAAAGTGCTGAGTAGAGTGGAAGAATTACTTCTTGAGTCTTGCTTACAGCACTCCTGCCAGTACATCCCAGAAACCTGTTTGCTCCCCCCCCCTCCACCCCACCCACACAGTACATTACTGTGGTGTTCTATGTAGGCATCACAGTGTTTGCCTAGAATTTACTGCAGGATTGGGATCTTGGTTATCTCTGTCACACTTCCACTAAGAAATTTAGCATATGACAGGCTGGGAGAAAATGAAGGTTATTGCCAATAAAACAAGCTAAGTTCAAGCTCTCCAGAAGCAGGAGAGACAATCACGCCACTTAAATGAGTTGTACAGATGGCAACAAAAGTGGAAAGAAGATGGGGTAATGTATAATACCTCAAAGGGTTTAGGGATAGCTCAGGGGTTTGAGCATTGGCCTGCTAAACCCAGGCTTGTGAGTTCAATCCTTGAGGGGACCACTTAGGGATCTGGGGCAAAATCAGTACTTGGTCCTGCTAGTGAAGGCAGGGGGCTGGACTCGATGACCTTTCAAGGTCCCTTCCAGTTCTAGGAGATAGGATATCGTCATTAATTATAATTATTATGTTAATTTGATAGGTATGTAAATATTTGTATGAATGATCAAGATAATTAAACATATACAAAGCTTTAAATAGTGAATATTATGATTTGCCACTAAACTATGCACAGTAGGTGACAAAATACTGTTCTTTCTTAGGCAGGAGGAAGTACAGGTTTATTGATGGACTTAGCAGCTAATGAAAAGGCAGTTCATGCAGATTTCTTTAATGGTAAGGCAATTCAACACATTTCAGTTCCAGTGCTACTTTATTTTTATATTTTAGTTATTTTATATTTAGTTATTAATAGTTTAGTAGGTTTACAGTATTTGGTGCTAGAAATTAACAACCAGAATCATTAGTTTGGGAAGCAAGAATAGCCAAGACAAGCCTACCTTAGATTTTATCTTGAGTAATGTAGCATTACAGCTTCTGCCGTATTTGAGATAAACCTGTTTTTGGGTTATTATGTTCTTTACATGTCTTGAACTTCAGTTTTTGAATGGAAAAATTACATTTTGTGATATTTCAGTTTGTACTTTGTCACATTTGTAATAATTAAATCACATTAAATAGAAAACTGGGCAATGTATAAAAATTGCTTGCCTGCCTTCACCATCTCAAAATGAATTTATTTATCAGATTTGGTCATTCCAAATGAAATTGCCCAGTCATACTTGCATGACTGACTCTGTGTTAGTAACTTTGACTAGTGGTATATGGAAATTGTGAACCAAGTTATTGTTTACAAGAGATTGTCTCATATATCAGTACCTCAAATCCTTTACGTGGTAAAATGGATGGATGTTACTATTTTCAAGAATAGCCAGTTGCATAGTTGAGGAATAACATAACTTCGTATTTGGCCAGTTTTGGATAGGAAATACAATGTATGCCTGGGCAATACGCATTTTCCATGTTTGGTAAATAATACAGCTTTGACAGATAAACAGCAAAGAACTGACAGAAACCCAAGGGAATAACTAAAATTTGCTGTGGTTGAGGCATCATTGTCACAAACTATGGAAAATGGTTGATCTCAAAAATATCTTGAGGCTATTTAGGGTTTCTGTCTGTGTCCAAAGTATTTTTAAGTTTTTACATCTGGTTAGTCAACCCATAAATTAAAGTGGTTTTACTTGGAATGACCCAGTTTTTTAGTGCATATGTCTTACAACTGAAAGAGTGACTGCATAGAGTAGAGCCGGGCACAAATGCCATGCAAGCATCTCCATAAAGTTCCCCCAGTGCATTTAAGTCAAAACATTGGAATAGCAAGAGGGTCTAACCTTGGACCTCTCCTAAACAAAGATTGTGAGTAATAGCAAATTGTATGGCAATATTCTCACATAAGCAAGTGTCCAACAAGGACTAGGTTTCAATGACAAGGCTCATCTGCACCTGAAACCTTGACAAGCTACAAACCCCAGATTTCAATGCACATCATAAAAACCCCAAAAGGTCTTAATAGAACAAAGGGGGTTCATCAGAAGCATATTGTGGTGAGATTACAGTGCATTCTTAGAAAAAGAAACATGGGAGTAGCAGACATAGCTATGATCTGAAACCCAGGGTCCTGAATCTGCAAAGCTCTTAAGCATGTGTGTCAAGTTCAGCTTGAATGAGTTGTATATTATCAACTAACGCCCCAATCCTGCTAAAATGTATATACATGAGACCAGTTAAATGCTTAAAATTAAATTCTTAATTGTTTTGCTGAATAGGGGCAGAGTGCTCTGTACTTCGCAGGATTGAGCCCTCTTGAACACAGTGCTCAGTCAGTTGATTTCTAAAGAACTTCAGGGCTTGATCCTGCTCCCATTAAAGTAAGTGGCAAAACTCCCACTGAGTTCTCTGATGCAGGATAAGGGCCTCAGCTGACATCTTGGGTCTGTCTTTTTTTCCTCCTCTTTTCCTACAGGAAATTACTTGCTGTAATTTTTATACTTCAGATTAATTTAGTTTGTTTAAAATGTATGTGCCTTCAGTCCAGAGTGATGAAAAACTGTATGTAAATAGCATATGCATAGGTACTATATTAATTTTCTTTTGTTGTTTTCTGAATAGATTTTGAAGATCTTTTTGATGATGATGACATCCAGTGAAATTACTCTTCCAGCTATGCAATGCTAAGGTGTGGAATCCTCCTGTAGGATTGTCTTTTGTTTGTTTAAAAAAAACCCCAAAACCCAGAGAGAATCTGTATGTTATCTCTGAAGAGCCATTGGAAACTAGAAGATTGGTAAAGATGACAGAAGAAAGGAGTTGCGAACTGTTATCACTAGGTTACGTGTAGATTTTCTTCAATTTTATTTGCTGATGTGCTTGTTGAATAAAATATGAACAAAATCTCTCCCCGGGATGTACTTTCAGTTTAATAGATGTTGTCATGCACTGAAATTCCCTGATGAGCCATAATTTTGTAAAATCATTCACCATTACTTTTATTTATTAGGCAAAGACAAATTGCAGGCTTTACCATCTGCTAGATGAGTTTTGTTTCTCGTTGTGTGGGATTAAGCTATCCAGTCTTTCTCTGAGTAAAACATTGAATATATTTGTGTTTTTACACATAGCGCAATGAAGGGAGTGTGTTTTTTACAATTTCAGGTTTTAATATCCAATTTCTATAGCTATTTTAGCTTCCATCCAGGACATTTTTTTTCAGACAGCAATAATGCAATCTTAAAATGCTAAAATGAAACACATTTTGTGATCCTAGATCACACTATGGGAATATTGATTTAAAATACCCAGATCATTTTAATGTTTGAAAATAAATTTCTCCTTCACTGATGTGCCAGAATATATTTTAATATTTTGTGTCTCTTGAAGCAGTTGATGTGCTCATAACCATATCGAAGAGTACAAAGTACGCTAAAGTGGACTGTTACCAGGCATACATTTTATTTCCCACCTCTTAGTACAATTTATAGTTAAGAAAAGCATGTGTTTTTGTGCCTGCTCCTCCCAGTGTTCAAATACTGAGTTTTGCAATTAAGTTCAATGTACAATGGAAGTTTATAATTGGTATATGTGTTTTCATATTCAGGAATGCTACCCAGTTTAATCTTAGATTTGACTATATTCCATAATTTCTCATCAGAAAAACTAACCTTTGACCGTGATCCTTATTCTGGACTAAATTATGTCCAGGCTGCTCCTTTATAACCGCCCATTGCCTAATTGTAACCATGATTTTGACCCTAATTGTTGTATTTCACATTCCCACACTCTGACTAGGACAGTGCTCGTTTTATTACAGTGAGACCTTGCTCTTTATATTTGCCCTTACTTGAGCAAAACTCTCACAGAGCTTGCTGTCTTTGTTTAAAAAAAAGTGAAGAGCTAGTGTCTTTGCCTTCCCTGGCTCCATTTGCATGTCTAAACCATGTAAGTTCAAATTCTCCTTTTGGCATCTCTTCTTTTATACTTTCTTCATTCTGAATTGACAGCAGTATCAATGTCAGCTGTAATTTCCTATCTGGCCTTTGTTGCTGGACACTTGGGCCCTACACATCTATTGACCTTCATTTCCTTTTCACATGTGACTCCTGTTTAAAAGATTTGAGGAGGTTGAACTAAAGGCCCCACACTTCCTAAATTTCACTTATACCACTGAGAAGTGCTGGTATTTTACCATACTGTATAATAAAGCTTCAGTTTACTCAACTCTGTCTTTCCAGCTTTTCACACATTATTCTGTGCATGGTTTGATTATTTTTATCTTGAAGTACTACTTCTGGGGTAATTCTGCATCACTGCACGTGCGCAGAATTCATGTCCCCTGCAGATTTCTTTGGTTCCCTGCAGAAAAATGACAGGGAAGCTGAAAGAGCACCACTCCCTAGCAGTGCAGATTCATCGTTTCAGGAACCTGGAGCAACCAGCAGAGAGGTAAATCACCACGGGGGTAGGGACACCCCAGCCCGTGGCTCCTGCCCTGAGCCAAGATCAGCTGCTAGTCTCCTCTGGGCTGGAGGCAGGAGAGGACGGAACTTCCTCTTTCCCTGCAAGGAGTGGCTGGGGCTGTGTCATACCCACCCCTAGAAACTTGCCCTGCTTCCTGCCCCCATTGCTCCTCAACGGTGGGAAGAGGGGGTCACTATGGGGACCTGCTCCCCCATCCACCCAGCCCCGCATACATCCAGACCTCCCATACCTAGACACCCCTGCCAAGCCTCACCCATTACATCCAGAACCCCCTAGCCTTCCATACCCAAACACCAACCCAAGGAACCTCAACCCTTGCATCTGGAACCTCCCTTCACCCAGACCCTCTGCCTGTGGA
The DNA here is from genome assembly GCF_028017835.1 of Emys orbicularis. NCBI lineage: Eukaryota > Metazoa > Chordata > Testudines > Emydidae > Emys > Emys orbicularis. Next base: position 62,376,949 of record NC_088691.1, read on the forward strand.
CACCCCCCCCCCCCTTCACTCAGATTCCCTGCCTCTGGACTCTCACCCCTGCATGCAGACCACTCCTCCCTGAACTCAAACCCCCACCCTGATGCCCCACCCCCTGCACCACCCTGAGCCCCCACATCCAGACCCCCATGCCACCGACTCCCAACTAGCTGCACCCAGGCCTCCACCCCACCAACCCACACTCCACCAGCACCCAGGCCTGTCTGCCGAGCCCCCCACACCCAGACCCCTCTGCTGAGCCCCAACCACCTTCACCTGGAAGCCCCTGCACAGTACCATTGCCCCTGCACCTGTAAACCCCCCCAGCAAGCCTCTGCACATCCAGATCCCCCCACACCTAAACCCCACACTGAGCTGCCTGCACCCAGATTGTCCCACATAGAATCCTCTCACCCAACACCTGAATCCCCCTCCCCCCAACTGATCCCCTCTACACTTGGATCATGCCTGGTTGAGTGTGCCTGCCCCACACCTGGTGCAGAGGGGCAGGGCCCCATGGTGTTTCTGGGGCAGGCCCAGGCCTTGTGCTGTCAAGGTCAGATGCAGTCTCACTGCTGAGTCGGGGGGGGAGTGCGGGGTCTGCAGGGTGATCTCCCACCTTCGTACAGCCAGTGGCCTGTGCTCCCCATTGCCATACTGGAGCCTCTGCATTTATTTATTGACAAAACTTGCAAAATTTTAAAATATTGTGCACAGAATTTTTTTATTTTTTGGCGCAGAATGTCCTCAGGTATAAAGTACTCCCTCTGTCTCTCTCCCTTTCCTTAGCTTATGTGTAGAGTCAGCTACTGTAAAATAAAGCTTGTCCTCTGAAAAGTCTTACGTGATGAAAACGGGGGAGAAATTTCTCTGGTTGCCACTTCTGTCATACTCCGACAGACATAGTATGTTCCTTTGGATTATCACTTGCGCTGCATGACAGGAACGTTCCAGCGTCTGCTCTGCACACTGTCACTGTAGTGTTTCTTTTAGCTAATGATGTTCCTAACAGTGTGTCTTCTCTTCTTCCTCTCCTGCACACACTGCTTAAAGATGAAGGGTCAAATCCTCTCCTCACTGAAGACAACAGCAAATCTCTCAGGGTATGTCTACACTGCACACGAAGTAGGACCCAGGCTTGTGGATTCAGTGTTTCCAAACCCGCGCTTGAGCATCGACATGGCATTGTGAACTTGGGTTTACAATTTCTGGAACTGGGTCTCGCAGCCGTGCTAGCATGTCCATGCTGCCCTACACAGACCTGACTCAGGTCTGCAGCTTGAGCTGCATCCACACTGCAAAATAACAGGGCTTGGACCTGAGTCCGATCGGAACTTGGGGTCTGACCTGCTCCCTGCAGCAAGGTCCTAGGACCTGAGTCCTGAGTATTTGCTGACCCGCGTCAGACTGGTTTGTGTGTGGACGGAAGGGGGGCTTAGGCTTAAAGCTGAGTCAGAGCCCAGGCTTAGGGTGTAGTGTAGATATACTCTCATTGACTTCAGTAGCTGCAGGTGTGTTAGTAGTAACCGCTGTTGCAACCATACTGATAGTCCAAGTGTTAGTTTACAGAATGTAACTAATCCCGAGTCTGATAAGGGATGCTAAATGTAAATGGCTGCTGGGTTGTAAGGAGGTAGCAGATATTGAGATGGTGTGTGTGTGTGTGGCTGGCTGGCTGTTGGGCCAGCTATTTTAGCCACATGCTTCACCTAGGGAACTGTTGGCACCAGCTTCATCTGGATTGTGAAACTTTTCCTGATTTCTCATAGGGGATGCTTCTGAGGTTATTTTCTGTCTTTCTTGTATCAGCAAAGAGCTGTGACATGTCTAGGTATTCTCATATTTGCACACACATGCTGTCAAAAAGCAGTGCATCCCACTATGTCAGTATACTAGTAGTAGTTAATCTGAATCACATGAATTGTCCACTATGCTTTCCAGCTCCTTCTCTATGGAACAACATGTTCAAAGATTAAAATCAAGAGCCGGCTTAAAGCTATCCAGGGCTTGAAACATGCTATCTATACCTAGTCTCCTCTGTAAGCTGACTTTAGAGTGAAAATTTCTCTCTCCTATTAGGGTGAAAATGGAATACAGTTTCTGCTCTTCAGGAGGGTTATAGACTCTTCAGTGAAATTTCTCATCAGGAACTGTTTGGGTTCATTTGGGAATAATATTAAAAAGCATTGGTTAATTTAAGCACAGAATTCACTTGATCCTCATACTGTCTCTAAGTGAACCCGTGGTGAGGCTGTTTTCAGTCTAGTTCAGTGGTTCTCAAACTTTTGTACTGGTGACCCCTTTCACATAGCAAACCTCTGAGTGCGACCCCCCCCCCATAAATTAAAAACACTTTTTTTATATTTAACATCATTATAAATGCTGGAGGCAAAGCGGGGTTTAGGGTGGAGGCTGACAGCTCGTGCCCCCTATGTAATAATCCTGTGACCCCCTGAGGGGTCCCGACCCCCAGTTTGAGAACCCCTGGTCTAGTTAGTCTGCAGGCAATTTCCTGTTGTCAGGAAATAATCATAGAGTCCAAGCCTGACCAACAGAGGTTGCTTTAAAAGGGCATTTTGTCTGCCTCAACCATTTCATTACCCAAGGCTTGAGTCTCTGTCTTGCACCTTGTGAAGTTATTTACGGCAGTACAAACAAACTATCTGAATGAAAGGGTGAATCTGATTTGGTAGCATTTTACACTCATTTTGCACCAGTATAAACAGGGCCGGCTCCAGGGTTTTTGCCGCCCCAAGCGGAGCAAAAAAAAAAAAAAAAAAAAGCCGCGATCGTGATCTGCGGCGCCAATTCGGTGGGAGGTCCTTCGCTCCGAGTGGGAGCGAGGGACCGTCCGCTGAATTGCCGCCGAATAGCTGGATGTGCTGCCCCTCTCCGGAGTGGCCGACCCAAGCACCTGCTTGGCAAGCTGGTGCCTGGAGCCGGCCCTGAGTATAAATGACTTTACAGGCTGCAGGGCAGTAGAAAGTCAGGCTTTCGGGCCCAGTCAGAGATACCGATTTCGATGGGAGTTAAGTGCCTTGATACCTTTGAGGATCTTGGCCTCAGTGTCCAAATAAAGGTCCTGCTCGTCAAAAGACTTACGCAGGTGCTAAACTTTATGCACTGTGAATTATCCCATTGACTTCAAAGGAACTACGCACGGGGCACATTCATCATGTACGTAAGTCTAGGTCAGACTGGGTCCAAAGTGTTAGTGCTCTATAGCAGGATAGTGTAGTGCAGAGATAAAACCAAATCATTGCAAAGCACTAAATCCAGCTTGTCCTGTGATATGCCCCTTCCCAGGAATCTGATTTCTTACCTAATATATGTTGTGTGAGAGAAAAATGTAAATATGTATATAGTTCAAATTTAACAATTCCATTTCTATTAAAGAGACAAAAGAGCCAGGCTACATCTTGTCAAATAACACTGCTCTACAGCCAAAATGCTTCTGAAATAAATGTAGTCAAACTTTACTAATTCTGGGTCACTGAGAACGAAAATGATGCTTAAAATTGTTGCTTGACTCTAATTTTCAAGATATGCTATTGGGTCAGTATATACGACCCTTGACTTGGGAATGGCGGAGGATAAGTGAGTTATAAAGGGAAGGGATCTCAATTTAAACCAGAAATGACTAAAATACATCTTTGACTGGATCTATGAATAAATCTATGACTGGGTTTGGACAGTACTTGCTTTTTAGGCAAAACAATGAATGATGCAATCTGAAGCTGGTATTGCGTCATACATGATATGAATTGCATCATGTTATTCCTAGAAGTCATGGATGATGCAATCCTAACGAAGCTTACATCACTCTGCTGAACAAATTGCCCTATATCAGCTCTAGAAATCATACAGTGTAATGCTCTCTTATTTGTCAGTGTTTGATTTTGCAAAGGGACACATTTCTGTTTAGCCAAAGTGAGCAGAGATGCCTCGTACTTGTGTGAACAGTGCAGATAACTTCTGCTATGTTTGTGGTGAAGTGACTTTTGCATCACAAAAGCGCAGTATAACCACTATGGTTAAGAAAGCCTATCACCTTTATTTTGGCTGCAAAATTGGAGATCAGGACAAGAGGTGGGCCCCACACATATGCTGCAACACTTGTGCAACAAATCTTTGCCAGTGGTTGAACAGGAAAAGGAAATCTATGCCTTTTGCAGTGCCAATGATTTGGAGAGAGCCAACAGATCATACTAGCAATTGTTACTTCTGCATGGTGCCTCCAGTTGGGAAAGGTGTGTCAAAGAAGAAAAAGTGGACTGTGCATTATCCAAACATTCCATCAGCTATACGCCCAGTACCCCACGGAGAAGGACTGCCGGTTCCTGATGCACCAGAATCATTCTCACTTGAGTCAGACGAGGAAGAGGATGAAACTTCTGGTCCTGAACCATCAATGTCACAAGACCCACATTTTCTCCCATCCTCCTCCTCTGAACCACACCTCATAACACAAGGTGAACTGAATGACCTTGTCAGGGATTTGGAACTACCCAAGAGTAAGGCAGAGCTGTTGGGCTCCAGACTACAGCAGTGGAATCTCCTGGCAGGTGATGTTAGGGTTTCCATGTTCCGTGACCGTCAAAAGGATCTTGTCCCATTCTTCTTCATGGAAGGTGATCTTGTAGCCTGCAACAACATCGATGGTGTGATGGCAGCCCTCAACATCGTTTACGATCCAGATGAGTGGCGACTGTTCATTGATTCATCAAAGACGAGTCTTAAAGCTGTTTTACTGCATAATGGCAATGTTTTACCATCAATTCCAGTTGGTCATGCAGTCCATATGAAGGAAACCTATGACAACATGAAACAACTTTTGAGGTGCATAAACTATGACCGACATCAGTGTCAGCTTTGTGGTGATTTGAAGGTTGTTGCTCTCTTGCTTGGTCTGCAGACTGGATACACAAAGTACTGCTGTTTTCTCTGCGAATGGGATAGTCGTGCAAGAGATTCCCACTACATCAAGAAAGATTGGCCACTCCGACAGTCATTGGAGCCTGGGAGGAAAAGTGTTCAGCATCCACCACTTGTTGAATCAAGGAAGATTTTGTTACCACCCTTACACATCAAGCTGGGTCTGATGAAGAACTTTGTCAAGGCCATTGACAAAACACAAGCAGCTTTCAAGTACCTCCATAGAAAATTTCCAAGGTTAAGTGAAGCTAAGATAAAGGAAGGTGTCTTTGTTGGTCCTCAGATTCGTGAACTTCTTCGAGATGATGCATTTGACCACGCACTGTGTGGCAAGGAAAAGACGGCATGGAAAGCCTTCCAGTTAGTGGCAATAAATTTTCTCGGAAACAACAAGGCAGACAACTACAGGTTGTTGGTGGAAAACCTCCTCAAGGCATACAAAAGCCTTGGTTGCAACATGTCACTAAAGATACATTTTTTGCACTCTCATCTAGATTTTTTTCCACCGAACTGCAGAGCAGTGAGCGACGAGCATGGCGAGCGATTTCACCAGGACATTGCAACAATGGAGAAACACTATCAGGGCAAATGGAGCCCATCAACGCTTGCAGACTATTGCTGGACAGTGACAAGAGATGCTCCATTTAATGAATACAAGAGACAAGCCAAGAAGCGCCGAGTAGACACTGAATAGGACTAATCTATGTACAGAATAGTTTTTTGCCTTTTGTTTCATAATACATTTTATTTATATAACCCTTTTGCTGATTTTTAAAGTGTTACATAAACAGGACAGGTGAAATATTATCATGTAAAGCAACCATAAACACATGAAAAGACCTAGGTTTACAATTTATGATTAAAACTCTACTATCTACACAATATACATAGACATAAAATGTAAAAACTTAAATATCTTAGAAACAGTAGCCAAGCAGTTGTTTTAATTGTCATATTTGAATTCAGCACATCAAAATACATAATAAATAGCACATTTTCTCTCTGAAGCAGACGACTTCTCAAAAATTGTAGACCAGTGTAATTGTGAGGATCTACTTGAAAGCAGCAGTTATAAGGCTACAAGGAGTTTGCTCTACTCTATGTACAGTATTTCTGCAGTACCTCTTCTGAACTGACTACCAGCTTAGCAGGGGAACCTAAAGTTCCAGGGCTGTAGACAAGCTCTCATAAGATTAATAAACAAGATCTATTTTAGATCTGGCCTGGTTTGTAGTTTTGTTTGGTTCTTTTGTGATGGAGTTAATATTTCTGAAGCTGAAAAGAAAAGGCTGTGCCATAAATATTGCATATGAATAATGGAAATCCACAGTATTTTCTCAATGAAGAAGGAATTGATCTGGATCAATATATCGAGGCTTGGCAGAATTTGACTTTTACTGTTTATAATTTTGATGGATAATATCAGTGTTTACTTTTAATCTTTTTTTTAGATTTTTATTGTTTTAAATTTTCATAGCTCTGTGAAATTATGGGGTTGGCGGGGGGTTGTCCAGCCAATTATTGAATGACAGTAGACATTGCTATTTAAAAAGTTAAAGCTTCATAAACTGTTAACATAAATTATCAATATGCCAAATGTATAAAGTAAATATCCTTATATCAACAAATTATACCTTTTTTACTATTTGTTCTCTAATCCATTTGTAACAAGCCTAATTCAAAAGCCTAAATCACAGGATTTTAACTCAAGGATGTCAAGCAGCATTTTTCTTTTTCTGTATATTTTGATTACTATTGATTGAAATATTTTGTCATTGCTATGTGTGCGTACGGCAAAATGGATGTTTATCGACATTTACCAATGAAAATCTAACCCTTCCAAGCCTAAATATATCAATTGACTTAATCTAGCTTCCTCAGTCTGTGAGGAATCTGGTAATTACCTTCTCACACATTCTAAATACACATTTATTCAGCATACCAAAACACACACAGTGGCACTATTCTTTGATAATCCCAGTTATCAGGGAAGTGAGGTGAAATGTTCATGCAAAGTCAGGACTGTCCCTGGAAAAAACAGGTACAGTTTAGACTGAAGTTCTCTAAGCAGGGGAGGATTTGCAGAAAACACACCTCTACCCCGATATAACGCTGTCCTCAGGAGCCAAAAAATCTTACCGCGTTATAGGTGAAACTGCGTTATATCGAACTTGCTTTGATCCGCCGGAGTGCGCAGCCCCGCCCCCCGGAGCATTGCTTTACCGCGTTATATCCGAATTCGTATTATATCGGGTCGCATTATATCGGGGTAGAGGTGTATGTGAGTATTTCTATTTTTCGTCTTCCAGGTTTGTAGTTTGTATAATTTATCTCACCTTTGCCAGACAGCATTGTGAAAATTCCCTAAACACCACTGTAGCCCTGGGCCCCAGCTACAGACAAGGTGGGCAGAGCCTGACTTAGGGGCAAAGGGGCAGTGGTTTTTAAAAGCAGTTTTTAGTCCAGCAGGTTGGCAAATAGGCCCCTTGTGAAAAACATGTTCCTTTTTAAAGTATTGAATTTCCCATTTAGAAAATTTCCAGCCAGCTCTCCTTTCAGCCACCTTCACCTTGGCCAGCTGCACATTGGTCCAAGGGATCCATACAGGAATTGTTGGGTGCAGGGAATCCCAAGCCACACTCACTTCCCTCTGGCAATGCCCCCAACACAGGCTGCAGGGAGGGGGGCAGTGTAGGAGCCCCCAGAACTTGCTCCTACACGGAGGTGATAGATCTATGACTGGCCACCTGTGCTATCTATAAGGCTGCTTTTCGCTAGTGGAGATGTGACACTTCATTGACAGACAGAACACAAACCTGTTTATTAAAACAGCTGCAGCAGGTGGGGAAATGATAGTAACATGGCTTAATGGGAACTACACTCTCCAGGAGCTGGAGAAAGCTGCGTGGGGGCCTGAATCCTGTACAGAACCATACAACTTCACTGAGGCTAGCATTGTGCTTCCAGTGGATCCCATGGATCAGAGGCGACCTGGAGGAATGTCAGAGCTTGGAGCTTGGAGCCAACCCCTGGTTTCTTCCACAGGGTTTGGAGAAAGCTCCAAGTAAAAGAATTCGGAGAATTCTTTGAGCTGAATCTCTCAGAGATTTTGGGCCAGATCCTCAAAGGTATTTAAGTGCCTAACTCCCATTGATTTCTAAATACCTCTGAGGATCTGGGCCCTCTACCCTCCTTGCTCCCCTCCCATGGGGTTTACTGCAGGAGGTCACAATCAAGCCGAGGACCTGGAAGAGGAAGTGGAGGTGAGTTAGGGACATTTTTAATGTCTCCATTTCCCTATCTGTACAATAGGGTAACCCTTTCCTATGCAAGAGGGTTAATGTCGCTCCAGTGCTTTGAACATGGAAAGTGCTATATCAGAACCAAGCATTATTCTGTGAATGGTGTTTGCATACTGAAAGGACCTGTAACCATGTGCTGCCCAGGTAATGCCTGGTTCAAACTCTGCTTACAATGGATGCCAATTAAAAATAAGTCCCTCCCATTTTCTATAGTTCCGGATGTATCAGGTTTAAAAATGGATGCTCTTACAGTTGAAATTAATGTATTGCTACAGGAGCAGGAGTCAGAACTTCCTGGGTCCATGTCCTATGAGTAGCTCTGACTGCCAAACAAATCACAGCTAAAGGGGAAGGCACCAGGCATGGGACCCTGCTTCCCACCCTCCTTGTAAAAAGTGGCATTTTCCCCCTTTAGCTTGACTGCCCATTTGGTCACCACACTTTTCTGTGGCTGTTTTTAAGGATGGGTTGTGCTGCATGGCAGCTGCCCTGAAAAGCACCCTAAGGCTCGGGGGAGCCATTCATTGAACTGCACGCTTATTAGGAGTACGCCGCCCACAGTACATAGGGATTGGGGCAGCAATTCGAAAATTTTTGCAAGAACACCTGCCGGGGCAAGATTAAAGCTATTGCAGTGGCAACCACTGAAAAATAGCAAGGTCACACAGGGCATGAGAAGGAAGGAAAGCGCAATAATCGCTCCTTCATTCCAGTGGGGAAACTACCTGTGAAAGTGCTTGTGCCTCTTGTAGAGGCAGCTCTTTTTCACTGATCATTACTGTCCCTCAATCAGCCCCAGCCAACCGCTGATCTCAGTAGTTATTTGGAATGGGAATAGGAGCTGTGCTACTTTGGAAATACTCTACAGTGAAAAGTCACTGCTGGTTTTCCTTTAAAACTTTTATAAAGGGACTGTAGGCATGAAAGAAAACAAAGGGATTGGGATAAAGCCCTATGCTTAGCTAACGAACCATTGTATCATTGTGCAGCAAACATATGTGAATGATTCATAGCTTATTTTTCATCATTTTAAAAATCTACAAAGAAATCCTGGATGGACCCCGCCTGGGTGTAATGTTGCCAGATGTGGCCTGTCTCTATGCATCTTTGCTAGCTGGAGATATATTGCTAATGGGCTCTCTGTCCAGGCAAGTTGCTGAGGCCCCAGTTTAGCAAAGCACTGAAGGATATGCTGGGTTTCAAGCCTGTGAGTGTTCCTGTAAAAGTAGTTCCACATCCGGGGAATACTCAGTTGTGGCACTTTTGCAGTCCCTGCTGCTAGGGCCGGTGCAAGGACTGATCGGAGGTGAATTGTGGCTTTCCTATTTGGGGTGGCTGGAAGCTGTTTCAACCCCTGACAAAGAGTAGGGGATCCCTCGGACCCACTGTCATTGCCCTATTCACTGCTATGCCTTTCCTACATCTCCAGCCTTCTGTTCACTTCTTGTCAGTCTCTGACTGAGCTGGAAACTTCCTATCATGCCCCTGCACCAGTGGTTCCTTTAGTAGGAAAGCCTCCTGAGACCTTGTTATTCCTCAGAGGGCTTATGTCTGCTCTACAGCCTTTTTGTGCCCACACAGCCTGTACAAAGCAGCCACGGGGCAACAATGAATTGGGCACAGTGTTCATAAAGCCTTTGGATGAAAAAGGGGCTGCATAAAGGAAAAGTATTATTGGGACCAACGGCTTATTCTTGGACAAACTACCAAAATACACGGCAACAGGAGTGGAGATCTGTGACATGGCAATAATGTATCTGAAATATTTACTATACAGCATGCACAATCTGCAGTGTCAAGTGTAACATACATATAAAATCATGCTAACTTGGGACCATAGGCAGAGATTTAGCCAGAACAGAAGCATCTTGATTAATTAGGAAAAGAACACCCTCGCTTCACCAACTCCCAGTTCCCCCATGCCACAGGCCTGGCATAGTGCACTATATGAGCCAGATTTTCAAATGAGCTCAACAGCACCCAGGAATTCTTAATGTGACACTTGTTGTGACCACTTTTAGGTGCTTAAATAGAAGCGGGCCCTCTAATGATTAATTTCTTTGCACCATCTAGTGGACATACATGGTAATTGCACTCCAAACTACTGCATAGGGCACTGGTTCTTGAACCTTTTCATAGGGTGGACTGCATGTTAATACAGCAATTGTCCTGAAGAACATCTGCTCCTGCATCATTCAGACCACTTATTCTCACCTGCAATTGTGTTAGATTTCTGGGAAAGCTATTTTTGGTTGTATGAAGTATATTTTATAGTATTGTTACTTGCTGCAATTGTATTTTAAGTGTCCTGTAACACTATTTGGCAGAGACCCCTTGATAAACATGACTACAGTGAAGAACCACATTGCAAATTGGAAACAATGCATTGTACAATAAGTCAGCAGAAATGTGTCATGAGAACATGTGAATAAAGTATGTCTATTAGAAAAGGGGAGTATGGGAACAAATCAAATCCAATGAATTGTGTCATTCTAACCTGGACAGATGCATAGATGTTCGCTTAGGCAGAGCCGATGAGTAATTGTGGAGTACTTTTAAATTGAGTTAAATTTCTCACATTTTTGTATTAATTTTTAATAGAAAAATATATTTTTCTCTGTTCACAGTCTTCAGTATATACATAGTTAAGATTTTAGTCCAAACAGTTAAAGTTCCGCAAAATTATGAGCAACTGAAAACTGGGTTTTCTGACAGAAAGTGTCAGGCAACCTTACCTGTAGGCAGTGCTACCTGCACCATCTATTAGGGGCTTTATGCAGAGTTTCAGATGCAAATGATAGCCCTTGAATTAGGTTACAAAATCTTGATGTCTCTAACACTATTAAGCCCCAGGCCCAAGATGAAAAGTAAAATATTCAGTGACTGAATTAGAACTTGCAGAAAACAAGAGTTTAGGCCACTTGCTATAGCAATCACAATTTGATGTCTGTCTCTGAATTCATATTAGACAGACAAGATGGGTGAGATAATGTTACCAGAAGAATTTGTATTCAGTTGCTCTGTGAATTTATCTAAACTGGTAATCAAGGTGGTGAACCGCCCTAAGGGAATTGCCAGGGAAGCAATCTAGCCTTGCTGACCCTTGAAAGGACACGGATACAGCCCTCCGATCAGGAATAGACAAGTAAGCAGTAATACTTTTTGAAACAGGAATAATATTTATTAAGAAGTAAATGGTTACAGTAAAAGAATAGAGAGATAAATGACAAGGGTTACAACTAAAGAATGAAGTGGCGCATCAAATAAAGGGACACATAACACTTCTCGGCTCTCTGTGAGCTGGGAGGTGAAAACATTATTCACTTAATACTCTATACTTTACAACAATACAACCATTAAACTTTTCACTTTATGACATATAACAAGATAGCCACTAAACATATAAGCTTTCAACATTAAATACTTAACACTAAACACTTAATACTATACATCCAGTAAGCACTGGCCGGGAAATTACTAGACGGGTAGGGGGAAGATCTCATTCAGACCACAGACATTCAGCTTTATTTACACTTGAAACCCATACATTCTAAGATATTAAACAGAAGAAGGTTAAACTTACAGAGGCTTCCTAAAATCCCTCTGATTCGTCTCTGGATCTGTCCTTCTGATCTGTCAGATTAATACTTAGTGAGCGCCATCTGCTTACGGTTTCTGGCTGCTTCTGAGGTAAAATGGCTCCTCAGGTGAGAGAGAAACAGAGGCCTGTGAGCTGCCATGGCAGCCCTCTGCTGGCTGGGTGGCAGAAGCAGTCATTGCCCCGGTAACCCTGAGCTGCTGCCACTGCTGCTGCCATAGCCACTCTTCAAGCAGCTCTCTGCCTTGCAAGGTTCTGTTGGTGCTTCTCGGATGGCTTCTTCTGTGTAAGTGTATCTTCTATTCTTCTTTCAGGTCTTGGTCCCATTACGATCCCCTGCTACCAGAGCTTCTGTTCTTCTTTACGGTCTGGTCTCACTACTATCCCCAACTACAGGGTTTAGCCTGTTGGCTCTCACTCTTATATATTGTTTGCTCTCGCAAGCTTAGCCATTAACATAATTTATTATTGTAATTCAGCCAATCAGCTTTCCTGTATTAGCATATGTCCATCAAAGTTAACTCCTCCCCTGCCACCATCTTGGGTTCTAGGACCATCTACAAGGTTCTAGACGGTCCTAGGACTTTACCGGAAGTCCCATGTATTTTTATGGGCTGCAATGTATTCCTATGGGGTTTCTCTTAGCTGACCTGTAGATGACCCCTAGCTGCTTCTTGAGTGAGATCCTCATATACTCCTAAGGACTCTAATGTATTTCTATGGGGTTTTGCTTAATCATTCCCCACAGGAAGTGAAATTACATCACCCTATGGCCATCCTTACTGAATTTTCTAATTTAAATTATTATTAAATTAAGTCTTTATTTTTAAAACAAATTACTACTCTAAGCATTCTAAAGGGTCCTGACACTATCACCACTCTTTTTACGTCCAATTAAACAAGTTATACATTCTCTGGATTTAAACTCCTTCCGAGCCTTTTCTGCAAACATTTCATTTAAAGTGCTACAAGGTGTTTCAGGCAACTGAGGCCAAATTCTTGGTCACAGTAATATCTTTTACTGGTGAAAGAGACAAGCTTTTGAGCTTACACAGAGCTCAAGCCTGAAGATGAGCTCTGTGTAAAGTTAGAAAACTTGTCTCTCCCACCAACAGAGGTTGGTCCAATAAAAGATATTACCTCACCCTCCTTGTCTCTCTAATACCCCGGGATCACCATAGCTCCTACAACTCTGAATTCATATGTCTTTTTTGCCCTGTGTGCTATTGTCCAAATGTATTTTCTTTGTAATTCCTCTCTGTAGGGAGCTTAGAAATTTCTGAATAGGCCTAAGGGGCAAATTCAAACTTTTATGTAAGCAGATGTGCTCAATGACGTTGCACCCCTTTACACCAGGTTTAAGCAGGTCTTCTGTCTCTGAAAGTATAGTTCTGGTATATCACTCTCAGAGTCCTGATGGTTCTTGTCCATCGAATTATTCCAGTGCAGCAGCAGTGCCATCTAGTGGGCAATCGGTTTTCGACACTTGTCCCTCTGCAGCTTAATTTCTAAGTTGTTTTGGAATTGCTGACATTTTGCCTCCAATTCATCTGTCTGGGATCTCCTCACATCTTTACAGCAAATGATTCTGCCTGTAAGCTCCCTTCTCAGACCCAACAAAACCCAAACAGCTCAGCTCTGGAGTCTATGTTTATGGCTCCTTCATGTGTTCATTATGATGCAAATTATAGTGTTCTTCATTACTAACTATCTTCAAACAATTCATAATGAGGCAAAATAAAGCCTTAAACTTTACAAAGTTGGTTACAGCAGCTCAGAGAGAAGTATGGATAAGGGATGTACAAAATAAAAAAGTGATGAAACATACAGTGACAGGTAAAAAGAGATTATATTTAATAAAATCTGTTATTCTTATAGTGCTTGGTATGTTCAGAGCATTGCAGAGACATTAATTGATCAACCCGCACGATACCCCTGTGATATGTATATATATGAACACAAATAAGGAAACAGAAAGGCTACTCAGTGAGTCAGTGGCTGAGCAAGGATTAAAATCAGCACCTCCTGACTCCCAATCCTGTGCTCTTCCCTACAGTTTAAAAGTGGGTAATGATGTAAATTCTTGCAGACTAGTGACAGTGAAGAGATGAAAGGATGAAAGTAGCTGATGGGAAGGTTCAGGCTTTTGAATCAGTCTTTGATTAGGGGCAAAATTATCCTTGGATCCACACTGTAGCATTGATCTATCACATGTGCTACTGTAGTTTTGGATGCAAATTGCCACGAGCATTGGTGAAAGTTCTGCAGGTGGAAGAAGTGCAGAATATGCAATCGACATTCACAATGTGGATAAGAAATCTATAGTGTGGCTGGGAGTTGGGAATTTTGTCCCCCAAATTTTAAGCACACAACATTAAAATATGTAAAGAAGTAGTCTGTGGCACTGTCAAGAACTGGACCCAGGTCTTCTGAGTCCTAGTCTACTGCCTGAACTGCAGAATCATCCTACCTTCCTTATTGGAAGTGCATGCAATCCGTTCCTGGTATATGGGGCAACACTAGAAGCACATTTGTACCTGCTGTGTAGGCAGCCCTGAAGTGGTTTTTGACATTGGTTTCCTTCTAGTAAACCAGCTTGGGAATCTTTAAATTTGGTTTTACTCCCAGTGCTTAGTCCAGTTATCTGTAAGCACCATATTCATTTCTACTTTCATGCCTTTCAGAAATTTTAGATCCTCAAAATTTAATAATGCTATAAAAGGTCTAACCTAGGTGCATTTGGTCTAAGCCTCTTATACCATTAGGTACAGCAGTCACTACATTTCTGTCCCCTTTCTTGCTTATAGACTAGTTTGTTTTTCCATTCTCTTTATATTAATATGCCTGGCAGGGAGGAGTGGAGGGGGACCTTCTCAAGCTGGCTGAATTAAACAAGATCAGATCTAGCATCAGATTGATTGTTACTAAATCCATCATTGACATTTCCCTGTTGAAATCTCATGGCCCTTAGGGGATTTTCTCTTAGGGAGGCCATTCATGATGGATTTAGATTCATTGTTAGCTTTGGACAAACAGTCTGGAAATAAATATTTCCACGAGTTGTTCTCATTATCTTATGAGAAGGCTATCAAGCAGGTAACCAGAGGTCTCTGTGTGTGGCAGGGCAGAGAGAGAGAGAGAGAGAGAGCCAATTTTTTTTTTTGCATATACCACACAAAAGTGCTTAGTGGAAACACATGTGAAGCATTGGAACAATTTTCTAATCATAGGACAATATATCATAGGGTTGCTAAAGTTGTCTTATTTGAGAAGAAGAAATACATTGTAAGGTGCACAGAGACTACAATGGTAGTTGAGATATAAAAACCTGGATGTAAGGTATGGTTGGGTTAGATAGGGTGGGTAGATGGATAGATAAATCTCCTTCGGATTTGATGAGAAGAATCCTGTCTTACAGGAAGCAAAGAGCAACTTACCATGGATATAGCTTAATACTCCTCTTAGTGGTTCATTGAAAAGGAGTCACCCTTTCAGTTCACCTGATAGATCTGTTGTCTTGGGCCCATGAGGCTCCTGATCAGTTTCCACTTCCTATAGCTGCTGGTACAGGAGAGGCGGGTCTCTGTTCTCCAGTCTGCTGCAGGACCATTCTCTCTCCTAGGACGTGTCTCACCTTCATTATAATTTGTTAGTGCAATAAGATGGTGAATTATTAATTGATGACACTGTAATCCTAAGTAGGCCAATAGACGCATTTCTAGATATTCAGGTTATAGAAGACATATTGGCTGCATCTGTGACAACCCACATCTTAGAAGAGTTAAATGCTTGTAAATTGGACCCCAAACAGATGGCTGCTTGTGCATTTGATGGAGCTGCAAACTTCTCTGGAAGACATGGTGGAGTACAAGCTTTGCTCAGAGAAAAGTGTAACCCTAATCTCTCCTCTACACATTGCAGAGACCATCTTAATTTCAGTACCTGGAAAGATAATGGAGCAAATAATTAAGCAATCAATTTGCAAACAATTAAAAGAGAATAAGGTGATAAGTAACAGTCAGCATGGATTTGTGAAGAACAAATTGTGTCAAATCAAACGAATAGCTTTCTTGGACAGGGTAACAAGCCTTGTGGTTGGGGGGCAGGAGTGGTAGATGTGGTATATCTTGACTTTAATAAGCCTTTTGATACTGTCTTGCATAACCTCATAAACAAACTAGGGAAATACAACTTAGATAGAGCTACTATAAAGTGAGTGCATAACTGGTTGGAAAATCGTTCCCAGAGAGTAGTTATCCCAGAGAGTAGTTCACAGTCAAACTAGAAGGGCATATCAAGTAGACTCCTGTAGGGATTGGTCCTGGGTCCAGTTCTGTTCAATATCTTCATCAGCGATTTAGATAATGGCAGAGAGAATACACTTATAAAGTTTGCAGATGATACTAAGCTGAGGGGGGTTGCAAGTGCTTTGGAGGATAGGATTAAAATTCAAAATGATCTGGATAAACTGGAGAAATGTTCTCAAGTAAATAGGATGAAATTCAATAAGGACAAATGCAAAGTGGATAAGGAAAAGTTATTTACTTATTCCCATAATACAAGAACTAGGGGTCATCAAATGAAATTAATAGGCAGCAGGTTTAAAACAAATAAAAGGAAGTTCTTCTTCACGCAGCGCACAGTCAACTTGTGGAACTCCTTACCTGAGGAGGTTGTGAAGGCTAGGACTATAACAGAGTTTAAAAGAGAACTGGATAAATTCATGGTGGTTAAGTCCATTAATGGCTACTAGCCAGGACGGGTAAGGAATGGTGTCCCTAGCCTCTGTCTGTCAGAGGGTGGAGATGGATGGCAGGAGAGAGATCACTTGATCATTGCCTGTTAGGTTCACTCCCTCTGGGGCACCTGGCATTGGCCACTGTCGGCAGACAGGATATTGGGCTAGATGGACCTTTGGTCTGACCTGGTATGGCCTTTCTTATGTTCTTATGTTCTTAAAGTACTCCATTTAGGAAGGAACAATCAATTGCACATATACAAAATGGGACACGACTACTTAAGAAAGGGTACTGCAGAAAGGGATCTGGGGGTCAGAGTGGATCACAAACTAAATATGAGTCAACAGTGTCACACTATTGCAAAAAAAAAAAAAGCAAACATCATTCTGGGAGGTATTAGCAGAAGTGGTGTAAGCAAGACATGAGAAGTAATTCTTCCACTCTAGTCCACGCTGATACGCCATTCAACTGGAGTATTGTGTCCTGTTCTGGGTGCCAAAGAGTCCAAAAAGACTGAACGTCTTGGAAAAAATAGAAGATGCTCTGGGACTGAAGTTCAAATTAGTCCAACATGGGAATACCCGCTGGCTTTCTCATGAGCGATCCTTGGCTGATGTCTTAAAATTACTGCAACCATTATTACTGGCTTTGAAAAGTATCTACCAAGATTGGACGGATCTAAGTAGTGAGGCTGGTTGACTACTTTTGCTTCTATGTTCAGAGAAGACAATCGCCATTCTGTCTCTTGTAAGTCTTGTGTTGAAACCACTTGGGTCATTAAACAATGGCATCCAGGCATCTGCTACAATAGTAGTAGATCTTTGTCCAGCAATAGAAGCTATACTTGGATCAATCAGAAAGATATCCATTGAAAACATACTGGAAGAAGCAAGGACTTCAGTCCAGAAGTTGACTAATGAAGGAACTTATATTGATTCCTTAATTGAAGAGGACAAGAAGTGTTTGTTAAACCAACACTCACAAATCTACAACAGCAACTTCTGGATGTATCTTTTTCAAATGCCTGTCTTATAAAGCGTCAACGGTTGAGTGGAGGTACTACCAGCAATGGGGCTGCCATGTGATTAGGGCAGAATAGAGAATTTGAGCACAGAGTGGAATGTCATAAGACGAATGAATTAAAATTTGACTTCAACTTCTTTTTTGTCATTACTAGTGCCTTGACCTGATCTTTGTGCTATGTTTCCTGTGATGCAAGAAGTAGGAATTCTTCTCTTGCTACTCCCAGTCACAACAGCTACAGTTGAGCATTCTTTTTCATCATTGAATATATTTTTGTGTTCTGAAAGAAGTCACCTTCTGCCTGATCATGTGAATGAACTAATGAGCATGTCAACTGAAGGACTGGAAGTATTGCATTGCATTTGGAAGTACTGCATTGCATTAACAGAGTTGTGCAAAATTACAACAACAAAACAAGAAGGATATAGGTGTAGTATTTCATAGAAGGCTTGAGTAGCCAACTTTAATTTGTGTGATGATTTTAAAATATGAGTTAAATCTAATAAAATGGTTTTCTGTTTTTACTATTGTGCCATAAAGCCCACCTTTGCCCTCACGGTCTCATCCCTTGGCCCTCATCCCTCCCTGTAAATTCGAACCTCCCCACCCCCCATTTCAATTCCTGGGGAAAACAAGTGTGCATCAAAAAAGGACTGAGTACCTTCTTATGTTATTTTTAAACAGCTTAAGAACCTTTCAGTTTTCCTCCTAGATTTTTTTAAATGGCTCAGCACCTGGCTTTTGGGCTGCCCATCTGTGTTAGGAAAAAAATGTCCTTTGTCAACCTCTCCCAAAATAACAACAACACGATGACAACAACAACAACAAGAACAACAAACCCACAGAGAGATCTTAGTGAGAGAGCCAAATATTTTTATTTATAATATATTAATTCATTGGAGTGTAGAAAATACTGCTATGAAAACAATTTTTAGTGGGAGCAGTGATACTATTCTACATTTAGAGTAATGTGTCAGTTTAGGAACCAACCAAAACAACCAACCTATCAAAGCAAAACTGGATTCTTCATCTCTAAATCTATCAGAGAAGCTGATTTTCTTTTAGATAAAATCAAACAAGAAACTATGAGAGAGATCAGCTCATGGTAGGAATGTTACTACGATCACCAATCCTAATGATCATAGCAACATAGAACTAGTCTTGCAGATAAGTGGGCCAGCTCCTCTGCTGGCATGAATCAGTGTTGCTCTATTGATGTCAATGGAGCTATGCTAATTTACACCAGATGAGGCTCTCCCCCAGAGGTGTTCTAATCATTAATGGATGTCTGTTTATAGGATGGAAAGGTGATTGCTAATCTGAAGGCACTACTGGCTTTTTCATAGAGAAGAAGGCACAGAAGATTCTAGGTGAATTAACAATTCATTCCTGATCTCCAGCTGAAATTAAAGCTATAAGATACTGTCAAACAAAACACACATTACAGCATGAGTGCTGAACTGCTACATCTTTAAATACAGTGCAGATCCAGTGTTCTAATTAGAGATGTGTTTATATTTAAATATCTGCCCAGCTGCCTGTTGGTGCCTCCCATTCTCCAAATACCTGGTATGTTGTTTGCAGGGGGATGTCATGATTTTAGAACAGTCACAGAAATATGGTCTCTAAAGAAGTGAAGCTTCTGGAACAATCTAATATTCAAGATGGTAGTAGCCATGAGTTGTTTTTATGGTTATTTATGTAGCCCGATAGGTGTATGTAATGCTTTCCAGATAAATAAAAAGACACAACACCAGCCCACAGAGCTTGCAATCTAAATTAGACATAACGTTACTAGGAAAAACACTAAACAATGGGAGGAGTTAGAAGGCCTGAGTAAATTGCAGGATTACAATGGCAATGGGATGTGTTTACTGGAGCTGGGTGGAAAACAGGAACAAGTTTAATATAATTTTCATGTAATACTTTCTTCCTTATTTTGGTAAAAATTTGAAATTTTGACTGAAAAGTTCACCAACATTTTGAAAAATTTCAGCCAGCTCTAAATTGTGAATTTTGTCATGGACATTCAAAATTTGTCAAAATTGTGAATTTCAAAAATATTTCAAGGAGCTGTATTATTTATGATATTTATTATTTGAATTATCATAGCACTTAGGAGCCTCTGTCATGGAACAGGACACCAGTGGACTAGGTACTATGTTAGCTCTGTCTATTTCTTTAGTGAATATATTGATATTTGGGCTCAGAGTTTGGAAAGAAGGCAGAAGTGGCGATGTGGGGTGAAATTATGGCCCCACTGAAGTCAATGGAAAAACTCCCATTGATTTCAATGGGGCCAGGATTTCATTCATGGTGATTATAATACCTAGTCTAAAGCCCTACAAAACACTGTGTTTGCTAGTAACCACAGTGTGGAAATAGTGCTTAGGAAAACCTAGAGTGTTCCCAAATCAATTCCTTGGCTAATCCTTCCTTTCCTCCCTCATGTTCTGGACTCACACTTTAATGAAGATCCAAGTCTGGATAAAGGAGGAAACCCGTGAAAGTAGAATCATTGATATTATCAGCATAGATACCATTGTTTTCTTTTTCTTCTTCTCCATACACTTGAAGCCAAACTTCTTCTCCGGCACTCAGGTGAAGCAAAATAGACCCGGAAGCTTGGTCGACATTGTTTTTCTGGAACTGATCATAGGTGAATAGCACTACCTTGTCCTTCTTGTACAGACTGACTTTCACATCTGTTATATACACAGTGAGGTGGTATGCGAAATAGTACAGGCCTGGGATGCTGCAGCGGAACTTCCCTGTGGTTTCATCGTAGTGATTTTGTTCATTGTAGAAGATTTTTGTGAATCTGATGGGAATGTTGGGGACGGGGGCTCTGCTTGTGAGCCCAACGCTGAAGGCAGATCGGTAAACATAAGCACCTTCTCCCTTCTCCCCTTTCATCCCTGGGATTCCTGGAAATCCTCTTGGGCCTTCAGTGCCAGGAGCTCCTCCCTCTCCAGTATCCCCTTTGGGGCCTGGCTCACCTACAAAGGAAAATTATTTTGATTAGAGTGATCATGTTGGAAATTTCCAACAATAAACCAAATCAGACTCATGTCAGCATATGTGCTGATATAATAGTTCTGTAGTAGGAGATGATAAAACAATCCCTGTTTGAGAACAGTGGGAGATGTTGGGCAGTGGCCAGTTGGGCGATTTTTAATAGGCTCACTAATGCCTATTGAAAACAGGCCCATGAGATTTTAAATCCTTATTCAAAAGGCTTCAAAAAAACAAAAAAACAAAAACAAACTCCAGCATGGAGCTCAGTTTATCTCAGAAGAACAAAGGGTTGACTCAACCCTGCTGGAATTCACACCCATACTTCAAGGGCGTGTATCTATTTCAAATCTGATGCTTAGCTTCATTGAGCCGTCTCCTCAGGTTGCAGTGGATACTGCTGCAATGGTCCATTGGTGCTCTTTGGGACGATCATTTGCACCCTGCATGGACATATATGGCACACTTTTAGCCCCATCATAAAATCCACTTTGAAGTTTTTCTGTTACAATTTTTTATGATTCATTATTTTACCGATTTTCATAAAGAAATAGACAATGAAAAGGACAAAAAGGGAATGACTTACAGCTAGTGTATGTTTCCAAATACTGCATGCTTCATGGGATCTCCAATAGAATGATGGAATTACAGAGTTTTACAAGCTGTCAAAGCTGCAAGGCCTGACCAGACAATACTGCATAGACATAAGGTGTTAGGGTGGGGGTAACAGTAATAAAACAGGAGAAGCCAAGCATAAATAAGGAGAGGGAAGGAGGGGACCGGATGAGGGCAGGGTGCACAGGAGAGGACGGGTTAGGTGGAATGAAGATCTGCCATTCTTTGAGCCATCTCAACATTTTTATCCAAAAAGGTGGGGGGGGTCCACATTTTTTCAAATCAATATAATTGCTCTCTACGGCCATAAGCTATTCTTTCTTTGGCTGCTAACTCAGGGTACGTCTATACTTACCTCCGGGTCCGGCGGTAAGCAATCTATCTTCTGGGATCGATCCCGGAAGTGCTCGCCGTCGACACCGGTACTCCTGCTCCGCGAGAGGAGTACGCGGAGTCGACGGGGGAGCCTGCCTGCAGCATCTGGAGCCGCGGTAAGTTCGAACTAAGGTACTTCAACTTCAGCGTATCTTAGTTCGAAGTGGGGGGTTAGTGTGGACCAGGCCTCAGACAGGTTCAAACACCACTGCTTTATGTTGGGCATAAGACTATTCTTCCATTTTTGTAAAATCATGCACTTGATGATCACTGCTGCCCTCAAAACCCAATGACTTTATGGCACAGTTAAACCCAGCTTAGCAGATAAATAACCTAGGATATCATTTTCAGCTGAAGCTGAGCATTATTTTAACTCTTGTGACTGCCTCTTTCCACAGCTGCCTGACTTTTGGACAGTCCCATTGCATATGCATCAGAGTTCCTTTTTCTTTGTTACAGCACCCACAAACATCAGAGGATACGGCCTTTTGCAACCTGTGTTTTGTTGCAGCAAGGGCAGCCTGCAGTCCACCGAAGCATTTTTAATTTTTTGTAATATGCTCTGCCATTGGGGTTCTTTTAAGGGCAGTGATAAATCCCCTTCCCACACTTTTTCAAAGAACTTCAGACTAATCAAGTTCCTCTTCATTAACAAAGTATGCATAATGGACATGGGCCTGGGGAACTTTTGGAGCATTTTAAAGGTTCCCAGTACTTCTGGGCCTCGGGCAGTCCTAGGTCATCTGGACCAAATTGATACGTTAGCAAATGTCTGAACTGAAAGTACTGCCACTCCGCTGAGGTTGGCAGATCATAACTTTGTTTTAGTGTTAGAAAAGGGACAAAGCCCTCATAGCTGATTAATTTGGAAATCCATACGATGCCCCTCCTCAGCTTGTACTTCCAAATTGTAGGTTTGTTCCCAATTTGCATGTCTGGGTTGTCCCAAATAGGTGCTTTTGCATGATGGCAAATTGGAACCTCTTAGCTAGGATAGCCCTGATCCTTCACGCAGCCATCACTGTAGGGCCAGTGGTTCCCAAACTTGTTCCGCCGCTTGTGCAGGGAAAGCCCCTGGCGGGCCGGGCTGGTTTGTGTACCTGCCGCGTCCATAGGTTCGGCCGATTGCGGCTCCCAGTGGCCGCGGTTCGCTGTTCCAGGCCAATGGGAAGCGGCGCGGGCCGAGGGACGTACTGGCCGCCACTTCCAGCAGCTCCCATTGGCCTGGAGCAGTGAACAGCTGCCACTGGGAGCCGCAATCGGCCGAACCTGCGGACACGGCAGGTACACAAACCAGCCCGGCCCGCCAGGGGCTTTCCCTGCACAAGCGGCAGAACAAGTTTGGGAACCACTGCTGTTGGCACCTTATTTTTTTTCCATTGGACAAAAAGAGGAGACCTGTGGGGGAATTAGATGCATTAATACCTGCTCAGTTTCCACCCATGTGAGTATAAGGGTGTTGGCATGCTGAACCATTTTGGCATCTGTGACATGATAAGAACATCAGAGTGGCCATACTCGGTCAGTTCAATGGTTCATCTAGCTCAGTATCCTGTCTTCTGACCATGGCCCATGCCCGGTGTTTCAGAGGAAAGTAAAAGAACTGGGCAATTTATCAAGTGATCCATTTCCTATCAGCCAGTCCCAGCTTCTGGAAGTCAGAGGTTTCGGGACATCCAGAGCATGGGGTTGTGTCCCTCACCCTCCTGGCTAATAGCCATTGATGGACCTATCCTCCATGAAATTATGTAATTCTTTTTTGAACCTAGTTATACTTCTGGCCTTCACAACATCCCCTGGCAATGTGTTCCACAGGTTGACTGTACATTATGTAATGAAGCACTTCCTTTTGTTTTAAAGCTGCTGCTTATTTTATTTCATTGAGTGACCCCTGGTTTGTGTGTTATGTGAACGGGTAAATAACACTTCCTTATTTACTTTCTCTACACCATTCATGATTTTATAGATCTCTATCATATCCCCCCTCAGTCGTCTCTTTTTGAAGCTGAACAGTCTTTTAAATCTCTCCTTATACGGAAGCTGTTCCATATTCCTAATAATTTTTTTTTTTGCCCTTCTCTGTACTTTTCCCTATTCTCATATCTTTTTTGAGATGCAGTGACCAGAACTGCACACAATATTCAAGGTGTGGGTGTCCCATGGATTTATAAAGTGGCATTATGATATTTTCTGTCTTATTACCTATCGCTTTCCTAATGGTTCCTAACATTCTGTTAGCTTTTTTGACTGCTGCTGCACATTGAGCAAATTTTTCAAAGAACTATCCGCGATGATTCCAAGATCTCTTTCTCGAGTGGTAACAGCTAATTTAGACTCCATTTTGTATGGATAGTTGGGATGATGTTTTCCACTGTGCATTACTTTGCATTTCATCAACATTGAATTTCATCTGCCATTTTCTTCCCCATTTTCTATGATAAAAGCATAATATTAATTTTGTAGGTCTGGGGGACCCAACCCTGTTGGCTTTAAGGAATTGGAGGTGGTAGTCATGGTCTCTGAGCAGAGCCTCACAGGAAGGTTCTAATAATGCTATTAAATTTTCTAAAATAAGTTGGACTGATATATAGAGATAAGCCAGAGGGATATATACAGGTATGCCACTTAGGGTATGTCGTCTGCAATTAGACACCTGCGGCTGGCCCATGACAGCTGACTCGGGCTTGCAGGGCTTGGGCTGTGGAGCTGTTTCATTGCAGTGTAGTCTTCCGGGCTCTGGGACCCTCCCACATTGCAGGGTCCTAGAGCCCAGACAGTATAGACATACCCTTTAACTATAGAGGAGTTTAGGCAAAATATACATTTTTATTGTGTGAACCCTTCCCCACAGCCTGAGGGGCGGATGATGGCCCCTATTTGTATCACTAACTATTTGGAAGAGTACAGAATCTAAAATTATTTTCACTAGTTTGTTAATATTTCTTGGTACTTTTATACCTAGGTACTCACATGCATCAATTTGCCTTTGGAAATTCCATTGAGAGAAAGCCCCATTAGCTGCCAACCAGGAGATTTCCAATAGTTCTGATTTTTCCCAGTTTATTTTGTAAGCAGATATCGATCCGAAGTTTTGAATTAGAGATAGCTGTTAGAAATGTTAATGCACGTGCATGGTAATTGAAATAATTGTCATTTTTTCATTTTATTTCTAGAATCCTCAAAAGCATAAACTGCAGTTTCTCACCTAAAAAACCAAAGCTAACCAAAAAGTTAACCAATGATAACCCCAAAATTTTCTCAGCTGTTTGGGAAGAGACCTTCTAAGCCAAATTTCAGGTGAAAGCTAGATTTTATAAATGACATAAAATAGTTGCTGAAAATGGAAATGCTGGCAATGTTTATAGCTGATGCCGCTGAATAACATACAGTGACTTCAAATACAAACAAATATTGGCAAACTTGACTAGCTTTCTCTATATTGCAAAATAACTATACACTGCATTGAAATAAAAACAATCAGATCCTTAAACATTCATTTACAACTCTGACACTAACAGGAGCAGGTAATTACATAGACAGAGAATCAGTGGTTTGTTTATAGGGAAGAAGCCAGGGAAATTCTTTCCTGTAAACTGTTACCTGGCTCCTAACATTTCAGAACTTTCCATCCAAAGAATATATTTGTCCCCTCTTCTATATACACATTCTGTGCCTTGTGCTCTCATTTGCTAAGTACGGGATGACACATTATTTACCTCCAAATAGCTCTGAGAACTTTAGGCCTGATTCAAAGCCCGTGGAAGTCAGTGGAAATCTTTCCATTGACCTCCATGAACTTTGAATCCTGTCCCTACTGAGGCTTCCTTCCCTCAGAAGTCAGGTCATGTTTGATTGAAATGGTATAGAATATTAAAGCCTCACGCAGACCTGGCTCTCCGTTCTCTCCCTTTTGCCCATCTTTCCCATCCTTTCCATCTCTGCCTGGGACGCCGTTGTGGCCTGGGTAGCCTGGTGCTCCTCCCATCCAATTTGCACAAGGCCCTTTAGGTGGCTGTGGTTCTTCATCTGTTGTTTCAGTGTGATACAGTTGCACCAGCAGCAGCAAGCAAAGGAGGAGGTTTGGCACCAGCTTCATTGTGAACTCTGAAATGGACAATGACTCTATTAGCATTTTAGACCAAGGAACCTGAATGCCAAAGTGGTGATGGTCATTGAGCCAACAGAGACAGAGGACAAGCAGTTGAATGCATAAATCATTCCCTGGGGAAACTCCATTCCACTCGAGATTGACACGTTAGTTAACAGGGTATAATTCTATTCCTTGAATTGCCTCTTTTCAACTCAGAGTTGGGCACCCTCAGCTCCCATTGAAATCCCAGGATCAGGCCCTCAGAAGCAAATGTACCCACCAATGCCTGGTTGAGTATCTTGATTAAGTGCTGGAATGATGCTGGCTATGGTCCCTGCTCCTCATCTGGGCCACCCCCACTCCCATGCACTGCTTCACACGGAGCCCCCTGCATAGCTGGGTTCTGCACTAAACAGAAGATGACCTTGCATGGCCATTCCCAAGCCCTTTCCTGCTTTATGCTGCAGAACTCTTTTCCTGCTAGGGGCTCTTTGCACCCAGAGATGGAGTGGGGGGAGAGATGTGAGCAGGATTTGCCCCTCAATGCATAACCTCTCTAAGATCCAGGTCAACTCAAAAGCTTGTCTCTTTTGCCAACAGGAGTTGATGCAATAGAAGATATTACCTCACCCAGTTAGTCCCTCTAATATCCTGGGACCAACACAGCTACAACAACACTGCAAACATTTTGTGAACATCAGAGGAAATTTCACTTGTCTTCTGTCACTTACTGAGTGGCAATAACTTTTATCTATTTTCCCACACTCTTTATGGTATCTTTAATGTTTTAAAGCAATGACTAATCAGAAACAGTCCTAATTCTGACCTCTCTTACCCTATTTTAAATTAGACAAAGGAGTTTTTCTGGTGCAAAACTACTGTGAAATCCAAAACCAAACCCTCCAGGACAGATTCTGAGCTTACTACTGGTGTAAATCCAGACTAATGCCATTGAAATCAACAGAGTCTCCAGTAACTCCATTGACATTAATGGAGGTTTTTTGGATTAACACCAGTGTAGCTGAGGTCAGAATCTTGACCTTAGATTTTTATGTTGAATATGGTGATGCCACGCCACCATGTCTGTTGTCTGCTTCTTTTGCAATGTTCCAGTCAATTAGATGATGACACAATCCAACGTTCTGCTTGGTTGAATGAACAGCTGATGTAAAATACAGTCTGGCAGAACTCATAACAAAATCTCAGATGCCACCATGCTGAACATGCAATATATTGTTACAGATACAGTACACTAACCTTGGAGCATCTACTGTCAGCAATCTACATTCAGATTGCCAGCCTCCTATAGGTGATCCTATCAGATTTTAATGCTTTTTTGTTTTCCATTGAGATCTGTCAATGGGGAAATGGAATCTGATGCACTAAGTATCTGAGAGTTGTATTACCAGATTTTTGCTCTTTCAAACTGGTTGCTTTTATATTAGAAGCAAACAGTGTGACTTCCCAGATTTTCTCCTGAGGTAGTATTTAAGATCAGGCTTACAGAATAAAAATCCTAAATTCACTATTTAAGGGTCAAATTCACCTCTATGAAGAGGGACATTGGATTATACAATGAAACAAAAAGTAATCCCTGATCTGATGATCACAAGAGGCATGACAGATAATAAATTTTAATAAAGGGATGGTGTTGCGGGGCCACATGGTTAAGTCAATACGGTTGCGCTCAGCCACTCGGCTGTGTAGTTCAATGGCTGGAGTCAGTAGGACTCCCCTTAACTGCAGGGGAGTGTGGCCCAATTTCCGGAGTCAATAGGGCTTCCCTTGTCTGCAGGAAAGCATGGCCCAAAGGCCGGAGTCAGTAGCACTCCCCTTAACTGCAAGGGAGTGTGGCCCAATGGCCAGAGTCAATACAACCACCCTTGACTATAGGGTAGTGTTGCCTAGTGGCCGGAGTCAATATAATCACCCTTGGAGGCAGGGTAGGGTGGTCTAGTGGCTAGAGTCAATACATCCACCCTTGGAGGCAGGGTAGGGTGGTCTAGTGGCTGGTGCCTGGGGGCCATCACCACGGAGGTGGCAGCCCCAGTAGTAGGGCTCAGGCCCAGCCGACCCCACCGGGCCCCGACCCAGGGCTCTAACAGCATTGGAGTGGTCCGCCACTGGGTCAGCGGGGAATTCCACTGAAACACACTGACCTCATGAGGGTGGGAGGTACCACTCCCTCAACCTCCCTGGGTCACTTCCTACCGGCTTTCCTGCAGCAGGGTCCATAGGGTATCGGGGCCTCCAGGCTCCTCGGTGCTGGACGTATCCCTGGGGTTCCAATAGCGTCAGGTCTCGGGCTCTTCGGCTCCCGTAGGTAATGGCTGTAACAGCTCCTGGGCTGGAGCCCCTACCAAGCGTCCTTCCTCCTTGGCAGAGAGCCCAGACTGAGCTATGCTGCTCCCTTTTACACTGCAGCAGCAGTTGGAGCATGCCCAGCAGGGTTGAGGGGGCAAGGCTTCGGCTGCTGAGAGCGCTGCTTTAACCCCTTCTGCTCCAGTGCGGGGCCAGTCCACCCTGTCACACACTCTCCCCCTGAAGAGGGCACCTATCTGGTGTCCTTCCTTGTCCTCCTCCCTATCCCACCTCGAAAATAAATCTGTGTTGGCATGTGCCTTACCCGGTCGATGGAAGACCTGGAAATCGTACGGCTGTAGGGAGAGGTGATGATGATCTTAACATGATCTTTCATGCTATTAAGCCAGTGAAGGGATGCATGGTCAGTAATTAGTTGGAAAGGGTTCCCAGTAAGTAATAACACAGGGCCTCCACTGCCCACTTCACAGCTAGCGCCTCTTTCTTGATGGTCAAATATCGGGTCTCCCTGGGGTACAGTTTCCGGCTTAGATATCGGACCGGGTGTTCTTCCCCATTGACTTGCTGGGAGAGGACTGCCCTGAGCCCCGTTTGTGAGGCATCTGTCTGTAAGATGAAGGACCTCATAAAGTCTGGGTGTGTTAAAACTGGCCCCTGAGCTAGCCGTTCCTTCAGCATCTGGAAGGCCACCTCGCATCTCTCAGACCACCGGACTGTCTGTGGTTGCGAGTTCTTTGTCAGGTCCGAGAGAGGGGCTGCCAGCATTCTGAAATCGGGTACAAATCAGCGGTAGTACCCCGCCAGTCCTAGAAACTGCCTCGCTTGCTTCTTTGTTGTGCGGGCAAACCAGTCTTTCAGGGCTTGAATCTTATCCACTAGGGGCCGCAGCTTGCCCCCACCCACTATGTACCCTAGATAGGTCACCTCCCATTGACCAAGGTGACATTTGGCTGGTTTTGCCATGAGTCCGGCCTCTTTTAGGGCTCCTAGTACATTGGCGACATGCCGGAGATGGCCTCCCAGTTGGCGTTATATAACATGATGTCATCAATATATGCCACAGCGTACTGGTCGTGGGGCTGCAGGATGGAGTTCATGAGCCACTGGAAGGTGGCAGCAGCACCATGCAGTCCAAAAGGCATTCTCACAAAATGAAATAGGCCAAATGGAGTAGGGAAAGCTGTCTTCGCCCTCGAGTTTGACATAAGGGGTATTTGCCAATACCCTTTTGTCAAATCAAGCCTGGAGAAGAACACAACTCCTCCTTGCCTCTCCAAGAGCTCCTCCACCTGGGGCATGCATCAAAGCAGGAGATGGTGTTGACTTTCCTAAAGTTGATATAACAGCGGGTGGTCCCATCTAGGACAATCAGGCTACACCATTCGCTCCTTGATTCTTCCACTGCCCCCAGCTCCAGCATGGTGTCTAGTTCCCTCCTGGTGGCCTCAAACATCTTCCTCGGGAGGGGTCAGTGGGCGTCACAGACCTTTTGGCCCGGTATAGTGGCTATATGCTGGTGCATGACTTCCGTCCGCCCAGGGCAGGCGGATAAGGCTTCTGGAAAGGCCTGCAAGACCCGCTGCAGCTGTCCCCGCTGCTCAGGGCTCAGCTTGGCACCCATCGTGGCCGGCCCAGACTCTAGGGTTCTGTCGACCAGCAGTCCCAGTTCGGGCTCCGGAGGGAAAGGGGTAATGGTCTTCCCTGGCCTTCCACGTCTTCAGCAGGTTAACATGGTATATGTGTATCTCTTTCCATCTCCCCGGTAGCCGGATCTCATAGTCCACTGGTCCCACCAGTCAGGTGACCTCGTAGGGTCCCTGCCACTTGGCCATCAGTTTGGAGTCTGTGGAGAGTAACGAGCAGGACGTCATCTCCTGGCTCAAATGTGCAGAGTCTGGCCCCCTGGTTGTAGTGCTGTTCTTGTACGTGCTGAGCCTGTAACAGATTCTTCTGGGCAAAAGTCCCCAGAGTATGAAGCCATTCCCACAGTTGCAACACGTAGTGGATCACCCCTGTGACCCGGGTTGCTTGCTCTTCCCAATCCTCCCGAACGAGGTCGAGGATGTCCTGGGGTTGCTGCCCGTAGAGGAGTTCAAAGGGGAGAAGCCGGTTGATGCCTAGGGTACCTCCCATACAGAGAGCAGCAGGGCTGGAAGTAACGTGTTCCAGTGCCGGGGGTCCTCTTCCAGAAACTTACGCAACATCATTTTCAACGTCTGATTGAAACGCTCTACCAGCCCCTCTGTCTGAGGGTGGTACATTGACAACTTGAAAGCCCGGATGTTGAGTAAGTGGCAGAGTTCGGCCATCAGACAGGACATCAGGTTGGTACTTTGATCAGTCAGGATTTCCTGTGGTATCCCCACCCTGATGAAGACTTTAACTAGCTCAGTGGCAATCATAGGTGCCATGGCCATTTGCAATGGGATGGCTTCAGGGAACCGGGTGGCATAGTCCCTTATCACCAGGATGTAGCAGTTCCCCGCCACACTCCTTTCCAGTGGCCCCACCAGGTTTAGGCTGATACACTCAAAGGGAACCCAATCACAGGTAATGGGATGAGGGGTGCTTTGGGTACCCCCTTTGGTCCGGCACGCTGACACTCTGGGCAAGAGGCACAGAAATCCTTTACCTTCTGGTGGATGCCTGGCCAGAAAAATTGTCGGGCCACCCTTTGGAGGGTCTTCTCTCTCCCCAGGGGCCCCGCCCATGGCACCGCATGGTCCAAGTGAAGGAGGTCACGCCGCAGCCTGTGTGGAACCAGCAGCTGTCGGAGGTCTTCCTGTGTCTAAGGGTCTTTGACCACGCAGTATAGGCGGTCCCGCCGGATCTCAAAGCGTGGCCCTTGTGGGTGGCGGGTACAGTCCCCAACTTCTGGGCCTGGGGTCGTTGCTTGTTCCCAGGCGTGGCTTAGGGTCGGGTCATCCTTTTGCTCCCGGACGAAGTCCCCGTTGGTGTCCAGTTTCCTCGGGGCCTCTTCCATGGAAGTCTCTGCCTGGGGCGGTGGGTCATCTCAGGCCGGGGAGGTGTCAGAAGGGCCCTCCCCCGGGTCAGGATCTGCCGATTGGCCAAGTAGCCCTCCCCATAGAGTTGCTGCCTCCTCCCTGCCTGGATTTCAGTGCCCGTAGCCCCTTAGGAGCTCCTTGAACCAAGGTCAGTTATGCTCAAGGATCACAGGACACGCTAGTCTGGGGAGTGACCCCAACCTGGAGGACTGCGTCATGCAGGGCGATCTCCAATTTAACCTTAGCCGTGGGATAGAGCCCTATGTATCCATGGATACACTGTAACTGTATCTCCTTCCCTGTAGGCTCACCCCATCGCGGACGAGGGTCTGGCTGCATCCAGTGTCCACCAGGGCCAGTGTCGGGCCCCATTTACCCTCACCGGGACTACAAGTTTCTCTGAGCCCTTCCTTCAGGCACAGGGGCTGGCCACCCATACTTAGCCATAACTGCAATCCACATATGGGCAATCTTGGCAAAAGTGTCCCTCTTGCCCGCACTCATAGCACTGGTCCCAGCCTCCCCCGGAGGGTGCGCTCATCTTCAGTGGGGGTACCCCCTCCGATGGGTCTCCTCCTTTCCAGGCTGGTCCGCAGCCTGCTAGTCGCCTTTCTTGGGGGCCCATGCTGGTACCTGAGTTTCAGGATAGGCGCAGTGCTCTCCCCAGTTCGTTGCGATGAGGGGTCCCTCCAGCTGAACCATCCTTCCTCTACAGGGTTGCTAGCATGTGGCCCGGGGTATCTGCCACCAGGTAGTCCTCCATTAACTCGACGGCGTCAGCGAGGGTTGCTGGCCTATGCCGCTGGACCACCTCCTTCCCTCCACTGGGTAGGATCTGGGTGAACTGCTCGAGGATCACTTTTTTGGTGACTTGTGCTCCTGACTTCCCTTGTCTCCCTTTTATACTGCAGCAGCAGTTGGAGCATGCCCAGCAGGGTCAAGGAGGCGTGGCTTCAGCTGCTGAGAGCGCTGCTTTAACCCCTTCTGCTCCAGTGCGGGGCCAGTCCACCCCATCAGAGATGGTCATTACAATAAATCATCTCATTTTCTCCTGCTAAAAATAAAAGTTAAAAATAAAATAAAAGTTGCTTCCACATTTCAGGATGGATTTTCTTATGAAATGTAAATGTCATATTTTGAATGACATGTTATCAGCTATGATACAAATATGTGGTTTAAAGGGGAAAAAATAAAAGAAACCATGGATAATGCAGTTGTAGGAACTGGGAAGTTTAAACAAACATTGAGAGTTCTACATTGAAGGCCTGTAAGGAACAAACAAGACTTACAAGCTCTAAAGCTTTTTTACTCAAGGCCAGATCCTGCCACACTGTAGTAGTAGAAGTAGTACGGTAATAGTATTTTACTCTGCCAGCAATCCCATTGATTTTTATGGGCCTGTTCAAGGAGTAAGGCACTATGCAACATGAGCTGACCCTCAGTGACTAGACAGGTCTATAGGAATTAAAAACAATTAAACGTTTGTTAGAAGTGTCTTTGTCCCTCTCTCAGAGAAGTCTGCTGCTCCACTGGAACAAGGGACGCAGCAATGGTTTCTGAGCAGGTGGGGACAAGTGAAATCGATGCCTGTAAATGCCAAAAAAATATTATCTTCAGGGTGAAGGCATCTCTGAGAATGTTTGGCAAACAGTGGGGTACATATCTGGGCATGGTCTAGCAATGCCTCTTCACTTTACCCAGTGGACTGAGATAAGCAAAGGAGTGCTGGTATGGTTGCTATTTCAGGAATACATATTCAGGATCCAGCTATGCTCAGAACACATGCATCTTCAGTGTGCCAACTAAGTACTCTGTCCAAGCTATCCATAACGGCTTTGCTGACACTTGTATTGCACAGGTTTATTGTTAAATATGATATAATTCAATACAGCAAGGTTTTAAAAAATTAAAATTTTTAAGCAGTGTGTTTTGATGATCTTATTGGGGTCATATTCTGGTATCACACAAGCCCCATGTATCTGACGTTTCTGTGTGATATTACAAGCTGGTCATATTATACAACCCTTCGGCAGGATCCTCAGTGGGTGCAATTTGACTTCAATGGAGCAACACTCACTTAAACCCGCTGAGGGTCTGG
The DNA here is from genome assembly GCF_028017835.1 of Emys orbicularis. Taxonomy (NCBI): domain Eukaryota; kingdom Metazoa; phylum Chordata; order Testudines; family Emydidae; genus Emys; species Emys orbicularis. Next base: position 62,410,054 of record NC_088691.1, read on the forward strand.
CTCTTTCTGTTGAAATTACACCAAAATGGAATTCTGAGATAAATGAAATCAAATGACTTTCAAGGATGCTTCTGATTATATTGAAAGGACAGGAAATCAGTTGCAAGTCCTGTAATTTAACAGCAAAACACCACCGACCGCAGAACCCAGGGAACGGTATCTATTTTCCTTGTCAGAAAGGCAAATCACAGTGCAGACGACATCCTTGTTGAGTCACGTAGAAGCTTAGAAGGATGAGTATATAAAAATAAAATGGACAGATTAGAGCATTAGGTATGCATTTGGCAGCCAGCATGCAGAGTCAATTGTAGTTAAAACTATTTTTGCTGGCTACATTTTTATGTTTTTCTCCTCTCTGATATGAAAAGCAACACTTTGCCACAATGTGTTAGTGAGGATTCATGGCAACTGGATACAAAGCTATTCTATGTTTGACGCTAATCCCAAATCCTCTGTACATTACTTCTCAAAGATGCCAATTCGTTGGCCATAAATATGTTGCTAAAGGGCACTGTTGGCACAAGAACAAATGGGTATAACCTGTGCATGAATAAATTTCGGCTGGAAATTAGAAGCAGCTTTCTACGAATCAATGGTTCTGTAACTGCCTCCAAATTGGAGTTGTGGGCAAACAACCTAACTAGTTTGAAAATGGAGCTTGATACATTTATGAATGGGATTATATGATGAGGTTGTCTGCAATAGCATGGATTGGATTTGATGACCTCGGAGGTTCCTTCCTTCCCGGTGTCCTCTGTTTCTATGTCCTATGCTGCACAAAAGAAAAATTTCTAGGGTGTGTTGCACATTTGCAAACAGTTGTGAAGAAGAACAGAACTCTGCATTAGGTATAACACATTTACACTGTCTGCATTTCCATTCCTCTTTGATCCTAGCATGTATCAGCGTAATATAAAACCATACAGAGATATATGAAATCTATTGGGGGTTCAGTTTGAAAGGCTGAGCTGATAAAAATTGGTAACTAATGGATGAGCTAATTTTAGTGGGCCTCAGTTAATTTAGTAGCTATCAAGAGAATTTAAATTAAAATACATTTTATAAAGAGCATTTGTTTATCAGCATCGGTCTGCATAACATTAATAGAAACAATGCCATTATTCCGTGGTTAAAGAATTATTTTTGAACACTGTGCTAAAGCTGTGTCAAAAAGCCTTGTTGCATATTGCACAAAGCCTAGAAATAATGTCATGTTATATTATCAAACTCAAACATTTTCTTTCAGAGGAGTCTAACCAATGATGTGGGTATTATTATTATTATTTATTTGGACTAAATGCAGACAGACTGAATGCTATTCAAGACACAACTACATTTGCAGTGACTGCCCCAAGGACCTTACAACCCAAAGCTGTGCTATGTAAATCTTTACAGTTCTGTATGGTAAGTAAGTATGTGAACTACTCATAGTTTACAGATCATTGGAGCAAAATCAAGCTTTCCATGATTTTTCTAAGAAAAAGGAGTGAAATCTAAATGTAGTAATTACCCTAAATGGTCCATTGTTTTCTCTGTTGTTCCAGATCGGTTTAGAATTAATTTTTTGATTGCTAACTCAATGCAGTGCTTTTGAAAGCAAAGATCACCCACTGCCTAAAAGAGATGTGTTATTCTGGTTTTAAAATAATTACTTGGTTTACCAAGGATAACAATACCTAACTTTAATAACAATAAATGGAGTTTCCTTAGAACATGAAAATCTATATGAATGATTCAGTCCAAAAGAAAAAAAACCCAGAACATTAACAAAAATGGGTCTTACCAGCAGCTTTAGCGTCCTGGTTGGTTTGCTGCAGTCCCTTTAGAAATGCAGTGGAGAGAATAGTCATGCCACCACATCATTATCTCCAGGGGGCATGTGGAACTGTCAGTTAAGATGCTCTCCTTTCTATTTGCTATTGAGCATGCTGATTTAAGGTGTGGTATTTCTCATCAGTTTTCCTGTCTGCAGCTCAATTTGGGGCCACTTTTCTAAATTCTAAACACAAAGTGATACGCTTTATTCAAAAAAATCAGCTGATGTTTAGAATTTTCAAGCCAACTGCAATTTATATTGATTAATTCACTGTTTGGTAGAAAAGTCTATATTTTAAGTTTTCAGCTGTCAAAGGCTTGGCTTTTATAATCTACTATCAACATCTGCAGCATAATGTGACGTAGGAAGAATTGTTAGTAGTCCAGGGAGAAAATATGTTCACAGATTCTGATTAAATAACAGGAGTACTTGCGGCACCTTAGAGACTAACAAATTTATTAGAGCATAAGCTTTTGTGGGCTACAACCCACTTCTTCGGATGCAGTGGGTTGTAGCCCACGAAAGCTTATGCTCTAATAAATTTGTTAGTCTCTAAGGTGCCACAAGTACTCCTGTTATTTTTGCGGATACAGACTAACATGGCTGGTACTCTGAAACCTGAGATTCTGATTAATACATCCTGAATGGGAATGCTATGTTTTCAATAGTATTACTTAATGAATGGCTGTGTGACATTTGTTTCTTTTGCTTTTTAACAGAAAAGGCATTCAAATCTTCTGGAATACGTACACTGTGATGTCAAATTTATTATTTGTACCCCCACCACCACCGAGGGAATGGACTGATGAAGAGAGCAGTGCGGGTTGCTAAGAGAATTTGACAACAAAAAGACCCTGAGCTATATGGCAACCCAACCCATCATCAGTCACCAGAGTAATTACAGTGCAGCTGCTTATGGGTCAACATATCAGAAACTTGCTACCAGCCTTAGAGGTACAAATAAGTCTTTTTCCTATGTGGCCTTCCTTAAAGGATGAGAAGTTAAGAGATCTCAAGCCTAAGAGGTCTTAGGCTTTCTTCTATCATCATCAGAATGCAGGCAAAAACTTCCTTAAATGTAAATTAGGAGACTGATAAAAATGAATGAGGACAAATATTATACATGTGCTGTTGGAATTGAATGTAGCTGAACAGCAAGGTCCAGGACCTCAAAGGTGCCTAACTTCCATTGAAAGCCCTATAGGCACCTAAAATCAATGGGAGTTAGGCAACTAAGTGCCTTTGAGAATCTGGGCCTGAGATCCTACATGGCTGAACATGACCAAGGTACTAAATACAGAAGAAATATATATCTTCTGCAACCACTTCCACGTGCAGCTGAATTGCGGTGTGACCCTAGTAACAGGTGGCACAGCATTAATAAAGGACATGCAGTCCTCACACAGAGCCATACCTCTCACCTGCCCAAAGCCCAGGTTCAAGGGTGATGCATGACTATGTGGATCTGTGATTTGCAGTAGCAGCTGTGGAGTTGCTGAACAGATGCTTTACAGCCTAGGGGGAGGATCCCATCCCACCGATCCCATACGACTTCCCAGGACAAAGAACCAGGCTCAGATCTTCCATGGTCACTTCTGCAGCCCATCCATCTGCACAGTGGCAGATTCACTTCCTCTTCCCCAGTGCTCCTCTACAATACCACCAAGACCCCTCCTAGATACAGACTCCACCAAGACCCCTGCACAGATAAGCCATGTGGTGCACTACCACAATGTGGACCATCACTGCATGAGTCTCCTGTGGCCTTCCCTCTCCTGTGCAATGGAATGTCTTTCAGTCTCTACAGGTTTGTGGGGTGGATGTGAGAGAGGAGCAGAACTTGTCGACAGTCCTTCCTTACTTTGGCAAAATCTGCAGTAACTCCAGTGGGAATTTTGCCTGAGTAACCAATACATGATTCGACCCAGTTGTATTGAAACTAAAAACAATTTGGCAAACCGAGAGCTCAGTTTTTGAACCCCTTCCTTTGGAGGGTCATGTGATGGGTTGGATCACAGCAACCCCCTTGGGGCTGCCAACTGATGTGCCAAGACTACTTCTGCCCCTGCTTTCCCTGCCCTCCCAGCTTGGGACTTCAGTGCCCTGCCTGGTTTGAGCCAGACTCAGTAGCCTGCTGAAAACCCAGACCCAGGTCTGAACCATGTCCCTTAACAGCTGTAGGCTTAATTGAAAGCAGGTTAAGACAATTTCCTGTCTTTAACACTCAAATGCTCAACTCCCAAATAAATCCGTTTTACCCTGTATAAAGCTTATACAGGGTAAACTCATAAATTGTTCGCCCTCTATAACACTGATAGAGAGATATACACAGCTGTTTGCCCCCCCCCTCCAGGTATTAATACATACTCTGGGTTAATTAATAAGTAAAAAGTGATTTTATTAAATACAGAAAGTAGATTTAAGTGGTTCCAAGTAGTAACAGACAGAACAAAGTGAATTACCAAGTAAAATAAAATAAAACACGCAAGTCTATGTTTAATACAGTAAGAAAACTGAATATAGATAAAATCTCACCCTCAGAGGTGTTCCAGTAAACTTCCTTTTACAGACTAGTCCTCTTCTAGTCTGGGTCCTGCAATCACTCACATCCCCTGTAGTTCCTGTCCTTTGTTCCAGTTTCTTTCAGGTATCCTGGGGGGTGGAGAGGCTCTCTCTTGAGCCAGCTGAAGACAAAATGGAGAGGTCTTCCAGGGGTTTAAATAGATTTCTCTTATGGGTGGAGACCCCCTCCTCTTTCCTATGCAAAGTTCAGCTCCAAGATGGAGTTTTGGAGTCACATGGGCAAGTTACATGTCCATGCATGACTCAGAACTTACAGGTAGCAGCCATGGTTCACATGGTGCCTTGAACGTCCTCAAGTAGACTTCTTATGTGGATTGGAGCCTTCCAAGATCCATTGTCCGTTAAGTGCTTCTTGATTGGGCACTTAACTTGCACATTCCTTTCTCAAGAAGCTGACCAAATGCTTTACTAAGGCTACTTAGAAATCAAGCAAGTACACAGCCAATATTTATAACTTCGAACACAAAAATGATGCATGCATACAAATAGGAGGAATAGATTCAGTAGATCATAACCTTTACATAGATATGTTACATGGCATATGTAGCATAAAACATATTACAGTTATGTCATATATACATTCATAAGCATATTTCCATAAAGCCTTATGGGGTACAATGTCACAGGTCAGTTTGACAGTAAGGCCTGTTTTCTGTGCCTACAAGTCAAACTCAACTCTGAAATGCTAGATCTGGACATCTTATTAAGGTGCCCATACTTGAAAAGTGGTCCCAATATGTTTAATTCCTGGTGTTTCTTTTAAGGAATGGCATTTGGATTCAGCTGTCTGCAAAATACAGTGGTGACAAATCAAACACTATCAGCAGCTTGCAGAATATTATCACCAATTTGCAGAAGACGTGCAGAAAGCAGCATGACTGTTTTGTGTCTGGAGAAACAAATCAACACATCAAGCCTCCTGCAGCCTTTGACATTTGCAGTTATTTATGTTTTATATACACTTGATTTGCAAATCAGTGCAGGTCTTAACACAGCCAGCCCTTGTTTTCATCAGCCAAGTGAAATGTTATATGATCCAGTAAGTTATATTTGGCTACATGATGCGAAAGCACTTGAAATGCTCTGCATTCTGCCTGGTGACAAGCAAAAATCACTCCACCAAATTAGAACTAGAACAGTGGTGTCATATGTTAAGAAGTTATTCAGAGGCATCTGGTCTGGTTGGGGTTGCTGTGCCTTTTCAATGCAGAGATAATGGCGGAGCCCATGAGCCAATTGTAGTCTTTCAGTGCACTTTCTGCTTTCAATGTATTCACCAGATCAGCAGCACAGGAGAGTGGTCCCACTATAGTAACAGAGCTAGGGATACCATTATGGGTCTAACACTATTTTCTGTCTTAGTGCCTGATGCAAAGCCCAGTGGCAATAATTGAAAATGCCCATTGACTTCATGGGCTTTGGATTGGACCATTCCTTACAAACAAAAACTAAGCAGAAAGTTATTTTTAAAGTCATGCGAACGTGAATAAAAATACAGTGGGACTGAGACTGCTTTCTATGTCATCTATACTCTGTCTACATGGGGCCTAAATCATCATTGGTGTAATTCCACTGACATCAGGGAAGGGGGAATTTGGCCCTTGATTTTTTAATATCGGTATGTTAGAGACACATTGTTATTGGCAAAACTTTCCAGGGCCACTGACTCTGGTGGGAGACACTTTATATTCTACTTCCCCAGGCTGGGCTGGTCCCAACCACCAGGGAGGATTCACCTCTACAGAGGGCACTGCCTGCCCTTCCTTGGGTTTTATACCATCTGGGGCAGATGTAAAATCTCCATAGGAACCCACTGAAGCTGCTGGGGGAATTTGCTGAATCAGTGCAACCCTGGCCACTCAGGCCATTCCCCCTCTCTGGCTAACACCACTCACTTTTTGGCCTGTGCTGGCTCTCCCTGGCAATTGAGTGGTTGTGGCTGTTTTGCACTGGAATAAACCGCGATTGTGAAGATGGGGACAAAGGAGCAGAGAATCCAGCCAGTCCCTTTTCACTAGACCTATCTAAGCTAGGTTTGCAGTGACTTCAGATTTCCAGATGTCTAAGTGGAGGGAATCAATCAACAACAGCAGAAAAACTCCTATTCAGACAGTGGTCGTTTCACATTTTCCTCCCACATAAGTAAAAAATGATCAGGCCAGGCATGTTTGTAAAAGCTGTTTTTACACTGCCTGGGCATCTCTGCAGTGGGCATACTGCTAGAACTCCTTGAGTTTATAAGAGTGTTTCTGATTCCAGCAATAGTCCCTGTACCTACAGCAGGGGATCCTGTGTGGACCACTAACACCGCAAACTGAATGGATTTGGGAAGCAGGCCCAGTGTAGAGTCTGCTCCTAGAATTCAATAAAGTCCAGACAGATTTTTATTAATTATTATTATTACTCCTAGGCTGAGGATTTCTATTCTGATTATAAGGCATGATCAAACTTGCATGACTAAGTTTGAGACCCTTGGAAACATGGCTCCTAATATAACAAGGACAAATCCTTCTTACTGCTAGGGATATAATTCTGTGTACAAGATAAAAGGCCTTGTTCACTACATGTCCTGTTGGGTGGGTGTTTCTCTCAGTGTGTGGCACTGCAGTCCCACAAGTGGCTCATAACTAATCATGAGGATCCGTTAGTTCTATGTGGAGATTCTAAGGGAATAGACAGTAGGCTTGTAGGAACTGATCCAAACACTGCTGAAGTCAATGGGAGCCTTTCCACTGAGTTCAGTGAGCTTTGGATCAGGCCCTATTATTGTTATTTGGAATTAATGCAAATTAAAGCAAAACAAATTACCTAGATTAAAAAAATAGTCACAATTACAGTTTTAATCATACTGTTAAACAATAGACAAGAACATGTTTGTTCAGCCAATTGCTAAGACAAACAAGTTTGTTTACATTTATGGGAGATAATGCTGCCCACTTCTATTTACAATGTTACCTGAAAGTGAGAACAGGCATTCGGATGTCACTGTTGTAGCTGGCATTGCAAGGTATTTGTGTGCCAGATATGCTAAAAATTTGTATGCCCCTTCCTGCTTCGACTTGCAGGACTTTAAAGTTTTATATTGTTTTGTTTTTTGAGTGCAGTTATTTATAAAAATAATAATCCTACATTTGTAAATTGCACTTTCACGATAAAGAGATTGCACTACAATACTTGTATGAGATTAATTGAAAAATACTCTTTTGTTCACCTTTTTTACAGTGCAAATATTTGTAATAAAAATAATAATATAAAGTGAGCACTGTACACTTTGTATTCTGTGTTGTAATTGAAATCAATATATTTGAAAATGTAGAAAAACATCTAAAAATATTTATAATAAATTTAAATTGGTATTCTATTGTTTAACAGTGTGATTAAAACTGCGATTAAGCGTGAGAATTTTTTTTAATCTTGTGATTAATTATGATTTTATTTTAAATCGTTTGACAGTCCTAATCAGTGGTAAGATCTTGCAGGTGGAATTCTCTGCCCAGTTCTGTTCAACCAGTTTCAGCAAAGATATAACCATAATAGAAGGGGTTCTGTGACATGAGGAGTCATGCGAAGATTTCCTTATGGAGAGAGACTGAAAAGATTGGAGCTGCTTAGTTAAGAAAAGAGATTAATATGAAGGTAAAAGACAGAGGCAGGCAAACTAACAAATGGAAAAATGGAACATTCAACAAAATTATAAAAATTACAATTTTTAAAATAAGAATGCACAATTAACCTCAGGAACCAGGGCCAGCTCCAGGGTTTTGGCCGCCCCAAGCAAGCAAAAAAAAAAAAAAAAAAGCCGCGATCGTGATCTGCGGCGGCAATTCGGTGGAAGGTCCTTCGTTCCGAGTGGGAGTGAGGGACCATCCGCCGAATTGCCACCGAATAGCTGGACCTGCCGCCCCTCTCCGGAGTGGCTGCCCCAAGGACCTGCTTGCCAAGCTGTCAGGAACTCAGTGCCACTAGATATCACTTAGGCCAAGAGCTTAGCAGGATTCAGGAAAGGTTTGAGCATGTACATATATAAACAAGGAAAATATTCACAGCTACATTAAGTAGGATAAATTTGTATATAAGTGTAACCCTTCTGCCCCTCTGAGTTGGCAGCAACAAGGGCCGGATTCAGTATCTAGGAGTTCCGTTTCAATAACGCAATGCAAAACCGGCTCGAGCCCCCACCCAGTGACCTGGGACAATTACATACCACCCCCCGGGGCGCCTCTAGGAGGCAATACTTCCCCTCTCGCAAGCACGGAGTCTGAGTGTAGCAATAGCCTTTTAATAAAGGAGGGAAACAATGCGGCATTATGTTGGGGAAACACCACAAACAGGATTCATAACACAAACCATGAGCAAAAGACCCACCTCCAAGTAAGTTTGGCAGTGTCCTTTTCCCCTCAGGGTCTTAAGTCCAAACACCCCAAAGTCCAACAACCCCAAAGTCTCTGTCCCTGGTCAGTGCCGCCCCAGAGTTCAAAAGTTTATCTGCAGAGTTTTACCCCCCCAGCCTGGGCGGAAATGGGGGGGGGGGGCACACGGGATGTTAAGGGGCACCTTACGTGTTCCGAGGCCGACTGCCCCACCTCTCTGTGGAGTTCTGCTGCAGCCTTTACCACGAATGGCTCCGCTCTACCAGCCGTGCCACGCCACCAGCCGTCCCATGAACCGCTCCAGCTGCCCCTGCAAATGTCTCAGCTCCGCGCCGCTCCGCTCGCTGTTCCATGGGCCGCTCCAACCGTCCCACAAACTGCTCGGCTCTGCCAGGTGCTTAGCAATATATCTTCAGGCTCCCCCACTGGTTAACACAGCACTCAGTGATCTCAGCTCAGCAATTTTAGCTCTTTTAGTGATTTCAGCTTGTAGTAGGGGAGCCCCAGTGCTGGTGCACCATTGGCCCAAAGTGAGTTCAGTTCAGCAACTTCTAGCTAGACTCCTAATGGAAGCAAACTTAGCTCTGCTATTCAACAGTGGAGAGAGGGGGTCATGCAATTGGTGTTCCAGGCCCCCAAAGGGGGCCTATACCACCAGGTACACATACCTATCCCCAACATCTCTCCATTCACTGGGAGTTGTAACCTATGCCCCTTGTCTAGCAAGTGCTACTTAGTTACTGGTGAGTCCCTCTGTCATACAACAGTTCCACTGGCCTTGATTCACAGAATCAGGGTAACAACACTTTATTCTTCCTGCCCCAATAACAGAGAAACTGGGGATCCCACACCAGCCAAAGTAACCACTTTCAGTTGTTGTTGTCCCAGGCTAGGCGGGTGGGTGTGCCTATGCAAACAAGATCAGCCCCTGAAGTTCTTTTCAACCCTCGCCATAATTCACCACCAGATGTCAGGGTAGAGCTTATCCTGACTCTGCTTACATAAACTCTCATCATTCAAGGCATAAGCCAACTTCTAGCTGACAAGAAGACAAAGAAGCTTCCCCACAAGGAAAGTTACTCCATAATTTTCTTCTTGTGTTTTTCTCTGAAGTATCTGATACTGGCAACTGTCAGAGACAGGATACTGGACTAGACAGAGGATTGGTCTGATCCAGTCTGGTGTTTCCTAGGTTCCTGTATTCCTCTGGTGGGTTCTCTGTAGAAATGTCCCCTGCTTGCAAAGTCTGGATCCAGATCCAAGCTTCCAGAACACTCAGAGGTGTACAGGGTGGGGGGTTGGTTTGGACTCACCTCTAGCTCAAAGTGTTTTGCCCAGGATTCTGATGAGTCTGGAAAGTTCATATCTCACTGTAGGGTGACCAGATGTCCCGAATTTATAGGGACAGTCCCGATATTTGGGGCTTTTTCTTATATAGATGCCAATTACCCTCCACCCCCATCCCGATTTTTCACGCTTGCTGTCTGGTCACCCTATATCTCACCCAGGGAATGCCCCATCCTTCACCCCTGGTGTGCTCTGAATTCTTTGTCTCTGACCTGTTTGGGTCTGAACACTCAGCTCTTGCACCATGGTGATCTGAGCTTCTTTGGAACAGATATCAGAGTAGCAGCCATGTTAGTCTGCATCTGCAAAAAGAACAGGAGTACTTGTGGCACCTTAGAGACTAACAAATTTATTTGAGTATAAGCTTTCGTGGGCTACAGCCCACTTCTTCAGATGCATAGAATGGAACATATAATAAGGAGATATATATACATACAGAACATGAAAAGGTGGAAGTAGCCATACCAACTCTAAGAGGCTAATTAATTAAGATGAGCTATTATCAGCAGGAGAAAAAAAAACTTTTGTAGGGATAATCAAGATAGCCCATTTCAGACAGTTGACAAGAAGTGTGAGGATACTTAACATGGGGAAATAGATTCAATCTGTGTAATGACTCAGCCATTCAAGTGTAAGTTAATGGTATCTAGTTTGCATATTAATTCAAGTTCAGCAGTTTCTTGTTGGAGTCTGTTTTTGAAGCTTTTCTGTTGCAAAATTGCCACCTTTAAGTCTGTTACTGAATGACCAGAGAGGTTGAAGTGTTCTCCGACTTGTTTTTGAATGTTATGATTCCTGATGTCAGATTTGTGTCCATTTATTTTTTTGCGTAGAGACTGTCCGGTTTGGCCAATGTACATGGCAGAGGGGCATTGCTGGTACATGATGGCATATATCACATCTTGATTATCACTACAAATGTTTTTTTCCCTCCTGCTGATAATAGCTCATCTTAATTAATTAGCCTCTTAGAGTTGGTATGGCTACTTCCGCCTTTTCATGTTCTGTATGTATATATATCTCCTTATATGTTCCATTCTATGCATTTGAAGAAGTGGGCTGTAGCCCACGAAAGCTTATGCTCAAATAAATTTGTTAGTCTCTAAGGTGCCACAAGTACTCCTGTTCTTTTTTTGGAACAGATAGTTACTAGAGGACTAATCTGGAGTTTGAACAACATTCATTGATACTGGCACTTACAGACACTAACCCTGAATCAAACTGTGCTTACATGTTATGGAAAGCAGTGTTTCCCTCCCCTCTGACTGGAAGGGAATATGGAATATGCCATGTAATAGAATGAGTTCATGGAGCTTATGCATATTGTGAAACTATAGAAAGCACTGTGACTAGTGTTCAGTATGCCAAATGACTATGCATAACCCACTACAAAGCTCTTTCTGAACTCCATACTTCACAAGTGCTTTCCTTCCATCCCTATCACCTTTGCCAAGCTGTAGTTACATGTGTGCTATAAGTGATCAGGAGAGTGGGACCGATACCCTCTATAAATAGGTCGTGTTCTGGCACTGAAATTTCATAGGGTACTTGGCTAACATGCAGTTAGAAGAATAGATCAGAAGTGTGTGACTATAAGGCTCTCACCCCATTGCTGCCCAGCCTTCCAAAACTATTACCATGGAGATGAAAGAGTTTAAGTGAACACTATTGAAAACTTTAAAGCAGATTTATGATCACAAGAGACAAACCACATCTTTATCTTTCTTACTTTTTTTTTTAAACAAATGCATTTATGGCTCTCATAATTTGGGCTCCTTGCAAGATCGCGCTTTGTTGACTGTCATAGGATAAGAAGGAAGGTCCTCTCATGGACTGGTAACTGGTTAAAAGATAGGAAACAAAGGGTCAGTTTTCAGAATGGAAAGAGGTAAATAGTGCTGTCCCCCAGGGGTCTGTACTGGGACCAGGCCTATTCAACATACTCATAAATGATCTGGAAAAAGGGATAAACAGTGAGGTGGCAAAATTTGCAGATGATATAAAACTACGCAAGATAGTTAAGTCCCAGGCAGACTGTGAAGAGCTACAAAAGGATCTCTCAAAACTGGGTGACTGGGCAACAAAATGACAGACGAAATTCAATGTTGATAAATGCAAAGTAATGCACATTGGAAAACATAATCCAAACTATACATATAAAATGATGGGGTCTAAATTAACTGTTACCACTCAAGAAAGAGATCTTGGAGTCATTTTGGATAGTTCTCTGAAAACATCTACTCAATGTGCAGCAGCAGTCAAAAAAACGAACAGAATGTTGGGAATCATTAAGAAAGGGATAGATAATAAGACAGAAAATATCATATTGCCTCTATATACATCCGTGGTGTGACGTTACACCCCATATTCTTCATAGAAATATGGTTATGATATAAATATGGCATAATTAAGACATACTTTATGCAAGATGGCTCATGTAAGATATTTGGAAAGGTTATGATTTGCTGAAAGTGATTATCCAATTTGTATGCATGTATCAGTTCTGTATCTAAAGTTAGGAATATTGACTACCTAACAATTACACTTGTGTGTGTATTTGGGAGACACCCACCAGACAACCGGCCATCACAGCCTTGATGGCCCATTAAGAAGAAACAATAAGACTGTGAAGATACTGATATCTCTCCTTCTTGCGAGACATCCTGGGACATAGCTCTGACACTACCAGGTCAGGTGGTCCTGTCACCTGATACAAAATACCACCTTGGACACTGCTGGCACTTTTCCACTGTAGGGGGATGGGAATCAAACAAAGGTAAATCCTTTTCAAGGGCTGGGGAGGGGGTTGATCTGGACTCTCCTCCATTGCCTACCCAAGAAGGAGGACTGCTACAGAAACTCTGCATCCTGCCTAATTCATCATTTAGGGTGAGAAAATTACATTTTGTAACTTTTTTTAGTAAATCAAGCTTAGTTTGCATGTTTTGTTTCATTTGCTCAGTAATCTGCTTTGTTCTGTTTGCATTTCTTATAATCGCTTAAAATCTCCCTTTTATAGTTAATAAACTAGTATTATTTTGGGCTATTCCCCAAAAGGGGTGTGCACGTGAGTGCTGGGTGAATCCTCTCACACAGAGCTGACTTCAGTCTGTGTCTGCAGCTGGGTATGTCCCTACCTATGTATGTGTGCTGCAAGAGGCCAGAGAGCCTAATTCAGCAAAACAGAGAGGCAATCCAGGCTGGTGGAGCAAGACAGGCTCCGTGAAACCCCAGTACATCAAGTGGCATCCCAGAAGGGGGGTCTAACCTGTCACACATGGTATGCCTACATCTTGGATATTGCATGCAGATGTGGTCACCTCATCTCAAAAAAAAATATATTGGAATTGGAAAAGGTTCAAAAAAAGGGCAACAAAAATTATTAGGGTTATGGAACGGCTTCCATATGAGGAGAGATTAATAAGACTGGGACTTTTCAGCTTGGAAAAGAGACAACTAAAGGGGGATATAGTAGAGGTCTGTAAAATCATGCCTGGTGTGGAGAAAGTAAATAAGGAAGTGTTATTTACTCCTTCTCATAACACAAGAACTAGGGGGCACTAAATGAAATTCATAGGTAGCAGGTTTAAAAAAAACAAAAAGGAAGTATTTCTTCACACAACACACAGTCAACCTGAGGAACTCTTTGCCAGAGGATATTGTGAAGGCCAAGACTATAACAGGGTTCAAAAACGAGCTAGATAAATTCATGGAGGATAGGTCCATCAATGGCTATTAGCCAGGATGGGCAGGGATGGTGTCACTAACCTCTGTTTGCCAGAAGCTGGGAATGGGCAACAGGGATGATTCCTGTTGAATGAACACCTGTTCTGTTCATTCCCTCTGTAGCACCTGGCATTGGCCACTGTCCGAAGACAAGATACTGGGCTATATGGACCTTTGGTCTGACCCAGTATGGCTGTTCTTATGTTCTTACAGTGTCACTAAGGCCAATATGTGACCTATGGTGTATTGGAGGCAGGGGTTTTTTAATCAGGGCTAGCTTGCTAAAGGAGCACTCCCCTTTGAAAATTAAAATTAGTCTCAAGACAAAAATCCTTAGAGTGATGCAGATCTGTGGGGAAAACATTCGGCAGTCCTATTTTGTAAACCTTGTTTAACAACTTAATTAAAGTCACTTTTCCAAATAGTGTCTCTCTCGGCTGTTTAAAAGGCAGGTTTCTTCAAAAAAATCTATCAATCTCTCAGGTAGCATTTTGATAGTTCTCAGACTTCTGTGATACTGAAATTGGCATCATTTGTAGCTGGGTTACAAGTAAATAAAACTGTCCTGTTGATTTTTTTGTTTGTTTCAGATCTTGGACATGCTTATCTGCACTCCACTTCTCTCAGCCCCAGCCATGCTCATCTGAAATTATTCCCTTGTGTTATATCAGGAATATTGGGTGTATGTTTGAAAGTATTGTGGACACTGTGGGGTTCAGCCCAGACCGGTAAGTGGTTGTGTCACCACCTGCTCTGCAACTCTGGGTGCCTTAAATGCTCTGGTGCTGTGGCACACAGCCATGACACCAACAGCCAACATGCAAGCACGCAGGTCTCACCCTGGCTTCCACTGCGCAGATACTTTTTTGCAGGCTGACTCAAACACCCTCCCAGTCCTGAATTTCCCCAACACCATCTGCCCTGTAGTGTCCAGCCCTCTTCCTGAACACTTACAGATGTTAAGTTTGCTGCTCCCTTAAAGAGACAGTAGCCAGCAGTTTATTACCTTAACAAACCCTCTGTTTTAGTCAAAGCTCTAAACTTGTTTGTAGTACATGCAAACAAGTTTATTAAACAAAAAGTAATAGGTTTAAGTGACACCAAGGATAAGGAATGAAGATAGAAAGGGTTCCAAGCAAACAAACGTAACAATACTCTAAGACTAACACCTGTGTTCAGAAACGAGAGTCTCTTGTTCAAAGAAGTGTTTCTTACCAAGTCTTTTTTCCAGCATGGCTAATCAGACTCTCTCGCCAGGCCCCTTCACAGAGCTCCAAGTACTCGGATCCTTTGTCTCTTCAGGTGAATGATGCCAAAATGGCTCTCTCTCTCTCTCTCTCTCTCTCTCTCTCTCTCTCTCTCTCCCCTTATATCTTCTCCAAGTTCACTGACCTTGCTTCAAGAGGCAGGAAGGCTTTGGGGGGCAGGGGATGGAGTCTCCATCCCCCATTGAGATTGAGTTGACATCTTTCCCCACATGCTCTCCTGATGGCTTTGTTTTCCTTGCATGTAAATGTGCTTTTCTTTCGTTGGTCACACCTTGCTTAATTTACATTGAAGCAGGCGGAACTACGTGCCTTTGTCTGGAGCAGGCGTGACTTAGGCACTGCTTGCCAGATACATTTTAGGAACATCTTTCCAGCACATATCTTCAAAGTCGTTTGTGGATTTATTGTACATACATCACACCAAGAATATTAATCATTAGTGAGTTATTAGTTTTCCAATGATATGTCACATGCTAACCTTTTGTGTATATATAAACATTCGGCAGTCCTTTTTTGTAAACCTTGTTTAACAACTTAATTAAAGTGTGGCAACTGGCATTGGGTGCTCTTAGGATCACAAGTATCCATTTTTGAAAATCTGAAATTATTTAAATATTATAATCCTATTCTATGTATACTACAGGGAATCTGGGTCAACCAATCAGATTGCTTGCTGGCTGACCACAAATCACAGATCTATGGTAAATCTTGAGCAGTTAGGTTTTAGAGTGGTAGCCGTGTTAGACTGTATCAGCAAAAACAACGAGGAGTCCTTCTGGAGAGAGTCTACATAGCCAGATAATCCTGCTGTCAGGGTTCGGAATATGAACAAGAGGCTGCTAGACAACTCTCTGACACCACATTCTACAGGCCATTCCCCTCTGACCCCATTGAGGATTACCAAAAGAAACTATACCATCTGCTCAAGAAACTCCTTAAAGAAGCACAGCAACAAATCTACACGGACACACCCCTAGAGCTCCGACCAGGGGTATTCTACCTGCTACCCAAAATCCATAAACCTGGGAATCCTGGACGCCCCATCATCTCAGGCATTGGCACCCTGACAGCAGGATCATCTGGCTATGTAGACACTCTGGCTATGTAGACTCTCCTCAGAGCCTATGCTACCAGCACTCCCAGCTATCTTCGAGACACCACTGACTTCCTGAGGAAACTACAATCCTTTAGTGATCTTCCAGAAAACACCATCCTAGCCACTATGGATGTAGAAGCCCTCTACACCAACATTCCACACAAAGATGGACTACAAGCCATCAGGAATAGCATCCCCGATACCATCACGGCAAATCTGGTGGCTGAACTTTGTGACTTCGTCCTCACCCAAACTATTTCAGATTTGTGGACAATTTATACCTTCAAGTCAGTGGGACTGCTATGGGTACCTGTATGGCCCCTCAATATGCCAACATTTTTATGGCTGACTTAGAACAACGCTTCCTCAGCTCTCGTCCCCTTACGCCCCTACACTACTTGCTCTACATTGATGACATCTTCATCATCTGGATCCATGGGAAGGAGGCCCTTGAGGAACTCCACCAAGATTTCAACAATTTCCACCCTACCATCAACCTCAGCCTGGACCAGTCCACACAAGAGGTCCACTTTCTAGACACTACAGTGCTAATAAGCGATGGCCACATAAACAACACCCTATGCCGGAAACCTACTGACTGCTATACTTACCTACATGCCTCCAGCTTTCATCCAGACCACATCACATTATCCATTGTCTACAGCCAAGCTCTAAGATACAACCGCATTTGCGCCGATCCCTCAGACAGAGACAAACACCTACAGAATCTCTATCAAGCATTCTGCAATACCCACCTGGTGAAGTGAAGAAACAGATTGACAGAGCCAGAAGGGTACCGAGAAGTCACCTACTACAAGTCAGGCGCAACAAAGAAAGTAACAGAACGCCACTAGCCATCACCTACAGCCCCCAACTAAAACCTCTCCAGCGCATCATCAAGGATCTACTGCCTATCCTGAAGGACGATCCCTCACTCTCACAGACCTTGGGAGACAGGCCAGTCCTCGCTTACAGACAGCCCCCCAACCTGAAGCAAATACTCACCAGCAACTACACACCACACAACAAAAACTCCAACTCAGGAACCAAACCCTACTACAAACCCCGGTGCCAACTCTGTCCACATATCTATTCAAGGGACACCATCATAGGACCTAACCACATCAGCCACACCATCCGGGGCTCGTTCACCTGCACATCTACCAATGTGATATATGCCATCATGTGCCAGCAATGCCCCTCTGCCATGTACATTGGCCAAACTGGACAGTCTCTACGCAAAAGAATAAATGCACACAAATCTGACATCAGGAATCCTAACATTCAAAAACCAGTAGGAGAACACTTCAATCTCTCTGGTCACTCAATAACAGACCTAAATGTGGCAATTCTTCAACAACAAAAACTTCAAAAACATGTGAAGCTGCAGAACTGGAATTAATTTGCAAAATGGATACCATCAGATTAGGCCTGAATAAAGACTGGGAGTGGTTGGGTCATTACAAAACCTAAACTTAATTTCCCCAATATTAATTTCTCCCTATTGTTACTCACACCTTCTTGTCAACTGTCTGTAATGGGCCACTCTCTTACCACTTCAAAAAAAAGTTATTTTTCCTCCCTTGGTATTCTGCTGTTAATTGATTTATCTCGTTAGACTGACCTCACACTTGGTAAAGCAACCCCCATCCTTTCAGGTATTTACACCTGCTCCTGTATTTTTCACTCCATGCATCTGATGAAATGGGTTCTAGCCCACGAAAGCTTATGCCCAAATAAATGTTTTAGTCTCTAAGGTGCCACAAGGACTCCTCGTTTTTTTCTTGAGCAGTCAGATTGCTAGATTAACCACAGATTAATATTATTTATTTGTATTATAGTATCATCTACAGGCTCTAATCAAGGCTGGGGACCCTGTATGCTAGACCCTGTATAAACTTGGTCCAGATCCAAAGTCCATTGTAAATCAATGAAAAGACTCCCACCAATTTCAGTGGGCTTCAGCTCAGGCCCTTAGCATTAGAGATGCTAAAGTGAATGATCTTTCCTGTGCCAGGCATAGAGTGGAGGGAGCCACAGTGCAAATCTCCTGCCTCACTGCTATTCAGCCAGTATTGTTCCTGAACTGAACCCAGGGCCGGTGCAACCCATTAGGCGACGTAGGCGGTCGCCTAGGGCGCTAGCATTTGGGGGGCGGCATTTCCGGTCCTTCGGCCGCCCCGGTCGTCGTCGGCATTTAGGCGGAGGGAGCTGGGGCAGGGGAGCCCGGGGAGGGCCGCCTGCAGCAAGTAAGGCTGGGGGGGCGGCACGCAGAGGAACTCCCCGCCCCAGCTCACCTCTGCTCCGCCTCCTCCCCTGAGCATGCCGCCCCGCTCTGCTTCTCTCCCTCCCAGGCTTGCGGTGCCAAACAGCTGATTGGCGCCGCAAGCCTGGGAGGCGGGAGAAGTGGAGCGGCAATGGCGTGCTCGGGGAGGAGGCGGAGCAGAGGTGAGCTGGGGCGGGGAGCTGCCACACGGCTCCCCGGGCCGGGGGGAGCTGCCGCGGGGGGGGGGGTGCCTCAGGGCGGCGGGAGGGGTGGGGAGCTGCCATGGGGGGGCGCCTCAGGGTGGAGGGAGGGGTGGGGAGCTGCCACAGGGCTCGGGGCGGGGGGCACAAGGTGGAAGTTTCGCCTAGGGCACGAAACATCCTTGCACCCGCCCTGTCTGAACCAGCCCCCAAAGTCTCATGTTACAAACAGAAAAATCCCATTGAGTTGAGTGTTAGGCCTGACTTTGCTCCCAACTAGATTTTGTGACTCATGGGGACCAATTGATCCTGGGTGTTGTTACCAGATTTGCCTGTTACTTTGGGGTATGCTCATTTATTTGGGTTACTCTTCTGGGGGGCGGGGGAGAGGAGACGGGGTGTTCTGTAATTCTATCAATGTACTGCTTGTATTTTCATATGGAGCTCTACTTCTCCCTTCTGCAAATCCCCTCCTAATGGAGCTATCCTGCGGGACCTAGGTTCCCTAAGGCTGGGTACGTGTACGTACACACACACACACACACACACACACCTGAGTGGACCGGGTTAATCAACACTGTCAAGCTGACCCCTTATGTGTCTTTGGACTCACTGGGCTGGCAGAAGCAGCACTTTCAAGCTGCTTCTCTTTATATGCCCCTGAGCTCCATGGACTGGGTCAAGCAACACTTTCAAGCTGTTACCCCTATGCGTCCCAGATTCAGCACGTCCCTATCCCCACTCACATCACAATTGTACTGGCAGTAACCTACTTGATGAGCAAACCCCACAGTATTTTGGGCGCTGCAGGGATCTTTAGCTTAGGTAAAAGAAGCGTTGCTGTAAAGTGAATGGGGGAAGCTAAAAACACAAAAGAGTAAAGTTCAGCAAGAGAGAGAGAAGCAATCAACTTAACCATAAAAGTTATTTATTGAATAATAGTGATAACTACACAAGGAGGGCTAAACCAACATAACATACATTATTAAAGGTTAATACCTAAGGTAGAAAGGAAAACAGAGAGAGAGAGAGAGAGATCTCACCGCTCCCTGAAGCTTGAACTGGTCAGGGTTCCCAGGTGATGGTGGTAGCTCAGGGTCCTGAGGGCAGGAGACAGGCAGAGACCCCAGCACGATCAGTCAGGAGAATATGGAGTCCCAGTGGAACTGATGCATAGTTTGGATCTAAGCATTAGAACACTGACTGGAGGGTGAGTAGGGATTTTTGTAGAGAAAATACAATGGTTCAAGGGAGAACACTAGATTTGTTTATGGGTAAACTGATGACTCAAGGGTTTTCTTTAGGCTAGACAATAGGCTGATCACTCTTGGCTATGGGTGGTGTTTTCTTCCAGGGAGCTCACAATGCAACTAGGCAGCTTCAGTATTTGGATATCAATCAAGGATTCATTACTAGATTTGGTGTGATAATTGCTGAGCTGGGTGTGTGCAGGCGTAGGTTCATTAGCATCTGGAGCAGAGATTCCCATGATGCAGTACTTCCCTGCTTTTCTGGTCCCAGAGTTCAGTGCGGTTCTCTGTTCTCCATTCCGTATGCAAATTGAGATGTCTCCCTGTCCCATCTTTCATGCAGATGAGGCTAGGGGAGTTGTCTCTGTTCTTCATTCTGAATGCTAATGGAGATGTCTTAATCTTGTCACCCTCGTCAGGAGGGGTCTAGGTGTGTCTCCCAACGCCCTTCACTGCTCTCTGCAAGTTTTTCCCTCTGATGGGTTTTGGTTTAAGCAGAGTCTAGGGGGTGTGTGGGGGGGTGTCTTTCATGAGTCAAGCTGGATACTGCACCCTGGTTCCCCAAGAACACAGAGCTGACTGGTATCAGTGTAGCACTATTGAGTTGGGTTGAGTTGGTTTATGTGAATACCAAGATGTCACAATTCTTGCCGTTTATACCATGCCCATTTGCCAGGTTAACTGAGAGAGATAGACATTGGGAGGAGTCATTTACACCAACCTGGGGCCAACACCAGATCTGTGGGGGATTGTAAAATTAGCGTACAACTTTCTTCACTGTGGACACTGCACCGAGGCCAAATCCTCAGCTGTGCTAAGCTTACACTAGAGATTCTACACCAGCTTTCAGCTCCTGCAATCCTGGGGCTACAGGGAGCTGCTCTAAGCTACAGCAGCGGCAACAGTCCATTAGGGACCTTGCTCTTCACCAAGCTGGCGAGTTTCTCAGCACCCCTGCTAGGGCTGGTTCAATGAGCACAAAGAGACACCACAAGTTCTGGGATGTCCCTGATGAAGGAATCGGTTTAATTCTTGTTCCTCTAGCAGCAACTATCCAGTAGCGTATGTTGGTTGCCTCAGGTGTCTGCAGACAGTAGGATGACCTCCTGTTGCACTGGAGAGAGATTTATGGCCATCCCACTCATTTTTCTTTCCAATTCCTCTGGAAATAAATATCCATTGAGCCACAGGCTAGTGCCTACTCAGTAGTGGGCTCCTTGGTAATGGATTTTCCCATGCATTTAAAAACACTAACTGGGTTACTGCTGAGTCTTCTTTTCCAAAGCCAGGATGAGATTTATGGGACCTTTAAAACCAAATAATCCTGCAGAAGAAATGTAGAGACTTGGGCATGAGGTCTGGCAGGAGACTCCTGTAATGAAGTGGGAGGTAGTTTGATTTGATTGTTTAGGCACCTCCCAGCCGCTGTGCTGTTATCATCGTAATCTTGGCAACAGAACTTCCCTAGTTCTACTGTGGGGTCAGTGCCATGCAGGGCTACCTTTGAAGGGGCAGTGCTAGATCCAGGTTCACATGGTACTGTATATTTCCCCATGCTGTGTGTAATGGGGTGGTTACCAGCTCCTGCCCTGGGGGCTTGAAACAGCCCAGGGGAGGGCTGTGGCTGGGGCAAGAAGCCTGGACTGATTGGGGAAAGTAGGCTCAGCTGTGGCCATGCCCCAATCAGGCCCAGCTGGCCCCTATAAGAGGCTGGGAGCCAGGGCCCAGTAAGTCTCCCTCTGCTTGTAGAGGGAGAAGGGTCTGGCTGCAGGGACCTAAGCAAGACACCTAGATTGGGAGCAGGGCTGGGGAAGGGCCATGGGGTTCTGGGAGTTCTGGCCTGGAAAGCCCCAGGCTGCAGGCCTGACTATAGGCTGAATAGGTGCAGGGTTGCAATGGGGCAGCCCATGGGTGGGCAGAGGCAGCAGGTCCGAACCCCTTTGCCTGTGATGAGTGGCTTATACTGCAGTCTGCCCCAGTGAACGGGGGCTAGATAGAGACTGGGCAGTAGCCAAGACTGAGGCGAAGTGGGTATAGTGGGTGGGGGTTCCCCTGGGAGGGGGAGACCCAGAACTGTCGGGGTACTGCCATGGGGCAGCACCCAGTTAAAGATGCACCGGGGTCCTGGGAGGGACACGGGGGCCAGCAGTGTCGGTGAGACACCAGCCTAAAGAGGGCGCTCCGGAGGCTGGATGCTAATTCCTGAGGACAACCAGCAGGAGGCGCCGTCGGGTGAGTCTGCGCATGCTTACACTGTGGATATTCTACAATTAGATAGAAGTCCTCCTTGAGGGTAGGGTGGATTGTAATCTGTGGGTGCAGTGACTGTATTTCATCTCCCTTGTTGCATCATGGAGGGTTCTCAGTAGGTCTTATCAGCACCGTTAACTTTCCCTCTTTCTCTCTTTGCCCACGTTTGTGCCATAGCTCTCCAGCAGTGCAGTATGTACATCAGAACCTATCTAGACACATGAGATCAAGGACCAGCTCTGACAATCCTAAAGGACAGCTACGATTGTAAAATCTCTGGGGCCTTCAAGGTGCTATTGAGCTGGCAACAGAGCAGGAATGCTACAGTGAGAACTAGCTGTCAGGTTTTGGCTAAGCCCTTTCTCATGGATTGTACCTGGAACAGGTAGGGGACAGCAGGGCAAGATTGTCTGCTGTGTCACTGGCCTGTGTAACAGCCCTTTTCAGGGCATGCACTTCCTGTCATGCCATTCTTAGGGTATGTCTACACTACGAGAGTACTTCGATTTTAGTTAATTCGACTATGTGGAATCAATATTACAAAGTCGAACGTGTGTGTCCACACTAAGGACAGTAATTCGACTTTGTGAGACCTTGTGAGTCCACACTAACGGGGCAAGCGTCGACATTGGAAGCGGTGCACTGTGGGCAGCTATCCCACAGTTCCCGCAGTCTCCGCTGCCCATTGGAATTCTGGGTCGAGCCCCAAATGCCTTCTGGGTAAAAAAATGTGTCGAGGGTGCTTTTGGGTGCCTGTCGTCATCCGTCCGTCACTCCCGCCCTCCCTCCCTCCCTGAAAGCGCCGGCGGGAAATCAGTTCGCGCACTTTTCTGATTACTGACAGCGCGGACGCCACAGCAGTGCGAGCATGGATCCCGCTGCGACCATCGCTGCAGTTGTGGCAGTTCTCAACGCCTCGCAGCTTCTCATCCACTTTTACCAGAGGCAGCTGCAGATAAATCAGGAGAGGAGGCTACGGCACCACCGTGACGGCATGAAGTCGGACACTAGCTCCGACCTCTCAGAAAACATGAGACCCAGCGCCCAGGACATCTCGCTGTCACTGGGTCTTGTGGATACTGTTGAACGGCGATTCTGGGCCCGTGAAACAAGCACGGACTGGTGGGACCGCATAGTGCTGCAGGTCTGGGATGAATCCCAGTGGCTGCGAAACTTTCGCATGCGGAAGGGGACTTTCCTCGAACTGTGTGAGTTGCTGTCCCCTGCCCTGAAGCGAAAGGACACCCGGATGTGGGCAGCCCTGACTGTCCAGAAGCGAGTGGTCATAGCCCTCTGGAAGCTTGCAACGCCAGACAGCTACCGGTCAGTCACGAACCACTTTGGTGTGGGCAAGTCTACCGTGGGGGTTGCTGTCATGCAAGTAGCCAAGGCAATCGTCAAGCTACTGCTATCAAAGGTAGTGACCCTGGGAAACGTGGAGCTCATCATAGATGGCTTTGCCGAGATGGGATTCCCAAACTGCGGTGGGGCTATAGATGGGACTCACATCCCTATCCTGGGACCGGACCACCAGGCCAGCCAGTACATCAACCGAAAGGGATACTTTTCCATGGTGCAGCAAGCACTGGTGGACCATCGGGGACGTTTTACTAATATCAACGTTGGATGGCCTGGCAAAGTTCATGACGCTCGGGTTTTCAGGAACTCTGGTCTGTTTAGACGGCTGCAGGAAGGTCTT
This sequence comes from Emys orbicularis, assembly GCF_028017835.1. Lineage (NCBI taxonomy): Eukaryota > Metazoa > Chordata > Testudines > Emydidae > Emys > Emys orbicularis. Next base: position 62,433,925 of record NC_088691.1, read on the forward strand.
TACTTCCCGGACCACAAAGTAACTGTTGGGGATGTGGAGATGCCTACAGTCATCCTCGGGGACCCTGCATACCCGCTAATGCCCCGGCTCATGAAGCCCTACACTGGCGCACTGGACTCAGGGAAAGAACTCTTCAACTACCGGCTCAGCAAGTGCAGAATGGTGGTGGAGTGTGCTTTTGGCCGTCTCAAGGGGAGATGGAGAAGCTTACTCACTCGCTGTGATCTCAGCGAGACCAATATCCCCATTGTGATAGCTGCTTGCTGTGTGCTCCACAATCTGTGTGAGAGCAAGGGGGAGACCTTTATGGCGGGGTGGGAGGTTGAGGCAAATAGCCTGGCTTCTGAGTACGCCCAGCCAGACAGCCGGGCGATTAGAAAATCCCAGCGGGACGCGCTGTGTATCAGGGAGGCTTTGAAAGCCAGGTTCCTGACTGAGCAGGGTCTCCAGTGACTGTTTACTTTGTGGGCACAGATGCTGAACCTGCCCCCGTTTCTTTACCCAGTTACTGTTGACTATCCTTCCAAGTTACATACCCCCTTCACCACCTTCCCAACAAATAAAATCTGTTCCGTTTTGTTAATGAACAACGTTCTCTTTCTTACTGTTTTCGCGGGAATGTTTTAAACCGGGGACGCAGAATGTGGCGGGGGGCGGGTATAGTGTTCTGATGCAAATGATGCTTCTAAACTCCGGGACTGACAGGCTCCGCTGTGCTGGATTGGTTGTTTCAATGCAGCCTGCCAGCAGTCCTGGGTGGGACTGCGTGTATGTGTCGGACAAGTGACTTTCTGGCAGGGGGCGGAGGGTAACAGACCCCCTGCTGCGTGGCTCTGTGATCCAGGATAAGGACCGCGGCATAAGATCTCTAACTGCCCTCCCCCGCCACAAAGTCACAGATCAACCCCCTCGCACCCCAGAACATGAAAACCGCCTCCCAGACTGACCAGGGTAACTGGTGACTGCACTGTGTATGTGTCCTGATGCTGGACCTGCCCCCGCCTCTGTAGCCTGCTAAAGGTGACTGTCCTGTCCAAGTAACAAACCCCTTCCCCCCCTTCAGTCAGAATCCCCTCTAAAAGACACTCTCGGAAACAGTACTTAACAGAAACAGATGTTTTATTATGAACCGCACATGAAAAGGGGGGTGAGGAAACTTGGACGTGGGCTTGTGTGAGATGGGTAGGAAAGGACTTTTCAAACTTTGTGGAACGAGAGCCTTACATTGCTGCAGCAGTGTGCAGGGGCTGACTGAAAGTTTTAACGGCCCTTGCTGCCCCTCCTTCTTTGGACTTTTGGTGAGGGGGGTGTGGGACTTGGTGGCGGGGGAGGGCGGTTAGAGATAGACAGCAGCAGGGCTCTGTCCTCCTGCCTCCGGTCTTGCAGAACATCCACTAGGCGCCGGAGCGTCTCCGTTTGCTCCCTCATTAGTCCAAGCAGGGTTTGAGTAGCCTGCTGGTCCTCCTGGCGCCACCTCTCCTCCCGTTCCATGACTGCTCTGTGCATTTGTGACAAGTTCTCCCTCCACTGTGTCGTCTGGGCTGCCTGCTCTCGTGAGCAGTCCATAAGTTCATAAAACATGTCTTCACGCGTCTTCTTCTTCCTTCTCCTAATCTGCGCTAGCCTCTGGGAGTGTGATGCCAGGCTGGGTTGGGAGACAGTGGCAGATGTGTCTGTGGGAATGGGAAAAAGGGAGTGAATTCCTGAGACAGATAAATGAAGTTGTGAACAAAGAACATAGTCTTTCTCTGTGAACAACACCATGCACTGCACCTTTCACATGCGCACTCAGGACAAGGTCGAATTTTCGGCCCTCGCCTTCAGTGCCTGGGGTCTTGCAGTTGCGATCAGAGAAGCATTGCAGGACACCTCTACTTTTCTTGCAGGAAAACATGGTAAGCCGTAGACTTGTGGCAGCTTAAAAATGTAATAGTAGCACTGGGCTCCTTTCGCACTGAAAGCAAGGCCACTCTCTGCTGGCAGCAATCAGGGAAGCATGAGCTCTGCCCCTGTCCCACCACCTCGCGGCTGTCCCCGGGAAAGATCCCTGTATGCTGCCCCTCTGCCGCCTCCACCGCGTGGCTGTACGGCAGTCCCAATACTCTAATTCCCCCCCCTAATTTAAAGCAGGGCGTCATGTGCGATATAACTCTGATGAGGATCTCGGAGAGCGAGAGGGGAAGGATGCTTCGGGAGACCATGCAGAGGCCAGGGCCGTATGCCGCCATGCTGTGCCGTGCCATGATCCCAGACTACTTAATGGACTCATGGCGTGGGAACGTGTGTTACCACGGTGGACCGAACAAGATCGCCCTGCCACGGAACCTGATGCGCATGCTTGAGCGGTACCTCCAGGAGAGCTATGCTGAGCTATCCCAGGAGGACTCTCTCTCAATTCCCGGGCACATTGACCGTCTTTTCGTTTAAGTGCAGTAGAAGGGACTACAGAGTGGAGCGTCCTGTGGTGGCCTAATCATGAATATCTGGACATTATTTGATTTATTATACATAGTTAGGACTAAATAGTTGACTAAGCCAAAGAAATCATGAACACCAAATTGCTGATCTAGTTAATATTCCGGTTTTGTTATAAATAAAAGTTTCTATGCTTAAATGAGTGAATGAAAAGCCCATTAAATATTCCAGTTATGTTAAAATTAAATGTTTAGATGTTTAAAGCACTCACTGCTTGATCCTTCCCCTGATTCGGTGTCCGGGGTAACGGCTGTGGACGGTTGGTAGGGGATCTCGGTAAGGGTGATGAAGAGCTCCTGGCTGTCGGGGAAATCAGCGGTGCAAGCGCTGTCGACTGCCTCGTCCTCCTCATCTCCTTCCTCATCTTCCCCGTCCGCTAACATTTCCGACGAGGAACCGGCCGTGGACAATATCCCATCCTCAGAGTCCACGGTCACTGGTGGGGTAGTGGTGGCGGCCACACCTAGGATGGAATGCAGTGCCTCGTAAAAACGTGATGTGTGGGGCTGGGATCCGGAGCGTCGGTTTGCCTCTTTGGTTTTTTGGTAGCCTTGTCTCAGCTCCTTGATTTTCACGCGGCACTGCGTTGCATCCCGGCTGTATCCTCTCTCTGCCATGGCTTTAGAGATCTTCTCGTAGATCTTTGCATTCCTTCTTTTGGAGCGCAGCTCTGAAAGCACGGACTCATCGCCCCACACAGCGATGAGATCCAAGACTTCCCGATCAGTCCATGCTGGGGCCCTCTTTCTATTAGATTGCACGGCCATCTCTGCTGGAGAGCTCTGCATCGTTGCCAGTGCTGCTGAGCTCTCCACGCTGTCCAAACAGAAAATGAGATTCAAACTGGCCAGACAGGAAAAGGAATTCAAATTTTCCCGGGGCTTTTCCTGTGTGGCTGGTCAGAGCATCCGAGCTCAAAGTGCTGTCCAGAGCGTCAACAGAGTGGTGCACTGTGGGATAGCTCCCGGAGCTATTACCGTCGATTTCCATCCACACCTAGCCTAATTCGATACTGCCATTTCGAATTTAGCGCTACTCCTCTCGTTTTCGAGGAGTACAGAAGTCGAATTTAAGAGAGCTCTATGTCGAACTAAATAGCTTCGTGGTGTGGACGGGTGCAGGGTTAATTCGATGTAACGGCGCTAAATTCGATATAAACTCCTAGTGTAGACCAGGCCTTAGTCTCTTCCATTTATAAAGTGAATTCCACTTGTAAATAGTATCTTTAGCACTAATGCTTAGTGCCCTCACCACCTCCAGTTTCTTTTCTCTCCTCTTTTAGGGCGTGACCCAAAACCCTTTGAAGTCAATGGGAATCTTGGAACTCCAGTGGGCTTTGGATTAGGCCCTTAATGATTACCGCTGATCAAATCCACCAGCAATTTCATTTCAATATGGGATGTAAATAAAGGATTCTGCCAGATTGAATTGTAGCAACTCATGGTGGACGTCACAGTGCCATTTGAAAACAGGTCACCGGCCTTCCACAAGGCCCAAGCTCGGAAGATGCTGAAATACACCCCGCTGGCCAACACCCTGAGAGCCCAGGGCTATGAGGTCCAGATCCATGCCCCGGTTGTGGGACCGCTGGGCGCATGGGACCCCCACAACGAGCCGGTGCTGAGAGCGTGCGGAGTTGGTCGACGCTACACCTGGCTCATGAGACAGCTCATGGTGTCTGACACCAATCAGGTGGTCCAGAGACATATACACAGAGCACATCACAGGACACTATCAATACCAGGTCAAATAATCGAGAACGCCGGTCAGGGAAATAACCCACTTCCTCCTGTGGAGGAAAAATAGTCTAAGGCCTAAATTTTGGTCAAGTGAACTGTATGTAGGGTCAGGTGAACTGTATGTGTGGCCTGGAGGAAGGAGAAAAGGGGGGGAGTTAAAAGGAGAAGGGTAGACAGAAATCATAAAAGCAGAACTAACTGTAGACATTATAAAAGTAGAATTAACCTTTGTAACAGACTATTATTAATAGATGTCAGGTGACAGAGCAAGAAACCGCAAAGGGCAGACTGTGAAAAACAGGAAAGCTTGCTAAGCTATATTCCCTTTTTTGGGGAATGTATTCCAAATATGGCAATAATGTTGATAAGAAAGTATGCATTACCTAATTGTGGTTTTATGCTATATAAGCTATTTGAAAATCTGTAGTCGGGGGGATTGCCAGTTCGCTGGTACCCCCCGTGCATGCATGAAAATAAAGAGGCCTCAGGCGATTCTGATCCAAACACAACGCATGGTCGCTTTTCCACGACACTCCCTTCCCTGACAAACCAAGGGGCACACCCCACCCATGTACTTATTCACTACACCAATACTGACTTGGACTCTAAATACATTCTATGGGTGGTGTACCCGAGATCACTTATCCACTGACGTTTTAAAAACTCCCGCACCCCAATCTAGGTCTATGATGGTTATTTACTATGTATATATCTTATGAACCTTGTAACTGACCCTTGTAATCCCTCATAACCCAAGCCTGACCCCAGATGTACAGTACCTTCCTTCTTAACTTGTGTAAATTTGATTTTAAACATTAATTTTAAAAAATTTTATTAAACTCCATTTGGATGTCCCTGCTGCCAGGGAGTTTTCCAGCAATTTAAATTGCTTTCCAATATCAGCTGAGAGGAGGACCCCAGCCCTGAGTATCTACAGTATGGTACTGGTCAGTGCTTCAGTTCACACTGGATGTTTTCAGCTCTGTAGGCAACCAGAGCACCATATGCTCTGGGGTCACACGGTGACCAATAGCTCTAGGCATTGATAACACCCCATGCAAACCTACTGACTTTGTTGAAGTTGTTTGGGATTTAAGTCAGCACGAGGAGCCCCACAGAAGAAAACTTCTTCTACATTCTACTTCTGCAGCTCCTCAGGGTCCTTTCTTGTCTCTCCCGTCCCACCCCACCCCCCCCCCCGCGCAAACCCAGGTGTGAGCCTAGTTGAAGTCAGAGTTCTGGGACCAATGGGTTGCTGGATCCCATCTCACCAACAGGAGGAACATATTCCTGACCCAATACCATGGATAGTGGATGTATATCAGAATGCTGGCAAAGCCTCCGTTACTAAGGTGAGATGCTGCTGCCGGACATGCTACAGTAGTTTATAACTAAAATAGCAGGTGTGTCCTGTCCCAGTCTGATAAACTAGAACATAGACGCTTAGGGGGAGCATAGGGGTTGGCACCTTGTTTTGCTAAAGTTGGGATGCGCAGCTTCTAAATTCCTGCTGCACACTGGCATGTCCTTTTAGCTCTCACTATTGCTTTGTCTGCATGAGATGATGACATTGGGTTATAACTAGTGTTAATTAACATACAATAAGTGGCACAGTTTTTAGCCTTACCTAACACTCCTTGTAGCCCCACGACCAAACAACACACTCTGAAACATGACAGTCCTTATCTATGCTGAGTGTTTAACACCGAATCAGTTTATACTATTCTCACACAGCTTCATTACCCAGTGTAGACAAGGCCTGTTATGGCAACAAATCCCCTTCCCTGGGCCAATTTAGAAACACTGTAAATTCATCCCTGGGGTTGGACCTGATCCAATGCTCACTGAAGTCAATGGAAAGACTTTTTGATTTCTATGGGCATTGGATGGGGCTCAAATTCTACAGAGCCTTAGACAATGGATGCAGCTCACTGGGGAGCGTCACAGCATGGCTGGCCCCTTTAAGGGGAAATGGGGCCTCAGCCCCACCTGTGAAGATCAGTTCACCTCCCCAGGTGGTTAATAGTGAATGAGGTAATGAGGTCATGTGATTAATTCAGGCCAAGCCTGGGGATATAAGGGAGAAAGGGGGCAGACTCTTGTGGTAATGGAATGCTTAATGTGCTAATAGGGGGAAGCTGGGTATGCTAGGTAGGCCAGAAGCCTTGGAAGCAGTCGCTGAGAAGGAGGCTCCTGAATGAGACCGTTGACTGGGAGAAGGGGTGTGATCTGAGAAAACACTCCAGCTAGCCAGGCCTGGGAATGCCAGGTAGGGCAGAAGCCTGGGAAGAGCATGTGAACCTGCAGGGAGTGACAAGGCTCCTACAGGATCCTGGGCCAGACACTAACTGGTCAAGTTTCTAATATCGTTTCAGGAAATTAAACCTGAGCTTGGTGTTGATTAGCTCCTGGGTTCATTTAGTTGGTTTATTTCTGTTCTCAGACAAGTCACCCTACTGAAGAAAACCAGTCTGAAGCCTTCTGGATCCCAATGATCCAGGATAAGAAGCAAATTCTGATTTAATACAGAATCGGGTCATGGCTTGGATTCCTCTCTTCCAAATGCCTTAAATGTACACGTTTCAGGCATGTGGGCACCATGTGTAGATTCAGTATTGACCTAATCATTCTATGATCCATCCAACATTCTGCTCCACGCATGGCTCTGGTGATCCTGACATCCTTTATGTCACATTGTCGGACAATGATGAAATCTATTAGATGCCATTGTTTGGATCTGGGGTGCATCCATGTAGTTTTACCTGAAGATGGTATTTTTAATTGTCAGGCTATGTTCTGCATACTTGCTTAGGAGTAGACTACCATTTTCGTTCATTTTTCCAATGCCATTTTTCCCCAATGACGCCTTGCCAGTTGTTATCTTTACCTACTCTTGCACTGATATCTCCTAGGATAATTAGTTTGTCACTTTGTGGTGTTGACTTGATGAGAGAGTCGAGATAAGAATAGAACTATTCCTTAGCATCGTCAGGGTTTGTTAAGGTGGTCGCATATGCACTGATGTTGGTAGCAAATTGCGACTTATTGAGTGGTAACCAGAGTTTCGTGAGTCTTTTGTTAATGCCTATTGGAAATTCAAGACATTGCAGGAGTTTGGTCTTGATGGCAATTCCCACTCCATGGATTCTATCTTTGAGTGGTTTTTTTCCCTTCCAAAAGAAGGTGTAACCCCCAGCTGGTTCTGTAATAATGCCCTTGTCTGCCAATCTAGTTTCACTGAGCGCTGCAATGTCAGTGTCATACCGGGGTACTTCTTTTGAAAGGAGAGCTGTCTTCTTTCAAATTGAGAGGAATAGTTTTTGTCTATCATAGTCCTTATGTTCCAAGCAGCAGTCTTTAGTGCTTTTTTAGTTATCTTGGGTTTTCAACCACATTGAGGATGATCTGCCAGCCGTGGTAAGCTGGCCAGATTTAATTTGGGCAGGCAATGTTTGAGGCAACTTTTCTAGCCCCTTCCCTTCCAAAGGGAGAGCAGTGCAATCATAAAAAGGGCTGCTCTGTCACCTGGGGTGTTGCTGAGCTTCCCTGCTGCCCGTGGGTCAGGGATGGGTGACCAATGTCCCAGGCCGCCTGCGTGCAGGCTTCTGGCTAAATCTGCCAGTAATCATCTTCACCTGTGGTGATGAGGGAGTGGCAAAGCGACAGGACTTTTGAAGAGAGATGTGCATGAATGACTTGTGAGTGAAGTTGATTAAAGTGGGAGAGTCATTGCACTGGGACAATCCCATTCTCTCAGCTGCTGAAGCTTGGCCCAGTGGCATAAAGGCTCCTTTAGCTGCAGTGGATAGCCATGACTTCTGTAGTGCTTTTCACCTTCCACAATACATTGCTGCACTGTTTTTCAAGCCACTGGACCAATATATGGTCTTTCACCTTGGCTACCAGAACAGTCTTTGTGTGCTTGGGAGGGCAATTCCTAAATCACTGTCAGTTTCCATACTTCCAGTTACCCTCACCTGGTTTAGCCTGCCTGCTGAGGCAGCTTACCGGGGTGTGGCTGCTGTCGCATACTTCCAGCTCTCACCTGTGGCTCCAAGTAGCTGTGTGTACAGTGAGGACCAGAGAGAAAAAGAACCACTCAAGGAATGCGGCAATTCGAATCACTCAAAGGTACCTCTCCCATATGCCACATACACCCCTTTCCCTTGGTACCATTGAGAGACATAGAGCTGTGCTCCAGGCTACTGCCAAGGAGAGAAGTTAATAGGATTGAACAAATAGAAAGGCAGTAAGTTAACTCTTGTTCCAGCCAATAAGGAATATTTCAGCCAGGAATAGTGGGAACACCAGCTGTGCCTGGTAAGATCTTTGTTAGCATTATACTGTTCACACAAGAAAAAAAAGGGTTGGGGGCCCCATTAGTCCATGCATTGATTTATTGTATGTGGAAGCTTGTGTGGTCTTCATAATGGGGCAGGATAAGCCAGTGGATGGAAATATACATGGTGTTTTTCAGTCTGGCATTGTTCAACTCTTAGTAAATGAAGGAACAAAAGTCTGGAGACCCCTAGAGAGAAGATCTACACTGCTGGAGAAGACTTGTCTGGACACTAAGGAATCCATCCCTCTGTAGGGTACACTTCAATTAAAACCCACAGCTGGCCCATGCCAGCTGGCTTAGGCTAAGGGCTGTTTACTTGCAGTATAGATATTCAGGATCAGTCTGGAACCTGGGCTGTAGGAGCCTGTGAGGTGGCATGAAGCTGGGGACATGGGACAAGAATTAAGGGTAGTTCAGTGCAGCTGCTTGCTAACTCAAGAGAATGCCATAGCTAACAGATTGATTTTTATTTATATATTTGGTTTCAAAGAACTGAGACTCTGTTGTGCAACAGTGTCCATATAAAATGACACTTATTGACAGGTCAATAGATCACAATTAACCTGAATACACAGTCTGAATAGGGACTGCAATTCAGACATGTAAACAAACCAAGTTCTTATGGGAACTTCTTGGCACGTTATTAAAGAAGTTGGAGTATTGAAAACAATTGTCCGAACATTCCTATAACAATCATGTGCCAGGACATGCTAGTAACATGGAAAATAGCAAAACAATATTTTATCTAATTTACAGTTTCTCTCCTAGGAAGTTCTGAGGGCAGAGCACCTACCTGCCATCCCTTACTATGTGCTGCGTCTTGGAGATGCAATCTAGACTTTACATGTCAAGTAAATATAATCAACAGAATTACATGGAGTAAGATAGCATTTATTGCTACCCACCTTCCATATTACTGTCCCCCTGCCCTGTTACGAATAGGACAGAGAGATTTGACCAGCCCCAGTCTGCCCATCTGTCATAGAAATGCTCTGGAGGATACCAATGTAAACTAGGACAAGGCATTGACAGTCCTTCACTGGCTCTTGTTTCTCTGTGGGTGACACCCTTTCCTACATCAAGAATGAATCCTGGGTCTGTCGGCTCAACCAAACCTAGAGTGAGCAGCGGACCTGCTGCAGTGACTGCCCCCAGCAGAAGGTGTTGCGTTTACTGTTAGACCTACATGCCTGGCTAAGAACACAAACACACTAAACATCTAATAATGGTCACAATGAGTCTTGTGAGGGGTTTTGATGAGTGACTTCACTGTCCTTACTGAATCAATTGAAATAAAAAAGCTAAGTGAATGCAAACATAGGAATAAATTCTGCCACAAGATTGTTTACACCGTATCTAGCACAGTGAAGCCCCAATCCTGATAAGGCTCTCTGAGCATTACTCTTATAAAAATGGTAAATAAAGAACAATCTCAAAGCTCTTGCCAAGGGTTCTTCCATAGTCTGCTGGCAGCATGGGTCCACCCCTTTAAGACTTGCATGAACTTGGAGGTCCATTTAGCTCCAAAACACAAAGAAAGCTTCACAAAATGAATAATAACTGAAATGTTTTCAAGACATGTATAAGCTTTCGCAGGGCCGGCTCTAGGCACCAGCAAAATAAGCTGGTGCTTGGGGCGGCACATTTTTAGGGGCGCCAGAATGCCACCCCTAAAAATGTGCCCCGGCCGCCCTAGCTCACCTCCGCTGCTGCTGCTGCCGCTCGCGCGCCGCTACTCACCCTCCCTCCCAGGCTCTCAAGCCTGGGAGGGAGGGTCTGGGAGGGAGGGGGAGACTCCGAGTGGCCGCGGCGCGCGAAACAGCCGTTTCACGCGCCGCTCCTCCCCCTCCCTCCCAGGCTCTCAAACCTGGGAGGGAGGGGGAGATCCCGAGCGGCCGCGGCGCGCGAAACAGCTGTTTCGCGCGCCGCTGCTCCCCCTCTCTCCCAGGCTTGAGAGCCTGGGAGGGAGGGGGAGAAGCGGCGCCCGCACCACGGCCACTCGGGATCTCCACCTCCCTCCCAGGTTTGAGAGCCTGGGAGGGAGGGGGAGACTCCGAGTGGCTGCGGCACGCGAAACAGCTGTTTCGCGTGCTGCTGCTCCCCCTCCCTCCCAGGCTTGAGAGCGGGAGAAGCGGTGCCCTCTCAAGCCTGGGAGGGAGGGGGAGACTCTGAGTGGCCGCGGTGCGGGCGCCGCTTCTCCCCCTCCCTCCCTCCCTCCTAGGCTTGAGAGCCTGGGGGGAGGAGGCAGGGCTGGGGATTTGGGGAAGGGGAGGAGTTGAGGTGGGGCCGGGGGTGGGGTAATTAAAAAACGGGGGGGGGGCGGCCAAAATTGTTTTTGCTTGGGGCGGCAAAAATCCTAGAGCCGGCCCTGAGCTTTCGACTGAAACAGTTACTCTATAAGGGAGAAACTGCAGCATTGGCAACAAACCTAGTACAGCTTCCTACTTAAGTATAATAACAGGGAAGTGAGCCTGATTAGAACCTTGCCCCAAACTAATGTTGAAATTGACTAGTCAGTTTTCTTGATCTGAGTGAGTGAAATGTCTTGCTTTTTTCAAAAACAGCAATTTATGAAATGTCAAATAGCATTCTACAACTTTTTGTCTCAAACCTGAGGATACCTTGTGTGATGGAAGTGTTCCAACCCTGACACAAAATCTATTCATCCACCTCTGCAGTACTAATGATCACATTGAGTAATCTAATTATATTATTAGTTGCCAGTTAAAACAAATGAGTCAACCCAGGCAAAGGGGAGAGTAGAATTTAGCAAAGCTAATCTAAGGTGTTACTATTCATGCAAGCCCTGAAGTCAATTCTGTATTTTGGGTGAATGCATACTGATTAAAGTCTAAGCATAAAATCACATCTTTGCAAAGATGTAATGTCTGATTAATGCCAACAAATAGTTATTGTTCTGTTAGAAGAAAATAACTGTCTTTATGGTATAAAAATTAGCAAGAATCCTCTTCAGCTCTACTTTTTCAACAAAAGATGGTGTGTAGAAGGGTTTTGTTGGGGTCGCACCTCTCTGGGGCGGCTGGGAGCCAGGCCGCCTCACTACGGAGGTCCGCTGAGTCAGGGAGTTAGCCGGGTGAGGCAGGAAACAGTCAAGGGCTCAGGCCCTCAGGCAGGGGCTGAGCAAATAGTTCAGGAACAAAAACCCAGACTCCTGGTTCTGAGCATCTGGGATGAGGGGGGAGACTGCCACCTGTAAGTGGGGTGACAGGGGGGACGCAGGCCCGCCCACTCCACTGCGTCCCAGCCCGGGGCCCTAACAGCGGCAGACAGCCTGCTGCTGTGTCAGTGGGGATCTTGGCCGCAACACACTGACATCAGCTCTGGGTGTGCCGCAGCCAGACTACGGTCAGCTGCCCCCGGGCTACTTCCTACCTCCCCCTCTAGCAGTCCTGCACGTTGACCTTTGGGGGGTGGGCGCAGGCTCCAGTGGCTCCACCCACTTTGGCATCTGGAGGGGCTCATCCCCCTCTGGGACAGCTGGGAGCCAGGCCGCCTCACTACATGGTGCTAACATCTACATTCACAATATTCCCAAATTAAATGGTCAGGGTAGTCTCTGTATTGAAGCAATCGACTCTGTGCTTGTCAGAGAAATTATCAGTGCATCTAATAGTATGGTGGCTTTGTGCAGGGTTTCATTCAGAAGACTAGGTGGCCTCAATAGATAAGGGTGCCATCAGTGATCAAATTGGTGCTCTTAATGAACATCCCCAGATGAATGTTGTAGAAGCCTCATCTGTCTTTCTTCATTTCCCTAGGATCTCTGTACCCTATAGTACTAACTTGCTTGCGTGTGTGCGTGTGTATATATATATATATATATATATTGTGACAGACCCAGACCAGTGGGGTACAGGAGTCTGGTAGAGGGCAAATATACTGGTCACTGGATGAGTAGTTTTCTGTTCCCTGAGTGACCAGAGCAGGGGCTGCACTAGAGTAATCAGGAACCTGCTAGAACCAGTTAAGGCAGGCAGGCTAATTAGGACACCTGGAGCCAATTAATAAGAAGCTGCTAGAATCAATTAAGGCAGGCTAATCAGGGCACCTGGGTTTTAAAAGGAGCTCACTTCAGTTTGTGGTGCGAGTGTGAGGAGCTGGGAGCAAGAGGTGCAAGGAGCTGAGAGTGAGTGCTGCTGGAGGACTGAGGAGCACAAGCGTTATCAGACACCAGGAGGAAGGTCCTGTGGTGAGAATAAGGAAGGAGTTTGGAGGAGGCCATGGGGAAGTAGCCCAGGGAGTTGTAGCTGTCATGCAGCTGTTACAGGAGGCACTATAGACAGCTGCAGTCCACAGGGCCCTGGGCTGGAACCTGGAGTAGAGGGCGGGCCCGGGTTCCCCCCAAACCTCCCAATTGACCTGGACTGTGGGTTCTTCCAGAGGGGAAGGTCTCTGGGCTGTTCCCCAACCCACATGGTGAATCTCTGAGGCAAGAAAATCTGCCAATAAGCGCAGGACCCACCAAGATAGAGGAGGAACTTTGTCACTATATATATAATATAGATGTGCTAACTTTGCCTTAGCTTAACATACAGGATATGGCCTGTAGGTCTTTTGCATTACAGCCAAACTTACTTTAATATACATTTATAAACCTAAGTTTGGCTGTAATGCAAAAGACCTACAGGCCATATCCTGTATGTTAAGCTAAGGCAAAGTTAGCACATCTATATTAAAACCTTTTATTCAAAAAGTAAAGTTAACCTATATCTTGTTACCTAAATAAATAAGTACCCACACCTATGTTTATAACCATTTATCTAAACCAATAAACAATAAAAAATGGCATAGGGGGCATAGTGCCTGGGGACGATCCGGCTACAGTGTATTCACAGGGACGTACGACCCTACCCCAGTACTCGAGCCCAGCTAACTGTGGATGGGGTCACCCGACCAATGGTGGTTGGTCTGGCCCCGCGCCTCGCATACCCGGTGATCCTGGGGCAGGACTGGCCAGAGTTCCCCGAAGTCCTCCGCTGCAACACTGGGGAAAGCCCGAGGGTCACCCCAGTTCTGGAAGGAGACCCCCTGGGGTAAGTGTATCCTAAAATGTTGTGGTAAAAATAAAATTTGGGCATAAAAAAAATTTCCAGCACTTTGCCCTATAAAAGAGGTAACCCATCTCAAAGTCCTCCATCTCCATTCTCACTTACATTCTCCACACTCTCTCTACAATAACTGCTACTAGTAGTAGGCTATACTTGTTCTTTTTAAATTTTAAGTTTCAAGGGAACTAGGCTAAGCTTGGTTTCCCTAAGTTTTATAAATATAAATAGAGAGATCCTATCTCCCAGAACTGGAAGGGACCTTGAAAGGTCATCGAGTCCAGCCCCCTGCCTTCACTAGCAGGACCAAGTACTGATTTTGCCCCAGATCCCTAAGTGGCCCCCTCAAGGATTGAACTCATAACCCTGGGTTTAGCAGCCAATGCTCAAACCACTGAGCTATCCCTCCCCAATATGCTCTTAGTTTTGTTTATTAGGTTTTAAGTTTAAGTTAGTCAAGTAAACCCTAATTTAATTTGAATAGCTTTTAGCATTACATTTTTCTAAGCACTGCATCCCTCACTCAGAAATTAAAATACCTAAACTGCAAGGCTGGTCCTGTGTCTCTTACCACCAGGTTATCAAAAAAGGGTATAAGCAGTGGTGAGCTGGAGCCGGTTCACACTGGTTCGCGGGAACCGGTTGTTAAATTTAGAAGCCCTTTCAGAACTGGTTGTCCTGCAGTTCTAACAGGGCTTCTAAATTTAACAACCGGTAAGTTGAAGTGACCCCAGGAGCGTAACTGGGGGGGAGCAGGGGGAGCGGCCACTCCCCCTGAGCCCATTATCCAAAAGTGGTGCCTTAGGCACCGAGTCCATGGGTGCTCTGGGGCTGGAGCACCCATGGGGAAAATTTGGTGGGTGCAGAGCACCCACCAGCAGCTCCCTGCCCCGACCCCCGGCCCCAGCTCGCCTCCGCCTCCTCCCCTGAATACTCCGCTCCGCTTCTCGCGAATCAGCTGTTCGTGTGGGAAGCCTGGGAGGGCGGAGAAGCAAGCAGCGGCTTCGCGCTCAGGCCCAGGGACGCGGAGACAGAGCGGAGGTGAGCTGGGGTGGGGGGGGCCGCCCACACTGCAGCAGGTAACCCGGGGTGGGGCACACAGGGGAACCGCTCCCCGCCCCAGCTCACCTCAACTCCGCCTCCCTGGGCCTGAGCGCGAAGCCGCCGCTTGCTTCTCAGCCCTCCCATGCTTCCCGCACGAACAGCTGATTCACGGGAAGCGGGGGGGGGGGCTGCGAGCTCGGCCTGACCCAGTGCTCCAGGCACTGCGCGGCGGAGGCGTGGCCCAGCTCCAACCGAGCGGCGCGGCTGTAGTGCCACCAGCCACCTCCAGGCAGGGGTTGGGGCAGTCAGAGGGTGGGGAACAGGGGGGTTGGATGGAGCAGTGGGAGGCAGGCAGGGGCAGGGGTTCCAGAGGCAGTCAGGGAACAGGGAGAAGGGGTGGTTGGATGGGGCATGGGTCCCGGGGGAGCATCAAGAATGAGAGGAGGGGTTGGATGCGGTGGCGGGGGGCAGTCAGGGGACAGGGAAGGGTAGTGGATGGGGCAGGAGTCCCGGGGGGTGGGGGCGGGCCAGTACTCCCTTGTGGGGTGAGAAGGGAACCGGTTGTTAAGATTTTGGCAGCTCATCACTGGGTATAAGTATATTAACTAAAGCTTTGTTGCATATAATACTATATTAGCATATGTATCTTTTAAATAGCAGTAATGCAATTGTAACTTTATAACTCTAAGTATTTTACCATTTACTTAATTGTAATAAGTCTTTAAGGCTATATCTGTCTCAGTTTAAGTTTCCTGTCATACCCCCAAGGGTCCTTTGTAAATTCTATCTTATTCTATTTTATCTTCTAATCAAATTGGCAAGCCTAAACCCCACACTATTAATAATTTATTAGTATTAATATTATAAAATTAAAATTAAATAGAAAAATAAATACAATTTCCATATTCTCCAAATCAATATTATCAGTATACCCTAAATCAGGCTACTGACTGGCGAGCCAGCCAGGAGTCTTGAGGAGTGTGTGACAGGAATTTTCAGGGATTCCAGACATCCTTAGACCCCTAAGAATCTCACCTGAGACATAAGTAAATGGTTAGTTACAAAAAGTTAAAAATTGTGTCTCTTACTCATTCTTAAGATCACAGGAACCTAATTTCCTGTGGCTGCGGCTTGGCAGCAAGCCCAGTATTTCCATTCTGTATTGTGGTTTAACTTAAAGTTTTAACTTATAAATTTAATTTAATCTTGCAAAATAAAGTAATGTTATTTAAAAAGTAATATGCGTGTTTAAGGGGCTTTGTTAAATGTTAAAGTTGTAACAAATGGTACCAATAAAATATTAGCAGTAGCATCGGGCCCAATAACCCACAGTAAGTGGTGGCAAAAAAGTTAATAAATATATGTATTAATTGCCGCCAAAAGGCTGCAATAACTCAAAACTTGTATAGTTCTTCAGTCCCCACAACTCTCCCGGGCTGCACCTCTAATCTGTCTGCCTCAGTAATCCCCAGCTGTTTGGCAGGTCCCAACCCAAAAAAACAAAAAACAAAAACAAAAAAAAACCCACACAACATCAGCTATAAGCCATCAAAATAATAAAGTGCCCTCACCCCTCTATCATTTACTTAAATGTTATTAAACTAAATGTAAAACTGGTTTGGGGTATTATTTCCTGTTTCTTTAAAAAACGCCTTCAGTTACAAAATAAAGCTGCAAAGTGTTCATTATAGTTTATTACATAAGCTAGTAAAGTATTAAAATTCAAATAAGTTCTATGTTACATGTTAAGGTAAGTAAAGCAAGGGCATAAGTAAAGTCTGTTAAAGTTACCAGCAGTATGGGTTTAAAAAACTGCCAAAAAAATACATTCAAAAACATAAAGGTTTAAAACTGCTAAAAAATATCTAAGCATTGTATCTCATTGGGTTTTGTAAATAATGTATTTAATGTAAAAATAAAGCAAAAAAAAAAAAAGCTAAACTGGTAAAAAAAAAAAAAAGCTCTTATATGTCTGCTCATAGCTTAGTTTGCTTAAAAAAAAATAAAATAAAAAAAATTAAAGTTACTCAAAAAAGCCCAGCAAATTTTAAATGCCAGCTTAAAATCACTGGACGGTTATAAATCAAACTGTGGTCAGCTGTTAAAGAATTTTAAAAAGTTTAAAACAAAAAGTGTTAAATTTAAAATTGGTTCATCCCTATTGGCATGGTAAAACCAACAAAAATAAAAAAATCTGCAGGGCCAATTACTAAATGTAGGGCAAAAAAATTAGCTCAGGCTAATACAGTACCTTTAAAAACAAAATTAAAAATTAAGTCTAAAAAGCCACACACAAAAATAAAAAAGTAGTTATCAGTGCAAAAGCTACCAGCAGTCTGCAAATAAAAAAAAAAAGTCCCAGGGAGGCACCACAAAAGGCAAAGTTAAGTGTCATCATAAAAAAGGTAACTAATAATGTAAAAAATAAAGCAAAAAAAAAATAATCCTCTCCTCTGTTACTGTCCACCCCAATAGTAAAAACAAAGTGCCTTTAAAAACTATAATTGTTCAAAAACTAAAAAAATGCAGTGTCACAAGTAACATAAAAAGCTAGTGCCTGTAATGTAGTAATCTCTAAGTTACCAAAAAAAAAAAACCCCACAACATCCAAAAAATGTAATTCCTACTCCTCCACCCAATATTACATTGGCACCATATAAATAAAAAAATCCAGCCCCTTTGGATAAACACTTATTGGCATTTGGGTAATCATCCACATTACCTAGGTCCCTAAAATTTCATAAACCCTCTACACCCCCTTGGTGTATGCTGGTATCACCTGGTGTACCGGTAAAACATCCGACTACACCAAATCTTAACTAAAAAATGCCCTGCGTTACTGCAAAAATGCCTTAAATGTAAAACATTGAGGTTTTACAAAAAGTTAACCCTGCACATCCAAAATTATCTTCAGTGCAATACTTCAAAAACAACAAGCTAATCCCACCGTAAAAATTAAGGAACCCCAGAGTTAGGCCAAGGCGTTCCTAAATTCCCTAGGTACCAGGGTTGGCAAAATAACCCTAACCCACATAGTAACCCTAAACCTTCAAGTGGGTCTGCCCCTCAACAGGGTTATGCGTTTAAATCCCATATAGGGGCCCAAAACTGTGTTCCTTTCTTTTCAAATGCCGCACAAAACAATTCATGTCTGCAAAAACCCAAGTCAAAAATAAAAACTCAGTTATAATAATGTTTAAGCAAACACTTAAGGCTCAACAATAAAATATCAAAAAACTCCAAGCCCAAATAAATAAACTAATAATAAAAGGCCAAGGCCTGGCACCCTCAAACCGTCTGGTGGCCTCCGTTAACCCATTTCTTTCTTTCCTGTAAACAGCCTCCAAAAAAATAAAAAATAAACGTAAACTATTTGTCTGCATACTTTGGCATTATGCTGAGTAATTTGTAATCGGCCCCAAGTGTAGTCATAGCCCCTTTAGGCAAAAATGCCAAAAATCCCACCAACCCCACAGTATCTGCAGGCGTAGATGGGCTGCCACAAAAATTTTATTATAAATACTGGGGCAGCAATTAATATTATCCATGTCAAAAATCCTAAATCCTCTTCTCTGTCATCAGGGCGTACAAAAACACTTGCAACTTTTTTCCAACTAACCATGCAAATATCATTAACACTGTCTTCTCCTCTACAGCCTTAGAAAAAGGTATGATTACTGTTGAGTTATTTTTTGCCTCTTTTATAGTAAGACACAATAATTGGTTACTTAAATTAAGAACACATTTTTGTTTGTATAGGAAATTAGTTTTTAACAGGCAATTTTTTGGGTCTGCTGATTTATTAATGCAAAGGTATGAACCTTTTTTAGATGACCTATTTGTATTTTAAATGGGTTTAGAAAGTGTGGTAACAACCTGATTACTTGGAAAAAGCCTTAGAGGAGCTCCACTGTAGCTTTCTAACAGAGTCCCATATTCCACTAGAGCTTCAGTGGCACCCTCTGATCTTCATGTGACGTTGCATTTCATATGCTTTATGGAAATATGCTTATGAATTTGACATAACTGGAATATGCTTTACAAGCTTTCTAATGACACCATACAAGGGGTATTTAGTGTAATCTACTAGGTGTGTTCATCCTATTTGTTTGCATGTATTATTTCTATATCTGGAGTTAGGAGAATAAGATATAAACTTGTATCACTGATGTAAACATATTAAGTGGAGGCCATTAAGGGTGCTCCAGAAACAATCAGTTGTAAATGGCCTTAGTTACTTGAAAGCCTTCCTGTGTATGTGTGGGCCAGCCCATGGGGAATGGAGACTAGGGGTCGCACAGGACATGTGACCATGTCACATGATACTGGAATCCATCTTAATCCTTGTACTTTTCCATTGATGAGGCGTGGGTGGGGACAAGGACAGACAAGAGTCCCACCTTGTGCCAAAGCAGAACAAAGGGGGCTGCCAATCATGAGAAAACCGCTGCTTACCACCTGAGATGTCTGCTGGATCTCACAAAGACTGTACCAGGGGAAAGGATTGGGCCCAGACTAGAAAGAAGTCTAGTCTGTGAAAGAAGCTTATTGAGTATGAGGGTGAGATTACCTGTAATCAGTTTCTTAATGTATTAGGCTTAGACTTGCGTGTTTTTGCTTGGTGACTTACTTTGTTCTGTCTGTTATTACTTGAAACCACTTAAATCCTACTTAATACTTTAATAAACAAAAGTGATTTTATTAATAAACCCAGAGTAAGTGATTAATACCTGGGAGAGCAAACAGCTGTGCATCTCTCTCTATCAGTGTTATAGAGGGCGGACAATTTATGATTTTACCCTGTATAAGCTTTATACAGAGTAAAATGGATTTATTTGGGGTTTGGATCCCATTGGGAGCTGGAGATAGGTAACCTGCTGAGCTGTTTTCAGTTATGTCTACAGCTTTGGGGGTGTGGACCAGACCCAGGGTCTGTGTTGCAGCAGGCTAGCATGTCTGGCTCAACAAGACAGGGTTCTGGAAGCCCCAAGCTGGCAGGGAAAATGGGCTCAGAGGTAATTTCAGCACATCAGGTGACAGTCCCAAGGGGGTCTCTGTGACCGAACCCATCACACTTCAGTTTTCTGGTCAGAATCTCATCCTGGGGAACTTTCTCTGAGGGATTGTCACAGAGTGACTCATCAGCCACCTCTAACTGAATTTTCAGATAGCAGTTGAGAGGCTGGCAGGTGCCAATTGACAAGATTGGGAGATTAAAGAAGGTCTCAGGGGAAAGCTACAGAGAACAGGACAGGCCTTTGCTGCAAGAATCAGGGCCTGCTGCAGAGCTAGTCTCCTGGCTACCTAGCAAGCACAGCTGGCCTGCAGCAGGCTACCAGATTGACTGGGAGGGTCAGCAGACAGGCTCTTAAGCCAGCAGCAGCTTGCTGGCTGCTCAGTGCTCACTCCCACCTCTGTGACTAGGGCTGTGTTGCCTTGTTCCTGCTGCCCCTGCCTTGCACTCAGCCCTGCCTCAGGCTTGTCCCTGCCTGAGACCCCATTTTCTCTGTTACCCTGGTGATTCAGCCTCTGGCCCTCTGCTCTTCTCTCTGGTTCCTGTCTTTGCCTTTGACTGTTGGCTCTGGTAGCTGATTCCTGTCATACAGCTTGACTCTTAGCTCTGGTTTCTGACCATTGCCTCTGGCTCTTACCATAGCCCCTGGTTTCTGATGTTTGCTGGAAAGAGGGAGAAATTGTCAGGAAGCCAGTGGAGGAGTTACCCTGCTGACCTTCCTGGGCTGGAGAGCTGGTGCCAGGCAGCTGGAAAGGGTTGAGGGCTGGGAGATCAGTGGAGGGGCTGACTTTGGAGAACCAGTGCTGATAGGGTTACCATATTTTGAGTGTCCAAAAAGAGGACACTCCACGGGGCCCCGGCCCCACCCCGCCCCACCCCTTCCCCAAAGTCCCCGCCCCCTCCCCTGCTTCCCGCGAACATTTGATTCGCGGGAAGCCTGAAGCAGGCAGCAGGTAAGCGGGGGGGGGGGAGGAGGCACGGCCCAGTTTGGCCCCCTCCGGCGGCCGGCCCCGGCCCCAGCGTCTCCAGCCTGGCTCGGCTTGGGCCCTGGGGTGCCGGCCCCGGGCCAGCCCCCGGCTGAGCACCCCCAGGCCAGCACTGCCGGCCCCCGGCCCGGGCCCCGGCCCAGCACTGCCGGCCCCCGGCCCCCGGCCCAGCACTGCCGGCCCCGGCCCCCGGCCCAGCGCACCCCCGGCCCCGGCCCAGCGCACCCCCGGCCCCGCACCGCCGGCCCCGGCCCCTGGCCCAGCACTGCCGGCCCTGGCCCGGCCCCCAGCCCAGCCCCCGGCCCAGCACCGCCGGCCCCGGCCCGGCCCCCGGCCCAGCACCCAGCACCGCCGGATTTTCCCGGACATGTTCGGCTTTTTGGGATTTCCCCCCGGATGGGGATTTGAGTCCCAAAAAGCCGGACATGTCCGGGAAAATCCGGACGTATGGTAACCCTAAGTGCTGAGAGGCTGAAAAGGGCTGATTTCATTGAACTATGTTTGAGGTAGAAGCGTCATGAGACTGGTTTTCCCCTACCCTGCATCAGTTGAATGGCCTGGAGAGCGAAGCCCTGGAACAAGGGCAGAAAGGAACTAGGAACCGAGTGCTAATGGACTCAGGGAACAGGTGAAACAGAAGTGAGGTCCCTGGAAAAGAGAGTGGAAAATTACTGTATCTTGTTCATATGTTCTAGAGTTTTAATTAAAAAAAAAACAAAACAAAAAAACACTATCCCTTTTTGGTAAAGTCCAGCATGGACCCTGGAGTCTTCTGGTACAATTCTCGCTCAGGAAATTCAATTATATTTTTGGGTGGACACTCCCTGGTCTCTCTCAATTATTTCCCCCTGTTATCTGAGGGGTTCTCCCATCCCCCATAAAGTATTCTGGCTTTCAATGGCAGGGGCTTAGCTGTAGGGCATGGCCAGAAGGCTGTGTGTGGGCTAGAGAGCTCATTTGCTTCACTTTTGCAGGATTTTAGTATTAAACTGATCCTTCTGTGTGCCTCTCACTTGCTCCTTTCAGAGCCTGTGGACTGCTTAGAAACTCCACTTCTCAACAGGCCATGATTGAGGGGTGATGAGCTATAATTACATATTAGTTGGCTTATGTCCTAACAGTTTAACCTCAGGGCAATGAACAAATGTCCCCTTAGTGAGATTCCTGCTAGCTCAGAGATAGCTGGTGAAGTTCCTACCTTTTCTGATTTGGCACAAGCTGTTACAGGTTTCTTGAACTGGGACAATCAAGGACAGATTTTTTTTTTTAAAGAGCCACTAAACATGTATCCATTTGCTTTTCCAAAACAAACACTTGTGGATGTAAATGGACATTTGCACATGGAAACAGTATCGGATGGATGGCATGTGACACAAGCCAGCTGGCCCTTTCCAGGAGATGGGTCTCAGCCCCACTTGTGACATAGCCAATTCTCCTCCCTAGGTGGGGAAAATGAAGGTTGTGTGACCCAATCAGATAAAGAAGAGACACCAGATTCCTGCATCTGTTGCGGCTTACGTTTCTTTTCTTCCCCAATTACTAGGCCTCTCTCTGCTCTGTGCAAAAGACTCAATCTGAAGAAGCTTCTCCTTGTCTGTTACCTCAGCCAGCCTCTAACTGAACTAATCTGCCTCTCCCTCTCTGACTGTTTGTTCCTACTGCACTTTTGGCAGTTTCCTGCCTCAAGCCAACTATCTACTTTCCTGCTTCAGTTTCTCAGAACCTTCAAGCTACAACATTCCTTCCTCTGCTTCTTTTAGTACCCCAAAAATCCCACTTTCCTCACTACTGCCCCTCTTTGAAACTCTTGATCTGCTCTTTGACTAGCAAATGTAGGAAAGTAACATTAGCCTTATTGTTCCCTTTGACATGGCCGCAAGTGCCTGGCTCAGAAAAAAAGTCATCTGAGTGCTTCTCTTGTTTCAGACTCTGTACATTTGGGTCCTGGCTGCTCTGGATGAAATACTGATGAGGTTCACAGAGGCCCAGCCCACTCCAAAAGGGCTGCAGAGCATTTTCCAGGTATGATGGTAGGAGGGCACAGATGTTTTCCTCAGGTTGCAAAGGGAAGGTTTGAGCCTTCAGGCCAAACCCTGTTCTCAGGTGTTAAGTGCAATGAGGTGGAAATTCAGAGCAAGAAAATTGACCTCAGAGGATCATACTGTGGATTACATACAATGGCAGAACTGACGCTGACTACAGAGGCAGCAGGATTTTGCCACCAGTGAGCATTGCTGTTCTGGGTCCATGCCCCATACACACTTGTCTGATATCCACTAACCTTTAAACAGGAGATAAAACTGCTCATGATCTGTCAGTTATTGAGCCCTAAAGTAAATAAGAGATGATTACCAGATTTCTTATTTCTCGTTTGGTATTACCATAATGCCTAGCAGCCCTAGTCATGGACCAAGACCCCATCATTGTAGGTGCTACACAAAAACAGGACAGTGCAGACAGAGGCACTGGGTCCCCATCACTCCTGATAGAGAGAAGCTGCATAAAGCAACCCAGCCAGATCCTACCAACCAGCACAAGTGCTGGCAGCAAACGAGGGCCCATCTGTTTTTTAGAGAGAGCGTGATTCTGTTCAGTGTCCCGTCCTGGTTCTGCTCCAGGAAGTGGAGCTCAGGCTTTGCACACGCCCCTGCCACCTGCTCCCAGGGTTGGGGCAGTAAGCAGCTGTGCAGTACCCATACACTGCTGTGCACCAGGACCCAAGGCCCAGCTAGCTTGATGTGTACACTAGTGCAAACTCAGGACCTTTAAGTTCACACCTGCAGCATCCACACAGGGGAGTTACAGCACAGCACTTTGTGCACAAAGCTGTTCACGTCCTCACAGTCCAAACTGCAGGGCAGTGTAGACACAACAGGTATTTCCAAGGGTATAACACCAAGCAGTAGGCTAGCAAATTAGAATTTTCTTTTTGATATAGTCACAGAAATAAGGAGAACATTTACGTATGTCTCTAAAATGATGGGGAGCATCAGTACAGTATTAAGAGCCCTCAGTTGCTTATTGTGCCACCTCAATGGGGAATTGTAGAAATATAGGGTTGAAAGGGATCTCAAGAGGTCATCAAATCCATCCACCTGCACTGAGACAGTTCCGTAACTGGCATTCGAGATGTGTTGCTCCTGTCTATTCTACAGTAGGTGTGCGTGCTTGCCACGTGCACCGGTGCTGGAAGTTTTTCCCTTAGCAGTACTGGGGGAGCACCATGGCAACCCTTGGAGTGGCACCTGTATATTGCGCTATAAGGGGAGCCACGGGCTCCCCCCACCCTCCGTTCCTTCTTGCCGGACAACTCCGACAGAGGGGAAGGAGGGCGGGGTGTGGAATAGACAGGAGCAACACATCTCGAAGAACACCAGTTATGGAACAGGTAACTGTCCTTTCTTCTTCGAGTGATTGCTCCTGTGTATTCCACAGTAGGTGATTCCAAGCAATATCTGTTGGAGATGGGTAGGAGTTCACGATGGTTCGGGACAAAGTACCGCCCTGCCGAACCTGGCATCATCCCTAGACTGGGAGACGATCACGTAATGTGAAGTAAATGTGTGAACTGAGGCCCACGTGGCCACCCTACAAATGTCCTGGATGGGGACATGGGCGACGTAGGCAGCTGATGAGGCCTGAGCCCTTGTAGAGTGTGCCCTGACAATTGGTGGCGGGGGAATCCCTGCCAAATCATAACACGTGCGTATGCACGAGGTGATCCAGTGGGAAAGCCGCTGGGTGGAGATGGGCTGCCCCTTTGCCCGCTTGGCTGAGGCAATAAAGAGTTGAGAGGATTTGTGGAATGGCTTAGTCCGATCCAGATAAAAAGCCAACGCCCCAAGCACATCAAGCGTGTGTAGGCGGCGTTCGTTAGAGGAGTGGGGCTTAGGACAGAGCATGGGGAGGAAGATGCTCTGCTCCATATGGAAGGCGGAGACCACCTTCGGGAGGAACGTCGGGTGTGGGCGGAGCTGGACTTTATCCCTATGGAAAACCATATAGGGGGTTCTGAGGTTAAGGCCCTGAGCTCTGAGACACGTCGGGCCGACGTGCTCGCCACAAGGAAGGCCACCTTCCACAAGAGGTGTGACCAGGAACACGTGGCCAGGGGTTCAAAGGGGGGTCCTGTGAGACGGGACAAGATCAGGTTGAGGTCCCATTGCGGCACGGGGGACCTAGCATATGGGAACGAACAGTCAAGGCCCTTCAGGAAACAGGAGGTCATCAAGGGGAGAATACCGAGTGGCCTTGCACTGCGTATGAAAGGCCGATATGGCCGCCAGGTGCACCCTGACAGAGGCAGGTGCCAGTCCCTGGGCCCTAAGGGATAAGAGGCAGTCCAGGATAAACTGGAGAGGTGCGGCGGAGGGGGACATTCCCCGCTCACTCGCCCACCTGGTGAACCTGGACCACTTCACCACGTACGTCCAACACGTGGACGGTTTCCTGCTTTCCAGGAGGACTCGCCTTACCTGCTCCGAACACCTATTCTCCTCCTCATTCAGCCATGGAGCAGCCACGCTGTCAGGTGAAGCGCGGCCAGATTGGGATGGAGGAGGCACCCCCTCCGTCCTAGGAGAGGAGGTCCGGGCGGAGGGGTAGCGCCCTCAGGGGGGCCGCTAAGAGGCGTAGGAGGGGCCCGTACCAGTGCTGGTGGGCCCACACCGGGGCTATGAGAATGACTTTCGCCTTGTCCGCTTTCACCTTCTGAAGGACCTTGGTGATGAGGGGGAACGCGGGAAAGGCTTAAAGGAGCTGGCCTGACCAGCTCAGGAGGAACGCGTTGGAGATTGCACCTTCCCCCACCCCTCCCCTGGAACAGAACCGGGGGCAACGCCGGTTCTGACAGGTTGCAAACAGGTCGATCTCGGGAGCTCCCCACTCTTGGAAGAGCTGGTGAGCGACCTCCGAGTGGAGCGACCACTCGTACTGGGGGGAAAAGACCCTGCTGAGGCGTTCCGCTTGCTTATTGCGGGCACCTGGGAGGTGAGCTGCCCTCAGGGAGATATTGTGGGCTATACAGAACTCCCATAGGTTCAGGGCTTCCCGGCAGAGGGCTAGGGAGCGAGTCCCGCCTTGCCTGTTGATATAGTACATGACAGCAGTGTTGTCCGTGAGGACTCTGACCACGTTGCCTCGGAGGTGCGTGAGGAAAGCCACGCACGCCAGCCGTACCGCCCTGAGCTCCTTGAAGTTTATGTGAAGGGGCAAGTCCGGGGCTGACCACGTTCCTTGGGTTTGCAAGTCCCCCATGTGGGCTCCCCAGCCGAGGTCCGAAGCATCGGACATCAGGTCTATGGATGGGTTGGCCTCCCTGAAGGGAACCCCTTGCAGCATATTGCTTGGGCAGGACCACCATAGGAGGGAAGCCAGTATCGGGGACGGGACCGTGAAAACCTTGTCCAGACCGTCCCGAGCTTGGGAGAACTGGGAGACCAGCCATATCTGGAGGGGACTCATATGGAGCCTGGCATGGTGGACCACGTAAGTGCATGCCGCCAGAATCCCAAGACACGCCCTCGCCGTGGTCACCGGGAAGGCCGTAACTGAGGCGATGAGATCCCTTAAGGTCTCGAACCTGTCCAGGGGGAGAGAGGCTGTGGCCCTGGAGGAGTCCAGCAGGGCCCCAATGAACTCTATGCGCTGAATGGGCACTAATGTTGATTTGGTCTCGTTCACGACCAGGCTTAAATCAGCACATGTCGAGAGGAGCAGTTCCACATGGGAGTCCACTTAGAAACGAGACTCCCCCTTGAGGAGCCAGTCGCCCCGGTAAGGGAAGATTTGTATGCCCTCCTGCCTGAGGTAGGCCGCCACCACAGACATACATTTCATGAAAACCCTGGGAGCCGTGGATAGGCCAAAGGGGAGGACCGCGAATTGGTAGTGGTCCATCCCTACCATGAATCGGAGGAAGCGTCTGTACCCCTCCAAAATATGGATGTAAAAGTACGCGTCCTGGAGATCCAGGGCCACATACCAGTCCCCCGGATCCAGGGAGGGGATAATAGAGGCCAGGGACGCCATGTGGAACTTGGAACGGGTTAGGAACCTGTTCAGGTTGCGCAGGTCCAGAATAGGCCTGAGACCCCCTTTCACCTTCGGGATCAGGAAGTATTGGGAGTAGAGCCCTTTGCCTTGGAACTGAACCGGTACCCTTTCCACCGCCCCTAGGTGGAGCAGCTGATCCACCTCCTGACGCAGGAGGCGGACATGGTCCGGGTTCCCCGGGGCCATCATGGAGGGCAGGTGATTTGGCGGGGGTGAGGTGAACTGCAACACGTAGCCCTTGGAAATGGTACTGAGGACCCATTGGTCTGAAATTATGCGGGACCACGCCCTGAGGAAGGCAAACAATCGGTTGCAGAACACAAACTTTATTAATCGGGGGGGTCTCCCTGGCAACAGGCCTGGTGCCCCCCTGCAGATAGTCAAAACCGCCTCTTTCCCTGCCTCTTGCCCTTAGAGGGACCAGGCTGCAGGGCAGAGCAGGACTGCCGCTGAGACCAACGCTTCTGGTCTCTGGGCCTTTTGTACGGGGGCTCATATCTGCTCCTCGCAGGCTGAGCTGCCGGAAGCGATTTGGCCTTGTCCTTAGCCGGAGGGACATAGAGGCCCAAGGTCTGCAAGGTAGTGCGGGAATCTTTCATCCCTTGCAGCCTGATGTCTGTCTGGTCCGCAAAGAGCGCCTTGCCATCGAACGGGAGGTCCTGCATTAGTAATTGCGCTTCCGTCGACAGCCCTGCACATGGTGATCGCGGAAGCCATCGAGCAGGCCGCCGTGTCAGCAGCATCGGATGCCGCTTGCAGGGCCGCTTTAGCCGCCGCCGACCCCTCTTCTATCAGAGCCTTGAAGTCCTTCCTGTCCCGGTCTGGGAGGAGGGGCTCAAATTTAGGCAGGGACTCCCATAGGTTGGAGTCGTATCTGCTCAGTAAGGCCTGGTGGTTAGCTATGCGAAGCTGGAAGCTAGCTGATGAATAAAATTTTCTGCCAAAGGAGTCCAGTCTCCTGGCATTTTTGTTTTTGGGGGTGGGCACGGGCTGGCCCTGATGCTCTCTGTGGTTTACAGATTCCACAACGAGTGAGTTGGGTGCCGGGTGGGAATACAGGTATTCATGGTCCTTCGCCGGCACAAAGTATTTCCTCTCGGCCTTTTTTGAGATTGGGTCCAAGGAGGCAGGAGTTTGCCACAGGGAGTTTGAGATGTTGGCAATACCCTGGTGCAGAGGCAGGGCCACGCGGCCCGGCACCGAGGGAGACAGAACGTTAAAGAGGGAATCAGATGGACCCTCCATCTCCTCGGCCTGCAGCTGGAAGTTGGAAGCCAACCGCTTTAGCAGGTTCTGGTGCGCCTTGAAGTCCTCCTGCGGGACCGATGGCAGAGGCACTGCTATGGTGTCGTCCAGTACCGGAGACAGGGCCCATACGGAGCTGGGCGCCTCGGTCAGTGCCGGGGCATCGAGACCGAGGTCAGAGTCCTGGCGCGGGTCTGCCGACTCGTGACCTTCTGACTTGTCCTGTGGGCGGCCAGAGGAGGCCGATGGAGCCCGGGACGCTCTGGTGACCGAACGGGCCTCCGCTTGGGCTGGCACCGACGGCCATGGTGCCCACTGGCACCACTGTCCTTGCCACGAGGTCCCTTGCCATTGGTTCGGCTGAGCGTGGGATGGCAATATGTGCCCCGGAGGAACGGTGCGTGCCAAGGTTGGGTGGATGGGTGCCAAGGCCGAGGTTGCCGAAGAACGCTCGGTGCGCGAGAGTGGTAGGAGCGGTGTCTGTGGCGTCGTCTCCCTCGGGACCGGGATCTCAATGACGAAAGGTGCTCACGCGCCGAACTGCTTCAGTACGCGTGACAGCGATGCGAAGTCCGGTGCCGTGACGCCGAGGTACCCTGAGGGGAACCTCTGGCGTGATGTGTAGATGAGCGGGAGCTGGAACAGGAGCGCCGACATCTGTCCCATCGAGATTGGCTCCGGTACCCACGTTCCCGGTGAGTGTTCCCGGTGCCTCCGCTCACTGGCAGGCGACGTAGAGGGTCCCCGCGACTCCCGTCCCGACGGCGGCCTGGACGGTCTGGCCGGCGTCGAGGGTGGCCGGGAGCTGTCAGAAGAGCGGTTGCTGCGCGCCGAGCGGTGCGGGGAGCACTCTTTGCAGCGGTAACTGCGACTGATCTGAGAGGTCTGGTGGGCAAAGGGCTGGTGCAACCCATTAGACGACCTAGGCAGTCGCCTAGGGCGCTAGCATTTGGGGGGCGGCATTTTGGGTCCTTCGGCGGCGACCGGATCTTCGGCTGCCCCGGTCGGCGGCAGCATTTAGGCGGAGGGAGCTGGGGCAGGGGAGCGCGGGGAGGGCCGCCTGCAGCAAGTAAGGGTGGGGGGCGGCATGCAGGGGAACTCCCCGCCCCAGCTCACCTCCGCTCTGCCTCCTCCCCTGAGCATGCCGCCTCGCTCTGCTTCTCTCCCTCCCAGGCTTGCGGTGCCAAACAACTGATTGGCACCGCAAGCCTGGGAGGCGGGAGAAGTGGAGCGGCGATGGCGGGCCGGGGGGAGCTGCCGTGGGGGGGGCACCTTAGGGTGGAGGGGGGGCGCAGAGAGCTGCCACAGGGCTCGGGGGGGAGGGGGGCGCAAGGTGGAAGTTTTCGCCTAGGGCATGAAACATCCTTGTACCCGCCCTGGGTGGGCACCCAAAGGGGGCTTGCCTCATGACCTAGGACCCATACCCGTTTGCGAGCTCGGGACGGGCAGAGACATAATGTCCTTCGCAGCCTGCACCGCCTCCGGCGATGACGGCATCCGTACCGGTGGGGATGCCTGGGTCGACGGTACCGGGCTGCTCCGCTCCACACGAGTTGGAGCCTTTGAGCCCGGGGGGGGGATCGAGGGACCAGCGTGGGACCAGCCTCCCCCTTGTCCTTATCGCGGCGGCGTTGTGAGGCCGAGCCTCCTTTTGTGAAAGGCTTTCACATGTAGGGATCTAAATACTATCTAGGTATGGTCTTTAATAGCCCTTTGGTGCACATTTCAGAGCCCTTATGAGGCAGGATGGCAAAGGCAAATTGCTGTACTTCAACCATCTTCCCTCCTGAGTAGTCATTAGATCTCCATTAAATCTCCCCAGCAATTCTTAAAAATAAGAACATTCAAATGTGGTTGATAAAGATGGATCCTTCTTTCCTGGCTCCTACTTATATTGCTTCTTGGAGTATGTAACTGAGAAGCAGTGGATGACTGAGGATATAGAGCAGCTGCTCAGCTGTATGTTACTGGGCCAAATTCTGTCCTTGGTTACACTCCTACAATTCCTCCGAAGCCATCACATTACAGAGTAGAGTTAGCCCTTGTACTAATACTTTGCTCTCCTATGGAATGGTTCTAGCTCCTTAGGGAGGCACTGGGGGTACTGTGGATGTTGATATTTAATATCTGTTTAGAGGGAACATTGTTTAGAGGGAACATTTTCTATGACTTCACATCTCTGGGGGCTGGGCAGATACTCAGTGGTGGCTGCCAGTGGTCCCATTATGGGACTGCTGGGGAGGGCAGCCACCTCTTGTTTCTTCAGGCACCATCCACATTCATCTCAGCATTGCTCCCTGTGATGTGCACATCGAGGTGCCTTAAAATCCAACTCAAGGACAGTCTGGAGAAAAGGAGTTGTGGAAAGAATTCCACTGAAGAGAAAATCCAAATCGCCAAGGAAAAAGATGGACTGGATCTCCAATGCCCCAAGCTGCAACGTGAGTAAGGGCAACTGATTTATAGACAAACTCTCCAGGAAATGGTAACAAGTGAATACTCACGTCTGGGAGACTGAGTCATGGACAACATGCCTGAGATTTTAACTCATGGAGATAACAGACACTGATCTGTATTTAAGAACTATTGCTCCTGGTGGTGCGTGAGCTGGCCAATGTGTGAACCTGACCAGAGGGAAATGGCTGTAACCTTGATATGGAGAAAGACCATGTTAGTCAAAGATCCATTGGGGTCTTGCCCCTTAAGCCACAGATTTTAGCAAAGTCCCACTCAGGTCAATAAATATTATTCAAGATTGATCTATTTATTTAAAATTAGTTCACATAAATACTAGAAAAATAGAGATTAGGCAGCAACATTTTCCAGAAAGTGAATGTACCCCACCACACCCATAGTCAAGATTGTCCACAGGCAGCAGTGTTAGTTAGAATTTCCTTAACTCCTTTTTAAAATAAATGAGCTGAACCTGTCTCCAATTCATCTTTATAGATGACCATATCATAGTTGTGTAATGCTGCTGAAACTTTGGAAACTTGTTCTGTACACTGAGTTTGTTGATCCTCTTGCTAGTGGATGTGACTCTGCAGTGTTGTGTTCCAAATGTCATAGTATACAGTCAAAAAGCTGATGACAGATCTTATTCATACATCAGAGTCCCAAGTACATTATAGAGCAAATAGAAATTGAATTTTCTGTCAGGAAGTCCCAAAAATATCTAATGATTTCATCAGAGATTATAAATAACTATAGAGAACAGGCTTGATCATCTCACATATTGAGAATTCCCAATCTCAACAGCACAGCACCTAGAAGCCTGATCTCAAGGTGATTTGAATGCAGAAGTGTGGGGTGTGTGTGATTTGAATGCAGAAGTAGAGGCCACACATGTGTAGTCTAAGAAGTCTAGGGGCCACAGACTTCTGTGTAAGAACATAAGAATAGCCATACTGGGTCAGACCAAAGGTCCATCCAGCCCAGTATCTTGTCTACCAACAGAGGCCAATGCCACGTGCCCCAGAGGGAGTGAACCTAACAGGTAATGATCAAGTGATCTCTCTTGTGCTGTCCATCACCACCCTCTGATAAACAGAGGCTAGGGACACCATTCCTTACCCATCCTGGCTAATAGCCATTAATGGACTTAATCTCCATGAATGTATCCAGTTCTCTTTTAAACCCTGTTATAGTGCTAGCCTTCACAACCTCCTCAGGCAAGGAGTTCCACAAGTTGACTGTGCGCTGTGTGAAGAAGAACTTCCTTTTATTTGTTTTAAACCTGCTGCCCATTAATTTCATTTGGTGGCCCCTAGTTCTTATATTATGGGAACAAGTAAATAACTTTTTCCTTATTCACTTTCTCCACATCACTCATGATTTTATATACACCTCTATCATACCCCCTCCCTTAGTCTCCTCTTTTCTAAGCTGAAAAGTCCTAGCCTCTTTAATCTCTCCTCATATGGGACCCGTTCCAAACCCCTAATCATTTTTAGTTGCCCTTCTCTGAACCTTTTTTAATGCCAGTATATCTTTTTTGAGATGAGGAGACCACATCTGTATGCAGTATTCAAGATGTGGGCATACCATGGATTTATATAAGGGCAGCCCACACTGTCAGGGAGTGAGGCAGCCGCCCCACTACAGCTCCACACACTCTACTCCTGTGGCCCCCAACTGCCACACAGCTTTCCTTTCCCTCTGAGCCTCCTGAGTGGTAGGAACAGAGCAGCCACAGATTCACTCCCCATGGATTCACCACACTGCCCTCCCCTCTGAAAAGGATGTTTCCTTGCTTCTGTGTGAAACTCACAAAGGGATCCACCATCTTCAAATACCCCCAGGGCTTGGCTGTGAAGTAACAGTCCAACAAGATCCACCTTAGTGGCCTCCTCTCCGCCGTTTATTGTTACAGCCCACTCAAATGATCCAGTTTGCCAGGTCTCTGCCATCCAAACTACAGCTGGGCAAAACGTTTCAGATGCAACCTTTTTTGTATGCCAAAAATGCAGATTTTGGGTCAACCAAAATATTTCACCATTTGTGTCAAATGTGTCAAATTGTTTTGGTCAAAAAATCCAAAATTCCAAAAAAGTCAAAACATTTTGACTCTGACTTTTTGTTTCAGATTTTACTTCAGCTTTATTCAATTCTTTTACAAGGTTTAAAAAAAGAACTCAGAAAATATGTGTAGCATATTAAGGTCTGGCCTGTGATATACTATGGGATTTCAGTGACGTTTTCACAGAATGGGATTCTTCTGCATCTTAATTATGGAGAAGCAGTACTGGGCTGGGCATTGGCTGTGAAATTAAGCCATGTATGTTGTAGTTTGAGTCTGACACTTAATTTCCCAAGACTTTGAATGATTTTTACCTCCTTTGTAGTGTGAAGTTGAGGCTGTGATCTGTGAGCATGGGTGGTTAAGATACACATGTCCACATAGCTAAGTTGTCAGGATTCTGCAGGAGCCACTACTAGGTTGGCCAGTATTACTCACTCCTTTATAGTGTCATAATCTGCTGACATGTCCCATTCGATTTATTTAAAACTTTACAAGCTGTGTCTAGAACCAAAAACCAAGTAAGCTGCTGAATGACAAACAGCTTCGTTATGGATGTCATCACTTATAAAATCCAGCGGCTCAAACAAGGAAATGAATAGCTAAAGGCATCATAAATCTTACACTGCCCACATAGTAAGTAATTCTTATCAAGAATAAGGAATACATATTTCATGAAAAACAACTATATATATATATAAACATAACCCATGTTAAAAACGTTTATTTTTGCTTAATAAGACTGTGTTTATGGCTGTGGGTTGTGCAAGATTTATGATGCCCTTAAGTATTTATTGCCTTGTTTTTAAAGTGCTTGAGTTTTGTAATTTAGGCATTTAAATTACAAAGTTTTTGTTTCTGGTATTAAACTAACCTTTATTGTGCCCGTGTTACAGAATTTCATACAAGGGGAGCCAATGGATTACCAATCCCACAACAGCCTATGCTAATATAGCATATTTTACAAGCTTTGGAAAGCAGGCTTTTCAGTCTCTCAGCAAGGCAGATAGCCAGAGCACATCATCCATATTTCTGACTGCTTCATAATCTCACTGTGGTCTGACAAAAAGATTTTTAATTAAAAGCTAAAGACTGGATTTTGCAAATGCTAACAACATAGGTTCTCATCCAATCTCCTTTGGCATTCATGAAAGGGATCCCATTGATTTCAATGAGCATTGCATCAAGCTCATAGTACTTTCTGTAATTGACCATTCCTGGCAGCAAGAGTTCGAAGGAAGGAGCCCTACTGAATTTTCTAATGAGAAGTAGCAAAGTGACCCATTTGTGAGTTTCCAATTGAAAAAAATACAATTTTCACCAATGGGGTTGCTCTCCTGTTGTTGCACACCATGTGCTTAATGTTACTTCATTTAGGGTCCTACATTTAGAAAGCCCTCTAAAAATTCACCTACAAAACATGCAGTTGCATCTGTTTGTGTTTGCAAAGGCCCTCGTTTACAGATGAGTGTATGTTTGCATGTAGGCACTGGGTAAATGCATGTGCAACAGGCAGCTAAATGCAGTTACTCCATCTGCACATGACTGACACATCCACAGATCTTGAAGGTGTAGTTGGGAAGGTCCTTTGAAATTATGTACCTATCACCAGGTTCGGGAAGTAAACAGTGTTTTGCCTTTTTTAAAAATTAAAGACAAATCATTCTACGCAGGTTTTGATCACTATGCAGTGCAGGTGCAGAGCATTGCATAGATAAACGCAAAGTCAAAAGGGATTAGCAGGACATGCTGCTCTGGGATCACCAAGTTGTTCCAGCCTAGTAGCATGAGGAAGGCTACAGAGAGGCATGTGGAGCTAAGTGCTGTGCCTACAGTTTTGTTTTTTTAAACCTTGGGCTACTGACAGTAAAGGAATGATTGTGGATGGAGGTTGAATAGAGCGTGCACTGCCTACTAATAGTTTATTTTTGTGGCACCCATGTGTGCCCTCTACTCGCCAAAACCTGCCCAGCTGCACATCTTGGGCTTGACCCTGCAAGTTGCTGCGCTCCCTGGCCCCAATCTAGCAAAGCTTCCTGTGCACCCCCTCTTCAGTCTGTGTACAACAATGCTGGGCAAACCATCTCTTTCACTTGCCACTCCAACCATCTCCACTCCCTCTTGGAATCCCTCCGTTGGCTTCTGCTTAGCTTGTCTTCCAAATCCATTTCATGTTCCTTGTCCTGCAAGGCTCTGTTCATGCTAGCTTCTGTCTACTCCTCTATGATCTTTGCTTCTTATGCCTCCTTGTTGGTGTCACTAGGCATAGCTACCAGGTAACTCAGGGGAGTAGAAGGCCAAAAGAGCCGATGAAGCTCTTCTGCTCTGGGCCTACCTGAACCACAAAACTCCATCTTGTGAACTCTCACCTACTTCTATGCTAACTGCTTACATGTTGAAGCAGAAATGTACTGGTTAGCTTTTTTCTAGCATACAGCTGCTGTTTTGCTCAGACTGCTGTAAACAGGCCTTGCAAGGCCAAAAGATAAGCAGACGAATGGGAATTTTTCTAATTGTAACTGCTACAGGAGGGAGGGGTGGGAGGGGTAAAAGGGAGTAACAGAACAAAGGCTTGCACAGAAACAGCTTGGAATATAAAAGGGAAAATTTTATTTGTATGTGCTGCACTGGATTTGAGACATGCTGGTCTCCTAGTGCCATTTCAGAGCTCTGAAATAAACTTGGCTTGCTTTCTCCCCTCGGTGTCTTTATTGGTGCCAAGCACACCGGGCAACGGACCCCTGTTTGCCATCTCGAGGCCCGGTTCTGGGAAGGCAACATCCTCATCCTTTCTGCCCAAGCCACATGCCAAACCACCGCCTTATTTGTTTACTCCCACTCATCTCTATGCCCAGGCAGCCCCACTCCCTTCCGGACCACCACTGAGTGTTCAGTAAAATGTCCTCAAATCTAGGGTTACCATTCGTCCGGATTCCCCCGGACATGTCCGGCTTTTTGAGCTAAAAATAGCGTCCAGGGGGAATTTGTAAATGTCCGGACTTCCCCCTCCCCTCCCCTCCCCCCCCCCCATGCAGAGCGCGCGCGGCTAACAGGGCAGCCGGCCGGATGGTGCCACTTACATGGGGCTCCGACAGCCAGAGAGAGCCCCTCCTCCGCTTCCCCTGCAGCAGAGATCACTCCGTCCCTCCCTCCCTGCATTCGCAGATCGCCTCCCGCAGTCTGGAGCTCCTCCCCCACTCCTGCTGCCCAGCGTGCCGGGACGAACGGCTCAGGCCGTTCCTGAGCAAGTTCACAGAGACGTTAGGCGAAGGCCAACAACAAGGGGGCCAGGGGGTCGGAGAAGGGGCGGGGAGGTTTTGGAGGGGCAGTCAAGAGACGGGGGGGTCGGGAGTTCGGGGGGTGGCTTTCGGAGGGGGTGGATAAGGTTTTGGGCAGTCAGGGTACAGGTAGGGGGTAGGCTCCTGGGGGGCAGTTAGGGTGGGGGGGTCTTAGGAGGGGGCAGTCAGGGGACAAGGAGCGGGGGGGTGTTTGGGAGTTCTGGGGGGGGCTGTCAGGGGGCAGGAGTGGGGAGAGGGATCGGAGCAGTCAGGGGACAGGGAGCAGAGGGGTTTAGATGGGTCGGGAGTTCTGGGGGGGGCTGTCAGGGGGTGGGGAGTGGTTGGATGGGGCGTGGGAGTCCCAGGGGTCTGTCTGGGGGTAGGGTGTGGATAAGGGTTGGGGCAGTCAGGGTACAGGTAGGGGGTAGGGTCCTAGGGGGCCAGTTAGGATGGGGGGAGGGTCTCAGGAGGGGGCAGTCAGGGGACAAGGAGCGTGGGGAGGGTTAGGGGTTCTGAGGGGGGTGGGAAGTGGGAGGGGCAGGGCAGGACGGGGGCGGGGCTAGGGCGGGGCTCCTCCCGTCCTCTTTTTTGCTTGCTGAAATATGGTAACCCTACTCAAATCCTAGAAAGTCAGCCTGGAAGTGCATGATTCATTATTCACTGTTGTTCTCCCTTTTTTTTTTTTTTGTTTCAGTTATCCAATCAGGGATCAGCAATAATACCATCTGACTTCCTGCAGGCAACCAACCATGCACCACTGAATAGTCAAAAGAAATAGTACATGAGCAAGCCATGGAGCCAGACCTCCCCCCCCCCCCCCCAGCTACTGTCAATCAACATTTCTCCATTGACTTCCATGGCAAAGATTGACAAATAGCAAATTATGAGGGCTGTGCAGGAGAGAATCTGGCTCTGAAATCACTGTTTGTTTCCTGTCATTTGCTTTGGCTCTCCAATTATCTTCATTAGACTTTGAAACATAAATAATTGTTTAAGGATTTGCCATTGCAATTTGTGATGAGCCTGCAAATATCCATTTGTTTATTATTTTTGTTTTTATTGTTTCCCACTTTCCTCTCAAAGTGTGAACTTTTGTGAAATGGGGTTATGAAAATAATTGGGTTTGATCACTCTTTATTTCTTTTGAAATAGAGAAAAGTGGTGGACTAGCCCCCTCCGCTTTAGCAGGTGTTTCATATTTAGTATTGTGTTATGGTGCAATTCAATAAAGGATCCTCCTGCTGTCCCAACAAACTGTTTTCTCCCTTTATTAACAACTTACCCACCTTAACTTTTTTTTTTTTTTTAAATAATCTTGATTGCAATGTATTAGTAACAGACATTCCCTTCAGGGACAGCACAATCAGTCTGCATCTTTAGTAACCTTCAAAAGTTTAGCATATTTATCCCTTTTTCTCAATTACTTCACTCTAAAATCCAGAGTAGCCATAATTTTAAGTGTTCATAACAGCCATTTCTCTCATATCCCCCATGCAGAGACACCTGCCATTAAAGCTGCATACATAAATACAATTAAATTCACTAACTTAAAAGTTGTGTATCTCTTCTTTATTGCCTCAGAACATCCTCAACATCTAAAGTGGCACATGTGAGTCCTTTATATATTGGTAGCTTAACTAAGTCTGATTCTCATCTTTCTTTCATTGGTGTTACACCAATGTGACTCCATTTTCTTCAGTGGAGTGATTTTTCATTTACACCAGTAGAAGTGAGAGAATGACCCCACTGTATCTATTTTTACATTACATTTCTTTCTCCCTTCCCTGCACTGCTCACTTTCCACAACTTCTCTGTACTTGTTGTCATTCTGCTTGCAGTCTGCTACACTGTTCACCTATAGTCACAGTGGATTTTTCCCTCTCTGCTTATTCTTTTCTCTTTTTTTTATCAGCGTCTCTCCCAAGCAGAACATGAACCCAACAACAGCTAGGCCCGAATCCTGCTGTCAAACACATTGTTTTGTTAGGGGGAATGCAACATGAGTTCCCCTATCCCAAGTTTCCTGTTAGAGCCATGGCAGTTGTATCGAGTAGCTGTCTGCTCAAAACAAATGCACTCTCGTAACTTAGTTCTCTTAATTGTGTACAGTTGCTGTAACAAAGAAAATTAAGTGAGATAGGCATCCCAAAGCAGACTTTTAGATACAAACAACAGTCACAATCCTAATAACACTTACGCGTGTGTGTGTGTGTGTGTGTGTATCTTTCCTTGTGGACGTAGTGCCAATGTATTTGTGTGAGTAAATTTATGTACATCCACAAATGCTTGAAGGAGTGAAGTCAATAATTTCAGGTGGCCATTTGCCAATAAATTATTAGGACAATGAGAAGAAGTCGAGATTTCCCTTTTATTTGCTGCTTCAACTTTAAAGGAACCCCACAGCTTTGCTATGGAAGTGCCCTCATTTTGAACAGATCTGTTCAACGGGCTTGCTTATTCAGCTCACAGTGGGCTTTCTGACCAAGTCAATTGATCTGAGATTCTCTAGCTGATAACATTCACTTTTCCAGACATGATGAACAACCATGTGTAAAATAGTTTCTCGTATCTGTTGCCAAAGATGCAATTATTTTAACACAGGAAGTGGTGACATAATATTGTATATGAAGAAAATAAAAATATATCTCTGCTTCTCATCATAGCTCACACTCCCTGGTTTCCTGTATCATTTCTGTTTATGCACAAATATGCCTCTCAAGCTAATCTCACTTCTGTTGCTTCTTGTTATAATCTGTCTTTTCCCCCTTTAGTAAGCAGCTTTTTAACTGAATCATGTTTCAAAAGTTTTATTTGCCCAAAGTTAAAAGAAGGAGCTTTGAGGCTAGGGCCGCCCAGAGGATTCCGGGGGTCTTCGGTGGCGGTGGGCCCCCACCGCCGAAGATCCGGCACTTCAGCGGGTCCCAGGGCGGAAGGACCCCCGCTGCGGGTCTTCGGGGCACTTCGGCGGCGGGTCCCGGAGCGGAGGGACCCCCACCGCCGACTTGCCGCCGAAGACCGGAGCGGAAGAAGCTCCGGGGGCCCGGGCCCCGCGAGAGTTTTCCGGGGCCCCCGGAGCGAGTGAAGGACCCCGCTCCAGGGGCCCCGAAAAACTTTCGTGGGGGCCCCTGCGGGGCCCGGGGCAAATTGCCCCACTTGCCCCCCCCTCTGGGCGGCCTTGTTTGAGGCTGATTCTCTTTTCACAGTTGTCTGAATCAGGAGTAACTCCTTTGAAATCACTGGAGTCACAAGTGCCAAACCAGCAAAAGAGAGAGAGAGAAGAATCAAACCCCAGTATAGATGTCAAAGGTAATTAATATGTAAGATTTTGTAAGATCTGTTAGTCTACTCAGATGTCTTCGGGGTTTGGATTTGACAGGTTTGGAGGCTGGAACGTCACCTGGTGTTAGTCAGTGTAGCTTCAGTGAAGTCAATGGAGTGACAACAATTTATGCCAGCTGAGGATCTGGCCTATGATCATTAAAACTATCTCTGTTGCCAATATAAGAAAGCTGTTGCTGTGTTGTGGAGGGATGCACTTAGTATGATGTGCTTCTGATGAGCCCAGAGATTGCTGCTGGTTGGAGTGCTCAGTCAGTTGATGAGCTGTTCACTAGCATTAATAACTTTTGGTTTGATACAGGTGCTGTTCCATAATGGGTCGATACCAGCTCCTTTTTTGGCTGTGTATCTGAGCACTGAAGATGAGCTCTACTTTTTGCTAGGATGCTCAAGGACAGGGGCTGGAAAAGAGTCTTCTAAGAAGCAGCACTTATCAGAATGTTACCTTGTTGGACTCAAGTTTTATCTTCAGAAAACAAATACCTTGTGGGTTGAGGAGACAAGCGGTAT
The DNA here is from genome assembly GCF_028017835.1 of Emys orbicularis. Classification (NCBI taxonomy): domain Eukaryota; kingdom Metazoa; phylum Chordata; order Testudines; family Emydidae; genus Emys; species Emys orbicularis. The sequence continues at coordinate 62,473,536 of NC_088691.1, forward strand.
TGATCTTACCTTTTTTAGTTCTTCCCTGTCAATATTTACAGGTATCTTCTTGGCCTGTGTGTTTATTATATAAGGGACAAGGGAATTCTCCCTTGACTCTGGTTTTTAGGGTCCCTGGAACTGAAGAAGCCATGTTATCCATCCTTCAGTTAAGAGAACCTTCTGAGGCTGATAAAACCAAGGATTTAGATAAAGCTCTGCCCCTGTGGCCATCTAGACACATGGAAATGAAGCCTTGTTTCTAAAAGCTCGAATGAAAAATACGTTGTTGTTTTGTAAAATGATATCTATCAACCAAAAACATGGAGATTGGAAAAGCCTAATTAGAAAATGCTTGCGTGCTAGAGAGGCTGAGTCTTACAAATTTATCTTTGAGATGAAAGATAATGTACCCAATACCCATCATTTAAGTAGGTTTTACCTTGGTAAATTTTGTGGGGTTTGTTTAGTTTAAAGATATGCTCTAGTTCAAACAGGAATTATTTGGGGGAAGTTCTATGGCTCGTGTTATCCAGGAGTTCAGACTAGATGATCACAATAGTCCCATCTGGCCTTGGAATCTATGAATTTATGCTCCTTTGAGCCAAATTCCCAACTGATGTAAATTGGCTCCATTGGCTTCAGCTCAGGATCTGGCCCAATGACTTCAAAGTAGTTACTTATGTTTCTCACCAGTGTGAGAGGAGAATCAGCCCCATGAATATCTGCACATCAAATGCAAATCCATGGAAAATAATATCAGAAGCAGAACTCTCTGGAATCTGGACTGCCCAGCTAGTAATGAAGGAATTGATCCTCATCAATTTCACAAATACAGGGCCAGAATCAATGAAGCTCTGCCATTTTACACCAGCTGAGCAGATGGCCTACTGTGATTAGAGAATCTTTAAGACTGATTGGTGACATGGCTACTGAGGTTTGATGCCCTCACATTTTTACTCAGCGCCACAAAAGGAGAGGTTACATACATGTACAGCAACTGCAGTTCAACATCTTTTGTCCTTATGGGTGCTCCGCCACTAAGATGTGTGCACACCCATGCACTCCTGATTGGAAATTTTCATCAGTGGCCATGGCTGTGTTCTATATATCATCATGCTCCATTGCAAAGGTATGTAGGGAAGGGTGGATGGCAAGGAACCCGTCCTTTTCCTTTGAGTTATTATCTCTATGAGAGCTCCATGGTAGGAGACACCCAAGCAGTATTTAACATAAAGGCAAGTGCTGAAGAATTGGATGCAGCACTGTTTAGAGAACAGCATCACCAAAGACCATATCCATCTTGGAAGTAGGCAGGATAGCATAGTGCTTGTAGAACATGTGAACAGAGGACCAGTTCACAGCCCCACAGATGTCTGTGATGGGTATGCCTTTAAGAAGGGCTACTGAAGGGGACTAACCCCTGGTGGAATGGACAGTTACTGTTGGAGGAGGATGCACCCCAGAAGCTTTGTAACAAGCTGAAATGCATCCAGAAATCAACATAGAGTTTTTGAGTTGAAATCAGCTGACCCTTCATTCTGTCAGCGAAGGAGATAGAGTCTGGGGGAAGCCCCGAAGGGCTCTAATTCCATTGAGGTGAGAGGCAAGGGTATGGAGGATAGTCTCTTCCCCTGAGGAATGAAGCTTGGGATAAAATGCTGGCAGTCAAATGTCCTGACTGAGATGGAATTCTAAGGAGACCTGAGGCAGGAAGTGAGGATGGGGATACAAGATCACTTTATCAATGCAGGTCATAAAGTGGGGGGAGGGTCAGCCATGAACACCCTCTAGCTCTTCTACCTTTCTGGCCAAAGATATGGCTACAGGGAACAAAGTCTGGAAGGACAGATGGAGGAATGAATAGCTACACATAGGTTCAAATGGAGGATTCCTTCAGGGGTTAAGAGTTAGGTTAAGTTTCCAAGGAAGGGTAGGTTCTTTGATTTGAGGAAACAGGTAGACAAGCAAGTTGTTGTGGGGTGCATGAAAACAGAAAACTCTTCAATGGGTGGGTGGATGCTGTAGTGGCAGCCAGGTGTACTCTAACTGAGCCGTCTGACAACCCTTGCATCTTTAAATTCAGCAGGTAGTCAAGTACATTTGTGAGGTGAGACTCAGAAGGTGATGTGGATCTTTGGGTACACAAGGTCTGGAAATGCTTCCACTTTGCTGGTAAGTTTCCCTGAGGCAGTTTTCTACTGCCCAGGAGAAAAGATTTGATTTTGTGAGAGCAGTCCAATTCTATAACTGAGAACCATTGAGTAGCTAGACCTGGAGGTGCAGAGGTTGGGATGGATTATAGTGCTGGTGTCAGGAGATCTGCTCTGAGAGGAAGGCAGAGGGTCATTTGCAGGGGGAGGCGAATTAAATTCGGGAACCATGCTTGTCTTAGCCAGGGTGACGCTAAGAGAATAGCTACTGCTTACTCTTGTTTCAGTTTGTTCAGGACCTTGAGAATCTATGGTAAAGGGTAGGTGTACAAGGAGGTGCAAGGCCTTGGGTGAGCAGGCATCCTCCACAGAGTTAAATCATAACACCTGCTTGAGCAGAACCATTGGCACTTACCATTGGATGGCAATGCAAAGAGATCTACCTCTGGGAGACCCCCATGACAGGCAAATGTTCTGAAAGATCAAGCTCAGGGAATCTGCTATGGTATTTTGGAGACCTAGAAGGTAGACCACCAAGATGTCTATGCAGTGGGAAATGTACCAGTTCCACAGTTTTAGTGATTCTGCAGATAAGGATTGGAATCTTGCTCCCTCTTGATGATTTACGTAGTACATTGCTGCCCTGTTGTTGAGCAGCCCTTGATGTTGCAAAGGAAGTACTGATACCTGTAGCAAGCTGCCCTGCATTCCAGAATGTTGACATGGAGAGATGCATTGGAGTCTATTGCCCAGTGGAGTCTTGGAAACGGGAACCCCAGCTCAGGAGGAGGTGTCTGAGGTGATGAACCTTGATGGCAGCAGATGCAAAAAGGGGACTTCCACACAAATCTTGTGAGGATCCTTCCACCAGTTGAGAACTCTCAGGTATGGTCACTCACTTGGAAAGAATGTGTTGGCTAGGGGTATAAACAGACATGAGCCAGGCCTGAAGACATTGAAGGTGTAGTCTTGCGTGGGGTGTTACGAATGTGCAGGGCAACATGTGGCCTGTTAGCTAAAGGCAAGCCCTTGCTGTGGATTGTGAGTTCTGCTGTAGTGTGGAGGTGAGACTGGCCATTGTGGTGAATCTGCCCACAGGTAGGTAGGCTCTCGCAGTTGAGGAGTCCAGAGTGGCTTTGATGAAGTCTATGTGCTGTACCGGTGTTGTTGTAGATTTCTCCAGGTTTAGATGAAGATCCAGGGAGTGAAAGAAGGTGAGGGCCTTTCTGGCTGCCAACTGGACTTTGAGGAAAGAATGACCCTTGAGCAGCCAATTGTCCAGAAAGGGGAAGACTGTTATTTCCCACTGATGCAGGTGAGCTACAATGACAGAGAGGACCTTTGTAAAGACCTGCAGGGAAGCTGAAAGGCCAATGTGGAGGACAGGATACTGATTATGCTCTGTGCTGCTGGTGAAATGTAGGCAGCATCTGTGGGATGCATGCATAGCTATATGAAAGTACACATCCTGGAGGGCAATGAACCAATCCCTAAGATCTAAGGATGGAATTATCATTGCTAAAGTCACCATCCTGAAATGCTGCAAAAGGATAAAGGTATGAAGTCCAGGATCAGATGCCATCCTCCCTTCCTCTTGGGAACCAGGAAGTACCTGGAACAGAACCCCCTTCCAGTGAATCTGGTATGGGGACTGGCTTGATTGCCCCCAGAAACAGGCGAGATTGAACCTCTTGCCTTAGGAGACACTTGTGAGAAGGTTCCCTGAAAAGGGATAGGAAAGCGAGATGGAGGGAGTGAATGAAATGGAATTGGACGGACTATTCCATTGAAACCACCTGTAGGATGTGATGAGTTCCCAAGCAGGTAGAAATGGGGGAGAGAGGGCCCAAAAGGTGTGTGGAGAGTTGTTTCATGCAGCATGAGATCCAGAGTGGGGACAGTTGATAACCCTCAACCAATCTGTCAAAATGGTCATTTGAAAGAAGGCATGGACTGTGAGGTTGCCATCAAGGTAGGCCCCTTTTTATAAGGGTAGGTTAAGAAAAGAGCATTTAAAAACATTAAATAATATTGAAAAATAGGTTAAAAAAGAACACACCTGGCCAAAAAAGGGAATTTACTAAAGCAGAGACTGTTTAGTAAGCACATGGTAAAAAGTATAAAGGGAGGCTTGTCTTTTAAAGTGTTTATTCCTTTACAAAACTTAATATAACTTTCACTTGTATTTGTTAAAAAGCGGGCGAAGAAGCAGCCTTCTTATCTCTGATCCACTGGCTTACAAAGGGTGTTTTTGCTAACAGTGGCTTTGCTGAAAAAGCACGCTGCTTCAAATTGTCCTTACTAAAAAATGACCAATGTTTGTCTAAAACATAGGAGGAAACTTTTTTATCACTATAAATTACTTTTATAAACCGGTTCTCTATGGTTTTAGTCTAAAACATAAGGGAAAACTTTTAAAAATTGTTTGTTACTAAGTGCTTATGGTTTTAACCTTTATTAAACTACCTATGTAAAAGGGCTACATGGCGGGAAAGATGCTTGGGCTCTTTTTTTTTAAAGATAAGAATAAGGCAGTTAAAGTGGGGTGGGGGAAGTAGGGAAGAGAGATGGTTCTTGTTTAAAAATCTTGGGACTATAGGCTTGGTTCAGGAAAATGTATTCTATGACGCAGCTGTAGAACAGCATCTGCTTGGTCCGATCCAAAGGTGGAGATAACTAGCCTGAGGGGCTGTGAACCTGGAAAGTTGCCTCTTTCTCCAGGAACAGTTGGAAGGATAAGATCTCTCTCTCTCTCTCTCTCTGACTCAGCCACATGCTGTCTATCTTTGCTCTTTGCAAAGGGGCTTTCTTTTCCCTTTTCTTGCCCTGTTCTCTCTTTTAACCTATCTTTCTATCTTTCTCTTTTATTTAACTCTTTTTAAATGCTCTTTTCTTAACCTACCCTTATATTTAATACACCTTTTACATTTAACTCACAATTTTTTATCCTTTAATAACATACCAAACTGGTCCTTTAAAAACATCTCCTTACTAAATCTAATCAAAAACTTTCTTTTTTTAATAACTTGCCTCTATTCTTTCAAACTCTTTAAAAAACAAATCTCAATTTTTTAAATGTTCTCTTTCTATTCTTTAACAATATGCCAAACTAGGCCTTTAAAATCATCTCTCCTTACTAAACCTAACCAAACAATCTTTCTTCTCTTTAATAACCTTTTTCCTTTTTTTCCCCTCTTAACCTTACCAAAGCTTTCTTTTTTTAATCTTTAAGCTCTCTCACTCTATTCATTCAATCTTTTTCTTTAAACAATCAACCAAATGTATCAGAGCACAAACGCACAACATTCCCCCTATTCAAACCTAAAAAAAAAATCCAATTTTTTTTTCAAAATGGCTGACGGCGCCAAACCTTGAACCAATAGGAACGGATGGTGGGACATAAGCCCTAAATAGGACGTGGAAAACTGTCAAAAATACATGGTGATGAATACTATTGAGGTTATACTCCTGGTCTGGGAGGGTTTGACACCCGAGCCATGGCATAACCTGAGCAGACAACAAAGTTCAAGTGCAGAAGGCCCTGGCCATGGAAAGAAGGGATTGTGGGAGCCCCTTCCTCCAAAAAAAAAAAAAAAAAAAAGAGATAGATGCTGAGAAGCTGGAAGTGGACACCCCAGTGCTTCAACTTGAGCCGAGGGCAACTGAGAAAGAGCTGGGGAGGCAGCAGATCCACCCCTGCCACTGGAGCGAGAGGATGTGTATGTAGGGCACATGTGCGGACCCACTCACACTGCTGACTAAAATCTCCAATCAAGACTGCACAGAAGCATGCACATCCTGCAGTAGAGCACCCACAGAGACAATAAATTGAAGAAGAATTGATCGTAGCAAAGAAGAGGGCCATGGGGGCGGGGGCGTGACCCAAGCGATGACCATTATATTTATCTTTCTATTAGGGAGGCAATGTGATCGAGTGAATAGGGTACTGGACTGGGTGTCTCTTTCCAGCTTTGCCATTGAATAGCTGTGCAAAGTTGGGCAAATCATTTTAGCTCTCTATGCCTCAGTTTCATCATCTGTAAAATAGGAATAATGATACCTTCCTTTGTTGAGTACCTTCAGAGGAAAAGTTAAATATTTTTAGTGTTTTTATTGTTGTCAATAATGTTGGCAGAACTAAGCAAGGCCTGGTCTACACTAGGCGTTTATGTCGAATTTAGCACCGTTAAATCGAATTAACCCTGCACCCGTCCACACCACGAGGCTATTTAGTTCGACATAGAGGGCTCTTAAATTCGACTTCTGTACTCCTCCCCAACGAGGGGAGTAGCGCTAAATTCGACATGGCCATATCGAATTAGGCTTGGTGTGGATGGAAATCGACGGTAATAGCTCCGGGAGCTATCCCACAGTGCACCACTCTGTTGACGCTCTGGACAGCAGTCCGAGCTCGGATGCTCTGACCAGCCACACAGGAAAAGCCCCGGGAAAATTTGAATTCCTTTTCCTGTCTGGGCAGTTTGAATCTCATTTCCTGTTTGGACAGCGTGGCGAGCTCAGCAGCACTGGCAACGATGCAGAGCTCTCCAGCCGAGATGGCCGTGCAATCCCAGAATAGAAAGAGGGCCCCAGCATGGACTGATCGGGAAGTCTTGGATCTCATCGCTGTGTGGGGCGATGAGTCCGTGCTTTCCGAGCTGCGCTCCAAAAGACGGAACGCAAAGATCTATGAGAAGATCTCTAAAGCCATGGCAGAGAGAGGATACAGCCGGGATGCAACGCAGTGCCGCGTGAAAATCAAGGAGCTGAGACAAGGCTACCAGAAGACCAAACAGGCAAACGGACGCTCCGGATCCCAGCCCCACACATCCGTTTCTACGAGGCACTGCATTCCATCCTTGGTGCGGCCGCCACCACTACCCCACCACTGACCGTGGACTCTGAGGATGGGATATTGTCCACGGCCGGTTCCTCGGACATGTTAGCGGACGTGGAAGATGAGGAAGGAGATGAGGAGGACGAGGCAGTCGGCAGCGCTTACCAAGTTGATTTCCCCGACAGCCAGGAGCTCTTCATCACCCTTACAGAGATCCCCTACCAACCCTCCCCAGCATGTAACCCGGACACAGATTCAGGGGAAGGATCAAGCGGTAAGTGCTTTAAACATATAAACCTTTATTTTTTACAAAACTTGAATATTAATACTAATAACAATCTTTGATTCATGATTTCTTCCCCCTGGGCGCTTAAATAATCAGTAACAACTATTTATAAAAAAATCAAACAGTGTCCGGTTGTGCATGATTGTGCTGCCCAAGCTGCTCCACTCTTTTGTCCCTGCTACTGCAGCTATATGAAAAGCTGGTCTATATGTCCGGGGATAGAGCAATAGTCCTCCACGGACATCTCCACAAAGCTCTCCTGCAAGTAATGGGATAGCCTGTTCATCAGGTTCCTGGGGAGAGCGGCTTTACTTGGTCCTCCAAAGTACGAGACGTTCCCGCGCCAGGAGACAAGCAGGTACTCTGGTATCAGTGCCTTGCATATCATGGCGGCATAGGGCCCCGGTCTCTGCATGCTTTCTCGAAGCATCCTTTGGATCTCTGTGTCCGGGATCCTCATCAGAGTAATGTCGCTCATGACAACCTGCTTTGAATTAGGTAGGGGACTGTTAGTATTGGGACTGCTTGCAACAAGTTCCTTTACAGAACTGTGACCGCTGGTTTACAGCCACGCGGTGGGGCAGGAGAGGGTCAGCATCCAGGGATCTTTCCCTGGCACATCCGCGAGGGGGTGGGACAGGGCCAGAGTTCTTGCTTGGCCGATTGCTGGCAGCACAGACTGGCAGTGCTTTCAATGTGAAAGGTGGCCAGTGGTACTCCTAAAGTTTTAATCTGCAACAAGTCTACGGCTTACCATCTTTGCCTGCTACAGAGAGTACCGTGTCCTGCCCCGGTTCCCAGATCGGCAGTGCAAAAGCCCAGGCACTGAAGGCGAGGTTCGAAAATTCGACCTTGTCCTCAGTGCGCATGTGATAGGTGTGGTTCATGGTCTTGTTCACAGAGAAAGACTAGGTTCTTGTGAATCAAGGTTCTTGATTCACAACTACATTTATCTTTCGGAGGAATTCACTGCCTTTTCCTCATTCCCACAGCCACATCTGCAACTGTCTCCCAACCCAGCCTGGAATCACACTCCCAGAGGCTAGCGCACATTAGGCGGAGGAAGAAGAAGACGCGAGAGGACATGTTCTCTGAACTTATGGGCTGCTCCCGAGCCCAGGCAGCACAGCATAACCAGTGGAGGGAGAATTTGTCCCAAATGCACCGGACACACATGGAACGTGAGGAGAGGTAGCGGCAGGAAGACCAGCAGGCGACTCAAACGCTGCTTGGACTTCTGAGGGAGCAAACGGACACACTCCGGCGCCTTGTTGATGTTCTGCAGGAACGGAGGCAGGAGGACAGAGCCCCGCTGCAGTCTATCAGGAACCGCACTCCCCCGCCACCAAGTCCCATACCCCCCTCGCCCAAAGTCCAAAGAAGGAGGGGCGGAAGAGTCCGTGAAAACTCTCACTCCACCCCTGCAGACTGCTCAAGCACCAGAAGGCTGTCATTCCCCAAAATTTGAAAAGTCCTTTCCTGGCCGCCTCAAGCAAGCCCCCGTCCAAGTTTCACCCCCCAGTTTCATGTGTGGTTGTTAATAAAAAATACGTTTTTGTTCATTACTGTTTCAGTCATGCTGTTTTGAGGGAGAGGCTGTCTGCAGGGGGGGAAGGGGCTTGGTAATTGGACAGGACAGTCACCTTTAGCAGGCTACAGAGGCGGGGGCAGGTCCAGCAGCAGGGCACATACACAGTGCAGTGACTAGTTACCCTGGTCAGTCTGGGAGGTGGTTTTCATGTTCTGTGCGTGGGGGGAGGGGGTTGCTCTGTGACTTTGTGGCGGGGGAGGGCAGTTACAGATGTTATGCAGCGGTCCTTGTCCTGGATCACAGAGCCACGCAGCAGGGGATCTGTAACCCTCCTCCCCCTGCCATAAAGTCACATAGCCCCCACATACACGCAGTCCCGCTCAGGAGGGCTGGCAGGCTCCGTTGAAACAACCAGTCCGCCACTGCGAATCCTGTCATTCCTGGAGTTTAGAAGGATCATTTGCATCAGTACACTACACCCGCTCCCCACCACAGTCTGCGTCCCAGGTTTAAAACATTCCCGCGAAAACAGTAATAAAGACAACGGTTTTCATTAACAAAATAAAACTGAGTTTATTTTTTTGGAAGGGGGTGGAGGGGGTCTGTAACTGGAGAGGATAGTCATCCTTAACTGGGTAAAGAAACGGGGGCAGGTTCAGCTTCTCTGTACAGAAACTTAAAAGTCACTGGTCACCCTGCTCACTGTGGAACCAGGCTTTCAAAGCCTCCCGGATGCACAGCACGTCCCGCTGTGCTCTTCTAATCGCCCGGCTGTCTGGCTGGGCGTAATCAGATGCCAGGCTATTTGCCTCAACCTCCCACCCCGCCATAAAGGTCTCCCCCTTGCTCTCACACAGATTGTGGAGCACATAGCAAGCAGCTATAACAATGGGGATATTGGTTTCGCTGAGATCACAGCGAGTGAGTAAGCTTCTCCATCTCCCCTTGAGACGTCCAAAAGCACACTCCACCACCATTCTGCACTTGCTCAGCCGGTAGTTGAAGAGTTCTTTTTCAGAGTCCAGGGAGCCAGTGTAGGGCTTCATGAGCCAGGGCATTAGCGGGTAGGCTGGGTCCCCAAGGATCACTGTAGGCATCTCCACATCCCCAAGAGTTATTTTGTGGTCCGGGAAGTAAATACCTTCCTGCAGCCATCTAAACAGACCAGAGTTCCTGAAGACGCGAGCGTCATGAACCTTGCCCGGCCATCCAACGTTGATGTTGGTAAAACGTCCCCTGTGGTCCACCAGTGCTTGCAGCACCATTGAAAAGTAGCCCTTTCGGTTGATGTACTGGCTGTCCTGGTGGTCCGGTCCCTGGATAAGGATGTGAGTTCCATCTATAGCCCCACCGCAGTTTGGGAATCCCATCGCGGCGAAGCCATCTATGATGACCTCCACGTTTCCCAGGGTCACTACCTTTGAGAGCAGTACCTTGACGATTGCGTTGGCTACTTGCATCACAACAACCCCCAGGGTAGATTTGCCCACGCCAAACTGGTTCGTGACAGACCGGTAGCTGTCCGGCGTTGCAAGCTTCCAGAGGGCTATGGCCACTCGCTTCTGGACAGTCAGGGCTGCTCGCATCCGGGTGTCATTGCGCTTCAGGGCAGGGGACAGTAACTCACAAAGTTCCATGAAAGTCCCCTTCCGCATGCGAAAGTTTCGCAGCCACTGGGATTCGTCCCAGACCTGCAGCACTATGCGGTCCCACCAGTCAGTGCTTGTTTCCCGTGCCCAGAATCGCCGTTCCACAACATCCAGATGACCCATTGTCACCATGATGTCCTCGGAGCTGGGTCCCGTGCTTTGTGAGAGGTCTGTGCCCCTCTCAGAGTTCAGGCCCTCACCGTGGTGCCGTAGCCTCCTCGCCTGGTTCATCTGCATCTGCCTCTGGGAAAGGTGGATGATAACCTGCGAGGCGTTCACAAGTGCCACAACTGCAGCGATGGTCGCAGCGGGATCCATGCTCGCAGTGCTGTGGCGTCCACGCTGTCACTGACCCGAAAAGTGCGTGAACTGATTTCCTGCCGGCGCTTTCAGGGAGGGAGGGAGGGCGGTATTGACAGACGGATGACGACAATTACCCAAAAGCACCCTCGACCCTTTTTTTTTACCCAGAAGGCATTGGCGGCTCGACCCAGAATTCCAATGGGCAGCGGGGACTGCGGGAACTGTGGGATAGCTGCCCACAGTGCACCGCTTCCAATGTCGACGCTTTCCCCGTTCGTGTGGACTCACAAAGTCGAATTACTGTCCTTAGTGTGGACACACAAGTTCGACTTTGCAATATCGATTCCACATATTCGATTTAAGTGAAATCGAAATACCCTCGTAGTGTAGACATACCCCAAGGAGTACATGATGACTTTAAGGAAGAGAGAGTGGGCTCCTACAGGAAGAAGAGAGCAGAAAGAGCAGGAAACAGTAGCTGTAAAAGAAAGGGGATCAGTCCCAACTCTTGTAAATACTCAAAACACTTGTACGTCCTTTGCATCATTAACAGCTTTATATATGTATGTATGTATGTATGTATATATACATACATACATATATAAAGCTGTTAATGATGCAAAGGACGTACAAGTGTTTTGAGTATGTACATACATACATACACATACACACACCACATATTATATATATATATATATATATATGTATGTAAAGCTGTTAATGATGCAAAGGATGTACAAGCATTTTGAGTATTTATATATATACACACACCATTTTTGAAGGATTTGTCTGACAAAGCATCAGTGTACACATGAATCTGTTTACCTTGTGACTGATACTGTTGGATGGTCTTTTCCTCAGTTTTCCTTAGTGTAGCCAAGTCCGTGTGTTCTTGGAGCAAGGTTCCAAAAGGGGGAGAGATTTACTAAAGTAAATATGTTCATGTGTTCCAATTCCTGACCAGTAGTATGTGATCAGGGAGATGAAGCATATTCAAGTATCGGGCAAACTATCAAGCACTATGTTGTTTTCAGTGCCCTAATACACAAACCCCAAATGATGCTGGCAATACATTGAAGAAGATTCAGTCTCTTCCTTGCTATGGCTGCCATTTTTATCACTTGTGGTCCAAACCTTAGTTCTGTGCATCCCAGGTTCCTCTCAGTGGCAATGCCTTCTCCAGCCAATGTCAATTTCAGACTGTAGTTGCATCTCTTACAGTTTGTGGTAAGGTAGATGGACTTTGTTTTTGCTAGATTCAGCTGGAATTTGTTTCTTTGCCCATCTAATTACAATTCCCAAGGCCTCATTCAATTAATTCTTCAATACATCTGTTTCATGACCTGTGATATGCAGCACAGTATCATGTGCATGTGTGCATACAAATGATTTCAAGTGGCCTAACAGCGTTGAGGAGTTCAGCCAGAAAAGAAGAGGACTTAAAACTGAGCACTGAGGAACTTCTATCCTGAGTGGCCTTATCTTCAAAAAAGTACCCCTTACTCTTACTGTTATTTTCCTGTACTATAGGCAATCTCTCATCCAGAGGCACATTTTGCCACAGACTTTCACTAAGAGCTTATCATGTCAAACTCTGTTGAATACCACACTGAGATCCCAAATGACTCCCATTGATGACTGTGGTGGCTTTTGTTGGAATCCATCAATAACAGGCTGACTGAAGGCCATCAATAGGTCTGTGGTTGAGTGCAAGGGCCTGTAAGCCATTTGGGTAAGTTCTATCTTTCCTTCTTTTAGAACCCACCATAGAAGACTTGATTGTACAATTCCTTCCAATATCTTACAGAGGTGACGAGTTAAAGATACAGGCCAATAGCTGCCCAGCGAAGAGGAAGCTGTGCCTGTCTTACGAAGACAAACAATAACTGCTTACTTCCACCATTTAGATATCTCCCTTTTGTCCACAATTAGTTTATGATGTTCAATAACCTGGTTTTAGCCCGCTTGCCCAAGTGCTTTATCATATGGCCGTAGGTAAGGTCCAGTCCAGAGGTTGCTTGGTTTGAGCTTCTCTATTGCATTGTCTAACTCATAATACAAATAATAATAATCAATTTTAACTTGTTTGATGTGTTGGGCACAGAGGTCGTCAGCATACATTACATGGGAATTCCCAGTCATCTAAATATAAAAATGTGCATACAGATACTGCTGAGTATCCTGGCCTCAGAAATATCTTTTTAATATGTGATAATGTGTAGGAACTCCAGTCAGGCACCATTGTGCTAGGTATTGTACAAACATAGAACAAAATGATGGTGCCTTCCCCAAAGAACTTACAATCTAAATAGAACAAAATCTGCATCTTTACTACCAATACTGTATATTTTTGCAGGGGTTCAGTGTAATCATAATATAGCTCTTTGTTATATAAATACATGTCAATGGGCTGAGTATCATTTAACATTAAGACTCACCTGGAACCACTAGCTCTCTTCCTTGTTTTAATATGTTGCCTGTAATAGCTTGTTGCCTGCCTTTTAAGGCAGACTACAAGCTAAGCATGATCCTGGTTACATCCCGAACAGGGGGATTCTGGGAGTTGTAGTTCCCAGGCCACATGCGAGCTATAGACCTATAAGTCAAGCATAATGGGAAGGGAAACTATAAAGACAGGTCTGTTTCTGCTGTGTTAAGGGGATCACTAGGGAGGGAGAAAGACTTGCTCTTGGCTGTGTGTTGCGATAAGCCAGGAAGGAGCTGGCTGTGGGCCGTCTACTGAAGGGAAAACTGGAAAATGGGCAAGTGCTCTGAGTTTTGTCAACTTTGGAAGAAGCCTGTGAAAAGGGCCTAGAAGGAGGCCCAAGATGTGCACACACATAAGGAAAAGAAATGCCTAGGAGGGAGAAAACTGTGTGGTCTTTGAGTACTGAGCCTGGCTGGGGATAGCAACTGGAGGGTTTCCTGGAATACCCTGAGGCGGGGCAAAGTGTATTGGGGTAGCTTGGGGTCAGACCAGACAACTGTTCCACTGTGCTGGAGTCATAGAAAGGAGTAGGTGAGCTCTACATTGGCTTTGGTGGAGAGAGAGAGTATTACTCCTGTACCCTGGAGAGAGAAGGCGGCTGATATACCCTTGATAGAGGACTGTGACTCAGTGTGAGGGTGCACAGAGCTTTGGAGGGAAGCTGGTGGCCCAGAGTGAGGAACTGGGTGGAGGATTGCTGAGGGGGCAGCTTTTGTACTATGGGGCTCTTAAAACCCTGGAACATGTGGGTTGGTTTGACCAGAAGGCTAGATTATCCTACTAGAGAGGGAAACTGAGGTGTGGCTGCCTTACCCTGACAGAATGGTAGGTTGTGGCTATATTGTTGTCAAGGTTGATTCCCCACTCTGGCACTTTCACTGCAGAAGGTGGGGGCCCACAAGGATTCTAAAAATTAATACTGGCCACTCCAGGCTTGTATTAAACTCCCAAGGTTACAGCTTTTCTCCGACCTTGGATCAGATGCTGCCACCACCCAAGTGCATAAACCCCTTTGAGAAACCAAGAAGGTGTGGAGTACCCTCAAGCCCTTTCACCCCAGCTCCAGGGAAGAGCTGAGAAAGAAAACAAAGGAAATCAGCCGTTGCCACCAGCTAATTCAACAACATGTGCACAAACCTCTTAGGACACAAAATCCAATCCTGTTCTTAAAAAAGGTAAATTTTATTAAAAAAAAAGAAAAGAAAAGAAAAGAAAAGAAAAGAAAAGAAAAGAAAGTACGTTTGAAAACTCAGGCTATTGCTAGATTTAAAAAACCCACTTACAAGAATTAAACATCAAGAATAACCTTCTTGAGGTCAATTCTTGCAAAACAAGCAAGACAAAAGCATTTGGGGTTAGCATAGAGGAGTCCACAAGCCATAAAGAAACAGAGATAAACCTAATCGCATCTTCTTAGACATTTCCTGATCTACTTACATATCTGGGGTTTTAAATGAGTAGTTTCTAGGTATGATCTGATGATTTTTCATACCTGGCCCAAAGCTTCTTACAGCATCGCTGATCTGTCCCTTCTCCTTCCCGAGAACAGACAGACAGACAGACAGACAGAGGGGAAGTTCCCCCCTCCCAATTTTAGAAAGTTCTAGCCTTCCCATTGGCTCTTTTGCTCAAGTGCCCACTCCCTTCCTTTTACCTACGCAGGGAGACTTTTTAACCCTTTACAGGTAAAGCAAGTAGAGAACAACTACTAAGGGATTTTATAGCTAACTGGCTGGCAGGCTGTCCATAAAAGGGAGCTCTTCTCCCCCCCCCCTTCATTTAATCACAATTATAATGGCAGTTTGGTTTGCTTTTGGTTAAGGCTGTTGTTTTTCTCCCTTGGAGCCCTGCCTCATTGCATATTCCTTTTAGATCAACCTATGAACACTGAATGAAAAATTCTACTCAGGTTTCTTAAGCACTGTTCACAGAGCAATCTGGTCATTGAGAGATTGGTACTTGAGACAGACACTTATTGTTAAAGAGCAGTAGGCATGCATGGGCTCTATTATTTGAACCCTTATAACTCAGTTAAAGCAAACTATGTATATGGGGTATACATACAAATCCTGAGCCCACTGTTGAGTGACAACTTCATTGTTACTCAGGCAAACTTCCACTGAAGTCCATGTAATTGTATTGAATTTGGCCAAGAAATTCCTAAATATATATTTATTTGTTGGTAACTTTTTAATTATCTTTACTTATTTGTTTATCCAGGATCCCAGCCCAAGAATCCTACATACTTTTCCTTTAGCAACAAACATTTCTTCTCTTTTGCCTCAGCTGTACGTTTTTCCAATGTACTATGTGTTTCAAAAGCAATTATAGTACCTGTAGTAGTGCAGTGTTTTATAGTAAGTACTCCTGGTGCTCAGTCTACAGAGCATACTTTGCTTCCATACACTAGTCAATAGTACTTGACAAATTCTTCCATTAGAGCCAGCTGCTAAGGCAGAAAAGTAACACAAATAGTTCTGTTTTGTACCTTGAGTACATTCAATTTCTCATTTGTGGGACTAGAAAATAACCATACATCAACACAAGTTGTTTGCCTCCTCCCCCGCTAAAATATCAGTGGGTTTAAGGCCTGGTTTTTAGAGCTGTTGAGCTCCGTAGGTCTGCTCAGAGTCAGTAGGAGCTGCAGGCACTCAATATCTGAGTATCAGACCTTACTTTTACATGAGAATGTGCATTAGATATGACAATCATGTGTTGGCATGAGAATGTAAGCAGCTCTGTAGCAAGGCTGCTGACTCACCAGTGCAGCGCCTCCTGCTGGTCAGTCCGGGAATTAACTTATCTAGCTCAGGAGCACCCTCTTCTGGCTGGTTTCTCCCTGCTCTTACCTGCCCCTCTGAAGTCCCTTTCTTTCCACCCTGTGTAGGCCTCATGTACCTCACAGACTACAGTGCCCCTTACCTTGGGGTGTTGCTCCTCACCCAGGGAACCCCATTCCCCAGAGCCCACCTTGCCTCAGTGACCCACTGCCAGTCTGCATCTAGCCCTGTCCCTCTGGGCAAACTGCAGTCTGAAGTAGCCACTCATCATTGACTAGGGGGTTAAACCTGCTGCCTTTCCCTGCAGCCCCAGTACCTCCTTAGGTCTTCCTGTCAGGCCTCAGCCTAGGAGGTCGCCAGGCCTGAGCTCCCCAGCTCAGCGTGCCCCTTCCCCAGCCCTGCTCTGTTGAAGGTACCCTGTACTCCCAAGCAGCCCAGTCCTTCCCATCCCAAGGCTGGAGTGAGACTCTCTGTCACCTAGCTCACAGCCCTTTTTATACCAGCCCTACTGGGCCTGGATTGGCTGCTACCTGCCTTTGCCTGATTGGCTCCTCGGGGCAGCCCTTTCCCAGAGCTGGTTTTAACCCCTTTCTCCCTGAAGTAGAGTGCTCTTGCCTCGCTAAATCCCCCCCTCCCCCGCTCAAGATCACCACCCCTGGGGGTAAGAGGGTCTCCTCGCCTGGGCTAGTCCCACATGCGCCTCCAGAGCGGCTCGTTTCTTTTCCAACTCCTCCAGCTGCTTACGCAGATGGGTCTCCTTCTCAACGATGGCCGCATACTCTTTAGCGAGGTCCATGGCGTATGCCTCAGCCTTGCGGCGGGCCTGCTCTGCAGCCTTCAGCCATGCACGCAGGCCAGAGTCCCCCGGGCCCTCTTCCTTCAGGGTCTGGGTCCCTACTGCAACCTGCTCCATGAGTCTGGGTCCCAGGCTCTTGCTGGGCCCACTCTGTCCCAGTCTCCTTTTTTGCCATCCCCTGTTGGTGGCTCTCGGGCAGGTCTACTGCCATTACTGCAGCATCAACCCTGCCAGCCTTCGACCCCCGGGGTCATTAGGTATCTTCCCCTGCACCCCTCATCCCTTGAGGGGGCAATGCCTCTTAATATGGCCCCTCCCCTGGCACAAGAAGCAAACTCCTTGCCTCCTCCTGGCCTCGGGCCTTTCCAACTCTTTCCTGGGCCTAGCCCTCCCTGGGCTGCCCTGGGCTGTGCTCCCTGGGTCTGGGCAATCCCTCCATAGGTGCCCTCACTGCCCACAGGTCCAACATGTCCATCCCCTCTTGGGTTTCTTCACCCAACGGGCCTTCCCAGGGTCTTGTCCCTTCCCCTGTTCTGGGTGAGGCTCCTTGCCCCCAACCCAGTAGGGACAGTCCCCTCTCAAATGTCCCTGCCTCCCACAGGCATAACAAGCCCTGTAGTCTGCCCCAGGACTCCTGGCCCTGTTATGCTTAAACAAAGCACACAAGATCTTTTATAGGGGAGAAGGCAACACGCCGCATTTATTGAGAATACAGCAGTTAGCATATGCTTCTCAGTCACACACACACACACACCATTCACAAAGTCCCGCCAGTCGATGTTTATAGTTACCAGTCCAGAGTCTTGATCAATCTAGTGGCCAGCCAGATTGGTCGCAGAGGGGAGCCAGGCTCTGTTGGTCGCAAGCCGATGCTCCTGGAGTAGTGGCAAGATGAACCCAAAGCCCCATGGCAAAGCACCCTGTTCTTAGAGTCCTTTTTCTCAGTTGAAGTCTATGGATTTTGCTGTGTCACTTTATGACCGGTTACTCCTTAATTGGTATTCTCTTTTGATGTTAACATTCCAAAACACCTCTGAGAGGGTCATCCTGTCCCAGATTTGATTTAATCAATTGTCTTCAGGGGTGCCAGCCTCCACCTCAGGATCGTCAATCTGCCCATCCTCAATCATGGATGCGTGTTGAGGGTTCTCTTGCGTCAATAAGTCTGGATAAGTGTCTTTGCTCCTCCTTTCTTGACCATCTGGTTAACAATGGCCTTCACACCTTATCTTTTCCTGATGCATGCATTCCTCATTCACGCAAACAGTCTTTTACAGAGACCTTTGAGAATACAAACAGCAGTATTTTATATTGAGTGAAAAGACATTGTAAATTAAATCTTGCTAAATTTTATAACCAAAACAATTCACACTGAGGCCCAGGCCTTCAACGTTCCTCTAATCTACTTAACATAGACACAATACAGGATCCTGTCTCTTACTAACTAAACCTTAAAACAAAAAACTAAAAGGGTCCAATTTGTAATGCATATGGGAAACGTAATCCCATAGTCCCAGAGGGTCATTCCTTTCTGCTATTCAAAAAGAGTGGCTGGCAGGATGAAATCAAATCATACATTAATTCTCATAGTACAATTATAAAATCCTGCTCCTTCAAATCCCCTTTAGACCCTTCCAGAAAAATTCTTGAGTGGGTCATATCTTATATAATTGTTTCATAGCCACATATTGAGAGGCAATTTGAGCTTGCAGTTGCAATTTAACAAACATTCTTTTTGTCCAACAGCACATACAGAACATCACAATTAGGCAAGTACAGGATAGTACCAATACAATTAACAATGGATGAAGCATAATTGACAATATGCCTTTGAAAGTGGGCGAACAGGCTGTAAAAACATCATACCAATGATATGCAGAGAGTTCCCTTTCAGAGTCAGCAATTTTAATCATACCTCCATTTGTATGTGTTATTTGGAGATCTCGCTTTCCTACATCTTTTTGAGTTTTTTGCAAAAACTGCGTTACTTTGGCTCCTAAAAGCAGATGATCAGCTAACTCTTGCCAATCCAAACTGAGAGATATGGAGAAATTCGCTAAGGGGGCAATCATAGTACTTTGGACTTTCTCCAGCTTGGGAAGGTAATAAGTGTGATTCTTAGTGTATAAAATGCTTACATTGCATCTACACTCATCCACTGGTGGCCGGCTAATACTATAATCCTCCCAAAATATTGTTTCCCAGGACACAACACATACACTTTGTCCATTATATACCACACGAGTTATATTTTCTAGTTCATCCCAGACACATGTGCCTAGCGATGTGTCCCTACTGCATGGTTCTGTGGTGGCAGGCAGGGAGAAGCATACCCATTTGCGAGGGTCCCACTCTGTACACTGTCGTGTGTCCAATAATCTGTTCTCTTTCCCGGCCCACTGACCCATAATGCTAGGTAACCAGAAAGATCCCATGGCCAATTTTGGTAGTGGACTGA
The DNA here is from genome assembly GCF_028017835.1 of Emys orbicularis. NCBI lineage: Eukaryota > Metazoa > Chordata > Testudines > Emydidae > Emys > Emys orbicularis. Next base: position 62,492,796 of record NC_088691.1, read on the forward strand.
CTTTCCATAGCTCTGCCTCCACAGATTGTTGATGGGCAATTTTGACAATATTTTTTCCTAGTAATAGTCCAGGCTTAGCCATGCTAGAGACTTACTGTATCCATTCATGCTTATATGCATCAAACAAAGATCTTTTCCATTGTTTTAAAAGGTGTTCCAATACTTTAATATTTCCTGATATTATCCAGAACATTTCATGTTCGAGTGATGCTAAACTGAGAATCTGCATGTCAGTGCATCCCATGGCTAAGGCAGTTTTATTTCCCAATTCCATCTGTTCCTGTGATGTTCATAAGGTGAACCTTAAGTCCCACTTCCCCATCCCAGGCATAAATATTGGTATTTCCTAGTGGCCTCAGGATTTGTTTTGTATCTTTATCGTACCATTCTAAGAGGATTCCTGGTTCCCTGACGGGGATCCACGATTGATTAGTTAGGAGGAAATTATCTTTGACCAGGGAAGAGATTGCGGTGTGCTCCCTCAAGATATTTTTAAATATCTGGGACATACAGGCCCCCATGAACAGGGACTGCCAAACCTGATGTTTCATGGATTTGGAGGGTAGTAGTGGTCGAGCAGCATCTTATGTTCCGAATCCCAGGAGTCCTTTCTTGTAAAATGTCCAAGACATTATTATTCATGCAAAAGTTCAATATGGTATACCAATGGGCTGAGGTAGTCCACTATGGAATAGGGTCCTGTCCATTGTAATTCCAGCGAGTGGCCCCTTTTTCCCAATTTGAGATACATGACTTGATCCCCTGTTTCCCATAGGGCTGTTTCGGTATGCTTTTGTGCATGGATTTTTTTATTCATTTGTTCGATAGCTTGATTGACCCTATATTGAAGAGTGGTTTTATCTTCTTGCAGTTGTTTAAGCCACTGCAAATATTCATACTGTGTTACATTAGGGGTCTCTCCCTGATCTTGTATTAGGTGGCTAGGGTCAATCATAAGGTGCATTGAGTGTCTAAACATGACTTGAAAAGACTGGATTTTGGTTTTCAGCCTGTCGCTGCTGCAGATAGCTGCTAGAATCAGAGGCAGCTTGTCTGGCCAATCCTTTCCGGTATGGCTTACTACTTTCCGTAATGCTTCCTTAATGGTGCGGTTCATGTGCTCTACCTGACCTAAGGATTGTGGGCGGTATGATATATGGAATTTTTGTTTAATTTCTTATGCTTGTAACATTGATGTATAAACTTCTCCCACAAATGCCCCCCCATTTTATCGGAATCTATTATTTCAGGGGTACCATATCTACATACCACCTCATTAAAAACTTCTTAGCTATCACCTTGGTGCTATTAGTTTTAGTGGGAAATGCTTCTACCCATCCTGAAAAAGAATAAATTATTATTAACAAGTATTGAAAGCCGCCTTTACTTCTTGGCAACTTGTCTATAAAATCAATCTGAAGTCTATGCCAGGGTCCGAGCCTCCGTTGGTGCATCATGGGGTCGTGCTTTAACCTGTGCACACCAAATGCAATTCCTTACCCATGTTCTAACGTCATCTTCCATGTTTTTCCATTCGGCAACTTGTTTTACCCTATTCAAGGTTCTTTTTACTCCCTCATGCATGAACTGATGGGATACATTAATCAGCTCTTGCCCTTCCACTTTTCCTGGAGTGGGGTGATTTATAGCAGAATCCATTGGCTCAGGGGCCTCGGTGGGGGTGCCTTTAGCTCGGCTTCTAGTTACAATTGCTATACTATGTTGCCGGGCTATTGTATCTACCCGACTGTTCCAAATGGCTTCCTTGCCTGTTCCCTTGTTGTGGGCTTTTACATGCCTGATTTTCAATATTTTGTAATAGTGTGGCAGCCAAGGCCATGTTGTTAGCTGCCAAATGAATAACAAAAGGCTGTGATTCATCAGGGAAACGCAGGACTGGGGCTCTGAGAGCCTTCTGTTTTAGCAGGGTTAAAGCGGAGTCCTGCTCTTTTCCCCATTCCCATTTTGTCTTTTTCTTTAGCAGTTTCCACAATGGGTGAGTTATTTCAGCATATTTATAAATGTGTGAGCTAAGAAAATTGAATCTTCCTAGCAGTACTCTTAAAGAGTGGGCCTCAGTATGGGCTGGCATTTCTACCAGTGCCCTTACCTTCCTCTGATCTACCTGTCCCCCTTCTTGTCCAATGACTATGCCCAGGTGTGTAACCTGAAGTAGCACCAAGTGAACCTTGTCTAAGGCTACTTTGAACACCGTTTCCTGAATTAGTGCCAAAACGTCTTCTGTTAATGTTTGAGTTTGTGCCTCAGTTTCCCCTTTTTATACAGCAGAGCAAGTTTATAAGGTTTTGGACATTAGGAAAAAGTTCCTAACTGTCAGGGTGGTTAAACACTGGAATAAATTGCCTAGGGAGGTTGTGGAATCTCCATCTCTGGAGATATTTAAGAGTAGGTTAGATAAATGTCTATCAGGGATGGTCTAGACCGTATTTGGTCCTGCCATGCGGGCAGGGGACTGGACTCGATGACCTCTCGAGGTCCCTTCCAGTCCTAGAATCTATGAATCTATGAATTTCTTTTACCCCTTCTACAATATACACTGCACATGTTCTGGGGAAAATGCACATTCCTTTCATAGTTTAACTTCTATAACATTAGCCATATCAATTTTTACATAAGGTGTAACTATTTCTTTTGTGCTCACAGAGTTTTTATGTACCCGTAGAAAAGCGACAGTTTAATTACACAGAGCCACCTTAAGGCTCAGTGTGGGGCACTGTCTTTCTCTCTTTTACTACATCTCTTATCTGCTATTTTGTTACCAAAAAACAAATCCAGAATCTTTTCCCATTCTCCTGGTTTTGACTGCCCTGCTGCAGCCTCAACTTTGAACTGTGTCTTTATTTAAAAACATGGGAAAAGATGGGAGTTGCCTTACCAAGTGGGGGGTTTGGCCAATGTACATGGCAGAGGGACATTGCTGGCACATGATGGCATATATCACATTGGTAGATGTGCCAGCAATGCCCCTCTGCCATGTACATTGGCCAAACCGGACAGTCTCTATGCAAAAGAATAAATGGACACAAATCTGACATCAGGAATTATAACATTCAAAAACCAACACTTCAATCTCCCTGGACACTCAATAACAGACTTAAAAGTGGCAATTCTTCAACAAAAAAATTCAAAAACAGACTCCAATGAGAAACTGCAGAACTGGAATTAATTTGCAAACTGGACACCATCAAATTAGGCCTGAATAAATGCTGGGAGTGGATGAGTCATGTGGTGGGGCAGCTGCCCCACCCTCATGCGAGAGGAGACTAGAGTAGGCCAGAGCGGCTGCACAGGCCGGCAGCCAATTAGAGAAGGGCCTACTGAGAGCCAATCAGGACTGAGATTAGAGCCAGCCAATCAGGGCTAGGCTAGGCCCTATATAAAGGCTGCCTAGGAGAGGAGCAGGCAGTCTCTCCCAGGCTTTCAAAGGGTGAAGGTCTGACTCTTGTGTGAGGAGACTAGCACCTGGAACAGCACAGTGCTGGGCAGGCTCGGGGGAGCCGAAGGGAACTCTAGCCCGCTACCTGCCAGGCTGAAGGGGACCAAAGGGGAAGTGGCCCAGGGAGAGAGACGCACAAGGGGTGAGAAGGAGGGCAGGAAGGCTGCTGCCAAAGGGTCTCTGGGTTGGGACCCAGTGTGGAGGGTGGGCCTGGGTCCCCCCCTTGCATGGACACCCAGCCATTGGATGTGGCAGTAGCGGACTGCACCAGACCCCTGACACATGGGGGTTAGACTTTGGGGTGTGGTTGACCACTGTGGCTGGGGTGCAGAGAAAGACTGCTGTTAACCCCCCCCTCCCCCCGGAAGGGGGTGAGGATGGACTAGGGGGCACTGCCGGAGAGCAGTGTCCTGAAGAGGATGCCGCCGAACGGGAAGCAACATGGGTCCAGACACCAGGGAGGAACAGACAATGGACGGGACACCACCAGCAGAGGGCGCTCCCCATGGACTGAGCTAATTCCCAGAGCAACCAGTGGGAGGCGCAGCGGTGGTGAGTCCCAACCCTGTCACAGATCACTACAAAAACTAATTTCCCCTTGCTGATACTCACACCTTCTTGTCAACTGTTTGAAATGGGCCACCTTGTTTACATTGGCCTCATTAGCACTACAAAAGTGATTTCCACCTCTTCTTGTCAACTGTTGAGAATAGCCACTTCCACATTAATTGAATTGGTTAGAACTGACCCCCCAATTGGTAAGGCAACTCCCATCTTTTCATGTGTATTTATACCTCCCTACTGTATGTTACACTCCATGCATCTGATGAAGTGGGTTTTAGCCCATGAAAGCTTATGCCCAAATAAATTTGTTAGTCTCTAAGGTGCCACAAGGACTCCTCGTTGTTTTGCTGATGCAGGCTAATACGGCTACCACTCTGAAACCTGTCTTGCATGGATAAGTTACTCAATAGGAGTAAGGGTTGCAGAATCTGTCTCTAAACTTTCACAGTTTGCAATTTGCAAATGAAATTTCAGCTACTTGACTATCTTACATATGAATTCAAGATTAGAATTTGTGGAGTGTGTTGGAAATGTAAAGTTAACTAGTTAATGCTAACTATTGCATACTAAAAGAGCATATGAGAGATTGCTAATGTCTTACTGAAACAAATAATAAAATCCTCCCAAAAAACACTGTCTTTCCATTAGACAGAAGAACCATGGTCCTACTGTCTTTAGATATTTCTGCAATTTTTTCCGGTGTGGTATTGCACAATATTATTCAATTGATATTTTTTTTTAAATGAAAGCTTAACTCAAACAGGTGTTTTAAAGTAAGAAAATAAAATATAAAGATCCTACAGCCCTGTTAACTCTTGGCACATCTGGGCATTTTGGCATATACTTAAAAACATAGGGTGAGCTCTTCATGTGGTGACCTAGCTAAATCCCTTCCAAAAGAGGTTCAGCAACATGCCTGCAACTTGGTTCCACCTTTCTCAAATAGGATAAAACCATTTTTAACTCAACCATTCTATTTCCTTGTGTACCTGAAACTTAACTGTTCTTTTTGCTTAGGCTCAAAATCTGGATGTGTACAGTGCTCTGACACCATACTTTCTCATGTGAAATAAAGTTGGTTTACTATTGTATTTGCTAACTCTTGGCACATCTGGGCATTTTGGCATATACTTAAAAACATAGGGTGAGCTCTTCATGTGGTGACAACTGACTGATTTCAGTTGAGCTGTGCTGCTTTACACCAGCTAATAATTTCTCTTGTTAACTGTAATTTATCAACCTGCACACTTAACGTTAATACAGGAAATATACTGCCTATGATCTTTGAACCATACTTGACCAGCTGGTCTCCACGTTTAGCTTCAATAAACTTTAAAGTGAAAGGAATGTTTATTTCTTTAATGCATGCATAAACATATTTTATCTCTAACACCAGCCCTAGTGTGCCAGACACATCCATTAACCAGTGTATTCCCATGCAGCTTGAGAATGTGACCACACAAGGTGTCCTTCATGGCTATTGCTGTAACAGATCCTGTACCATCTTTCTTTCCATTGGCCAATGGCACATTCCACCAATTGCTCAGTGTGCAGTGAACTTCCTCTTGTCCTGTTAGTGTAAATCAGAATAACACTTTGTCAACCAGGGCAGCAGAGGGTATGCTGAGTCCACTAAAATCATTGGAGAAGGTCAGCCCATTGATAACTGTATTGGGGGGGTGGGGTGGGGGGGACAATGTACCAACTTGCCCATGTTGAGACAGGCTGGACCTTCATAACACCTTGGCATTATGCACCCTGCCTGTTCATCTGATGTAGACATCCATGAATGTGTTGTGGTGTCCAAAAGGCATGCATAATGGAGTAATATTCTTTGCTGTTAATGTACTCATTTGCTTCAAAGGGTGAGCATAGGATGGTTATATGTGTGCCATGAGTAGCACTGGTGCCACTCAGGTACCCCAACTGCTTAAACCCTGCAATTATTTTGGGAATATTTCTAATACTTTAAGTGCAACTACAGACCTGGCTAAATCCCTTCCAATACAGCTTGGACTCTCTCTGATTTCTGCGGCCGGCCCACGGGGGGCAGGGAGGGAAACACGGAGGGGCTCTGCTGCTGCCAGCCCCCTGCTGGGGACCGTTGTGCCCCTCTCCACGGGGAGGGGGAGCCGGGATTGCGGGGGCTGCAGGGAGGGCAGCGCCCAGGAGCAGCCGTGGAGCGGGTGAACTGGGGAGCCCGGCCACCTCGGCTCATGGGGAGGGGGCAGCGGTGGGGCACCTCTCCCCGCAGCAGGTAGGCTCAGCACCAGGGCCCCCTCCCCAGACTCGCAGGGCCGCTGTACAGCACCCTGGCCTCCGAGTTTTGCATAACATCCTCCCCATCCTCCTCCCCCCAGGCTGGGCTGTGGGCTTGGGGATGATCTTATCTTCTCTCCAGGTGTGACAACACATAGCAACCCTCCTGTTTTGCAACTAGGTGCAGTTTCCGCCATGCAACGTGACCATCTGGGCTACTGCTCAGGACTTGCTACTGCCTGGTCCATGGGGTTGTGAATCAGGAGGCATGGGGTTTTTGGTCAAAAACACTCACAATCTGCTTCCTCCTGGCTAAGGTGACAAATTGGTCTATTGGATGATTGAGGCGCGCTGTTTCACTTTTTTGTGTGTGAATATGTGAAAAGGGAGGTAAGGTTTGGGGGTACGGAGCATGCCCCTGAGCCCAAGGTGATACCAGAGTGACCCCTTTCATTTTTTTCACTGGCTTCCTCCTTGCATATTTCCAATGACTTGACTGCCCATGCACCTGTCACTGGTCCAGGGATGGTTGCAAATCAGGAGGGATGGGGTTTTGTGGTCGAAAACAGTCATGATTTGCTTCCTCCTTGCTGCTTTTATGATTTGCATTATACACATGAACACAAATACAGAGAACATTTTTTTAAAATAAAAAACATTTATTATTATAATCTGGTATATAAATAAAAAAAATTCTTTTGGTTGCATTATGTTTTGAACAAGAGGCATTTAAACATAATGTTTTTTTTTTTTTTTTTTTTTTTGTTTTTTTTTTTTTTGCAGTTGTACTCTTTCTTCTCATCAGTCAGGTAGTCTTGATTGGTTCCTTCTGTAATGCAGGGCATATGTGCCCACCTCTTGCAAGAATCACACTGGACCTTTGATAAGTAACAATTGAGAAAATGAAATCACAGAAGTTATAATGTTAAACATACTTTGCATTCACTCATGCTATTCCTTCCACATGTCAGCATTTCCTAACATATGCCTATCAGCATGATTAAAATGTTTACTGATACGGAATTTTTACAAGAATCATGATCCTTAGGCAGTTTATGGCATTTATTTCTCATACAATTCTGTGTTTCTTAGCATCGTGCAATCCTCACTTTCCTTGTCACAGTTGACAAGGTTGCAGTATATGCAGTAGTCCTCCACGCTTTCTTAAAAATAAATATAGCGCTATGAAATGATGAATACGTTACGACCAACACTGAAAATGCAAATCTTGATTTATTAATTAATGCTATGTATGAAAGTGTGTTAGCATTTACCTTCACTTTCATTTGTGGTGTTCTGCCTGAGAGAATGACAGTGGAAACTACTGATGAGCTGGCTTGTACCTGTTGACAGTCAACAAAGTTATTAATGCATTAATAATTCTGGCACATCAAAAACATAATGAATTTAATATAGACAGACATGCAAGGGATCCTTAGTGTTACAAATCAGATATGTAAGAGTCCTGTAAAAACAAAAAGATTTGTAATCAATGTGCTCTGTCTTACTTAATGTAAAAATTGACTAAGCTGTTCGCATACTTGTGTTTAATGGACCCACTGAACTGTACAGCCACTAACTGTGGCCCTCAGTTAGTCAAGTATTGTATGTCCAATATGCACCTCCAAATACATTTCAGTAAATGTTTGGCAGGAGTAAATACACTGAAATGTTGCAATTTCAGGTTTATGTTGATATTTCCAGGGTATTTGGACTTAAATATGTTGTGCCACATATTCATGTGATTGTTTACTTATTGAATCAATGTATACTTTCATGTACCATCATAGTAAGTAGCCTACCTTTCCATCTGCTTCCTCGACCACACAGCTCAAATATGCATCAATAACCTACAACACATGATAAAAGAAAAGGCACAATTTCAGTAATATTTGATGAATCAATCCCATTAGAAATAACCAGACAGAGACCACACAGATAAACAATAGAGAAATGGGGAGCAATAAATAAATCACCATGATTACAGGTATGCAAACCATTTAAGAAATGACTATACAGTTATTGTAAAGATTCTTGATTATTCATGCTGTTAGCTAGGAAGACCATTAGTATTTGTGTACTTTTACCAGATTTGCCCATTACTTGGGGTATGCTCATTTATTGGGGTTACTTGTTTGGGTTTTTTCCTCCTGATAATTCTGCTAATGTACTGCTTGTGTATAAAGCTGTTGTAAAGCACCTCTTTTTCACTACTAACAGTATTGCTGTAAAACCTTTATTTTTAAGGCACAACACTTAACTCCTTATTGCACAGTTCTACAGGTATTCTAAGCAAGATTCTTAACAGGAGATTGCGAGAGAGAGAGATTGTGAGAGAGATTGTGTGGTGTGAGAGAGAGAGATTGCTAAAGGAGCTTGGTCTGAAAAAGGGAGCTTGCTTAGGTCTGAGCCTCAGTTTCCCTACTCCACAGCAACTACTCAACAATTAACATGTGATTAGGGTCACATGCTGCCTGCGTTCAATAATTTGTGACCAGTTTTGCACAATTCTTTGGGGTATGCTCATTTATTAGGGTTACTCTTCTGTGGGGGGGGGGGTTGTGTAATTCTATCAATGTACTGCTTGTGTGCCCAATGGAATGAGTCAAACAGCACTTTCAAGCTGACACCCTTATTTGTCCCAGATTTAGCATGTCCCTATCCCCACTCTTACATCACAAATGTACTGGTAGTAACCCACTTGATGAGCAAACCCCAGAGTATTTTTGGGCGCTACAGGGATCTGTAGCTTAGGTAAAAGAAGCATTGCTGCAGAATAAATGTGGAAGATACAAACACAAGAGTAAAGTTATTTATGGACTAATAGTGATAACTACTCAAGGAGATCCTAAACAAAATAAGTTACATTATTAAAGGTTAATACCTGAGGTAGAAAAGGAAACAGAGGGAAAATGAGGGATCTCACCCTAGGGTGACGAGATGTCCCGATATTATCGGGACAGTCCCGATTTTAGGGGACTTGTCCCGCGTCCTGACCTTACATCGGTCGGGACACACTTTGTCCCGATATCGGGACCGTCTGGTGGAGAAGGACCGCAAGCTGCCGCCGGCGCCACTCACCTCTTCTTCCTGGGGCAGCGCAGCTCCTGGCACCCGCCCGCCGGTAGGAGCCTGCAGTGCAGCCCCAGGCACAGAGGTGGCAAGGCGGTCTCTGCCACATGCTGCAGGGGCGGGGCTTGCAGGTGCCGGCAGCAGGCAGAGACCCCTCCCCCCTCCCCCCTCAACCTGACCTGCGACCCTAGGAGCCAGAGGGACCTGCTTGCCAGATGCTTCCTGGGAGCCGCTCCAGGTAAGCACCGCTGGGACTTACCTCGCCCCCTGGCAGGTCCCTCTGGCTGGGGGAGGGGAGGGCTCTGCATGCTGCCAGGGCCTGCAAGCCCCGCTCCAGCAGCTCCCATTGGCGCCCGCCTTTCCTGGCCAATGGGAGCCACCCGCCACGGAGCTTGTGCTTGTGGCGGGCACAGCACGTGGAGAGTCTGGAGACTCCTCTCACCCTAGAAGCCAGAGACCTCCCAGCAGGGCAGGGCCGGTGAGTGCAGCCAGGGAAGGAGGTAGGGTGTGATGGAGTGAGTGTCTGGGAGGGGGGTGTGTGTGTGGGTGCTGGGCTGTGAGGGTGTGGAGGGCGCTGGGCAGTGGGGGAGATCTGTGTGTGTGTCAGGGCACTGGGCAGGGGAGCTGTATGGCGCAGCATGGGCCCACCCCCAACAGGAAGGGCATCCTGGTAGCACAGGGCCAGCCAGACCAGTGTGCCTCTGGCCATGCCATTCATGCCCCATTGCCCCTGGCTGGCCCTGCCCTTCCTGCTGCTCACCTCCTCAACTGAAGGCGGGGGTAGGGAATGCAGGGGTGGGTCCCAGCAGTGTTTACTTGAGGTGGCTCCCAGGAAGCGGCTGGAAGGTCCCTGAGGTAAGTGTCAGAGGCTGCATCCTCCTCCCCAGCAGAATGTGTGCAGACCGGTCCACCATTGCTCATGGCAGAGCCAAGGAAAGGAGGCACCTGCCTCTGCACATGCTGATTCTATGCAGGGCAGGCTGGGGCTGAGCACTGCTAAGCTGCTGCCCAGTTCACTTACCCACATTAGCAAGCAGGGATTGCCCCTGGCAGTGTACATCTGCTTGATGTACAATCGGGACACCATTTGTCCTGATATTCAGGTAAAATTTTACATTTGGTAGTGAAATAGAAAATTAGTTGATTGGGAATGTCCCATTAAACCCGATTGTGATCGGTTATCTACTGGCAATTTTGGTTTTTCAGGTTGTTTTCCGATGTAACGCAAATTTACGGTAGGAATATGTAGTTTACAGTTCTGAACGACGGTGCATACCGTAGGACAAACTACAGTGGGCACGTAATAACACGTAAGAAGCACAGAGACTGCGCAGTTCTTTTCAGTGGCTAGCCATCTAGCTAACGGTCTTCAGCCGAAAACCCCACCTGAAATGGCAAGGGAGGAGCCAACTACCAAAAAACAAAAAAAGACAGTGCAGATACAGGACAGAATGGGAAGCCACTTACACCTGGATTCGGAAATCCTATGAGTGTGTTTCAAAAGCCTTTTGTAAAGCATGCAGGAAGGAATTTCGCATTTGCCATGGCGGTGAGTCTGATGTTAACCATCATGCTGAATCAAAAAATCATGGACAAAACACCCAGACTCACAAGAGCAATACCCTGGTCTCACTTTTTTTTTTTTTTTTTTTTTCCAGCAAGTCAAATGAATCCTTCAATAACAAGGTTATCGCTACTGAGCTAACTCAAGTTTACCATACAGTAGTCCATCAACACTCCTATCGCTCATGTGACTGTGAACTTAAATTGGCACCTACCTTGTATCCAGATTCAACGATTGCGAAGCACGTCAGCTGTGGCCGGACTAAAGCGGAGGCATTGATCAAAAATGTGCTGTCACCGCTCTCAACAGAATTTTTAAAAGACCTCAGCAAGCCAGATGGTCCCTATTTCTCAGTTGCCACAGATGCATCTAACAAGGGCAATGTGAAAACTTTCCTCTTATCACTGAGATACTGGACACCTGAACATGAGGTCCAAGATAAACTGTTAGACTTCTATGAGCAAAGCGAAGAGACTGCAGAGGCAATAAGCAACACATCTTGGAAAAACTTGTGACACACAAACTAGACCTAAACAAAGTGTCTTCCTACAGTGCTGATAATGCAAACATGAATTATGGAAAGGGAAAATCAGTGTACCAGAATTTAAAAAAACAAAATGAAAATATCTTGCCAGCAAACTGCCCTGCCCATGTTGTGCACAACGCCGTGAAACATGCTAGCAATACCCTACAAGTTGACATTGAGACTCTGGTGATTAAGATGTTCAATCATTTCAGCAGTTCTGCTAAGAGTAGCAGCATTGAAGGATATGTTTGACTTTGTGGATATGGAGTATGCCACTTTACTGCACCATGTTCAGACGCTCTGGTTGAGTCTTTTCCCAGCTGTAAACAGGCTTGTAAATATGTGGCAGGCTGTTAAGTTCTACTTTGTTTCTCTGGGCAGTGAGAAGTGCCCAAAATGTCTATGGATGCTGTTCTCTGACAGGAAAAACGGTGAACAAGGTGAGGGGCCTAGCAAAGTTGAGGTTCATCTGTTTTTCCTCCAGAATGTCCTGAAAATCTTCAATGATACTGTGCTCTGTTTGGAAAATGAGAGTATGACAGCATGTGAGGTGTATGCCATAATGAATACTCTGAGAATTAAACTTCAGCAACAGAAAAATGACACATTCTTTGGCTCTAAAGTTGAAAGTGCATTAACTGAGATGCTGCCTGTCACTGCTGCATGTCTCCAGAAAGACTTCATGAAATTTTACGATGTGTCGATCCTATATTTGGAGAAATGGTTTGATTTTTTTCTTTTTCTTGTTTTCAACAACTGACTACTTGTTCAATACCCAGTGCTTGAACATCAAAGTTAATAGGGTATTAGAATACAAGGATCTGTCTGCGGCTGTGACAGCTGTAAACCTTCAGAAAACAGTGGATCTTGATCAGATCTATGATGAATACTGTATCATCAAAGACATCAACTCCAAGTTGGAGCCTGGAAACTATTCAGTTGGGGAACTCTGGTCTCAAGTGCTGAGAAACAAGGACAGTAGCACTGAATTCCTGAACATGGCAAAGCTGGTGTCGTACGTGCTCAGTATACCTGTAAGCAATGCATACTCAGAGTATTTTCAATCATGAAAGGTGCATGGACTGATATCCGGAATCAAAGCAGCATAGACTTGGTGTGGATGAATTTCCGAATGAGTTGCAAGGATTTCTACAGCTTTGTGATTGCCCAGAAGCAAATCATGACTATGGCAAAGTCATCCAAGAAGTACTAGACTTCTGGCATATCTGAGAGGTATGCAAATTGGGAAGTTGATTTATAGACTGAATAAAAAATCCAGCCCTTTACCCCTGTTGTTTGTTTAGTGTACAAATAAATCTGTATGTTTAAATATGTATTATGACTAAGTCTATAATTTAGACTCACTGATTCCAGACCTCTGTGATGTAGTTTGCTTCAGCTGTCAGTGGCTGAAGCTGGGGCTGAAGGCAGGACTGGGTGCCTCCTCTCTGTTACTACAGCTGGAGACAGAGCTAGAACTGGGACCCATTGCTCCCCTGCCCTGCAACTGGATCTGACTTTGCAACCACGATCCTGCGCCCCTGTCCTGCAGCTTTAGCTGGGGGCTGGAGCCGGAGCCCTGTGCCCGTGGCTTCTACTGGGGGCTGGAGCTGAGGCCATGAATCCTTGCTCTGTGGCTTGTGGCGCGGGCTGCAGCAGGGGCCATACAACCCCTCTTGCAGCTTCCTAGGGCTGTGTGCCCCCTCTCATGGCTCTGGTCGGGGCTGTGCACCTGTGTTTATCATCGTCAGTGTAGTCTCCCCCCTTTCCCCCTTGGTCACCCCTTTTTCCCCCCACTGCTCGCCCAATGTGTCCTGATATTTCACTCTTGCAATCTGGTCACCCTATCTCACCCACTCCAGGAAGCTTGAACTCATGAGGCTTCCCAGGTGATGATCGTAGCTCAGAGTCTTGGATCAGTCAGGAGTAGATGAAACCCCAGTGGAACTCAGGCAGAAGTTGGTTCTATGCACGCATCAGAAATCTTACTGGAGAGTCAGTAGATGCGTTTTTGTAGAGAAAATACAATGGTTGAAGGGAGGACACTAGATTTGTTTATGAGTAAACTGATGACTCAAGGAATTTCTTTAGGCTAGACAATAGGAGCTGATCACTTCTAACTATGGCTGGTGTTCCTTTAGGGGGCTGACAATGAAATTCGTCTGCTTCAGTATTTTGGATATCAATCAAAGTTTCACTACTAGAATTGGTCTAACTGCTGAGGTGGGTGTGTGCAGCATAGGTTCATTAACATCTGGAGCGCAGATCTCCCATGATGCCGTTGTTCCCTGCTTTTTTGGTCCCAGAGTTCTGTGCGGTTCGCTTTTTTTCCCATTCTATATGCTAATGTGATGTCTGGTTGTCCCATCTTTAATGCAGATGAGGATAGGGGAGTTGCCTGAAACTTGTCACCAGGGATCTAGGTGTGTCTCACACCGCCATTCACTGCTCTAGGCAAGTTTTTTCTCTAATCAGTTTTGGTTCAAGCGGGGGGTAGGGGAGTGTCCTTTCATGAGTCAGACTGGATACTGTGCCCTGGTTCCCCAAGAAGACAGGTATTATCTGTGACTGCAGGGGTCTTAACAGGGCATTGAGCATGAAATGAGCTTTAACAATATGTTGTGACTACTTACATTAAAGAAATCCATTCCACCTTGGTTTAGGCGAGAGACCACTGATTGACCAATAAGAATCTGGTGTTGCAAATCCCCATAGTGCAATTATTTTTTCTTCTCCATTGTCAGTGCAGCTTTTATTTTGGTGAGTTTTGCACACAGATGCAGAAATGTGGACTTGCGCATCCAAAAGTTCTGCAGCCACTGGTCATGAGCCCAAGCCTTCATTGTTGCAGAAGATTTTTGCCCTTGGGAAGGATGTAACATGACACCATATAATACACTTACTGAGTATTTGTGAATCGGCTTCTACACACAAGCAATGACGTGTGAACATGGGACTGTAAGGGCTGGATTCACAGGCAAGGTAAATGCAGCAAAAGGCAATCCTAAAATTTGTGAACTGTTATGAGACTTCACATAGACAAATAGTTATGAGAGACTCTTAAATACTCAATGTGTGACACAGAGTTTGATGGAATGTAGGGAAATTATTTCACTGCATCAAGTCTCCTGTAGTAGTAAAGTAGCACCAGGACAGCAGGTTTTTATATATATATTTTTTGGTGGCATCCAGAAAAGGTCCAAGGGAGTTTTGCTGTGGGAGGGGGCTTGGGGTCAGTACCGGGTTTACAATGGCGCCGTGGCACCAGGCCCACCCTGGGAAGGGACCCATTACAGACCCCTCTAACCCATCCACATAGCCGGTTCTGGCCCCTCGCCTGGGGCAGTCCAGCACACAGGCCTTGCTGTCTTTTCACTGCAGTCCTTGATCTTGGTGACAAATCTGTAGAGAATTATGAAACTGGTCTAGGGGAGATAATGTCTCATATAAAACACTGGAAAGCTGTAAAAAAGTTGGAGGCTACTATATACTGGCATTGATCTATGTGCAGAACTCTCATGGATATCACTGGTTTTGTGCAAAAATTTAGGATAGAATGTTAAAGACATTTTTTTTTTTAAAAGAGAGAAATGCTTTAGTGCACACTCTTATACACAAAGTGTACTCATTTCCATGAGACCCAGAAGTGTGACAGATACTGTGGACCAGATACAGGGCTGTATCTAAACTGTGCTTAGTGCAGTTTGTGAAGGAAAGCGGGGTAAAGGTGCTTTAAGGTGCCAGTTATGTCTCCTGCATCTCACAGCTGACTAGCTGCAGACCCAGTGCTCAGAATTAAGCAGTGTTCTCAGGGCTACTGTCCTCTACACTAGTTTCCAATTGCCTGCTAAATGCTTCAGCCATGCCACCTTTTCACTTAGCTCTATCCTGAATAGTGGTGACTGGGAATGGGGGGGAGTGTAGCAGATGCCAATTTGAGGTGAATATTCTCTTGGCCAGATTCTACTGGGTTTATGGTGCTTTGTGCTATGGACTGGAGCAAAGTGGCTGGTGAATAACCAAGAATCTGGTTAATAATTATTCTCTAAATTCAGCTTTCTTCTTTCTCTCTGTGAATTATCACTAATTCAAAATAGTAATGTGTAAGTTGACTGGATAATGGTAATAGCATAATCTCTTGTTATAACATTGTAAACCCTACTACCTGATTTTTATATTAAACACTTACTATACATAATACAATAAATCCAACAGAAACAAAACCTAGGAAAAGTTTATTCTTTGTGGGTATGTCTACACTACGAGGGTATTTCGATTTCACTTAAATCGAATATGTGGAATCGATATTGCAAAGTCGAACTTGTGTGTCCACACTAAGGACAGTAATTCGACTTTGTGAGTCCACACTAACGGGGAAAGCGTCGACATTGGAAGCGGTGCACTGTGG
This sequence comes from Emys orbicularis, assembly GCF_028017835.1. NCBI lineage: Eukaryota > Metazoa > Chordata > Testudines > Emydidae > Emys > Emys orbicularis. The sequence goes on from NC_088691.1 coordinate 62,508,646, forward strand.
GCAGCTATCCCACAGTTCCCGCAGTCCCTGCTGCCCATTGGAATTCTGGGTCGAGCCGCCAATGCCTTCTGGGTAAAAAAAAAGTGTCGAGGGTGCTTTTGGGTAATTGTCGTCATCCGTCTGTCACTACCGCCCTCCCTCCCTCCCTGAAAGCGCCGGCGGGAAATCAGTTCGCGCACTTTTCGGGTCAGTGACAGCGCGGACGCCACAGCAATGCGAGCATGGATCCCGCTGCGACCATCGCTGCAGTTGTGGCACTTGTCAACGCCTCGCAGGTTATCATCCACCTTTCCCAGAGGCAGATGCAGATAAACCAGGCGAGGAGGCTACGCCACCGCGGTGAGGGCCTGAAGTCTGAGACTGGCACAGACCTCTCACAAAGCACGGGACCCAGCTCCGAGGACATCACGGTGACAATGGGTCATGTGGATGTTGTCGAAAGGCGATTCTGGGCACGGAAAACAAGCACGGACTGGTGGGACCGCATAGTGCTGCAGGTCTGGGACGAATCCCAGTGGCTGCGAAACTTTCGCATGCGGAAGGGGACTTTCCTTGAACTTTGTGAGTTGCTGTCCCCTGCCCTGAAGCGCAATGACACCCGGATGCGAGCAGCCCTGACTGTCCAGAAGCGAGTGGCCATAGCCCTCTGGAAGCTTGCAACGCCGGACAGCTACCGGTCTGTCGCGAACCACTTTGGCGTGGGCAAATCTACCGTGGGGGTTGTTGTGATGCAAGTAGCCAACGCAATCGTCAAGGTACTGCTCTCAAAGGTAGTGACCCTGGGAAACGTGGAGGTCATCATAGATGGCTTCGCCGCGATGGGATTCCCAAACTGCGGTGGGGCTATAGATGGAACTCACATCCCTATCCTGGGACCGGACCACCAGGCCAGCCAGTACATCAACCGAAAGGGCTACTTTTCAATGGTGCTGCAAGCACTGGTGGACCACAGGGGACGTTTTACCAACATCAACGTTGGATGGCCGGGCAAGGTTCATGACGCTCGCGTCTTCAGGAACTCTGGTCTGTTTAGACGGCTGCAGGAAGGTATTTACTTCCCGGACCACAAAATAACTCTTGGGGATGTGGAGATGCCTACAGTGATCCTCGGGGACCCAGCCTACCCGCTAATGCCCTGGCTCATGAAGCCCTACACTGGCACCCTGGACACTGAAAAAGAACTCTTCAACTACCGGCTGAGCAAGTGCAGAATGGTTGTGGAGTGTGCTTTTGGCCGTCTCAAGGGGAGATGGAGAAGCTTACTGACTCGCTGTGATCTCAGCGAAACCAATATCCCCATTGTTATAGCTGCTTGCTGTGTGCTCCACAATCTGTGTGAGAGCAAGAGGGAGACCTTTATGGCGGGGTGGGAGGTTGAGGCAAATAGCCTGTCATCTGATTACGCCCAGCCAGACAGCCGGGCGATTAGAAGAGCCCAGCGGGACGCGCTGTGCATCCGGGAGGCTTTGAAAGCCAGGTTCCACAGTGAGCAGGGTAACCAGTGACTTTTAAGTTTCTGTACAGAGAAGCTGAACCTGCCCCCGTTTCTTTACCCAGTTAAGGATGACTATCCTCTCCAGTTAGAGACCCCCTCCACCCCCTTCCAAAAAAATAAAATCAGTTTTACTTTTGTTATTGAACACCGTTGTCTTTAGTACTGTTTTCGCGGGAATCTTTGAAACCGGGGACGCAGACTGTGGTGGGGAGCGGGTGTAGTGTACTGATGCAAATGATCCTTCTAAACTCCAGGAATGACAGGATTCACAGTAGCGGACTGGTTGTTTCAACGGAGCCTGCCAGCCCTCCTGAGTGGGACTGCGTGTATGTGGGGGCTATGTGACTTTATGGCAGGGGGAGGAGGGTTACAGATCCCCTGCTGCGTGGCTCTGTGATCCAGGACAAGGACCGCTGCATACGATCTGTAACTGCCCTCCCCCGCCACAAAGTCACAGAGCAACTAACCCCCCCCGCACCCCACAGAACATGAAAACCACCTCCCAGACTGACCAGGGTAACTAGTCACTGCACTGTGTATGTGCCCTGCTGCTGGACCTGCCCCCGCCTCTGTAGCCTGCTAAAGGTGACTGTCCTGTCCAATTACCAAGCCCCTTCCCCCCCTTCAGACAGACTGTCCCTCAAAACAGCCTGACTGAAACAGTAATGAACACAAACGTATTTTTTATTAACAACCACACATGAAACTGGGGGGTGAAACTTGGACGGGGGCTTGGGTGAGGCGGCCAGGAAAGGACTTTTCAAATTTTGGGGAATGACAGCCTTCGTGTGCTTGAGCAGTCTGCAGGGGTGGAGTGAGAGTTTTCACGGACTCTTCCGCCCCTCCTTCTTTGGACTTTGGGCGAGGGGGGTATGGGACTTGGTGGCGGGGGAGTGCGGTTACTGATAGACTGCAGCGGGGCTCTGTCCTCCTGCCTCCGTTCCTGCAGAACATCAACAAGGCGCCGGAGCGTGTCCGTTTGCTCCCTCAGAAGTCCAAGCAGCGTTTGAGTCGCCTGCTGGTCTTCCTGCCGCCACCTCTCCTCACGTTCCATGTGTGTCCGGTGCATTTGGGACAATTTCTCCCTCCACTGGTTCTGCTGTGCTGCCTGGGCTCGGGAGCAGCCCATTAGTTCTGAGAACATGTCCTCTCGCCTCTTCTTCTTCCTTCGCCTAATGTGCGCTAGCCTCTGGGAGTGTGATGCCAGGCTGGGTTGGGAGACAGTTGCAGATGTGGCTGTGGGAATGAGGAAAAGGCAGTGAATTCTTCCGAAAGATAAATGTAGTTGTGAATCAAGAACATAGTCTTTCTCTGTGAACAAGACCATGAACCACACCTATCACATGCGCACTGAGGACAAGGTCGAATTTTCGAACCTCACCTTCAGTGCCTGGGCTTTTGCACTGCCGATCTGGGAACCGGGGCAGGACACGGTACTCTCTGTAACAGGCAAAGATGGTAAGCCGTAGACTTGTTGCAGATTAAAACTTTAGGAGTACCACTGGCCTCCTTTCACATTGAAAGCACTGCCAGTCTGTGCTGCCAGCAATCGGCCAAGCAGGAACTCTGGCCCTGTCCCACCCCCTCACGGATGTGCCAGGGAAAGATCCCTGGATGCTGGCCCTCTCCCGCCCCCACCGCGTGGCTGTAAACCAGCGGTCACAGTTCTGTAAAGGAACTTGTTGCAAGCAGTCCCAATACTAACAGTCCCCTACCTAATTCAAAGCAGGTTGTCATGAGCGACATTACGCTCATGAGGATCCCGGACACCGAGATCCAAAGGATGCTTTGAGAAAGCCTGCAGAGACCGGGGCCCTGTGCCGCCATGCTGTGCAAGGCACTGATACCAGAGTACCTGCTTGTCTCCTGGCGCGGGAACGTCTCGTACTTCGGAGGACCAAGTAAAGCCGCTCTCCCCAGGAACCTGATGAACAGGCTATCCCATTACTTGCAGGAGAGCTTTGTGGAGATGTCCGTGGAGGACTACTGCTCTATCCCCGGACATATAGACAGGATTTTCATCTAGCTGCAGTAGCAGGGACTAAAGAGTGGAGCAGCTTGGGCAGCACAATCATGCACAACCGGACACTGTTTGATTTTTTTAAAATAGTTGTTACTGATTATTTAAGCGCCCAGGGGGAAGAAATCATGAATCACAGATTATTAGTCTTAATATTCAGGTTTTGTAAAAAATAAAGGTTTATATGTTTAAAGCACTTACCGCTTGATCCTTCCCCTGAATCTGTGTCCGGGTTACATGCTGGGGAGGGTTGGTAGGGAATCTCTGTAAGGGTGATGAAGAGCTCCTGGCTGTCGGGGAAATCAGCTTGGTAAGCGCTGCCGAATGCCTCGTCCTCCTCATCTCCTTCCTCATCTTCCCCGTCCGCTAACATGTCCGAGGAACCGGCCCTGGACAATATCCCATCCTCAGAGTCCACGGTCAGTGGTGGGGTAGTGGTGGCGGCCGCACCAAGGATGGAATGCTTTGCCTCGTAGAAACGGGATGTGTGGGGCTGGGATCCGGAGCGTCCGTTTGCCTGTTTGGTCTTCTGGTAGCCTTGTCTCAGCTCCTTGATTTTCACGCGGCACTGCGTTGCATCCCGGCTGTATCCTCTCTCTGCCATGGCTTTAGAGATTTTCTCATAGATCTTTGCGTTCCGTCTTTTGGAGCGCAGCTCGGAAAGCACGGACTCATCGCCCCACACAGCGATGAGATCCAAGACTTCCCGATCAGTCCATGCTGGGGCCCTCTTTCTATTCTGGGATTGCACGGCCATCTCTGCTGGAGAGCTCTGCATCGTTGCCAGTGCTGCTGAGCTCTCCACGCTGTCCAAACAGGAAATGAGATTCAAACTGCCCAGACAGGAAAAGGAATTCAAATTTTCCCGGGCCTTTTCCTGTGTGGCTGATCAGAGCATCCGAGCTCGGACTGCTGTCCAGAGCGTCAACAGAGTGGTGCACTGTGGGATAGCTCCCGGAGCTATTACCGTCGATTTCCATCCACACCTACCCTAATTCGATATGGCCATGTCGAATTGAGCGCTACTCCCCTCGTTGGGGAGGAGTACAGAAGTCGAATTTAAGAGCCCTCTATGTCGAACTAAATAGCCTCGTGGTGTGGACGGGTGCAGGGTTAATTCGATTTAACGGTGCTAAATTCGACATAAACGTCTAGTGTAGACCAGGCCTGTGTCTTATTTAAAGTTTTCCAGTAATCTCCTCTTGCTTCAGAATGCTTCATGCGTCACCCATACTGTTTGCAATAGGATTCAACCTGTGGCTTGGCTGCTGACTCTTTACTGCTTCCTGAAGAGCTGGGACCTCAATATTCATCTCCGACAGATACCATATGCAGAAGCACAACTCAGTATATGATGGGGGGGGGGGGGGAATTATTGACCTTTGTGCATATGTAATGGTGTTTGTAAGACAAGGTATAATAATCACACTTCCAAATTGCAATGAACTGTGGAAAAGTTCCTGTTTGGTGTGAGAGATGTTACTTATACCTGTGTCATAGAGATGTCTTCTGTTTTTTTTTTTTTTTTTTTAAACCCATGAATAAAGCTACTTTAAGGGAAATTATGCTTTCTCCAACACCGAAGAGCTATGAGATCTTTGCTCACCAATTCTCATAAAACTTGTATTTGTCATGCCTCTTTGGTGACTTTAGTATTACAATCTATTATAAATAAAGTGCATTTCATTGATTGATTTTAAAATGAAATTAGTAACTGGAAAAAATGGCCAGGTTTTTTTTTTTTTTTAAACCTGTGACAATTATAAACTACTGTATTCTGTCATTTACTTTCTAGAATCGAAAGTATATCTAAGTATAATCGAAAGTTCTCCTGCAAAATGCCAGCTGTGTAAACCCTTCCATGGCTGGATCATTCTTGTGTTTTTATTTTAAGTACAAAATAAATATGTATAACAAATTTAAAAGTATGTAATTAGTAATTTGATATGTCGGGTGGTGCCTTTTTTGATGTGTTTGCTCCCCTGATGTTAGAACCTGGCTATGCCACTGCTGTAGGGGGCTCATCACCCAGCAGCTGGGGACCACCATACGGGCTCGGCAGGGCTGCTGGCCACGGGGCCAATGGGTGTAGGTGGGCTGGGTTGGATCTTGGGAGTCACATCCCAGGGATCTGCCCCGCTCTCCAGCTCTGAGCTGTCTCCACTGCCTGGGACCTGTAGGGCCCCACCTGCCTCCCCGGGGGAAGAGCCACCTGGGACTGGTGCAGAGGCTGGGCCAGTCTCAGCCAGTCACGGGACAGTGAGTGTGTGGGGGGGGAGGGAGGCTCAGCTGGGTCCTGCCAGGCATGTGGGTCCTGAGGGAGCCTGGTAGGCTCTGCTCCTGCTCCAGCCTGGCTGATCACACCACTCCCAAGGGGCCGGAGTTATCCTGCCCCAGGACCAGCTCTGGCTGCGCTGCCAGCTCTCACTCCCATCAGGGCCGGCTACTGTGGCCGGGGGTTAGGGTGTGGGATAGTTGGTCTCTAGTGGGTCTGGGGGGGGTGCTGGGGGGTGGGGAGATCTGTGTGTGTTGGGGTGCTGGGAAGTGTGGGGGGTCTGTGCGGGGCATTGTGTCGTTGAGGCAGTGGAGGGAACTGGGCAGTGAGGGAATCCGGGGGGGGGGGGGTTCTGGGCGGGGAGGGGCAGGGCACTGTGCAGTTGTGGCGGTGGGGGCACTGGGCAGTGAGGGGATCTGTGGGGGTGCTCTGGACGTGGAGGTGCAGGGCACTGTGCAGTTGTGGGAAGGCTGTGGGGGGTATTCAGCTAGAGGGGCACTGGGCAGTGAGAGGATCTTTGGGGGGGTTCTGAGTGGGTGGGGGAGTGGTCTGTGGGAGAGCACTGGGCATGGGGGTTTGTGGGGGGTCTCTGGGTGGTGTGGCACTGGGCGTAGGGAGTCAGAGGGGTGCTGGGCAGGGGGGTAGCATGGTGCAGCATGGGCCCGCCCCCAAGGTGAAGAAGCACAATGGCAGCGCAGGGCCGGGCTGGCCAGTGTGTATCTGGCAGCTCCCAGTTTGTAAACCGTGCCCTTGTACTGGGCTGGGTGGAGCGGGGCTGTCCCTGCCATGCCATGACCCATCTCCCATTGCCCCCGGCCAGCCCCTCACTCTGAGGACTCTGCCCCTCTGCCCCATGTCCCCATTTCCCCCATGAGGGGCCCACAAATATATTTAGCACCGGGCCCACAAAAGGTTAATCTGGCTCTTTTTGGGGTGCAGGCTCTGGGATGGAGTTGGGGTGCAGGAGGGTTGCAGGCTATGGGGAGTTTGAGTGAGGGGTGCAGGCTCTAACCTGGGGCAGGGGATTGGGGTACAGGAGGGGGTGCAGACATGTGGGCTCTGGGAGGGAGTTAGCAACGCAGCACATTATATAAGAGAAAGGAGCTGCAGTGATTTCATATAGACATAGAAACTGCTAGAAGACACTTTTACATATTCAAAATGTGAGATGCAGAGTTGGAGGGAGGGGGTGTCTGTACAATATTTCACCGCATTCAGTCTCCTGGCTGTAGCAGTAACGTAGCCCTGCAACTGCAACACTTGTATATGATAGAGAGAAGCTGCGGTGTCTAAGCTTTGACAGTCTAGGAATTGGGCTGCCTGTGCCTTTAAGAACCCAGCCCCAGGAATCCACCCTCTGCTCCGGGGCTAACATGCAGCATCCTGTGAGCAGAATGAAAACAGCCTCTGCACCCCCCACACCTCTAGATTTGTGAGCACAGCAGGTGGATCATCCTACGGGGTCACTGTTCCCTCCTCCCTAAACGGGAATTTTGTCCCCCCACAGGGTCTGGCAGCATCTCCCCCACCCCCCGGGTTTAACCCTGGCTACCACCCCCCACCCCCGATTTTTCCCCTTCAGCCCCTCTTCTGCCACTACCAAGTAGCTTGATCCCCCCGGCCAGTAAATTTCTGTCCCCTGATCAGACCCTGACAGCCCCCCCCCCCACTGTGATTTGCCCCCTTAATCCGTTTAAACCCCTCCAAAGAGGAGGCAGCAAATCTTAAGTAGAAGTAAGGGCAGAGAGAGGGCAGTGGCAACAGGGAAGGTTACTGGGCATGCTCAGTGCACCCAAAGTAGGGAATTGGGAGCGGGAGCTGTTTGTGCACCCCTCGCTGGCAAGCAACCGGCGAGGACTGTGGCTTGTGAATAGCTGCGAAGTGGCCGGGCGGTAACAAAGGGACCCGGAGACCAGCGGCTGAGCTGCCCGGGCCGTGCTTAGCGCAGCAGCTGCAACCCCAAGTGAGTAGCACCAGCAACTTCTGGGTCTGCTGCAAGGCACCGGGCAGGCGTGTGATTGGCACAGCCGAGGGAACCCGACCTGGACTCGGGTATTGGGGCTGGGAAGAGAGTGGGCACTTCTCTGGGCACAATGGCATGAGTCTGATCCTGGGCTGTTTCCTCTCTGCAGAGGTGGAGGGAGGGCACTGAAATTGCTAGGGGATTTTTTTTTTTTAAGCAAAAATTTAATTGCACTTCAAGTTCAACTCTGGACACTGCATTGCCTCCCCCCCCCACCTCCCAAAAAGCTCATGCAATTCCCTAGAGAGAAATCCTAGTTGTTATCAAGTACTTTTAAAATAAAATGTTGCTATAATTAAATTAAATAAATCCTTTCTGTCAGGAGTTTGGCTGCAACATAAAAAAGAAATGATTAATCACCTGTTGCTTCGCCAAAAGACCAACAGTTATTTTTGGTGTAGATTTTCGTGGCAGAAGTCTGTGCTTTTTTAAAATAATGTAATTCCTTTATTTTTTAAAGATGAAGAATTAAAATAAAACAAAAGAAACAGAAGATTCAACTATACAACAAAGGGTAAATTTCCACTTGGAAACTAAAAAAGGGCTAACTGTAGATAATCTTCAAGAGTTGAGATAAACATTTCAACTTGCACATCCAAAGAAAGTGGTTTCTTATGAATTTTTGCTGTGAAAGCCTGATCTTTCTGGATATGTATGTTGTTTGATTTTTGAATCTTTAAACTTTGCTCAAAACACTTCCTAAATAAAGGGGTTTGGTATTAATCTATGGGTCCTTCCTTGTATGCTAACTCCTGTTCCTGTTGCAAAAACTCCCATGAAATTTGATGTGCTGAATAAGTTGGCAAATGTTGACCATCAGTTCAATATGTAGAAAGAGCAACCCACTGAGATAATGTAACAATCAATACTGCATTTCTATAAGCTCCATGTAGTTTTCCCCTTTTGAAATATATATGTTGGTTCTCTCTATATATCTATACCTATAGAAACACTTTAATGGTGTATGTACCGCTGTTAGTACTCGAGTAATTTCCTTTCAAAAATATGCTGTGTGTTACTTTAAAGAAGACCAATAGAAGTTCTAATTTTCATATTGCATGCATTGCTAGCAGGTCTCCGCTACGAAGCTTGTACATAAAGATTTGGATTTTGTTTGCAGATTTCACGTTAGTAGAATGCTATGTACAAATACTTCACTGCACAAGTATACTCCAGATATTTTGTTTTCAAACTGACAGATTGAACATTTGATGTTGCCAGACAGCAGGTGGACTGCATTTTTAAATTTGTTGAATTTGAGGGTTTAAATATGCTACTGCTTGTAGATTTTTGATAGTATTCACCTCTGGGCCAAATTCTGCCATCGTTGGTTAAGCAAAAGTCCCATGGGCTTTGTGCTCCTCACTTGAGCAGAAACTTTGGCCCTGGTTTAAATTGCTGCCATAACATTAATGAAAAGAACGGTTGGGTTAAACTATACTCTATGATGTGAGGGTGACAATGCTGTTTTGATGGGAAAATCAGACTAGAGTTAGGAGAAACATCAGTTTACCCATTTAACATTTTTTATCTTCTCCATTCTTTGTCACTTTTTTTGGGAGGACCAAATCCAGTTCACATTACTCGCATACCTATTTTAAGGGAAGTCACAATAAAATACAAATTGAGAAAATGAAAGATGAATTACTGGAATTAGAGGTTTCATTAGAGGAAGTGTTTTTGATAATCTCACATAACTGTTTACTGTAAACTGATATAATCACTCCTAGCATTAAAAACAAAACATCTGATAGGGACTGTCATAAACAGATAGTTAAGGGTTAATGCCTCTTTTACCTGTAAAAGGTTAAGAAGTTCACCTAGCCTAGCTGACACCTGACCAGAGAAACCAATGGGGGACAAAATGTTTCAAAAGGAAGGAGGGAAGTTCCCTTTGTCTGGGTCAGTTTCAGTTTTGGCCGGAGTGGAAAAGATCAAGGAATCAGCCTCTTATCAGAGTAGTGAGTATTAGAAAAGGAATAAATAGGTTTATGTTTATTTTCTTTTGTAACTTGTCTTGGCATTAGGGGGATAATCAAATTGGGTATTTTTTTGTGTACTAAGGTTTTTGCCCAGGGGAACATCCTGTGTTTTGAATCTGTTGTCTGTGAGATCAGCTTGTATGCTATCTCCCAGAGGTTTTTCTTTTACCTTTCTTTTCTTTAATTAAAAGCCTTCTTTTTAAGAACCTGATTGATTTTTCCTTGTTTTAAGATCCAAGGGGTTTGGATCAGTGTTCACCAGGGAATTGGTGGAGGAGTCTCTCAAGGCTACCCAGGGAGGGAAAGGTTTTGGGGGGGAAGACAAAGTTTCCCAAATGACTCAAATATTTGGGTGGTGGGAGCCAGACCAGATCTAAGCTGGTAATTCAGCTTAGGGGTTCACATGCAGGTCCCCACATCTGTACTCTAAAGTACAGAGTGGGGGTGAAACCTATGACATGGTGGCAGGGTGGGATTTGAAGAAACCTAAAGACAGTACTTTTTTTTCTCTCTTCTATGAGCTGAAGGAGAGATACAGATCTTATCTCCCTTAGCCTGAGGCAAGTTTTCCTTCCCCCTTGCACGGACACCCAGCCATTGGATGTGGCAGTAGTGGATGTGGCAGAAGTGGACTGCACCAGACCCCTGACACATGGGGATTAGATTTTGGGGTGTGGTTGACCACTGTGGCTGGGGTGCAGAGAAAGACTGCTGTTAACCCCCTCACCCCCCCCCCAGAAGGGGGTGAGGATGGACTAGAGGGCACTGCCGGAGGGCAGTGTCCTGAAGAGGACGCCGCCGAGCGGGGAGCAACGTGAGTCCAGACACCAGGGAGGAACAGACAATGGACGGGACACCACCAGCAGAGGGCGCTCCCCATGGACTGAGCTAATTCCCAGAGCAACCAGTGGGAGGCGCAGCGGTGGTGAGTCCCAACCCTGTCACAGATCACTACAAAAACTAATTTCCCCCTGCTGATACTCGCACCTTCTTGTCAACTGTTTGAAATGGGCCACCTTGTTTACATTGGCCTCATTAGCACTACAAAAGTGATTTCCACCCCTTCTTGTCAACTGTTGAGACTAGCCCACTTCCACATTAATTGAATTGGTTAGCACTGACTCCCCACTTGGTAAGGCAACTCCCATCTTTTCATATGCTGTGTATTTATACCTCCCTACTGTATGTTACACTCCATGCATCTGATGAAGTGGGTTTTAGCCCATGAAAGCTTATGCCCAAATAAATTTGTTAGTCTCTAAGGTGCCACAAGGACTCCTCGTTGTTTTGCTGATGCAGGCTAATACGGCTACCACTCTGAAACCTGTCTTGCATGGATAAGTTACTCAATAGTAGTAAGGGTTGCAGAATCTGTCTCTAAACTTTCACAGTTTGCAATTTGCAAATGAAATTTCAGCTACTTGACTATCTTACATATGAATTCAAGATTAGAATTTGTGGAGTGTGTTGGAAATGTAAAGTTAACTAGTTAATGCTAACTATTGCATACTAAAAGAGCATATGAGAGATTGCTAATGTCTTACTGAAACAAATAATAAAATCCTCCCAAAAAACACTGTCTTTCCATTAGACAAAAGAACCATGGTCCTACTGTCTTTAGATATTTCTGCAATTTTTTCCGGTGTGGTATTGCACAATATTATTCAATTGATATTTTTTTTAAATGAAAGCTTAACTCAAACTGGTGTTTTAAAGTAAGAAAATAAAATATTAAGTTCCTACAGCCCTGTTAACTCTTGGCACATCTGGGCATTTTGGCATATACTTAAAAACATAGGGTGAGCTCTTCATGTGGTGACCTGGCTAAATCCCTTCCAAGACAGCTTCAGCAACATGCCTGCAACTTGGTTCCACCTTTCTCAAATAGGATAAAACCATTTTTAACTCAACCATTCCATTTCCTTGTGTACATGAAACTTAACTGTTTTTTTTTGCTTAGGCTCAAAATCTGGATGTGTACAGTGCTCTGACCCCATACTTTCTCATGTGAAATAAAGTTGGTTTACTATTGTATTTGCTATTCAGAAAGTTTTGATTGTCTTGGCTTGTTTGACTTTGCATTCTGGAGTCTTAAAGTTATAGCTTTTCTAACCCCTTTTGGTTAGAGCTTGTGTTGACTTGCTGATTGAAAACAAATATATAAAGAAAGAACTCTCACCTCAGTCTAGTTGTGGGGACGAAAATAAAGCTCAGCCATAAAAGCTGTCCAAGGTTTCTAGCTCAGAAACAGGTCTTTGGGAAAAGAAATTGCAAAACTTCTAGGGAACTGGAGATGCTTTAGGACTGTTTTGTATTAACATGCCCCAGTTTGTGATGGGGAGGGAGGAATGAAGGGATTGATGTGAGTCAGCATGAGTTAGATGGCGCAAGAGCATAATGGTATATGCAAAGAGTTACTTTGGTGTAGGAGCATAATTACTGTATTCATTCCTAACCTGGTGCTGCTGGTTTCTCCTCACTACACGATATAGTCTTTGACAAGTGTGCAGGGCCGGTGCAAGGATATTTTGCGCCCTAGGCGAAACTTCCACCTTGCGCTCTCTTCCTCACCCCCCACCCACACACAACCTCCGAAAACTAGTAAACTTAGCATTATAAACAGCCTGTCAGAACGGGTAAGGGCTTTGTAATGTTTCTTGTTTACCTTTAAGGCGTTTCAATTGTTTGCCATTGCCTCTCATGGTGTCCCATTCAAAGTCTTACTATTGTGCAAAGCTAAACAATTGAGCCTTGCAAATCCCCCTTGCCCCAAAGGGCCATTATCCTCTGGTGACTAATTTCTACTCCAAGTCTGTAAAGCAGACTTTTAAGGTAAATACATTATTCCTTCAATATTACCCGTGCACACATCTCACAAAGATTCTCACTCTTGACAAGTTACCAGTCTTGTGTAGATCCCTTCCACGTTACCCATAAAGAGGAAGTGCTCTGTAAGACATGTGTGGGGTGCAGTGAGTTTGTCAGGCCTGCGGTGACAGCTGTTTGTGAAGATCAGGGGGCCCTTTGCCAAGGGGTGCTGGTGTCACAGTGAGCTTGGGGTGGCTGACAGTATGGGGCAGGGCACTGAGGCTGGTGGGGCAGGTAACACTCACTGGACTGGGGGGCAGGTGGTGCCGGGATGGGGCAGAGGCAGGTACCTGTCAGTCTCCAGCGCTCGGGCCGCGCCAGCAGCCTCTTCACCTCGGAGTCTCCCCCGCTTGCCCGGGAGCCGCTCTTCCTCTCAAGCTCCCTGGCCGCTGCCACCGTGGCTGCTCGGGAGGACACGGATGGGGGGTGCCACCGCGGAGGAGACGCAAGGGGTTGGGCTTGGCTGGGGCCCTGCACCTGCCGGCCGAGAGCAGCAGGAACCAGGCGCTGCTCGGGGGGAGCCCAGGGCGGTGGCAGCCTCCGCAGCAGCAGGGGCAGGCGGGGAGCATAGCCGGCCATGGGGCAGGAGAGGCTGCACTGCTGCTGCTGTTTCCCGCCTACAGCCATCCTTCTCCTATGCCCAGGAGCCACAGAACCCGAGCGCAGTGAGGGAAGAGCCGGGGGGCGTGCCTGCCCGGGCTGCGGCCCGGCACCCCCCCAGGGGCTCCTGCAGCGGATGCATGCAGGCAGCAGTCCCTGTGCACCCCCTGGCTCCCCCCTCGCCGCGCTTGGGCTCTCCGGCTCCCGGGAGTGTGAGCCGCCGCCATCCCTCCTGGAGCAGGCTCAGGGCCCCGCGCCCCGGCAGCGGCTCACATGCCCGGGAGCCGCAGAACCCGAGCGCGGCGAGAGGGAAGCCCGGGGGCGTATGGGGGCCGGCACCCGCATGCATCTGCTGCAGCCTGCAGGAGCCCCCGGAGAGGGGGCGCTGGGCCGCAGCCTGGGCAGGAGGGGCGGGGGGCGCGGCTGCTCCCCGCTAGCGGTGCTGCCGTCTTTACAGGGCTGCTGCCCCCCCCGTGCCGCGCCAGCTCCTCCATGGCTGGGGCTCGCCGCCCCCGCAAGCCGACGCTCTGGCTCTCCGGTGCCTCCGGAAGGCGGCTCCTCCCTGCCGAGCCAGGGCACCGCTTTTTGGCACCCCCAACCACTTGGCTCCCTAGGTGACCGCCTAGTTCGCCTAGTGGTTGCACCGGCTCTGCAAGTGTGGCTGCTTTGCCTCTCATACATTATACCTGCCAGCTGTTCTGGCTCAATTGGGAATCCCTGGATTTATAACCTCCATCCTAAGTGTTTAAAGTTTTGGTCACGTTATGGTCGCCTGCTACCTCTGTTTAAACCTGGGGTCGGCAACCTACTGCACGCAAGCCGATTTTGAGTGGCACGCTGCTGCCTGCCGCGGTCCCGGTCCCCAGCCCCACTCAGCCCCCCCGCCCACCACTCTCCCCTGCGGGGGCAGGAGGCAGAAGCTTGGTTCTGTGGCAGCCAAGCTTCCCTCCTCCCCTGCTTCTTCCCCCAGTGTGGTGCTTTCTGGCCCCTCCTCCTCCCTCTCCCTGCCGCCAATCAGCTGATGGCCCTTGCGAGGGGGAGGAGTGGCAGCGTGCTCCCTGCTCCGTAGAGGAAGCAAAGAAGAGGTAGGATCGGGGCCTTGGGAAAGTGGGTGGAACAGGGCACCCCAGCCCTCTGCCCTGACCGCTGAACTCCCCCCCCACCCCCAGCCCTCTGCCCTGACCCCTGAACCACCAGACACCCAGCCCTCTGCCCTGAACCACCACACACCCAGCCTTCTGCCCTGCATCCCTCCCACACCCAGCCCTCTGCCCTGACCCCTGAACCCCCCCACACAGCCTTCTGCCCTGCACCTCCACACCCCCAGCCCTCTGCCCTGACTCCTGAACTGCCCCCCACACACAGCCTTCTGCCCTGCACCTCCACACCCCCCAGTCCTCTGCCCTGACTCCCCACACACAGCCTTCTGCCCTGCACCCCCCACACCCCCAGTCCTCTGCCCTGACTCCCCACACACAGCCTTCTGCCCTGCACCCCCCACACCCCCAGCCCTCTGCCCTGACACCTGAACCTCCCCACGCCCCCCCAGCCCTCTGCCCTGAACCCCCCCCACACCCAGCCTTCTGCCCTGCACCCCCACACCCCCCAGCCCTCTGCCCTGACCACTGAACCCCCACACACCCAGCCTTCTGACCTGCACCCCCCCACCCCTCTGCCCTGACCCCTGAACCCCCCCGCCCCCCCCAGCCCTCTGCCCTGACCCCTGAACCCCCCCAAGGTCTGGGGTCCCAGCTGCCGGCCCCTTGCCAGCCGGCGTCCCGGCCGCAGGCCCCGCTCAGCCTGCTGCTGGCCTAGGTGAACAGAACCCCAGGCTGGCAGCAAGCTGAGCAGGGTGGCGGCATAAGATCAGCATTTTAATTTAATTTTAAATGAAGTTTCTTAAACATTTTGAAAACCTTGTTTACTTTACATACAACAATAGTTTAGTTATATAAGATAGACTTATAGAGAGAGACCTTCTAAAAAACGTTAAAATGTATTACCGGCACGCGAAACCTTAAATTAAAGTGAATAAATGAAGACTCGGCACCCCACTTCTGAAAGGTTGCCTACCCCTGGTTTAAACAAACACCACATGGGATAGTTGTGCATCCCCTCTTCTTGTCTTAATGACCTGTCTTGAGGAGGCTCTGCTCTTGCCATCTGCACAGTGAAGAGACACCGACCAGTTTTGCAGACTTGGGTTTGTTTTATTTGGATCTGCTAATCCTGCAGTCCTTACTAAGGTAAAGATCTAGTTTCATTAAGAACCAAAAGGCTGGGGGCAGTTACATTCTTTTCATTTAACTCTGGATGATTTGACTCTTTCTACTTCTTTATGATTCTTTGCATAATCCAGCTCCTGAGAAGTCAGTGTTTTCAGGGAAACCTTTACTCTTCTCCAGTATATTGCAACTCACTGACACAGATTTTGTAAACAATAGATGGGTTCCTCCTGCCTCCCCTTCAGGTGGTGCTATCTGTAACTGCAATCAGAGACAATGTAATCCTCTTAGGTTGCTGAGTGTATAATGTGAATAATTCAGCACCAGAGTGACATCAGGTTACTATCTATCAGTTACTGCTACTGCAACCTGCATAATATCTTCTTTTTAATTGCTTTCTAAAACCACGAACAGGAAATATCAATGCATAATGAATTGCGTGCTTAGGTAGCTTTGCCCAACACCATGTGGCCCTGCTAAGAGGCAACATCACAGTTCAGAGCTTTTCCCCTTTGCCAACAAACTATACACAAATTAACTTGGCAAAATCAATACTCACACTTGCTTTTATTCTGGCTGCCCATAGACCCATCCACAACCCCTGTGCACAGATTTCTGCTGTCAGAAGTAAGCATCATCTGATCAAGGGGAAGTGTATGCATCCATGGATGCAGATGAACTACATGCCATAGCTGGCAGTACATATTTTCCCCAAATGCCTCTCTGCAGCAACAGGGAAAGTATGGGGTGTGGCAGGACAATGAACAATAATACTAGTACATTGCTATAACCTGTAATGTGACCATTCAGTGTCTCAGTTTAGGCTTACAAACCTCTTAATAGTTCAAGACTTTTTTTATCAGAGGGGTAGCCGTGTTAGTCTGTATCCACAAAAACAACGAGGAATCTTGTAGCACCTTAAAGACTAACAGATTTATTTGGGCATAAGTTTTCGCGGGTAAAAACCCACTTCTTCAGATGCATGGAGACATCTCCATGCATCTGAAGAAGTGGGTTTTTTACCCATGAAAGCTTTTTCAAGACTTTTTTAAAACTCGTAACTCTTGTGTCATTTTCTTTGGGCAGCATAGAAGGAGGGGAATTTGAAAGATGAAAAGGTAGTGGTGGCCTGGAGATAGGAGACCATTCCATGTATGGGTGAGTGGGAATGCATGGTGTAATTGTGGAAGAAGCAGGTAATTGCATTATTGAGGCTGGTGTCATTGGTAGCATGGTGAGTGATGCCATAGGAGAGACTAGAGCTAACGAACAGTGACATTGTGCAGAGCCATCTATTAACTGTGTGTCATATCTCAGCCTTCCTCCTATGAAAAGAGATATGGCTCAGAGTTACTAAAACACAGAGATTTAAGCACAAAAGAGTTTGGAAAAATACTCAGTTAAGGATCTCATTCTGACCTTGATCCTTTCATAGCAGATCTGCAACACAGTTAGGGATAAGCAAAAGCACTTCTGCCAGAAGAACTGCACAAACTCAACCTTTCAATCATCCCATTTTTAAAGTTTCGATTGGTTGTTAACGCTTCCCCTTCACTCTTGGCAGTGGGATGTCATAGGTTCTGTACCTCTTTTCTAGCACTTCTCTAATAGAGGAGACCCATGCTATAGAGCAAGTCAAATTCTGCCCCCAGCAAAATGCAGATTTCAAAAGAATTGCATAGGCCTGAGTGAGAGCATTATTTTGGTCATGTGCCAAGGATCTCTTGTGTTCCAGAGTTGAAGTTTTTGTGACAACAGTTGCTCCATTAGCAGCTTGTTTGGAGGCTAATTTTTATATATAGTTTAGGAAATATATTTATGCAGATAATCATAATATTTACTTGCGCTTGGATCAATCTTGATAGAGGAAGAGATATGATAGAGGAAGAGCAGCTTTGTCCTCTTTCTCCGCTTCTGGAGAGAGAGTAGCATGAGCCACACTTTATGATGCTATGTCTAGGCTATATTTTGCTCTTGGGTGCCTGTTGTGCATCCCACTTCCACAGTTTCTGCCACACGGTGAACCGTCAGTTCCAAGGTCAGCCAAAATAGCCACTGCGGGCAGAGAGGGGAGCCAGAAAAGCTCCCCAAAAGGGGCTGTCCACACTAAACCAACAAGCGAAGGAAAGTTGTTTGGCTGCAGCCTGATTACAAAATAGTGTTAAGGTACACTTCAAAATAGAATCACGTTGCAATCAAGTTAGAGGACAACTGTCCTGTATCATTTCTCTGACATGGTTGTATTTGTCATATACACAAGGTCACTTTCACTGGGGGAAAAGGTGCAGAGTCTTTTTCAAAAAGTCTTCCTGTGGAAGACAGGAGTGGGGGCTTAATGGATTGATCCAAGACCGCTGCTATGGAAGGGGAGGGGGAAACTTTTGTACAACAATAGACACCCTAAATGACCTCATTATCACCTAGAAAGACCCTATTACAGTACATACTTGCAAGGGAATAATTACATTTATTGTTGGAACAATAAGTAGAATGGCCTGGTGCTTCATATTTAAATACCAGTTCTAATAACCCAGGCATGAGCAAACTACGGCCTGGGGGCTGCATCCGGCCCTTCAGAGGTTTGAATCCAGCCCTCTTGCGGGGTCCAGGGCTTGCCCTGCTCTGGCGCTCCAGCCAGGGAGCATTGTCGAGGGCTTGCCCTGCTCCATGTGGCTCCTGGAAGCAGCGGCATGTCCCCCCTCCGGCTCCTACGTGTAGGGGCAGCCAGGGGGTTCCGCACGCTGCCCCTGCCCCAAGCGCCGCCCCCACAGCTCCCATTGGCCAGGAACCACGGCCAATGGGAGCTAAAGGGGCGGTGCCTGCGGATGGGGCAGCGCACAGAGCCGCCTGGCCGTACCTCCGTGTAGGAGCCGGAGGGGGGACCCCTGATCCCCCGTGCACCCCTGCCCCAGCCCTGATCCCTCTCCTGCCCTCTGAACCCCTTGGTCCCAGCCCAGAGCACCCTCCTGCATCCCCAGCTCCTCATTCCCAGCCCCACCCCAGAGCCCTCACCCTCTCCCGCACCCCAACCCGTAATTCCGTGAGCATTCATGGCCCGCCATACAATTTCCATACCCAGATGTGGCCCTCGGGCCAAAAAGTTTGCCCACCCCTGTACTAACCATTTTTGCTGGCAGGGACAATGGCAGCCCATGTCTACACTACCCCTTATGTTGGCAAAACTTTTGTTGCTCAGAGGTGTGAAAAAATAGACCCCTGAGCAACATAAATTTTGCCAGCATAAGTGCTCGTGTGCATAAGTGCTCTGCTGGCGGGAGACGCTCTCCCGCTGATATAGCTACCACCAATCGTTTAGGTGGTTTTATTGTGTTGACGGGAAAGCTCTCTCCCGTCAGCATAGACGGCTACATGAGCGATCTTACAGTGGCACACCTGTATCTGTGTAGCTCAGCTGCTGTAAGCTTGCTAGTGTAGACATGGCCTTAGTGAAGGTCTTGAATAGTGGAATAGAAGCAGGTCATATGACTTTCTAGTGCAATACCAGAAAGAAGGTAGGGTGGGGTGTGATCTTTTTGTCAGAGGCTCCTGAGCGTTGTTGGCATGAATGCAACTATTGTTAAGCATAGCTCTACTGTTGATGATGGAGTCTCATTTTAATGTGGATGATTGAGGACTCAGCAAAAACTACAGGTGAAAAGCAAGGTCAGACCAATGCAAGAACTGCAAACACAGTATTGGCAACCCCAAATGTTCAGAAAGCATGAGTCAGGCTCTCCAAAAATCATGAGACTGGCTTTAAAATCATGAGATTATGATGTAAAAATAATACATTTATTTGCCATCTGCTTTTTGAGCTTTTAGGGTGCACTTGGGTCACATTTTGAAATTTTCTCCACAGCCATGAGGGCTAGAAACTTACTTTTTCTTTAAGAATGAAGGCTGAAATCATCACATATCCACTTGACTCCAGGAGCTGGGGCTTTATGGAAAATAATTATTATCATGAGACTCATGACAAAATCATGAGAGTTGGCAACACATTGACTTAAGTGCTACTCCTTTCAGGGAGATGGAGTTGGTGTAGTGGGTGAGTTACATTGGCAGGAGCTCTATTTTAGTGAAGAACTTAGAGTTAGGTCGATGTAAGTCGCCTTATATTGAACTAACTCTGTAGTGTAGACCAGGGCTTTCATTATCAATAACAATCCAGTTCATAGCAGGAGTACACTCCCTGCTCCGCAAGCAGGGAACAGAACAGTGGGTTTTCTGTTCCCTTTCTGTATCTATAGTTGATACAAAAGTCTGAGGGACAATATGAAGAGGGGGCAAAAGTATGAATTTTAAAAAATACACACGGAATTGCACTGAGAGACTATCTTGCCCCCCAACTGAGAACGGCGATTCATAAAAAGTAGTGCAAGTCTGCTATTTGTTTCAGTACTTTGTACTAAAAGTACTAATTTCAGTACTTTGCATATGATCAGAGGTGAAAGTAGAAATAGTGACTTACAGGTAGGGGGCTGGGTTGGGGCCGGCTCTGGCCCCAGGAAGGGGCGGGGCCTCGGGCAGAAGGGGCGGGGATTAGGGGGGAGCCCCAGGCCCTTTAAATTGCCGCCTGCGGAAGCCAGCCGCCCCGGTATGGTGCACCGGCTCTTGCTGGTACCCCGTAAAGGGGCGTACCGGCTTACTTTCACTTCTGCATATGATATAGCTTCTTTCAAGCAAGGCTTGGAAGGTACATTTGTAACAAAAGCATTATCAATCCTCCAATGTCGCCCCCTCCCCCTTGCACCTCGTGTAGTCATTACATTTCTGCAGAGTAAAATGCTGCCATTGTGACACCCACCTGGAGTAAAAGACTGCAAGGGCCAGGGCAGTGGAGAATCCGGAACAGCCAACCTGACCAGTCCAGGTGGAGGAGGAGGGGAATGAGGAGGCAGCGTAGATGGAGGGGTTTAAAAAAAATCTGGACAGGGTGGGGGGTAATAGGAACCTATATAAGAAAAAGACCCCAAAATCGGGACTGTCCCTATAAAATTGGGACATCTGGTCACCCTAGGTTTATGTTAGAGCTGAAAGGGAAGTTGAGGGAGATCTGTTTCATTCAAGGCTCCTCAGTACACGCTGAGCTCTTATTATCAGCTTTTAGTCTCCATCGTCGTCTTTCACGACCCTGGGCTTTCGGACACACACAAAGCCTCGCCTTGTTATTGGCACACAGGAGTATTGGCAGCCCCCCTCACCATTGTTTCCGCTATGCCGGGGGAGCGGATCCGCACCACGCTGCTGGCCTTGTCTTCCCAGCCCATAGGCACTGGCTGGGCAGTGTGGCGGGGAGAGCCCAGGGGCAGGGGATGGGGGAGGAGACGGAGCCCCACCGCACAGCACTGAGGAGGTAGGGCAGGTCTCAGGCTGCAACTGGGCGGTGGAATTCCGGCGGGGAAGGAGGTGTTGGGCTCCTGTGAGGGGGAGGGGGGGGTCGCCGGCGGGCGGGCTCCCTTCCTCCGCCCGTGCCCGGCTCACTAGGCGCGCTCTGTGCAGCGGCTCAGACAAAGGCTGCAGAGCCCCGCGGCCCGTCCCTCCGCGCGTGCATTGGCCGGAGAGGGTGAGGGGAATTCGGCCGGGGCTCCGCGGCCGGCTGGACGCTGGCTCCCCGGGGTCGTTTGGGAAAAACAGCTCTCTCTGATTTCTGCGGCAGGCCCACGGGGGGCGGGGAGGGAAACACGTGGGGGCTCTGCCGCCGCCAGCCCCCTGCTAGGGACCGTTGTGCCCCTCCCCGCGGGGAGGGGGAGCCGGGATTGCGGGGGCCGCAAGGAGGGGAGAGGCCGGGGAGCCGGGCCACCCCGGCTCGTGGGGAGGGGGCAGCGGTGGGGCACCTCTCCCCGCAGCAGATAGGCTCAGCGCCGGGCCCCCATCCCCGGGACTCGCGGGGCCGCTGTACAGCACCCTGTCCTCCGAGTTTTGCATAACATCCTCCTCCCCCCGGGACCGGGCTGTCGCTTGGGGATGATCTTACGGTATCTTCTCTCCCGGCCCCCCCACCCCTCGCTGGCGAGCAACCGGCGAGGACTGTGGCTTGTGAATAGCTGCGAAGTGGCCGGGCGGTAACAAAGGGACCCGGAGACCAGCGGCTGAGCTGCCCGGGCCGTGCTGAGCGCAGCAGCTGCAACCCCAAGTGAGTAGCACCAGCAACTTCTGGGTCTGCTGCAAGGCACCGGGCAGGCGTGTGATTGGCACAGCCGAGGGAACCCGACCTGGACTCGGGTATTGGGGCTGGGAAGAGAGTGGGCACTTCTCTGCGCACAATGGCATGAGTCTGATCCTGGGCTGTTTCCTCTCTGCAGAGGTGGAGGGAGGGCACTGAAATTGCTAGGGGATTTTTTTTTTTTTTAAGCAAAAATTTAATTGCACTTCAAGTTCAACTCTGGACACTGCATTGCCCCCCCTCCCAAAAAGCTCATGCAATTCCCTAGAGAGAAATCCTAGTTGTTATCAAGTACTTTTAAAATAAAATGTTGCTATAATTAAATTAAATAAATCCTTTCTGTCAGGAGTTTGGCTGCAACATAGTCTAAAAAAGAAATGATTAATCACCTGTTGCTTCTCCAAAAGACCAACAGTTATTTTTGGTGTAGATTTTCGTGGCAGAAGTCTGTGCTTTTTTAAAATAATGTAATTCTTTTATTTTTTAAAGATGAAGAATTAAAAGAAAACAAAAGAAACAGAAGATACCCTTTGTTGTATAGTTGCAAGTTTCCACTTGGAAACTAAAAAAGGGCTAACTGTAGATAATCTTCAGGAGTTGAGATAAACATTTCAACTTGCACATCCAAAGAAAGTGGTTTCTTATGAATTTTTGCTGTGAAAGTCTGATCTTTCTGGATATGTATGTTGTTTGATTTTTGAATCTTTAAACTTTGCTCAAAACACTTCCTAAATAAAGGGGTTTGGTATTAATCTATGGGTCCTTCCTTGTATGCTAACTCCTGTTCCTGTTGTAAAAACTCTCATGAAATTTGATGTGCTAAATAAGTTGGCAAATGTTGACCATCAGTTCAATATGTAGAAAGCGCAACCCACTGAGATAATGTAACAATCAATACTGCATTTCTATAAGCTCCATGTAGTTTCCCCCCTTTGAAATATAAATGTTAGTTCTCTCTATATCTATATATATAGAAACACTTTAATGGTTTATGTACCGCTGTTAGTACTCGAGTAATTTCCTTTCAAAAATATGCTGTGTGTGTTACTTTAAAGAAAACCAATAGAGATTCTAATTTTCATATTGCATGCATTGCTAGCAGGTCTCCGCAACGAAGCTTGTACGTAAAGATTTGGATTTTGTTTGCAGATTTCACATTAGTAGAATGCTATGTACAAATACTTCACTGCACAAGTATACTCCAGATATTTTGTTTTCAAACTGACAGATTGAACATTTGATGTTGCCAGACAGCAGGTGGACTGCATTTTTAAATTTGTTGAATTTGAGGGTTTAAATATGCTACTGCTTGTAGATTTTTGATAGTATTCACCTCTGGGCCAAATTCTGCCATCGTTGGTTAAGCAAAAGTCCCATGGGCTTTCTGCTCAAGTGAGGAGCACAAACTTTGGCCCTGGTTTAAATTGCTGCCATAACATTAATGAAAAGAAGGGTTGGGTTAAACTATACTCTATGATGTGAGGGTGACAATGCTGTTTTGATGGGAAAAATCACCAGAAGAACTTGTTGTTCTTAGTGGCTGTACTAGACAGAGGTGGTAGTCTGATCTTGAAGTGTTTTCTCTCAGTTTCAGAAAAGAATATTTTCAATTAATTTTATATACAGGTCTGTCGCGTCTTACGTGCATTTAACATGCGCGATTTCAACTTTACACGGTCGGCAAAAACAAAAAAAAAAACAACAAAAAAGAGAAAAATAACAATTTTAATACTATACCTGTAGTGCGGGCGATTCCGCCCGCCATTGAACTCAATGGAATTTTGGCTATATGCGGTTTTTGCTTTATGCGCTAACGGCGGAACGGAACCCCGCGTAAGACGAGACAGACCTGTATTAAATCCCCCCCACCCCTTTGTAAAAGCATAAGCATGAAGGGGCAGAATGTCAGCTTGTAAATGGAGCTATGCTTATGTATTCCTGTGGCTTTGCTACCTCTCTTTTTCCCTCCCCCTCTATCATCTTTATATGCCCATTTGTAATGTTCCTCACTTCGCATCACTACCACAACCTCTAACACTACCTTTTTTCTTTTTCTTTTTGTATTATTTTTGGGAGAGCAACAGAAGGGGAGGATTGGGGGCCTCTGGCAGTGCCATATGTTGAATGGAGCCCAAACTGGTAATTGCCACAACCTGCCAAAACATCTTTGCACGCAGGTCTCATCCACTGGTGTCAGTACTACTCTGGGAATAGGGTTTTAGTTAGGTGCTGCAGAACCAGTAGAGGAGGGATTAACCTGTGTGGCTCTTTATTGTGGCATTTAGCAAAGGAATAGATAATCTAGGATTTTTTCCATCCTCCAGAATTATAGTAGTATGAAAGAAGGTCAGATGAGGGGCGTAGAAGTTTCCTGGAAGTGTGTTTGGGTCTTTGTTCTCTTCCACACCTTCCTAGGAGCGTAATTTGTTTTCAGATGAAGCCACTCATTTGAGTTAATTATGTATTTGATTATTTAATTCCTAGCATAGTTCAATTTGCAGTAGCCTGTAGATACTTCATTGTTTAATTTTTTTATATTTTTATTTTAAAAATCAGACTAGAGTTAGGAAAAACATCAGTTTACCTATTTAACATTTTTTATCTTCTCCATTCTTTGTCACTTTTTTGGGGAGGGCCAAATCCAGTTCACATTACTCGCATACCTATTTTAAGGGAAGTCACAATAGAATACAAATTGAGAAAATGAAAGATGAATTACTGGAATTAGTGGTTTCATTAGAGGAAGTGTTTTTGATAATATCACATAACTGTTTACTGTAAACTGATATAATCACTGCTAGCATTAAAAACAAAACATCTGATAGGGACAAGTGTCAGAAAAATCCCATAGCTGCTGAACATAATGGAAGAAAGATTCTTTCTGAGCTCTGGGTGAAAAAGAGGATTTCAAAAGGTCTTATTGTTAAATGTTGTGAAAAGCCTTCCTGCCTGTTGAAATAAGATTTTCTAGCATAAGGTGCAAGCCCTCCATTTTATAAGTATCCTTTCATAAACTGTGTATTTTCATAATTTAAGACACATTTAAGCAGCAGCTTAAATCTTTGCTTGTTTAAATAATTCAGCACCATGTCATCTTGTCCAAAAATAGCAGTGGAGTTTCACCGGCATTACTCAAGGGTGGAAGATGCAGATTACAGAAAATGAGTTTGGATAGCTGAAAAATAGATAAAAGAACAGGAGTACTTGTGGCATCTTAGAGACTAACAAATTTATGTGAGCATAAGCTTTCATGGGCTACACACCACTTCATCGGATGCATGTAGTGGAAAATGCAGTACTGTATACAATACCTACTGTATTTTCCACTACGTGCATCCGATGAAGTGGGCTGTAGCTTATGCTCAAATAAATTTGTTAGTCTCTAAGGTGCCACAAGTACTCCTGTTCTTTTTGCGGATACAGACTAATACGGCTGCTACTCTGAAACCTGAAAAATAGATGCAACTTCTAGTGCACATACTCCTTTTCTGTCCTTCCACATTTGTTACACTCATGGCTAAAAGAGGGTTAAATAAGGTGAGTTACTCACTCTCTTATCTGTGCTGTAATGCGCACATCACAAGCTAGTTTACAAAAAGATTGCACCCAACTTTCCCATTTTGCTGGATCTGCACTAAATATTTGGGAGTATTATGTTCTACACCTGCTATACTCTCTAGTTTCCCCTCAAACATTTCCCTTTTGCTTAGCACAGTAGAAGTGGAGGTTAGTCAGAGGAGGCACGCACCACCTCTCTGGAGTGTAAACCCCAAATTATACCATCTTGCACTGCAAGTTTAAGTTTATTAACTACAAAAGATAGATTTTAAGTGATTATAAGAGATAGCAAATGCATCAAAGCAGATTACCTAGCAAATAAACAAAACACGCAAACTAAGCTTAATATTCTACATAGATCGGATATGAATAGCAAATTCTCACTCTAAATGTTGATGCAAGCAGGCTGCAGGCTCTTAAGGGGTAGGTTGCACTAACTTACTGCTTGGAATCCCCGGGTGTTTCATTCAAAGGCTAAAAAAATCCCTTTAACCTCGGTCCAGCACTTCCCCCCAGTTCAGTCTTTGTTCCTCAGTTGTTTCCAGGAGTCTCTTTGGGTGGGGCATCAGTGAAGAACCCTGATGATGTCACTCCCCTGCCTTATATACCTTTTGCATATGATGGGAACCCTTTGTATTAGCTGAGAAGCAGTATCGTTATTGGACTGCCTTGATACCACTTTTACCATGTTTAAATTCCCCCCCCAAATCATGTATGTTACACATTTTTAAAGGATTTACCATCAGCACCAAATTCTTCGTCATAACCTTATGATGAGTAAGGCTAAGATTTTGTCACATATATTTTTAGTAAAAATCATGGACCTGTCATGGGCAATAAAGAACAATTCATGGAAGCCCGTGACCTATCTGTGACTTTTACTAAAAATATGCATGACAAAATGAGGAGCTGCAGGCTCCCCACACTACCAGGGGGGCCTGGCTCGAAGCTGCAGTGTCCCTCCCGCTGCCCCTGGTGGGGGTCCATGCTCCGGGGCACCCTGGCCGGCAGCGGTGGCTCCAGGGTTCCCACGGTGGCTGGGGGGTCATGGGGGCCCTGCTGCTTGTGGTAGCCGGGAGCTCGGGGTCTCCCCACTGTCTGGGAGATCCAGGGCACCCCTGCCCACTGCTGCCTGGGAGGTCCGAGCCACGCCAGCTTCCCGCCCTGGCTGGGAGCTACGGGGCACCCTTGCTGCCCTCTGCGGCTGGGAGTTCAGCCCCCGTAGTTCCCAGCTGCCAGGAGTGGCGGGGGACCCTACAGCTCCCAGGCCCTGAGGGCTCAAGTCACGGGGGTCTCTGGAAGTCACGGATTCCGTGACCTCCATGACAAAATCGTAGCCCCAATTATGAGACTTATCTTATGAGTCTTTCTTCCCCTATAGTGTTTTGTCCAGTATCCCCTTTAGTAAAGGTTCTCAGTTTATCTATGACTTTGGGACTTTGAAGAGGTAAGAATGTAAGAGGATCTAGCACAGGCCTGCACAACATGCGGCCGGGGGCCGCATGCGGCCCGCGTGGGCTCATTGTGCGGCCCGCGGGGGTTGAGTAGATAGGCTCACTGTGCGGCCCGCGGGGGGGGGGGGGGGGGGTGAGTAGACAAGCGGCGGGTGAGGGAGGGGGGCTGAGTAGGTGAGCGAGCGGGCAGTGGCAGGGAATGAGTAGGCGAGCCGGGCGGGTGGAGGGCTGAGGAGGCGAGTGGGCGGGCAGTGGCGGGGGGGCAGGTGAGCCGGCGAGCCGGAGGGGTGGGGGGCTGAGGAGGCAAGCGAGCAGGCAGTGGCGGGAGGTGAGTAGGCGAGCCGGGGGAAGGGGGCTGAGGAGGCGAGTGGTGAGTCGGTGGCTGACCTGTTCTACTGATCTGGTCTGGCTCCCATCCCCTCTCCCAGGGCCGGCTCCAGGCACCAGCAAAACAAGCAGGTGCTTGGGGCGGCACATTTCTAGGGGCGGCATTCTGGCACTGGCCATCATAGGTGCCGACTCCGGGGCATGGGGAAAAAATGCCCTTGCTGCCCCAGCTCGCCTCCGCTCCGCCTCCGCCTGCTCCCCTGAGCGCGCCGCCACCGCTCCGCTTCTCCTCCCTCCCTCCCAGGCTTGCCGTGTGCAAAACAGCTGTTTCGCGCAGCAAGGCTGGGAGGGAGGAGAAGCCAAGCGGCGGGGCGCTCAGGGGAGGCGGTGGAGGTGAGCTGGAGCGGGGAGTGGTTCCTCTACCCGCCCGTTACTTCCTGCACCCCCCCACCTTAGCTCACCTCCGCTCCGCCTGCTCCCCTGAACGCGCCGCCGCTCCGCTTCTCCCCCCTCCCTCCCAGGCTTGCCACGTGCAAAACCGCTATTTCGCGCAGCAAGGCTGGGAGGGAGGAGAAGCTGAGCGGCGGGCGCTCTGGGGAGGCGGTGGTGGTGGAGCGGAGGTGAGCTGGAGCGGGGAGCGGTTCCTCTAACCCCCCCATTACTTCCTGCGCCCCCCCACCCTAGCTCACCTCTGCTCCACCTGCTCCCCTGAACATGCCGCTGGTCCACTTCTCCCCCCTCCCTCGCCTGAGAGGGAGAGGGGAGAAGCAGAGCGGCAGCACGCCCTGGGGAGCAGGCGGAGCGGAGGTGAGCTAGGGCGGGAGGTCACGGGGGGCCCGCAGGAAGCAATGGGGGGGGGAGAAATGCGGCACGCCGGGGGAGCAGGCGGTGCTGGGGATTTGGGGAAGGGATTCGGAAGGGGTGGAGTTGGGGTGGGGCCGGGGGCAGAGGGGCACGAAAAAGAAAGGGGAGGCGGCCAAAAATTTTTTTGCTTGGGGCGGCAAAAATCCTAGAGCTGGCCCTGCCCTCTCCAAGGGTTGCAGCTGTCTGGAGGTGCCTGCCTTCCACGCCTTCCTCATTCACACCTCATTCATTCAACAGGGCAATCGATTACAAAGTGTGGGGAAGATCTTATTCTACTTCTAGCAAAAAGACATTTTTCTTTTACCTTAATTATACTACCTTAGGGGCCGCTATAACATATTACCGAAGTTCAATACTGCTGTTTCAGTGGGGCGGCGCTGGGGAAGGAGGGTTTGTTTCCGCGGGGCAGATGGCGCGGGGAGGGGGGTTCGGTGGCGCTGGGGGGGTTGTTTCCGTGGGGCGGGTGGTGCTGGGGGGGTGTTGTGTTTCGGGGGGGCTGGGTGGGACTGGGGGGGGGTTGGCGGTGCTTGGGGGGTTTTGGCCCTCAGCTGTTTTCTTTGGAGTAATATGGCCCTCGCCGCTTTACGAGTTGTGCAGGCCTGATCTAGCATGTTACAGGCTGGCCCCTGTGGAGTTGCATTCCATCTCCAGGGTTATGCCCATGCAAAAAATCCCTCCCTCCCTACATGGTTTCTTTCTCATTCTCACTCCAAACATTGGGACTTTCCCCACCCCCTTCTTCTAGAGGGCTGTGATCTTTTAGCAGTTTTTCCTGAGCAGCTTGATGGATCTTTATACTCCTGAGGGCATTCTGTGCCAAAAATGTAAGAATTCTGCGCACAATATTTTAAAATTATGCATAATTCTGCAGATTTATTTGTCAATAAATAAATGCAGAGGCTCCAGCATGGCAGCAGGAAGCACAGGCCACTCGCTACACGAAGGTGGGAGATCACCTTGCAGGCTCCCACCCTTTGCACCTGACCCTGACACAATACAAGGGCTGGGCCTGCCCCAGAAACACCCTGGGGCCCTGCCCCTCTGCACCAGGAGCCCCAGGTGTCGGGCAGGCAGGTTCAACCAGGCAGGATCCAAGTGTGGGGGGATCCAGGTGTGGGGTGAGAGGATTCTGTGTGGGACAATATGTGTGCAGGCAGCTCAGTGGGTGTCTAAGTGTGGGGGGGATCTGGATGCGCAGAGGCTCATTGTGGGGGTTCCAGGTGCAGGGGCAATGGGACTCTGCAGGGGCTTCCAGGAGAAAGTGGTTGGGGCTCAGCGGAGGGTCTGGTGTGGGGTTTCAGCGGGGGTGGGGGGCTGGATGCTGGGGGAGTGGGGCTTGGAGGGGTGGGGGCCTGGGTGCAGCTAGTTGGGTGTCAGTGGCATGGGGGGGCTGGATGTGGGGGCTCAGGGCGGTGGAACTCCTCAGGGTGGGGGTTTGAGTGCAGGGAGCTCAGTGGGGGGTGATCTTGGTGCAGGGGTGGGGGTCTGGAGGCAGGGGCTCTGGATGCAGGGGGGTTGAGATTCAGTGGGGTGGGCTTTGGGTATGGAGGGCTAGGGGGTTCTGGGCGTACGGGGCGAGGTTTGGCAGGGGTGTCTAGGTATGGGAGGTTCGGATGCACAGGGGTTGGGCGGATGAGGGAGCAGCTCCCCATACAGTGACCCCTACCCCCACAGCTGAGGCACGATGGAGGCAGGAAGCAGGGAAGGATGCTGAGCTTCCTGCAGCTGGGGGAGGTTTCTGGGGGTGGGTCTGATGCAGCCCCAGCCACTCCTTGTAGGGGAAGAGGAAGTCCCATCCTCTCCTGCCTCCAGCATAGCCAGTACTAGCAGCTGATCCCGGCTCAGGGTAGAAGCCACTGGCTGGGGTGTCCCCAGCCCTGCGGTGATTTACCTCTCCGCCGGCTGCTCAGGGTGCCTGAAATGATGTACCTCACAGCTAGGGAGTGGTGTGTGACTGGTCTTGCAGCTTCCCTTTGCTTTCCTGTCAGAAAGTCATTTTTCTGCAGGGAAGCAAAGAAATCTTCGGGGTACATGAATTCTGTGCACGCACAGTGGTGCATAATTCTCTCAGGAGTAATCTTACCCACCTGGGAAATGGCTTCCTCCTCCCCTTTCTCCGGTGGGTCATTAGCATTTTCACTGACACTCAAGTCTTTAAGACAGGATAAGAATCCTACTAAAGAGACAGAGTTAGTTTTCACAAGTACATCAGGAATAGCAAAAGTGGGACCTGGATTGGGATACCCTCTGCCACCCCTCTGTCTGTCCCCAAGAGGTCAGTTGTATGACTGCTCCCCTCGGGAGGTCAGTTACACAGTTCCCTCTTAAAACCTGAGACACAGGTCGGGTGCCTGGGAGCACAGATGCTGGAACAACTGTTCTGTCCTGGGCAAACCCTCCCATGTAATCAGTGAGGAGATATTCCCATAATTCCCCAAATTTCTTCTCAACTTCCCCCTATGAACCCCCCTCTAAGACACACACCTCTGTGCTCTCTAGAGTGGGATGTATCCTCTGATCAGCTGTGAAGGGCTCACAGCTAACAGCCAGAACAGTCCTTTCACTGGCAGCCACTACAGAACCCTCAGCCACCTCAGTGATCTCGAGGATTCCATTACCCTCCTCCGGGTTTCCCTCTAGGACACATCTTCCTATGCCCTCTAGAGTGAGGTCTGTCTCTTGCTCAACTGCAACCTGCTAGCAGCCTGCAACCTGGACAGTTTTTTCACTGACTGGCAATACGCTCCCCGCCCCCCGGGACGAAATGCTGCCTTTAGCTATCAGGCAGGAGGAACTGGTCTCAACCACACTCACCCCTGGTAGCAGACTGTTTCCCATTGCTGCAGAGGAATTAAAGAGGCACTCTCCCGTCCCCCCCGCAGTTTCTGAGACTTCACCCTTTTCCTCTGGGGTTTCAGTATGGTATTCCTCCTTGCTGCTGGCAGACCCCTTTACAGCCCGAGCTACATTGAAAAGGTCGTTCCCCAGTAATAATAGTGACTGGTACAGCTGCCATAGTCAATTCAGCTTCCAAGTCCTCAGTTTCCATGTGCACTTTAGCCAAAGGCACAAGGATTTTGTGACCTTCTACTAACAAAAGCTGTGCCATCTTCCTTGGCAGTAAGTCTTTTTCCTGAACAAGTTTTCGCTTGACTTACAGAAATTTCTGCACCTGTATCCCTCCAACCAAGGAGTTCTTTGCCATTAATTTTGACAGCCTTTATGTGCTTCCTGCCTGGCTGTGCAGAGGCTACCTTTACAAACCCTGTATGATAAGTGGCAATTGCCTGAGGTGCCTCTGTGCTCTGGGTAGCAGCATTTCCATGAGCTGCTTGCTGCCTGTTTCCCCCCAGCACAGGGCATTTATTCCTCCGGAGCTCAGTGGAATTACAGTGATAGCACCTGCTGGGCTCTTCTGTTTTTACAGAGATTTGGGACGAGGACTAGAAGAATGGACGTGGGGAGGTAAACGCCCAGACTCCCATCCACCCTCCTTCTTCCCAGGGGCAAAACGGGAACCCTGCTTCCCACCAAACTTAAACCCCTCCGTCTGTGATTTATTTCTAATAGATGCTTGGGTTTGTTCAAATTCATCAGCTAGAATAGCAAGTTCTTCAACAGTTTTCACTTTTTTCCCCATAAACACTGTTTTACATCATCACTACATATACTCAGGAAATATTCCTGAGCAACAAGATCACACATTCCTTCAAAGCTTGTAATACCTTTTCCCCTTACCCACTTACCATCAAATCTCTCATATCGTTTACATATACTACATTACTCGTCCCAGCACCCCTCTTAACCCATCTAAATTTTACTCTATATGTTTCAGCTGTAATCTGAAACTGTTTTAAAACCATTTCCTTGAATTTACCATAATCTGAAGCATCTCTAATTGGCATCTTATTGAATATATACAGAGCTCTCCCAGACAACTTTGCAATCAAAATGGTCATGTTTTGGTCTTCAGGAATTTCATGGAGTACACACAACCTCTCAAAGGTGATGAAATATTCAGCAATTCATAGATTCTAGGACTGGGAGGGACCTCAAGAGGTCATCGAGTCCAGTCCCCTGCCCTCATGGCAGGACCAAATACTGTCTAGACCATCCCGGATAGACATTTATCTAACCTACTCTTAAATATCTCCAGAGATGGAGATTCCACAACCTCCCTAGGCAATCTATTCCAGTGTTTAACCACCCTGACAGTTAGAAACTTTTTCCTAATGTCCAACCTAAACCTCTCTTGCTGTAGTTTAAGCCTGTTGCTTCTTGTTCTATCCTTAGAGGCTAAGGTGAACAAGTTTTCTCCCTCCTCCTTATGACACCCTTTTAGATACCTGAAAACTGCTATCATGTCCCCTCTCAGTCTTCTCTTTTCCAAACTAAACAAAGCCAATTCTTTCAGCCTTCCTTCATAGGCCATGTTCTCAAGACCTTTAGTCATTCTTGTTGCTCTTCTCTGGACCCTCTCCAATTTCTGCACATCTTTCTTGAAATGTGGTGCCCAGAACTGGACACAATACTCCAGTTGAGGCCTAACCAGCACAGAGTAGAGCGGAAGAATGACTTCTCGTGTCTTGCTCACAACACACCTGTTAATGCATCCCAGAATCATGTTTGCTTTTTTTGCAACAGCATCACGCTGTTGACTCATGTTTAGCTTGTGGTCCACCCAGTTTTGCCAAAAAAGTCAGAACGGCTGGGACAGGGCTTACAAAAAGGACTGTCCTGGCCAAAATGGGATGTATGGTCACCCTACCTCTAAGGCTATGTTTACACTACAGCTTATGTCTGCAGAACTTATGTCGCTCAGGAGTATGAATAAACCAAGCTCCTGAGTGACATAAGTTACACTGACATAAGCGCTGGTGTGGACAGCGCTATGTCCCGCCGACATAACTTCTGCTGCTCGCAGAGGTGGTTTATTATGCCCATGGGAGAGCTCTCCCATTGGCATAGAGCTTCTTTATCAGATACGCTGAGCGCTGTATGTGTAGACATGCCTTAAATGTGGTGGGGGCTTAATTCTTTTAACTGCTACTGGGTCCCAATGGATTGGGATTCATCTGTTCTAGTCCAGGAAGAAATAAAACACCATACTTACAGTGGTACAGCAGTTCTTAATACAGTAGCCTTTTGCAGAAACTATAGTATTTCCAAGGTCTTAAATAACAGAGGTAAGGAATTCTTAAAGACATGGGGTCATTTTGTATCCTCCCAAGGAAATATTTGGGAGAAAGGCCCATGAAATTCTTGGGAGGTGAACTTCCTTTCCCCTCAGAAGCGGGAGGGTTTATGGGACTGTGGAGTGGGTTTTTATCTCCTTACCCTGCAGACTTTGGGAATAAACAGAAAAGGGAAGCTCCAGTCTTGGAGGAGCAGCCCTCTGCTATTCTCCTGGGTTCTCCCCCTCACTGGCAACACAGCTACTTGGCTCATCAGAAGCTGCTGCTTTGCGGGAGACACATGTGCTGAGCCTAAGTTAAATAACCTATTTCCTTTTATTTATGTAGCTCTCCCAAAGGAACATATCCTTGGCCTGTGGAGGCCAGCATGTTGCAGAGAATGGCAGTTTGCTGGCATCAGCCGCTCATAGCCCTGAAAATCTGGGGTGGACTAACCAAGAAGAGCTCCAACAAAGAGGCTTCTTGGGGGGTCCCAGAGGGAGGGACAGTGTCACAGAAATGGTGCTCCCCCATTTTGTGTCTCCCAAGCTAGATCTGTCCACTCTGACTCTTCTCCCCTTATGGAAGTGGAGGAGATAACCAGAGCCATATTTTTGTGTATCTTCACGGTACCTCCTTTTTAATAGACAAAATACCCCCAATCTTACTGAGGAAAGAATTCAGTTTCAGGCAGTGGACACAAGGGATTGAGGCTTTTATTTACAGGCCTTTATGACACATTGCTCCCACTGGGTACCTCTCTGGCTAAATAGGAAAGTGAGTTTAAAATTGTTCCTTTGACTAAGAAGAGCCATCCTCTCTTTGGACATGTACCAAATTCCCTGTAATGTCTGTTAGGAACTCTCAGACATCACCTAACATTTTCTTGAGTTGGCCTTATGTTCCTATAAGACAGAAAGTCCTGTGCAACCAAAGTTTGCGACAAGGCTGTGGCAACAAGGACGCTTTGTATAATAATGAGGTTACTGTTTCTTTGGAAACTTGTTTTAACTTGGTTAAGTCAAACCTTGGAACAGTGCATAGATTTAAACCTGGCCTTGTTTACTGAGACTTGAAGTTGTATCCGGACAAATGATAGAAATGCCTGAATTTTAGCAAAGTGCTTGTAGCTGTTACTGACTAAATCACATGATGTAATTTGGAAATGTGTGTGAGGAAAGTAGGGTTCCCAATGTGAGACAGAGATGAATTACGTCTAATCATTGACAAAGTGCAGACTTATGAGATCTGGTATTACTTAATCTCCATCCACATATAAGTTTTCATCACCAAGTGTGTATTTAAAAGTTGTGTCACTTGACTGGCATCATTTAGCTCCAATGCCAATAGTAAAGGGTATGTGATTGTTTTTGAACTTGCCTTTTACGTAAATTCAAATGTGCCAGTTTAAAAACTAGAATGTGAA
This sequence comes from Emys orbicularis, assembly GCF_028017835.1. Lineage (NCBI taxonomy): Eukaryota > Metazoa > Chordata > Testudines > Emydidae > Emys > Emys orbicularis. The sequence continues at coordinate 62,543,103 of NC_088691.1, forward strand.
AGGGATGCTGTGAAGATTGGTAGGTCCAAAATTTTCATAGACTTCAAGGCCAAAAGGGATCATTGATCAAATAGTCTGATCTCCTGCATAACACAGACTGTAGAATTCCCCAGTGATTCATGTGCATAGCCCATCAAATTTCAGGTGAACTAGAATGTCTTTTAGAAGGACATTGATTTAAAGACTCTAAGAAGTAATCGAGAGTCCACTACTTCCTATGATAATCTGTTCCAGTGGTTTATTGCCCTCACTGTTAAAAATACACATCTTATTTAGTTTGAAACTTGTTGACTTCAACTTCTAGTCTTTGGCTCTTGTAACATCTTTGTCTGCTAGATTAAAAAGCATCACATCTTCTACCCCTGTAGGTAATTATAGACTGTGATCAAGGCATCTATTAACTTTCTCTTTAGCACCTTTGGCTTTCATTGTAAGATGTGATTTCCAGACCTCAAGCCATTCTCATCGCCCTTCTCTGAACCTACTCCTCTCAATATTTCACTTTAGAAACTCTGTGATTCTGTGTCTCTTTAAACCAGTTATTTAAAGCTGTTTTTCTTAACACGAAACACTACACATTTCAACACTCAATAACAAACCATCAGTGTAAACAGCACCATCTTCCAGTGCCATGCAGAGGACAGCAGCTGGATGGAGAGAAGCAGGCCAAAGCTCAAGAGAGGCAAGATAGAGGGGATACTGATAGGAAGCACATTGAGGAACTCTCCTCTGTTGAGGGCATCTGCCCATTGGTTATAATGTTGCTGCAGGTTACTTTTGGATTTTTCAATGCTATTCAATATGCAGGTATCCATGGCTTTAAAAAATGCCCACTAATCCTGTGACTGGCTAGAAGACTGTTGCCCCATCCTATCAGTTATGGCCATGATGATCTTTCTGTCTGTGACTGCCAGGCTTAATTACTGCAATTCAGAATACCTGGGAATAAAACCACACCCCTTCTAACGACTCCCACTAGCACAAAATGCAGCAATCCATCTACTCGGCAACTCGGTTGCTGTGAATACACCACCACAGTGCTCCACTCTTTGTGCTGACTCCCCGTTGAAAACTGAGTGCCGTTCAAGGTCCCTTGCCTGATTTTTGTTGGATTGAGCACCCCATTGGGTTGGGTCAGCTGAGACATACAGGAATACATGTGAGCACTGGAGATAGTCAGAACTTCAGTGGGAGCTGGAATTCTTGTAGGAATTCACTCCTACAAGAAATAAAAATGCCACTGACTTCAGTGGAACTAATGCAATCCCAGTTTCTTCAGGTAGCTTTTCCTTGTTGGCCCGTCTGTGAATCTCATGTGCACAAGCTTGCATGTGAATGCACACTCACCCACCTGGGTGTGTGTGTGTGTGTGTGTGTATATCTATATCTATATAATACTGAAAAAAGTCCACTACCTATCCAAATTTTCCCCTACAGCTGGCAAAGCAAGAGTTTATTTTTGTATTTGTTTTTCTTAGCTACTTAGGCAGGGCTTTAGGATACCATGGCAAAGAAAGCCATATAAATACATAGATAGCTATACAGACAGCTGTCTCCACCTGTTTATAGCAGCAATAAATTTGTAGACACTCTCCTAATGTTACTAACCCCACAAGGTGTTAACTTCAGAGATGAGTTGGGACCATTTAAAAGCTAACTGTATGAGGATCTAAATATCTTAATACCATCTCCTTATGCTTTTATTGTCCTTCTTCCTCAGGATAGGCTGTTAGCCTAATTCAGAGCAGAATGGACTTTGTCATGCTGCCCCAGTGAAAGGAGATTAGGTGGTTTCTGCCCCTTCGTTCTTAGATTTTTTCCTTTTAATTTCTCACTCTCCTGTAGAAAGTGCAATGGAGAATGGGCTGTTTGCTACTAGGTACTATACTTATCACCTGGGAAAGTGGCTTCTGTGCAGGGGTGAAAGTAACATAGAAGACTTACCTGTACGGTTGCCCGGCACCTCGGGCGGAAGGGACGGGGCGGGACTGGGGGGGGGGGTCAGCCTCCCTGAGTCAGCCCATCCACGCTGCCTGGCCTGTGCTATCCAGAGCTCCGGCGGCGATTTAAAAGGGCTCGGGGCTCCAGCCGCTGCTGCAGTAGGGGCGTCGGCGTCTGGGAGCCCCGGGCCCTTTTAAATAACTGGCCCTCAGGGCAGCTGCCCCTTTTGCCCCCCCGTCGGCGGCCCTGCCGGTAGGGTCACCTGTGTGTGTGTGTGTGTGTGTAAAGGGACAGCGATGTTAAAGCGCTTAATGTCGGCTGCATATGGGCCGGTACCGGCAGCCACTTCTTACTGGTACACTGTACCGGCCCGTACCGGCCAACTTTCACCCCTGCTTCTGTGGATTCATGGCAAGGGCTGCATCTTACCCTGGGGAGCTCAGCAGATACTTGAATAATGCACAGTCTGTTTTAGATCATGGGAGAGGAAGGCTGATTATCAAGTGGAATTCTCTGTCTGCTCTAGTTAGGCAGAATCCCCTGGTTTTTTGTCTGAGCTCCTTGTGCTTACTTACAAGAACAGTGACTTTATTTTCAGGGGTTCTCACAGCAAATTTGTTGGTTGCCGCTCTGACAGTTTTTCCTGAAATACTTAATTAACTTTAGGGAAAACAAATAAATATGCACATTTACACATGCAAATCATGGTAATTTATTTATGTGGTTGTTTGTTTTTTTGCAGACTCAATAATAAAAATAATTTACAGTTGTCTCTATTCTTTACTGCCTCTAAACACAATAGAAACACAAATAAGGTGCTTTGTACATTCTTGTCTTTTTTGTTGTTTCTTTTGCTTTTTTGGTAAAAGGTGGATATCTGTACAACAATTCTGAACTAAATTTAAAAATGCTTCTACATAATAAAAGTCTAAATAATAATGAAAAAACATATCTGCAAATGTGTCCAAAATTTCTTTCTCGTTCACAGATAAAAAAAAATCAATCCAATCCAGTAATAAAAATGATAATACAGAAGTAACTAAAAACATATTCCATATATTATATTGTACTTTACTAATACAGTGTGATAATGAAATTAAAGTTCTGGGTTTTAACACATCCATTGTGTGGATCAGACTACTTGCAAAAGTTCAGGAGCTCTTTGAATGGAAAGTCTGCAGGATCTTGAGTCTCCTGTGAAACTAGAAGAGAAGCTTCCAGGTTAGCATCAGTGAGGCAATTTTGTATTTGTTCTTCAGAAAATGCAGTGCACACAGAACAGTAGTAGAAAAGAGGGACAAGAAAAGAAAAGCAACTTTAGCTAGGGGCTTGTAGATGTCCTCAAACAGATACACATTACTACAGAACTCCTGTACTACAATACCGGGCTGATTGAAATATATTTTCATTCTTGCATCACTGCCCATTTACAGAATGAGGTATTTGAGACTGCTCAAATCTGAAGAGTCAAAGGAAGCTAATCTGTTTTGTAAGGCAGTTAGTTTGTTTGCAGCCAAAAAGCCTCAACCAGAATTGCTGAATGGATCGGTCACGAAGGAGTACTGACTGAAAAAGTTTCCCTCACTTAAATGATTTTCAAGATCCTTCAAGAGGATACTCAAGTATTCAGTTACAGTGAAATAGACCTTTCGCTGCACATTCTCATCCTGACAGCTGAGAAACTGACTAAGCTCCTAAAAAACTGAAAAGTCTCTTTCCTCATGTAGGGGCTGGACGATGTCAATGATTGTCTTCCTGAATGTATTAATTACTTCAATGCTGTCAGATATAGTTAGCTGAGGTTTCTGAAGCTCCAGGTTTACGGAAGCAAGCGTGGGTAAACACTCTTTCAAAAAAAGCAAACAGCCATGTGCTTCTGGATCTTGTTGCTTTTGGGACAGTTCCGGCAAAACTGTGTTCAGAACCTCAACGAGCTCTTCTCGGAGCTCAAACAGCCTCTGTTCACTGTTGTTAAAACTAAGCCAGCGGACCAGGTTGTAATTCAGCACCGTATGTGTCTCGCAGCCCGTTTCACACAAAGTTGCAGATCTCCCTTCATTGACATCGCTGGCGTTGAGAGCAGTGATGCACTTTTTCACTATGGAATCAACCTCATCCATGCTTTTCATTGAAGCTTCGTGATGGGCAAAACAGTGAAACAAAAAAAGCTTCAGAGTGCAGCTTTCTTGGAAGCAGTTCAGCACCCACCTTGTGCACTTACATAGCCGCTATCCTGTCCACTGTCAAGCTGCACAGATTGTCAAAGCTAACGCGGCGGCATTCCGTTCTTGCCTGAACCCATTGAAAAATGTGTTTGCCAGTTGGCCTATCACTGAGGCTCACCTGACATAAAATACCTTCAGAAGAACAATGGTGATCACAGTCCAAAAAGTGAACACATATGATGACCTTGGGATTCCTCATGACATCAAGGCTCTCATCCAAACACAGGCTGTAGAAAGGGCTCACTGTGACTTTTTCAGCTGTTTTGTTTTGTAGAAAATTTGCCAGATCTCGTGTGCTCCTCTGTAACATGTCATTGCTCAGTGGTATATCTCTGAAAAGTGTATTTTCTGGTTGTACAGCCAGAACAGTTTTCTTCATGAATGCTCCCTTGCCGAATGGTTTTCTTGCTTTCCCCAAAAGTAGTGCAACTTTAAAAGTAGCCACCCATATCTGATCCATTTTATTTAAAAAACAAAACAAAACTCTGAGCTGTCACTGTTGTTTTTCAAGCTTGGTTTTTGCATTGTTTAACAGCTTGTGCCTCTGAAACTCACTGTGGTAATTCTGTTCAACTTCCCCTGCATGAATGCTATAGTGACATTGCATTGCAGACATTTTAATTTGATGCATTTCTTTCGTACAAACAGCGCACACTGCAACTTGCTCAGAAACGGAATCAGATGGCTTCAGAAACACAAAACTGCATTTCCCACTGGTCCTGAAATGTTCGTTTTTCTTCCTTCTGTGTTCTCTTTTTCTTAGCAGCAGGTGGCTCTGTGGGGACCGTCTCTGTATCACATTCAGGGTCATTTCCTGTAACTGATTTTTAAAAAAACTTTCCGATATCCATTGGCATTTTTAACTCTTCCACCTTCTGTCACGAACACTCTCAACCTACCCAAACACCACACAGCGATCTTCCTAACAGTGACGTTGGCCAATAGCCGTTTACAGAGCTACGGTAGCGCGAGATGTAAACATAGTGATTAGCCAGTGAATATGCTTTGTGACTTGAAAAAAACCCCATGCCTTTGTAGTTCAGCTCTGTCTGTACTGAACTGTAATATTTAGAAGGGAATCAGTGCGCATTATGATTTATTTTGTTTACAAAGCGACATTAATAGGTGACAGCTCAGTGATTGTTGCAGCACTTTGGAGGCTGTCATAAAAATCTGCTGGTGACCGGAAGCAGCCACAGTGCATTTAAGAAACACTGATATAGGTTACTGAGCAAGACCAACACAGCATGCCTCAAACCCTTCATCACAGCTTTCTCTCTGCTGCAGTTTGGAAAGCTGTGAACTGTTACAAGTGCTGCAGCTGTTAGTCTACAGTTTCGAGAAGACAGCACTGCTTTGATCTACACTCCTCTTTATTCTGAAGTTTAGCATTGCAACAAAAAAGGCTAGGACCGTAGCTTTTCAAAAAGCTCAGATTCTGCAGAAGCTTATAGGATTGGCTTCCCCACTCACTAGGGAAATGTTCGAGAGTAGGCAACTAGTTTTCTTTCAAGTCCTGCTGGATACATCTTTCAGTGCCCGTCAATATATTTTTTTGTGCCTGTAAAGTGCCATGCAAACCTATGGGACTATATCAGTGTATTGTTTTCAGACAGCAGATGAGTCCGTTCTTGTTTTTTATTATTATTAACAGTGCTTTCAGACACCTTCAGGATCCATCTGAAGGCTCTGCTCCACATACATGATAAAGGGACACCTTCCACCTCTTGTTTAAAGGTCAGATTTAAAAAAAAAGATGTTTGTGCTCACAGACAGGTCTGCAAATTTGCACAGTTACCACAGTTGCATCCATGACTTGTACATTTGTGTGTGCAAATAGGTACTTGGATACCTGCATGCTGGATATATGTGTGCAGTTGTGGTAGGTAGTTGCCCTTGCAAATGTAGGTGTGCAAACATATGCATTTTTGTCTGCAGATCTCAGACATTAAATATAATTTGGCTCTGGAAGCTCTAGGAAGCCCATTCTCAAAAGAAACAATTGAGTTTGCTGATTCATTTTCTTCATATAATTCAGTGACTTGTGGTTTGATTCTTTGTAGCGTCTAAATGGCTTGTTTTCTTTAATCAGGTTTGCCATCACCTCTCCAATATTTGCCTCTTGCATGGTAAGCTGCTGTAGAGGCCTGGATGTCTCCCAAGTTTATAACTCTGTCAGCAAGTTTATCAAGTTTTGAATTTAATTCTCTGCTGCAATTTATTCTTTTCTGTTTCATTAGTAAAGTCTGCCCAGAAACCAGTGAGGGTTCCAGGCAAGATGGTACCTTGTTTACTCATATTGCCCACTGGCTTTTCAAACATTCCTTTAGCTTTTTATCTAATAGAAATTGGCAGTGCAGGGTGGCACCACTGCTCCCCCACAGAGGCAGCGGGGGAAAAGGAGACGTAACCTCTCTCCTTCTCTCCTCCACAGGCAATGAGAACTTGTCTCGGTACAGTGGAAATATGCAAATACAGAAATAGATTGCTCTATGTTGTGCTCTGCCAATATTATGCTGGCAACATTTATTTCTTTTGGGAACCTGCAGCTGCCAAATAGTTAGTAACTAAAATATGCCTGTAAGCTACTGCGACAACCACAGGACACAAATCTAACTATAGAGCTGATGTTACCTCTGCAGTGTTTTTAAAAACCATCCTCTCCATCACCCCCATAGAGATAACTGTTCTTGTTATTTGAATGCAGTTATCCCGGTGAAAGTGTACTCTGGATCATGGGTATAAGAAGACATCGTAGGTGCTGATTCAGTGCTAGATTGTGGCTGGCATTGTGCTGGTGAACAAGAGGTCAGACGGCCTTGTCCACCTGCATAGGTGCCAACCAGAGTCATTCTTTGCGCTTCTTGAGCACCGGGGGGCTGATCCAATGGAAGGACTTCTCATTGACTTCAATGGGCTTTGGAGCAGACCCAGGGAAAGTGAGTCCGTAACAGTAGTGGTGCTGGACTTCTCAGAGTGGGTAGGGGTGAGCACCCCCTTCTGCATCAACCAGTGGTGTCAGGCCAGTGCTGTGTGAGGTACACTCAGTTATAGGGTGGTGTGGGTGCTGCTCTGTCATGCTCCCTTTTACCAAGGTACCCAGAGTTATTCTGAAGCCTTCCCATAACCCCCCACAGTATAGCCCTTAAGTATGCAGTGCCAAGAATACCTAGACAATGGGAAACTCTGCTTTTCTTTTATAATTTGACTTTTACCATTTTTTCTCCTTAGGAACAGAGAGAGGGAGTCTGATCTACAGATTTCATAACTGGGTGGATGCTTTGGTGACATCAGTCTTGTCTGTAATCTTTTGTCACTTAACAGAAAGGGTCTCCAGTCAGGAGGGAACAAGTGAATCTATATTCCACCATACTCTGCCCCACACAATGGGGCATTGAAGAGGGGAGGGAGGGTAAACAGTTTATTGGCTGAGGTACTGAGTTTGAGGTGAGCACTAGGTCTATATATATAATCTTTAGTTGGCAGTTTTCCTAGTATTAACCCAAGTTAACACTTATGTTGTAAATCCTTCATCGGTAGGGCTGAAATTCCCTCCCCCCAAATTAGTGAAGGAGCTATTATTTCTCAACTATACTCTAATACGTTACAGAAGAATAAAAGTAGCAGGCAGCCATGAATAAAATTTTAATACGCAGTACTGTATTTTAATGTTTGCCTTTTGTAACTATTACAGTATATTACTATACACTGAATGGAATGCAGAGGTAATTCTCGGAAGTCTGATTGGACAGCGTACAAGACATAAATTCTCTAGAAATGCACTGCACATTTCAGATTTGCTTTACATCTCTGAGTTTTGGAATGTATTATCCAGAAGGAGTAAATGTTTAGCCCCTTACTGATTGGGTTTTCGTTCTGAACGTAGAGCTGTCCTGTTTTGTGCTTTCTGTTGTCCAGTACAGTGGATGAAGGTTTTATGGTTGTTCCTTTTTATGGTTTTACAGAAGTGATCAGTCTCGTGTTATCCAACTTGGGACCTTATCCTCTTTCAGGAGGAAGTAAGTGTAGTTCCATATAATTTTAATGAAAACAGAAGTTGTTTTGTTCCTGACATGGGTAGTTGATGGGTTAATGCTTGACTCTCTTTTTATACCCAGTGGTGCAAGTAGAAATCATTTCTTGCCAGTACTGTACTCATGGGAGGGCCACAAGAGGGGCATGTGACCTCCCCACGTGACCCTCCATGTGACCCTGCCCCCAGCCCGGGGCCCCCATGCTCTCCCCATCCCCTCTGACACCCCCCTTTGTATAGACAAACATCAACATGCTTAACTACTCTCTTTCCCCCCACATATGTAGTATTCAGTCTGTTTATATGGAATATGGGAGTTGGGTGAGGAGCCATTTCAGCATATGTATGACTTATTAAAAGACAAATTTTAAGTAGCACTGTATTCTAAACTGCTTTATGGTATTGTACCCAAACATTGCATTTCAATGGGGGTTTCAACTTCCTTTATAGGAACAGACTCCTGAAACTCTTACCAGTCCACAAAAGTGGTCCATAGTCATGCAAATAGTCCCATGGTCTTCAATGGGATTGATCAAATGATTAAGGGTTTATAGGATTAGGTTCCAAGTTTGTAAATTGTTCTGGATGAAACTGACAATGCCTGAGCTATCAGCTCAGAAGGAGCTTCATTCGAATAAAGGTGGGCAGATGTGTGATAAGTCTTAGCTCTGTTGCTAAGATGAGGAACATATTTTCAGCAAAGTTCTTGGCAGATTCCTGAGGCGGCTGGTTTAAGGCTGTCAGTGTCTGGCATTATAATCTTCACTTATAGTTCTCTCACCCACAAAGCATGGGGCATTTGTTTTCTTTGTTTTGATGCTCCAGTTCCAGTTAACAAAATGCATGTTAGACTAGTTTGGCTGCAAAGAAGAATTCTATGTTTACACTGGAGACAACACCTGATTCCCGTCAGGCTGCAGAACTGGGCTGATATCAGAATCCAAACATCCTCTGGTCAGTGCAAGCAGAGGCATTCCTCTAATGATCTGGACTTGATGTGATGCAGTATGGATATCATGGATAATTCAGACCAATAGGGAGAAACAGAATCAAAAACACTGTTTAAACATTTTCCATCCCCCTCCCTCCCCTCTTGAGGACTCCTGACCAACATAACAGCACAATATATATGCTAACAAACTTAAAAACAAAGCCATTTAAAGTATGAATGCCCTCCCTAGCCACGTTCTGCTCTTTTAAGGAGCAGAGCGCAGCCCCCTCCCCCCTCCCCTGTAGCGGGGAGCTAGCCCCAAGTCTTTCCAGTATCCCATACCTGCTAAAAATCTCTTGCCGGTACTGCGTATTGGTGGGTACCCCCTACTTGCACTCCTGTTTATATGTGATCCTGCAATCAAAAAATGTGGACCTATTCCTGGTGCTTGCAAGGACTCTTATTGCAATCAATGGGACTGTGTGTGTTCGGGGTTTGCCGCAGGGATAGGATTGGCAGGATCAGGGGCCTATTTTGTATTTGTTAGCCTGAAACTTTTTTTTTCCCCAGTAGAGACTCAGGATGACATAGACATCAAGGGGTTCTGCAGGTCAGAACTGAGGTGCATTGCCAGAAGCTGAGCTGTCTGGAGAAACTTATATAATGCCTACACTGTGCCTGGCTCCTTATGATGTTAGTTTTCCCAGCAGGATATCTGGTTGGTGTTTGATGGGTCTTGCATACTTATATTGGATTCATTTTGGGGGGTACTGCTTTAAACCTTGAAATCCATGCCTGGTTTAATAGTGCAGGATTGTTCGAAATGTTCGGCAACCTTTGCATCTTTTTTTAATTTTAAAGAACCAATTCTTCATCCCTGATCATTAACCTTTAATATATCTGAGGAAGTGTTAATGAAGAGCAGCCTGAATACCACAAACCACATATTATTATTGGTTGGCTCTCGTGCAAGACTTCCTAACTGAATGGCAAAACTAGTGGTCAAGGTACTGGACTGGGATGGGACTTGGGAGATCTGGTATTCTTTTCTGACTGTGCCACAGACTTGCTATGTGACCTTGGCAAGTTGCTTAAAGAGACAGTCAACTTGAACAGTCACTTTTGAGACTCTGATTTAATATAAAAATAACCTAACATTCTCCAGAATGACTTCTCACTAACTTATAGCTTATTGGCAGAATTTTCCCTTGAAATTTCTTTTTCAGTTGGCACAATGCAGTATTATCTCTCTTCTTGGCACCCTCACTACTGTGGGGAAAAAGAAAGGTGTTTCACATTATGTTATATATATATATTTTTCCCAAGTTGCTTGGATGGAGGAGGAGAGAAAGAAGCCAAATCTATTTTACTAGAGCCAAGCAAATTATTTACAGAGAATAATTTGAATGAACTTAACCTCCTCATTTTTGCCTGTGGAATGTGCGTAAGGCAGGGGCAGTAGTGAGAGATGAGGGAATGGCAACTCAGAGGAGGAGAAAGAGCTGTGTTTGAAGAACACCATTTTAAGAGTGATGCATGGGTGAGTGGGGGCTGACTATATAGACTGCTCAGAACAATATGTCACTGCAGATGAGCTGATTACTGTGAGAACCTTCACTTTGGAATTTCCTGACTCTTAGGGTTTAAATTCCTAAACTTCATGCTGTTGATGCTTGGTTTTTGTTTTGCTTTTTCGTCCCTTTCCCCTCCCCCCAGAGAATAAATAGCTTGGACTCTGGCAGGCTCAGTAGTGCATCTATTGCTCAGGTAGCCTGAAAGATGTAGATTGATATTTCGCTTCCAGTAATGAAATGAAAAGTGTTTTACTTATGAACCTCAGCAATATGCTCCATACAGCCAAATATCAATTGAGTCAGTTTATATGAATTTATGCTTTATCATGGACTTCATTCACAGGAGCCAGGATCTCAAAAATCAGGGTGAGTCTTAGTGGAAGGTCAGTCATTTTAGGATGCTTCTAATCTTTCCAACCCTAGACAGGATCAGAAAGGGAAATACTGAAATACTGTGACTTGCTGTCACTCTGGTCTTTCTGTCACTGGGAAAAAGCTTGTCCTAGTGAAACGTACAGGCCAGTTTTTAGTTCAGAGTCCTTGAGTATCCGGTGCTTTTGAGGGTCACATTTCTATAATTTACATTGAGTCCAGTTGTTAGCACACTAGCCTGGGACTTGGGAGACCTGGGTGCAATTCTTACCTCACCACAGACTTCCTGTGTGACTGTGCTTAGCCTCTCTGTGCCTCAGCTCTCCATCTGTACAATGGGGATAATAGCACTGACCTCCCTCACAGGGTGTTGTGAGAATAAATACATTAAAGATGGTGAGTTGCTCCGATAACGATGGTAATGGGGGTCCGACGTGCATCTTAGATAGATAATTAGAGAAAGTATCATATGCTTGATACTTAGAAATCATGAAATTTGTTCAGATAGAAAATAAATGGCAAGCTTCACTATTTCTTTTCCTTCACAGTATCTTGGATTTTATATTTTATGATGACAGTGAGTAACGATAACTTTTATCAAAGGCCCTGACTGGTCCTGCAAAGACTCGTGTGTAATTAGCTTTACACCTGGGAGTATCCCATTGTCTTTAATGGGACTTACCCATATGCATAAAGGTAAGCATGTGCATAATTCTTTGTAGGATGCCCTAAGCTGGTAGTTCTGGCCAAACTCTGTTGTCAGATATGAAATGGGCAGCTTCTGTTAAAGTTAGTACAAGTCATGGATGTGATTCTGAGAGCAGAAGTTGGCATAAGGGTAAAAGTGCAACTGCATGCAGAACATCTTTGATTACTCTTGGAGAACCTGCCCCCACAATCCCTTCAGTGAATTAAATTGACTGGATTTCAGTAACCACAGGCTTTTTAATCTAACCTTGTTTGTGCATCTTTCATTGCAATTGTCCTCAGCATCTGGTTGCATAACTAAGATAAAAGTCCTTCAGTTTGTGCATACAGGCGTACTGGGGCAGTTGTTTGACTGCCCTCAATTTAAGAATACCCCACTGACTACAAAGCATTGAAATAGTATGCATCACAATCTTGAAGCTATCTTCAAGAGTTGCTTAGATCATCCACCTTAGGGGCATCCTGCATTGGCTTGGTACTCTGGCTACATCTTCAACCCCTACAGCCTTTTTTCTTGGCCCAATGGCAGTATGTCCCCTTGTTCAAAGAATATCCCTCCATTTGTACTGTCCTTCTTAGCTTTATGGGCCCACTTGCCCCACATGTCTCCCTATTGATCCCACACTCTCAGGCTCCTCTCAGCTCAAGTAGTGGTCCTTTCCCATCCAGAGGCTAAGCATCAAACTTGGAGAATACTGGGCTCTGTGCACTTCGGACCCCCATTCCTACATGTTTGTATTAATGTGATACAACAATATATAAACAGACTGAAGGGAGTTGTACTCCTCTCCTCCTCTCTGAACTTCGGAGTCTGAGCTGAAGCCTGTCTTGTATCCCTGCAGTGGTTGATCGTCAGGGGAAGTGCATGGCCATCATCAACAATCCCCAGAGAATGGAATCTCAACCCCTGTATTTTCCAGCAAATGTAGACTGGGATGGGGTCCCTAGCAGTAGCCCAATTCACCTCCTTTGCATCCGCACTAGGTTCTTGGAGCCCAAAGCACTAGACACAGACACCTTTGCATGGCTTGGAACTGGGCTACCTACCCTTCCCTAATACATAGAATGCTAAAAAGTCAGAGTTGATATTGCTAGATCCCTGTCACCCAGTACTCTGATGCGCTTATTATTTGGAAGCGATGAGTCTAATACTGGGTTTCCCCTTTTGAACTCTTCCATTTGGCTGTACTGGCCCAGGGACCAATTCTAGTCTCCTGCAACGTACTGTTTAGGTAAGCAACGTAAAGACTGACTGGGGCTGCTTCACAGGAGGTTTTTCTGATGTGAAATTCTTCCAACCTTTGTTCATTGGGGTACTGTAGCGCTGGGGTGGTTGTCCCTCCCCCTCTGTGTCGGAGAGAAGCCACGCTGCCTTGCTTTGCTGTCGGGGCCTCTGACTTATAGCAGGGGAATTAGCATAGGCGTTAGCGTCCTGACCGGTCTAATGGGCTGGGCAGCCAACCGTCAAGGGCCCTGGGACTTTTCAAGCAGGGGCTGCACCCACCTTAGTCTATGGCCTCAGGACCCTTGTGGCAGGGGTCTGGGCCAACACAGACATAAGTAGCTTCAAGCCCTTCAGCCCAGGGCAGAGCACCCCCAGCAGTCAATTGGCTCCGGCCTCTGGAGACAGAGGCAGCGCAAACCCTGTAGTCAGTTAGCCCCAGACTCTTGCTTCAGAGACTGGGCACACCCAGTATTCAATGAGCTCTGTGCTCTTGTTGCAGAGCCGGCGCACACCCAGCAGTCAATTAGTCCTGGGCTCTTGTAGCAGAGCCAGAGAAAACCCAGGAGGTAATGAGCTCTGGTCTCTAGTGGCAGAGATAGAACGAACCCCAGGGGCAGGCGTCCTAGCTCCAGCGGACAACCGACAAGCACAGGCACTGGGCCTGATGAGGGGAGGCTTCCACCCCAGGGATGGAGTGGCAGGTGGGGTCTGGGCCCACCCTACTCCACCAGACCCTGACCCAGGGCCCTAACAGTGACAGAGTAGTCCGCCACTGGTCAGCGGGATCCCAACCGCAACATGCTGGCCGTGCTTCAGGCAAAGCTGCAGCCAGACTAAGGTCAGCTGCCCCTCTGGGTAGGTGGCCTGTGGCAGTCCCAGCAGGTCTGTGGCAGAAGCAGGCTCCCCAGCAGGCAGGGCGTCACTGGGTTCAGCAGCAGGGAGCGAGCAGTGTCTGTCTGCCTCCTTCGGTGTCGCCGTTCCAACTGAGTGGGAGGCTCCGCCCTTTATACTTCCTGTCCTGGTGACATCCTTCTGGCGGGAGGAGGGAGGCAGGCCTAGCTCCACCCACTTGGGCATGGAGGGTGGTTCCTCCCCCTCTGGCTCAGAGGGAGGCCACACTGCCTCACTACAGGTACCAAAAGAAACATCTTCACCCATGCTGGTTCCCTTCACGATGGCTTTCACTTCCCCCTTGCATTGTCAATGTCATTAGTCATTTAGTCATTGCCCTCAGAGCTAATTTTAATCTGCTGTTTATGGGTCTGTTGCTGGCAGAGATATCAGATCATAGGTTTGTGTCAGGAGACTCTCCCACTTCTTACTGCAGTGATACCAGTCTAGTTCAGTTGTTCCTCAGTGGAATCTCTTTTGATATTGCTGGGCTTGTGGGCCCTGCATATGCGCCACTGGAAGGAACCCCTCTTAAACTCATGAGTTGGCCTCTTTGGTCACGATAACTTTTGCTATATAGGTGGGTGAGCGGAATTTTCTTGTCATTACCCCTGTGTGGTCAGTTTTTTCCTGAGGAGATGGCCTTTTGCCTGTCACCTGACTTATTCCTTCAGTGAACATCACGGGCCTGATTCTAATTTTCCTAACACAGTTGTAACTCCATTGACTTCAATGTAGGCCTGCTTGAATTACACATCATGTAAAATAATCGCTGCTACCTCCTTTGTTGTTTCAGCTCCACTAGTGGTAAAGTGGTAGTGACAGTGGGAAACTTTAGCAAACACAGCCTAGTATATTTACAGCTAAGGTGTGTATTTTATGGGCTTATGACCAAGATGATGGTAAGCAACCAGCTCCAGCTTCATAACCACTTGTCCAGGGCTCTTTACATGTCATGGGCAGCGAGGACTGAAGCCTCCACATCTCAAGTGTGCAGGCCCAGTCATCTCCCAGGACTTGCATATGGGACCATCAGCTAGATCTGTTTTGCCTCCTTTGGTTGTAAAGTCCTACAGGCTACATGCTAAGGTAAGATCTCCCTTTGATACATCCTTTGTCAATTTTCAAATGTTTTTGTTCATACGATGGAAGAGGGATGTATGACAAGGGAAAATTACTCACCAGTAATTCCTTTTGTCATCTCTCTCTCATTCTTTCCTGACATCACACATTCTGCTCTCTTTCCATCTGCCTTCTTCTCTCCTGTATTTTCTCTATCCTCCTTTCTTCCTATCACTCTGCATGTTTTCTAACTGCCAGGAAGGCAGTGGGCTGGGGTCTTATATACAGTGCTTGACTGGCAGATATTCTGCCTGCTTGATGCAAGTAGGTGGAGCCATGATACTTGAACGTCTCTGTTCAGAGGATGGGGAGACAGAGGGTACAAAGCAAGGAATTAGCAGTAAGTAAGGTTGTCTTGCTTGTCACAGCAGATTGAACACTTGTCTGTAGTGCACTGTGGAGCATGCTGGTTGCATTTTAATCTAATTTTAAGTCTCTTTTCCACTTGAAGGGGAGCAGGGAACCCTTCAGTTTCTCCTAAGCTTGTTAGGTTTGTTAGTCTTATCTGCATACACTGCCATCCAGCACTGTTGCATATGCTGTTCTCCATAAGGGTAGAATGCTATAGGGCTCGCTGCTGTTTCACTAAAAACTAGTGCTCTTGAAGAATGTGTCCTTTTAGTCCTTTCATATTCATAGAATGGCATTTGGATTTCTAAGGTTTTTACATCATATTCCGCTGAAATGGTTTAATTTCCGCAAAATTACATATCTTGGATGTTGATAGAATCTTTTGTGCAAGGATAAGCTACATGAGAGAGATTGCACTGGAATGAATTATAGCAGTCTGAAACATTTCTTGTTCTGTCCTAGCAGTTGTCGTAATGAAGGGGGGAGAGTTTCCTTGATGCTCTTGGCATTTGTACCTTTATTATTTGCTACAGTGCCCGGTGTCCACAGACCCCTTTCCCTGCAGTCTTTTTTTGAGACAGTCAGAAGTAATGAAGATGTACATCTGAACCGTGTGGAGGATTTAAAAAAAATACATAAAATGTGAACACAATCCATGGAGTTTGCTTGCTTAAAGACAGGTCCAGTCTACCCTACATATACCACAATATCAGGAGATCTGATTATAACAAGGTTCCATTTTGTAGCACAGGCAGCACCTTAACAACGTTAACTGTATTAGTGTCTGGTTAAAACAGAGAATTTAAACGCCTGCGTGCACACACAAAAGGAAATGCAAAGGTTAATCTTCTCCTAGTAATGGTATCCAGTCCACATTACATAGCTGGGTGTTATTAGTTGAGCTGTTTAAATTTATACTTCAAGTATTCACAAATGCTTCCTCTGATAAAAGAACATAAAGGTTGCAAAATCAAATACTCGAAAGTTAATAAATCCCAGAATTCAGATTGCCTGCGCAGCCTTAGTTTTGGTCCCCTTGTGCATACGCACTATAACATTCTTTAATTACATGATCACTTGCTATTTCTTTTCACAAAACCCCTCCCTCATTCAGGGCACATAATGGATGGTGCTCTCTTAAGGAGAAGCTCTTAAATAATTTTTTATCCTCACTGTTCAATGTGTGGCCGTAGGCCTTATTTACCGCTCTCTATTCAAACCTTGCTGTGAAGACGGAAATATTAATTTCTTCCAGGGCTTTCCTATGGCACTCATCATTATACTATCTGACAGCTTCACAAACACTGGTGAATTTATTTTCCCAAAACCCCTGTAAGTTTAGGGGGTGGGGTGGTATCCCTTTTTATGGATGGGAGCGAAGGCACAGAGAAATGAAGGTAAAAAATATCCACTAATTTTGGGTGCCCAGTTTGAGGTGCCTAGGACCTAATTTTTCAGGGTACTTTGCATTATACAGCAGTTTATATGTTCAAAGCCCAGCTTCCATTGTCTTCAGTTGCAGCTGTGAGTGCTCGGCACTTCTGCAGATCACATCCCAGGGTCTGAAGTCGGGCATGTAGAAAATGAGGAACACAGTTAAAAATTTGTTTTAAGTAGCTTGCCTGGCATCACATAGGAATTCTACGGCGAGGCAGGGGTAGAATCCAGTTTCCCAAGGCAGCATTCAACTGCCTTAAACATGAGACCATCCTTCCCCTTTCTGCAATCCCTTGCCTCATTCATGACACATTTTCCAACTTCTGCAAAAAATGAAGCAGGGGTTCTACAGACAACTGTTGTCTTCACTACACAGCTTTGATTCATCCCCAGTGTGGGCCCATCCAGCGTGCTGAATGTGGCAGGGGTCCTGTGGAAAAAAATGTATATGCCCATGTAATTATAGTTTGTATGATAAGCATACAAAAGGGGGCCATTGTAAGGTTGCGCAGATAAACTTAATTAATTGTGCTAGGCACTGTACAAACAGAGAACTAAAAGTCGGTCCCTGCCCCAGAGAGTTTACAATCTAAGGCCTGGTCTACACTAGGAGTTTATATCGAATTTAGCGCCGTTACATCGAATTAACCCTGCACCCGTCCACACCACGAAGCTATTTAGTTCGACATAGAGCTCTTTTAAATTCGACTTCTGTACTCCTCGAAAACGAGAGGAATAGCGCTAAATTCGAAATGGCAATATCGAATTAGGCTAGGTGTGGATGGAAATCGACGGTAATAGCTCCGGGAGCTATCCCACAGTGCACCACTCTGTTGACGCTCTGGACAGCAGTTCGAGCTCGGATGCTCTGACCAGCCACACAGGAAAAGCCCCGGGAAAATTTGAATTCCTTTTCCTGTCTGGGCAGTTTGAATCTCATTTCCTGTTTGGACAGCGTGGAGAGCTCAGCAGCACTGGCAACGATGCAGAGCTCTCCAGCAGAGATGGCCGTGCAATCCCAGAATAGAAAGAGGGCCCCAGCATGGACTGATCGGGAAGTCTTGGATCTCATCGCTGTGTGGGGCGATGAGTCCGTGCTTTCAGAGCTGCGCTCCAAAAGAAGGAATGCAAAGATCTACGAGAAGATCTCGAAAGCCATGGCAGAGAGAGGATACAGCCGGGATGCAACGCAGTGCCACGTGAAAATCAAGGAGCTGAGACAAGGCTACCAAAAAACCAAAGAGGCAAACCGACGCTCCGGATCCCAGCCCCACACATCACGTTTCTACGAGGCACTGCATTCCATCCTAGGTGCGGCCGCCACCACTACCCCACCAGTGACCGTGGACTCCGAGGATGGGATATTGTCCACGGCCGGTTCCTCGTCGGAAATGTTAGCGGACGGGGAAGATGAGGAAGGAGATGAGGAGGACGAGGCAGTCGGCAGCGCTTGCACCGCTGATTTCCCCGACAGCCAGGAGCTCTTCATCACCCTTACCGAGATCCCCTACCAACCGTCCACAGCCCTTACCCCGGACACCGAATCAGGGGAAGGATCAAGCAGTGAGTGCTTTAAACATCTAAACATTTAATTTTAACATAACTGGAATATTTATATTGTTAAGAATGGGCTTTTCATTCACTCATTTAAACATAGAAACTTTTATTTATAACAAAACAGGAATATTAACTATATTAGCAATTTGGTGTTCATGATTTAGTTGGCTTAGTCAACTATTTAGTCCTAACTATGTATAAAAAATCAAATAATGTCCGGATATTCATGATTAGGCCACCACAGGACGCTCCACTCTGTAGTCCCTTATGCTGCACTTAAAGGAAAAGACGGTCAATGTGCCCGGGAATGGACAGAGAGTCCTCCTGGGATAGCTCGGCATAGCTCTCCTGGAGGTACCGCTCAAGCATGCGCATCAGGTTCCGCGGCAGGGCGATCTTGTTCGGTCCACCGTGGTAACACACGTTCCCACGCCATGAGTCCATTAGGTAGTCCGGGATCATGGCACGGCACAGCATGGCGGCATACGGCCCTGGCCTCTGCATGGTCTCCCGAAGCATCCTTCCCCTCTCGGTCTCCGAGATCCTCATCAGAGTAATATCACACATGACGCCCTGCTTTAAATTAGGGAGGGGAATGTTAGTATTGGGACTGCTTTGCAGCCATGCGGTGGAGGCGGCAGAGGGGCAGCATATAGGGAGCTTTCCCGGGGACAGCCGCGAGGTGGTGGGACAGGGGCAGAGCTCATGCTTCCCTGATTGCTGCCAGCAGAGAGTGGCCTTGCATTCAGTGCGAAAGGAGCCCAGTGCTACTATTACATTTTTAAGCTGCCACAAGTCTACGGCTTACCATGTTTTCCTGCAACAGATGTAGAGGTGTCCTGCCACGGTTCTCTGATCGCAACTGCAAGACCCCAGGCACTGAAGGCGAGGGCCGAAAATTCGACCTTGTCCTGAGTGCGCATGTGAAAGGTCCAGTGCATGGTGTTGTTCACAGAGAAAGACTATGTTCTTTGTTAGCAACTTCATTTATCTGTCTCAGGAATTCACTCCCTTTTTCCCATTGCCACAGACACATCTGCGAATGTCTCCCAACCCAGCCTGGCATCACACTCCCAGAGGCTAGCGCAGATTAGGAGAAGGAAGAGGAAGACGCGTGAAGACATGTTTTATGAACTTATGGACTGCTCACGAGAGCAGGCAGCCCAGACGACACAGTGGAGGGAGAACTTGTCACAAATGCACAGAGCAGTCATGGAACGGGAGGAGAGGTGGTGCCAGGAGGACCAGCAGGCTACTCAAACCCTGCTTGGAC
The DNA here is from genome assembly GCF_028017835.1 of Emys orbicularis. Classification (NCBI taxonomy): domain Eukaryota; kingdom Metazoa; phylum Chordata; order Testudines; family Emydidae; genus Emys; species Emys orbicularis. The sequence continues at coordinate 62,562,743 of NC_088691.1, forward strand.
TAATGAGGGAGCAAACGGAGACACTCCGGCGCCTAGTGGATGTTCTGCAAGACCGGAGGCAGGAGGACAGAGCCCTGCTGCTGTCTATCTCTAACCGCCCTCCCCCGCCACCAAGTCCCACACCCCCCTCACCAAAAGTCCAAAGAAGGAGGGGCGGCAAGGGCCGTTAAAACTTTCAGTCGGCCCCTGCACACTGCTGCAGCACTGGAAGGCTCTCGTTCCACAAAGTTTGAAAAGTCCTTTCCTACCCATCTCACACTAGCCCACGTCCAAGTTTCCTCCCCCCCCTTTTCATGTGCGGTTCATAATAAAACATCTGTTTCTGTCAAGTACTGTTTCCGAGAGTGTCTTTTAGAGGGGATTCTGGCTGAAGGGGGGGAAGGGGTTTGTTACTTGGACAGGACAGTCACCTGTAGCAGGCTACAGAGGCGGGGGCAGGTCCAGCATCAGGACACATACACAGTGCAGTCACCAGTTACCCTGGTCAGTCTGGGAGGCGGTTTTCATGTTCTGGGGTGCGAGGGGGTTGATCTGTGACTTTGTGGCGGGGGAGGGCAGTTAGAGATCTTATGCCGCGGTCCTTATCCTGGATCACAGAGCCACACAGCAGAGGGTCTGTTACCCTCCGCCCCCTGCCAGAAAGTCACTTGGCCGACACATACACGCAGTCCCGCCCAGGACTGCTGGCAGGCTGCGTTGAAACAACCAATCCAGCACTGCGGAGCCTGTCATTCCCGGAGTTTAGAAGCATCATTTGCATCAGAACACTAAACCCGCCCCCCGCCACAGTCTGCGTCCCCGGTTTAAAACATTCCCGCGAAAACAGTAAGAAAGAGAACTTTGTTCATTAACAAAACGGAACAGATTTTATTTGTTGGGAAGGTGGGGAAGGGGGTATGTAACTTGGAAGGATAGTCAACAGTAACTGGGTAAAGAAACGGGGGCAGGTTCAGCATCTGTGTCCACAAAGTAAACAGTCACTGGAGACCCTGCTCAGTCAGGAACCTGGCTTTCAAAGCCTCCCTGATGCACAGCGCGTCCCGCTGGGATCTTCTAATCGCCCGGCTGTCTGGCTGGGCGTAATCAGAAGCCAGGCTATTTGCCTCAACCTCCCACCCCGCCATAAAGGTCTCCCCCTTGCTCTCACACAAATTGTGGAGCACACAGCAAGCAGCTATCACAATGGGGATATTGGTCTCGCTGAGATCACAGCGAGTGAGTAGGCTTCTCCATCTCCCCTTGAGACGGCCAAAAGCACACTCCACCACCATTCTGCACTTGCTGAGCCGGTAGTTGAATAGTTCTTTCCCTGAGTCCAGTGCGCCAGTGTAGGGCTTCATGAGCCAGGGCATGAGCGGGTATGCAGGGTCCCCGAGGATGACTGTAGGCATCTCCACATCCCCAACAGTTACTTTGTGGTCCGGGAAGTAAAGACCTTCCTGCAGCCGTCTAAACAGACCAGAGTTCCTGAAAACCCGAGCGTCATGAACCTTGCCAGGCCATCCAACGTTGATATTAGTAAAACGTCCCCGATGGTCCACCAGTGCTTGCAGCACCATGGAAAAGTATCCCTTTCGGTTGATGTACTGGCTGGCCTGGTGGTCCGGTCCCAGGATAGGGATGTGAGTCCCATCTATAGCCCCACCGCAGTTTGGGAATCCCATCTCGGCAAAGCCATCTATGATGAGCTCCACGTTTCCCAGGGTCACTACCTTAGATAGCAGTAGCTTGACGATTGCCTTGGCTACTTGCATGACAGCAACCCCCACGGTAGACTTGCCCACACCAAAGTGGTTAGCGACGGACCGGTAGCTGTCTGGTGTTGCGAGCTTCCAGAGGGCTATGGCCACTCGCTTCTGGACAGTCAGGGCTGCCCGCATCCGGGTGTCCTTTCGCTTCAGGGCAGGGGACAGCAACTCACACAGTTCGAGGAAAGTCCCCTTCCGCATGCGAAAGTTGCGCAGCCACTGGGATTCATCCCAGACCTGCAGCACTATGCTGTCCCACCAGTCCGTGCTTGTTTCACGGGCCCAGAATCGCCGTTCAACAGTATCCACAAGACCCAGTGACAGCGAGATGTCCTGGGCGCTGGGTCTCATGTTCTCTGAGAGGTCGGAGCTAGTGTCCGACTTCATGCCGTCACGGTGGTGCCGTAGCCTCCTCTCATGATTTATCTGCAGCTGCCTCTGGTACAGGTGGATGAGAAGCTGCGAGGCGTTGAGAACTGCCACAACTGCAGCGATGGTCGCAGCGGGATCCATGCTCGCACTGCTGTGGCGTCCGCGCTGTCAGTAATCAGAAAAGCGCGCGAACTGATTTCCCGCCGGCGCTTTCAGGGAGGGAGGGAGGGAGGGCGGGAGTGACGGACGGATGACGACAGGCGCCCAAAAGCACCCTCGGCACATTTTTTTACCCAGAAGGCATTTGGGGCTCGACCCAGAATTCCAATGGGCAGCGGGGACTGTGGGAACTGTGGAATAGCTGCCCACAGTGCACCGCTTCCAATGTCGACGCTTGCCCCGTTAGTGTGGACTCACAAAGTCTCACAAAGTCGAATTACTGTCCTTAGTGTGGACACACACGTTCGACTTTGTAATATCGATTCCACATAGTCGAATTAACTAAAATCGAAGTACTCTCGTAGTGTAGACATACCCTAAGTGACTAATGTTATTCTTCAGTTTGCAAATTTATAAATCTCAGAGTGTCAAAAAAATTGTGGAAAAAAAACAAGTAGCACGGCTACCACTAAAAAAATTGTGCATTCGCTGCTGGTGTGAAGGATGGCTTGAAACTGTCTCCAGTTTTCTTAACAAGCAGGAGTTTATATCCAGAAGGCTCAGCTCAGAACAAGTTGTGCAAATAGGCACTCACTGCAGTTGGTTACAAATCAAGATGTGTGTGGAGGAAGTGGGGGAAGGGTCAGGAAACTCTTCCCACTAGCTGTTTATTGATCCAGGCCCCTCTCCTCTCTGCACAAGAGCCTGTGCTGGCTGCCTACAGCCCTGGGGCAGCAGGAATCTTTGCAGACCTGTGTGATGGTTCCCAGTGGCAGCTTCACCTTCCAAGCACTAGTGCTTGTGGGTGGGGCTGCAGGGGCTTGGCTGCTTGTCTTCCCACCTCAGCTGCGTGATGAGGGGTGGAAGGCTTTTCGGGCTGATGGGCCCTATTCATGGCTGATTGCTCTGGAGCCTGGTGGTAGGGAGAAGGGCTATTATACTGCCTTCCCTGCTGTCCCTTATGCTAGGAGACCCCACATCCTGAATGAGACTTTGAGGCAGGCCCAACCTCCCTCAGCTGTTGTTCCATGAGGACCCCACTGATACATATGGCTGTGTGTGTATGGAGTCTGGGACTCTGCCTCCTGGAGAATAGCCAAGGCTGGGTGGCTCTTTGGAGACACTGCCATACTCTGATTCCAGTCGGACTTTGGGGGCATTGAGCTATGGTAGAGCTTTAGTCAGGGTCCATCCGCATTAAGTGGGAGGATCAGGGTTTGGCCCATATAGTGTTTCTTCTCTGGAAAGCCTATCCTAACTAAAGGTTCATTCCTCACATCACCTCAGCTGAGTAATAAACACACCGTTGCTTAAACTATACTGCAAGTCAGGTGGGATTCGCTGGTATATCTGAAGGCAGAATTTATCCCACATGTATCACTAGAGCCCCAAGATATGGCAAAGTTTTGGCCAGGATGAAAGGACAAATTGTTCGCTGCTGGACCAGCAGATACAGAATTGCCACCCATAGAAAACAGGGTAACTTCTGCTGCTCTTAACAACACACAAGGATTTACCTGCTTTTTCAAGTTACATACTTTTAAACACAACACATAGGGCCTGATCCAAAGGCCACTGAAGTCTCTGGGAGTCTTTTTGTTGACTTCAGTGGGCTTTGGATCAAGCCCAAAGTGAAGTATTTCTTGAAAAAAAGGCAGAGGCGTACCACAGAACCTACTCCTTTCCCCTTTGTGTTGGCCAGTTTCCAGCTGTTGCTGCATTGAACCAGTTCTTCATGGACATTAAGGTTGTTTTTCAGGGACTGATTCTTCAGTACGAAGGAATGCTACGGTGGTGCAGTATAACTATGTTTTGTTGTGCAGTGATGTATTTAATACTCTAGCTGAGGGCTTGTCTACCCATAAACCACTCCAGCAGCACTGCTGTGGTGCTTCAGTGAAGACACTCCCTATGCCAACAGGAGAGGATCTCCTGTCCCTGTAGTTAATCCACCTCCCTGAGAGGTGGTAGCCAGGTTGACAGAAGAATTCTCCCATCACGGCTGTCTATACTAGGGGTTAGGTCGGTTTAACTGCATTGTTCAGGGGTATGGATTTTTCACACTCCTGAGTGACGTAATTATACTGACCTAATTTCCTAGAGTAGACTAAGCCTGAGAGAACCTCAGGGAAAAACCTGTGGTTAGCAGTTTTTCAAATAGATATTCAGATATCATGGTGATGGGTGTATGTGTAGGTGTGTGGTCTATAACCCCACAGTAAAATTACACACACTCTCTCCCAGGGTTTCTGTTTGGTTGCACTAAATACATGAGAATAAAACTCGAGCCCATCTCTTCATTTCCCAGCATCTTACTCGATACAGCCGTCTTTTGTAGGTGACAGGGGTAACTTAACTGTATCTGTCCAGATGGTATCAGTAATAAATCAATGGGAACACAGTGCATCCATCTGATAAATGAATGATACAAACAAGCGTGTTCTTATCTAAAGCTACTTTCAATTAGAGTTTAAGCAAATGCACACATAGGCAATAGGTTTAGGACATCACAGATATAGTTACCCACAGTCTAACATAAGAACGTCCAGACTGGGTCAGACCAAAGGTCCATCTAGCCCAATATCCTGCCTTCTGACAGTGGCCAATGCCAGGTGCCCCAGAAGGAATGAACAGAACAGGTAATCATCAAGTGATCCATCCCCTGTTGCCCATTCCCAGCTTCTTGCAAACAGAGGCTAGGGACACCATCCCTGCCCATCTTGGCTAATAGATCCATCAATGACCATCTTCCATGAAGATGGTTCATCTTCATGGAGGATAGGTCTCATGGTCTGAGATGGTTTTGAGTGATCACCAGCTGGGCTTCCAGGGGCCCTCTTTCCGTCCAGCTGATAGGGAGTTTAGGTGTCATCTCCTTGCCCGAGGAAAAGCTCCGAGGTATTTACTTTTACCATATCTTTTATAGCTAAGTCTATAACTCTATTTGGTTTTCAGCTGGCAGTGGCTGAACATACAAAATGGATCAGTGCTGTACTGTCAAGTTCTGGGGTACACACAGGAATGTCAAATTCTGGGGTAACCTACAAGGTGGCGGTGGTTTTTCCTGTCAGAGCAGATATTTGTGCTACACTAGAGAAAACGGGTAACATCTTGATCATTTTCTTTTCTTCCATTGTTTACTCAGCCATGGGGGCAAGTGAATTTCCACCTTCTTCAAACAGGAGGGGATTGGAATGAAAATTGCAAGTATTACCTCCCCTATTAGTTCTCTTATCAATAATCCCCCCCCAATAAATTAACAACTGTGGCCTGCACATGCACTATGTTTAAAGTAAACCATCTGCCCTCCTAAGCCAACAGGCATTAGAACTTGCTGCACTATTAACTAAATGGAAAAAATGGTGTCTGCCTATTGGTTGCCTATAATCTGCTAGGCCAGTGGTGATATCTTAAAATAAGCATTGGAACCACTTTAACATCCTCCTATGCCAGCCCAAACAAGTTTATCTTCTTCTACAGGCCAGGGGGAAAGGGAAGAAAACAATGGCAGTAAAAGGACTTCTTGTTTGATAACATTCACCTGTTTCCTGCCTCCAGGAGATGCAAAGAGCTGCACTAGCTGGTTAGGGGCTTTCAAGCTGACTGGAATAGTCCTAGTTAGACTTTAGGAAGTCTTCATTGTTTTTTTTTTTTTTGCCTCCTGATTTCAGATTTTAACTTCATAGGTAGTGACTTGCCTTTCTAGCTGGGGTTTGCCGTTATTTCTGGTGCTGCTGGATGCTTGCCCTGGAGAGAGATCTCTCAGGATGGCACACGGCTGTGTTCAAGGCTTGAAAAATTTTCTGGGCAATTGCTAACCAGAGACTGATAAAAAAAGATGTGGAGGAGGGCACCATGATGTTCTAGGCAGAGTGAGTGTTGGAATTCCTCCAGCATGCTATCCTGAATGGGCTTGAGCCCTCCAGGCAAGATTCTGAGCTGTACCTCTCTGGAGATAAACCTGGGTGTGGGGGGAAAAGGTGGTTTCATACCACCCATTGTGCCTCCTGTATACTGGCCTCAGCTGGCAGCCTATGCATTTATGCTTGCTTCTCATCCATGGGTGTTTCTGCAGCTCAGAATAGCCAGAATGCAAAGCACTCTGACCATGTCCCTCCCACTCCACCAGTCCCCCTCCTGGGCCCACCCCGGTATACCTGTGCTCAAGAGGTGGCAGAGGGCTGTTATGCCACGCCCATGCCATTTGTGGAACTTCCCAATAGTGAGGAAATTCTCAGCTGGGAGGATCTGGTTGTCTTCTAGCCTTTTTGTTTCAGCAGCACTAGAGAACTGGGGCCATGACCTTTTCCATTAGACTGGCTAGCGAGTGTCTGTTAAATTTTAATCCGCTTTGTCTCCCTCTTGCGACGGGGATGAGAAAAATAGTTAGCTCATTCCTCCAACCCCAGAGCATGTGTTGCTGGAGATGCCATCTAATAATCTCAGACTAAGGGCTTGTCTACACGGAGACTTAGTGTATGGCAAGCTGGAGTGTGAGTCTACAGTGCATAGCTTGCCGCACACTTACTGGCCATGTGGACCTTGCTACCGTGCACTAAAAGTTCTGTAATGCACTTTCAGCTACTGCTCTTTCAAAGAACACACCACAGAACTATAATTAGGTGGCCACAGGCTTCACATGGTCAGCTCGCGTGGGTAGATTTAACCCTGGCTTGCCACACACTAAGTCTCTGTGTAGACAAGCTTGAGGTACCGTAGTTAATGGTATTAGCGCTGGAGTGCTAGCTAAATACATTCTGACAGAAAGCTGGAAAAATTACTAGACTTTCAACGGGATACCATATTCTTCTTCACTTCCTGTCTTAAACCATTGCATAGTACTGAATAGTTGTGGCATTCCATCCCAGAGGAGATTACATGTTTGAAGCAGATGAAATAATTTCTTTCAGGATGAGATGAGCTATGTAAGTAGAGGATAGTAAATCTCTAAGAAGGACGCACACGTTGTTTTGTTCTAGGGTAATGCATTGTGCATTCATCCTTCACTCTTGGTAGCCCACGTATAAGCTTTCGCTTTCACAATCCTCTTTGAGAAGATATGTGGAATGTCAATGTTTCAACCAGAAGTGTGTCCTTTCTTCTTTCTGCCCTTCCCCTCCATTTATCTTTGTCCCTCTGTCTTTTTCTCTTATTTCATTCTATTTTCATTTTCTTTGTCTGTGTTCTCCCCCTTTCCTTCTCTCCTTCTCAAAGCAGAGTAAGGAGACCCACAGAATCAATTTACCCCTGGGACCAGCTGTAGAATAAAATGGACTGAGTTTGCAAGGATTCAGTCTGCAACTGGCTTCATCTGGAAAAGATTTCAGTGGTTCTTCCTCTCTGCTGGTGCTGCCAGTGGCCTTCAGGGCAGCAGGAGGATAGGCAGAGCCGTGAAATGCTGCTGTATTAGAACTACTCCACTGCTGAATGCTTTCTCTCAAGGGAAATGGCATGTTATTCTCTGGGATAGGTTGGCTAATGTCCCAGATGTGACACTGGTGCCTGATGAGGCCAAGGAAGAGATATATGCCTAAATAAGTTTGTTTTTTAAACAGGCTATAGTACAGGGGTTCTTAAACTGGGGGTTGGGACCCCTCAGGGGGTTGCGAGGTTATTACATGGGGGGTTACGAGCTGCCAGCCTTCACCCCAAGCCCCGCTTTGCCTCCAGCATTTATAATGGTGTTAAATATATAAAAAAGGGTTTTTTAATCTATAAGGGGGGTTGCACTCAGAGGCTTGCTATGTGAAAGGGGTCACCAGTACAAAAGTTTGAGAACCACTGCTATAGTATGTCTTTTGAGAGTAAATCTGGAGCCTTTCCTTATGGAGATGTGTATAGGGGTAAATGGGAAAATCTGGAAGGGACTGGGGAGAAAATGGCCGATCTGGTGATAATTCCCTTTAACACAATTCAAATTAATAGAGCATCATTTATTTTGAAAAGTCTCAGAAATCTGATCATAAGGGCAGAACTCAGCAGTCAAGTGAAACGATGCAACTCCACTTAAATCCAGTGGGTTTCCCCAGGCTTCTGCCAGTGGTGAATTTTCCTGGTGTCTCTACATGCTATAGAGAACCCTAGCCTCTCTTAGGGGTGGGCTCTGAACTCAAGGGAGTGCTGCAGAGATCCTTTCTGTCTTTTTGATGCACCCCTCTGGGACTTTGCAGCACTGTTTGAGACTAGCATAGGACAGCCTCAATGATGGACACATTGCTGTCTGCTGGGGAGGAGGAGCCACAGGGCTTGGTTCTCTGTTGCCACGTGCCTTGTGCATTCATTTGCACCAGTGCAGAGTGAGTGTAAAACACTATCATTCTGGTGTGGTGGCATTTTACACTGGCTTTACATGGGTATAAATGACTGAACGGGGCAACAGAGAATCAGGCCCGGCCGTTCCCTGCCCCCTGAGGAAGTGGTGTGGCCCTCATTGCTGGTTTAGCGCTGGGAGGATCCTTCACAGGAGCTTCCATGGCTTCCTCATTCATCTCCTGCGTGCATTTCAGGTTCCTAGCCTACACGTTCGTTTTCTTCCCTTGGGAATTTTCTCCCCCCTTTCTCTTCAGTCCAGTCAGAATCTGTTCCTGGGCAGTGCAGACGTCTCCTGACCGTGCTTGTCTATAATTCTTTGCCAGGGCTGCGCCTCAGACTGCACAGAGTTTAAGTGGATTTAAACACATTGTAGCTTTTTGTTATAGCTCATGTTTCTCAGGGTTTATTTTTAGCAATTTTTGAGCTTTGTGTAGATGTCCAAAAATCAGGGTGTTTTGGGGGTTCTCTTTGTATATACCAGGGGTGGCCAAACTTACTGACCATCTGAGCTAGGTATGACAATCTTCATAAATTCAAGAACCGGGGCACACCTGCCAGGGACTGGGGCTTCAGCGCTGCTCCTACTGAAGCTCTGAGCCCCGGCAGGTGCGTCCGAGACCCCTCCTCCATGCTGCAAGGCAGAGGTCTCAAGCTTCCCCCCATTTGGTAGGTGGAGAATGGACATGGGGGGGACTCCGCGAGCCACACTTAAACGCTAAAAGAGCCGCATGTGGCTTGCCACCCCTGGAATATACTGTAATGAATAATGTATATAATATACATTACTCATTACAACAGTATATGCTATGCTGTGTTATACTATACACTATACTTAGTTCGCTTTCCAGTCACATATGAAGGGAAGTTCAAGCAAGTGGTTGTGGTGGGAACCAGATGTGGAATGTCGTACGTGCTGTAAAATGTTGCTGAAACCTCTTCACCCATTTTCCAGCTTGTACCACCAGGCAAGTATCTGCCTCTTTGGTTTGGCTAATTAATTTATGTTGCATGCAGACTAAAAGGAATCTAATCTATATGCATGTGTTTCTTCACTCCTCCATCGTCCCCCACCCAGTTTAGATCACATAAAGGAGCACTGGGGGGGGGGGGCGGGCATAAAGTCTTCTGTGAATAGAGCCACAAGCAGGACATCTTCTTCATGTGCTCTTAATCCCTTGATGCTACTAGCTGGGATTTCCCAGCATGGCTTGTGAATGCATTAGAGCTCCAGCCCTGCCATCTCCCAGGAGTTAATAGCTTCAGCATTGCAGCACTGTAGCAGCATTCCAGTCTCAGGGCCATCCCTCTTGCATGAGCTCACTGGCTGTCTGAAGAATGGTTGTATTCTTCATTATTTTTTCTTAGTCTGAGTTCTTTGGAGGGGTGGGTTTCACCTGAGATCTTGGATTATTTTACCCAGGAGCATTGCGAAAAGCCTCCATAACATCTCTCCTTCTCTTCCCCCCTTTTTCTATTAACTTTTATTTTAAGTTGCTCTTTCCTACCTCCCACTCCCACTGGGAGTACTCTAAGCTGACAGGACACAGATGTGGTAAGAGGAGTCTTCCGCTGTTTGCAAACCCTGCCATCTTGTCTGTAATGGTCAAACCAAAAAAGCACCCTTGAGTCCCCACTTGGCAGCAGAAAGTACAGCTGTTGGACATTTGATCAGTCCAAAAATAATCGGTTAGATATTGGTCAAATAATGTCTAAAATGGCCAAATGTTTTAAAGCACTAATTAACTGTTTACTAATTTATTGTGACACCAGTAACAAAAAAGAGTAAGTATCAGAGGGGTACCTGTGTTAGTCTGTATCCACAAAAACAACGAGGAGTCCAGTGGCACCTTAAAGACTAACAGTTTTATTTGGGCATAAGCTTTCGTGGGTAAAAAATCTCACTTTTTCAGATGAATGGAGTGAAAATTACAGATACAGGTATAAATATATTTGCACATGAAGAGAACGGAGTTACCTTACAAATGGAGAACCAGTGTCGACAAGGCCAAAAGCTTATTCCCAAATAAAAAAGTAAGAATTTATGGTCTCCGGTAGGCTTAGCCTTAGGTAGGTAGTTATGCCTAATTACAAAAAACGAGTTACTTAACTGAGTTAATGCAAAACACAATGAAACAAAGTTTTAAACAATGAAAGAATAATAATTATTTTTTGAGCAATGTTATGTTACCCTTTAAATGTGCCTGTTTTTCAGGCCTGACCAGTTACAAAAGAAAAGAAAAATGAAATTAAACAGAAATAAAACAAAACTGTAAAATAAAAGATTTTTTTAAATGCACGTATGCTAGGTAATGAGCAGACCAACTCTTCATGTGGCTTAATGGCTGTGTTGTGGGAGGAGGGAGGAGGTTTAATGACTGTGAACCCTCCTCTTTCTCCCCAATTCTCTTCTGAGTTAATTTCTGTATGTTTGTCTAGTCAGTTTAGATAAGCTGTTCAGGGCATGGACTGTGCCTTTTAACTTTTTTTTAATGTTTTGTAAACTGCCATGTACGTTGATAGCCAGGTACACAAATTAAGATATATATGCATACATATAATGTTCTAGAAAATTCTAGCCAATCAAGATGTTCAGCTTTCAATTAGTTTACCTTTTTCCTAACAGGTGGCATTAGCATGTAATAATGTGAGTGATCAAAGCTTTTAAGTAGGCTTGCTTACAAATGGCATCATGATGCAATCAAACAGATAGGCCACCGCCTACATCAGAGCATTCTTGCTGGAATATTTGACAATATTTGACCATGGTCAGATAATAGGTGGTCAGTTGACATTATTGTACTGGTCAATTGATCGGCTTGCCCAGCCTACAGCTGTTAGATCTATGGATCAGACTCCATGTGGAATTTACATTGTAGAAATCTCAGTCTGGCATCACAGCCCCAATGTATTTCCTTTTCTGTGTTGTTTTTTGTTTTCTAGTATTCTAACTTAGTGAAAAGAAGGAGAAAATGAGTCAAAAATCTAAAATGTAGGCAGAAGAGCAGAGGAGGGAGCTTGATATGATGTGGAATTCACTAATATCAATTTGTATAATCTTGGTTTACATGTTCTGCATTCTCATTGTCCATAACTTACAGTGGCGAATAGAGAGAATACCAGGTTTTCCTGGGGCAAATTAAGTTTGGATGGACCTTGCTAATGAGGTAATACTCAGAGAGATGAGTTAAAGCCAACTTCTGTTACATAATGTTTTGAATAGAACTGGTTGGAAAAAACTGATTTGTAAAAACCAAAACTTTTTGAGGAAGTGTATTGGTTTTGACAAAAGTTTTGGGAAGGTTTCTCAGGTTTAGGATAAGAGAGCACAAGAGCTCCATTTTGTAATCCTGTATTACATTCCAAAGGCCCAAAGTATGTATGTGTATGTTTAAAAAGCAATTAAATGTTAAAGATCCAATTATTTTAAATCTCAGTTACTCTATATACAACATATACGGGAACATGGGTTCTGAAGTAGGGGTTGCGAGACCCATGAAATCCTTAAAAAAAAATATCAGCCACTGATGGCCTGGAATTGAATCTAATGGGCAGCTTTCTAAACCCACGCACATGACAATGCTGCTGAAAATAGTCTGAGAGCTTTTTGTGTAGCTGATTACAGGCTGTTCTTTCTTTCCTTTCTTCCTTCCAGAATACCCTTTGTAGGGTTGCATTTCTAATCTTATAAAATATGTCATGAGACTAAGCTTCCTCAGGCTGTTTAGTTATTAAAAGGACATGCACAGTTCATTCAACATGTTGCATGCTTTGAGTTCCTTACTTTAGGCCCTGATCCTGCAAACACTTATGTAAATGAGTGAAGTTCCTTATGGGTGGTTCTGCTGAGGCTACTCTTGTGAGTAATGTGCGTAAAATTACAAAGGCCCCAGTCCTGCAATGAGCGTCACATGGGCAGAACTCTGCACCTTCTTAGACCTTGCTGTAGGGTCCTGGCTTATGGTTCCAATTTTACAAAAGGTTACTCAAGAGCTTAACTTTCTGCACTTCAATTAAGTAGTTCCAATGAAGTCAGTGGAACAGCTTGCAGTGTATAAAGTTAAGTACCTGCATAAAACTTCTCAGGTTCAGGGCCTTATTTAGCATGTTATACCATAATGCACCACAGGGAGAAACAAAATAGAATTTTAAAGGTGACCTGCAAAGTAAAAGCAAATAAAAGAACATTTGGTTTTGTTCCCTTCTTGTTTCTTGCACGAAAAAGATCTGAAAGGTTCTTGTTGTGCTTTTACTTTAAAGAGGTTTTAATATTAAGGAATGTCAAGGTTTTCCCTGGTTTGCTGAGTTGTGTTCACAACAGTTTTAACCAGGGTAGAGAAGATCTGAATATCTAATATAAAAAACAAGCAAAGAAAAACACGTTAAACACCTTTCTGACCACCTTTATACATCACTAGCTAGAAACGACACATACTTTCCTCCTCTTTTAGATCGCCTTTAGTATTGCAAGATTAATCACTCAGAGGTGTTCACTGGGGGCAGAAAAGGGAAAAGTGGTACGTTACACAGTCAATTTGGAACCGAGTACGTTTAAAAATAACCAAGTGGAAAGTAGTGTCAGGTGCTGCATTAGCCCTGGAGTTGTTTTGCTATTTTTGTGGTTTTACAACTAGCTTTTAAAAAAAGGTTTTCTCTCCCTTGTTACTGTGTGAAATTCCCATGCAAACAGGAGAGAGAAGTGAGTAAGGGTCTGATACAAAGCCCATTGAAGTGAGTGGAAAGACACCTAGTGATTTCAGTGGGCTTTGGGTCAGGCCCTAAATGACTTCACAAGGGCAAAGTGAGACTGACTATATGCAGAATGCCACCAAACGCTCAAAGTAAACGGTCTGAAAATATAGAGAATAGGGAAGAACTCCTCAGGTGGTCTAACTTGGTGTAGTAGCTACATTGACTGAGGATCCTGGCCCATTGAGGGGCAGATTTTCATAAGTGCTTATCAACCATGATTGGGGCCAGACTTTCCAAAGAGCTGGGGCCCCAGTTCAGCAAAGTAAGCATGTGCCTGACTTTAAGTACAGGAGTTGTCAGTCCCATTGCCCTGTTTGTGTGCATAAAGTTAGCTAGGTGCTTCAGTACTTTGCTCAGTGAGGGCCCTGGCTCCTGTTTGGGCACCAAAACAAAGTGGCCAGACTTTCAAATACTCCCAGCATTCGTCCAGGAACTGCTGGGAGCTGAGCTCTTTTGAAAATCTGTCCCTCAGCCTCTGATTTACAGTTCAACTTGCTTTAACCTTGTCTAGCTACAAGTTCTAGAACAAAGTGTTTTTTTTTTTTTTGATGATTGTATCCCTTTAAGATAACAAGAGGAAATAAACATGTTTTCATGGTGTGCAAAGGTTGCTGGTAAATTCAGATAGTTCACTGTCAGAACAGTTTTTTTTTTTTTTTTTCACTCTCACATGGATTTTTACAGTACACTTTTGATCCCACTCACCTGTCAGGGTTAAGTAATGTAAAATTTAAGCTCTGTGCCAACTGCCCATTGAACATCTTCTCTTGCGCAATGATCTGAACAAGCTTGCTGCTGCTACGGGAATTGTGGTTTTTTGTTTTTGTTTTAGCAGTGTAATGTTAGAAGTCATACAGCTGTAGATGGGATTATGAGTCTCTACCCTGGATGACTGCATTCTCAAGTAGCCAAGCTTCCTTAGCTGAGGTTTTGATTGAAAGGTTCATTAGGGATTCCTTCCTACTCCAGGATCTCTGTCTGAACAAAATACTCTTTAAATTAATCACTTGCTGCTTTTCTTCCAGGTAGAGCAATGTTTCCTAGCATGAGGGCGGAGCCTCCTTTGGTGTATCAGACTAGTTGGTGGGAAGCATGAAAGTGTGAGTAAAAAAACTTAGGAACCACACTGTAAATGTTTTGTTGCACCCTCCCTTCCTATTCCCATTGTCGCTGCATGCTCAGGTGGATGGCAGTAGGAGTAGCCCCAAGCTTCGTTGCCTTGCTCCTGTGGCACTTGGTTCAGCCTTGTGTTGCACCGTTGGGAGCCTCCCTCCCCCGGAACACTAAAGCAGTGTAGACTTTTGGTGAGTGGGAGTATGGGGAGGGGGATCAGAATTAGCAGGGAGGACGTGGGGAGCAGGGGAGGGGAAGAGGAGAGACACGTAAAAGAGAAAAAAAAGGCAAAGAATTGCAGAGCAAAGAGTAAAGGAGGGGATGTGAGAAAAGATGGACAAAGTGAGAGAGAACCAACTGGGTCGAGATATGTTGTGGGAGGTCTTGGCGGGTGTCCATCTGCCAGTCTGTTGCTGGCACAGAGGTGCCAGAGGCAAAGCAACAGGGGTTCGTTGCCCAGCGTGCTTCGCGCCAATAAACACACCGGGGTGGAGAAACAATCAAAGGTTTATTTGAGATCTCAAAGTGGTGCAAGGAGACAGGCAAATCTCAAATCGAGCACACCAGAACAAAACAGTTTCTCTCTTCTTATACCTTACAACCAACCCCCCCCTTCTCTCCCCCTGCACCACCCCCCCCTACTCCCCTTTCTACCGAAGACATGTTCATACATTTAAGCCGTTAAGTCATTCTAGGGCTATAAATCTAGCTTGTTAGTAACATTCCTCTAAACAATCATTGGGCCCTATTTACTCTAGTTTACCACTCCTCCTCCAGCTAGAAACATGCAAACCTCATCATTATTGCTTAGGACCTGGTTATAAGCAAGGTCGTAATAGGTAACTGACTATTTACACATTCCAATTCCTGTCCTTGGCTTTTAAGGCCGCTTAAAGTTAAATATGGAAGAACAGAGTTTAAACATGGAAGAACTCTGGTTCATATATAGGCCTAATGACGCCATCAGTTCCCTCCTTTGAGAATACTCAACAAACTTTTGGCTGAGTTTTCTCATATTCTGTAGACAAGATATGATTGAGTGCCATGGAGCTGGGGTTCTCAATGAGAGGGTATGCTGGGATTTCTGGGGAACGGGGGGCACAAAGCTCACGGAGGAGCAATTTAAAACAAGCAATCAGGAGGAGGGTGACCAGGCACAGTACCACACCTGTGAGGAGGAGACGCACAAGGCTATTTCCCAGTCCTCCTAGGTTGGGCAACCAACTCCAAAGGGAATCGAAACCTGTGGGTTCCCTTTCCTGAGCCTTCCACTGCTCAAAAGCCTGTTCGGCTGACAGGACATGCTTGTTAATGTCCTGTGAGTTTTCCGGGACATAAGTACAACATTCACTCCCAATAAGGGCACACACTCCGCCCTGGGAGGCTAAAACATAATCTAAGGCCTGTCTGTTTTGCAGGGACAGCAACCGGAGCTGGTAAAGCTCTGAATTAAGGCTTTTCTCTATGGCCAAGGTCTCATTGGCATACTTGGTGAGAAACACAGAGAGCCTACGATAAAATTGAGCCAGTCGTCCCACCCCATAGGATGGGAGAAAGATCATACCCAATCTGTCTCCTTCTGAAATGGGCTCTGGGGTGGCATACAAAGATCTATGCTGCCTAGGGCGGCCAGGGGGCAGTTTAGGGAAAACACGAAGGGGAGGGGCAAGATATCCTAGGTAGCAGCTTCCATACCACCGATGCGGCAGCCACTTATAGGCAGAGGTACCGCAAAGATAAAAGGAGTGGCCATTCCCTACCAAGCCATTATAACCGCTACTCCACTTATTTGCTTGTCTGGCATTCAACGATCCGAGCCAGGTGGTAGAGTTGGATTTGCCTTCAACATAGACAGGGATGGAAGTGTCACTGTCAGGGGATAAATAATACTGACAGGTGCTATTCCCAGCAAACCAGGTGTGATTGCTGGACTTAAACTGTCGATAGCACACTAAACCAGGGGCCACTGGCCGCAACCTGATAGGGGAAGGGATATACGTTGAGTTGGCCTGCGGCTTCCAGGGGTCGTCCCTTAACGCATACTGGGACTCAATGGTACAGTTCTGTGACAAGGGGGTACCTGAGACATTTTTCCCCCTACTGAACCATCCCCAACAAATATCTGACCAATTCTGGGGAACTACCCTCCAGGGTAACCCTGCAGCATGGTGCGGGATTTGGGAGCATACCCAGCAGTTGGAGAGGTTAAACTCTTGGGCAAAGCAAACCTTCAGGGACTCATATGTATTTGTCTCTAAGTTAGTAGGGATTCCTTTCCATCCCGCATGCGCCTGGGGGGAAACGGGAGTTAACAAGAGGAGTGTCTCTATGGGAAAGAGCACCACTGTGGCAGACCCTAGACCTGAACCCATATTGGGCAGGTGACCCTAGGGCCTAACCATCACAATTCCCCAAATACCCACAAAATAACAATTACTAATAGCAAGCAGATTAAAAACAACAGGGACCAGGCCACCAGGTTAGGCCGGCCCTGTGAAAATAAACACAACCAACGCTCAGAGGTCTCGCGGGGAGTGCGCTGTGACTGTCCAAAGAGAGCACAGGGCATTCCCAGCAGACACTATTGTCGCCTGAATAACAGCTTAAGTCCCAGATTGTCGCTGGCAGTCTTCTCTGCAGGCTGGACGGTCCACCGTTCAGGAGCAGGCACTGCTTTCAGGCGAGAGTGATGAATCCAGTTCTTGTGTCCCTCAACCTTTGCCGCTGTATGGGTGACCAGCAGGACGGTGTGAGGTCCCTTCCACTTCTCTTGGAGAGGCTCGTCCTTCCAAGTCCGAACGAGTACGGAGTCACCTGGCTGCAAGGAGTGGATCGGGGCATCCAGCGGGAGAGGCTGCAAATCTTTGGTATACCTGTGGAGAGAACAAAGAACAGCAGACAGAGAGCACATGTACTGAGATAAGAAACCACACCCCATTTCCCACTCCCCTGCCAGAACCGGTGTACCATTCATAGGCCATGCCCTTCCAAACATAATCTCGAAGGGACTGAGCCCTAACCTGCCCTTTGGGAGAGCGCGAATGCGGAGCAAAACAAGGGGCAAAGCATCAGGCCACTTAAGGGAAGCCTCTTGGCAAACCTTTGAGAGGTGCCGCTTAAGAGTCTGATTTGTACGCTCCACTACCCCACTGGCCTGCGGTCGCCATGGCGTGTGAAGCTTCCAGGGGATCTGTAGGGCATCTGATATCTTCTGAACGACTTGGGATGTGAAGTGTGTTCCATTGCCAGATTCCATCCACTGGGGGAGCAATCTGAGCCTTACTCTGTGCTACTCGATATCCTCGGAGTCCAACAAAGTTCAGGAGGCTCACAGTGGCTTTAAGGCAAGAGGTTAGACTCACAGCAGCAATTAACAAGTCATCCACATATTGCAGGAGGAGGACTTTGTCCTCGTTGTCCCACTCCTCCAAGTCTCTAGCCAGGGCCTGGCTGAAAAGGGTGGGGGAATTTTTAAATCCCTGGGCCAGCACTGTCCAGCAGAGCTGCTTTCTAACCCTCCTTCTGTCCTCCCACTCAAAGGAGAAAATCTCCTGAGACTGGGGATCAACCGGAATCGTGAAGAAAGCATCCTTTAAATCCAGGACTGAAAAATGGGTGTACTGCCCCCCTATAGAGGCCAACAATGTATACGGATTGGGAACAAGGGGGTGTAGAGTCTTAACCCGCTCATTAACTGCCCTCAGGTCCTGGACCAGCCGGTATGTGCCATTGGGCTTTTGTACAGGCAAGATAGGAGTGTTCCAAGCTGAGTGGCATTCTCGAAGTACCCCGCACTTTAGGAACTGGTCTATAGTTTCCTGCAGTCCCTCTCTGGCTTCCCTTTTGATTGGATACTGCTTGATTCGCACTGGACCTTTTCCTGGCAAGAGCTGAACAATAATAGGAGTATGATGGGCTGCCTTTCCTGGGATCCCTGATGCCCATACCAGAGGAAAAACCCGCTTCTCCCACTGACTCCACTCTGGGGCTTGCATAGCTGAGGGCTCAATTGCAAGTGTCATTATCCAGGCATTCTCTGGGGGTAAGGTGAGGCTTATTTCATCTTGAGTGAAATGCAGGGTGGCACCTAAGCGACAAAGCAGATCCCGTCCCAATAGAGGCGTTGGACAATCGGGGAGGTAAACCAGTCTGTGAGATAGAGTTCTGTTCCCCAAAGCACATTCCGCTGGGGCATATACTGGGCACTTAGTTCCTTTCCCTGTTGCTCCCACCACAGTGAGGGAATCTGCCACAGGCAGCTGAAGGGGTTGGTTTACAGCAGTTCGTGCAGCTCCAGAGTCTATTAAAAAGTCTATGTCTGAATCTCCCACCCGCATTTTTACTTGGGGTTCCGGGGGCAGGATAGTCCGTCTCCCCTGACACCCCTATTCTTGATCCTCTGCTGCCATCATAGGGGTACCTTCCCTTTCAGGGCACTCATTTTTCCAATGTCCCTCCTTTCGGCACATGGCACACTGATTGCGACCCAGACGTCTTTCTTGTAAGCCAGGGCGCCCACGCCCACGTCCTCTCATTCCCCGGCCCCTTCCACCTTCCTGAAATCTTCCCCTGCCACCAGCCTGTACTGCTGCAACCATCATTTTCACTTGCCTCTTTTCCTTTTCTCCTTCCCTAAGGCTGTAAGCCCTGTTTGCAGTTTCCAGAATCTGTGCCATTGTCATGCCCATCAAATCCTCCTTTTTCTGCAGTTTCCTTTTAATATCAGGGGCAGCACGGCTGGTAAAGATACCCTTTATAATTGCCTCAGTAGCCTGATCATCTGGGTTTGCATTAGTAGTTTGCCTAATGGTATCCCGAATACGCTGCAGAAAAGCAACCGGACTCTCTTTTGGCTCCTGTACTAGCTCATACGGCTTAGCCCAATTGTTATGTCGGACAGCTGAGTGTCGGAGACCATGTAATAGGAGCTCCTTGTATACAGTGAGAAGGGTAAAATCCGCCGGCACATTGGGATTCCACCGGGGGTCTGCTGTAGGGACCTGAGCTGCAGCAACAGGGACGTTTGCTGCATCTGCCTCATGTCTATGCTGTGCCTCCTCCCGTGCCTTAGACACAACCTGATTTCGCTCCACCTCAGACAGCAGGGTCCGCATAAGGACATTACAGTCATCCCAATCAGGCTTATGACTAGCCAGACACCCTTCAAAAACTGAGATAAACTTGCTTGGATTCGTAGAGAATTCCCCTGCCTGTGTCTTAAAAGCTGCCAGATCCACCGAATTAAAAGGCACATGGGTGTAAACCTGCATTGTAGTGGCTAGGCGATTATCTGCTCCAGGACGGGCTATCCGAGTCTCAGTAATCAATGGATAGAATCCCACCGAGGGGGCAATCTCTGGGACCTGAGGCACCCTGTCTTTATATGGTGGGGGTGTTGGAGCCGAAGGGGACACCGACTCTGCCATTACAACCGGGGGAGGGTTCTGGGGACTAACAGTAGTTACTACCGAACCTGTCGGAGTCAAATTACACCTTTGCAAAAGATCTGACCTATTTCTTAACAACATAAACAACTGTACATACATATGTTCATTCCATTTACCCGTTCGCTGACAAAACAAAAGCAATTGAAGGATCGTATTATAATTAAGTGATCCCTCCGGTGGCCACCTTTCCTGGTCCTCTAGCTGATATTGAGGCCAGTCTACTGTACAGAATCTTTTCAGTTTACTTTTAATCAACGGATCTGATCCAAACACTTTCCAGTTCACCAGAATGCATTCTAAGGGTGTACACCTTGCCCTGCCTGCAGTACTCTGCCCCTGCCCCATATTAGGGAGACTCTGGGCGTCCCCAAGTCAAAACAGGTAGACACTGGGCGTCCCCAGGTCAAGACAGATAAAGTCCCCACTGGACTGTTCCTACCTTATCCACAGGACCGGTTCCCCACCGTCGCCCGCAGCTGCTTCTCCACTACTCAAGCGCGTTGCACCGTTGTGCCCTCCGGGGTCGAGCAAACCACGTCTCCGCCGAGGCCCCCGATGAAGTCACCGGTGAGCTCTGGGCGTCGGTCGTCGCCGTAGTCCGTCGGCCTCCAAGAGGGGTCCGGGCAAGGCTAAATTTCAGCCTCGAGCCCACCCAGGGACGCCAAGACTGTTGCTGGCACAGAGGTGCCCGAGGCAAAGCAACAGGGGTTCGTTGCCCGGCGTGCTTCGCGCCAATAAACACACCGGGGTGGAGAAACAATCAAAGGTTTATTTGAGATCTCAAAGTGGTGCAAGGAGACAGGCAAATCTCAAATCGAGCACACCAGAACAAAACAGTTTCTCTCTTCTTATACCTTACAACCAACCCCCCCCTTCTCTCCCCCTGCACCACCCCCCCCTACTCCCCTTTCTACCGAAGACATGTTCATACATTTAAGCCGTTAAGTCATTCTAGGGCTATAAATCTAGCTTGTTAGTAACATTCCTCTAAACAATCATTGGGCCCTATTTACTCTAGTTTACCACTCCTCCTCCAGCTAGAAACATGCAAACCTCATCATTATTGCTTAGGACCTGGTTATAAGCAAGGTCGTAATAGGTAACTGACTATTTACACATTCCAATTCCTGTCCTTGGCTTTTAAGGCTGCTTAAAGTTAAATATGGAAGAACAGAGTTTAAACATGGAAGAACTCTGGTTCATATATAGGCCTAATGACGCCATCAAGTCCATCCTGAGGATGGCCACTGAGCTGCAGCATTCACTTCTGTAGCAGAACCCTGTGGAAGGAGTGCACAGGAATCCGGTGAAATTGTGCCCAAGCAGGGAGAGTTTGTTGGCCTTCTGACCTCTCAGTATCGATAGCCACATGGCAGGTACACAGAGGCAGCTGAGTGGAGGGCTGGCCATCCTGTATTCTCCTCCAGCAGGAGCCATGTTGACTTTGGCAGAATCCTGGTGGGGTTTCCAGCAGCTATAGAGGAATCTCCACCAGCGGGAATAGGCCATGAAGCAATATTAACTTCTTATGGGATAGGTCCAACCGGGAACTATTCCAGAAAGCATCATATCCCTAACACGGTCCCCTCCTGCACCTCTTTCTAGTTCTGCTCATGTAAATCTAGGAAAGCATGTAGGCCATAATGATGGAGATGGGTTGCCCTGAAATGAGGGCTTTAATCTCCTCCCAATAATTGCAATTCACAGAAATAAACATTAAGAGATTATAGCAAAACTAGCTCCTCTAGCTAAGGCTATGAGATAGTTTTCATTCAACTCTCTTGCTTCCTCACTCAGAATTTACTGCAACTTTCAGCTTTGCAGCTGAAATTTTCCAGTTTAGCCTCTGCCAAAAGTTACCTTTAAAAAAGAGTTTGAGCAAAAACCGTTCAGCCATTCTTGAATGTGAGGAGATGAAAAAACCCACACTTTTCTATTGTGGAAACATTCTTACCTGGCCCTGTGAGCAAACTAGAAGGTAGCTGAACATTGGAACAAAACTCACAAAATGGCTTTGTTCCAGAGGAAATTGGGTTTGAGTGAGTTTTATGAGTTTTTGAAAATCATGTATTGAGGATGGGCAGTGGATTTATTTATTTATTAAAATTACTGTTACTGAAGGAGTTTCAAGAAGAAGATAATCTCTATTATTATAATTGTTTACTGTGTATGGTCCGTTCTCCAGTATAGTTAGTCAGTCAGTTTCACATTTTTAGCTTGTTAACTATGTTGAAAGAGGTAGAGAAAACAAACTCCCGGATAGGAAATACGTTTTCTAAAAACTACCCAGTTTGGACACACTCTTTAACTTTGACCCCATCCCCATGCAAATACTGTGTATTAAAAAATAATATTTTGGAGATCCGCTATCTTTTAATAAGGAACTGATACAAATGTTCTTGAACATATCAATAATGTTTAAAAACACAATTTCTGCTGCTTGCACTTCAGAAAGCTCAGCAGACTGCTCAATTTGCCAAAAAATGTAATTTTTTTAATCAGAAAAAAGTTTTAGTTTTGGGATGTTATCCCTGTGTTGTTTTAAATCGGGGTTCTCAACTTGAGGGTCTTGACCACTTTGTCCATATGTTGCTAAATGGGAGGGAAGCAGATCTGGTCAAAAATGTGTTTTTGTTTTGGTTTTTTTTGTTTTGTTTTTCCCAAGATAAAACTTCAATTTTTTTTTCTAGTGGAATTTTGAATACTGAAAAATTTAATATGAAAATGGAAATGCCATCTTGGTGCATCATGGGAGTTGCCAGTTGGGTGCTTTATGTTCCAGTTCTCCTCTGTGGGCTGGGGTTCCTGGTTGTACTACATCTCTGATCATGGCTTCCCTTCTTGGAGAGGGGAGGTGGTATAGCATGGAAGACCCTGGCCATGGTACATCATGAGAGATGTAGTCCATCAGGGGAGCCTGGCTTGGAGAGAAGAACTGGAACATAAAGCACCCAAACTACAACTCTTATGAGATACTATGATGGGGTTGACTAGGCTCAGAGGCTACCTGTTGGAGGCCTCAGGGTCCTGCCACACCCCGTCACAGAGAGGAGCAGAAGAGAGATTCTCCATGCTTCCATGGTTATATTGAGCAATAAAAACAAATCATTTCGGAAATACTCCCACAACAAACTAATATGTCAATTATATTTTGAACACAAACATTTTGAAATTCTGAAGAAAGTATCCCCCCAAAACATAAATTTATGGCAATAATCTAAGTAATCATTTACTAGCATAATAAGACGTGGTAGGCAGTCTATAAAAATGTTGCAAAAGTAAGTTTAATCACCAGTTCATCCATGTTTACACTTGGCACATGTTCATGTTTTTACCCAGAGTACAGGAGTTTCTTGAAAAAGTTCCCAAATAGGGTCTTTTTTATGACTTGTTTTCTCCAGTTCCCAGATGTTGAGATCAACACTAGAAGGCTGCTCTCTAAAGACTGTTGCTCCTGCTTCCTACAGTGTCCTCTTGCTTTGACACCAGTGTTGCTTCTTTTTGGTTGCACACCATGGGTGGCATATGAACCGCCAGCTGGGGGAAGCCAGCCCTCAGACCTTCCCCTTCTCCCCGGAGCGCTGCGAGGGCAGGTGGCACAACCCCAGCCCTGGAGCACTGGGAGGGTAGGCAGAAACCCCAGAGCATCAGGAGGGTGGGCGGCGCGCAGCTGCAGTCTCCCCAGACCCATATCAACGGGAGAATGGGTGGTGCGCGGCAGGCAGAGCGGGAAGCAGGAGGAAGGGTCTGGGGGCGGAGCATGGGCAGGACCATGCCTGGCTGTTTAGGGAGGCACAGCCTCCCCCAGCCTATGGTACCTGCTGCCCATGTTGCACCACTGCTCCTTCTCTCGTTACTTAACTCCCTATTCCTCACAAAAAAAACTCCAACGGTTCTGCTGTAACCCACATGCATTTTGCACTGCAGTATTTTATTTGTTTAGAGACTGAGAGGGAGGCTGTTGGGAAAGTGATGGATTTCTGTTTTTATCTCTATCTGTGTGCACATGGAAGAACACAGAGCAAGGCCATTTATTTGAAGTGCCCAGAACCATCCAGAAGCACGGGCTGGTAGTTATTGGGCAGATCAGTGTTTTTCCATGAGCCAAAGAGTTATTTTCCATGGTGGGTGAAGTCATAAATATTCATAATTTGAGAACTGAGCCAATCAGCGCTCAGGCAGAGAGATGCTATAAAATAGGAATGAGATCACCCAGGTGGGCTGAGCGGATGATCCTGATGAGATACACCCTATTCATTGACTAATGTTCCCATGTTATGGCTTTATTTAATATGGATCCATGCATATCTACTTCATTTGGTTTTTCAGTTACAGTCCTACATGTAATTCACCTTGTTGTTGCTCAGGAGTTTTTTGTACAGTAGCTCCCAACATTCACATATTATTCACTTCAATTTTTATTTTACCAGTTCGGGCAAATGGTGTATGGCCCATAGGAGGTACTGATTTGTCTACCCTACTGTGGTATATATTATGTTCAGACATACTGGGGTTTGGAAGACATCTCAATATTTTTCATATTATTGTACTTCATTTTTTCTCCCTTTTCCTGTTGAAAAGGATAAGATATAACTGATTATTAAATATGTTATCTTCTGTTCTCTTTTTTCTTCTCTTCAGTGACTGACTTCTTGTACACATAAGATGTAGAAGTGTATGTATGGTTAAGCTATTGATATTTTAGGCTGAAAATTGTTTAACACTAGCTGTAATGTGTTTTCAACAAGTCATTCTCATGACTATCTAGCACGTATCCATACCAACCCTTCTTTAATATAAAAACACCTTCACAATGATATTATTTGCTTGGTTCATTTTTTCCTGATCACTTAGTCTGGGTATGCTGAACATTAGGTGGTTTCTCATGATGTATCGATGTCAGAAGTGTGTTTGGTTTTTCAAATATATCCATTAGTAACGAGTGATGGATCATGTGGATTTCTTAGAAAAGCAGAGATTTTTTTATTTCCTTCATGGAAGGGGTCAAATTCTTCTTTCAGGTACATGGGCCTGATTCAAAATCATTGAAGTCACTAGCAAGGCTCCTATTCGTTTCAGTAACATTTGGATTAGACCCCAGCAAAATCCTAGGCCTATTGAAATCGGTGGTAGCGTTGCCATTTTAACTTCCATAGGACCAAGGTTTTATCCTATATACCAAACTCCTATTGACTTCATTAGGCGGTACATGTGTACAGGGTGGATAAAAATCAATGTTGTTGTTTTTTAATCAGAAAAAATGGATTTTTTTATTTAAATTGAATTTTTTTATGTAAATTGGATTTTTTTTTATAAAATACTTTTTGAGGGGAAAAAACCTATCTAAAGATAGTTTTAATTAAGATACATTATAGCTCAAAGATATCTCCTCATGTAATAGGGATTATAAATTCTAATTCTATAGCATGAGACATATATTCATGTAATGTTTAAGAAAAGTTTTGTAATGAGTTCCAATAGTTCATGGATTAGGTACCCAATCTTATGGGGTTCCCAGGGCTTCTATATAGATTATTTAGGTTAATCTTTCTATCTACCCAATGGCACTCAGTGCTCAGTCTAGAAGATACTATCAGAGATGCTTAGTTTTGTAGTTCTCAAACTGTGGATTTGTGTCTCCAGAGATGACATGCTTGTTAACAGCAAAAATGTTTTTAAATAAATAAATAATATATAGAGGTGAGAAATAACAGATCTCAACCCTATAGTCCCTCTGCAAATTTGTGTACAAAGAGTCAATCCCTTACCTCTCTCTAAAAGTGCAAAGTTTCAAAAAGTTCAATGAATAGGGTAGAATGGGAAGAAGAAGTCTGGAGATAAATGTGAGAAAGGAGGGACAGGCAATAGAAACAAAAGTGAAACTGTTTGAGCAGCATATTCCAGAAGTCTTGAGGTCTTTGAGTGTAACCTTCATTGATTTGAGATCTATCATACTGTTGCCGGCACAGGGTGCCCGAGGCAAAGCAACAGCGGGGTTCGTGGCCCGGTGTGCTTCGCGCCAATAAACACACCAGGTGGAGAAGCAAACAAAGTTTATTTGAGATCTCAAAGCGGTGCAAGGAGACTGGCACGTCTCAAATCAAGCACACTAACAGAAACAATTTTTTTTTCCTTTATACCTTTTGCAGTCAAGCCTCACCCCCCCCTTCCCCCGCTACCTCTCCCTTCCTCCCCCGCTACCCCTCCCTTCCCTGGTAACAGTTACTAAGCAAATAGCAAGTACATTTAAGCAGTTACGTCATTCTTGGCAGCTATAAGCCTAGCTTGTTAGTAACTTCTTTAAACCGTTATCTTGTCCTTTTCCCCTTCAGCCAGAAACATGCAGGCCTCATTATTACCGCTTGCTACCGGTAAGGGGGGTTACCACTGATAGCAGGCTGCTTACACATTCCACTTGCACCTGGCTTTTGAGGTTGATTAGAGTTTAAACATGGAAGGATAGAGTTTGGTTCACTTAGGCCTAGTGCAGGAAGGCTTCATTGACACTTAGTGGCCTTCCACCCTCCCAAGTTACCTAGGGTGATGCCTAGTGACGTCAACAATACCATTCTCTCACTAGAAGGGAAAACCAATAATGGCAGCAGGCCGTAACAGAGACCCAGTTTGGGAATAAGAACCATTCAAGAAATACATGTTTGCTGATGATGTTTTAAAGAAAGTCACACCAGTGAACTGGTGGAAGTCACTTAAGCACTTGGATTCAGAGACTGTTTAAGTGATAATTTCACATTTAACAGCAGTAGCTTCTTCTGCGGGTGTAGAAAGACTATTTTCTTCCTTTGGACTAATTCATTCCAACTGAGAAATTGTTTGGGACCTGAAAAAGTAGGAAAGCTTGTTTTTCTTTTCCGGATTATGAATAAACAGGAAAATGAAGGTGAAGACGACCAAGTTAGCTGCAGAAGCCAATATTTTAAGTTTCTCATGTTGACCTGGCTGTCGATTTAATTTTTTTTTTTTTTTAAATATTTCATTTAACTATTTTAGTTAAAAGCAATTTTAACAAAAACAAAGCTGATTTAAAAAAACTTGAATGTTTAACTAAATTCAAAAATTCATATAAAACATTATATGTTTGCTGTTGAAGAAAAAAATCCAGAATACATAATGTTGTTGTTTTAGCTAAATAAAACAACTTAAATGTCTGTCTAGTGATGTTCTCCTCCTAATACAGCATGGCAAGACAATCCTCCAAATATTAATGATTAACCTGTTGAATTGGAGATAGGTCACCTCAGTGACTTCATAAATATCTGCTTCAATTACCTTTGGTAAATGAAATAACCAAACAATCATTCATTTTCTGATATAGCTGTAAAACTAATCTGAAAAGTTTTCAAAATAAATCACTTTAAAAATGTATAGTGTGTACCTTCTAAAAATGAAACCTATATCTATCTCTGAGTTGTGAAGGATATGTATTAAGGTTATAACAACCAACGAGAATGCACTTTTATGTAGAATTCCATGATTAAATCGAGTCTTCCTGACTAGTGTTTTAAATCAATTTGATTTAAATCAAATCCACCCTGCATGTGTGCATGCATTGAAAGACATAATCTGGCTCAAGTTTTCTGAACAGATCCATACCTGGCATCAAAGTAGTGTTCATCAAGTCAAGTTTTGTGTAAATTTCTATTGTTCCATTTCATTATTTTAGCTGAAACAGAGGGAATTAGATTTTTCTCCCAGTTAGTATGAGCCAAGAATAACAACTCTTAAATCAACCCTGAAAGGTACCACGCGAATGATCTGTAAAAGTCTGGATACTGAAATATGGAAATGTTGTAGTGTGCAGATTAATGACAATTGGCATAAGATTTATTGATAACACCTCATAATTGGACAGGCGCTGAGGGGCGATAGAATATTATTTAATGTTTGTGTACTGCCTTCCATTACAAAGTGGCTTATAAACAAGGCAGAAAAAAATCTCTGGGAGTACAAGCAGCATGTGGAATTTGAGGTGGATTGAATTTGGGTTTGGCAAAGAGATGTTGGTATTAAAACAAAAGCAAAGCATAACTCCCCAAGTGGGTAGTTTGCCAGTGTGCTGAGGCTAACAAACACCAGTTTTGTGAAAAATGCCATGGGATCACTAATGATCACAGCCAGTTAGGACCTCTGTTTTATGCCTCATCTGTAAGACAGAAGTGTGAGTAGCACAGTGCCCCTCACAAAGTCTATGGGCATTGGTTCAGAGCTGATTGGGAGGAAAGAACATCCCCTATTGAATTACCAATGCCCATTCCTGCTGTATCTGAGAGTTTTTGTTTTGTTTTGTTGTACAAGTACTTAGTAGGCCTGAATCTGGTTAGTTTTTGAGATCTGATAAAATCACAGCCTGGGATGGTGTAACTGGCGTAAAGGTTATGGTCTACTATATCTATTCATCCTATTTGTACATATATATCATTTTCTACTTGAGGTTAAGACTATGGGCTGTATGCTTGCTTGGTTTCTAAGTAAACTTTGTGAGGCATTTGGTCAGCTTCTTTAGGAAGGAATTCTCCAGGTTAAGTACCTGATCAGGAAACACTTGGGGAACAATGCATCTTGGAATGCTCCAATCCACATGAGAAGTCTTCTTGGAGACATGCAAGATACCATGTGGACAATGGCGTCGGCCTGTAAAGACTGAGTCCTGCAGGGGCATGTGACTTGCCCAGGTGACTCCAGAACTCCATCTTGGAGCTGGACTTTGCATAGGAGGGAGGAGGGGGGTCTCCACCCACAAGAGTCTATTTAAACCCGTGGGAGACCCCTCCATTTTGTCTTCAGCTGGCTAAAGAAGGAACCTCTCCACACCCCCCCAGGATACTTGAAGGAGACTGAAACAAAGGACAGTAACTACAGGGGGTGTGAGTGATTGCTGGACCCAGGCTAAAAAGAGATTAGCCTGTAAAAGGGAGTGCTCTAGAACTGGTGAGGAAATTATCTGTATTTAGTTTGATTAGACATAGATTTGCGCATTTTATTTTATTTTGCTAGGTGACTTACTTTGTTATGTCTTTTACTACTTGGAACCACTTAAATCCTACTGTCTGTATTTAATAAAATCACTTTTTATTTAGTAATTTACTCAGAGTATGTATTAATACCTGGGGGAGCAAACAACTGTGCATATCTCTCTATCAGTGTTATAGAGGGCGAACAATTTATGAGTTTGCCCTGCATAACCTTTATGCAGGGTAAAACGGAGTTATCTGGGTTTAGACCCCATTGGGAGTTGGGCATCTGAGTGCTAGAGACAAGCACACTACTGTGAGCTGTTTTCAGGTAAACTTGCAGCTTTGGGACAAGTGATTCAGACCCTGGGTCTGTGTCTGGAGCCAGACGGGAGTGTCTGACTCAGCAAGACAGGGTGCTGGAGTCCTGAGCTGGCAGGGAAAACAGGAGCAGGGGTAGTCTTTGCACATCGGGTGGCAGCTCCCAAGGGGGTTTCTGTGATCCAACCCGTCACACTGCTCTCTAACAGGTTCAGATCTGAGAACTTGAAATAGGGGTACATGTTTTATATTGGGATCAACTGGATCTGCTGAGAATAGGATCTGTTCATGACTCTTTCAGAGGGACAGTTCCTATGCATTGGCAAATGTGTGCCCATGTTCCATTCTATCCTTATCAGATAGTTTAATCACAAAACCAAAGTTACCTCATCAGTTTTGCAAGAGTGACACAGGCATGGCTTATCTAGAGAGGGCCTGGGCATTTGCCAGCGCATCGCCTAGGCCCCTGTGAAGGAATTCTTACTTTTTAGAAGAGCAGGCATGAATTTAATGTGATTTATTTCTGGGGAGGGGGGCTAATTCTTCCTCCATCTTTGAATGTAATGGTTTGGTTCTCACCTACCCCTTCCTTTTTATTCACTCCTTATGTCTTCTGCTTCAGATTCCAACCTCCTTTTCCAATAAGCCTAGTTCACATCTTTTTGGTCTGCTAGCTTAGGCCTCCATAACACTAAGTATGCTCCTTATTCTTCCCTTAGGGCAGGTCTACGCCACAGCCTAAGTCAATATAACTTACATTGCTCAGGGGTGTGAAAAAGCCACACACACCCTCAAGCGATGCAAGTTTCCACACCGGCACTATGTCGGCAGGAGACACTCTCCCACTGACATAACTTCCGCTTCTCACTGAGGTAGAGTAACTATGCTGACAGGAGATCACTCTCCCATTGGCATAGCGTGTCTTCACCAGCCGATGTAGCACTGTAGTGTACAGTAACTCCTCACTTAAAGTCGTCCCAGTTAACGTTGTTTCGTTGTTACGTTACTGATCAGTTAGGGAACATGCTCATTTAAAGTTGTGCAATGCTCCCTTCTAACGTCGTTTGGCAGCCGCCTGCTTTGTCCACTGCTTGCAGGAAGAGCAGCCCGTTGCAGCTAGCTGGTGGGGGCTTGGAACCAGGGTGGACCGGCAGCCCCCCATTAGCTCTCCCTATCAGCTCCCTGCTCCCCTAAGTTCCCTGTGCAGCAGCTGCCCAGCAGGCTAGCAATTGCAGCTGTCCCTCCCGCCTCTGCCATCTGCTGCCCTCTCACCCCACTCAGTGGCGTAGGCTAACGTAGGTATTGCTCACCATTATAAATCAGTGGGATCTTTGATGAAGCTGTCCCTGTGCTGCATGAAGGAGTTTGGGGAGTGGGAGGAGGCAGGCTTGTGACTAATGTACTTACAGGTACAGAACGGTAGTTGAGTTCAGCAAGGTACTTATGCTTATGCCTGCCTATCTTTGAGCCCGTGAATAGGATTTCGCTCCTGGAATGCTCTAGGGAAGTCTGCAAAGTCTTTTGACTCAGGCTTTGTGCATAGGACCAAGATTTGGCACTAGAATACTTACATTTTTGTCATTGTTGGCTGACAAATTGGTGCACTATTGCTTTGTAGAAGTTGACTCTTGATAATCTCACTTGACAGGTGTCAGTAGATTTGAAGAAAACGGCATGTTGTATTATTGCTATAAATGCCTATTTGACTGTACTGCTATCTGACCTCTGCATTCCTGATATAAGAGGTATAATTATGATATTTGTAGGCTTTCTGAAGTTTCACTTATAGGAGCACATTTATGTTCATCCCTGTGGTGTAATATGGCCCTCGCCGCTTTATGAGTGAATGTGGCTGTCTATAACAAATATTTTATCTATAGCTATGTAAATAGAACATCGCCTATCTGCACTATCCTAATTTGCACCTTTCTTTTTTTTCATTTACACAGAAAAATGATTCTCTTCCTGCTTGCCAGAGCAGATTCAGTAGCAGGATGATCTAGGGAAATCTCATGTTGTTAATCTCATGTCATGTTTTACAAATATGCTACATCAGTACACCATGAAGTATTATTAATACTAACCCATGGTTGTGAAAATAAATGAACAAAGGACATTTTGTGATTCAGTAGTGTCCATTTTTAAACTGTTTGCTCACTTTCCTTTCCAGCTTATAAAATGGAGCAATGTATTATTTGTGCTACAGAAGCACCTAAAGGTCCCCCTCAAAGATTAGGACCCTATAATATAGTGCTAAGCACCTGGTTTCCCATCAATGTGAATTGGCAACCTCCTACTGGACAGATCGGGGGGAGTGTTAGACCTATAGTTGGGGAAGCACCAAAACACACACAGGCTTGATAGTTATGCTGCTTAGAGGGGAACAGGCTGTTGAATGAGTTCAAACAAGTTGTGAAGGTGCCTATAATTTTTTTGGTAGTGACTCTGCTTCTATATGACCTATTGGCTACTCTCCCCGATCTACCAGTCAAGAGAAAATGTGAGCTAAATGCCAAACTACTCTCGCATTTCCTGGCTGCAGTCCCATGTGAAATCACAGCTAAATGAAAAGGGAGGGAAGGATGTCACTAGGTTAAATAAATAGTTTGAAGAAATTTAGGAAACGTTAACCATGGAAAATGTAAATGATTTAAAGAATGCCCTAGCAATGAAAGGGTCAGTCCCACTTCCCACTTAAACGGTTAGACCCAAAAGATACAACCCTTTACGCTCTTAAAAACAAGACATAGGCAGATTTTATTCCCCCCAGTATATAAAAACACCTATAGGTGCCCATATATTAACCCAATGTAAAAGACTGCCCATTAATAAATAGCCACTGAACCTCTTTACCCTCCACCTGCCCAGAAGTCTGAGAGGTGGGGGAGGAAAGATAGGTTTTTCAGCACGCCTGCAAGGCTGATAGATCTGGGCTGTGGCAAGGAGGGATTTCCAAAGTCAAAATCTCCCTCACACAGAATGCTGCCAGTAGCTCCCTCTAGCTTATATCAAGGGGGGTCCAGCTCAAGCACCTCTGCTGAGCTCAACTACGGCAGTGTGACACACCAAGCCAAACTGTAAAGCAGCCTGGGAACACCTTGCACTACCAGCTTCATGGCAGACTTTGTATACAATACACTGTATTCTTGTCAATGCTCTGGCTTGCTTTATGCACAGTGACATGGTATTTTCAGAGCTCCATCTTTTGTGGACTGTGTTAATGCTGTGTCCCAGCTTATGCAAAAAGATGAATAGTAACTTAGTACTAATTTACAAAAATAATAGCCAGACTCTCAGCTTGTATAAACTGGCATAGGTCCACTGAAGTCAGCGGAGCTGTGCCAGTTCATATTAGGTTGAAGAGGGTAAAAGCTATGAGGAGATTCTCTGTGTATTAAATGGACACCATCAGCTTGACATTTAATCGGTTTAAAAAAAAATGTATATGTAACCCACACAACTTCTGGGTGTGGTGTTGTATCCCAACTAGTGACACCGAGACCACTTAGAGAGAGAAAGAAAATGAGTCTGCTCTACCGCTTTGCTAATATCCAGTTGGCTTTTAGCTCATGCAGTAGAGGCTCATGCACTAGGCTCTAGAGATCCCCGGTTCAGTCCTGCCCACCGTGGTCTGTCAGCATTACATATAGTTTTAGGTGGTACTCCTACCCAGGAGGCCCCCTGACAACTCATGAGGTTTCATAGCCACATTTTTCCTACTTGGTAAATGATTTTTGCTCCCTTCTTGATGAGCAGAAGGTCCACACAAACAATAGGGGATTTGATCCAGTGAGATTACCAATGTGAACAATTAAGTATATGCATAATTGATTGCAGAATTAGAGCCTAACAACAGTACAGGGAAAACCATGAAGCTGATTAGTCACAAGGCAGGGGTGCTGGAACAATTTTTATAATGGGGGTGCTGATGTTGGAAACAATGTATTTGCTGTTTGTTATTACTACTTCGAGCAAAGGGGTGCGGCACCCCTAGTTCCAGCAGGGATGCTATCCGCTACACCAAGTAAACAAACTGATGAAATTGATATTTTTTCCTCCAATCTCTTGTTGTAATTTTGTTACTTGAAACAATAACAGGTTTAAAAACAAACCCCAAAACCCGTGACTGAAGGGAATTTTTTAAGTTCACAACTTCCTTTAACTCTTTCAAGCAACTGATTTATAAAAAAAATAGTTTAACGTACAACTGTCAGTAAAGGCAAATACCATTATGTCCTACTGAAGCACGTCATAACAAACACTTGTGATTAAAATTTCATTAATGAAAGTGGGGATATATTTGAATTTTAACAACTGATTCTGTGGGTTGAATGCATGTGTGTTGCAAATCTGCCTATTTGCACTCTCTTTTAATGTTATCTGACTATTGACACTAAAAGAAGTTTTAATAATCTAGGCCCCTGTCCTGCAAACAATTACATGTGCATAGTTTTGCTGACTTCAGTGTTAACGTAAAGTTAAGCATGTGTGTAACTTTTTGCAGGGTCATAATGGTTTGTAAAGTCTCCCCCTCTCTTTCACTGTATCTCCTTTCATCACTTGCTTGGTAATGGTTTCCTTCCTCCACATCGTTTTTGAAAACAGGAAATAATCTATTTTAGGCTAGCGTTTGCATAGCACTCAGTGCCATGGGGACCTCATCTAATGGGGCCTCTGGATGATACTTGAATGCAAAATACTTTAGTGCTATTGTGAAAAGCAATACTAAGCCTGTCCAGCAGATAAAACTCTTCATGTGTGTTTGGTGGTGTGGCTTTTGTGCTGAAGGAATAAGACAAGAACCCCACTTTATTTTGCAGAACCTACAGTAAAATATTTGCAGAGCAAAAAGTGACTAGTCAGAAGACAGAGCGTCTAAGACTCAGGAGAAACTCGCAAAGACACTGTTTAACTAGATGATTCTAAAAATATTACATATTCACTTTAAATTTGCCAAAAACATACTGGGGGCACTGTAATATCCTTGCTAGCCAGGCTGCGGACGGAACATGCAAACTGCTAGGTGGCTCTAAATTTTGGTGTGAGACTCTCTAGGTTTTTTTTTTAAACTGAGAAAGATAGATGTTTTGCTTTGTCACAGGCAAAGTTTGAACAATTCCTGCTCATTTCAATAGACGTTTGAGCTCTCAGAAGGGTTTTACTTGATTAACATTTTTTTGCTGCTGGCGGTAGCCAGGTCTGGCTATCAGAATTCTCTCTGCAAGACTCCAACACATACCTAAGAAAATCCTTGTTGGTGCCCTATGCTATGTGGTATTTCTCTAATAAAGTTCTCTTTTTTTTGCAGGTGGCTTGTGACCTTTATTTGAAATCTGCTCATCAATCTGACGTGTTGGATTTGTAAGAGAACACAGCTTCTCACCATTGTTAGAAAACCTGCAGATACTTAAAAATGAGCAGTGGTTGCTCTAACTCAAGTATTAGCCAACAACAGGTAACGAATACATTAGCAGTTCAAATAATACAGAGGAGACTTTGTTTTGAAGTCTAATAATAGATTTAATTGTCTTTATTGGGATAACAATCCTTTAGTCAGTCAACATTTGGACAGTGCTTTGAGGATGTAAAGTGCTAGACAGTGGTTAAGTGTTAAGTTCACAGGGGCTTGCTCCTATGAGCAAGTTGGCAAAGTTCCTGTTGGTTTTAGTGGATCCCAGGATCAGCTCTATATGGACTTGAGTAGTCTTCACTCACATGAGTCCTGCTGACTTCAATGGGACTGCTCCTGTTGCTGGGGCTATGTCTACCCTAGAAATGCTACAGCAGCAGAGCTGCAGCACTGTAGTGTAGACACTTACTAGAGTAACAGAAGGGGTTCTTCTGTCACGGTAGTAAACTCCACCTCTCCAAGAGGCAGTAGCTAGGCCTGCAGAAGAATTCTTCCATTGACCTAGTGATGTCTACACCAGCGCTTAAGTCATCTTAATTACATTGCACGGGGTGTGAAAGCCCTGAAGGATGTAGTTAAGCCACCTAACTCTGAAAGGTAGACCAGTCCTAAGACAAACACAAGGAAAGGTTTGCATATTTGGGCCCTAGTTTTGCATATCTATTTTTCATGGCTCAGTCTGTACCATCACCTGCTTTTTAAGTGGCTCCATTCCTTTCTCTGAGAGTTCACGGATGATAGAAATAGAAAACAAAGGGAACTTTATATGGTCAGACATCATTGCTTATGAATGAATGGCTGGAACTTGAGGATACTGGGTTTGTTCAATCAGAAGTATAAGACTGGCTCCAAGAGGTCAAAATTTGATTGCCTGTATTTCAGGTGCTGAACCTATTCACACTAGCGTAGATGGAGCCTGTACCCTATACCCTGCTGGTGTGCACTAAAGGTTCCTTAGTGTGCTTTATTGTAGTACTGTTTCAAACAGCACTATGTTAAAGTGCACTAAGAAACATTAAGAAGAGAGTACTCATAATATATACTACTGTAATAAGTAATAACTCATTATGATGTATACTAAATTAATTACAGTAAACCCTGAACCCCACTTGTTTTTGGACATTTACATAGAACTCAAAAATTGCTAAAAATAAACCCTGAACAATGAAATTAATACATCCCAAAGAACAGAAGCCCTGCCTATGGCTCTGGGCCAGAAAAATTACTTCCAGCACCGATCCCAAGTAACAGGCACTGTGCATATGGTTGCTAGTTCCCCACCAACTCCTGTGCACTTCTGGAGTGGGAAACCATTCCCCTGTGTTCAACTGCAAGGTGGCCAGACTACTCTCCTCACCCTGGGAGTCAGATACAGACATGTAGGGTATGGGGAGCCAGTGCCCAGCTCCTCTGCAGAGCAGTTCCAATTCCTTGTTCTTGGCCCCATTACACCACTCGAGCATCTGCCCTCTCTTTGCTGCTCTCATATCCTGAGGGCAGGTCTACACTAAAAAGTTAAGTTGACCCGCCTACGTCGCTCAGGGGTGTGAAAAACCTACACCCCTGAGCGACGTAGTTAAGCCGACCTAACCCTAGTGTAGACAGCACTAGGTCGATGGACAAATTCTTCCATCAACCTAGCTACTGCCTCTTGGGGAGGTGGATGAACTAATGTGATAGGAGAAACCCTCCCGTTGCTGTAGTGAGTGGCTACACAGAAGTGCTACAGCGGCACAGCTAAGTATCGACATAGCTTGAGCAACACCTGAAGGCACTGGCATGTACAGAGCTGGCAACCATGCTCTGGTCACCTTCAGTGCCCACCTATGTCCAGGCACCATGCACTGCTGTAAATGCCACAGCTGCTTTTAGACTGCCAGCATATCTTCGTTTACACCTGTCCCATTGTGTTCCCTTGGCAGGGCCGGCTCCAGGCACCAGCTTAACAAGCAGGTGCTTAGGGCGGCCAAGGGAGAGGGGCGGCACCTGCGGCAATTCGGGGGCGGCAGGTCCCTCGCTCCCTCTAGGAGCGAAGTACCTGCCGCTGAACTGCCGCCGCCGATCCTGGCTTTTTTTTTTTTTTTTTCCTTTTCCTTCTCTTCCCATTGCCGCCGCCGATCGCGGCCGCGGCTTTTTTTTTTTATTTATTTTTTGCTTGGGGCAGCAGAAATGCTGGAGCTGGCCCTGTCCCTTGGGCTTTGAACAGAGGTTGAATATAGGGTGACCAGAGAGCAAATGTGAAAAATCGGGACGGGGATGGGGGGGTAATAGGAGCCTATATAAGAAAAAGACCCCAAAATCGGGACTGTCCCTATAAAATCGGGACATCTGGTCACCCTAGTTGAATAATGAATTGACCTGTGTTTTCCTGCTGTTGATTTTCTGCCTCTGCATCACAACACTCTAGCAACAGAATGTCTTTCCCCTAAACAACAAACTCTCCGTCTCCTCCATGCAGCTGCTGAAATTATTTTCTGCTGAAGGTGGGGTGTTCTGCATTTGTTGGAGCACTGTGCTGTAGAAAGCTTCCTCACTTCCCCCAGATATTCTGTATTGTACCCTAAATTAATATCAAACCAAGAGCATTTTGAGAATAAAAAAATTAAAAAAAACAAAACACTAATGTAGACTCATTGGCTCCAGCCAGCTGTTTAATGACACTACATGTTGGGAGTGCAGTCAGTCACTTACAGATTTGCAGAAGTTTCCTATGAGTTCACTAAGGTTTCAGTGTAGCTAGCTTGAAACTCACATGATGTTTATAAAATTTGCATTTTCCACAGTGTTCTTTAAACAAACATTGTTATTGAAATGGTAGTTTCTGACCACAGGCAAGAACCAGGGACAGATTCAGGCAGGGAGCCTTGACCTGGTGATGTTGTTTCAGACATTAAATATCTATTTAAAAAATAGTAAAGTGGGGATTTTCACCCAAGCTGGCATGAAAGTTCTGCACCCATACACTCTTTGGAGAAGGAAAAATATAGAATTGGGGATGAGGGAGGTCTCCCATATAACTCAAATAAGGAGCATGGGCCTGGGTTGATATTGAATTTAGGACCTCATCCAAGCCCAGTAAAGTCTTTCCATTGATGCTAGTGGCTTTAGATCAGGCCTTTAGATGGATTGAGAAGTCTGGAAAAAATTTCTAGTTCCCCCACTGCTTCTTTTGATTAGTTGTTTCTTGCCCTGTTTTTCAGGCCCAACATCGTTAATCACCTCATTCTGATGCACCATACATTATGGTTCACATCAATCTATTGAAAAAAATGTGTGGACTCTTATTTCTTGTGGTTCTGACTATTTGCTTGTGGGGGGAAACAAGAAAAGGCTACTATGTTCCCTTCAAAACAGAAAGCAAAAGTCTTCAGATTCCCAGAGCTCTGGGAAAAGGAGACGTACTTACATCCCGACTTCTTTCAAGCAAAGCTGTCAATGAGAAGGGCCAGTTATCTGTTGCTTTGCTGGTCAAACTGGATAAAGTAAATGGCAGCATCTCTCCAACCCCTCCAGGAAACAATGCAATGGCAAAGTCCAAGAAATCATTGCTCTCTGTGAATGTCTGGAATGAGGACAGTTCATCAAAGAATCTCATACCCAGGCTGCGAAAGGTCAAAAACAATTACCTGTCCATGAACAAGTACAATGTGACTTACAAAGGGCAAAGGAATACTGCCAAACTCAGTCCAGAGAAACTGCTGTGCCAGCTCCGGGACAGAGTGAATGTGACAATGATCCATGGGTCAGACGGTCCGTTCAATACCTCTGAATGGCAGATGTATCTACCAAGAAAAAACCTCAGCCAAGAAGTTGGCCACTTCCGTCAATGCGCTGTCGTGTCCTCAGCAGGATCTCTGAAGTCCTCGCATCTGGGACCAGAGATAGGTTGGTATTACTCTGTTAGGATAAAACAATATCATCTGGCTTTTGAACTCTGTGAGGCTGAAACAATCCACCATCGCACTTGATTTACCCATAAGACTTTCTCCATTTCAAATTAATCTGAGAATTCACAAAGACACTTGCACCAACTTGAAATATTCAATTAAGATTCTTATTGATTACAGGTGTGTGTGGTGGAGAGCAGAGAGAATGAGCAGGTACCCTTAGTACACATTTCAAATGTGTACATTAATCTTTAACACTTGAAAACACAATTGGTTTAATTGAACTAAGTGTGGGCCAGGATCCAGCTCAAGATCCATGCTGATTTCTGCACCCATACAATATGATGGAGACCCCCAGTGATAGAATTCCCACGGCAAGGGAAGGGTTGCAGCAGTACAAAGCAGCTGCAGTCTCCACTCTGGGGACCTCTAGGGAGCCGGAGTCCTCTAAAGAGAGAGGGTAGGGCAGGCTGGGAACAGGAGATGGCCATGGCAGCTGCAGGAAGCACTATAGTGATACCGATATAACTCCCCGGGTGAACACTCAGATTCCCATTTGAGTGCCTTTGTTTGGTTTAACTTGTGTCACTTTGGAAGGAGTTTAAACTAAACTGGTGGGGGGAATAAAGCCACTCTTAAATGGGAATGGGTGTCCATATAGGGTAGTTACACTGGTATCACTATCAGTTTAACTATACTGATTCCATTATACCAGTATAACTGATAAAACTTTCCCATGTAGACAAGCACTTTGGCTCTGGAGAAGGAGGAGAGGAGGAGGCAGTGTTTCCTAGTGGGTAGATCACTGGCCTATCAGTCAGGAGACCTGATTTCTATTCCTGACTCGAATATTGGCCTGCCGGGTGACTTTGGGCATGTCACTTTGCCGCTCTGTGCCTCAGTTTCCCATCTGTAAACTAGGAGTAATAGTACAGTTTTCCTTTTTAAAGTGCTTTTAGATCTACTGATGAAAAAAATCTATAGAAGAGTTTAGGTGGTATTATTATTCATTATTTAACGCATCCGTTCTCTGTAACAGCAGAACCTCTGGCCTAGCCCAGCCTTGCTGTAGTTGGGGCTCTTAAGCGCTACTGCAATCCAAATAGATAATATTAGTAATCATAGAATATTAGGGTTGGAAGAGACCTCAGGAGGTCACCTAGTCCAATCCACTGCTCAAAGCAGGACCAATTCCCAACTAAATCATCCCAGCCAGGGCTTTGTCAAGCTGGGCCTTAAAAACCTCTAAGGATGGAGATTCTATCACCTCCCTAGGTAACCCATTCCAGTGCTTCACCACCCTCCTAGTGAAATAGTGTTTCCTAATATCCAACCTAGACCTCCCCCACTGCAACTTGAGACCATTGCTTCTTGTTCTGTCATATGCCACCATTAAGAACAGCCAAGCTCCATCCTCTTTGGAACCCCCCCCTCAGGTAGTTAAAGGCTGCTGTCAAATCCCCTGTAGAGGAGCGGACTCACCCCTGCGGCACCTCCTGCTGGTCGGCTCGGGAATTAGCTCATTTCAGCATTGGAGCGCCACCT
Source organism: Emys orbicularis (assembly GCF_028017835.1). Classification (NCBI taxonomy): domain Eukaryota; kingdom Metazoa; phylum Chordata; order Testudines; family Emydidae; genus Emys; species Emys orbicularis. The sequence goes on from NC_088691.1 coordinate 62,602,775, forward strand.
GCAGGCTGGTGGTCCGCCTGTTCTCCGGCCCCTGTGTCCCTCCCGGACACTGGTGCCCTTTTATCTGGGGTGCTGCCCCCTGGCAGTACACCCCTCAGTACTAGGGTCTCCCCTCCCCAGGGAACCCCCACCCACTATCCCTACCTTGCCTCAGAATAAGGCCACTGCCAGTCACCAACTAACCCCCACTTCCTGGGGCAGACTGCAGTATAGGCCACTCATCACAGGCAAGGTTGGGTTTGGACCTGCTGTCTTGGCCTACTCCTGGGCTGCCCTCAGCAACCCCCAGTACCCCTTGGCCTCCTACTAGGCCACAGCCTGGGTCTTTCCAGGCTGGAGCTCCCCAGCTCATCCCCAGCCCTACTCCACTCAGGTACTCTGCCTCTGGCTCACTATAGCCAGGCCCTTCTCCCTCTGAAGGTACAGAGAAACTGCTTGGCCACTGACTCACAGCCTTTTTATATAGGGCCAGCTGAGGCCTGATTGGGGTGTGGCCCAGCTGCAGCTGCTTCCCAATCAGCCCAGTTTAGCAGCTCCCAGCCACAACCTTCCCCCAGGGCTGTTTTAAGCCCTTCAGGGCAGGAGTGGGGTAACCACCCCGCTACATCCCCCCTGACTTTTCTCTTCTGCAGACTAATCCCAGTTCCCTCAGCCTCTCCTCATAAATCATGTGCCCCAGCCCCCTAATCATTTTTGTTGCCCTCCGCTGGACTCTCTCCAATTTGTCCTCATCCCTTCTGTAGTGGGGGGACTAAAACTGGATGCAATGCTCCAGGTCTGGCCTCACCAGTGCTAAATAGAGGGGAATAATCACTTCCCTCGATCTGCTGGCAATGCTCCTACTAATACAGCCCAATATGCCATTGGCCTTCTTGGTAACGAGGGCACGCTGCTGACTCATATCCAGCTTCTCGTCCACTGTAATCCCCAGGTCCTTTTCTGCAGAACTGCTGCCTAGCCAATAATAGGGAGGCGAGAATATGAAGGAAAACACAGAAACGAAACTCAGGAAAAGCTATGTAGTCATCTGTTCTAGGAAAGAAAAGAGAGTGAAGCCATGAAGGGAAAGTATAACACTACTAAGAGTATAGTAAGTTACATTTGGCAAAGTACCTATAAACATTACACAGCTGTTGTATTCCTTTAAAGTGCAGGAGACATCATGTTGAGCAGTGAGGTAGCATAGTTATTTTTCACACTAGCCTCTAGGCTCAGTCCACAGGCTATTGAGCATCAGGTTTTTCAGGCCCTGAGAAATAAAGGACATTCCTCTTCATTATTTCCCAGTCACTGATTTGTAACAAATCACAAGGAGAATTATTTACCCAAGCATGTTTTGGGGACCTGTATTGAGCAGGTTTCTTGGATGTCACTTGTGTTCTCTGCATGTGTGCTGAGTTTTTACAATAAAATACATACAGCTGAAAATGGTTAGTTTCATTTAAACCAAATTAGAAGACAGAGAAAACAGCACACATAGTAATCATTTAAATGCCAGCATGAAAAGAATCAACCTTTTTAATACTTCTGATGAATCCAGCTCTGTATCTCTAACAAACAGCTATTATAAGGAAAATTCTGCATTGATTATATACCTGACATATTTTTAACATACCCGAGTTAGATGGTTTTCCCCCACTCACACATAATAGCCATCGGTTAACTTTTAATAACTGTTCCCTCTTTACTGCTTTCAGACACCCACGATGCAGTTTTGAGATTTAATGGGGCTCCTACCATAGGGTTTCAGAATGATGTAGGGGAAAAGACAACAGTCCGCCTTGTTAATTCCCAGGTAAGTCTGCCTGGCATGTGTGTTACACAACAGAGAGTGAAAATGTATTAAGTACGTGACTGAGGGCCCAATTCAGCTCTCTTATTGTGCAGTCTCTCCTTCACTGCAAGGATTGAGGTAGGAATAACACCAACAGCAGAGTGATTAATGGTGAGTGGCAGCTTTTCTTACAGTATTTATGGAAGAATAGAGCCACATCTCTGGCTATGAACATGAAATCTCTACCTCACACTCTTCGGACCTTTATGTAGCAGCATCTCGAGGTGTCATTTCTAGAGCAGGGGTGGGCAAACTTTTTGGCCCGAGGGCCACATATGGGTATGGAAATTGTATGACGGGCCATGAATGCTTACGAAATTGGGGGCTGGGGTGCGGGAGGGGGTGAGGGCTCTGGGATGGGGCCAGAAATGAGGAGTTCAGTGTGCGGGAGGCTGGACTGAGGCAGGGAGTTGGGGTGCGGGGGGGGGGGGGTGAGGGCTCCGGCTGAGGATGAGGGGTTTGGGGTGCAGGAGGTTGCTCCGGGCTGGGACAGTAGGGTTCGGAGGGCGGGAGGGGGATCAGGGCTGGGGCAGGGGTTGAGGTGCAGGAGGGGGTCAGGGGTGCAGGCTCATGGCAGCGCATACCTCAAACAGCTCCCAGAAGCAGCAGCATGTCCCCTCTCTGGCTCCTATGCAGAGGTGCGGCCAGGCGGCCTCCCCCCAATAGGTTTTTAGTAGTTGTGCTGTATCATTTCATGCTGTATTTCAAATACAGCTTTTATTTATGGTGTATTCACCTGTACAAAACACCCGTCACAGGATATATCCTGCTCATTATCTCATCAGAGACAGCTCTGCACATCCGCATTGTGACACAGATGTGACCTCAGATCCCTGCCTCACGCTCCTTTGAGAACTAAGCCACTGAGACTTTCAGCTTTCTACATCTTACTTCTCAGGCCTTTCTCCTGCAGCCCTTCTTCCCACTTGGCCTATTGAGCTCTTGTCAGATGGGTGGAACCTCTCAGGCTGGAGAATGCAAAGCAGGGCTGTAGCATTATGTGTTTTGAAGCATTTGCCCTTTCTAAACTTTCCAAGCCCAGAAAATCCTGCAAAAAAGCTAAAAACTCCAAAAAGTTCAAGACAGACGTTTCTTCCTTTAAGTGTGTCCATGTCTCCTCTCCTCTGCCTCAGTTGGATGACAGGCAGATTTCATAAGAAACTGACCGCATTAGTTGACAAAGTTATGCAAGCCCTTGATAAACAGGAGGAAAAGGTCACTCTGTCGAGGATTCCCTTCAAATTAAGAAGTCAGGGGATTATGGTTTTCCTATTATAGAAGCCGTGGGGGGGGGAAATGAGAGTGAATCATTCCACCCTAAAAAGAAAAGGTCTGTTGGCAGAGTTTCCCATAGAAGTCCCCTCCGTCCCAAGGATGGATGTGTTTGTTTATATGCTGACTTTTTAAAAAATCATTGTCTTTGCTGAGGATGCTGTGGACCATGTGGACAGCACATCGATCAGAGTTATATAAACAATTGTGAATGCCCTGTATAGGAGATTGTCAAAGCCTTGGCCTGTCCCAGGGGATGTAAGTAAGATGGGTATGAGCTCCCCAGCATCTTAACGGGAGACTTCTTCAGCCATTGTGGAGATGAGTGATGAACAAGGAGTGAGGTACCCGGTGTTTCGCACATCATTTTGTACATAAAGAACCAGAAAGGATTTAATCTGAGGTGTTTCCCGACACATTTGTTCCAAGGTTATGTGGCCTAATGCAAAGCATGTCAAAGTCAATGAGAGTCTTTCCATTGAGTTCAATGATTGTTCGATTGGGCTCTTAGTTTTAAGAACAGAGGAGTATTGCAGCAGACCATCAATGAAGGATCAGAGCCCCAAAGTGCTAAGCTCTGTATGAACATGACAAAAAGGCTATTCCTGTTAAGAGGTCACAACCGAAGAGAGGACTCGTCTATACATGGAGTTATTCCAGAATAGCTACTCAGGAACAGCTATTCCTGAAGAACTTGGCGTTTAGATAATTTACTCAGAATAAGGCTACATCTACACTACAGGGGGGGGTCGATTTAAGAGACGCAAATTCAGCTACGCGAATAGCGTAGCTGAATTCGACGTATTGCAGCCGACTTACCCCGCTGTGAGGACGGCGGCAAAATCGACCTCCGCGGCTTCCCGTCGACGGCTCTTACTCCCACCTTCGCTGGTGGAGTAAGAGCGTCGATTCGGGGATCGATTGTCGCGTCCTGACGGGACGCGATAAATCGATCCCCGAGAGGTCGATTTCTACCCGCCGATTCAGGCGGGTAGTGTAGACCAGGCCTAAGAGTCTCTCTTTCCAGATTAGCTTAATCCACTTTGGCTAGAATAAGTGTGTTCACAAATTGAGTTATTCTGAACTAGCTGTTGTGCTTTACATTCACACCCTATCTCATTCTGGAATAACTTTCATGTGTAGACAAGCGCTAAGAGACACAAGAGACAACCTGTAATTTTGGTATACATGTCATGAAATACATGAAGGGATAGACTTGCATCACTAAGATTTAAAAACTGTTTTGGGGGTTTTTTTAGCCCTAGCAGATAACTAGAGGTAATATTTTCTTTACTTTTAGATTTAATCGATGGATTCAACTTAATTCGCCTCGCATTTAAGACTTCAAAATTAAAAGTGAAACACTGCCCAACAGGGAATGACCGATGAGTTGGGGCCAGGAGCCAGAAATTAACCTGTAGGGGTTGATGGTCACTATTGGATACAAGGGCAACTGAAAAAATTGGAAAAACAAGGCCAGTTTAAAATTGGGACTGGAATATAGTCAATCACTTTCTTCCCTTGTAGGGCATGTCTACACTGCACTTTTAACACCCACAGCTGGCCTGTGTCAGCTGACTCGCCCTTGCAGGGCTTGGATTATAGGGCTGTTTAATGTGGTGTAGATGTTCAGGCTCAAGACCGAGTCCGAATGCCTACACCAAAGTTAAGCAGCCCCATAGCCCAAGCCCTGCAAGCTCGAGTCAGCTGACACGGACCAGCCGCGGGTGTTTAATTGCAGGGTAGACATACCCTCTGAGCGGTGTAGGTAAAGTGACCCAGCATGTCATCACCACCTCTACTATTAATAACTCTGAGCATGAGTCTGTCCAAAATCACTGAGAATTTCCAGCCTGCTGAATTCCTTATCTTTCGTATTTCTTGAGGGGAGAGCAAGCAGCCTGTCACTGAATGTACTATGACAGGTTTCAGAGTAGCATCCGTGTTAGTCTGTATCCGCAAAAAGAACAGGAGTGTGGCACCTTAGAGACTAACAAATTTATTTGAGCATTAATACATTTGTTAGTCTCTAAAGTGCCACAAGTACTCCTGTTCTTTTTTTGAATGTACTATGTGATCAATTTTTATCTTCCGCACCCAATGGCACATTAAACTCACTAAAAGAATAAAATTTGCTACTGGGTAAGAGATTCTAGCTCTGAGTAAGAGATTCTAGCTCTGCGAATAAATTTGCATTGTAAAAGCAGGATCCCGAAGAAGGGAAATAAGCATTCAAAGCAACTAAAATATTATCTGGGGAAATGATACTATAAGATTGAAAATAAAGATTACCTGGAAGTAATACATTAACTAGAGCATTTAATTTGATTGCAATAAAACAGGCCAGTTCACTGACTGGTCTGCCCTTCTTGAGAACTTTCAAAACAAAATTCTTAGCCTGGGAGATGAAAAGATTCATCTTTGGTAAGCCAGGTTTCTTGTAAAAGAATAAATCAAATTGTGCTAAATAATTCTTAAATTCCAAATCATGGGCTTTACTTCTGAGGCTATTGATGTCCTATGATACTGTTTTAATAAAAACTGCATAATGGATCTGGAAAGCATCCTTTAGTCAAGTCAGTTCCTTATTAATTCTCTCAATTAGTAAGTTATCAGAACAAATCATGCAATTAGGTTTATGTTTATGTTTAGATCTTCTGATTCTTTCCTCTTCAGTCCTTTGATTACCTGTTAACTCCCTGAGTATTAAAATCTAGGGCCAACCCAGCTGGATGTACCTGTACCACAGGGTAAAGGCCAACAGAATTTTTGGGTCCTTACTAGGGCTGTCAAGCAATTAAAAAAATTAACACCAGGGGAGGATTTTATCCCTGTGGGATGATTTAAGAAGAATATTGATTGGTGGGCCCCTGTTTTGGCTAAACTTTTTTCCAATATAAATAATACAGGGATTTTTCCCTCAGGGTGGGCTACCAATATTATTATTCCACTCTATAAACAAGAGAATAGGAAAGACCCAGGGAATTATCACCCAATCCTCTTATTGAATGCTGTCTTAAAATTTATACTAGATATCTTTTGGGGAGACTAGAGGATTTGGCAGAAAACAGAAAATAATTTGCTGGTTTTCAGAATGGCTGCTCCACTACAGATTATGGTTTTATTCTTTCTTATTTGATCTACAAATGTTTGTATCTCTGAAGGGGGGGAAACTGTATTCAGCCTTTGCTGATCTAAATGGGCGTTTGATTCTGTTGATAGACAGCTTCTGTGGAACAAATTGGAGATAGATCCCCCGTTACTTTATTCTGTTAAGAGCTCTTCCTAGGCAAAAAGAGGCCAAGATTAGGATAGGCCTGGATAGGCAACTAACTGATTCCATCCCGATAACAAAGGGGGATTGACAGGGCTGTCAGCTTTTTTAACTTTTATATTACTGATGTTATTTTGACATTAAAAGGGGATCAGTATTTTCCCCATGAAATCATGGATTACCCTTTGTCTATTTTATTATATGCAGATGATATTCTATTGTCACAAACTTCAGTGGGACTGAAGCATTCATTAAATGTGTTTGGTTTATACTATCAACGGGAGAGCCTTTTGATAAATTATTCCAAAACTAAAGTAATTGTTTTTAGTCGAAGACGGAGGTTGCATAAATGGAGGATTGATGGGCAATATATTGAACAAGTTAATTCTTTCCCCTGTCTCGGTGTTTGGTTCTCACAAAATGGGTTCTGGGATAAACATGTTCAGGTGACCAAAGAGAAGGCCTCAAATTCAATGCAAGCTGTGTTATGTTTCACCTGGATTCATGGGAGCAATTTAATTGCACCAGCCCTAAGAGTGTTTGAGACTAAGGTATGCACTCAGATTTTGTATGGTGCGGAAACATGGGGGTGGAATGATCAAATGGGAGTGGAAGTGTTTCAAAACTAATTCTTTAGGATGATTTTTGATGTCCCAAATGGAACTGCAGCTGCTCTTCTTTTCCAAAGTTCAATACTAATATTAACTTTTGAAAAAAGAACAAGGAGTACTTGTGGCATCATAGAGACTAACAAATTTATTTGGGCATAAGCTTTCATGGGCTAAAACCCACTTCATCAGATGCATGCAGTGGAAAATACAGTAGGAAGATATATTCAGAGAACATGAAAAAATGGGGGTTGCCATACCAACTCTAACGAGACTAATCAATTAAGGTGGGCTATAATCAGCAGGAGAAAAAAAAATGTTTATAGTGATAATCAGGATGGCCCATTTCAAACAGTTGACAAGAAGGTGTGAGTAACAGTAGGGGGAAAATTTGCATGAGGAAATCGTTTTTAGTTTGTGTAATGACCCATCCACTCCCAATCTTTATTCAAGCCTAATTTAATGGTGTCCAGTTTGCAAATTAATGGCTGAACTTTGTGTCACCCACAACTATTTCACATGTGGGGACAATGTATACCTTCAAGTCAGCGGCACTGCTATGGGTACCCGCATGGCCCCACAGTATGCTAACATTTTTATGGCAGACTTAGAACAACGCTTCCTCAGCTCTCGTCCCCTAACGCCCCTACTCTACTTATGCTACATTGATGACATCTTCATCATCTGGACCCATGGAAAAGAAGCCCTTGAGGAATTCCACCATGATTTCAACAATTTCCATCCCGCCATCAACCTCAGTCTGGACCAGTCCACACAAGAGATCCACTTCCTGGACACTATAGTGCTAATAAGTGATGGTCACATAAACACCACCCTATACCGGAAACCTACTGACCGCTATACTTACCTACATGCCTCCAGCTTTCATACAGACCACATCACACGATCCATTGTCTACAGCCAAGCTCTAAGATACAGCCGCATTTGCTCCAATCCCTCAGATCAGACAGAGACAAACACCTACAAGATCTCTATCAAGCGTTCTTAAAACTACAATACCCACCCGGTGAAGTGAAGAAACAGATTGACAGAGCCAGAAGAGTACTCAGAAGTTACCTACTACGGGACAGGCCCAACAAAGAAAGTAACAGAATGCCACTAGCCATCACCTTCAACCCTCAACTAAAACCTCTCCAGCGCATCATCAAGGATCTACAACCTATTCTAAAGGACGATCACTCACTCTCACAGATCTTGGGAGACAGGCCAGTCCTCGCCTACAGACAGTCCCCCAACCTGAAGCAAATACTCACCAGCAACCAAGCACCACACAACAAAAACACTAACCCAGGAATCTATCCTTGCAACAAAGTCCATTGCCAACTCTGTCCACATATCTATTCAAGGGACACCGTCATAGGTCCTAATCACATCAGCCACACCATCAGGGGCTCATTCATCTGCAACCGGACAGTCTCTACGCAAAAGAATAAATGGACACAAATCAGACGTCAAGAATTATAACATTCAAAAACCAGTTGGAGAACACTTCAACCTCCCTGGACACTCAATTACAGACCTAAAAGTCGCAATTCTTCAACAACAAAACTTCAAAAACAGAGTCCAACACGAAACTGCAGAACTGGAATTAATTTGCAAACTGGACACCATTAAATTAGGCTTGAATAAAGACTAGGAGTGGATGAGTCATTACACAAACTAAAAACGATTTCCCCATGCTATTTTCCCCCTACTATTACTCACACCTTCTTGTCAACTGTTTGAAATGGGCCATCCTGATTATCACTACAAAAGTTTTTTTTCTTCTGCTGATAATAGCCCACCTTAATTGATTAGTCTCGTTAGAGTTGGTATGGCAACCCCCATTTTTTCATGTTCTCTGTATATATCTTCCTACTGTATTTTCCACTGCATGCATCTGATGAAGTGGGTTTTAGCCCATGAAAGCTTATGCCCAAATACATTTGTTAGTCTCTAAGGTGCCACAAATACTCCTTGTTCTTTTTGCTGATACAGAGTAACGCAGCTATCACTCTGAAACATATTAACTTTTGGCTTTTTTCATTCGTTGTATGTACCCACAATGTTTGCCAAGGCTGTGCTTAGAGGAACAGCTCAGTTGGGCTTTGTCATGTACATTTCCTTGGTCAGAGTATATTCAAAATTCTTTGCATTCTCTAGGCTTCCCAGAATTCAAAATGATTAGATTTGTTTAAGTATGTGAAATCCCTAATCAAGTTGAGATTAGAGGATATTAATAAGCAACTAAACAAGGCTCTTGTTTCCATTACAACTATGTCATCTTGATTCCCCCTTATTAAAAAGACTCATGGATATCTAGAGAGTTTGTCCAATAACAAGTTAAGGAGGGCCTTAACAGCTCTCAGTTTTCAGTCTATGCAGACAGCTTAAATCAGAAGGCTGATATACTGGCACTGAGAAACGTAACCACCTCTGTCCATGCAGCTCTGGGCAGGCAGAAGGCCTACCCTATTATTTATTATACTGTAATTTGTATTGCCACTTGAGGTCAGAATGGCTTTCCGTGCTTTTTTTGTCCTGGGTGCCTTTTTCTACAACCTCTCAGATAACAGAATATTTATTAGGGACTAACAATGTATCTGTGATCCGAGTGGTTGCCCTATTTGCATGGCCAGCAGCTAAAATCAGGAAAAGACAAATGGCATGGTGATTATATATGTTTTAATTGATTTATGTTCTTTTAAATTTTTATTTATATGTATTGTAATATTTTAAAATCCTGGATTTACTTTTAAGTTTTATTGTAATATGTTTTGGTTTTGGTGCATTGGCTTACGGCTAAGTTGCTATTAATAAATTTGACTTGACAACAGACAACAAGTAATTATTATGGGCAGACAAGGGGAGTACAATTAAACAGTGAGAGAGTTGTGAAATAATCAATGGTCACAGCACCCCAGCTATCCATCCAGTAAGTGTTTTGAAGCCATCACTACTTAGCTGGGTTAATCAGGAAGAGCTTGTTACAATCTAGTGAAAGGGGCACAGGTTGAAACCACCCAGATAGGACAAAAAACAGAGCTTCATACTCCAGAACAGGCCAGTTCAGTACCTGCTCACCTCTTCATTCTGTCTCCTCGCTCTATGGGATTGAAGTTCAGTCATCTGCTCTCAGAGAATGAGGGCTTGTCTACACTGGCAATTTACAGTGCTGCAACTTTCTCGCTCAGGGGTGTGAAAAAACACCCCTGAGCGCAGCAAGTTTCAGCGCTGTAAAGCGCCAGTGTAGACAGTGTACCAGCACTGGGAGCTATGCTCTCAGTGCTGTGAGCCACACCCCTCATGGAGGTGGGTTTTTTAGAGCGCTGAGAGAGCTCTCTCACAGCTCTCAAGTTGAGATTAGAGGATATTAATAAGCAACTAAACAAGGCTCTTGTTTCCATTACAACTATGTCATCTTGATTCCCCCTTATTAAAAAGACTCATGGATATCTAGAGAGTTTGTCCAATAACAAGTTAAGGAGGGCCTTAACAGCTCTCAGTTTTAGCATTGCCAGTGTAGACTAGCCCTGAGTCTTCCAGGTTGCTGCTTTGGAATAAGGGTTGACTTTTTTCAAAGAAGTACAGAGGGTTTAGCTACATGTATTCTATTAAAATTCATGGGTAAATCCCCTGTACTGCCTTGGAATTTGCAACCAAATTCTCTAATCCATGTTTGTTCCTCTTCCTTTACATGAATTTTTGTTGCTCATAAATCTTATCTATCTTCCTCATCAGAATTCTCCTCTCCCATGATTTGTGTTATCTTGCTGCCTGCTGCGTCCCAGTGGTCTCTGCTTCCTGACTAGTGGATACAACATAAATTAAGAATTGGACTTTGTCCCTTTGTAAACTGATCTTCCCATAACAGACATGTTCGGCAATTTATGTCCTTACGCGTCTGTGTGTAATTGTGTTACTGGGTCAATAGTATGTTCTCCACTTTGGAAGCTATCTCCTGGGGCCACATATCCAGTGCCAGCCTAGCTATGATATGCAAACGGTGCCAGTGAAAACATTTGTCCTGCTTCTGCGACTATATAATTATGCAGCTGTAGTTATTCCAATACAACTCCCCGTGTGGATCCATGTGTTCTGGGATAATAAGTGTTAAATGGAAGGGAAGATGGATGATGGAGAAGTAGAGAGGAAGACAATGACACAACAAAGTACGAGGTAGGAGGCTGGGGTAGGTAAAGGGATACCATTCTTCGGGTACACGTCAGCAAATGTGGTCTAAAAGGCTATAATCAAATGAGTTAATTAATCCAAAAGAGATTACATAGATGATAAATGTACTAGCAAGTTATATGGTGAATTAGCAAGGCAATCAGGAAACAATGAAATCAGCTAAATAAGAACAGAACAAATAGGCAATAATCAATGCCTCGGCAGTTAATTAGGAGCAAAACAGCTGGGCAAGACAAGTAAGTGTGGTAGCAATTAAATGACAGTTGGTTGAGTGGAAAGAATCAATTGATTAAGCAGAACAGATAGGCACTAAAGGCAATAAGTGGTGAGATCAGTTAGCTCCGTTGATTAAATGTGGAACCTAGAACTGATAGTCAACAAATTAACGTCATGCAGAGCAAACAATAGCAGGGTGTGAATGGAGTTGCAGGAAGTTAATCAGATTGGTTGCAGAAGTAGGGGGCAGTGACAACTGCAGAAGACGTTTGGTGCCTATGTCTTTGCATCCAGTTGTTCTTGGTACCTGCCCTGCTTAAAAATGGGAGCAGGAAAGATGGCAACAACCCTACAGTTCTGATCTTGAAAAGGTCCTCTCACATTTGCTACATCTCTGTGCGTTCATGCTGCTGGATGAGTCTAGAGAGAGGCCTGTGACTGCAGGATTCATACTCTTTCATTCTCGCCCCTTCCTTTCTGAACAACTCTGCTTCCCCTCTCTGAGCCCGGGTCTACACTCCAAAATTACTTTGGTATAACTACATGTCTCAGGGGTGTGAATAATCCACACCCCTGACCAACGTAGTTATATCGACTTATGCGCCGGTGTAGACAGCGCTATGTTGGTGGGAGAGCTTTTCCCGCTGACATAGTCACTGCCTTTCAGGGAGGTGGAGTTATTAAGCCAATGGGAGAACTCTCTTCCATCGGCTTAGACCCTTAGACACTTCATGACCCTGCGTCAAGGACCATGAGTCTTGCACCTCCTACCTACGCCTACCGACACTTGGAATCTTTCCTGAAATGCTCTTCTCGGCCCACCTTCTCTTCTGCCCAGGATGGTGCTAAAAAGGATCCATTTTGTTTTGTAAAATATCTGGCAAGAATCCCCTCTCCCTCGGTTCTGCTGTGTCCCTCCTCCCCTTCCTGCCTTCACCGCACTCTGACACCACGGTCACTGCTACTCTCTGCCACTCTTCCTCGCCCTCTCCCTGCAATCCCGTCCTCTCCAAATGCTTTTAGCTCCCACAACCCTGGGAGTTAAAAACTTAAATCCTGTCATTTGCACCTGCAAAGGATTGTGTGCACCAAGCTGCACTTTCAAACTTGACAGCCACATTTTTAAAAGTGACTAAAATGTATTAAATGGTATAGGCTGAGGAAGCTATGCAGTACACATGGCAGGACTCTGGGCCTCAAACCTAATTTTCTCTCTCTCTTTTTAAATTAAGAACATACACCAGCAAACTCTTTTTCAGTTATAGAATAATAAGCATCTGGAATGGCCAGGCAGACATGGTTGTGATGTACTGGTAATGGGGACAGCCAGAATAGCGATGGGATGCTAGCAATGGCTGGGGGGGGAAATAGCATATTTAAAAAGATGAATCAACTCATTCTAAAATAGCTCCCGTTTGGCTTGGATTTCTGAGGGGCTGTCTGGCATAGTCAGGGTTTTCTGACTGCCCTCTTCCTAACCAGATGTTAACAAGCAGCGTCTGTTTGAATTGTGCTTATGAATAAAAGGACAAGCCCCTCATTCAACTCTGTTTCTCCTGTAAACAGAGCTCCAAAGTGGACTTCCCCAAGTTCAACTCTCACCTGCCCTGTGGCAGTTGTTGGATCACTAAAAGGATAAAGCTGCCCCTGGCTGATTTTTGTCACTGTAACTTAGCACCAGTGGCTGTTTGGGGAAATTGACACTTGGAACATTATTCTGAGTGTAACTCTGTGGGTTTGTATTTAGCGTGACTGTGAAGTGTGGATTGTTAAAACTTGGCCCATGTATGCCTTTTTTTTTTTTTAGTGAAATGTGATCTGAGCAGCCTGTTACCCTATCCATATGTTTTTCCTTTTTGGCACTGTGTCTATAATTGCAACAGAGTTGGAGAAATGCATGTAGAATTAGATGTCTCAGTTACCACTACTACTCTTCTCCCGACTAATTTGAGTGACTGTAATTATAGTGGCTGAAGTCCACATGCATTCCAAGCCGCTATGTGTTGCCCATATCCTCTCCTTTCTGAGTAAAGTCAGGTAGAAAGGGAGATTTGATATGCATAGGTATGCAACCACTGCTCCTTTGACACTCCACTACATCCTGACCTGCTGGAGGCAGGAGTAGCAGCAGAATTAAAAGGCCAGGGCATGGTTGCTAGCTCACACGAGGAAATACTTTTCTATAGCATGTATAATCCAAGGATAATGGAGCACTTTCTGAACTTCAACCAATCCTACCACCTTGTCCTTAGTAGTCGATGGGGATAGTCATGCTTAGTAATACTTTACTGCCTGACCTTCCACAGATTGATACATATTCTGCTGTGTTAGAAATCATCTTTCCTTTTCTCATTCAAGCTTGTAACTGTCGAAGAGCAGAAGTTCCTTACAGATACATTGTACAATACTGGAATCTTAATTGTCTGGGATCCAGCACCTTATCATGCCGAAATTAATGAGGTAAGTGAAGAACAGTGTAGTAAATGAGATTTACAGGGTAGCTGTGACCTCATTTCTTGCCATACATGCCTGCATGTTGAGGGTCATTCCTTTTAAAGTTGTTGTTTATTCCTCTGGCGTGCTGGATGTAGCAATGTATGTGTTCGCAAGTGCCTTTTTCCATCCCTGTATGCGATCAGCTCCTGTGATTTTTGTCACAGCAGTCAGGGAAACTGTGAATTTGAGTAAAGTTCATGAAATGCCCCCATGTGATGCTGCAATCCTGTGTGCTAGGTTGCAATGCCCAGAGTGGGGAGCCGGGCCCAGCCCCACAGGTCAGGAGCAGCAGGTGCATGGAGAGTGCAGAGTGGGCTCGCTGTCCATTTCTCTCCTCTCCGCCCCTGCCTCCGAGATCCCTGGCTTGCCCCCTTTCCATGACAAAACATTTCCATGACAAAACCATAGCCCTACTGATAGGAAATGTGTGTCTTTTCCAGACAAGGGTGAAGGGCCCTGAGTTGTCTATCTTTTATTGCCACAGTAAGTTTCCCATTGGCTGATCTCACATCAGGGTGACCACTACTGTATATAACATTCTCAAACTTGCTGTAGAGTGATAGTCTCCATTGTCTCAAGAATCCAAAAGTTAGGCTGGACAGTCTGACCACAGTGGCCATTTTGGTTTTGAAAGCACCAGTCTGTCATAAGGTATATTTTCATGGCTTATAATTGATAAGAAAGCTCTATTAAAAGGGCAGCAAATTCCTTTACTCATGTCAGCTGGATTTCTGTAGGTATTGGATTCATAAACTGGAGTTACTTGTGTAGTGACTGCAGAGTAGCTGCACAATAGCTCCATTAGTAGTCATCATAACTCCCTCTCTTAGTAATTGGGTAGATCACCCATGCTGGCAGTATATTCAGAACTTTATTGCAGAACGGCATCCTGTGGTGCCCCCCTCATCCAATCAGAAGTCAGAAGCTTTGAACCATCTCCTCCCTTTAAATTATAAGAAAATAAAATCAAGGGATGTTCTTCTCTTTTTGCGACGTGTTTATTGATTGTGCAGTCTGTATAGTCGGAAATAGGAGAGTTTGTTCCATTTTTAAAATAATTAAAAATACCTCTCAGCATTTGCACTGAAGAAGAATTTCAATATCTGAGATACTGCAGCATCCTTTGATTTGGCCTCATTGTTCTCCCTTTTCTGTCATGTCTCCTCATTCCTGATTTGTACTGGGGTATCTCAGTTGAAGTCAATAGTTATATCATTGTACAAAACAATAACTTACCTTGACAGTTTCAATAATAAGTAAATATTCTGTCAATATGCTAATTTATGGAGCTTCAGCATAATATTCCAGGGCCAGAAAACACAGGACAATCACTCAAGCGGCGCAATAACAAAGCTAAGGATTATACTACATCAAACAATCTCAGCAAGCAAAGCATGCAAAATGATAAACAGCAACAGCTTCAAAAGCCAGTCCAGTGTAATTAGCAGACAGAAGACATGTAACTCTGAAACAACTGTCCCCCCTCTACAGGAGCAGGACCTAAAACCCTGGACTGTGTGATTGAAAGTTATCTTCCAGAAAGAGAGGCACATTGCACCAGTGCTAGCCTAGGAGGCCCAGGTTCAATTCCTTGCTCTGCCACAGACTTTCTGTGTCACCTGGAACACGTCACTTAGGTCCTGATCGTAAATCCCATTTTTAGGCTCCACTACCATTCGCAAAACTCCTGCCAAATCCTGTAGGCACCTAAACTTGACACCTACGTTTTCAGCCTAAAAGTTCCCTCCAGAATAAGTTTCTACCTCCAAGCATGCCCACTGCCATCTGACTCTAGGTGTCTGGACACCTATCCCCAACCTAAGCCCCAGAGCAATCCACAAACCAGGAGGAGATAGGCATTTGCTCACCTATCTCATGTGCGGAGCCCGATGCGGGAAGTGTGCTCAGAGGTAACCTACCAGATTGGTTCCCATTCACAATCGTTTTTAACTTTTAGAAAGCCAAGGATTATAAAAACACTCCCATGCATTCTTCACTTTGAATGGGTACAGATACGACTAGACAAGAAGTCCCTGCAGTGTTCCAAAACCCCACTTCGCAGCATTGTGCTACTGCATCAGAATCTAAGTGAAGTCATTTGGAAATTAGCTATAAACAAGTGTTTATAAACTAGTTTATTGTTAAAGCTGAGAGCAATGTAGAAGGGAAACAAACCTCAAACAGTGAAAAGTTAATTCAATTTTTAAAATTCGTGCAGCTTCAGTAACCCATGGTGCTATTTGTAACACACACAGAGTTATATCTCTAAAGGGTTGCTGATCCTTTGGAGTGCACGTCTGCTACAGTCCTCAGCTCTGCTGTCTCTCCTTAGTCTTTAGGTCACACCCTGACTTCCTAGATCAGAGACATTGCTTATAAAATGTCATCTGAATGTCCAAGCCTTTGTCTAGTCCTACGCCCCCAACAAAGCAAGGGTATATATTTAGCATGCTTAAGAGCCTCTACTGAGCTAGGCTGGTACTTATTGCCTAGTAAAACCTCTCTTCTAGATGGTCCGAGAGTTTAATGAAACATAAGCCCTCCTTCAGTATTTTTACTGAAGGTAGTGAGAGGAAAGCTTATAAATTTGAAAGCTCACAAATACACACAATTACAGTTCACTGCACATACTGTACATTATCATCTTCTAATGCAATGTTGTGACAAAGATGCTTGTGTACCAGCCTTGGAATATGACCTTTTGTTCTCTGAGATTAATATAACAATTAAGAATGGTATAAAAATGACTCACTGCACGTAAGATTGTCCTTTCAATGTCTTTCTAGGCCACATGAACAGTCCTGCCAGCTGGGTATTCTAGAAGGAGAGACGATACAGGGTAGTATCTCCTAAAATGTTGGGGAATGGAAAGGAGAAGAAATTGGAACTTTTACAGATTTTATTGCTAGTGGGCTGCTCGCTTTCATGTAGCAAAATCTTCTCCCTGAATCTCCCAATTTAAATATCAGGAAGACATTAAAGACGTGATCCAAAAGTCCATTGAAGTCCTTGGAGTTCTTTCCACTGACTTCAGTGAATTTTGGATCAGACCCTAAATGCAAATAAAAATGGAGTAGTTGGTAAGACACTTTTGTGAACTGGATCACTGACACACCCACCACTGACATGTGGAAGATCTTAATGCATTAGAGATGAGAAACTTAGAAGGATTAGAACTCCATAACAGTCTACTAAAAGATGAGATGATTCCCCGTGAGTCTTCAGTATGAGGGTGTCTTATAATAGAGACTGCAAGAAGGCGGGGCGGGGGGGGAGGATATGCCATTTCTCTGCATTGCTTTATGAATTGCAATACAGCCTGGTGTGATATGCATGTCAAATTATATTCCACTTGTAAAGAAATTTCTTTCACAGCATCTTTAAAGTTACATAGTGGATATTGTTGTAGACTTTTGTGTTCTGTTGTGGGTGCCATGGGCTCACCTGTCTCTTGCATGATAGCTCTTCCATCAGCACCTTGCCCTCTGAAATAGAATGCAGGTGGAATTTCGAAGGGCAACCTGTTACATGAAAGATAAGTTACTGCATCCCACAGCAGTGCAGAACAATAATAGATTCCTTAGGTGTTTTGTGAGAGATCTTGTCCTTGAGGGGAGGGGGAAAGGATCTGACTTGTTAATTCTGTTTTAGTGGTACAGAAAACCAGATTACAGTTTCTTTGCAAACTACAAGGTGTATCGTACTAGACATCCGGAACAGCCCTTTTATATCCTGAACCCAAAAATGCAGTGGCAGCTCTGGGATATTCTGCAGGAGAACTCGCTGGAGGAAATTCAGCCCAATCCACCTTCTTCTGGAATGCTTGGTAATGTACCTGCCCAGTAAATATTTGGCTTTATTAGTTTTGAATGGGGCTCTTAGGTTTATTGAAGAGCTGATAATGGTCGTGCTTTCTGTTTATCAGATTCAAAGCAGCCCTTTGGAGATTCCTAACAATGTTCAACTTCTGTAAAATGCAACGTTTCCCATCTCAAAACAGCAGCTTAATTATGTTAGAAAACAGCATTTCTCAGCAGCAGCTCTCAAACTGTTCTGTGTAGCACTGACTCCAGAAATAGCTATACTCAGATTAAACACAGATTCAGGCTGGAACGCTAGGTGCAACAATGTAAATTGTCAATAAAAGGTGCAATCACCTTTTACTGGTGACCAGCATTTCTAGCCAATAGGAAAAGAGCAACTCATATCTGGTCTGATATGAAGCACAGTGATGTCTTTCAGGGCTTTCACTGCTATTCCTTTTCATTGCTTTTTTATTTTAACAAGCGAATAAATTTATCAGCTCACTATTGCAGTCAACAAATAGTTTTATTTTCAAATTGATGAGCCATTACCTATTATGGGATAAGCACAGTTCAAAAAGAAAGATCTGATAAGGGGAAAAAGTTGTCAGAACTCAGTAATAACTGTAAAAATGGTAAATAATTCCCCCTCAGCCAGCCTTATCCCTCATTCTAAAGCCCTTTTGTTTCATCACCTTGTGCTGATCTCAAAACATTAGTGAAGAGGCCCATTTCCCTCCCAGACAGAAATTCTATTGTGGCCAGGTTTTCTCCTTTTCACAACCTTATTTAATCAGCAACAAAATGAAAAGGAACCGACCGCTAAGGAGCGATTTATAAGAAAATCACTTACAGTGGAGTTGTTGTCTTGTTTGCTTTGTAGGTGACAAAATTGTTCTGCTTTGGTTACCATCCTACTGCTTGCAAGAGGGCACTCACACTGTAAGATATTCCCTCCCCCCTCCCCCCCATGGTTGTGCAGAACTAGACCTTAACAAAGTTAGGTTAGCTGATTATATTTCTGCCAATCAGACTTCTTGCTTCTTTCTACAAACTCATATTTCTGCCTTCCAAGCTATTAAATCATTGCTGGCTCATGTTCAGCACTAATGTGTAATGGGGGAAACAGCTGATTTTAGAAGGAAAACACAATGCAAATGATTATTGATTAGAGCAAAGGATTGAGAAGGCAGGACTCCTACACAGCTCAGTTTCTTGACCTTTTTATGCCTCAGTTTCCCCATTTGTAAAATGAGTATAATCTGTCTCCCAGTGATGAGAGAGAGAGAGAGAGAGAGAGAGAGAGAGACACACACAAGCTTTTGAGCTTACACAGAGCTCTTCTTCAGGTGATCTCTACAGAAGAGCTCTGTGTAGCTTGAAAACTTGTCTCTTTCACCAATTGAAGTTGGTTCAATAAAAGATATTCTTCCCATGTGTGGAATAGACCTAGGGACCAACATACCCGCTATGGCCCTGCTGGCCAAGCCCTATGCGCAGTGACCCTCATAACCATTCTGGCTGTGATCTGACCTGCTAAGGCCACGCCAGGGGTACGCATGCATGCCAAGTGCCTGAGTCTGGAGTTTCTTCAAAGCAGTGTCCGTTGACCCACACATACACAGTAACACTCCTCATGCGCCTGACTGAGGGTATAAGAGGCAGTGCGGCTCAACACCTCTCCAGTTTCTTCTTACTGCCCCATGGTCTGAGTCAGAATCATGTCCTCTGCTATTGCACAGCCTGTAAAATGTATTTGTAAATAGTTTATATCTTAGCTTAGGAACTCTAGTTAGTATAGAATAGAATACTCCCCCTCTCCAGTCAGGGGAAATCGTCCTCGGTCCCTGGACTGTGCCCAGGGTCCCGGGTTTCAAGAAGCAAGGAAAAAGAAGGAGCTGCTGGTTCTGACAGTATTCATCATAGGTACCATCTCATCTATCCAAAGACTGGCTGCATCAGATGAACTGGGCCCTTCAGGAGTTTCTATGGGAACTGCTCAGACCCCGGGCTGTGTGGAGACCTTTGTAACATCAGAGGATGTCTTCTTCCCCTACCTGCAGTCTCCACTCCTTTTGGGCCCTGCCCTCCTGAGAGACATCCTTATCCTGGAGGGGGAATTGTTACCATTGTCTCAAGAGAAGTCCCATCTCTATCCATCGCACAGGAGTGCCCCGGTACTTATGGAATCAGAGGAGTTGGAGGAGATAGCTGCACCAGTATCTCTGCGAAGGCACAGGAGCCCTAACAGACAGCCGAGACACTATTATCTGTCAGGTTATGACCCTCCAAGGGACACCTAATATTGATTCCCCAGGGGGCCACCGTGAGCAATGGATCTTTCCTTATTGCAGGTGCCCGGACCCCTCCCAGGAGTCATACCACTCCTCCTCCTCTCATCAGCTGGTTCCATATGTGTATGAGGAGGAAGAACCAGAACCAGTTCCGATGGGGGCCTCATCATCCTCTCCAGACACCACTGTCACTCCTTCATTGCCCTCTCCACTGGATGACCACCAGCAATACCAGGAGTTGTTGCACAGGGTTGCTAATGATCTACAAATTCCTCTAGAGGAGGTCCAGGACCCTCAGAATCAACTGCTGGACATTTTACAACCACAGAGACTGACCAGGGTGGCCCTTCCAAACTAATCAGGCCATTTTAGAACCTGCCAGAGAGGTTTAGCACACACAGCATCTTGTGCCCCTATGCCAAAAAGAAGATGTTATTTTGTGCTGGCCAAGGATGCTGACTTCTTGTTTTCTCATCCTGCCCGTAACTTGTTGGTGGTACAGGTGACTACAGAGAGAGCTCAGCCACGCTACCAAAAATCTACTTTGGCCCATAAAGGCTCAAAGAGAGTGGACCTCCTGGGTAGGAAGGTTTTCTCCTCTGCAGTCCTCCAGTTTTGTATAGTTGATTACCAAGCTTTATTAGCAAAAGTACAATTTTAACACCTACACCAGGCCTACAGAATGTAAAGACAAACTCCCCATGGAAGAATGAGCCCAGTTCCAGTCCTTTCTGGATGAGGGGAGGCTGGTAGCAAAGGTGGCTCTCTAGGCTGTGGTAGATGCCACAGATACAGCATCCAGATCTTTGGCCCCAGGACTGGTCATGCAAAAGGGACTCGTAGCTCCAGTCATCAGGCTTCCCTAGAGAGGTCCAAAATGCTATCCAAGATCTTTGACAAGTCCAGCCTTTTTAATGAAAAGACAGATGAGTCTCTACGCTCTCTAAAGGACTTGAGAACCACCCTGTGATTTACACACCAGCCCCCAGGAGGAAATGCCAGGAATAGCCCTTTTGACCACGACTATCCCCTTTGCATACCCCATACTACCAGCATCCACCTGAATCTTTCTCATAAGTGACAAAGGATTCAGAGGTCTCATTTCTCAGCTCCCTTCACTGCTGCACCCTCCATGTATTCTCAACCACAGGCCAAATGCCATTTTTGATGTGCATGTCAACACTTGCACATAGGATACTCCATAGAGTTTTCTTTCCCTCCTCACAAAACACGTGCCTGACCCCCCTTCAGGGACCCCTCTCATCAATCCTTGTTACACCAGGGGGTGATAGAGAGGTCCCAAGGGAGTACCAAGAGAGAGGGTTCTACTCCCCATATTTTCTAACCCTCAGAAAAGACATGGACCTCATCATGGACCTTTGGCAATGCAACATCTTTATCCAAAAGCTGAAATTCAGGATGATTACACTGGCATCTATAAACCTCTTTTCAGGAGTGAGTGTGGTTTGCGGCTCTCAGCATAAAGGAAGCATGGTTCCACATGGACATTCACCCATCACACAGGAGATTTCTGCATTTCATGGTTGACCAAGAGCGCTACCAGTTCTGTGTCCTTCTCTGTGGGCTCGCAGCAGCTCCAAATGTGTTCACAAAAGTTTTCACCATGGTAGCAGCCCACATGAGACATCAGGGATATATGGTATTTCCATACCTGGATGATTGGTTTTTGGTAGGCCAATATTGGCAAGAAGTTATATCAGCAACAGAGTTTCCTTTGTGCCTTCTTGCCACTGTAGGTGTTTGCATAAACGAAGATAAGTTCTTTTTGTCACCCACCAGGACAGTACATTTTATAGGAGCATGGCTGGATTCAATCTCTATGACAGCTTTCCTGCCTGCAGACAGATTCTACGTGATGAGTAACCTGATATCTTGCATCACCTGCAAACCTCAAACTATGATTATTCCTTTGCTTATTCCTCCTTTCCCAAGGAGATACAGAACACTGTTGAAGATATCCCCATCGATGGGGACAAGCTCTTCGCCTTTACGACCAGTGAGGTCCTCCATTTCATGAAGGACTCATCCGCCACACTCCGATCTCTAGGCATCGAAACACCTGTCACAAAAAAAGAGACAATATAGGTATCAGCAATATCAACAACCATGCTACCATACCTTTGTGCAACATCAACCTTTAAGACAATATACGCAGCAACAACAATGCCATAGACCCAGAACCCAACAACGTTGCCCTCCGCAAACAATGGCGACCCACCCTCCTAACTCAAATAACAAATTTGAAGTCTTGCTCGAGGGTATAGAAAGCCTCGCACCCTCTCCAGAGCCAACTCCAACCATCCATTTCTTTGGATACTGTCTACATCCGTTCCTTGCCAATTGGGAAGCCATCACTATGGACATATGGATCCTGGAAATTATCAGATCGGGTTATGCCATCCCCTTCCTCTCTTACCTCCCACACACCCTCCCGCCCTGTCCCTCTTCAGGGACACCTCTCACGAACATTTACTCTGTCAGGAGGTACAACACCTCAAGCAACTAGGAGCGATAGAGGAAGTACTGCCTCAACACAGAGGGAAAGGGTTTTACTCCAACTACTTCTTGATAGAAAAGAAAAATGGCAGATGGCACCCTATCCTCGATCTTTGACGTTTAAACAAGTTCATCAAGAAACAGAAATTCTGGATGGTTACTCTTCCAATGATAATTCCGACGCTGGAGCAGGGAGATTAGTTTTCAACCCTCGACCTCCAAGATGCATATTTCCATTTCACTATCCACCTTGCCCATCGACATTTCCTCAGATTTGCCGTGGGAGTGCAACACTATCAATACAGAGTCCTTCCATTTGGCCTCTCCACTGCAACACGTGTCTTCTCAAAGGTGCTAGCAGTTGTAATAGCACATCTCAGAAAAAAAAGGGTCCTCATTTTTCCTTACCTGGACGATTGTCTCCTCAAATCCCCCATTCACTTGGAAGCAATCCGCACAACTTTTACAACCCTCCACTGCTTCCGCACCCTAAGTCTGCAAATAAACAAAAACAAATCTACCTTACAACCTACCCAACAAATCGACTTCATCGGCGCCCACATCGATTCCACCAGTGGTCTTGCCTCTCTTCCCCAGGACAGATTCCACACAATGGGCACCCTTATTACCCAGATACTTGCCAGCCCACAGACTACAGTCCGAGATTCCCGGCAGCTCTTAGGACACAGGGCCACTTGCACATTTGTGGTCACAAATGCTCACCTGTACATGCGATGCCTTCAGGGTTGTCTAGCCACGGTATACAAACCGAATACGCACAGGCTAAACAAATTACTAACTATGCCCCCGAAAGTCAAGGACTAATGATGCCCCCGAAAGTCAAAGTCACTTCTGTGGTGGACCTCTCCCATCAACCTCTGTACTGGGGTTCCCTTCCGACAAGATCCCCCTTCAATGACCATCACTAAAGATGCATCCCTCACAGGATGGGGAGCGCACATGGGCCACCTCACCACTCAGGGCCTCCGGTCCTCTACAGAAACCAAGCTTCACATAAATTTGCTAGAGCTCAGGGCCGAATGCAATGCCTGCCTCCATTTCCTTCCCATTATCCAAAACCGCCGAATTCGGATCATGACCGACAACATCGCGTGCATGTTTTATGTCAACAGACAGGGGGGAGCCCGGTCCCACTCCCTCTGCACAGAGGCGGTAAAACTATGGAACTGGTGCCTTCAACACAATATCCATATCTCCACCTCATACCTGCCAGGTTCTCAGAACACCACCGCAGACGAGCTCAGTCGATCCTTCCCCATACAGCATGAATGGGAACTCAATGACACCATTCTATACAACATTTTCCAGAAGTGGGGTTATCCCCAACTGGATCTATTTGCCACAGCAATAAACAAAAAATGCCCAACATTCTGCTCCAGAGCAGGCCCGGGGAAACACTCCTGAGGAGACGCCTTCATGCTCCGATGGAACGAAACTCTCATGTATGTGTTCCCACCAATACCTTTCTTGAACAGAGTTATACAGAAGATAAGAACAGACAGATCCAACATCATTCTAATAGCCCCAGCATGGTCCAGACAACCGTGGTATCCCTTTCTCACGCGGATGTCAGTCAAGCCACCGATTCCCCTTCCCCCGCTCAGCAACCTCCTATCAAAACGCCAGGGACAGCTATTTCACCCTGACGTACAGTGTCTCCACCTGAGGGCCTGGCTAATCAATGGTTCTCTAATGAGGAGTTAACCTGTTCGGACCAAGTGCACACAGTCTTACTACACAGCAGAACACATACCATGCGCACTACTTACCTGCATAAATGGAAACGGTTCACATCTTGTTGCACTGACAAACAGACCTCTCCAGTTTCCGCCTCACTCCCAATGATACTAGATTACCTGCTACACCTTAAAACATCTGGTCTCTCCACGAGCTCACTCAAGGTCCACTGCATTTCACCATAAGATTGACAATGCTACAGTCTTTGCCCATCCAATCACCAAAAAATTCCTGAATGGTATCCAGACGTTATATCCAGACGTAAAACCGCCCCCTACACCCTGGGACCTACACCTAGTCCTCAAAACCCTGATGGACAAACCCTGTGAGCCAGTGGCTACCTGCTGCCTTCTCCACCTATCCATGAAGACCACCTTCCTGATAGCAATCACATCTGCCAGATGAATAGGAGAAATGGGAGCGCTTATGGCGGACTCTCCGTATACCACGTTCTTCCACAATAAGGTCACACTCTGCACACATCCAAAGTTGCTACCTAAGATACACTCTTCCTTTCACCTCAGTGAGCCTATACACCTACCAACGTTTTCCCCAAAACCTCACAGTAATGCTTTTGAAGCAGCAATGCACACTCTTGATGTATGCAGGGTACTGTCCTTTTACCTGGATAGAACAAAACCATTTAGAAAAAACCCCAAACTTTTTGTCTCTGCTACTCAGCGATCACAGGGAAAGGCTATTTCTACACAGAGACTCTCCAAATGGATTTCTGACTGCATACGTCTCTTGTTACCAAATGAGGCAAATACACCCTCCTACATCAATTAGGACACGCTCCACTAGAGCTGTCTCCACCTCCACTGCCTTGCTCCGTAATGTCCCGCTTTCTGACATATGCAAGGCAGCTACCTGGGCATCAAACCTTACCTTCGCCAATCACTGTGCTCTCATTCACACTGCAGCATCCGACATCAAGATGGGTAGAGCTGTCTTGTCAACAGCCTTCTTACCTGATCCGAAGTCCCAACCATCCTAAGGGATGCTGCTTTTCAGTTACCTGGAGTGGAGCACCCACAGGGACCTCTCTCGAACAAGAAGAGGAGGTTACTCACCAGGTGCAGTAACTGACATTCTTCGAGATGAGTGTCCCTGTGGGTGCTCCATTACCCGCCCTCCTCCCCTCTACTTCGGAATCTGGAACGCACTCCATTGTAGAGAAGGAACTGAGGAGCCCAGGCCATGCACATGCTATTCAAACACTGACAGCTTGTGAGGCAGGCACAGCACATGCATGGCCCGTAGAGGTACTGCTGTCGAAATCTCCGATCAAAGACGCTGGGACGCACCTTGACCTGGAGTGGAGCACCCACAGGGACACTCATCTCAAAGAACGTCAGTTACTGCACAGGGTGAGTAACCTCCTCTTCTTCCCAAAACCCCACGCTTCTTCTGAGAAAAGAGACCTCACTCCCTTAACATCAGGCTCGTCCTGGCATTCTACCTGCAGAGAACCAAACCCATTAGAAAATCTCAGAGATTCTTTGTTCTTGTGGCAGAAAGGTCACAGGGACAAGCTATATCATTACAGAAGATTTCTAAGTGGGTTTCGGGATGCATCTCAGAACACTACAAAACATCGAAGCTCCCCCATCCTGGGCATATCACAGCTCACTTCACGTGGACACAAGCTGCCTCCCCGACATCCTTATTGGATGTTCCACTACAGGACATCTACAGGGCGTTCATACTTTGACATTAAACTATTCTCTAACTCAAGCAGCAATGGTGAATGCAGCTGTAGGAATGGCAGTACTACAAACCTCTCTGCTGCCAGTTTCCTCACATCATCTTCCGGTCTGAATGCTGTTAGACAGTCACCCAGATATGGAATACACATAGGGACCAGCACTCGAAGAAGAAATGAGGATTACTTGCTGTAATTGGAAGTTCTTTGAGATGTGTGGTCCCTATCTGTATTTCACTACCCGCCTTCCATCTTCTCTGCTTTGGATCTCGTTGGATTGCAGTAAGAAGAGGAACTGGAATGGCGTTGATCCACACTGCCTCTTATACTCTCGGTCGGGAGCATGAGGAGAGTTACTGTGCATGTGCCGGGTCAATGGAGACTGCTTTGAAGAATTTCTGGACTCAGGCACATGGCGTGCATGTGTACCCATGTGTGGAATACAGATAGGGACCACACATCTCAAAGAACCTTCAGTTGCAGTAAGTAACCTCTACTTACCTCTCCCACCTTGTTTCTCTAATATCCTGTGACCAACACAGCTACAACTGCATTGTATATCCCAGTGATGATATGAAGCTTAAATTGTTCAGTGTGCTCTGGGAACCTTTGGAAGGCCCCATGTAACTGGAAATAGTTACTTATGGTAAATTCTGATCAAAAAAAATTTTTTTTTTAAACGGGGAATACAATTTGACAAAGTAGTCACAAAATTAAAAAGAATTTGTTGTGTAGCATTAGTAGATTCCCTAGTCGTCCTTCCAGATGTCACAAATCTATTCAGATCTGAAACTCAGCATAATTCAGTGGGATGCTAGAAAATAAATATTGATCCAGATTCCCTGGTATGCCCTGGGTGCTTTGCAATGCTTTAGCAATGTAAAGCAGCCTGTAAACCTGGATTAATTGTTACCTCTCTAACAGTTGCTTTGCACAGAATGTACCACGGAATCTGGCTGATTATCATTATTAATTGCATTCTAGAATTGCTTGTATACTTCACGTAAGACACATGAGGGCAACACTGCTCCATCTAGGGAAATTGCTTTGAGCTTGAACAGTAGCATACTGTGCAGCGGTGTTGAACTGCAAAACAAGCCCTCTCTAGACTTGTGATTTTAATGGCTGTGCATTCATTAGCTGAGGTGTTGCACTCCTCCCCCACAACACAAAACCCTACCCTAGACTTGAGACTGGCAAGTTTGGCCAAGTTAAATAGGAGGGAGGACCGAAGCCTGACTCTGCCGCAGTCCCACTGCCCCAGGTGAGGGGGCCAAAGCCCCAGCCTCGCTGCCCCGGGCGGGGGACCTGTAACCTGAGCCCCGCCACCGATGGCCAAAGCTGAAGCCCTCAGGCTTTGGCTTCAGCCATGGGTGGTTGCGCTCTGGCTTTGGCTTCAGCCCTGGGCCCCAGCAAGTCTAAACCAGCCCTACTGACCCTATTAAAACAGGGTTGTGACCCTCTTTGGGGTCCCGACCCACAGTTTGAGAACCGCTGATATAGTGCATGCTTGGCTACTCAGCAAGTTTTCACACAGCTATCAAGAAGTAGTAGCATTTTTTAATGCTGATCTTATAACTCATGGCATATTGCTGTCACACAGTATCTTCATGAGGCTTTAATGGGGCAGATTGTGCTGTGTCTAGCAGGATGCAGATGCCAGTCACAGCATCTGTGATTTTGGAAGTGTAACCAATTTGTATGTGAATGAGCGAGTGGCTCAACAATTGTGCAGACTTCAAGGAGCTTCAGAAAATAGCCTCCTCCAGTCATAGCCTTTTCTCCCTCTCCATGTGGTCTGAACATTATGAAGAACACTTCTTGCAGGGAAACCCCACCGCCTCCCATCTTTGGAGACAGAAGGGGATATTTCGCTTAAACCTCCTGCCTCACATTTAAGCAAGAAGATGATTTGTTTCGTAACCTGTTTGCCCCCAGGTTGACTAACTGGTTCTTGCTCTCCCCCTGCCAGGCATTGTGATCATGATGACCCTCTGTGATGAAGTGGATGTTTATGAATTCCTCCCTTCCAAACGACAGACAGATATCTGCCACTATTACCAGAGATACCACGACCGCGCCTGCACCATGGGTGCTTACCACCCACTGCTGTTTGAGAAAAACTTGGTGAAGCACATTAACCAAGGCCAAAATGAGTTAATTTACACCCATGGGAAAGTGACTTTGCCCGGTTTCAGAAACATGCACTGTTAGCAACTCAACTTCTACTGTGCATAGATACTTCTGTTGATTTTCAAGGCACTTTTAGAAGGATACTGTTGAGATTGTTAGGCCTAAACATTGATGTGCCCTGACAGTTCTTCCATAATGCACACCTTACACCCCTTAGGATTCCTGTGATGCAACTTCTCCGATCTGTACCATAGCAGAAAGCATTACACATCCTCCACCACAATTATCCAGTATCTACTGTGTGAACTTCCAGTCAGATTAGTGGGTCTGAGGGGCTGAGTACCTTCAGCTGCAATTGGCCACCTGAGTTGTTTTCTATGCAGTGTAAACCAACATATTGCTGGTGTCACTCCACTGAACTCAGTGGCATTATGCCAGCAGAAAATCTGGCCCATTTTATAAAAGAATGGCTAAAAATAATCCCATAGTTCTGGAATCTTTAAAGACAGGCCTACCATTATGGACCCACTGTGAAGGCTGCCTGTTAAGATAGGCAGTAATTCAACATGTTAAAATCTATTACTTTAATTATAGTCCTAACGACCTCGAGAAACAGTCCTTTATAGTCTGGAATTGTGATGGTGATTCTGCCAAATCAAGGAGGAATTGTTCAGTGTCGATTTATTTTGAAATTTTTACCTATGTAAAAATTATGATGTTCAGTGAATTGCTAAATTGAATTTAAATGTCTGGTGACCACTCAGTCCAGTTTGTTCAATGTAACATCCTGTTAGGGAAACAGGATATTTTAATTCCAAATCATTTTGGGGAAGACTTTTGAAAGGCATAAATGGCAGTTTGCAACTGGTAATGGGGGTTGGTGCCTAGTTGCCATTTGGGCCCTGTGAAAGTCTCCCCATTAGTAATTTAGGACAATAATGCTACATAGTCACAGGCAACTAAATAAGCCATGGGGCTACTAGCCAGCCGCAGACCAGATCTCCCCTTCTAGGTTTCATCAGCTATCCAAGTTGACCTCTGTTAGCTATTCCTGATATTCAGATAGTGTCTCTCTCTCTCACACACATACACCCTTTCCAAGTGCACAGAGAATGAGCACATTACACTATCTCTTGAAATAGCAGCTGGGAAGGGGGAGCTGCACTCTGCTCTTCAAGCCAGTGCAAAAGGGAGGTGGGCAGAGCTTTTTGACTCCTTCCTGCCCCCTTGATGTGATTTTTGTCCCCAGAGTTCATGGAAGGAGTAGTCTTTTTGATTTCCCCCAATCATAGTTTTTCTTTGGTCTGGGCAGAGGGTCACCTCGGTTTGTCTCCTTTCCCTCTGTTCACCTATTCCAGATCCACTATCCCTTTTCTCATGGTTCAGTTTCATAGGATCTTCGCTTCCAAGCTGAAGCCACTGGGTCACACTCTTCTGTTGTGTACACTGGTGTAACCCTACTCAGGTCCATGGCATTGTGCCAGTGTAACCATGGCTGGAACACCTGATAGGAAGTACAAATGCTCAACAATTAATATGCTGTTTCATGATCCTACCTATATATATGACAAAGTTGATATTATTTAACTTTCCGTCGGTAATGTCATGTATCTGGTTTTGAGTGATATGGGTTTTAATGGTTTTAGGTGTAAGAAGTAGATGCTACTTTTGCTGTCCAAAATATGCATCACTGTGGTAGGAAAACAGTTGCACAGCAACAGACTTTGTTCCCATTGTGAAGAACCCATTGGGTTAAATTCTGCCTTCTGTTAAACTTGTATGTCCCACTGGATTCATGGGAGAGCTTGGCCACCATTGATCTGGATCTATAGAGGAACGCTTTCATCCCATGTGAAGACCAGTTGACTTTAGTAGGGATCTGTGCAGATCCAGTTGCGAGATCAGGGCTTAGCCGAATAAAGTCCTAGTGAGAAAATTCGCATCATGGTGCTTGTAAAATGAAAATTCCTATTGCTTTTAATAAAACCTTGTGAAGACATTAGCTCAGATTCTGATCTCCGCAAACCAGTGTAAATCTAGAGAGGCTACAGTGGATTTACACCAATGTATACGAGATCAGAATCTGGTCCAACATTTAAATAATGCTTTTTTTAATTTCTGTACGGTTCTGCAAAGGCTGTGTCTGGGTAGTAGTGAGTTCCAATCTGTAACTCATTAACAATTTCCATTGTTGTGCAGAATGAAACCATCAAGCTATTTTCATTAATTATGTAGCAGTATTTTAAATTTTAAGTGGAAGTACCAAACTCATCATTTTAAAAAAATTTCTGAACACTGATCTTTTAAAATAGTTTGAAATAATACTGAAGGATCCAAAGAAGATGTACAATTTGTAATAAAGTTTGTCTTTTTTTTAAAGAGGTGCTATCTGTATCATTCTTAAATTAAACTAACATGAGGATATTAAATGTTGTTTAATTTCTCTCCCCTCCTTTTCCTCCCTTCCATTTATGGGCTTGCAAAAGCTTGAGAGAAAGAATAATTCAGGAGAGACATAGCAAACATCCCCTCACCACTCTACTGTATTACTCACTTATAGAAATCAAAGGATTTATTGGGGTGCTGCAAATAATGTGACAGTTCAGCCTGCCAAGTTGCATCTTCAATGAACAGGAGAAGGAATTTGAATCACGGTTATTACACAATATTTGCCAACAACTCCAGGTCAACAAGGATTTTTTGGGACACTACATAAAAACTTCAGCACACACAGGACTCAATTTTCTCTTAGCGCCATCTCCACTCCAGCCAAGATGACAACATAATATCAAAACAAGACAACACCACTAAGGTAAAAGACACAGCACTACCTGTTGGTGGAGGTGCTGTCTGCATTGATCATTACACTGTCTTTGCACTCCATTCTTATACTGGACCTTGTATGGAAGGGAGTACCTGTAACATGGTGGCTTTTTAAAAAATAAATATGGGCAAATGTTTACCAATTCCATGGCCGCTGAAGTCCTTATTTCAGAATCTGGTTGAATTAATCTTTCAGATCAGATAACTCCATTCCACTCCCATCTTTCTTGCTGACATCCCTATCTGTCTATTAGAAAGTCTGCTGGAACTCTGAGAGGTGCACAAGTAGTGTCCACAAAACTACACTCCATTACTAGATGCAGCTCACCTTCTTACATGTGTCTGGCTGGCTCTGTGGATGTTGGGTGAGCAAGGTAGAGCCCCAGCCCACCTTCTTCCTTGCTGATTTTGAGTGGGAGCAGGGAGGCAGCTCCCTGAGCACAGACTGAAATTCTGTCTGGTATTTATACAGGCCAAACAAATGGGGAAAGCTCCTTACACCTCCTTCTCCCCAGGTTTGAGCAGAACCACAGGCCAGTTCCTGGGGATTCCCATCCCATCCTCTGTGTTGCTTGTGGGGCAGTAGAACATCTAGTAGGGACCAGATGCAATCTAGCCTACACATGCTATTTCAGAGCCCAATTCTGCCTTTGTTACTTACGTTTAAGGGTACGTCACTCTGCAAGCAGCCCCATTGAAGTCGGTGGGACTAGCTGTGTGCTAAAATACTCCTCCACGAATGAAGGAGGCAGAATTAGACCCTTATTTGTCATATATAACCATTTGAAACAGGGTGTGCTGTCCCTGTAAACTCAGGCCTGGAGCCAGGCCAGCCCAGCATAGCAAGGGAATTCTGGGAGATGTGATTCCCAGTTCTTATGGGAATTGTAGATGAAAAGCAAGGCCTGCTGGGAAAGGGGAAGCCAGATATAAGAAGCAAACTTTTCCCCAGTAAGGGGGAGAACATGATAGAAGCTAGATGTGTTGTGGGCTTCTAGAGAGAAAGCAACATCCTGACAGGAATAGGACCTGTCTTGGTTCTTGGGGAAGTGGCTGCTGGTGAATGTCTCCAGTGAGGTAGCAAGTGGGTTCTGGATGGGACCTTCCTAATGCAGCCTGGGAGGGGACCGTCTGGTAAGCAAGGTAGTACTCAGCATGACGGAGGCAGAATTAGGGCCTTCGTCTATGACAATCCATACAGTGCCCTTAGTTCCTGCAAACTGGCCTTCATCCCACAAAATCAATCATTTTGCCATTGTTGTGGAAAATTGACCACATGGTTGATTTTGGATCAGACAGCCTGAGTCTCCTTTATTGATCAATCAAACATGCATGCATGGGGGAGTCAGCCAAGGCAGCCGAACCCCTCCCCTCCCCCCCCCCCCGACAGATGAAATACGGGAGCTTATATAGGATAAAACCACAATTAGTAATACATACTTTCTTATCAACATTATTGCCATATTTGGAATACAATATCCATAAAAGGGAATATAGCATAGCAAGCTTTCCTGTTATTCTCAGTTTGCCCTTTGCAGTTACATGCTTCCCCTAAAACTAACAGTGGGCAGTTATGAATCACCAGCCTTGTGATTATAGATAGTTCCTCTTCTGTACTTTTTCTTCACCCTACCTTCAAAAAGCCCCTTTTCTCCAAAAACCCCCTTCTTCCAGTTAACTTGACTAATGTTCAGGCCCAAGCCAAAATATAGGCCTACTTGATCCAACCAAAGTTTAGGCCTAGAAATCTTTCTACAACAATCCCCCCTTTGATGCCTATTTGGCATCACCTTGGCCTAACCTTTTATATTCATGAGCCCACTAATCTTTTTCTCTTCCTTTTCCCTTTTTTATTCCAACTTTTATTATACATTTTGTTAACAATTATTAATGCCACCTGCTCCCTAGTGGGAGGCCTAGGTATTTTCACTGATGAACTAGGCAAGCAATTACAAAAACAACAACCCAATTTGCACACTAAATATGTAGCAACAACACACAATAATGCAACAATAATCCCCAAAAATACTTGCTTTAAACAAAGAGACCATGAAGAAAATATATTAGTAAGCCAAGACCAGGGATCATTCCAGGATTCTGGTTGTTTAGCCTTTTTTACTGCTTCCTTTATGGCTGCAGCATTCCACTTTATAATTTGGGAGGCATTATTGATGTATGCACAGCATGTTTTTTTAATTAGTGCACACACACACACCCCTTTGCGGCTAGCAAAAAATCCAATGCCATTTGGTTTTGAAGGGACACTTTACGAACTTGACTTAATTCGCCGCTTAGGGAGCGGAGGGCACTGGCAGTTGTGTTGCCTAAGGTTTCCAAAGCCTCTGATAGGGCTTTGAGTTTATCAAAGGCCACACTGACCCCATATTGCGAGAAGGCTATGCCCCAAAAGTGTTTGCTGTTGGAGATGCTACGGTAGTTTTTTACTCAGTGTCCCAGGAGGGTTTTGTGAATAGACCCACCAGAGCCGACCAACCCTAGGCTGCAGGTGCCAGTCCAATTAAAGGGCAAGATTTTATAAGCCTTTTTTCCGCAAAGCCAGTACACACGCTTTTGGTAGATGGCAGGGTATAGGGCACCTTCTCCTTTGGATTTACAGGTGCCCTTCCAGATATTAGATTCATTATTAGAGCATTTTTGCACACCAGATTGGCCCATAGGGTGGAGGCTGGGGGGTCATTCAATAGAAGGGAGGTGTTAGTGCTACAAAGGGAAGAATTTGGCCTAAGAATCCACCCGTTGTCAAATAACTGTAAGGTCGAGCCATTTAATTGGATTGAGTAAGAATAACAATTAAGGTTTTTACACCAGGTTTTGGTGGATGGGGAACCAATTAACTTGAAGGTTCTATTTTTTTTGTAATTTAATATATATTGGCAATTTCGGGTGGCTCCCACTGGAGTGGTTCCCAATGTTTGATTGACCCTAACACACAAAGTAGATGTTCCTTTTGGGGTGGTTTTTATATACCAGGCAAAGGTGGGGGGTATGCCTTTAGCAGTTGTCTGAGCCAGGTATGTTTTTTTTTTCCAGAGTCCAAGAATTATTGTTAGGGATGCCAAAAAGAGGGCACCCATGCCCTGCATGTTTCGGACCGTGGGCACAAATCCAGCAGTCCGACAGATGGCTGGTATTCGCGATAGTTTGCAAATAGTCAAAAAACGTGTTACCCTGGTACCCTATATGGGATTCAGTTTTACCGATGTCCAGGGACCGAGCTTTTTTTTTTTCCCGGAAAGGTAGGGGTTTTGCACCATACCGGGGGTGGGAGGACAGTGGGGTTTTTTGAAGGGGTCTGGCAAAGTCCAAAAGTTCAATGGTAAATGATTTTGTGGTCAAAGGGGAAGGACTCCCTGGGGGAGTGGCGCTGGTTCCAGAGGCCCAAAAAAACATCAGGGTGTCATGAAAGTTTAATATTAGTAGCAGAAGCATGGTTACACACATGAACCAAATGGAGGGCATAAGCCATTTTTGCACCATGGCCGACTTCTTTATTCTTGCGGATGGGTCAGTCATGGCTGACTGTCATGGGTCAGTCAGGGAGCCAGTGGGCGCTAGGCTTTTTACTGGACTTTTGAAAAGGTGTTATTATGGCCTTGTTTCCCCTCTATTAGTAGGCCAAAGCCTTAGCTGACTATAAAGGCGGATTACGAAATGACGTTGGCTGGAGGGCTCACGGCCTTTTGCTTCTGAGGTTATATCTGGGTTTCTTGTCGGGGCCCAGGGAAAGATTACAGTCACTGTAAGCTGCCCATAATCATGGACTACCCCGAATGCATAGCGGGAATCTGTATAAATGGTAACAGATTTTCCCGCTGCCAGAGTACAGGCTCGGGTAAGGGTGACTAGCTCAGCGACCTGGGCTGAGCGGGCTTCCAGAAGGGAATAGGCCTCAACAGGCTTATGTTGAGAGCAAACAGCATAACCAGCAACAAGCAAACCCACAGAATTCCTAAGGCAAGACCTATCAACATAAAACAATAGGTCAGAATTATGGAGTGGGGTATCCTTTAAATCAATTCGGGGGTGGAGAGCTCTGCTGTTACAATAAGGCAGTCATGAGGTTCCCCATCGGACGCAATGGGAAGGAGTGAGGCAGGGTTAAGGACAGAACAACGAGTAAGAGTTACATTAGAAGCATTAATAAGTAGCATTTCATATTTTGTGAGCCTAGAGTTAGAAAAGTGTTGGGTACTCCCTTTTAAAAGCAGGGCTGTTACTGCATGCGGAACAGCAACACACAAAGGGGATCCCAGGACAAGAGT
Source organism: Emys orbicularis (assembly GCF_028017835.1). Lineage (NCBI taxonomy): Eukaryota > Metazoa > Chordata > Testudines > Emydidae > Emys > Emys orbicularis. Next base: position 62,637,985 of record NC_088691.1, read on the forward strand.
AGCAGAAGTTTCTACTAGGGCATCAGTTGCAGCCACCGCCCTGAGGCAAGGAGGAAGTCCAGTTGCCACTGGGTCCAGAGGGGAACTATAATAGGCAACGGGCCTTTGGGCAGTGCCATGCATTTGAGTAAGGACCCCTTGGGCTATTCCTTCCCTCTCATGACAGTAAAGAGTAAAAGGTTTCTGATAGTCTGGAAGACCCAAGGCAGGGGTCCTCGTAAGCGCCTCCTTAATGTCATTGAAGGCTTCCTCAGTCTCAGGGGTCCATTGTAGGGGTTCTGGGACTCTATCAAGGGTCATCTCATGCAGAGGTTTAACAATGGCTGCATATCCGAGGATCCATTGTCTACATTCCCGGCCATTCCCAAGAAGCCTCTCATCTGCTTCTAGGTGATTGGCTTAGGCACTCGGAGAATGGCCTGCACTCGTGCGGGGGACAGGTGTCTCTCTCCTGCTGAGATGTCATGTCCCAAATAATGGGTAGGCAGAGCTGCAATTTTGACTTAGAAGCCTTGTGGCCCTTTTGGGCTAGTGTCCGCAAAAGCACAAGGGAGTCGGTCTGGGAGGCTTCTAGTGATGGAGACGCTAAAAGCAAATCATCCACATACTGGACCAGAGTGGACTTCATTGGGAACACAATATCATCTAAGTCCCTTTTGAGGGCTTGAGAGAATAAAGCAGGTGATTCGGTGTAACCCTGGGGCAGCCTGGTCCAAGTATATTGGAGCCCTTGATAGGTAAAAGCAAACAAATATTGACTATCTTCATGAATGGGTATAGAAAAGAAAGCTGAACAAAGATCCACAACAGTAAAATACGTGGCAGAGGAGGGAATAGAGAAGATAATGGTAGCAGGATTAGGGACAACGGGAAAAATGGGGAGAATGGCTACATTGACCGCCCGGAGATCCTGGACGCCGGTTTCCTGACCGGTAGGATGGGGGTGTTACATTCACTGGTTGTCGGTATCACAACCCCTTGTTGAATCAAGGAGTCAATTACTGGCCGAATTCCTTCTTCGGCTTGCTTTGAAAGAGGATACTGCTGAATCCTGGGAAGAGACTTTGCTGGGTTTAGATGGATCTTAACAGGTTGGACAGTTCCAATGCACCCGACCTGGTTAGCGTGGTCTGACCACAATGAGGGGGGAACTTTAGCCAGCAATTCCTGTTGCAACAAGGAAGGGCTGGGGTCCAGTCCTCCGTTTGGAGTGTCTTCCTGTAAAACCGCCAGGACCTCATTGCGGCACGGGTCAGGAACATCCAAATATACCCCATCTGGGGAGCAATATATGGTACAATTTAATTTACACAGCAAATCCTTTCCCAAGAGATTAACAGGTGAACAGGGACTGAGGAGGAAGGCATGACGGTCTGATAGAGGACCAATGGAAATAGACGGGGGTGAAGAAACAGGACAGGGAAAGGGAATGTTGCCAACCCGCACTGCATTTACAATTTCAGGAGACAAAGGTAGTGAAGGGAAGTCACTGGCGCGGAGAGTGGATCGTGAAGCGCCAATGTCCACTAAGAAGGGGGTGGGCATACCATTTATAACACAAGTTACATATGGTCCAGATTGGTCCAAGGATACAAGGGAAGCAATGATGTTACCGGTCTCCTGGCTATCCTAACAGTTTTGGGGAAACGGGGCTTGCAGTGGAGCAGCAGGGTAAACAGGTTGATTAAAACGATTGGGGCATGCGTTTTTCCAGTGTCCTCCTTGTTTACAATAGTGGCATGCTGTACTACTTAAGTTTTGGAAAGGAGGTCGGGTGGGACCTTGGTTGAATTTTCCTCCTCTTCCCCGCCGCTTGTTACCATTATAGGTTTCTTTCATATTGTGAATCTGGAGGGCCATTAACTTGGTCTCGGTATCATCCTTTTTTTTCTCTAGTTGGCGGTAATAATGTTGAGCTACCGTCAAAATCTCGGTCAGGGACTTTCCCTCCCAGTCTACCGTATTTACTTTCAGATGGTCTCCTAGTTTTGGAAGAAGTCCTTGAACAAAGGCAGCTACCATTGCTTGCTCAGCATCCCTTTCTGCATGTTTTATACCAGAATGCCTTTCAAACACTTCTTTGATACGCTGCATATAATCAGCAGGATTTTCCCCTTTATTTTGTCTACAGCCATTCATTTTAGTCCAGTCCGCTTTGGGTGGGCATACAGTGAGGACTGCATTTACCAAATTAGTACGATGTGTATTTAAATTGGTTGGACTGAGATTCATGCCAACATCAGGATCTGGAGGCCAACCAGCCTCGTGAAAAAGACGGTCTAGTGTTTCTCTGGGTAGTAATGCCATTGCTCTCAGGAGTTGATTTATGTCGGCCCAGGTGGGATTATAACACTGGATAACCATCTTTAGTTGCTCCTGAAATTTAACGGGGTCTTCTCTTATTTTGGGAATTTTATCGACCAGGTTATATAAATCCAAAGGAGCCCATGGTGCATGTACAATTACCGTAGTTCCTTCGCCTCCGCGGCCTACCCCAGGGAGTTGGTGAAGGGGAAGTTGAAGACTTTCCTCCGGGGTCTTTTTTAAAGTTTCCTGTACCCTCTTAAGGGCCCCTTGATATCTAGTGTGTTTTGCTGGTGGTGAATTCTTATATTTGGGGGACTTAACGAGTTCCTTCATAATTTCAAAATGATCAGACAAACGTCGGAACGGATCATCTTTCAAGTCTGAATCTGAACATTCATCTAATTCTGCTATTAACCCCTCCGCCCGTCTAGTCCAATCATAAATGGGGTCTGACCGGACCTCCGAGGAACCCCGAGTCAAGGAAGAAGATGGCGAGGGTGTGGATGTTGACCCTTGGAGTGGCGAGGTCTGGGTTGAGGCTGTCACAGCCGGAGCTGTGGGAGAGGCCTGGGGTCCGGACTCCTGGACGACCTGAGGCTCAGCTGAGTATACCGGGAGCTGTGCCCCAAGGTGGTCAATCTCCCCTACGGCTCTCTCGGCGGGTGGCGGAGGGGGGGGCCATTGTCGGCTTTCTACAAAAAAATCTATGAGATCCGTGGATGGGGCAGAAGGGGAAGCCCTACGGGGTAATTGAGACATAGCAGGATAGAGGGGGGCCTCCTGGCCTGCAGGACCGTGGCCTATTGCCAATTTTTCTTTTGTCTCTTTTAATTGGGTTTTAAGCTTTTCTTGGGAGTCCCTAAGACTCCTCACCTGCGATTCATGGCGCCGTTTTTCGGTTTCCCCGTACCAATCGAAATAGGCATCAAACTGACCTTGACCTACTTTATTATTCACGAGCGCACCTCTGAGGTGCACAATCCTATCAAGGTCGAAGCTCCCCTCTAGGGGAAACTGTCTTTCTGGGTCATCCCTGGTATACCAATTCCATTTATCTAGGAACTTACAAGTAAAGGGACTATAATTGGTATACCTATAGAACGCGGGTGTGCCTTTTGGAGGGATGATAATTCCCTTTGACCCACCGGCCCCCGTAACTCACAGACAATATATACACAAACAGACACAGACAGACAAGAACAAACTGAACCAGAACCACGTGTGCCCTATTGGCAAGACAGTGATCCCACACCGCCCCCCTTGTTTACAGCCTTCCTGGTGAGACGAAGATCACTTTCGATCCCTCGGCCCTCCAGTATCCTGACTTTCCTGACAGGATGGCGCTCCCTTTGAGCCCACCCCGCCCCCCCAGGACCCGACACGTTCACACAGGTCTTTCACACAGGAAAGGTTTGTTTAGGAGCATCCATGACTGCCTACATCCCCATCTAGCAGAGAGCGCCGGATAGTCTCAAAGAGGACGGCGGCCCTTGCTCTGCTGTGGGAATTCTGGCCTAGTCAGTGGCTCTTCAGGCCACCCTTTTTACTGGCGGAGGAGGGAAAACAGAGGGGAAGAGGGTGAAGAAACCAGACCGTTCACAGACGGTAAGGGATGGGGACACACACTCCTAGACCTGGATAGGCCCTTCGCCGGTCATGCCATGCAGAAGGTCCTTATCCTGGTCAGGGTCCTTATGACCTTACTGAAGGGGCCGCAGGGCTTGCGTTTGAGATATCCCTGGTCACAAGCCCCTCAGGGCTTTGCAGGGGTCTCGGGGTGTCTTCCTGCAACCCTCACACACACCGGTCTAGCGACCTTCACTTTCACACTGGCACACAAAAATGGAGGTCTATCCGCGACCTACCTAGCCACTCAGTGGCTCTTCCCGGGGAACCAGAACCAGAATCAGACAAAATAAACAGGACAAGACAAAACAGAAGGGCGTCAGGCATGTCTATCAGCAAAAGGTTCAGATCCAGCGTGCAACTCACTCAAACCTGAGCCTACGGGCAGATCCTCCACCAAAACCCACTCCAGAGATTTCAAAAGGTCTCTTACCTTTCAGATGGGCCCTGGGTTTGGTGGGAGATTGCCCGCGGTCCTCCGGTCTGGGAGAGTCTTCTGTGGATCCCGGACGAGCCCCCAAATTGTTGTGGAAAATTGACCACACGGTTGATTTTGGATCAGACAGCCTGAGGCTCCTTTATTGATCAATCAAACATGCATGCATGGGGGAGTCAGCCAAGGCAGCCGAACCCCCCGCCCCCCGCGACAGATGAAATACGGGAGCTTATATAGGATAAAACCACAATTAGTAACACATACTTTCTTATCAACATTATTGCCATATTTGGAATACAATATCCGTAAAAGGGAATATAGCATAGCAAGTGTGACAAAGTTCCTCCTCTACCTTGGTGGGTCCTGCGCTTATTGGCGGATTTGCTCGCTTCACAGATTCACCCTGTGGGTCAGGAAACAGTCCAGAGACCTTCCTCTCTGGTAGAAGCTATAGTCTAGGTCAATTCCTCCTGTGTTTGATCAGGAGTTGGGAGGTATGGGGGGAACCCGGGCCTGCCCTCTACTCCGGGTTCCAGCCCAGGGCCCTGTGGACTGCAGCTGTTTAGAGTGCCTCCTGGTACAGTTGCACGACACCTACAACTCCCTGGGCTACTTCCCCATGGCCTCCTCCCAACACCTTCTTTGTCCTCACCACCGGACCTTCCTCCTGATGTCTGATAACGCTTGTACTTCTCAGTCCTCCAGCAGTATGCCTACTCACTCTCAGCTTCTTGCACACCTCTTGCTCCCAGTTCCTCTCACACACTTCCTCTCCTCTGGCTCCCTGGCTCCCCCTGGCTTGACTGGAGTGAGCCCTTTTATAGCATCAGAGGGGCCTTAATTAGAGTCAGGTGCTTAATTGCCTCACCTGACTCTTAGCAGGTTAATTGGAGTCAGGTGGTCTATTAGCCTGGAGCAGCCCCTGCTCTGGTCACTCAGGGAACAGAAAACTACTTATCCAGTGGCCAGTATATCTCCCTTCTGCTACTCTGCTGTTCCCAACTGGTCTGGGTCTATCACACAAGCTTTCCTGTTATTCTCAGTTTGCCCTTTGCAGTTACATGCTTCCCCTAAAACTAACAGTGGGCAGCTATGAATCACCAGCCTTGTGATTATAGATAGTTCCTCTTCTGTACTTTTCCTTCACCCTGCCTTCAAAAAACCCCTTTCTCCAAAAACCCCCTTCTTCCAGGTAACTTGACTAATATTCAGGCCCAAGCCAAAATATAGGCCTACCTGATCCTACCAAAGTTTAGGCCTAGAAATCTTTCTACAACACCACTGATTGGGGATTGGACTGGCTTTGAGCAGGGGGTTGGACTAGATGACCTCCTGAGGTCCCTTCCAACCCTGATATTCTATGATTCAATGAAAGCAGGAGCCAGCCCCATAAGGCCACCTCACCTGAGTGAAGGTTTGCAGAATCAGACCTATAAGCAGCTGCACCTGAATTTTGGAAATACAGACTTTGCGTGAATTAAACAAAGTGGTTGAGTAGCACAGTGTTAGGACCCCTCACAATCAGCTCCGGGTACCTACATTAAATCTAGTATAAATTACAAGTGTCTTTTAAGTTTGGTATCAGTAAGAGCCAAATCTGCCTTACTGACCAGTTCTTTGCAGGATCCATAAACCTTCGTTGCTCAGCAATTATCATCGTCTCAGTCAAAACCAGAATGTAAAAAACTCATCCCTTGGTGAAACAAGAAGAGAGCAGTGTCAAAGGTAATAGCTATCTGAATCATCAAGTACTATGAAAGAGACTTCACAATCTTCAGGAGGAAACCCAGAAAAGCTTTAGTGGAGATGGAAGCCAAGCAGTTTTTTCCACATGCTCCACCACTGTACCTCTGTCCAAGTACACCTCTACCCCGATATAACACGACCTGATATAACATGAATTTGGATATAATGCGGTAAAGCAGTGCTCCGGGGGGGGTGGGACTGTGCACTCCGGTGGATCAAAGCAAGTTCGATATCACGCGGTTTCACCTATAACACGGGAAGATTTTGGCTCCTGAGGACAGCGTTATATTGAGGTAGAGGTGTAGAAGCCTGGGAGGAGCTGCCCAGTAAGTAGATCTAATCTGCTTTTATCTAGTCCACTTCTGAGTCTTTCTACCGAAAAGCGTCTCAGATACCAGCTCCTTTATTTCCTCTGCCTCTCCCTGAAGATGCAACTGTTCCATGGCCGTAGCAGATATTACATTTCATGGATTACTTGCAAGTGAAAACTTTCCTTGTGAAATTCTTCCACTGCACTGTTCAGCACCTAAATGACACTTAGCTGCCATATCAGATGCTCCACCTAATACTACAGACTTTAATAAAGCAATGCTTGCACATGACAAGCACTTCAGCCAGCCAGCAAATAGTGTTATTAGATACTATTACACTGGTCTACAATTTTTGAGAAGTCGTCTGCTTCAGAGATAAAATGTACTATTTATTATGTATTTTGATGTGCTGAATTCAAATATGACAATTAAAACAACTGCTTGGCTACTGTTTCTAAGATATTTAAGTTTTTACATTTTATGTCTATGTATATTGTGTAGATAGTAGAGTTTTAATCATAAATTGTAAACCTAGGTCTTTTCATGTGTTTATGGTTGCTTTACATGATAATATTTCACCTGTCCTGTTTCTGTAACACTTTAAAAATCAGCAAAAGGGTTATATAAATAAAATGTATTATGAAACAAAAGGCAAAAAACTATTATGTACATAGTTTAGTCCTATTCAGTGTCTATTCGGCACTTCTTGGCTTGTCTCTTGTATTCATTAAATGGAGCGTCTCTTGTCACTGTCCAGCAATAGTCTGCAAGCATTGATGGGCTCCATTTGCCCTGATAGCGTTTCTCCATTGTTGCAATGTCCTGGTGAAATCGCTCGCCGTGCTCGTCGCTCACTGCTCCGCAGTTCGGTGGAAAAAAATCTAGATGAGAGTGCAAAAAATGTATCTTTAGTGACATGTTGCAGCCAAGACTTTTGTATGCCTTGAGGAGGTTTTCCACCAACAACCTGTAGTTGTCTGCCTTGTTGTTTCCGAGAAAATGTATTGCCACTAACTGGAAGGCTTTCTATGCCGTCTTTTCCTTGCCACGCAGTGCATGGTCAAATGCATCATCTCGAAGAAGTTCACGAATCTGAGGACCAACAAAGACACCTTCCTTTATCTTAGCTTCACTTAACCTTGGACATTTTCCACGGAGGTACTTGAAAGCTGCTTGTGTTTTGTCAATGGCCTTGACAAAGTTCTTCATCAGACCCAGCTTGATCTGTAAGGGTGGTAACAAAATCTTCCTTGATTCAACAAGCGGTGGATGCTGAACACTTTTCCTCCCAGGCTCCAATAACTGTCAGGGTGTTCAATCTATCTTGATGTAGTGGGAATCTCTTGCACGACTATCCCATTCGCAGAGAAAACAGCAGTACTTTGTGTATCCAGTCTGCAGACCAAGCAAGAGAGCAACAACCTTCAAATCGCCACAAAGCTGACACTGATGTTGGTCATAGTTTATGCACCTCAAAAGTTGTTTCATGTTGTCATAGGTTTCCTTCATATGGACTGCATGACCAACTGGAATTGATGGCAAAACATTGCCATTATGCAGTAAAACAGCTTTAAGACTCGTCTTCGATGAATCAATGAACAGTCTCCACTCATCTGGATCGTGAACGATGTTGAGGGCTGCCATCACACCATCAATGTTGTTGCAGGCTACAAGATCACCTTCCATGAAGAAGAATGGGACAAGATCCTTTTGACGGTCACGGAACATGGAAACCCTAACATCACCTGCCAGGAGATTCCACTGCTGTAGTCTGGAGCCCAACAGCTCTGCCTTACTCTTGGGTAGTTCCAAATCCCTGACAAGGTCATTCAGTTCACCTTGTGTTATGAGGTGTGGTTCAGAGGAGGAGGATGGGAGAAAATGTGGGTCCTGTGACATTGATGGTTCAGGACCAGAAGTTTCATCCTCTTCCTCTTCCTCGTCTGACTCAAGTGAGAATGATTCTGGTGCATCAGGAACCGGCAGTCCTTCTCCGTGGGGTACTGGGCGTATAGCTGATGGAATGTTTGGATAATGCACAGTCCACTTTTTCTTCTTTGACACACCTTTCCAAACTGGAGGCACCATGCAGAAGTAACAATTGCTGGTATGATCTGTTGGCTCTCTCCAAATCATTGGCACTGCAAAAGGCATAGATTTCCTTTTCCTGTTCAACCACTGGCCAAGATTTGTTGCACAAGTGTTGCAGCATATGTGTGGGGCCCACCTCTTGTCCTGAGCTCCAATTTTGCAGCCAAAATAAAGGTGGTAGGCTTTCTTAACCATAGTGGTTATACTGCGCTTTTGTGATGCAAAAGTCACTTCACCACAAACATAGCAGAAGTTATCTGCACTCTTCACACAAGTACGAGGCATCTCTGCTCACTTTGGCTAAACAGAAATGTGTCCCTTTGCAAAATCAAACACTGACAAATAAGAGAGCACGACACTGTATGATTTCTAGAACTGATATAGGGCAATTTGTTCAGCAGAGTGATGTAAGCTTCATTATGATTGCATCATCCATGACTTCTAGGAATAACATGATGCAATTCACACCATGTATGACGCAATACCCGCTTCAGATTGCATCATTCATTGTTTTGCCTAAAAAGCAAGTACTGTCCAAACCCAGTCATAGATTTATTCATAGATCCAGTCAAAGATGTATTTTAGTCATTTCTGGTTTAAATTGAGATCCCTTCCCTTTATAACTCACTTATCCTCCGCCATTCCCAAGTCAAGGGTCGTATATACTGACCCAATAGCATATCTTGAAAACTAGAGGCAATCAACAATTTTAAGCATCATTTTCGTTCTCAGTGACCCAGAATTAGTAAAGTTTGACTACATTTATTTCAGAAGCATTTTGGCTGTAGAGCAGTGTGATTTCTGTGGGCGCACAATCCCCTGGAGAGCAGCTGGATGGATATATAATTGCATTATGTGAATTAGTCTCTACTAGCAATTTTGAGAGCCTATCTCTCTATGCATTAAAAAAATAGTTGAAATGACCTATAATTCTAAAATTAGAAAGAGCCTGCAATTGGAGAGAGATTAACCCTTCATAAGACTGAATTCGTTAAAATAATTGATGCATCCATTAAAGTTGTGAGATCACTATTTCCTGCACAAGCTAGTGCTGCCAATCCAGTGTTCATGCCAGAGAGAACCCCCGTATGTTGTAAGTAAGCAAAAATACAAACTCTATTACAAAAAAAAAAATCTTGTTCTACATGTGTAGATGTCCTGAGTGTGGGGTGACTTTTCATTAGGATGTCATACAAATGTTTGTTTAGATGCATTGAACCCTTAAACTAAAACAGTACTTACTACAGAGGTCAGCGAAGATGTAGTGAGTGCTACAGTTGCCTAGATAGGGTGGATAGTGTGGTAAAGAAACTACAGTTGCATTTCCTTCATGAACCATAAGTGATTTAGAAAGAACTGGTATTGGGAGAAAAAAAGCAGCATTAGCATGCTACTGAGCAGAGTAACATTGAATTTCCTTACTGTGGACCATTAATTTTCAGGACCGATCACCACCCACTAATTACAATGTTCACTCTGAAAGTTCAGCAAGGAATTGGTCGCTGGTTAACAAAGTTAACTGATTTGAGTTTACAGACAGTATGTATGGGTCTAAAAACACCTCACTGGCCTTAGTGAGAATTGCAGCCTGTGAGCTCAGTGAACTGCAGTCGATGAGGTGCCTGAACTTTCAGTATATAGACTATTATAATAATCCACTCTGAAAGCTTTTTCCATTCAGCTGAAAGCCATATTGGTTTGTTTCTGAGCTGTGGTTAGGACAGGACTTTTGATCACCAGCTGTGGCCCAGCTATAGTCAAAGGACCTGTGTCAATTTACAGAGAATTTGATGTTTCTCACAGATCCTTGCATACAGAACGGCACCTAACACAGGAAGTGCTAGGTGATGCCTTGGAATGTCATTAGATCTGTGAGATCACTGATCTTTTTAATTTCATCCACACGAAAGTATGAAGCTCTTTTAAAATACTGAGGTAATGTTTCATGTTATATTAATGCTGCAGGTTTTAGGCTAACTATTATGTACTTGTATTCTCTGTCATTACATGATTTCATTCTTCCAGAACTTGGAAACCTGACGGATTCATTCCCACTTGAAATCAGCAATGTGTGACCTCAAGTTTGAAGTCGGGCCCTATGATTGATAAATGATATCCCAACACAGATTTCCCAACACAGATATTTCACTGGCCTTGGCCTAAAAGTGGGAGTATGTTTGTTTCAGAATACAAACAGTGATAATTTAAAGAGGCTTGTGATGCTGCTCACTGCAGAAAGACATAGCAAGCTATTTGAGTAGCAAATAATGGGAAGCCCTACATGTTTAATCAGAGTTATCTGTAGTACAAAAACAAACTCTCTAGCCAGTAGGGGTCATTTCCCCTGCCATATGCCTTGGACCTGATTCTCCCCTGCTCTGCACCTTGTAAAGTCATTTACACCTGTGTGAAGTGGGTATAACACTATCATCTGATTTGGAAGCCTTGTCAGCTACTTTACACTGGCATGAGTGATTACACAAGGTGCAGAGCAAAAGAATTAGGCCTCTGTGGAGTCATTTATACCTGTGCGGAGGTTGTAAAATGCTAAAATTATTCTGATTTGGAGAGTCAGGCACAGTAAGTCTTGATTTACTATCTCTTCACTGTATAGAAACCCATCTGTTTTGAAATTAGTGATACAATTTTGCAACTAACCATCAAGCGCTACAGAAGTGTTCATCATTTCTGCTATTGTCTCTTTTCTTTGCACTCCTTGTCACATTACACCCTACAGCACTGCTGAACAGCATTTGAAGCACTCCTGGTTGGATCTTTGTGTCATTTTAAGATGCCCTCCAAGAACTCTAGGCCAGAACCTCACCAGGTATAAATCTGTATGTTTTCATTGAAGTGAAGGTTTCAGTGGTGTGCTATGCTGTCTTAGTCCCCCTGAGGATCTGGTCCTCCACCCTGACTACAGCACTCAACTTGAAAAAGAAAAAAACCCAACATCTCAGAAGTACTGTGCATTATCCTGCAAGTAACTTGGTAGATGTTTAGTATCTCCTAGTACAAGCCAAATTCTGCCCTTGGCTTATATTGCTTAAACAATAGTAACGTGCTACAACAAAAATATCAAGACAGACCTTGGCCCAGAAGGCTAGTGGTCTAAAAATCAGAACAGGGTTGAAAGTAAGAAAATTATTCTTTAAGAGCAGAATGTGCAAAAACACAGGGCCCATAGCCTCAGCTGATGTAAGCTGGGGTAGCTCTACTGATGCAGAAAATTCTGGTTAAGGATCTGGCCCATTTTAAATATCATCATCTGGAAAAAAAATGGATACTACTCATCTCCCTGGGAACTGCCAGCATCAAGCATTGCTCTGTATACTGTATAAAGAGCTATTTTTGTTACATCGTAGAGATGCCCAATGCCTTACAGAAAGCATGAAGATGAAACAAGATCCCTTTTCTGAGGAGCTTACAGATACATTAGATGAGCCAAGAGTTCAAGGGTCTGGGGACTAGATTTGCAAGGGAATAAATATAGGAAGATGTCCCAGACGAAGTGGGTTTTGAAGTCAAGGTGTTTGGCACAAGAGTGGAAAGCTGTTCCATGTGTAAGTGGTGGCAGGAAGAAGAGATGATGTTGAGAATGGACAATAGAGTAAAGCAGCTAACCTATTTCCAGGTGCAGGATTGAGAAGGTAGAGGACATGAAGGTACAGAAATGTATTATACAATGTTATTGTTCCTGTGGTAACCTGATCAGTACAGCATTTCAAGTTTAAGTGTTTAAGATCTACCATCTTTTTGATCCTCTGCCCCTTTATGATAGTGTCATACATTAGCAATAAGGTAGGATGCAGGAACAGAAAAACAGGCTCTGGCTCAGATAAAAAGTTCCGTCTAGTTCAGATAAATAGTATCAAGCAAATAACTTGGTATTTGCTGCTTTCTGACCCTGTGGGGGTTATTATAGATGTTGTTAAATCTGATTGTGATGTTGGCAGACCAGGTGCCAGCTCATGCTAAGGCCCCAGGCCTCACTGAACCCTGACTAATGCATAGCTGGAAACCAATCTGGCTCATCTGTGTATTTGGTGTTAAGATAAATATTAGAGTTGTAAGGATGTGTTTGGTGTGTAGACCTTATGAATCGCTTGTAGGATGCTGCAGTTATTAGTCTTGCTTATCTGTACCTCGTGTTACAAGGTAATAGCAAATGTTTGCATTGTAAACATCCATAAATGTGTAACTCCTCAAACAGGAGAGAAGCCTTCTCTAATGCAAATGCTGGCTTCCTACAGAAGAGGTTCAGTCCTGCCCAACATTAAGGTCTTTGAAACCAAATGAGCCATAATACATCAAAGAACAAAGACTTTATTAATTGCATTCCTCATCCCATCAGCTTGGACTCTGAAGAGAAGGGGATAAAAATCTCTGACCAGGAGAAACTTGGTTCTTTTTGCTGCTTGGACTCTAAAGGGGCAAGAATCACTGAGCATAAGCAAAAGACCCCCAGCTGCTTAGCTTGGGTTAGCCCTAAAGGACATATAAAGTTTCTTTATTATAAAAGTTTCTATTATCTTTTGGAACCTAAGTCTGCAAATCATCTGCCTGTGTATGTTACCTGCTTTCACCTTGTAAATAACTCTCATTTCTTTTTTCTAGTTAATAAATCTTTATTTACTTTACTACAGGATTGGCTACAGGCAGTGTCTTTGGTTGACATCTGGAGTACAATTGACCTGCGGTAAGTGACTGGTCCTTTGGGACTGGGAGTAACCTGAATATTTTTGTGATCTTTGGTGTAAAGCATCCATCTAGCACAAAGTCAAGCTTGCCTGGGTGGCAAGACAAATTGAGTACCCAAGGGGGGTTGTCTGTGACTCCTTGTTAACACTGTTATAGTGCTTGAGGATTTCACACTTGTTACTTGGTTGGTGAAATCTAATTATAGAACATACAACCAATTTGGGGTTTGTGCCCTGCTCTTTGACAGTCTGCCCTGAGGTTGACACTTGTGCTCTTGACCCACTCCAGACAGCATGCCACTGATTAGAAGGGAGGGTTCTTCTGACAGACCATTAATAATTTTTCAGAGACTTTAAAAGACATAAGAATGTAAGAACCATACTGGGTCAGACCAGTGGTCCATCTTGCTCGGTATCCTGTCTCTGACAGTGACCAGTGCCAGCTGCTTCAGAGGTTCTGAACAGAACAGGGCAATATCAAGTGATCCATCCACTGTCGTCCACTCCCAACTTCTGGCAATTGGAGGTTTAGGGACAATTGGGGTATGGGGTTGCATCCCTGACCATCTTGGCTAATAGCTATTGATGGACCTATGCTCCATGAACTTATCTCATTCTTTTTTGAACCCAGTTATACTTTTGGCGTTCACAACAGCCCCTGGCAAGGAGTTCTACAGTTTGACTGTGCATTGTGTGAAGAAATACTTCATTTTGTTTGTTTTAAACCTGCTGCCTATTAATTTAATCAAGTGACTCCTAGTTCTTGTATTATATGAAAAGGTAAATAACACTTCACTATTCACTTTTTCCACACCATTCATGATTTTATAGACCAGGGGTCGGCAACCTACGGCACGCATGCCAAACACGGCACGCGAGCCGATTTTGAGTGGCACACAGCTTCCTGCTGCGGTCCCAGCCCCCAGCCCCACTCAGTCCCCCCGCCCACCGCTCTCCCCTGCGGGGGCAAGAGGCAGAAGCTTGGTTCTGCAGCAGCCAAGCTTCCCCCCTCCCCCGCTTCTTCCCCCAGCCTGGTGCTTTCCGGCCCCTCCTCCTCTCCGTCCCTGCGCCAATCAGCTGATGGCCCTAGCGAGGGGGCGCGGGAAGAGCGGCAGCGTGCACACAGCTCTGTAGAGCAGGCAGAGAGAGGTAGGGACGGAGCCTGGGGGAAGGGGGTGGAACAGGGCATATCCCTTCCAGCCCCCTGCCATGAGCCGCTCAGGGCAGGGGGCTGGGAGCACCCCCACGAGCCGAGCAGCCCAGCCTTCTGCCCTGCACCCCCACACACCCCAGCCCTCTGCCCTGAACCTGGATGGTGGGTCAGGGACAGTGATTTGCCCTTGAAAGCAGTGAACCAAGGTCTTGAGGAACATAAGGAAAGCTTTTGTTAAATCTAAGGAAGTAATTGTTGGGTGCAGCAATAAATAATTATCCATTAAAGCGAATGGGCATGTTCACTTCCATGAGTATTTATTTATTTATTACTGAGTTCAGTGGAACCTAACATCAAGGGACACTTGTAGCACTTCATTGTTCAATGCAATTCATTTACAGTATTCCTTCAGCTTATTTTACTTCAGGTACTCATTGAGGAGAGAGTAAGTGATGGGCTAAGATGGTATGAACAGTCCAGTCCATTCTACAGACACATAACATGTTAGCTTCAGACCCCAGAGCTGACAGCAGGTCTGCATTTGGCCTGCAGCGTAACTCAAGTCTCAGTTCTCAGCAGAACCAGACTTGTGCTTAGTGCACCAGAGGAGTGACGGGGTGAAAGTGGCTTTCCTCCTCCTGGGCCGATCAGGGGCCTAAAGGCTGCACTAACTTACACCAGCCCTACAGAGACCACTGTGCCAGCTGACAGTCAGTGCCTGGCACCTGTCTGTGGAGGTTGGGAATAGGTGGTGGGGTGTGTGACGGGGGTGCTCTGTAAATTAGATGTTTAGCTAGGAAAGTAGTTGGACAAACTGCCAGTCTGTGCTGCTCAAGAATACATAGCTCACTGTATGGAGATCTTAACAGAAGATCTAAGTATTCCCATAAGGGCAACTTTCTACTACCTCAGCAGACAGGGGGAGAGGATCTGCTCCACTGGGCCAAATTCTGCCCTATTTATGATGGTGTAAAATCAGAGAGTAATTCCCCTGGAGGTACACTGAGTTATTCCCGGTTTCCATTGGTTGTAATGAAGGCAAAGCTTGGCCTGATGTGTGGCATCCACTTGTACCAAGTCTGAATTTGGCTCAGTTTAGAGGAACACCACTTACACGTGATGATGAGGATTTTATACCATGTGGGTAGCCTCATGTATTTTGTAATGTGCAGTAAATCAGCAATTTTCCAGAGGCTGGCCATGGAACTGTAATCCCATCACAATTCATTATCCACCCTCCATTGCGAGCAGATGGTTTCTGCAGATCTGATTTTGATATTTCTATACTTTACAGAATAAGTAGATTACACAATGTTAATCTTACCAGCTAAGCAATAAAAGCAGCTTGGGAAAAGATCATATTGAAATTTGTAAAAATTGAATGGGTGCTATAACTGGAACATATAAAGCTTCACTGTCACCAAGCAAATGTCATTCTCTGGTGCTCCCTATCTTTGTGGAATCATAGCAATGTAGGACTTGAAGGGACCTTGAGAGGTCATCTAGTCCAGTCCCCTGCACTCATAGCAGCACTAAGTATTATCTGACAGGTGTTTGCCTAACCTGCTCTTAAAAATCTCCAATGATGGAGATTCCACAACCTCCCTAGGTAATTTGTTCCAATGCTTAACCACCCTGACAGTTAGGAAGTGTTTCCTAATGTCCAACCTAAACCTCCCTTGCAACAATTTAAGCCCCTTACAATTTAAGGCACTTACTTCTTGTCTTGTCCTATGTGAATAAGGAGAACAATTTATCATCCTCCTCTTTATAACAACCTTTTACGTAATTGAAGACTATTCTATTCGCCAGACAAAACAAACCCAATTTTTTCAATCTTCCCACATATCATGTTTTCTAGACCTTTAAACATTTTTGTTGCTCTCCTCTGGACTTTTTCCAATTTGTCCACATCTTTCCCAAAGTGTGGCACCCAGAACCGGACACAATACTCCAGTTGAGGCCTTATCAGTGCTGAGCAGAGCAGAAGAATTACTTCTCATGTCTTGCTTACAACACTCCTGCTAATACATCCCAGAATGATGTTTGCTTTTATAGCAGCAGCATTGCACTGTTGACTCAATTTTAGTTTGTGATCCACTATAACCCCCAGATCCTTTTCTGCTGTACTCCTTCCTAGGCAGTCATTTCCCATTTTGTATGTGTGCAGTGTATTATTCCTTCCTAAGTGGAGTACTTTGCATTAGTCCTTATTGAATTTCATCCTATTTATTTCAGACCATTTTTCCAGTTTGTCAAGATCATTTTTAATTCTAATCTGTTCTCCAAAGTGCTTGCAACCCACCCAGCTCGGTGTCACCTGCAAACTTTATAAGTATACTCTATGCATTATCCAAATAATTTTTGAAGATATTGAATAGAACCAGACACAGCACAGATCCCTGCGGGACCCCACTTGACTGTGAACCCATGATACCTACTCTTTGAGAACGGTTTTTCAACCAGTTGTGCACCCACCTTATAGTAGTTTCATCTAGGCTATATTTCCCTACCTTGCTTGTGAGAAGGACATGTGAGATAGTATCAAAAGCCTTATATATACTACTAAAGTCCAGATATATCACACCTACTGCTTCCCACCCATCCACAAGGCTTTATACCCTGTCAAAGAAGGATATGAGATTAATTTAACATGATTTTTTCTTGTTTAGCAGCATTTTTAAATCCCCAACAGTCTGTGGTTTTAATAATGAGCCAGTGGTCAGAAAATGGTTGCATAGAAGGAAAATAATAACTAATGTATAAGTTCAGCCTCTAAAATCAGGGCTGCTTCAGTCAGTTTCACTGTGATACATTTTATGGAATCACAATATTGAAACACAGCCAGTAATGGCTGAAAGTAAATGAGTTTAACTTCATGTATCTGTGATTCCTCATGACAGCACTGCTAAGTCATTTAGCAGCACCACAATCCAATATTCCAACAGGCGCTGGATGGATACAATATTTTAAAAGTTTGGACATATATGCCTTTGTGATTCTGACAATGAGCCTAAATGAGCAGCTGTAATTAATTGATGGTAAAATTGATTAAAGGTGACAACTAACTGCTTATGGCCCCACTGCTAAAACTGGCTTAGTGCAGTCACAGCCCTACTGACTTCAAAATGGGTACTAGGGCCTGCCTCCATGGAGCCCTTCACTGGGTCAGGGCCTATATTCTTTGGGACTTATTATTTGTGTTACAGCAGCAGCTAGGGACCCTAAACAGGGTAGGTGCTGTACAAACAGAGCAAGACAGCCCCTGCCCCAAATAGACAAGGCAGACAAAGAGGAGAGGAAAGAGTGGCAGAGGAAGGGATATGACTTGCACAAGGTCACAGCAGGTCAATGGCAGAACCCAGATCTCCTGGCTCCCAACCTGGTGCCCTATCCACTAACCTGTACTGCCCCCCCCAAGCTTCCACTGATGTAAATCTGTGTCACTCCATGGACTTTAATGGAACTATGTCAGCATGCACCAGCGGGGGGTCAGCCCCTGCAGGCATTTAATGTCTAAATTCTTTCAGGTGAATTGATCATAGCTGGAAAATCAGATGCCAACTTGAGGCCCTTCTGACATTTCAGACTCGACGGTACATTTAAAAAAATTCAGTGGCAATCAGAGTTATTGATTGCATCAGTCATCCAACGTTACATGGTTTAACAAATGCTATGTGACTTATCTAGATTGATTCTGCACGGCTGAGTAAGGGGTAGTATACAAAAATTAAATTACATTGCAGAGAATAAAAAAGCCATCTTCAGGACTGGAAAGCTAGTCTAGGGGCCAGATTCTGACATATAATATTAATTTGCACTGGTGTGAACAGTCTTGTCAACTCCAAGTGTTCAAAAATCACAAGTCAGGACTCAGTTATGACAGACTTATATCATGCCTAAAAAATAGTTGAGTTCTATTTGCCTTTTCGTTTGAGATCTTAGGGTGCAATTAGGTCACGTTCTCAAGTTTTTCGCTGCAACAAGGGATAGACGTTTACCTTGTTTTAAAATCAGAGATGAAATTCCCATGTAATCCCAAGATCCCAGGAACTGGATGTTAAGTATAACAACAAATATCATGAGTCATGATAAAAGCATGTGTTGCCAGTATCTGGGCCTGTCTCTCTTTTAATAAAAGTAAGCAAGCAGGGGTCATTTAATGTTAACCTGCAGGCATGTTCCGGTGAGCTCGCGTAAACCTGCTTTACTCAACTAACATCCTTTTCAAATTAAAATTTGTTCCACATTTATTTGCTAACATTGCTCATAGGAAATCCTCTCAACATCAACAGAGGATACAAGTCTCTTAAAACAAATAGAAAAGCCCCCATGAACACAGCAACCCTTAAACAAATCTACCGTTGAAGTCAATGAGAGTTTTACTCAATTAACTATAGAATTAGACCCACATTCTCTTGTCAACCAAGTAATAATGGAAAATGCAGTCAGCAGCAGAGACTAACTAGGGAATGGAATACTCTGTCAGCGTTAAAAGGGCTAGAGTACAAAGTGTTCCAGAAAAAAAGCCTGCAGCCCTCATATCGAAGGGCAAAAATATTTGACCCTGCATTGTGCAACCTGCCATTGATTGTTATAGCTGGCATTACTACCAAAAGATGAAGATCCAATGGAAAATAGAGAGTGCCTAAAAGGTAAAATGACTGTTTTAAAGCCCTTGTATTGAAGTGAGTATACCTAGAGTAGCAAAGATTCCTGACACATCTAGTAGCACTTAAATTTTACAAAAATAGAGCCTAATCCTGCAAACACTTAAACATGAATAATTATATGCAAGTATGCAGACCCTTTTGCTTGATGAGATACTGCAATGTAATTGATATCTACATCTAGCACTTGGGAATACACTGAAAGAAATGAGTAATTTCTACAAAATAATTTTTGTTTCCAGTCTAAACTAGATCTTCATTAATGACATTAATTTCAGAAGTTCGTATACCATTGGGGCCTTCTCTGGTTTTCATTAGCCTATGATGCACAACTCTGCACAAGGGAAAAAAGAACCTGCAAAAATTTGAGCAGCAGTGTTTTCAGCAGGAATAATAAAGTAAATTCTCACAGGATCCAAGGATTTTCTGTTTCAGCAAAAAGCAACAGAGTCCTGTGGCACCTTATAGACTAACAGACGTATTGGAACATAAGCTTTCGTGGGTGAATGCCCACTTCGTCAGACGTATTCACCCACGAAAGCTTATGTTCCAATACGTCTGTTAGTCTATAAGGTGCCATAGGACTCTTTGTTGCTTTTTACAGATCCAGACTAACACGGCTACCCCTCTGATACCTGTTTCAGCAGTTTCCCCATTTGTATATATCTTGAGTTTAGTTTGAGTTTTATACAGTAACATAGCATATGTACTAAGTTGAGTATTCTGTATTACACTTTCAATATGTGTTAGTTTGATTTATATTTTATCTTTACTGGAGTCCAAAATAAAAATTAAATCACGAAATTGTTGTACTATATACTATATAGGCTGATCCTCAGCTGATGTAAATCAATGTAGTTCCATTGGAGCTTTGCCAAATTACACCTGCCGAAGATCTGTTCCTTTATATTTATTGCAATATATTGAATCAAGGCACATGAATTCTCCCATTTTTTCCGATGTTATGGGATTCTCCAGCTCTCTTTCTGATCCAATTTGTGTGGTTCTAATTTTTTTATCCAGTACAATAATTGCATTATAAGCAGGAGAAACAAATTTAGTCCCAGATTTAGCAAATACTTGGGCATGTGCTTACTTTAAAAAAAATGAATGGGACTATTCATGCTTAACATAAAGCATGCATGTGTGTGTGTGTGTGTGCATGCAAAATCAGGGTCTTACTTGCTAGGTGTATTTCACAAAGTATTCCCTCCAATTAGTGATGGGTGGTATATTCAGATCTCTTTGAACGGACATGACTCAATGCATATTTGTGAGAGAGACGGACAAACAGATCTTTATTTACATATAGGATTTAATAGCTGAATTTTAAGAGTTCATCTATAAAATAACCACCCGCCTTTAAATTTTTTTAAAGTCTGAATTACAGTAAGAAAGTAGCATCACAATATTCCCAAAGGGGTTTCTGGAGGCCTTCTAGCATGTCCATTGTATTTCCAACTTTTTCATGTTTATTAGAAAATGCCTCAGCATGGCTTATTATGGGACTCTTTAAATCTAGATATCCAATTAATTTTCATTCTTCCAGGGCTTTAATCCTACTGGGTCTTGTAGGTTCTGAATTAGGCTCCATGTATAGCAGACCCTGCTGGCTCTGCAATAGCTACAAAGTCTAGTATCTTAATATCTCACTCTGGTCATTATTTGCTATTTGACTACATAGAAAAATACATGTTGATTTTTAACAGAATCCAGAAATACCTGGAATAACTTGAAACAGAAATAGGAAATATGACACTAAATACATATTTAATATATTGGGCCCAATTCATTTCTTACTCCAGAAATATTCTCAGCCATCAGTGGTGTTAGTCTAGTGTAAGACTAGAGTAACAGTATTGAATCAGACTCAGTGTTTGTAATCACAAAAGGATAAAGGTAAATTGTGCAACTAAGTTACAAATTTTGTCCAGCAAAGGTACATAATTCACTCGAACTCCATTTTAGGAAAAATATTCACATCTTAGAGGTGACCATTTTAATTTGTATTCACTTCTGTGGTGTTGTCATCCCAATTACACTTTGTTTCTTCCAATTTTGTTTTATACCCCAATGACCTTTTTACGTTTTCTGAAATAGCAACAGGTAGGGTAGAGTAGGACCTGCTCAAATTAGGATGTCATCTGTATGCAGTGACATTTTGTGTTACAATTACATTAATTAATATTCCTGGTGCTGGATGTTATCTATTAGTTGGGCAAAGAGTTCTAAGATCACAAGTAATTCAAGAAAGAAGTAGGTAAATGGTCCGTTAAGCCTGGTCCCTCTTCCTAACTGTAAACAGAGTGATACATTCCTTTTGGTTCCAATTTAGCTCTAGGTTTGATATAATAATTTAATCTATTGCTGTTGAAAGCAAAACTCAGCTCTCTCAAAGGCCTTCTTGGCATCATCTTGTTTGATGTTTCCAAAGCTTCAGTTATTTATTTAATGTTATCTAATAAATTATCCTTGCTACACAGCCTGTCTGATCCACATGTACAAATTTAAGCCAAAGCAAAAATCTTTCACGGTGGAGGTTAAATTTTGTGAAGATTTTTTTTGAGGGGTGGGGGAGAGGCAGTGCACTAAAAGGCCATTTTCCAAACAGTTTCCCCACAAAGCTTAATGTTTTTTATTATTGATCAATAACAAGTTTTGGTAAATGAAAAAATTCAATCACTTTTTTGATAATGTTTCAATAAAAAAAAGTTAATCACAAACTTTGAATTGTTTCACAAAAATAGGTTTTCCCCTTTTGAGGAGCTCTAGTCCTCTCCTTTGAGATGAAATAAATGCAAGAAAAGACCCCCCCCCAAAAAAGAACCCAACCAAAAAACCAGTCTTCCATGAGCTAGCCCCTCAGTCCTCATTTGCACAGCATCAATAATCTCACCACACAGTACATGGGATTTTATTTGTTCCCTCATAACAGGGGTCAAGCCAACCTTCAAACCTTGACTGCTGGGCTGGCCGAGCATCCCCTCCAAGAGGCATAACTGACAGGCAGGGAAGCCAGTGTTCTCCCAAGGTCATCTCCCAATCTAGCCTCCAATATTTTCCCCGGGGGTTACTTCATACACTACTTGGCTTGCCTACTGCTTCAGTCTTTGCTCCAGCCCTTCCACAGGCTGCTTCTGCTGAGGGTAAATAAATAAAAGAAAAAATATATATACCAGACTGAGGTAGGCATCTTGATTAATCAATATAGCCCTCAGGTAGGATTGCAATAGCCGTTCTCCCTAACCACTTAGTCCTGGGAGCTGCTCAGCTCTGCTGCTTTCCTTCAGCTGGGGCATAGAAGAACAGCTCACTTCCTGCTTTCCACAGACCAAGCCCAATAGGCTTGCTCTTTAGGCTTAAATACCTGCCTTAATGAACCCAGATGGAAACTTTTCCCTTGATTAGCACACAAAGCAGGATCTGTGGAATAGGGCAGGCCCTTTGCTTGGTTCTTTTTGTGGGAAATTAATCCCGCCTTTTACTAATCCTGTAGGGGGGGGAGGTACAGTCATTCCATAAAAGTAATCTATCTCTCTATCTCTCTATCTCATGAAGGGCCGTCCCTAGCGGAGTGCGGGGCCTGGGATGGAAGTGATGAATCCATCACTTCCGAGACCGACCTGTCACTTCCGGGACTGACTGTGCTTAGCGCCGGCCAATCACACCAGCGGCCCACAGGGCCCCCCAAACCGTGGGGCCCGGAGCAGTGGACCCAATTCACCATACCCAAGGGACAGCTCTGATCTCATGTATCCGCCTAAAAGTGCTTTCAGGTAAGTTAAGGCAACTCTATTAACATTCATTTTTCAGTTTAATGTTCTTGTTATTTTTCTGAATACTTTCTTTTGTGTCTGCTTTATTTAATCCTATTTGGTCCATAAACAATTTTTTATTCTATCCTCCATTGTCATTTTTCCACAATGAAATTATTTTATTACAAAGTAAATGTTCTTTAGCTAACATTTTTGTTAGCAATGTTGTGGAAAAAGTCACCCACGCATCATTTTGATCAGAGACTCAAGCCTGAGGCCCGTTTATTGAATACATACCAACGTGTTGGGGGTAGCAGTCAGGAACCGCTCCCCCGATTGGAGTGCAACAAGCCTTTTTAAAGCTGAAAACCGCAAACATATTACACATTACACGTCATTTATCAGAATAGGAGAGTTAGGGTCTTTCCGCCCTTCCCGGTACTCCTTTTGCAATCTTCCCAGAATAGGGTGAAAATTGAGTGGAGGGCTTCTTGGGTGGTTTCCGATACTGGCATTAGTTTGCACCACTTGGGTTGCCTATTACTTAAATGTTCCAGGCAGGGTACAATTACACAATGGGGTTTTATGCAATTGGGGCATAGATACATAACAAAGATAAGGAATAGCATGATTAATCAATTTTGCTAATTATATGATGCTTATTGCTTCACACCGGCGGTTATTATATTTCGCCAGCCATAAACACACACGCTATTATTGCAGCCGCTGGGACTTTCCATTCTTTTCCTCTCCGGCCCCCGCTCCTCTGGTCATAACCCTTGACTGTTCCTGGCAGAGAACATGACACTTAATCTGGTTCAGGCTTGCGGCCTGTAAGGCGAGTCCATGTTGGTTTCATGGCCAGTGCAAATGGGGTTGGCTAGGCCCATTTTCCCACAGCAAGGAAATCATAGGTTATTATTCCTCATAACAGCATTTTCTACAGGTCTCAGATGTTTTTGCCTGTGCACATCTGTTTTAGTGCTGCAAGCTTTTTTCTGGAATGTATTTTGCATACCTTTCAAATGCTTGACCAGATAATGGATTGCTTCAGTCAGTGTTATTTGTATTTGTACTGGTCATGGTATAAAATATAATTAATAGAAAAGTCAGTTGGGAATTTTTGCCCACCCTTTCTCATAATATAAGAACAATGGGACATTCATGCCATTGAAAGGCAGTGAATTTAAAATTTATAAAAGGTAATATCTGTGCCCACTTCCTTCCTTCCTTCCCACACACAGTATGTCCAATCTTATGCTGGGCATTGTCTGGTAGATGTGCATGGTTTTCTGCAGACGAATTCAGGACCAGGTCCATAACCCAAAGAGTTGACAGTTTAAAGCCTCAGTCCTGCAACTGGGTTGCCATGAAGACCCATCTGGCATAAAGAGTGTAAGTGGGGAAAAAAGGGTCCATGCTAGCAGATCTCATTGCAAGATCAGAACCTAAATTCAGTAATAAGTTTTAGCCTGAGTCTCAATAAGCATGTCCCTGCTGTTCTCTGCTTCAACAAGGGTTAATTTAATAAACACATATTTACAATCCTTAAGACAATATGTACCAGCTAGAACTACCCTCAAAGCACGGAAAGGCCTAGCCTTAACTACCTGGGATGTAGTCTCTCTCCAGTCTCCTTTTAAAGTGAACATGAATGTGTGAGATGCTGCAGGAAAGAACTGGGACTGAGGGGAGAAGCTGACTTTGTAGCCCAGAGCTTTTGATTGCTCCTGTTCTACTGCTAAAACTCCACCGTTTACATGTGTCATTAAGCTGCTTGTGTGCTGTGCTGACAATGTACCATTGTTTGTTTTAAATGTGGTGTCCATGGCGGTGAGGACACTGTTTAGTCACCTGTGATGTGTGTGAAAGGATGCTGCTAATACTGTTTGTTCCCCAGACCTGTAGGATCTCTTTGCCTATCCTTTTCTTTTTAAACCCATTTCTACTCCCCCTCTCAACTTTGTGCACTGTGGCCACTAAGCCTTCCCCTTGCCCAGAGCCCTGCTTCCTGGCCACTATGCAGCTGCTCCATGCCACTTGCTTCAACATATGTAGATTATTAAAGGGGCCACACAGGCCCAGCTAAGAACTGACAAAGAGTTGTCAGCTGGGCTGAAGATCTCTTCCCGATGCAGAAATCCATGGGTGGGGAAAAGTCTTGCCAAGCCTCTAATCCAAATGAGAACACCTTATTCTGTCCCTCTGATCCCTCATCTCTCCCCACAGAAGCACCATGGAGGTTTCAATAGCTTTCATGAGGGATACATATGGCTGTGTCACAGCTCAGGGAAACTGCACCTGTATTTCCTCTCAATGGTCCAGCATAGCCCCCACCCTGGTCAGGCTTTTGGCTCCCCTGGCCCTTTGCCTCTCTTAGATGGAGACACATGTTTTTCTCCCTTCTGACTGGGGTATCTCCAGGCTGAACAGTTCCCCGCCTTTGTTGTGTTATTCCCAGCAAAAGACAGGTTGCCTCAGCAGACCTGCTTGCTTTCTCTTCAGAGACTAGTAACGATGTAACTGCCCATAGTTAAGCTACCACACAGTTCTTTCTGTACAACCTTATTTATTCTTAGGGGAAAAGTGTTACAGAGAAAACACATTAAAACAATAGAAGAACTTACACATATACTAATAAGTTTACCAGAGATCACCCCAACTCTGACAGGGGTTCTGGCAGATGATTAGTCCTTAAAACCCCACAAAGGAGTCTCTCCTATGGACACAAGTTCAAAACAGCCTCAGTTCAGGCTGTTACTAATACACTCATTAAGAGTTTAGTCTACCCTTTATATGGTGTAGGAGTCTTTGATTTGGAGTTTCCAGGGTCAGGTAATCAATACAATGTTTTTTTCTCCCAGGGCGCAGCTTCAAAAAGTGTTCCAAGGACCTTGGGAGCCCTCTTCACACATATTGTCCCAAACAGTTCTTTGAAGTTCCTAACATTTCTCCCAGGTTTACATTAGTCAGTTGCCTAGAAAAGTTACATACAATCCTACAATGACTGAAACAATTGCATTTGTCATACAATGGACTCCAAAGATATTAAACTTACTCAATTGAGTTAAACCTTATTGAATTAAGGTTTATGCAGGAAATTGCCCTCTGTCAATACACACAGGCTCTGTATTTGCATGAACTCCCTGTCCCCTGCAGATGATTTTCCATTCCTTCCATGCTGATGTGAGCATCCTGAGATGTAATCAAGCTGATGTAGCATCCCCTAGGAGAGATTAAAGGTCCTACATGCCCTTTACTCCCTCAGAACACAGGGTCAATATTTGGTGCTCTATTTTATTCCACCTGATATTTATCATATACTTTGGTTTTGATGTAACCCAAATTGAGTCACAGGAAAAAAGGAGAGACTGGGAGCTGAAGGACCAGAATGGGGAGAGAGGAATCTGCACTGTTGTTCTGGTGGAGGAAGTAGGGAATTGAGAAATATACATTGTCCACATGGTATTTTTTCTGCACACTCACTTAGTGGTTCTGCCCATAGAAATAAAAAATAGATGGAACATTGCTGACCTTTTGTACAAATATTGCCCAGCATTGTTAGGAGCCTTTGAGTAGAGTCTGCAATTCTCCAGTACATTCATCATTGAAATATGAGTCAAGCAACGTTGAAATAGAAATGTCCCTCTCAAAAATAGAGAAAGTTGTGGGAGCTAAAAAGATAGAGTCTTAAGAATATGCAAAGGACCATTTATTCATGATCATCTAATAGTTTTTCCATATTAGGAATATATTAGACCAGTGGACATGTGCTTTTTATTTGATGAGTGTATCTTACACAGATTGATTTGCTCATAAAACAATGGAATCAGAGTTTTAAAAAATCACTCTATTGTTTACCTCTAAGTTTCCCTACTCTATCAGTAGTTGCTCCATTATGTGAGCTTTAACAGGTCTCTGGTCTGGATGAGTCTCTGGTCTGGATGGAAACCTTTTGAAATCCCTACAGTTTGGCCAGATGGCTTTGATAGCCACTGGCCCCTGAGAATAGTGTGGTTGCAACCAGATTTTGGCTGCTGTTTCTGGAGCTGGTAGCCGGTGTGATTAGCTTCAAGAGAAGGCTTCCTGAGCTCAGACCAGCAAGTTTCAGGTTGGGTGACAGAATTTCCTGTCTGAGGAATACCTTGATGATTGTGGTCAATTGTGGGGTGAGCCTTCGCTAGTCTAGAGTTCCATTTCCCTGCTTGTAGCATGGACGTCCCTTGATGCCTTCAAAACTTCTGTTTATGAAATTGGATCAAACTTCAGTGATCATTTCTGCTTTCCTGATGCTTTCTAGTCTGATTTGGGTGCCTTGGGACTGGGGAGACAGCTATGAATTTGATCAGTGCCCAATCTCTTACCCCATTCCTGATTTAGGGGAAAACCACGTGAGAGCAGAGGAAAAAGCATCTCAGCGGAGGGGACCTGGCTAGGGAACAATCTTCCAGAGGAGATCAGGCAAATCCAGAGTCTGATCATCTTTTTCAAAGAGCTTCTCTACCATAAATCATGCTCACAACATAAAAACTTCCTTCTAGTACCAGCCCCTTAACAATGCCCCCTCAAACAACTAAACTAATAAAAAAAGACCTGCTTCCCCAGGATTTTGACCCCAAAAGAGGACAAATGTCAGAAACCACATGAAGTCCACTAGGAATTTCAGTATAGCTATTGATTTTTATGTGAAGGTGTCAAGGCTGTATCCCCACTTTGAACTTTAGGGTACAAATGTAGGGGCCTGCATGAGGACTTCTAAGCTTAACTACCAGCTTAGTTCTGGTCCGCTGCCACCATTCCCTACCCTGGGAAGCTTTTAGAAACCTCTCACCAATTCCCTGGTGAATACAGATCCAAACTCCTTGGATCTTAAACAAGGAGAAATTGACCCTTCCCCCCTCCTTCCTTTCACCAACTCCTGGTGAATACAGATCCAAACCCCCTTGGATCTTAAAAACAAGGAGAAATTGACCCTTCCCCCCTCCTTCCTTTCACCAACTCCTGGTGAATACAGATCCAAACCCCCTTGGATCTTAAAACAAGGAGAAATCAATCAGGTTCTTAAAAAGAAGGCTTTTAATTAAAGAAAAAGGTAAAAATCATCTCTGTAAAATCAGTATGGAAAATAACTTTACAGGGTAATCAAACTTAAAGAGCTCAGAGGACCCCCCTCTGTCTTAGGTTCAAAGTACAGCAAACAAAGATAAACACTCTAGTAAAAGGTACATTTACAAGTTGAGAAAACAAAGTAAATCTAAGACGCCTTGCCTGGCTTTTACTTACAATTTTGAAATAAGAGAGACTTGTTTAGAAAGATGGGGAGAACCTGGATTGATGTCTGGTCCCTCTCAGTCCCAAGAGCGAACAACCCCTTAAAACAAAGAGCACACACAAAAGCCTTTCCCCCCCCCCCAAGATTTGAAAGTATCTTGTCCCCTTATTGGTCCTTTGGGTCAGGTGTCAGCCAGGTTACCCGAGCTTCTTAACCCTTTACAGGTAAAAGGATTTTGGAGTCTCTGGCCAGGAGGGATTTTAGTACTGTACACAGGAGAGCTGTTACCCTTCCCTTTATAGTTATGACAGAAGGTGATTGGATATTGCAGTGATGGGTGGCAGCAGGAAACCCTAAGGCTATGTCTACACTGCAGCAGGAGATGTACCCGTGTTAGCTTTAATCAAGCTAGCCTGCTAAATATAGCAGTGAGGATGTGACAGTGCAGGCTAGCAATGCAAGTAAGTACCAGAGGGGAGGGAGGTGGGGGAACAGGGGGGCTTGAACAGCTTATGCTAAAGCCCATGCAGCCCTGTCCTTACTGCTATTTTAGCATGCTAACTAGATTAAATTTAACTACGTGAGCTGAAAATTACACCCCTGGTTGCAGTGTGGACATAGCCTAAGAAGGACAGCCAAGGCCTAGTCTACACTATGAGGTTAGGTTGAATTTAGCTGGGTTACATCGATTTTATAATGAATGCATCTACACAACCAACCCTGTTCTGCCAACCTAAAGGGCTCTTAAAATCGACTGCTGTACTCCTCCCCGACGAGGGGAGTAGCACTAAAATTGACCTTTCTGGGTCGAATTTGGGGTAGTGCAGACACAGTGCTGTGCAATTCGATGGTATTGGCCTCTGGGAGCTATCCCAGAGTGCTCCAATGTGACTGCTCTGGACAGCACTTTCAACTCTGATGCACTAGCCAGGTACACAGGAAAAGCAACGGGAACTTTTGAATTTCATTTCCTGTTTGGTCAGCGTGGCGACGATGCAGTCCCAGAATCGCAAACGAGCTCCAGCATGGAATGAACAGGAGTCACTGGATCTGATTTCTGTATGGGGAGAAGAATCTGTGCAGGCAGAACTCCAATCCAGCAGAAGAAAGGCTGATATATATGCCAAAATCACATAGGGCATGGTGGAGAGAGGCTACACCAGGGATGCACAGCAGTGCCGCGTGAAAATTAAGGTGCTCAGGCAAGCCTACCCAAAGACAAAGGAGGCAAACGGTCGCTCTGGGTCAGAGCCCCAGACATGCCGCTTCTATGTTCAGCTGCATGCCATTCTAGGGGGGAAACCTACCAGTACCCCAACACACTCCATGGACATCTGCAAGGTGGCAGCCTCATGCAACATGGATGAGGATTTTGTGGATAAGGAAGAGGAGGATAAGGAGGAGAATGCGCAGCAGGCAAGTGGAGAATCCATTCTCCCCAGCAGCCAGAATCTTTTCCTCACATTACCCTCCCAGCGCCTATTGTTTCCAGACCCTGAAGGCGGAGAAGGCACGTCTGGTGAGTGCACATTTGTAACGACACTACAGGGGTTAAAAGCAATTGTGTTTATTGTTTGATTTGCCCTGAACAATTGGGATGCATTCGCAGCCAGTGCAGCTAATAGAAAAGTCTGTTTACGTGTTTGGGGATGGAGCAGGAATCCTCCAGGGACATCTCCATGAAGCTCTCCTGGAGGTACTCTGAAAGCCTTTGCAGAAGTTTTCTGGAGAGGGCTGCCTTATATTGTCCTCCACGGTAGGACACTTTACCACGCCAAGCCAGTAGCAAGTGGTCTGGAATCATTGCAGAACAAAGCAGGGCAGCGAATGGTCCTGGGTTTTGGTTGCATTCATGCAATATTTGGTCTTTATCTTTCTGTGTCAGCCTCAGGAGAGTGATATCATTCATGTTCACCTGGTTGAAATAGGGGAAATTTTGTAAGGGAACAGTAATCCCCTCTGTTTGGTGATCCCCGACACATTAGACTCCAGGCATGCTGGGCTGTTTGTGCTTTGCTAAAAGGGATCATCCTGGAGAATAGCCACACTGGGCAGGAGGAGCAGGGTCGACGAGAGGGGGGGAAGCCGGTACAAATTACTGGGGCCCAGCGGTCTGGAAGGGGGCCCGGCTTCCCCCCCTTCTTGTCGCCTTACCGGGGCCCGGCAGTCCAGAAGGGGGCCCGGGGCCTGGCTTCCCCAGCTTCCCCCCTCTCTCATCGGCCCTGTTTAGCAGGTCCGCCCTTGCTGGGGGGCCCGAAAAAAATTTTTCACCGGGGCCTGAACCCACTTTCGGCGGCCCTGGGGAGGAGTATGCTGCACATCCACCATAAACCGCAGCCCCTCCTTTTAAACGGCAACCAAAGCCCCTCCTTTTAAACAGCAAACACAACCAGTGTTGGTTGCTATGGAAAAGGAGGGCGCTGCAGTTTGAAACCATTCCCACACCCAGCCTTGGTGTGCTCTTCTAATTGCCCTGGTGTCTGGCTGTTCAAAATTAGCCGCCAGATGATCTGTCTCAACCTCCCACCTGCCATAAACATCTCCCCCTTACTCTCACAGATATTATGGAGCACACAGCAAGCAGCAATAACAATGGGAATATTGCTTTCGCTGAGGTCTAACCTACTCAGCAAACTATGCCAGCGCCCTTTTAAATGTCCAAAGGCACATTCTACCACCATTCTGCACTTGCTCAGCCTATAGTTGATCTGCTCCTTACTGCTGTCCAGGCTGCCTGTGTACGGCTTCATGAACCATGGGAGCAAGGCTTAGGCTGGGTTCCCAAGGATAACTATTGGCATTTCAATATCCCCAACAGTAATTTTCCGATCTGGGAAGAAAATCCCTTCTTGCAGCTTTCCGAACAGCTCAGAGTTCCAAAAGATGCGAGCGTCATGCACCTTTCCCAACCATCCCATGTTGATGTCGGTGAAATGGCCCTTGTGATCCACCAGTGCTTGCAACACCATTGAGAAGTACCCCTTGTGGTTTATGTACTCTTTGGCAAGGTGGTCCAGTGCCAAGATAGGGATATGCATTCCGTCTATTGCCCCACCACAGTTAGGGAACCCCATTGTAGCAAAGCCATCCACTATGCCCTGCACATTTCCAAGAGTCACTACCCTTCTTAGCAGAAGAGTATTGATTGCCCAGGCTACTTGGTCACAGCAGACCCCCCGGTAGATTTGCCCACTCCAAATTGATTCCCAACTGACCAGTAGCAGTCAGGTGTTGCAAGCTTCCACAGGGCTATCACCACTCACTTCTCAACTGTCAGGGCAGGTCTCATCTTGATATTCCTTAGCTTCAGGCAGGGGAAAGCAACTCACAAAGTTCCATGAAAGTGGCCTTACACCTGCGAAAGTTTCACAGCCACTGGGAATCATCCCATACCTGCAACACTATGCGGTCCCACCAGTCTGTGCTTGTTTGCCAGGCCCAGAATCGGCGTTCCACTATATCAACATGCCCCAGTACCGCCATGATGTTCCAATTGCAACATCCCGTGCTTTCAGGGACGTCTGTGTCCATGTCCTCCTCACAATCTTCCTCGTGCTGGCAGGTCCTAGCTAGTCTCTGCACATACTGCAGGATAATGTGAGAGGTGTTTGCAATGCTCACAAAAGCAGTGTGCAGATGAGTGGGCTCCATGCTTGCCGTGCTATGGTGTCTGCATGGATAACCCAGGAAAAAAGGCGTGAAATGATTGTTTGCCATTGCTTTCAAGGAGGGAGGGAGGGGAACCTGAGGACATGTACCCCAAACCACACGCAACAATGTTTTTGCCCCATCAGGCATTGGGAGCTTAACCCAGAATTCCAATGGACAGCGGTGACTGTGGGATAGCTAGTGCACCACTCCGTGAGTTGATGCTAGCCACGGTATTGAGGACACACTCCGATGACCTAATGTGCTTAGTGGGGACATTCACGACCGACTGTATAAAATCGGTTGCTAAAGATCAACTTCTATAAAATTGACCTAATTTCGTAGTGTAGACGTGCCCTAAGCAAGAGAATCTCTCACGGTAGGAGGGAGTCAGATCTGCCACTAAGGGGAAACATTCTCCCTTAATTAGCTGTTCTGTTATTAACATGGTAGAATGAACCCGCATGGTAGCTTTGGACAGCCTTCCATTCATTACAATTAAGGAAAGACTTGTCTGCTGAGTATAGTGTGTGACCCAAATATTGCATGGCTTGTACTTTATGCATGAGTCCTAAGACATGTCTATCAGACATAGATGATAAAGTATATCCCAGCTACAAAGGATTGATAACATATCTGTAAATACTGATTTTCAAATATATTTTTTCCATATTTGGATTAGCCATACTAAGCAAATAGGATTTTTTTGACAGTCATATTTGTATTAACTCTGCCAGAATAAGTGGATTGACTTTATACTGTAGCTAACATGGAATTATTTCTCTATTTTTTTTTTCAATAGTGCACTGTGGACTTCATGCACCTACACAGAGAGAACAGGGTCTGATATATTGGCTAGTCAAGATGTTTATAAAATCCAGTGAGGTTTTCTAGTCCTCAGGGAGCCCTGTCAAAGAGTACTTCTGCCCTGTGGCACCCCATACTGGACAACATAGCTTGGTAGTGGCCCTGCCTCCATTTTCTCCTTAAATAAAGTCCACACAGGCTTTTTTTGTCCAGTAATGTCCTTTCTCCCAGGGTCTAATTTATTGGCATAAAAAACAAAACAATGCTTAGTCCTGGGCCTTCTCTTCTCCCTGCTGAGTCTGCTGTCCCTGGCTCTCAGCCTTCTTCAGCCCTCTGGCTCTGGCTTTCTGGACCAAACCTTTCCCCCGTCAAAGGGTCTTCCAAGAGACATATAACTCCCACTTACCCCAGCTCTTCTAAAACAGTGATCCTCAAACTTTTGTACTGGTGACCCCTTTCACATAACAAGCCTCTGAGTGCGACCCCCCTTATAAATTAAATTTTTTTTTAAATATATTTAAAATCATTATATATGCTGGAGGCAAAGCGGGGTTGGGGTGGAGGCTGACAGCTCACATAATAATCTCATGACCCCCTGAGGGGTCCCGCTTCCCAGTTTGAGAACCCCTGTTCTAAAATTTCTGCTGCAGCTTCCTTTGGCTGTCTCTTCCTCAGGATCCCTGCTCTCTCTGCAGCTTCCTGCTGCTCTCATAAGGGAGTCACCAGATCCCTACTCAGAGAGGCAAGTCACCCTGTTACAAATCATCATATTTTAATACACCTTGAGACTATCTCTTTTAGGTAATGGTGAGATGAAGGTGCCTTTAAGCAGGCAGTTCTGTATTATTCCTAGATTCCAGATAAATGAAAGTGAACTTTAATGGTATCAGAGGAATTTGGTTTTAGCAATCACAGCTTATTGTCACCACATAGCTATCACCATCATTATGGAATAACAAAAGCCAATTCTTATTGGGGCTGAGTTATTTACCCTAATTTGTACTGATCAGTGAGCATTTTAGGAACAGAGAAGAAGGAACAAATTTTGATTGTTTTCCTGTGATGTTTTTGAACATAGGAAAGGATTTCACACATTTCGAAGCGAGACCCTGCAGCAGGAATTCTTTCAGAACAAGTTAGAGCAGGATGAAGTTGCCTTTGAAATGCTGAGGCCCGCGAACTTTCTACTGAGTTATAAACAGGCTATTTATAGTTTGACAGATCTTATGACCTATCGGGACTATTGTGATTCTCTAGGCTGGCCTTCTGCATAAAACCATGCAAAAACATAAAAAACATAAAAGGTTGTTACAAGGAGGAGGGAGAAGAATTGTTCTTCTTAACCTCTGGGGATAGGACAAGAAGCAATGGGCTTAAATTGCAGCCAGGGTGGTTTAGGTTGGACATTAGGAAAAACTTCCTAACGGTCAGGGTGGTTAAGCACTGGAATAAATTGCCCAGGGGGGTTGTGGAATCTCCATCGTTGGAGATTTTTAAGAGCAGGTTAGACAAACACCTGTCAGGGATGATAATACTCACTCCTGCCATGAGTGCAGGGGACTGGACTAGATGACCTCTCGAGGTCCCTTCCAGTCCTATGATTCTATGGCACAGGCCATAGAATCTCATCCATTCTTCTCTATTTAACTACATTTAATACTGAAAAGTACAGCTAAATATTAAAAGCCAGATCCTGCAAAGACTTATGTATCTACTCAGCGTTACACACTATGAGTGGTCCTATTGATTTCCATGGAACTACTGCTCCCACTGCATAAAGTTAAGCACATGTGTATGTCTTCACAGGACAGGGGCCTAAGACTGTGGTATAGGTTTCCAGGAAACTCCAGTACTCAGAGGACCCACTTTTTTCAAAACTTGGCTGTTGGGCCAATCTCTAGAGGCAAATCACACTTTCTGTCAGCACGCTCTAGAGAGTGAAAAGACGCACACATCACAAGGCCAGATCATGTAATGCGTATTTTGGAGAGATTAATTTTCAAGCCTGAGTTAGTCTGTGCTCAATTATTTCCTTCTCAATTGCCATTTTTTCACTCAAGTGGCTAAGCTAAAAAACAGCCTGCAGCATTGCAAAAATTTCAGACAAAACATATGGGTCACCCACCTGGGGACTGCCTGATGTTTGAGCTCTTGAAGCCTCTGGATGGAATCTAAATCCATCTGCCACTTTGAAATAGGCACAGAATTTGAAATGCAACCTTTGGGTGATTATAACTTCCAGTGGGAGAAGAGCAGCCTTTAATTTATAATGACAGCAGTGCTGGGGCTCAAGCAAGTTTTTTACATTCATAGCTGATGCAGCAAGCCCAAGGTACCAGGGCTATGAACTGCCAAGCCTAGAGGTGCCAGGGCTCATCCCTGGAAAACCTTGGCACAAATTAAACACTTGGAGAAGAGGATTTTCTGCATCCCATCAGAACTACTGCCTCCATGGGTCCTAGTCTCAGTGGAAGTAGAAGGTTCACCACAGAGGCCTTTCCCATTGACGGTCTGTCTACATGAGGGATTACTGCATAGCAAGCCAGGGTTTGACTAGCTTGCCACACAGTAACTCACTATGTGGACACTGCTGCAGCTCACTGAACATCCTGGGGTGTGGCATTCAGATACTTTAATTGCAGGTAGCAGCGTGCACCTGGTTGAGTTACTACACGGCAAGCTACAGCACGGAAGAGTCATACCCTCACTTGCTATGCAGCAACACAGATCCCAAAGGTGGGAGCAACATTTCCAGGGAAACTAAGAACTTCAGGAAATAATTTAGAGCAGGGGTCAGCAACCTTTCAGAAGTGGTGTGCTGAGTCTTCATTTATTCACTCTAATTTAAGGTTTCGTGTGCCAGTGATACATTTTAATGTTTTTAGAAGGTCTCTTTCTATAAGTCTATTATATATAACTAAACTATTGTTGTATGTAAAGTAAATAAAGTTTTTAAAATGTTTAAGAAGCTTCATTTAAAATTAAATTAAAATGCAGAGCCCCCCCGACTGGTGGCCAGGACCCGGGCAGTGTGAGTGCCACTGAAAATCAACTCGCGTGCCGCCTTCAGCATGCGTGCCATAGGTTGCCTACCCCTGATTTAGAGACTATCAACAGGAATCAGCAGCCTCTTTCATAAAGATCAGAGAGGCCAATCTCACACTTCACAGATGAAACTGGTAAAACCGGCTGAGAAGACTGAGTAGGCAGAAGAGAGATTGGTGAGAGAGGATAGGAGAATAATCAGGGACCCTAATTTATCTCTTAGAAAAGAAAAATCAAACAAAGTGTTAGCTATGATGCCTTAAAAGAAAAGTGTGTGGAAAAATCAACATAAGGATATTAAGCAGGCCTGGAAATACAGAGGGGGGAAAAACCCCTGGATAGGTTTATATATATGTAAATTATTGAACGAATCTCTGGATCTTGATAAAACATTCTTTTAAACAAGGAAAGGGCCCAGAGAGATCTTCCAGAAACGACGAGGGATACTGGTTGAATATATTCTCAGCAAACTGTTGATCTCTGTAAGATCCTCCACAAACGAAATCATATGATTCTAAGCTCACCATTTCAAATGGAAATGAATATGGCAAAGGGTTAACAAATAAGAGAACTGTATTTTAAAGTACTCTTCAGCTGTATCTTTTATCAGCCTCCTTGTCTGTATGTTGTTTACTTAGGCCTGCACAGGGAGCCACACAAGCCAATCCCAAATGTTCAAAAATCATGAGATTGCCCTCAAAATCATGAGTTTAAAAACAAGGATAACAAAAAGTGCAGTTGCTTTCCTTTGTCTTCTGGTTTCTGTGTCTTTAGGGCACCTTTGCTTCATTTTCTTTAAGCTTTTTTCTATAACTGTGAGGACTAGGAACTTTCTTTTTAAAAACTGAAAGCTGAGATTCTCATGTTATCTTCTGACTCCAAGAGCTGGGGCTTTAAGAAAAACACCAAATATTGCACGACTCACATGGGCAACACTGCTTTGTCATGAGCAGTGTCTTATGTGTCCGAGTCTTGCCTAAAGTGTCTAGTGATAGGAAAATTCTCTCCTACTTGTTATTTAGATCTTGCCTGATGTTAAAAAAATAAACATAATGTTTCAATAATTCATTACTGGGAAACAGTTTGTAGCAATGGAAAGAGAAGGGTACTTGTTTCATAATGAGTTCCCGAATTGCAGGTAGGGCTAAGATAGGTGTGCTGTAACCCCACCCCCCACTTCTCATTGTGGTTAATTGGGGAATGGTTGTGCAGGAAGGCATTCCATTACTTCTGTATGTGTGGTCACTGTGACGATGAATGCGCAGGTGGCATGTGACACCTTGTGACACCACAAGGAAAAATACAATAGAAAATCAGTCATAAAAATCAGTTTAATCTAATCTGAGATTACAATCACTAACATGCTTTAATCATAAACTATTGCATGGGGATACTACAGTGCATAGTTAAGGTTGTTTAGATGTCCTAATTTTGGCCTTCTGTACCTTAGCATGTAGGGATTTCATTTGTTTAACATTGACTCTGAATACCCTGGGTTTATTTATCATGCTTGTTTCTGGGATTATTACAGCATTATTATAACAAAGGTACTTTACCCTAAAATACTGATATATACTCTCAGCCATAACTCCATCTTTCCCATAGTTTTTCTCTGCGAGCAATAAAGGAGAGTATAGATTCTAACATTACCATTGTAACAGGGTCCTATAAGTGCAGCTCAACACAGCTGTTACAAGCAGGTGGACCTTTGAAGGGATTTTAGGACAGCAATCTCCAGATGGAACACATGGTGGAGAAGGGTCATGTGAGTGAGGATCATATGACTGCCTTCTGGGGATGCAAGGCAAAGCTC
This sequence comes from Emys orbicularis, assembly GCF_028017835.1. Taxonomy (NCBI): domain Eukaryota; kingdom Metazoa; phylum Chordata; order Testudines; family Emydidae; genus Emys; species Emys orbicularis. The sequence continues at coordinate 62,675,365 of NC_088691.1, forward strand.
TTTATGCTATCAGAGAAATGCAAAGAGAGACAGAGACTTTATAATAACTCAGGAAGTAAGTACTTGGCAAATGTAGGTACTTATTCTGGGCAGAGGTCAACAGAGTCGTGAGGTAGATACTGAGGTCTGGCCACTTACATGAAGGGAAAAGTTACTGTGAAGTCTGGAGAAGGACCAAAAGAATTATTGAGTCCTGGAACACTCTGCCTTTGAGTTAGACTGTAAATTCACATCAATCAATGCAGACCTCAGAAAAGGAGATCTTCATTTGCAACCTGAGTTGTGTGACTGCTAGAAGTAGAAAAGGACGCAGCAGTGCACCCAGAGAGTGAAGTGATAGGGCAGTTACAATGATCTTTAAAGCCTGCTAACCTGGCAGAATAGAAGATGTTGTTAGCCCTGGAGAACTTAAAACATGCAAAAAGGATCAGTTTGGTAGTAACAAACTTAAATTATCTTATTCTTTAATGGGAAGCTCTATGAACCTCTGTTATGTGCTCAGTGGATGGAGAGAGCTGAGGTCATTGCACAGAGAGTGCTATTACTTTCTATGCCCTTTGAGCATTGTGAAAAAGAACTTCTGCAACAATGTTAGATGCCTGGAAAGTATTTGAGAGGGTGTATTAATAGACCTTGCCTTGGATAAGGAATAACAGTGGCCAGTTAAGTACCTTCAATGAAAGCTCTCAGTTTAGGAGTTAGAATCCAGGAATAAACAAACTTGGTCATGTGAAATGCCAAGAGTTAAAATAGCTGAAAGACTTGAATACTCTCTTTAAAGGAAAACAAGGAGGCAAACAATACTGCTTATCAAACAGAGCTTACTATGAAACACAGCCAATGGAGTGCTCTTCAATTAAGAAACAACAATCCTTTGCATGACCTAATAGGCTAACGAATAAACCTGAAGTGAGTGCTGAAGTTCTTATACACTATTGCCAAACATTCTGTAGTGGAACAGAAGTTACATGCAATGTGGGACATTGCATTGGAAGGATTAGATTTTTATTGGTCAATGTCCATAAATGTTGATTTCACCATACACACACAAACCAACAACATATTTCCATCAATAACAACTGAAATTTACAGCTAGACATAGTAAGAAAAATACTGCTTGAAAAATCTTGAGTGCTTGATTTAAGGATGTTTGTTTTGTATGTTTTGACATGTAATTTTTGACAAGTTGTGTTTTAATGGTTATAAAGATTTAACTTTTTGAATCTTACCTTCTATTGTCATTAAATAATTGTATGACCCCCCTCATAATTTCTCACGAGAGTGTAAATTTAAACAAATCAGCAATCTTTTGCCAAAGGAGTTTTTCAATGGAAAATATCAGCTTTGATAAAACTTTTGTTGGGAAGATTTCTCAGGGGCAGGATGGAATCTCTGGGGCGCAAGACAAAGGCTGAGCCAAACCAGGCAGAACAGAGACTTGAACCTGGGTTTCCCACTTCCTGAGGAATGGGTTACTGGCTATTCTTGGTAGAGCTCTCTCTTTTTTTTCTCCTCACCCATCCTGTGGGAAAAAAAAAAGTCAAAAGACCTTTATGTCATCCTGTTGCAGAATGGGAACATTCTTGATCTTAATTTTCATTAAGATGGGAAATGGGAAGATGGGAAAACTATTCCACCCAAGCTCTAACTACAACATGGCAGGTAAAATTACTGGGCTGGATTCTGAGCTTCTGAAGTCTGTGGGATCACTCATGAAGCAAAGTTCTAGTCAAGCCGAGTCAAGGTATTGGAATATGTCCCGAGTAATGAAGTCATAGGGCCCTGATCCTGCGAGGTATCACGCATCTTGACTCCCAGTAGGAGCTGGGCCACTAATTGAAAGGCTGAAACATTGACAGAAACCTCACAAAAGGAGAACAAGAGGAAGAGGCCAATCATGAAAACCAAATATGTCTGAACACATTTTGCAAGTGACATGGATAGGCTGCAGCCAGAACTCCAGCACACGGTTGGGACTAGTGGCTTCTGTTTGCACTGCAACCCCATGACCTGACCACAGATGCCATGGGCTCAAGGGGCACAAATGGTGGCCTTACTCCCTCTGATTTCCCTGTGCAGGCATGTAACCTGAATCATGACACAGGGCTTATATATCAGGGTTGGGGCTCACCTTTGATTGATGTCAACATGTTGCATAAAGATAAGGGCCTTTAAATTTACCCAAATGGCAAGGTTCCTCTCCGTGATGCTGCTCGGGCTTTCAAAATCACAGCATTGCCTTCCAAAAGGTTCTGGCCTTCTCCTTCCTATATTCCCATCATGAGCCTTCAGCAGATGGTCTCCAGTGGTATAATATGTAAGAGTCTCTCTTAACTACTACTTTGATTAGCTGTTCATTCAGAAGCACACCAGTAGTCACTGAAAGCCTAATCCAGTAAGTGGCCTGCTGCATAATTAACACCAGGAAGGACAATATTTAGTCCATTCATTAATTTCTTTTTAAAACACAGTAAAAGGGGCTATTGCTAATGGGCTAAATTGAGAAAGTCACGCAAGGTGAAACTAAGCAGAAATGACATCAAGACGCAGATGGTCCCTCTATTACTGGAAAGCTATTTCAGTAATACCATGAGTTGCTGATTGTGTTTTAATTCTGGAGATGCAAGATGAGGTTTTTTTTTTACATGAATGACTTGCTCTTGCATAATGTGAATAACTTACAAAAATCAAGTAATTTTCACAGCTGCAGACAACGAACTGTTTGCCACTCCAGTGAGCTTTGCTGAGCCATCTGGTGAAAGCTTTACTTAAGGGTGGGATCCATGAAGGGAGTAAAGAGTAATAGTAAATTACGTAATGGTACATTTTCAGAATGGAGAGCGGTAACTAGTGGTGTTTCCCAAGGGTCAGTCCTAGGACCAATCCTATTCAACTTATTCATAAATGAGCTGGAGAAAGGGGTAAACAGTGAGGTGGAAAAGTTTGCAGATGATACTAAACTGCTCAAGATAGTTAAGACCAAAGCAGACTGTGAAGAACTTCAAAAAGATCTCACAAAACTAAGTGATTGGGCAACAAAATGGCAAATTAAATTTAATGTGGATAAATGTAAAGTAATGCACATTGGAAAAAATAACCCCAACTATACATACAATATGATGGTGGCTAATTTAGCTACAACTAATCAGGAAAGAGATCTTGGAGTCATCGTGGATAGTTCTCTGAAGATGTCCACGCAGTGTGCAGCGGCAGTCAAAAAAGCAAACAGGATGTTAGGAATCATTTAAAAAGGGATAGAGAATAAGACGGAGAATATCTTATTGTCCTTATATAAATCTATGGTACGCCCACATCTTGAATACTGCATACAGATGTGGTCTCTTCATCTCAAAATAGATATACTGGCATTAGAAAAGGTTCAGAGAAGGGCAACTAAAATGATTAGGGGTTTGGAACGGGTCCCATATGAGGAGAGATTAAAGAGGCTAGGACTGTTCAGCTTGGAAAAGAGGAGAACAAAGGAGGATATGATAGAGGTATATAAAATCATGAGTGGTGTGGAGAAAGTGAATAAGGAAAAGTTATTTACTTGTTCCCATAATATAAGAACTAGGGGCCACCAAATGAAATTAATGGGCAGCAGGTTTAAAACAAATAAAAGGAAGTTCTTCTTCACACAGCGCACAGTCAACTTGTGGAACTCCTTGCCTGAGGAGGTTGTGAAGGCTAGCACTATAACAGGGTTTAAAAGAGAACTAGATACCTTCATGGAGGTTAAGCCCATTAATGGCTATTAGCCAGGATGGGTAAGGAATGGTGTCCCTAGCCTCTATTTGTCAGAGGGTGGAGATGGATGGCAGGAGAGAGATCACTTGATCATTACCTGTTAGGTTCACTCCCTCTGGGACACCTGGCATTGGTCACTGTCGGTAGACAGGATACTGGGCTGGATGGACCTTTGATCTGACTCAGTATGGCCATTCTTATGTTCCTATGTTCTTATGTTGCAACACTGAGCATCATGGCTCCATACTATTATGCACCTGGAAAATCACAGGAACACACTGTGATCCACCAAACCAAGTTAGGTGCCTAAGGCAGAGAGAGGAACCTAGGATTGTGATCCATAAAATCCAGCATGCTAGGCAGGGAGCTGCCTAAACTAGCCAATGAGAGATGCTGATTAGAGGGGCATGTGCCAATCTCCGCTCTGCTCTTGGAGATAGGCACCTAAATCCAGGCTGCAGGGAGGTACCAATGCCAGCTTAGAGATTCATGAAGAGAGAGAGAATAGAATGACTCTGTAGTCCAGGGTTAGGACACCCTCTGGGAGGTGGGAGACCTTGGGTGCAGGGATGGTAAAATGGATGGTGTTTAGGAACTAGAGCTAGAGTAACAGAAAACATATGACACTTCAACTATTTTTCTAGATAGGTAAACTGGAGAAATGTGAGGTTGGTGGAACTACCATTAATTGGATGGTATATAATCCATGATACGTAATTGGTTAAAGAACTTCAAACAAAGAGTAACTATTAACGGAATGATGTCAGATGGCAGGGAGGTCTCAAGTGGGGTTCCACAGGGATCCGTTCGGGGCCCAGCGCTGTTTAACATCTTTATTAATGACGTGGATGTAGGTATAGAGACAAGATTGATAAAATTTGCAGATGACACAAAGCTGGGGGGATTGCCAGCCCTTTGGAAGATAAAGCTAAAATTCAGAGGGATCTTGATAAATTGGAGAACTGGGCTATAATCAACAAAATGAAATGTAACGAAGACAAATGTAAGGTGCTACACTTAAGGAGGAGAAACCAAATGCACAAATACAGAATGGGGGATAACTGGCTTGGCAGCGACATTGCTAAGAAGGATCTGGGAGTTGTGGATCACAATCTCAACATGAGCAGCTATGTGGTGCTGTTGCAAAAAAACAAACAAACAAATGCTGTTTTAGTTTGCAGTAACAAAGGGATAGCATACAAGTCATGGGAGGTGATAGTACCACTCTACTTGGCGTTGGTTAGGCCTCAGCTGGAGTACTGTGTCCAATTTTGGTCACTAATGTATAGAAAGGATGTGGAGAAACTGGAAAGGATCCAGAAGCGAGCGACAAAGATGACCAAAGGGATGGAATGGAAGCCATATAAAGGCACTGGATATGTTTAGTTTAGAAAAGAGGAGATTAAGAGGGGACATGATAGCAGTCTTCAAATACTTGAAAGGCTGCAATAAAAAAGATGGAGAAATGTTTTCTCTTGCCACAGAGGGCAGGACACGAGGCAATGGGTTCAAACTACAGCACAGCAGATTTAGATTAAATCTCAGGAAAAACTTCCTAACAGTAAGAACAGTAGGACAATGGAACAAACTTCCGAGGGAGGTTATGGAAGCTCCTTTGCTGGAGGTTTTCAAAAGGAGGCTGGATAGCCATTTGTCTTGGATGATTTAGCCACAACAAATCCTGCATCTTGGCAGGGGGTTAGATTGACCCTTGCAGTCCCTTCTAACCCTATGGTTCGAGATTAATAGATATTATATGCCCAATTCTCATCCACACTAAAGCCCCCTGACACCACTCTGGCAATATAAAGGGCTTTAAATGGCCACAGTTAGTTTAGTTACATCCACTATAAGTGTCCTTTAAATTGTCAGAGTGGTGTAGAGAGGTCTTAGGGCTAGATTCACAAGGGGGACTTAGGCGTTTCAGTGTCTAACCTGTAGGTGCTCTGTTGCCTATTGGAATTCATAACCCCAAATTAGGCCAGGGCCACCCAGAGGATTCAGGGGGCCTGGGGCAAAGCAATTTTGGGGGCCCCTTCCATTAAAAAAAAGTTGCAATACTATAGAATATTATATTCTCGGGGGGCCCCTGCTGGGCCCGGGGCCTGGGGCAAATTGCCCCACTTGCCCCCCCCCTCTGGGCGGCCCTGAGTTAGGCACCCGGACTCCCCATTTAATGCATTGGGAGAATTCAGTGCCCCCCCCCAAAAAAAAGGATTCACAGAAACCAGCGCACTGAGAGAAAGTTATCTAAAATAGCCAGTAGGAAATGCTGAGAAGGGTGTGATGTTAAGTCCCACCTCTCAACAGTGGGCTGCAGGGAGTCTCCTCCCTCCCCTTGGGGTTCTGGAGTTAGGCACCCAGGACCGGTCAGTCCTTTACCATGAAAAATAGCGGTGGTGGTGCTCTCCCAGTAGCCAGACTATTAATATGGCATGTGGAAGGGCCAGGTTCAAATCCCCACTGTGCCTGGTTTGGAGCAGGGACTTGAACCCAGGGCCCCCATGTGAGTGTCTCACCCCCTGGGCTACAGAGTCATTCTCCCTTTTTCTCCAGCCCAGTGACTAAGTGTAACAGCTTCACCAGGAGCGAGCAGGACCCACCTCAGATGCCAGTAGCCCAGCGCTTAGGGCATTCACCTGGGAGAGGAGACACAAGTTGAAATCCCTGCCCCAAGTCAGACAGAGTGGGGATTTAAACCTGGCTCTCCCACACTCCAGATGAGTGCTCTAATCACTGGGCTCCTGGATGTAAAGGGGGAGGGCATCACCACCACCTCTTGCTCAGCAGCTGTCTTTTGTGCGGGTGAGGCATGCTCAGAGCACAGCTACCGGATCAGGCCCCGCAGCTGGGATAGGCAGGGGAACACCTCGCTTGTCAATCCTGCTGGGGCTTAGGCAGGAGTTAGGCACTCAGTAGCTCAGCAGTGTCAGGATTTAGGTGGCTTTGCTCACCGTCAGAAATGTGGGCCCCAGTGGACGTTAGGCGCCCTCAGAGCTAGGCAGCAGCTGAGCAGTGGTTTTGTGAGTGCCCAGTGGTGTTTAAATGTTGGACTTGTCCCTGTAGGCACTTTAGTCCCCTTTGTGAATCTAGCCTTTGGTGTAAATGAGAATTGGGCACATAATATCCAGTCATTTGAAAAACAGTCAAGGTGTCATAACCCTCAAGTCCTACCTTTATATAAATATTTGCTTGCTAATCATTTTAGCAATACACAGAACCAATTTCCCTTACCCGTATGAATCTTTTGTATTTTCATAAAACAGGGCTATATGCAGTCTATTCTAATCCTATTTTACCTCCCTGGTTACAGCTAGTAAATATTTTTCTTCATTGTCCATTTCACCTTACAGAGCTGTAGCTGGAAAACTTCACATGATTGTCTGAAGTCAGATCCTGCTATATTCATTTTACACCCTCCCTTACACACATTTCTTTTGAGATTATTATTTGCCCATTAGCATCAGGGTAAATATTGCAAGATCTTCCTGTGTTTGTATTTCATTCTCTCACACATCAGTTAGATAGTAAATAAGATGTGTGAATACATACTAATTTGCAGATCTTTTATCAATTTCTTTGGCAGCTTTCTTACATCTTCCAAAGCATTATGGGCCTTTTATTCTGCATTTGGGAGTCCTTTCGGAAGGATTTGTTTGTGATTAGCTAACTTTGGTTTATTTAGTGAAAATACAGCAAGAATGTGTCTAACGCCAGCAGCTATTTGACAGAAAGCACTTGTGACGTTGTCTTCTCAGCAGCACCAAGTGTGGGATGTCACATGGTCTGCCATTATGACCCATCAACAGACAGCTTCCAAGATTCTTTAGTTTTTGCCTGTGCTTTTATTTTGTCTAGTTATTACTGTAGTTTAAGGTATATTGGAATACCGTCTGAGTCAAGCTATCTGTTGTAGAGACTGTCAGCAAATTTGCAGTGGGAGTTCATTAGGAAGGAAGTTATCCAGAATTAGAGAGCGGCATTGCAGCATGGATGAGGCACACTCTCATATAGAAAATTCCTTCTTCACACCTTGTTTAGACTACGGGGTGCAAATAGTAGTGCGCCTGCCAAGAGCTGTGCTGTAACTCCCTCTAGTGGATGCTGCAGGCACAAACTAAAAGGTTCCTAGTTCACATTAATGTAGTCCTGTTTGAAGAAGACTATGTTAATGTGAACTAGGAAGCTTTCAGTTCATGCCCGCAGCACACTGCTATTCGCTCATCCGTGGTGCTAACCGTGGGGCAGTTAATATTGCCCTAAGTGTTAATATTGTCACATTAGAAAGAGAAGTAGCAGTACTGTAGGCTGTCAATAAAAATTAGCAGAACTGGGTGAACTTATTCACTGTGAATAAATTACCCAGTGAACATAGCGCTTTCCTGTTCTCTAAGTCACCCTGATTTCTAGGAATGTATTGTTGTTAACTTCAATGTGGGGGTTCATGGAAAACCATGAGTTGTTTTCTTCATGAACTGCTCAATCTGGCTGTGCTTTATTTGTGATGTGTGATTGGTTGCCTAACTTGCATGATCTTGTTGCCGCTCCATGATTGGATGATGCCAATTTTATAAATATTTCTTTATTGAAATGACCATGGGCTTGATCTAAAACCAGCCCTTGGCCCCTGATTCAGTGAAGTACTTGAGTGTTGAGTTATGCATGTGCTTAAGTACCTTGCTGAATTGGGGCCTATTCAGGGGTGGTGCATAGCAGAAAATAAGCTAAACTCACTGAGTAAGATACTGTCTGAAAATTATTCACTCAGCTCTAATTAAAGTGGAGCATCTGTTCTAGCTATTTGCTCTTAATAACCTCTGCTCCAAGTATGAGTTCAAAACAAGAAATGAAGTAGCCAAGGGATGTCTAAGTAAGGTTATGTGGTAGAGTGTCTCTCCTTGAGGAGAACAGAGAATGTGATTCAGAATTTTAAAACAAGCCTGCAGATGGTGCTACTGTCCTAGACGTTTAACTCCTCTATCCTATCAAACAAGTTCTACAAGTTGCCTTACAACTTGCACTAACCATGAGAGTCAGGCTCTTTGTATTATTCTTAGACCTCTTTTTCCATAGCAAACTATATTCCACCTGCCGTTTCCCACTGTGGGAATAATGTAGACAATGACCAAAGTTTGTAATAAGCTACACATGCCATCTTGATAAATGCTCATCTAGTAATCATGGCAATTAAATGTTACACGAACAGGAATGCAATATTGAGAAGCCAGCACATATTTTTTCTTTCATTAATGAGAAAATAAAAAGCCACATAAGAATAATAGCAAAACGTTCCAGCATATGCATTAGAATGGAAATGTTATACTGCAGAGGTATCCTTCTTCCCTTCTGTTTCACTAAGGTAAATAATAAGGCATCTATAACAAAGGCATTTTTGTTACTTCAACAGAATCAGGAAGTGATGCATTTTGATTTCTGAGTTGAGTTTGCTTCTTAGTGTCACAATTGTATTAGGGCTCTATTCCAACTGACAGATCTCAAACTTCATCTGTCGCTTATTATGTAATGTGGGGGGGAAAAAGAAGTGATGCAAAAATAGTGTTTCTAAAGTCCAAAAGGAAAAGTTATAGATCTGACAAGGCTATCTGGATCTTTACAAATGTGTATTTCAACTTGCTTTGTTATATTGATACATACGTTTTACAATAATACATTGACAAGTTGAAGCTAGTATTAATAAAGGGAAAATTTCTACTACTAAGTGAACTTAGTATTGAAACAGAATAGAATTGCCATATGTTTCCCTTTGTTTGTGTCTTCAGAGCATCTGTTTCTTTCACTGAATCTGTGCCATCTAAAGTTTGATAGCTGGATGAATAACATTCTCCCCATGCTGACTCCTGTCCCTGTTTTAACAATGTTGCCCACTGCCTGTATCTTCAGAGATTCATGCAGATTATCAAGGAGCTTTCACTTAAAATGAGTGATCTCCTAAAATAAATGATTAAGGCACTGGAGATCAGAGTTCAGTTTCCTGCTCTACCATAGACTTCCTCCGGGATCTTGGGCAAGCCACTCTAGGGCTTAATTTAAAGCATAATGAAATCAGTGTAAAGGCAACTGTTGACTTCAGTGGACTCTCAATCAAATTTCTAGCCTTGGTCCACACTACAGAATTAGGTCGATGCCAGGCAGCTTACGTAGACCTAACTCTGTAAGTGTCTGCACTAATATGCAGCTCCCACTGATGTAACTCGCCCGCTACACCGACTTAACTCCACCTCAGCGAGAGGCGTAGCACTTAAGTGGATGTAGTTAGGTCGATGCAGTGTCAGTGTAGACACTGTATTGCTCACATTGACTGTTAGGGTTGGTCTACACTACCGGCCAGATCGACGGGCAGCGATCGATCCAGCGGGGGTCGATTTATCGTGTCTAGTATAGATGTGATAAATCAACCTCCGATCGCTCTAGCATTGACTTCAGTACTCCACCTCAATGAGAAGTGCAAGGGGAATCAATGGGAGAGCGTCTCTCGTTGACACACAGCAGTGAAGACCCCGTGATAAGTAGATCTAAGTACATTGACTTCAGCAACGTTATTCACGTAGCTGAAGTTGCGTAACTTAGATCGATCCCCCCCCAGTGTAGACCAGCCCTTACTGCCTCTCAGAACAGAAGCTGTCCCACAATGCCCCACACTGACAGTTAAATCGGTGCAAGTGCTCCTGGTGAGGACCCACACTGCCGACACAAGGAGCATAGTATGGACATGCCAAAGCAGTTTAATTACTGCGGTGGTTGTAAGTTGATGTAACTTAGGTCAACTTAATTTTGTAGTGTAGACTTGCCCCTTGTCTCTGTCTTAGTTCCCCACATCATGTGAAAATGGGATAATAGTACTTGGGACTTTTCTTAAAATAGTATGTATCAGTATAGTGACTAGCACAATGGGGGAACCTGATCTCAGTTGGAGCCTCTGGGCACTACTACTAAGTTAACAGATAAGTTATTTTTAGCTCCGAATAACATACTGTATTAGATATATCTGTGTTTACTGATGTACACTTATAGAGGCAAACACACTGTACATATCAGTGTCTCTCAATACATAAAATAGAGATAGGGAGCTCACAATAGTGTGACATAAAGGTTTATTCCAATTTACACCAGCTGAGGGTTTGGCCCACATTTGGCTCACAAACTCAAGGCCAATCAGACCCCACAGGAGGCAGAAAAGGTTGTATGGGGAAAAAAGAGAAATGCCCTTGTTATAGAGGACTCTTCGCCCAGTCACTATGGGCTGAGGTGATTACCCAATCTGGGGCTTTTCTGTAAATCCCCCTGAGCAATGGAAACCTTCAAGGGGAGAACTTTGGCAGCCTGAAAGTGTCTGCTTTTGGCTGTTACCCAGTCTGACTCATTTTGCCTGTTTACAGTAGTCGTTGCCTTGCATAGAGAATAGAGTGAAAGGCTGTGCTTTGATTCCTCTTTGAGCAGAGAAAGTGAAATATCAGACAATTAGACTCATAGACTCATAGACTCATAGACTTTAAGGTCAGAAGGGACCAATATGGTCATCTAGTCTGACCTCCCGCATGATGCAGGCCACAAAAGCTGACTCACCCACAACAGAATCTTCCAGCCTGCGACCCCTGCCCTATGCTGCGGAGGAAGGCGAAAAACCTCCAGGGCCTCTGCCAATCTACCCTGGAGGAAAATTCCTTCCCGACCCCAAATATGGCGATCAGCAGAACCCCGAGCATACAGGCAAGATTCTACAGCCGGACCCTCATTTTACCCGCGATGGCCCGTTAATGCCTAATTGACTAAAATCACATTATCCCATCAAACCATTCCCTCCATAAACTTATCAAGCCTAATCTTGAAGCCAGAGAGGTCCTTCGCCCCCACCGTTTCCCTCGGAAGGCTGTTCCAAAATTTTACCCCTCTGACGGTTAGAAACCTTCGTCTAATTTCAAGCCTAAACTTCCCCACGGCCAGTTTATATCCATTTGTTCTCGTATCCACATTACTACTAAGCTGAAATAATTCCTCTCCCTCCTTGGTATTAATCCCTCTGATATATTTAAAGAGAGCAATCATATCCCCCCTCAGCCTTCTTTTGGTTAGGCTAAACAAACCGAGCTCCTCGAGTCTCCTTTCATAGGAAAGGTTTTCCATTCCTCGGATCATCCTAGTGGCCCTTCTCTGTACCCGTTCCAGTTTGAGTTCATCCTTTTTAAACATAGGAGACCAGAACTGCACACAGTACTCCAAATGAGGTCTCACCAGCGCCTTGTATAACGGAAGCAGCACCTCCCTGTCCCTACTAGAAATACCTCGCCTAACGCATCCCAAGATCGCATTAGCTTTTTTCACAGCCACGTCACATTGCCGACTCATAGTCATCCTGCGATCAACCAGGACTCCGAGGTCCTTCTCCTCCTCCGTCACTTCCAACCTATGCGTCCCTAACTTATAACTAAAATTCTTGTTAGTCATCCCTAAATGCATCACCTTACACTTCCCACTATTAAATCTCATCCTATTATTGTTACTCCAATTTACAAGGTCATCCAAGTCTCCCTGCAAAATATCCCGATCCTTCTCCGAATTGGCAATACCTCCCAACTTTGTGTCATCCGCAAACTTTATCAGCCCACTCCTACATTCGGTTCCGAGGTCAGTAACGAATAGATTAAATAAAATCGGACCCAAAACCGAACCTTGAGGAACCCCACTGGTGACCTCCCTCCAACCCGACAGTTCCCCTTTCAGTACTACCCGCTGCAGTCTCCCCTTTAACCAGTTCTTTATCCACCTCTGGATTTTCATATCGATCCCCATCTTTTCTAATTTAACCAGTAATTCCTCGTGCGGCACAGTATCAAACGCTTTACTAAAATCTAGGTAAATTAGATCCACCGCATTTCCTTTATCTAGAAGGTCTGTTACTTTCTCAAAAAAGGAGATCAAGTTGGTTTGGCACGATCTTCCTTTCGTAAACCCATGTTGTAATTTGTCCCAATTGCCATTCACCTCAAGGTCCTTAACTACTTTTTCCTTCAAAATTTTTTCCAAGACCTTGCATACTACAGAAGTTAAACTAACAGGCCTGTAGTTACCCGGGTCACTTTTTATCCCCTTCTTGAAAATAGGAACCACATTAGCTATTTTCCAGTCCATCGGTACCTCCCCCGAGTTTACAGATTTATTAAAAATTATCGCCAAGGGGCTTGCAATTTCTCGCGCCAGCTCCTTCAATATTCTAGGATGAAGATCATCCGGTCCACCCGATTTAGTCCCATTTAGCTGGTCAAGTTTGGCTTCCACCTCTGATACTTTAATGTCAATTGCCCCTCCTTTATTCCCCTCTGTCCCGCTCCCTCTATTCCTAAGCCCTTCATTAGCCTTATTAAACACCGATGCAAAATATTCATTTAGATATTGTGCCATGCTTAGATTGTCCTTAATCTCCACTCCATCTGCAAGCTTCAGTGGCCCCACTTCCTCTTTCTTTGTTTTCTTCCTATTTATATGGCTATAAAACCTCTTACTATTGGATTTAATTCCCCTCGTGAGGTCCAACTCTACACGGCTTTTGGCCTTTCTCACCGCATCCCTACATGCTCTGACCTCAATAAGGTAGGTTTCTTTGCCGATCTCTCCTCTCTTCCATTCTTTGTACGCTTTCTGTTTTTTCTTAATCGCCCCTTTGAGACGCCCGCTCATCCAGCTGGGTCTAATTCCCCTGCCTACTGACCGTTTCCCCTTTCTCGGGATACAGGCCTCGGACAGCTCGTGCAACTTCAGCTTGAAATAATCCCAGGCCTCATCTGCCTTTAGCTCTCTAAGTATGTTAGCCCAATCCACTTCCCTAAGTAGTTGCCTTAATTTATTAAAGTTGGCCTTTTTGAAATCGTAAACCTTAGTCACAGTCATAGTTTTATTTCTGTTAACCCTTCCATTTAGTTTAAACCAAATTAGCTCATGGTCACTCGAGCCAAGGTTGTCCCCTACAACCATTTCCTCAACGAGGTCCTCACTACTCACCAGCACCAAATCTAAAATGGCATCCCCCCTCGTCGGTTCAGCTACTACTTGATGAAGGAATTCATCTGCTAGCACGTCTAGAAACATCTGAGCCCTATTATTGTTACTAGCATTTGTTCCCCAATCTATGTCTGGGAAGTTAAAGTCCCCCATGATCACACAGCTCTTATTAGTTTTTACTTCCTTAAAAACATTAAATAGTTCTCTGTCCGCATCCAGGCTAGATCCCGGCGGTCTATAGCACACCCCAAGCAGTATCTCAGGGGAGGCTCTAGTAGTTCTTTTACCCAGTGTAATTGTTGCCCAGACAGACTCCGTCTTATCCATTCCATCACTTATTATTTCTTTACATTTTAGCTCATTATTGACATACAATGCCACACCCCCACCTTTACCTTTTTTCCGGTCATTCCTAAACAGCACATACCCTTCCATACCTGTACTCCAGTCATGACTACCATTCCACCACGTTTCGGTTATTCCTACGATATCAGGTTTCATTTCTTGGACCAGGAGCTCCAATTCCTCCATTTTGTTACCTAGGCTTCTCGCATTGGTGTATAAACATCTTACCGTATGCTGTCTATCCTTTCTCCCATTAGTTAGCTAGAGCTGTGCTGCAAAACTGTCACCTATATTTACACTGCCTTAAAGTATTAAACTGGAATTATGCTAAACATCTGCTGTTCACTGGTAACATGGCTTCTGGCTGGAAGCACAACCAAGTAATGGCGAAGGATGACTGTCCTAAAGGGCTGGGGAAAGGGGGGAATTAGGACTGAATTCTCCTCTCATCAGAGTAACTCAGTCCTTAGAGCTGTACTGGGAAAAGGCTGTGAGAGGAGAACTAGGCTCCTACAAGGAGTATAATTACAGTTGCCTGGAGATTAGTGTCTCCCCTAGTTGTTGAATTCCATGAAAAAGAAACAGAATATTAAGGCTCATAGTAAGGCACTGAGGTCAAGAATTGGTAAAGTTGTCTTTTTTACACACAAAGACTCCCCTCACTGGGGCTTCAGTATGCCCACGGGTTCTCCTAGGCTCCTTGGGCTTGCCTCCTTCTTGATTTGGGCTGGGGGACGGGGAGGAGTGAGCAGTGAGATCTCCCAAATGCCACCCACTTGTGGCACCAAAACGGGACACCTCTCACAGTACATTGGGGAGGTCTGTGACCCTCACTCTCCTTGGTTAGATGAGGAAGGAAATAGCTGATTTAAATGTCAATGCTGATATCACTGGGGCACCTGAGTCAACACTTCTTACTGAAATGGATGGGGCCGGTCACACCTCTCACAGCTATTGGTCTAGGCTGCCGACAGACTCCTGTAGACACTGCAATATTGGTTAACTTCAGAGGTGAGCTGAGTATTTCACATAACAGCTAGAGACTTTTTGTAATGAAACCTGAGATTCTGGAGAACAAGAGAATTACTTGAGAGAGGTGCCAGTATGGCAGTTGGGTGTGTACTGGTTGTTTCCAAGCTATGGTAATTTCTCAAACAATATAATCTCACAAAACTCTTCCCTCCACAACCTTAAGTATTATGGCACTTCATAGTACTTCCTAGTCTGTGTATGCTAGACAGTGTCCATTACAAACTTCTGTGGGTTGTACACAAAGCACTCCCCATTAGCCAGTATATTTGTGTTGGGTGCAGTATACACCACATCAATAGGTATTATGCACATGATATTAATATATATGTCGAGAAAGGTGTTGGAAAAATATGTTAACTGGATATATTATGCTCTTCCCACAATTCTATTTACCCATATCACAACACTTTGCAAATCTGAAGTCAACTTTGGCATTAGAAAATAGGAAGCCTATCTAAAACAAGATACATGAATGGTGGAGCCTAGCACAGGTTTGGATGTGCCTCTATGCCCAAATGGTTTGGTATCCAAACACAGATAAGAAAAGGTATACCATGGTACCAGAAAAACAAGGTAGAAAGCCGACTGGTGAATTTTAACTGTGTGTGACATATACAGTGCTTTCTAGCTTATAAACGACCCTCCTCTAGATAGAGGAAATTTTGAGGCTGTATTTTTGAAGGACACCTACTGTATATGGTGAATGTGCTGTGAGATAAGAATTGCTTCTCAAAAGGAGGGGCATGTCTTCTTTTCATATCGCGCTGTTTTGACCTGGGCAATAAATTGGCTAAGCTTGGTTATTTGGTCTCTTGACCATTTTAAATATTGAATTGCAAGTGTAGTCAGTTAATCAGCTATACATTGTAATCAATAACCCGAAAGCAAAGTAGACATCTAGTGCAAAAACACAGAAAACCCTCGGCTCAGTGTGATAGAGCATGCCCAATGCTTAACCTTCCTTGTGCCAATGCAGAGCCTCCTTGTTGTGCTACAGTGCAGTCTTGCTCTTCCTGCTATGCACTTTGCAAGGACTTGGATTATGAAAGCCATGCTTGAGATCTCTGTTGGAGAAGCAGTTCCCCCATGCAATCACAGACTGCTCTGAAAAAAGTCAGAATATAAATTGTTTGTGAGCAGATCAATTGGCTTCTACAGAGCCTTGCAAAAAGGACTCAACCCAACATCTTTTGGGCCTCTAGAATGGCACAGGATTTAAGAATTGGCAATGTTGATATTCTTTTAGAAATGACACTTGGATTTTTGGGCTAAACTTCTGTTTGTGTAAGAAGTGCAGGTTTCATCACCCGTTCAGCAGAATTACTTTCAGCCCATTACCTATTTTATTTTTAGTCCTTTAGGGAACTGGGTTTGTGACAGGAATCGCAAAGTGGATTGGGAAGAAGGAACTAGATCTAAGTTGAGAAACATACTTCAGGAATAAGCAGAAGTGACAACTTCTCACTTCGTTTGAGTTGGAATTTATATTCGAGCTCCTATTGTAAGCAAAGCAGAAGAATATAGGTCTCAAAGCCTCAATGCAAATCAGATATAACAGGCAGCCTGAGCTGGTAGAACTTGAGAATCAAAGGCCAAATCCGCCCTCTTATATACATGTGCAGCTTCCACTGAAATAAGGGTTAAAATAGGTCAAAAGAGGAGTGTAAGTTCATAAAGGGCTGGCCTGGTCAACTCTTAATCATAATCGTGAGCACTTGCTTTCATGAGTTCCACTGGTGTCATCATTGCTCACCAATGTGAGCAAGGGTTGCCCAAACTTGAAAGCCAGTGTTAACTCGCATTGAGATGTTACATGGTGATGCAATGTGCCATGTCTCATGCCAAGGATGGGGCATGGAGAACAGGCAAGGGACAGTTAATATAACTATCAAAGCCTGTAACCAGACCTGGCTGAATTATTAGTTATAAATTTGTCCAACAAATTTTGGCTTTTTTCTCAAACTGAGTAAACATCTTCTTTATCGCCCCAATTGTGCCTGTAACTATTCAAGCAAAATCTTCCCTCAGTGTCCCTTTTCCTTATGGCTATCTATACAAATGCCAACATAAACTTGAACACTGGGATGACTTAGAAAAACATGTAAGGAGGTGTGGAGGTCAAGGTTCCTGCCATGGAGGTATTTGAAATACCAAGTGTAGCGTCATGCACTTGAGAAGACTAAGATATGCCTTCATGTTATAATACTAAATAATCCTCTATTTTAGGCTGGCCCCTATCATAGTATGTGAGCACCTCACAATCTGTAACATATTTATCCTCACAACTCCCCTGAGAGGTAGGGAAGTGCTGTTATCCCCATTTTACAGATGGGGACACTGAGTATGTATACACAGCAAAGAAAAACCTACTGGGACCCTTCCACTTCACAGGGTGCTAGAGCTTGGGTTTCAGCCCGAGCCCAGGAATCTCCACAGCAATGAAACAGCCACACAGCCCAAGCCCCGCGAGCCCAGGTCAGCTGTCATAGGTGTCTAGTTGCTGTGTAGACATACGCTAAGTGACTTGCCCAAGGACACATGTGGAGTCATGTCTCCAGATATATAAAATCAAACATTCATCTGCACTACATCATAACATTTTATCATCAGTTTTTCTTAAACCATTTTTGTCTTGCCACATCTTGGTTTTTGGTTTTCTTTTACCTCACTCCTAATTTTTTGTGACTGCTTGTTTCTCTTCCTTATTTTTAGCTTTCTCTTCTAATTGTTCTCTTACCTTCAACATTTCTCTCTTCTTCCATTCAATCACCATTTGGTTAGTGATAGTCAAAGTGGTAGCTACGTTTCATAACAATATTTCTTTTTGGACTGGAAAAGATCTATTTGTTTGTTTCCTTGATGCCAATAGACTTTTCAGAATTGTGTGCATGCAAATGGCCATTTAGATTTGTAACTGGTCACTTGTGCATAAAAACATACAAGAGAACACACTTCAAGGTGTTGTAAAGCTGTTTTCCCCTCTATCCAGCTTAAAGTTCATTGGAACTGTTCAGATGAACTGGTGATAGGATCTAAATAATTTTTACCAAATGTGCCAACAAATCTAATTTTCCTTCCCAGCAAGGAGTAATAAATGCATAGTTCACTTCCCCATGATACACAACTCATTTCTTGAAAATAGGTTTGTATTTACATCTGCACACAGTTAGGCTTCAATAACAGTGCCAATAGATTTTAATGTCTCAGTAACTTCTTTTTTTCATATATATACAATATAATCTTTGGTTTAATCACTTTCCCCCCCATAGCCAATGTAATGTGTGTGTTGGGTCCTCATGATCATGTTAAGGTCTCTTGCCATATATTGATTTTGCATATCTCTGAGCTGTGTAGAACTATGGTCTTGTGAGGGCATGTAACATCTGGGTGACAAGATCTGCATTAGTGCATATGCTTTAGGGGCAGCATAAACCTATCCCAGCAACTTTTGTTTAACTGAATTGCTGGGTAAGAACATAACATGATTCCTCTTCACTGTCCTTTTCAAATACTATTTTTTCACTTAGGCTTAGTTAGATTTACCAGTTTCTATATTTGACTTCTCTTCACAAGCAGATGAGGCACGTTAGAATTCCCACTTTGCTCTACAAATTTGCCTTAAGGAAAGAGAACCCAAAAATGTGGGAAATCATTAGAACATGGCCTCCTTGACGGAACAGCAAAGGGACCACAAAGATCCCAAGGTTTCCTTCTTCAGCTCTGTTGGACCCCATTCCACACTCAAAGCCCACCAAAGTCAGTGCAAAGAGTTCCATTGAGCTCAATAGGCTTTGGGTCAGGCCAATATTCAGGAAGCTTTCATCTTCCATCGACAAGGACTTGTGAAATCAGCCAGCCTGAATAGGCTTTGACCCACCTCCCCACTGTTTCATTCTATCTAGACTGTATTTCCTTTCCCTCCATTATATAATCTTCTCTTCCTCCCTGCAAATCATTATCAGGGAACACTCAGCACACAGCTGGAATTGAGGAGAACAGGCAGCTTCCTATATGATTGCAGCTCTGCTCTCTGACCAGCTGTGTGACTTCTGCCTTTGAAATGAAATAGGTTCCTTGATGTGTTCTTATATGCTTCCCCAGTCTTTCGAAACTGGAGACAGCTTTATCCATCTGGGTCTTGGCTCCTGCTGTATTTCCCTGGGGTAGAATGGAACTTACTCTACAGAAGCACATCCCTGAACAATATTATATTGCAGGTGGAACATTTCAATAAACTGTGTGGGGTTGCTTGGTGGACCCCTGAAACAATAGAAATAACATTTTTATATGTTTCTCTTCTACAACAGACCAGTTACAGGAAATTGCATGACTCTCCTTTTTGTCGCTTATAAATCTAATACTGAAAACTTCAGACCCTCATTTGGGGAGTGGATTTTTGATGTCATGATTCCCTCACTTTTTCTGACTCTTATAGTCCCTTCTTCCAGGCCTGGGGCAGGACTGAGTGCAAGGTCTGCTTGAATCAAGTGGCACTGCTGGTGCTGAGGGAGGTCTGGCTGATAAAAACCATGGGGAGGCAACCTTTGAAGCTGCCTGCTGATGTCTCTCTAAGGACAATATCATGGCTTCTCTTAAAGGAGCCATCATCACACTCAAAAGGCCATCACTTCTTATGTAGAACCCCTCTTCAAATCCCCATTTTGGATAAGATTAATAAAGTTAATACAATAATTATGTTAACAAAACAACTCTAGCAATTAGCTGAACTCTTCAGATCTCTCTTGCTCCTCAGTTTGCACTATTGGTTTTTGTGCTTATCATCTCATCCCAGCAATGGAAAATACAGGGGTGAACTTCTGGCCCTACTGATGTTTAATATGATTCTTCTAGCTTTAACCATTGATTTCACCAACAACAACACATCTGTTGACTTTAGCAGTGGTTAATAGGTCTATTCTTGACCGGGTCTGTTTCTTTTGCTGTGAACTGCTGGCTCACTACATCTCAGTTCCTACACTAAGTTGGAAGTGTGTGCACCAACTATCTTCCTTTTTAATCAGAGGTACATAGGGGCCATGCAATGCCTAGTCTAATGCACGTTTTCAAAGCAAGGAGCGGATACAATGAATATCCTTTCTTTTCACTGCATACCTTATGCTGGGGCAGGGCCCAGATGCAGTCCTTTCGATCTTATTTTCCCTCTGTCACCAATACCACCTTAGATTAAACTGGTCTACAATTTTTGAGAAGTCGTTTGCTTCAGAGATAAAATGTGCTATTTATTATGTATTTTGATGTGCTGAATTCAAATATGACAATTAAAACAACTGATTGGCTACTGTTTCTAAGATATTTAAGTTTTTACATTTTATGTCTATGTATATTGTGTAGATAATAGAGTTTTAATCATAAATTGTAAACCTAGGTCTTTTCATGTGTTTATGTTGCTTTACATGATAATATTTCACCTGTCCTGTTTATGTAACACTTTAAAAATCAGCAAAAGGGTTATATAAATAAAATTTATTATGAAACAAAAGGCAAAAAACTATTATGTACATAGTTTAGTCCTATTCAGTGTCTACTCGGCGCTTCTTGGCTTGTCTCTTGTATTCATTAAATGGAGCATCTCTTGTCACTGTCCAGCAATAGTCTGCAAGCATTGATGGGCTCCATTTGCCCTGATAGCGTTTCTCCATTGTTGCAATGTCCTGGTGAAATCGCTTGCCGTGCTCGTCGCTCACTGCTCCGCAGTTCGGTGGAAAAAAATCTAGATGAGAGTGCAAAAAATGTATCTTTAGTGACACGTTGCAACCAAGGCTTTTGTATGCCTTGAGGAGGTTTTCTACCAACAACCTGTAGTTGTCTGCCTTGTTGTTTCCGAGAAAATTTATTGCCACTAACTGGAAGGCTTTCCATGCCGTCTTTTCCTTGCCACGCAGTGCATGGTCAAATGCATCATCTTGAAGAAGTTCACGAATCTGAGGACCAACAAAGACACCTTCCTTTATTTTAGCTTCACTTAACCTTGGACATTTTCCACGGAGGTACTTGAAAGCTGCTTGTGTTTTGTCAATGGCCTTGACAAAGTTCTTCATCAGACCCAGCTTGATGTGTAAGGGTGGTAACAAAATCTTCCTTGATTAAACAAGTGGTGGATGCTGAACACTTTTCCTCCCAGGCTCCAATGACTGTCGGAGTGGCCAATCTTTCTTGATGTAGTGGGAATCTCTTGCACGACTATCCCATTCGCAGAGAAAACAGCAGTACTTTGTGTATCCAGTCTGCAGACCAAGCAAGAGAGCAACAACCTTCAAATCGCCACAAAGCTGCCACTGATGTTGGTCATAGTTTATGCACCTCAAAAGTTGTTTCATGTTGTCATAGGTTTCCTTCATATGGACTGCATGACCAACTGGAATTGATGGCAAAACATTGCCATTATGCAGTAAAACAGCTTTAAGACTTGTCTTCGATGAATCAATGAACAGTCTCCACTCATCTGGATCGTGAATGATGTTGAGGGCTGCCATCACACCATCGATGTTGTTGCAGGCTACAAGATCACCTGTCATGAAGAAGAATGGGACAAGATCCTTTTGACGGTCACGGAACATGGAAACCCTAATATCACCTGCCAGGAGATTCCACTGCTGTAGTCTGGAGCCCAACAGCTCTGCCTTACTCTTGGGTAGTTCCAAATCCCTGACAAGTTCATTCAGTTCACCTTGTGTTATGAGGTGTGGTTCAGAGGAGGAGGATGGGAGAAAATGTGGGTCCTGTGACATTGATGGTTCAGGACCAGAAGTTTCATCCTCTTCCTGTTCCTCGTCTGACTCAAGTGAGAATGATTCTGGTGCATCAGGAACCAGCAGTCCTTCTCCGTGGGATACTGGGCGTATAGCTGATGGAATGTTTGGATAATGCACAGTCCACTTTTTCTTCTTTGACACACCTTTCCCAACTGGAGGCACCATGCAGAAGTAACAATTGCTGGTATGATCTGTTGGCTCTCTCCAAATCATTGGCACTGCAAAAGGCATAGATTTCCTTTTCCTGTTCAACCACTGGCGAAGATTTGTTGCACAAGTGTTGCAGCATATGTGTGGGGCCCACTTCTTGTCCTGATCTCCAATTTTGCAGCCAAAATAAAGGTGATAGGCTTTCTTAACCATAGTGGTTATACTGCGCTTTTGTGATGCAAAAGTCACTTCACCACAAACATAGCAGAAGTTATCTGCACTGTTCACACAAGTACGAGGCATCTCTGCTCACTTTGGCTAAACAGAAATGTGTCCCTTTGCAAAATCAAACACTGACAAATAAGAGAGCACGACACTGTATGATTTCTAGAGCTGATATAGGGCAATTTGTTCAGCAGAGTGATGTAAGCTTCGTTATGATTGCATCATCCATGACTTCTAGGAATAACATGATGCAATTCAGATCATGTATGACGCAATACCAGCTTCAGATTGCATCATTCATTGTTTTGTCTAAAAAGCAAGTACTGTCCAAACCCAGTCATAGATTTATTCATAGATCCAGTCAAAGATGTATTTTAGTCATTTCTGGTTTAAATTGAGATCCCTTCCCTTTATAACTCACTTATCCTCCGCCATTCCCAAGTCAAGGGTCGTATATACTGACCCAATAGCATATTTTGAAAACTAGAGCCAATCAACAATTTTAAGCATCATTTTCGTTCTCAGTGACCCAGAATTAGTAAAGTTTGACTACATTTATTTCAGAAGCATTTTGGCTGTAGAGCAGTGTTATTAGAATAACAAATATTGCATAGTGCACTTCATCCACAGATCTCAGTGCTTCACTGGGCTGGGTAGATGATTATTATTCCCATGTTATAGATGGAGTGGGGGAACTGAGGCATAACAGATAAATGACTTGTCCATGCCGTTTCACGACCGGGCTGGGAAAAGAAGTCTGGTCTTCTGAGTCCCTGTCCTGTTCACTTGGCCACGCTCAAGCAAAGTAACTTAAAATCCAGCTCGTCACTATTTCTGATCTCTCCTTGCCTTTTTCCCTTCCCTGTTACAGTTAAGGTTGTTCAAATACACGTATTAATTAGGGCTGGGATACATATGTAGATTTACAGCAAGCTAAACAAACACAGTCTCTAAATATAAACTTTGTTTAAAAAGAACTTTAAGAAAAATATACTATAACACTAATAAACAGTTACTTTTAAACAAAGTAATTTTCTTGCTTCTTCAAACCCCAAAGTGAATCTCACTTTCAGCAAAAATTAAACTGACATCACTGGATTTTTACCATTTCTTTCCATCAGCTTGCCAAATAATCCCAGACTCTATTCCGAACTGTTCCATGAACTGGTTGTGTGACCTTGGGGAATTCACTTGCCTTCTGTGCCACTATTTCCCCATCAGTAAAGTGGTAACAATACTCTACCTGTCTCTGTAAAGTAAGTGCTTTGAGATCTATGCTTATCCAGTGGGATTTTCAAAAGCATTTTACTTTGAAACTTGCTCCTAAGTCAATAGGTGTCTTTGAAAATTCCACTCAGTAAGCCCTCTTCATGTAAAGTACTTTGAGATTTAGTCAAAGACAGGTTGAAAATACCACCCATTATTATTACTATTTTATTTTAATAACTAATGTATCATTAACAACCTAGGTTAAAAAATGTTGAGACTACACTTTGCTTTAAAAGTTCTCCTACACTAGTTACACTTTAGTGTAAGCGAATGTGATCCATATTCTGATCTCGATGACACTGGTATAAATCCACAGACTTCACTGAAGTTACTCTAGATTTACCCTGGCATAAATGAAATCTGAATCTAGCCCCATTTCTCTTCTTGCTCTGATGACTCATCTAAGCTGCTGCCCTCCAGTCAATTGTGCTGAATTTATACCAACTTGAAGACTTATGCATTTTATATGTATCTCTTTCCTCAGGGAATTGTGGATTGTATGATGTGTTATGACTTTTGAAATGCTACAGGGATGGGTTTCCTTTAGAAGTAGCTTTATAACACATGAAACTGTACTCATACTCTTAAAGTGAATTCAAGGTAGGATGTGCTGTTCCTAAAGAATTGTAGTTTAAAAACATGCATATAGCCACTTGAGCAGCTTTGTAAACTGAGGAGTGTGCTTCTCAGTGACCTATTCAATGTATTGGTAGAATGAGCTATGGAGCTCACTATCCAAAAGAATTCAAACACTCTGGCATGTGTTCTAGTTCTTGTAAAACGTATTTGGATTAAAAGCCTCAAGGGAAGTTCCTGACCTAGACTCAGAACAGTCCATACAGGGAAAATCAGTAAACGTAAGCTTCCCCCACTGCCCTGTCCTACAGAGGTCCTCCAAGCTAATTTAGGGGTAGATACCCATCTGGGAGTAAAAGAATCTTCCCTTATGCCCTTATCTGGCCTCTATGGAGCACTGGGCTGGAAACATAGAATAAATGGGTGTGGTGTACCCAGTTGGTCCCTCCCTCGAGCAGGTGGGTGGGGAATGGGCAGGGAATTGGCAGAAGCTTGGTTCTACCTCTCCTGCTTGTCAAACAGCACAGCTAAGCTAACATGGGAATTGTAAATTGCAACAGGTACACGGGATATGAGCGGCGAACAGCGGAGGCTAACAGAGGGAGTTTGCCTGGGATCTGTCCGAGAGGAGGTACACTAAGTGCTGCATTGGGGGGCTGTGTTGGTGAGTATCTGAGTGTCTGTTGCGGGGACAGTTTGTCAGTTTGACCGTGTGCTTGATTGTTTGTTTGAAAAGTGTGAATTGGGAGTGCTTTGTTCCAGGTGGGCCTTGAGTGGGCCTGACTGTTATAAAAAGGCAGTGAGCAGCGAACCAGCTGAGCGGCGAACAGCAGAGGCTAACAGAGGGAGTTCGCCTAGGGAGAGCCCACTGAGGCTTTTATCTTGTGGGCTTCTGTGAGTTGCTGCAACAGCTGAAGAAGCTCTTAGAAGGAAGAAATTATGGAAGATGAGCATACAGTTGTTGTAACCTGCACAGGTTGTGCCATGTTTGTCTTTCTTCCACAGGACAGAAGTGACTTTGTCTATACAAAGTGCAAGCTGGTCTCCATATTGGAAGAGAAGGTTCGAGGTCTGGAGAAACAAGTATCGACCCTGCGTTGCATATGAGAAAATGAAGAGTTCCTGGACAGACGTCAGGATATGCTTCTACGGGCACAACGTTCTGAAGAATCGGAGCAGGCTGTGCAGAGGGGACAGAGGGATGGTGAAGAAATTTTTCAGCATGTGACCTCCAGAAGAAGAAAGAGGAGCGTCCATGTACCAGCAATGGAGATACAGGTGAGCAACCGTTTTCATGTTCTCTCCACAGGTACTAATGCAGAGAGTGGAGTAGATGATACATCTGAGGGAAGGGAGCAGAAGGAGACTCCTCCGATGCACTGTCCTCGGGATGGGGGTTCCACGGCCACCGCTCCCAAGAGAAGGAGGCGGGTGGTGGTGGTCGCGGACTCCCTCCTCAGGGGGACTGAGTCATCTATCTGCCGCCCCGACCGAGAAAACCGAGAGGTCTGCTGCTTGCCAGGAGCTAGGATTCATGATGTGATGGAGAGACTGCCGAGACTCATCAAGCCCTCGGATCACTACCCCTTCCTGCTTCTCCACGTGGGCACCAATGATACTGCCAAGAATGACCTTGAGCGGATCACTGCAGACTATGTGGCTCTGGGAAGAAGGATAAAGGACTTTGAGGTGCAAGTGGTGTTTTCGTCCATCCTCCCTGTGCAGGGAAAAGGCCTGGGTAGAGACCGTCGAATTGTGGAAGTTAACGAATGGCTACGCAGGTGGTGTCGGAGAGAAGGCTTTGGATTCTTCGACCATGGGATGGTGTTCCAAGAAGGAGGAGTGCTAGGCAGAGACGGGCTCCACCTAACGAAGAGAGGGAAGAGCATCTTCGCAAGCAGGCTGGCTAACCTAGTGAGAAGGGCTTTAAACCAGGTTCACCGGGGGAAGGAGACCAAAGCCCTGAGGTAAGTGGGGAAATGGGATACTGGGAAGAAGCACGAGCAGGAGAGTGCAAGAGGGGAGGACTCCTGTCTCAGACTGAGAAAGCGGGACAATCAGCGAGTTATCTTAAGTGCCTATACACAAATGCAAGAAGCCTGGGAAACAAGCAGGGAGAACTGTAAATCCTGGCACAGTCAAGGAACTATGATGTGATTGGAATAACAGAGACTTGGTGGGATAACTCACATGACTGGAGTACTGTCATGGATGGATATAAACTGTTCAGGAAGGACAGACAGGGCAGAAAAGGTGGGGGAGTTGCATTGTAGGTAAGAGAGGAGTATGACTGCTCAGAGCTCCGGTATGAAACTGCAGAAAAACCTGAGAGTCTCTGGATTAAGTTTAGAAGTGTGAGCAACAAGGGTGATGTCGTGGTGGGAGTCTGCTATAGACCACCAGACCAGGGGGATGAGGTGGACGAGGCTTTTATCCGGCAACTAGCAGAAGTTACTATATCGCAGGCCCTGGTTCTCATGGGAGACTTTAATCACCCTGATATCTGCTGGGAGAGTAATACAGCGGTGCATAGACAATCCAGGAAGTTTTTGGAAAGTGCAGGGGACAATTTCCTGGTGCAAGTGCTGGAGGAACCAACTAGGGGCAGAGCTCTTCTAGACCTGCTGCTCACAAACCAGGAAGAATTAGTAGGGGAAGCAAAAGTGGATGGGAACCTGGGAGGCAGTGACCATGAGATGGTTGAGTTCAGGATCCTGACACAAGGAAGAAAGGAGAGCAGCAGATACGGACCCTGGACTTCAGAAAAGCAGACTTTGACTCCCTCAGGGAACTGATGGGCAGGATCCCCTGGGAGAATAACATGAGGGGGAAAGGAGTCCAAGAGAGCTGGCTGTATTTTAAAGAATCCTTATTGAGGTTGCATGAACAAACCATCCCGATGTGTAGAAAGAACAGTAAATATGGCAGGCGACCAGCTTGGCTAAACAGTGAAATCCTTGCTGATCTTAAACGCGAAAAAGAAGCTTACAAGAAGTGGAAGATTGGACAAATGACCAGGGAGGAGTATAAAAATATTGCTCAGGCATGCAGGAGTGAAATCAGGAAGGCCAAAACACACTTGGAGTTGCAGCTAGCAAGAGATGTTAAGAGTAACAAGAAGGGTTTCTTGAGGTATGTTAACAACAAGAAGAAAGTCAAGGAAAGTGTGGGCCTTACTGAATTAGGGAGGCAACCTAGTTACAGAGGATGTGGAAAAAGCTAATGTACTCAATGCTTTTTTTGCCTCTGTCTTCACAAACAAGGTCAGCTCCCAGACTGCTGCACTGAGCAGTACAGTATGGGGAGGAGGTGACCAGACCTCTGTGGAGAAAGAAGTGGTTCGGGACTATTTAGAAAAGCTGGACGAGCACAAGTCCAGGGGCTGGATGCGCTGCATCCGAGGGTGCTAAAGGAGTTGGCGGATGTGATTGCAGAGCCATTGGCCATTATCTTTGAAAACTCATGGCGATGGGGTCCTGGATGACTGGAAAAAGGCTAATGTAGTGCCCATCTTTAAAAAGGGAAGAAGAAGGATCCGGGGAACTACAGGCCAGTCAGCTTCACCTCAATTCCTGGAAAAATCATGGAGCAGGTCCTCAAGGAAGCAATTCTGAAGCACTTCGAGGAGAGGCCAGTGATCAGGAACAGTCAGCATGGATTCACCAAGGGCAAATCATGCCTGACTAACCTAATTGCCTTCTATGAGGAGATAACTGGCTCTGTGGATGAGGGGAAAGCAGTGGATGTGTTATTCCTTGACTTTAGCAAAGCTTTTGATACGGTCTCCCACAGTATTCTTACCAGCAAGTTAAAGAAGTATGGGCTGGATGAATGGACTATAAGGTGGATAGAAAGCTGGCTAGATCGTTGGGCTCAATGGGTAGTGATCGATGGCTCCATGTCTAGTTGGCAGCCGGTTTCAAGCGGCGGGCCCCAAGGGTCGGTCCTGGGGCCGGTTTTGTTCAATATCTTCATTAATGATCTGGAGGATGGCGTGGACTGCACGCTCAGCAAGTTTGCAGATGACACTAAACTGGGAGGAGTGATAGATACGCTGGAGGGTAGGGATAGGATACAGAGGGACCTAAACAAATTAGAGGATTGGGCCAAAAGAAACCTGATGAGGTTCAACAAGGGCAAGTGCAGAGTCCTGCACTTAGGATGGAACAATCCCATGCACTGTTACAGACTAGGGACCGAATGGCTAGGCAGCAGTTCTGCAGAAAAGGACCTGGGGGTTACAGTGGATGAGAAGCTGGATATGAGTCAACAGTGTGCCCTTGTTGCCAAGAAGGCTAATGGCATTTTGGGCTATATAAGTAGGGGCATTGCCAGCAGATCGAGGGACATGATCATTCCCCTCTATTCGACATTGGTGAGGCCTCATCAGGAGTACTGTGTCCAGTTTTGGGCCCCACACTACAAGAAGGATGTGGAAAAATTGCTAAGAGTCCAGCAAAAGGAGGGCAATGAAAATGATTA
Organism: Emys orbicularis; assembly: GCF_028017835.1. Lineage (NCBI taxonomy): Eukaryota > Metazoa > Chordata > Testudines > Emydidae > Emys > Emys orbicularis. The sequence continues at coordinate 62,703,978 of NC_088691.1, forward strand.
GGGGGCTGGAGCACATGACTTATGAGGAGAGGCTGAGGGAACTGGGATTGTTTAGTCTGCAGAAGAGAAGAATGAGGGGGGATTTGATAGCTGCTTTCAACTACCTGAAAGGGGGCTCCAAAGAGGATGGATCTAGACTGTCCTCAGTGGTACCAGATGGCAGAACAAGGATTAATGGTCTCAAGTTGCAGTGGGGGAGGTTTAGGTTGGATATTAGGAAAAACTTTTTCAGTAGGAGGGTGGTGAAGCACTGGAATGGGATACCTAGGGAGGTGGTGGAATCTCCTTCCTTAGAGGTTTTTAAGGTCAGGCTTGACAAAGCCCTGGCTGGGATGATTTTGTTGGGGATTGGTCCTGCTTTGAGCAGGGGGTTGGACTAGATGACCTCCTGAGGTCCCTTCCAACCCTGAGAGTCTATGATTCTATGATATTGCCAACCCCAAACACTGAAAAGTCACAAATCTGGTCTCATTAACATCATGTGACTGGCTTAAATGTAATACAAGACATCCACCTCCCAAGCATCCCCTCCTGGGCAGAGGTGATTCTACAGTACTTGCCTCTGTTTACCCCCCTCTTCAGGGCCCTTTAAGAACTCACTCAGTTTAAACAATCCCCTCCTGGGGACCAATTTGAGTCCTCAGGTGCATTCTGACTCTCTAGGCCCCAACCCCAGTTCAGTCTCTCTCTCTCTCTCTTGTCCAAAATAATAGTCTTTGAAACTAGAACGCAAACTGTCACAGTCTTTATCCCTTTCGGATGGATGGTGGGTGCCTCTGACTGTCTGCATCCCAGCCCCTCCTGCCTGGAGATGTTTCTTCTCTACAGGTTTTCTTAGTTGGTGCCTTCCCCCTTCTTACTACTATCTACACATATAGCTTCCTAAGGGCTTTCTCCCTTCATTGCAAGGTCCTGATCCTTTTATATTGAAATCACCTGATTCCTTTCAGGTGGGGCTCCTCCTGTAATCAGTTTGGCTTAGGCCCAGGGTCTCCAGCCCATGAGGTAAGCCTTCCTGTTACAATAAGTTTTTTAAAAATCCAGTAATATTGGGTTCTTTTTCTCTGCCCTCCAGTTTGAGCATTTATTGTGCACTTGGGTCAGATTTTCAAGTGTTTCTCCAACCACAGAGGCTAAAACATTCTTCTTTTGTTTTTGTTTTTAGTTGAGATTCTTATACAATAACTTGATTCCAGAATCTGGGGCTTTAAGGAAAAACCCAAATATCACAGGAGCTGACAACATTATATAGGCCAGCAGCTAATTACTACCAACAAGGAGGAAACAGTGGAGTAACTCTGATTTGTAAGGGATTACAATTCCTCCCAGAACTACTTCTGGAGTGGTGTCATTCATACATCACCCTGTTCTCAGGGCTGTGCCTAAAATCTCTCTGATGGACACCGCGCTCAGATGCTATAGAGGGGTGGTGTGGCTGTGGCTCCTTGAGTCAGGGTCATCAGGTCCCAGCACAAGTTTAAGACATTCACAATTTATAGGACCTTATTGCTAGTGGATGATGAGGTGTAGCAGAGCTCCGCCTTCCTGTGCTGTACCCCCCGCCTCTCCCTATGCTGCTCATGCCGTCCACTAGAATGCCTCCTTTCTCTTACATGCCACGGATGGTACCTGGTATAGATGATGGCAGAGCCACCTTCACCAGCAAAAAATTCTCTGGTGCAGGGGGAACTCTGTACTGGCCTTTTCTGGCTGCTTTCAGGCCATGGATAATCCTGCCCTCTTCTGGCAAAAAATCAGTGCCTGGGATGGAACTAAGGAATGTGAGACTGGGTATCTCCAGTTGCAAATGGCATGAAGTTGTATTGTAGTGGAAACATCCTGATGCCTTGTCTCTCCCATGTGATAAAAGGCTCATGTCAAATAGCCCAGTAATCCATTGCTTTTTTGGGGACTGCTTCTGCTCCCACCGAAGTAGAGCTGCTCAAAATCTATTGAATGGGAAGCTTGTGGCCAAAAAAAAATCACTCTTCTAAAATTGGTTATTTTTTTCCTCAATAGTGTCTCTCTTCTACTTAAAAAAAAAATCTTGATATCTCTTTCCAATGTTTGTAACAGAATATTATCCGAAATGGGTATCAACACTTGCTTACTGAAAACCTGATGATGTGTTTAGATTTGGGGGGGGGGACTTCTAAAATTTCAACCCAAAAGAGAAATGAATTCTGAAGCTTCCATTTCAAATTTCTTGAAATGTTTGGTGACAATAAGCTTTCATCTGTTTGACCAGCTGTGCTTTGACATCAGTGGCAAAATTATCTTGGACTCAAATGGAAGTGGGATTGGGATCTTCTTAGTGCTTGTCTGCCCTGTCCCTTTGGCCGTGATTTGAGATGGCTGGGTGAGTGCCTCTCTCAGTTAAGCTGCTCTGTAATCAGTTTCATTCTATCACACAATAGACCCATGCACACACATTTTCATTCAACTATAAAAGCATTGTGGCTGAAGTGAAAGTGTGTATTATAAACATTGCATGCTTAATAAGAATATTCCACGTAACCTCATTTCTTTTTCAGAGTATTATGTTGAGAAAAGCTTGGGATCTTCTGTCCAAAAGGATTTTGCAAGGGGCATGTGTATTATTCACTTTTCCCTTGTTTTTTATTAGCAAGTTTCTTCACCAGTGAGTTACTGTTCTTACTTTTGGATTAAGAATACTAGCCTTAACTCTGAATTTCTTTCTCACTTTAAGAGAGATCCTTCAAGAGTGACTGCTCTGCATTGCAAGCTGGCAAAATAGGTTTGATTCCAGCTTCTGTTTTTCCTCTGCAGTTTTCCTCGACTATTCTGCTAAATATCAGAGTGGTATGTGCAAGGAAAAATGCAGTGTCCCTTCCAGCAAGTTGTCTTCCCTCATGTTTACCGACAGTGAAATCACACTGAACGTGTGACATCTCAGTCATTCCCATGGTAACAGACAGCCATGCCACCAGCACAAGATTAGGACTTCCCACTTCACTGCAAGAACTAGCTGCAGATGAAGCTGGATAGTCAATTGGGACTGAATACTTCAGACACCTTTCCTACTTTTCTGCTCTTTTGCTGTCTTTGAACTGGAAGAGGTTGTTGATGCATCAACAAAGCTAGAATGTTTTCCTTCTGTGGGAGATACCCTCTGGGATCATCTTGCCATTCTCTGCCCCCTCCAATATCAGGCCTCATAGCACAGTGACACTCTTAGGAAGAGAAGAGCTGGACAACCACAGTTCATCAAAGCCACTCTGAAAGGCTGGCAAAGGAGGCTGCTTGTAAAGAAAAGTAAAGGGCTTCTCTTTTGGGGGGGACTAAGTGTTACTTGCAGAATGATTCCAGGTTGGGGAGTGAGGGACAAAGTTGGGTCCCAAACTCTGACCATCTCAGCAGGCACCAGTTTGAGCTTAAATGGTTGGATATCCTAATAGCTGCAATTACATCTGTTCACTATGGATGAGTGCTGTGCATGAGGCTAATAGGATTCGGCACCTCCGAGTGTATAGAGCTTGTAAAGTCCTTTGTGATTTTTCTGGATGAAAAGCACTATGCATAGAAGAGGATCTTAATAAAAAGAATACAAAAGGTACCATAAATTTATTCTAAAAGTAACGCACAGTGGAGAGTATAAGGAATAATTTTAGCAGCCTTGCTCGCAAGATATAATGATACAGCTGCATTCAGAGTTCGCCCTGTTCTAATGCTTCCTTGCCACCCTTATTTTTTTCCTTTTCCTGTAAAATATGCCATTGAACTTCCATCGGAGCTTTGTACTCATCAAGCAATTCCTGCATTCAACTGCTGGTAGAGCCCATGAATCTCAACGTACACTGTAACTTTCCATGCAACGTCAGAGGCTTTCCTTTAAATCTGTGACAGCGCCAGACATATCCTTTGCCAAGCTATTGCTAACGCAACCAAAATAATTTGGTGAGGGTCCAAGTCCTAGACTTTGCAAACACTAAAATCATTACAAAAGGAGCACATTTATCTAAGAGCTGTCTGTTCCCCTCTCTCTTTGCCACTTCCTTCTATCTACATACCTCTCTTTTTTCCTTTTCTTTTTAACTTCCCTACCCTCATCAAAGCTCCTGTTGAATTTTAGATCTCTCTAAAAAAGAGTATAGATCTGAAGGTTGCCTGGTTAATAGTTAGAATGTGAACCATATTTCTGGGGCTAATAATTATGAACTAGAATACAAGGATCTTACGATGGACTCTTCCTATCTACTGCTAGCCTAAAAGAATATGGCTGGGGAAGGAGTCAATGGCCTGACTTCACTATATGCTGTTCAACTGTTGATACTATGCAATAAAATATAAAGCAACACAGTAGTAGTATGGCACTTGCATGTTGATTTGCTCCCTCCATTTTAACGGTTTTGGAAACCCAGTCTGGAGCAAGAAGCTTTTTGCATCACTTGACCTTAGCTTGAAGAAGCAGGTGGTAAGACCAGTGGCAAAGCATGCTGATAAGCAGTTGTGGAAGGATGATAAAATGAATGCAACCTTTCAGCAAGATCACTTCATTATTCCAGGTTTCATAGCATTTCCATCTTTAGAGTTTCAGAGTAGCAGCCGCGTTAGTCTGTATCCGCAAAAAGAACAGGAGTACTTGTGGCACCTTAGAGACTACAACCCGAAGAAGTGGGTTGTAGCCCACGAAAGCTTATGCTCTAATAAATTTGTTAGTCTCTAAGGTGCCACAAGTACTCCTGCATCTTTAGAGTGTGTGTGTGTGTGTGTGTGTGTGTGAGTGAGAGAGAGAGAGAGAGAGAGAGAGAGAGAGAAAGAGAAACATACACACACACACACACACAAATCTGTATTAGGGATATTTTGAGAATTCAATTCTGTTCTCTGTACCAAGGAATACTCTTTTCATACACCAACTACAGACTGTATTTCAATTTCATATTGGAGCTGAGTGGATACTGGAGGAAATTATTCATCAATATGTTCAGATTTACTCTCTAGTTTCATTAACCTTTCATAAAAGCCATTGTTTCATTGACAAGAACGTATACAGAATACAATAATCTCACAAGTAGTCCCATGATATGTATCTGAAGATTAAAATTAGAAGTCACCTCCCTGTCTTATAAAAGTTCCGCTTATCTACTATTGGGACAGACAACACTGCGCTAAGGCAAACAATCCCAAAAGGCGACTAACAAATAGAGCTGATTTTAGAAAAATAAACACTTTTTTGAAAATTTGGGGCGAGGGGTTGCTTTTTTTTTTTTTTTTTGGTTAAAATTTGAAACTGCAACAAACTTTTTTCAAGAAGTATGATTTCACAAAAGTCTGACCAGCTCTACTAAACAATGCATGCTTGAGTACTAGTAGCATATGCAAAAAGCTAAAATACATTCACGTGAAATATTTGACAAATAATTTTGAATTACCAACAAATGTAAAAATGATGGTCTACTCAAAACTAATAAAAAATGGTTGCATTTATCAAATCAGTTACTAGCTAAAAATTGCCTTGTTCCCTCTCTGAGATAAAGAGAAGGTGAAAAACCTGTTCTATGTCACAATCACACTGGCCAAAATAAATTTATGTTTAAGCACTTGACAAAGTGGCCTGACTGTCAAGAGTATGTTTTACAATAAGGTATTTTTTCCAAAAGAGACTAGCTCCAGTGATCTAAATAGTCTATGGAGATTCCACCTGGGCAAAATTTATGCCCATCAGCTGAAAATCCTATGGAAGTTCCCTAGGGATATTTCTCTGTATCCCTGTCATATCTGTGTCATCACACTTCACTGTCAATCTTACCGTCTACTTATGTATTCACTTATGCTGTTCAATCAGGGGCGGCTCTATGTATTTTGCCGCCCCAAGCATGGCAGTCAGGAGGCTTTCAGTGGTGCGCCTGCGGGAGGTCCGCCGGTCCCGCGGCTTCGGCGTACCCGCCGCCAAATTGCCGCCGAAGGCTGCCTGACTGCTGCCCTCACAGCGACCGGCAGCCCGCCCTCTGTGGCTTGCTGCCCCAGGCATGCGCTTGGTGCGCTGGTGCCTGGAGCCGCCCCTGTGTTCAATTAACATTTGTATCCATATGGGAAGTTTAGGTAGATTCTTAATGAGAGAGTTTCTATCTTACTGGAACTGATACAATTAGCATCTGTTAATTGATGCAAGGGAAAGACTCTTAATAGTCAACAGTAATACAAAGAAAGCAATGCTTCCTTGCTACATGTGAAGGGTACCCTACACTCATGTCTTCTACTTCAATGCTGGCTTGTTTCTCCTAGGTGAACTCAATCCTTCTGTAGAGGGCTTGCCAAAGGCCAAAGTATTATAACTATGTTTGTTGTTGTTGTTTAATGGAGATATCCCATCTCCTAGAACTGGAAGGGACCTTGAAAGGTCATCAAGTCCAGCCCCCTGCCTTCACTAGGCAGGACCAAGTACTGATTTTGCCCCAGATCCCTAAGTGGCCCCCTCAAGGATTGAACTCACAACCCTGGGTTTAGCAGGCCAAATGCTCAAACCACTGAGCTATCCCTCCCCCCTAAACTATTGGGAATGTGTAACTCAGCCAGGATTATTCATTTCCTTCCTACCAGCTCATTACTATCTAGGTGTGACGAGTTCAGTCACAGAGACCCCCTTGGAACTGTCACCTGATGTGCTGAAACTACCTCTGAGCCCATTTTCTTTACCAGCTTGGGATTTCAGAACCCTGCCTTGTTGAGCCAGACATGCTAGCCTGCTGCAACACAGACCCAGGTCTGAACCATGACCCCCAAAGCTGCAGACTTAACTGAAAACAGCTCAGCAAGTATTCCTGTCTCCAGCACCCAGACACCCAGCTCCCATTGGGATCCAAACCCCAAATAAATTCATTTTACTCTGTATAAAGCTTATACAGGGTAAACTCATAAATTGTCCGCCTTCTATAACACTGATAGAGAGATATGCACAGCTGTTTGCTCCCCCAGGTATTAATCACTTACTCTGGGTTAATTAATAAACAAAAGTGATTTTATTAAGTGTAAAAAGTAGGATTTAAGTGGTTTCAAGTAATAACAGACAGAACAAAGTAAGTTACCAAGCAAAACTGAATACAGGTAAATCTCACCCTTAGAGATGTTCCAATAAGTTTCTTTCACAGACTAGACTTCTTCCTAGTCTGGGCCCAATCCTTTCCCCTGGTACAGTCCTTGTTAGTTCCAGATCAGGTGGTAACTAGGGGATTTCTCATGACTGGCAGCCTCCTTTGTTCTGTTCCACCCCCTTTTATATCTTTGGCACAAGGCAGGAATCCTTTGTCTCTCTCTGGGTTCACACTCCTCCTTCTAAATGGAAAAGTACCAGGTTTAAGATGGATTCTTGGTGTTGGTCCTGCTTTGAGCAGGGGATTGGACTAGATGACTTCCTGAGGTCTCTTCCAACCCTAATATTCTATGATTCCAGTATCATGTGACATGTGCACATGTCCTGGGAGACTTCATTACCTAATGGCTGGCACACACATATACAGGAAGGCTTACAAGTAAACAGAATCATTTACAACTAAGTGTCCTAGGCAATGGGATTCATCAAGATTCTAAACCACCATAAATGGCCCACACTATGCATAATTACAATAGGACTTCAGAGTTATACTTCATATTTCTAGTTTTAGATACAAGAATGATACATACAAACAAATAGGATGAACACACTCAGTAGATTATAAGCTTTGTAATGATACCTTACAAGAGTCCTTTTGCATGAAGCATATTCCAGTTACATTATATTCACACTTATTAGCATATTTCCATAAAACATATGGAGTGCAATGTCACACTAGGATTACCCAAAGTTTTGACACACTTTGCTCAAGAATAAAAAATTAGTGCCTAAAACTAGGCACTGGCTATACCTAAGCACCTTGGGTAGGACTCTCGCAAGTAAGGCCACCACTGAGAACAACTCCTGCCAGTGGTGGTAAAACTCCCTTCACCTTCATTAGGAGTGGATGGAATTGGAATATGATGTGATTGGAATAACAGAGACTTGGTGGGATAACTCACATGACTGGAGTACTGTCATGGATGGATATAAACTGTTCAGGAAGGACAGGCAGGGCAGAAAAGGTGGGGGAGTTGTATTGTAGGTAAGAGAGGAGTATGACTGCTCAGAGCTTTGGTATGAAACTGCAGAAAAACCGGAGAGTCTCTGGATTAAGTTTAGAAGTGTGAGCAACAAGGGTGATGTTGTGGTGGGAGTCTGCTATAGACCACCAGACCAGGGGGATGAGGTGGACAAGGCTTTCTTCCAGCAACTAATAGAAGTTACTAGATCACAGACCCTGGTTCTCATGGGAGACTTTAATCACCCTGATATCTGCTGGGAGAGCAATACAGCGGTGCACAGACAATCCAGGAAGTTTTTGGAAAGTGTTGGGGACAATTTCCTGGTGCAAGTGCTGGAGGAACCAACTAGGGGCAGAGCTCTTCTTGACCTGCTGCTTATAAACTGGGAAGAATTAGTAAGGCAAGCAAAAGTGGATGGGAACCTGGGAGGCAGTGACCATGAGATGGTTGAGTTCAGGATCCTGACACAAAGAAGAAAAGAGCAGCAGAATACGGACCCCGGACTTCAGAAAAGCAGACTTTGGCTCCCTCAGGGAACTGATGGGCAGGATCCCCTGGGAGAATAACATGAGGGGGAAAGGAGTCCAAGAGAGCTGGCTGTATTTTAAAGAATCCTTATTGAGGTTGCATGAACAAACCATCCCGATGTGTAGAAAGAATAGTAAATATGGCAGGTGACCAGCTTGGCTTAACAGTGAAATCCTTGCTGATCTTAAACACAAAAAGGAAGCTTACAAGAAGTGGAAGATTGGACAAATGACCAGGGAGGAGAATAAAAATATTGCTCAGGCATGCAGGAGTGAAATCAGGAAGGCCAAATCACACTTGTAGTTGCAGCTAGCAAGGGATGTTAAGAGTAACAAGAAGGGTTTCTTGAGGTATGTTAACAACAAGAAGAAAGTCAAGGAAAGTGTGGGCCCCTTACTGAATTAGGGAGGCAACCTAGTGACAGAGGATGTGGAAAAAGCTAATGTACTCAATGCTTTTTTGCCTCTGTCTTCACGAACAAGGTCAGCTCCCAGACTACTGCACTGGACAGCAAAGCATGGGGAGGAGCTGACCAGCCCTCTGTGGAGAAAGAAGTGGTTCGGAACCATTTAGAAAAGCTGGACGAGCACAAGTCATGGGGCCAGATGCACTGCATCCGAGGGTGCTAAAGGAGTTGGCGGATGTGATTGCAGAGCCATTGGCCATTTATCTTTGAAAACTCATGGTGATCGGGGGAGGTCCCAGATGACTGGAAAAGGGCAAATGTAGTGTCCATCTTTTTAAAAAGGGAAGAAGGAGGAACTGCGGAACTACAGGTCTATCAGCCTCACCTCAGTCCCTGGAAAAATCATGGAGCAGGTCCTCAAGGAAGCAATTCTGAAGCACTTATAGGAGAGGAAAGTGATCAGGAACAGTCAGCATGGATTCACCAAGGGCAAGTCATGCCTGACTAACCTAATTGCCTTCTATGATGAGATAACTGGCTCTGTGGATGAGGGGAAAGCAGTGGACATGTTATTCCTTGACTTTAGCAAAGCTTTTGATACGGTCTTCCACAGTATTCTTGCCAGCAAGTTAAAGAAGTATGGGCTGGATGAATGGACTATAAGGTGGATAGAAAGCTGGCTAGATCGTTAGGCTCAACGGGTAGTGATCAATGGCTCCATGTCTAGTTGGCAGCTGGTATCAAGCGGAGTGCCCCAAGGCTCAGTCCTGGGGCCGGTTTTCTTCAATATCTTCATTAATGATCTGGAGGATGGCGTGGATTGCACCCTCAGCAAGTTTGCAGATGAAACTAAACTGGGAGGAGTGGTAGATATGCTGGAGGGTAGGGATAGGATACAGAGGGACCTAGACAAATTAGAGGATTGGGCCAAAAGAAACCTGATGAGGTTCAACAAGGACAAGTGCAGAGTCCTGCACTTAGGATGGAAGAATCCCATGCACTGCTACAGACTAGGGACCAAATGGCTAGGCAGCAGTTCTGCAGAAAAGGACCTGGGGGTTACAGTGGATGAGAAGCTGGATATGAGTCAACAGTGTGCCCTTGTTGCCAAGAAGGCTAATGGCATTTTGGGCTATATAAGTAGGGGCATTGCCAGCAGATCGAGGGACATGATCATTCCCCTCTATTCGACATTGGTGAGGCCTCATCAGGAGTACTGTGTCCAGTTTTGGGCCCCACACTACAAGAAGGATGTGGAAAAATTGCTAAGAGTCCAGCAAAAGGAGGGCAATGAAAATGATTAGGGGGCTGGAGCACATGACTTATGAGGAGAGGCTGAGGGAACTGGGATTGTTTAGTCTGCAGAAGAGAAGAATGAGGGGGGATTTGATAGCTGCTTTCAACTACCTGAAAGGGGGCTCCAAAGAGGATGGATCTAGACTGTCCTCAGTGGTACCAGATGGCAGAACAAGGATTAATGGTCTCAAGTTGCAGTGGGGGAGGTTTAGGTTGGATATTAGGAAAAACTTTTTCAGTAGGAGGGTGGTGAAGCACTGGAATGGGTTCAGGGCCGGCTCCAGGCACCAGCTTAACCAGCAGGTGCTTGGGGCGGCCAAGGGAGAGGGGCGGCACCTGCGGCAATTCGGGGGCGGCAGGTCCCTCACTCCCTCTAGGAGCGAAGGACCTGCCGCTGAACTGCCGCCGCCGATCAGTTCATAGAGCAGAGCGGCTTTTTTTTTTTTTTTTTTGCGCTTGGGGCGGCAGAAATGCTGGATGCGGCCCTGAATGGGTTACCTAGGGATGTGGTGGAATCTCCTTCCTTAGAGGTTTTTAAGGGCAGGCTTGACAAAGCCCTGGCTGGGATGATTTAGTTGGGGATTGGTCCTGCTTTGAGCAGGGGGTTGGACTAGATGACTTCCTGAGGTTCCTTCCAACCCTGAGAGTCTATGATTCTATGACCTCAGCCACCACTGAGCACTCCTGAAAAAATTAGCAGTGGGGTTTTTCAAAAGTGCAGGACACCCAGCAACAGCCGCTGACTTCAGGGCAGAGTGGATCACACTGAAGTCAATGAATGCTGCATGCTCAGCACGCTTAACACTCAGACAGCTTGTTTAGGTGTGTAGACATAGATTTAGGGTCCTAACTGTGGGCACTGTTTTTATATATCTTGGCCTTTTATTTTGCTAAACTGTACAGCTTTCAAAACATAGGTAGGCTGGTTAGCTCTACTGGATGGAGGAGAGGGGAGAGATTTGTGGAACTCTTTTCTTAACAAACAGACTAAAACGCTCGGATTACTGACTCTGCCAAAGCAACATGGAATACATTAACCAGTTGATTGCTGCTGACATTTCAAATGCACCCAGGTAGAGTCTCCTGCTGTGCTGCACAATATGCTAGCTCCATCCTCACATGCCACTGATTTTGATGGGATGTTGGTGGATTATAGCAATGCAGCCCATGGCTAGCTGAGGAGGAATGAGCAGGGTAGCAAATAGATTTCATCACAGGTATTTCAAATTGCAGAGCAGGGATGGAGCCAGTCGAGCAGAAGATCATGCACAGCCTGCAAGTTAAAGGGTAAAAGATGGGAGGATGTTTCCCACAAATCAACCTTCTATGGGATGCTGTCATCTTATATTTGGCAGATCCCACCAAATCAGTGTTAGCAGAAATAAGGAGGAAGTAATCCACTTTAAATCCAGGATTCCTGATTATGATAAGTCAGTGATGCTAGCAGTGACATTGCCCACAGCAAATTATATTTATATTCTCTCTCTCTCTCTCTCTCTCTCTCTCTCTATTTTTATAAAAGTATGTAAAGGAAACCTGCTAGAAATGAACAAAGGGTTCCCAGTATTTGGCATGTAGCTCACTGCCAATATGGAAAGACTGTGCAGTATTAATTGTGCCTAACTGCTTCAAAAAGCTAATGGTACTATTATATTTGTGGTTGCAATTCTCTCTGCTCATCTCTCTTTATTCCAGACAAGGCCTATAAAATTCTGGGGGGGAAAAAAACATTAGCTGGCATACAAAACTTTATGTCCCATCTTATGTTGGAAGAGAGGTCAATGCCCCAGAGTGATTCACAAACCAGGGGATGATAGGCCTTCGCTTAAGTCACAGGTGGGGCCCGATCCTGTAGATGTGCTCAAAGGTCCCCTGCTGGAGCAGGCCTCTCAGGTGAGTTCACACAAAACAGCCAGAAGAAGTCTTCCCTCAGAACTTTAATCTAGAGCACTCACCTGGGATGGGGAGACCCCTAGTTCAAAGTCCCCTCCACCCATAGGGAATGAGGGCTTTGAACTAGGATCTTCTAGCTTTCAGGTGCATGCACTAACCATTGGGCTAGAGGCTATCCTGATGTGGGGCTCCCTCAGTCTCTCCAGTTGAAGCTGTCCCATTGTGGCCAAATAATTGACCACCATTGGAGCAGGGGGATTGGCTCCTGGGTCATCCACATGCTGTGTGTGTGTGCAAACGAGGGGCATAGCCTGGGTGGGCTGCGGCCTAGGTGGGTCTGGGTGAGCTGTGGCCCACCCACTTAGCATCCAGGACACCCCCAGCCCTGGCTCTACTCTGGCCCCAGTGCTAGCCCTGCCCAGACCTGGAGGACACCGCAGGCCGGGTGCAACCCTCCCCCCCAGCCCAACTGTAGGGGGAGGGACAGCAGTGGCACAGCAGCAGAGTGCATGACGAGTGCACCTCGCATGCACGCATGCCATAGCAGGAGGAGGATGGGCAGGCAGGCAAGCAGGCGGCAGAGAAGATTCTCAAAAAGATAGGCCTGCCACCTTGGGGAGCTGGGTGCAGCCAGGGGCGGTGGGATGGGGATGGGTGCCAGAAGCCGTGTGTGCTGGAGAGCAGCATCTCCTCCCAGAGTAAGGTGTGCACGCAGGGCTCCCAGGGGACCCCTGGCCAGTGTCCATCGCCCCCTGCAAGGCCAGCTGGAGGAGATGGAGGGAAGCAGGCCCCTGAACCTTCCTGCCCCTGCCCTCATCATTGCCCGCCCACCTGAAGTCAGGGCCCACCCAAATGTCCCATGCTGCCTACACCACTGGTGCAAACCACCAGTTTATAAAGCAATTCTCATGTATGTGCACTCACGCTCTGTCATTCTCTCTCTCTGGTCCAAGTGATTCTGTAATTAGTGAACCAGAGTGGAACCACTTCAACAGGGGAGATCGAGGGAGCCCTACATCAGAATATCCTATAGCCCAATAGTTGGAGCATTCCCCTGAGTGGTGGGTGGATCCCTATTCAAATCCTGTCTTCCCTCAGGTGGTGGTGGGGGGCCCTAATCACTGACCTGTGTGAATCGCAGTCTGAGGCATTATCTTTCCCCAGTCACTGTACAGAGAGTCTAGGCACCTAACTCAGGCTTTGTGACTTGCAGTGTGTTCCGGTGATTAGGGAGGTGCCTGAAAGGTAAGTGACAGCACCTAACTCCTTTGTGCATCCAGGCCTAAAACTAGAAATCTTAAGAAAGTGTCAGTGACACTAAAAATACAGTTCTGCTCTGGAAAGAGATTATGTAATAAAAGCTTCTTGTGCCTCGGTCCTACTAGCTCTGTGTGTACACAATTTTGTCTGCTTACTGTAGAGACATTGGAGCAGGGTAGTCTGCCCCTTAAAGGGCCGGTAGAGCCAGGGAGCAGCAAGCCCAGGCCTAAGGAGAAGCCCAACAGACAGTTGTTGGGCACCAGCTGATACAGCTGAGCAGCAGCTAATGATTAGTTCTGATTCCCAGCTGGAAGCTATAAGTAAGGACCTAGCTGATAGAGGTAGTGCTGTGTTGGGCAGAGTAGGGATAACTCAACCACTTGCAGTGAGATCGGTAGGTCCTTGATCTTCTAACAGCTAGGGGAGGGCTATGAACCTTGAGCTAATGGCCTTGGGGGGTAGAGGGCCTATAGTGCCCCTCAGCTCAGGGCTATGGTTTGTTACTTTTCAATATTTCTTGTGGTTTTGTGTGGTGGAGAACTAAAAGAGCCTGTGCTGAAAGCTAAAACAGTTGGGTGTGGCTGACTGTTTGTCCCTAAGCCTGTGAAGAGGCTCACCAGACTACAGGCATAAATTGTAGTGCTTTCTTCTCTTATTAGCCCTGACGAGCCAACACAACTATGGAAAAGTGAGCTGGATTCTGGTCCTTCTTGAGCATCTGCAACAAAATTAATAATTTTCCAATCAGTTATACTTGTGTAAGCACACTGAGAACACTGGCTTGCACAGGTATAAATAAGGTCATAATTTGGCCTGCATCACCAGCCGTAATGGTTCTGCATAAGAAGGAAAGAATTCAGCTAGACTTTAAAAATAGCCATATTGGGTCACACCAAGGTTCCATGTAGCCCAGTATTCTGTCTCTGACAGTGGCCAGTGCCAGATAATTCAGAGGGAATGAACAGAGCAGGCTTTGAGGCTCTTCTTGCGGGCAGCTTGTTCCTGTTTCTTCTTCTTGTGCTCTAGAGATGGGTTCTGCATGCCTTGGAAGACTTGCTCTCAAGACCTATATAGCTTCATACTGGCCACATGCCCTGCAGATATGGTGTTGGACGGTCCCGGCATGGTGTTTGAAAGCACTCTGCTACTGAAGGTGCCATTTTTCAGATGAGAGATAAAGCTGAGGTCCTGATTGCTTGTGGTTGTTACAAATCCTGAGGTGATAGGATCGATAGCCTTTATGTCCTTGCCAGATTATTTGGGTAATTAAATCTGCCTACATGTTACCCCTCCTGCATGTTCAGATAAGGTATTAATTACATTCTATTCTGTAATGTTGCCATGTGCTGTTAAACTTGTCCAAGTTTCACCCAGGCGGTGGTAATGTGATAATCATGTATAATTTGTAAAGCATTCTTTGACATTCTTCCAGATCACTATAAATATAGACCCTTTCTTTAAACAGCAACTGGCAAAACACATACTGTGTACAATATATTTTACTCAACATACAGTCTGTATGAGAAGTATGTTATTCCATTACAATCAGAGTCCAATATTTTAAATAGCTCATATATACAGGAGGACATATTTTCTACTTTCTGGTCCAGTAACTCCCCTTTAGGCTATATACTACCTTCGTTTCGGTGAGCAGAACGTCAGCTGTTTATCACTAGCATGTGTCTACATGAATCTAACGGTGATGTGGCCCTTTTTTTCTGCACTAATGGTAGCTATTAAATGAGAAGAGGGAGTTAAAACCAGATAAGTAGTGACAAAGAAAACATATTTTGGACATCTTGCATATTGGGCAAAATTCTGTTCCCACTGACAAAAAATGGGAGCTGTTCTATTGCTTGTGCTTTCAAAGGGAGTAGGATCTAGTCCAGGGGTGGGCAAACTTTTTGGCCCAAGGGCCACATCTAGGTGGGAAAATTGCATGCAGGGCCATGAATGTAGGGCTGGGGCAGGGGGTTGGTGTGGGAGGGAGTGTGGGGTTTGGGAGGGGGCTCAGGGCAGGGGTTTGAGGCGCAGGAGGGGTGCGGAGTGTGGAGGGGGCTCAGGGCAGGGGTGCAGGAGAGGTGCAGGAGGGTGAGGGCTGCGGCAGGGGGCTCAGGGCAGGCAGTTGAGGTGCAGGAGGGGTGGGGCAGGGGTTTGGGATGTGGCAGGGGGCTCAGGGCAGTGGGTTGGGGTGCAGGAGGGGTGCGGCAGGCAGTTGCGGTGCGGGGTGCAGGAGGAGCTTGGGCTTTGGCTTGGCGCTGCTTACCTGGAGCGGCTCTGGGGTGGAAGCAGTGCCTGCCCTGGCCCCGCACCACTCCCGGAAGTGGCCGGCACCACGTCCCTATGGCCCCTGGGGGAGGGGAAGCAGAGGGCTCCACGCATTGCCCTTGCCTGTGGGTACCATGCCTGAAGCTCCCATTGCCTGCGGTTCCCCGTTCCCGGCCAATGGGAGCTGCAGGGGGTGGTGCCTGCAGGTGAGGGCAGCACGCAGAGCCCTCTTCCTCCCCTCCCCCCATGGGCTGCAGTGACGTGGTGCCAGCCCCTTCTGGGAGCGGCATGGGGCCAGGGCAGGCAGGGAGCCTGCCTTAGCCCCGCTGCACCACAGGCCTGGCAATCTCGCGGGCTGGATCCAAAGCCCTCATGGGCCAGATCTGGCCCGCGAGCCATAGTTTGCCCACCCCTGATCTAGACCACCACTTTAGTTGAATACATGACATTCAATGCATTGCTTATCTTGTAAGAAACACAAGTTATAAAACTTTATGAAAGGCTACTGGGCTATCTTTCTAACATCCATAAGCAGGAACAGAGCAACACAGATGAGCAAATTCAGCATTCCAGCCCCTGTGGTGCCAGGAGTCTGACATCCACATAGATGAAGCAGGCAGAATGCAGAAGTATTTAGGGATAACACAGTTGTAGGCTGGGGAAGAGAACAGGGTAGACTGGTGGGTTTTCCACTGGACACATTGACATAGGAACAGGGATACAGAAGCCCAGGGTCCACTGTGGCTATCAGCAGCTGCCTTGGAGTCCACGTGTGTGGCAGAAGGGCTATCTGAAAAGATCCCCAGGCCATATACCTTGAGTAATTGGGCTATCCTGGGGTGGGATTTGGCCCTAACTGTGTAATTCATGTTTATCAACCACAAAAATGTGCAGACCAGGCATTTCTCTAACTGTCTAGCCACTGGCCAGTTTGCCAAGTAGACCCACACTCTGCTAATCCAATGTATTTTGATTTTTATAGATCAGATGTGGTCAGTTTACACTTTAAAAATTGACTTAAATGGGACTTGAGCATATGCTTAAAATCAAACTCGTGCTTTGCTGAATTGAGAACTTATGTATGGGCACCCGGTGTGGCCTTCCATAGCTACATGCTTAATGAGTGTAATGCAAAAATTCTGTACAAGAGTATTGTTCATATTAAACTGAACTGGTCATGTGCAGTGTGACTTTCAAGGGGTCATATCCCATCAGATCAAAACCAGTCTTTGCTAGAAAACTTGGAGGCATATCTCCTCCATAAAGATGATAGTGGGGACAAATGTCAGCTTCCTATCCTAAACCTACTTGCTGCTAGAGCTGTTCAAAAAAGGTTTTGTTTTGTTTTTGTTTAGAATGGAGAGTGTATTTTTTGGTCATCCTATACTCAATAGTTGCAATTTCCCCTTCCGCCGAAATTCTCACCTATGAGCTGTGTGTAACCTATGGACAAGTTATACTAGAGAGGGAGGTCCATACATAAATGAGGCTAACAGTGCTGATCATAAAAAAATAGGTTTACTTGTAGTTGCAGTGTACTGGATCTCCAAAACACATCACTTCCATCAACCACTTGCTGTAGAATCTTTAGAGATGCAACGGCATTCCCGGTGTACATACAGTAAAGTTTGTATAAATAGAAACATCAGCTGAAATGTTCCAAGGCTTTGGAACATCTTAACTTTAATGGGAACTGAGGGTGTCATTTTTAGAAGTGACTAAGAGAGCTAGCCCAACTTTCAATGGGAGTTGAATCCTTTTAGTTGTTTTATTAAAATCCTATCCTGTATGTCCAAACGCATTACATGGTTCTGACAATCTCAGCTGTCACTTTGAGTCTTAACAATTGCGTGGATTTGACATAGGACGAACAAATTTCCTGCTTAATTAGCAATTTTTGTTAAAAAATAAAAACCAAAACACAAGTTAACATTTTTAACAGCTCGAGAACATACACTGAAGCTGAACTGTCAGAATGCAAGAAGAAATGATGGAGTCACAGGAAGTACAGAGCTCATAGTCATAGGTATGCAAAAGCCATCACAAGTATGGAATAACAAAGTCAATAGCTAAGCAGAAACACACTTGACATTCAATAAAAACCACTTATAGACAAAAGTTCAAACAAAGGAAAGAGGTGCATGGAAAACTTAATGGAGAGTTTTGCAATCTGAAAAAGACAAAATACCCTTTAAAACATGAGCAGAATTGGCAATTAAAGTACAGTATTCATTATCAGCGTGCACATGTATTAACTAACAGTTTGCTTTTGACTTTTTCCCACTTAGACTTCTTCCACTTTAAGCATTCTTATTTTTTTGGCTCCAGTTCTGTTTAAAAATACCAGGCATCATTCAAATACTTACTGATATTCTGATCCAAGAACAATGAATTATAAAAGAAATCTAATTGCAGTTTGTGTAGTTATACAAATAACAAGAAGGCTCTCAATAACAAGGTAACAAGAATACACTTAAATAGTTACAATGGAACTTTAGTTTATGTTCTACCCTCAAGATCAGGAAAAATGTCATCTAACCTGAAAGGGTGACTTTTGTACAGGCCTATATATTTAAACTGGTGAATAAAAAATGGAGAAATACAGATTAAACCATCTGAACTATAAAGTAACATTGTACTGTATTTTGTCCATGTTTAAAGCTCCCCAGATAATCAGCTGTTTGCTAATATTCTCAGAACTGTACTGACATCCTACTCCACACCTCCATGCTGTATCTCCTGTGACAGCATGAGCACTGGAACAAACCTGCTTGTGTGCGATATTCATTTTCTGTTGGAAGCTTGCTTACCTTGCCATCAACATTACATCACCAAGGTTTCGCAATCTTATGCAGTTCAACATGTTTGCCATATTTCTGACTTCCATCAGGAACCTAAAACCTCATTACAAGTGATAGTCTGTTGAATTGTGTATAGCGGGAGACTGAGCAATCAAGTGTGATGCTTCTCCGATAGCTTGAAGAATTAAAAATAAACTGAGAATTATGTCAGCCTAAAGGTTAGCAGGAGAAGGAGAAATTTGAAGCTGATTCTTTAACTCTCATGCATATTAATAATGCACCAAGCATAAGAAGAATGCAGACTTCTATGATTAATTCTGGGCAAAAAACAACTGAACTGAAAAAATGTTATTCCCGCCTGGGAGAATGGCGGGCTCATAGCAAAGATAACAAGGGATGAAGCCACTCCCTGCAGCTGATGCTGATAGGGGCTGTAAGTCGTTACTATCTGATGGCTGTTTGTTGACCTGCTGTATTTGAATTGAGTTGACAGTTTCACTCAATTTCCTAGGAGGCAAGTGAGCACATCACAAAGTTACACTCGCAGTTGGCACTGGTTGACTCACTTGTTGGCAGGCTCAGCAAAGAGGCCAAAGATTAAATGGACTTGGAGAACAAACAACTTTCTCATCCCTGGGGTTGTTCCCTCTGTTTCAAGGCTGGAGGTGGTTTTGGGAAGCTGGCACTGATCTCCATGCTGTGTATTTTAAATGAAATTCATTTTTCAGTGTTGTCAGTCTGTACTTTTTCCAAGTAGTAAGTTTAATTTTTAAAATTATCTGAAAATAATTCTGGTACTCAATGCCTATACAAGGCAGACATGAAGTGCATGTTGGCTTCTTTCTTCTAAGCAATAATTGAAATTTGATGGTAAAGGACCTCTTGAGTTTCTAGCCCCGGATAAAGAAAAATCTAAAATGGCCAACTTGAAATGAACCCATCTTAACCACTTTTAAAGATCAAAAATGTGTGTAATTCTTTCCTAATGTTACTTATTTCTGTGTTTCTTGGTACTTCCTGATTCTGTCTGGGACAATACATGAAATTTCTGAAGTACCGTGAAAGATATTTCTCTTGAAAGTTTCTGCCAAGTTTTGCAGGATCAAGAAGCTTGGGATTGTCTGGATAAAGTTCAGATGAGTATCTAAAGGCCAGTGATGCATCTCCCATTGACTTCAAAGCATGCAACTAATGGGATGATCAGGCCCAAGTCTTTAGTCACCTTTCCAAAATGAGTAGAGCTGGACAGGAATTTTCCACTCATGTTTTTTCAATGGAGAATAGCTTCCACAATCTCAACTTTCCACAAGAAAACTTGATTGGCTGTGAATTTTTCAAATTTTTTATAGGAAAATAGAAACAAAATGTTTGTTTGGGGCTGACCCAAATCTGGACACTTCAGCATTGAACTGCTTGAGCTGTCATGGAGTCTTATGGGAATTGTGGTTTAGGTGTATCATTTCCCTCCATTCTCTATGGGCTGGGCTCCCTGGTCAGACTATTACTTCCATGATGCATTGTCTCCCCTCTGGCTGAATTGTCATTGTGCATCCTGGGAAATGTAGTCTGGGCCACGCACATAGAAACTGGCATTGATGCACTGAAATCGGTCTGGCCACACTGACTTACACCAGCTTCTGAATGGACTACTCTGTAGGCAGATGAAAGTGGCAGAAGTCAATTATGTTACAGAGAATGGATTAGGAGGAAGGTCCACAACATGGTATTTCCTGCTTTCCTATAGGGTATGTTTACACTGCATACTAAGCCCAAACTCTGACACAGGTTTAAGCCCAAACCCTTCTTCTGTCCACACACCAATTAATCTGACTTGGGTCAGCAAGCACTTGGGATCTGGGTCCTAGGACCCTGCTAAGGTGGGTGGGTGGGTGAGAGCCTGAGTCCTGCTGTGACTCTGATCCAAGCCCTGTCACTTTGCAGTGTGGATGCAGCTCCCGAGTCAGAATATTTGCATAGTGCAGCATAGATGTGTTAGTGCAGCTGTAAGACCTGGCTCCAGCAATTGTAAACTCAGGTTTATAATGCAGTGTGGATGCTCAAGCATGGATTTGGAAATACCGAGTCTACAAGCATCATTTTACACCAGCTGATGCTCTAGTCCAGGGATCGGGAAGCGGCACGGGCCGAGGGGTGTGTTGGCCACCGCTTCCCGCAGCCCCCATTGGCCTGGAACGGCGAACCGCAGCCAGTGGGAGCTGCAATCGGCTGAACCTGTGGACACTGCAGGTAAACAAACTGTCCTGGCCCGCCAGCAGATTTCCCTGATGGGCCACGTGCCAAAGGTTGCTGATCCCTGCTCTAGCCTCTTGTGGGTCCTGAAATATTCATACAAATACAGTAACTCCTCGCTTAACATTGTAGTTATGTTCCTGAAAAATGCTACTTTAAGCGAAACGATGTTAAGCAAATCCAATTTCCCCATAAGAATTAATGTAAATGGGGGGGAGGGGTTAGGTTCCAGGGAATTTTTTTTCGCAAGACAAAAGGCTATATATATATACACACACACACAGTATAAGTTTTAAACAAACAATTTAATACTGTACACAGCAATGATGATTGTGAAGCTTGGTTGAGGTGGTAGAGTCAGAGGGTGGAAGAGGGTGAGATATTTCCCAGGGAATGCCTTACTGATAAATGATGAACTATCACTCGGCTGAGCCCTCAAGGGTTAACACATTGTTGTTAATGTAGCCTCAGACTCTACAAGGCAGCACAAATGGAGGGAGGAGACACAGCATGGCAGAGAGAGACAGACACACACACCATGTATGTGAGAGAAGTGCATTGCCCCTTTAAGCATGCTGACCGCACTCTAAGTACATTGCCTTTTTAAGTAGATCAGCAAGTTGAGACTGCAGCTGCTGCCAGCAAGCTCCCTCCATCCTGAGCCCTGTAGTGTCCCCTGCCCCACTCTGTGGAAAAGGAGTACAGGAGTGGGGGGCAGGAGCAGGGGGAGGGGGACACCCTGACATTAGCACCCCTCTTCCCCCTCACCTCCTGCACAGCAAGCAGGAAGCTCCCAGGAGTAGCACACGGCAGTGGGGGGGAGGGACATCTGAACTGCCCGGCAATTGATAGCCAGAGGGGCTGCCAGTTCCAAGCCCCCACCAGCTAGCTCAAATGGGCTTGTCTTTCTGCAAGCAGTGGACAAAGCAGGCGGCTGCCAAACAATTATAAGGGAGCATTGCACAACTTTAAACAAGCATATTCTCTAATTGATCAGCAACGAAACAACATTAACTGGGATGACATTAAGTGAGGAGTTACTGTATATATCTTTTTTAAAGTGTACTGATGACACTACTCCCATTTTCTGACTTAACAGTGACATGTGCACATTCCTCAAAGTTGAGGATTTTTTTCCAGTAGCATAAGTTTCATGAAACTCATTCAAAATGTTAAGTACCATTAATTTTCTCTTTGAGAAAAGAGCAGTTTTTAGTGTCTGCACTCTCAACTTTTCACATTACAGTGAACACTAGACTGTTTGTTCCTGATAAATAATGAGCAAACTCTTCTTTGTATAGCAATATGTTTTGAACACTTTCAAGTTATAAACATCCAAGCGTTTTGAAACCCCCCAAATGGGACACTTAAGTATTCTGAAAGAAGTTCATTGGACACCTTATGAAAAACCAGAAACCTCCAGGTAAAATAGAGACATATGCCCACTTATATATTGATGACTACCAAGGAAACTCTTCAACATATTTGTGACTGTGGACTGGGATGACTAACTTCTTCCACTGCAATATGTCAACACTGTGCCTCTTTGTAGATCAAATTACACTGAATGGTTGAAGACATGGTTGGCGTGCATCCTTCTCCAATCCTCAAAAGGCTAGAATATGCTCTCCAAAAAAGAGCTTAATCTTCACAAGTCCAGGCATCAGTGCAATGATCTGCAGGATCAATTGTCTTCATGCTCTGAATAATGATGCTTCTCTGAACTCATGCTCAGTTACATTATTTTGAATTTATTTATAGATCCATGGCTCTGGAGAGAGGCAAGATAGATCTCTTTGCTGCCTCGTTTACTTAAGCAAATGAATAGATCTCTACCATATATCCCCACAAAAACTATAGCTTCACTTCCCCTCTTCTCCCAAAATCAGAATCCTTCAAGAATCCTAAAAATAAGTATTGTTTTTGAATAGTTTATCTAGCAAGAATTAACCTTTGGCAAACGTCCAATATGTATAGCTTAATTTCTGAGTGGCTCAAGATATTAAAATTTTATTATAACGTATGCAGGCTTGTACTGAAGAGTTAAGTGAGTTTAAGATACGTATAATCCAAAGCACGTACTTACATAATTTGAGCAAAGGACATGCTCTGGGATACTGCTGATGTTGCATGCCAGTGGAGTATAAGTTACTCATTTGCTGGGCTTCTATTCAGTGATGAAATATCCTGACAAATTCCAGGATGGAACACCTGACATTTGCAATGGGTATAATAAGAGGCGTCAGACCTCTTTCTAGCATAAGGAAAATCTTTAGAATGTGTTTGTGTTGTGGGTTTTTTAACTTACCCACACACTTTTTAAGAGGAGACCCTTCTTTTAATTAATTTTAAAAAACCCAAAGGGTCTGAAATTCCATTTACCAGGATCTTCAGGAATGACAGCAACAGCTTGTTGGTGGATTGAACATACATCACTTTAAGTGGTAGGCAAACTCACAAAACCAGTTGACAGTTGTTTCTCCTGTCCACCAACACCCCCCAAATCACATAGTATAAGTCAGTGTTTGCATTGATTAAGCGCTATAGTGAGCTACAAGCAGCACTTCTCGTTTTGCGCTTGGGCCATTGTCCATGGTTGGCTCTGGATTCTGCAAGCTAATGGTGGCCTCCTGCCGTTCCAAGGATGGCGGTCCTGCAGATGCAGCAACAAATGTGAAGTTGTTGTCCTGTACCCTTGGTGTAGTGCGGCACACTCGGGTGGACTTTGAAGAAAACTTGTTGCTGGTGGTAGCAGATGTTTTATCACATTTCAGAAGTGCACAAAAGCACCTGTAAAACTAAGACACAAAACATAAACAATGAGTGAGAATCTTATTTACTCACACCATCCTATTCTGTGTGAAACATTTCACCCAATGGTACTCCCAGGTCCTCCTTTGGGTACAGCACTTAATTTCCTAGAACAATAATGCAAAACACCATGGGTGGTTAATTGTATCATGTTGCCATTCAACTTGTTGTTGTTGTTGTTGTTGTTGTTTTTACAGTAGCCATCAGAGGCCCCAGCTGAGATCAGGACTCTATTATGCTAGGGATTGTATAAAACCATTTATTGCCTTGAACAGTTTACAAGCTAGGGCACCAATCCCAGCATGTAGGTGGACTGCTGTGCCCATACAGAACCCCCAGACGTGATGGGTTCTGCACAAGTGAACCATTGGTTGTGTGCAAGATGTTGTTGGGTCAACTAAGCCATGATGCAGTAGTGAGTATAACAAGCAATATGAAGGATCAGAAGAGGGTGGATAAGGGAAGCAAGTAAAGAACACGCTTAACATAGGCCATCTATGTGCACAGCTAGATTGTTCAGATTATCCTCTCTTCCAGAGCTCTGTAGTGTTCTAGGCTCTTAGTTATTTATAGAAAGATAGAGTCCCTACTCAAAGAGCTTCCAATTTAGTTTCAGAAGTAATGCAACAAGAGGGTGAGAAACATGGTAGGAGGCAAGGGAGGAACAAAGATAAGACCAAGATCATGCCATGACTTTGATATGGAGTTTGCACACAATGGGTTTTTATTAAATATAACTGATATTTTGCATAGTTCACTATTTTCTTTGTTGACAAACAGCAGAAGTGATTTACAAGGAGGAGTTTAAATAAGAAGAGGGAAGTGGCTTGGCCAGCACAGAATCATAGAAACGAAGGCTGAAAGGGACCTCAAGAGGTCATCATGTCATACATGCTTCACACACATGCATGGGAAAAGGTGCAGGGAGTACGTGGAAAGGGGTGTCAAGGCTGGAGTTGCTGCAGTTGAGGGGTTGAAGTACCGAAAGAGATTACTACAACTCAGTACTATGCTGACTATACAGAAGATTTTATTGTTTTACGTCACAAAGACCTTTAAATTACAATGTCCTATTGTCCCATTAAGGTTTTGTTAGCTGTAAAAGCCTTCATTTTTTTCAGAAATGTTCCCCATCTATTTAATTACAAGTCTGAGGAAGCGTGATCATGTTGAGTGAGATAGTTAACTCCAGTAGGCTTGTGCAGTGTAATAATCTAAAGGCATGTAGGAATTTCTGTACTGCATATCTGCCTATTACAACCTAATTCATTTCATCCACTCCTGACTAAAGAGCTGTATTTCTCAGATGGGAGAACTCATGGCTAATAGCTTAGTAGGCTTTATTATAATGACTATGTAATCATAGGCAAAATGCATTAATTCAACCATGATCTAAAAGGCTGCCAGAACCTGCTAATGATATTGGCAAATCAATCGTACTAGCCTGTGGCTGGTTTATTGAAAATATGGTGGAGCTTCAATTAACTGAACATCAGAGCAAGATTGTCTACCTAATTGAATCTTATTGGGGGAATAAAAAGGAAATTTGGTAGTTTACTGGAGTTAAGCCTTCCAGACAGACTTTTTGTGAGTCAAGCATCTGTTATGCAGTGTTTTTTTTAGATGTTCAGCAATAAATGGAATGCACTGGAGATTAGAATTTGTCTATGAAGTGAGAGTTAAGGCCATTAGTACCTATTAATTAAACAAATGATTACTCAAAACATATCACCAGATTGTTGAAAAACGATCATTTGAATGGGATTTTTTAAAGTCAGTTTCAACCAACAGAAAAATTTTGTTGGAGAATTTTCAGTTGGTCAAAAGAGCCATTTTTCATCAAAATGGTTTTGTGCTGCATTACAGAGGTCAGCTCCCAATGCTGGACTTCTCCATAGTTTTTAAAGCAATCTCTACTAATAGTGCTTTAAAGTCTGCTCCCTATAAACTAGAGATGGTGAGTTCTGAAATATTAAATTACTCTTACCTGCACTGAAAAACTCTCAATTGCTTCACTGCATACAAGGAATATTTCCTATTGTTGTCTTCTTCTCCTTCCCCCATTCCCACCCCACCCCTACAGTGGGGAACAGGATTGAATGGTGCATTACAACTGTCACAGGGTGGTTGGCCCATTTGAGAGTTGGTCCAGTTCACCTGTGACTAATTAGCTGCCTGATAGAAGGCACCTGGTGTCTGAAAACCTAGGCTGTGTTAGGTAAGGGTTTTCTGGAGCAAGCTGTATGAGCTTTTCTTGATTTCCCCTGAGAGAGCACAAGTTCGGAGCCTCTTGGCAGGGAAGAAGATCTGGCCCAGAGGAAGAACTGGATAGAGTTGGTGGGTCAGGACTGACTGGAGCTGGGGAACTCCACCAACTGGAAGTCTTATGAGTCAGCTCTTCGGTAAAGGGGAACATCTGTTTCAGCTAGGGGCAGAGGATGATTCTGGAGGAGCTCAGTAGGGGTAAGGAGGCCTGGGGAATGGAACACTGCAGGAGCCCTGAGGTGACAGTTGCAGTGGAAGAGTTGTAAAAAATTTGGAGACTGGTCAATGGGGTGGAGGCCCTGAAGAACGGTTGCAGGAGTCATGTAGTAGGGATTGTTGCCTTAGGTAACTAGATGACCTGGAGAGGTGTGTGTGTGTCAGGATAGGCACAGGGACAACAAACTTGGTGAACTGCTGCCTCTTTAACTTTAGGGTTTGTGAACTGTTTCAGTTTGAGGGACCTGGGAGTTGAGGCACACATTAATAACGATGCCAGAAAACAGAGGTCCTGTTAGACTGTGAGAAGAACTGCTTTCCTTTCCTGGGTGGGTGAGATGGCTGCTGGTCTTGTGGGTGAGAAAAGGAGGGGCAACTCAGTTGGCTCTGGGGACTGAAGAAGGGGAAACTGAGTTTGGATGCACATGTTGCACCTGGTCAGCCATTTGAGAGTGTCTTGGTGGGGATGGACTCTGTGACAGAAACTTTAACTGTCATCTCTAGATTTTCACAATTAACCTCTCCACTCTGGTTCTTAAGACTTCTTGTAACTTATTCAAATTAAATCATGTATTTTCAGCTGTTATGACTACAAGTCCTCCACCTTGAAGCTAGTGCAAGAATCTGTGGTGAATAAAGGGAATAACTGAGGAGTTTAAGGATGTTAGAGAAGCTAAATGACTTCTTTGTATTAGTCTCCACTGCAGAGGATAATGGGGAGATGCTTACAATTTTCAGCTAGTAGATGAAGCACTGTCAGAGATTAAGGTGTCAAAAGAGGAGGTGGTGAAACAAATTGATGAATTAAAGAGCAACAAGTCACCAGGATCAATATATAGTGGCGCCAATTCCTTCTGTTTTAGAGGTATTACTGGCTTCTGCAGCATTCTCCATCAAGTATAGGGAGTATGGTTTTTGTCTTCTACTTGTACTGTAAGATCTATAGGATAGGGACCACATTTTGCTCTGTTTGTACAGTGTCTAGCACTAGGGAGTCCTCATCCATGACTCCTAGGTGCTATGGGGATACAAATAAAAAGCCCTTTAAAATGGAGTGAATCTCTTAGTATTTCCACTGTACATCCAAGAGTTTCAAAGGAATTTTAAGAATGAAGTGGCTGAGCATCTAAGAGAATGTGCAATCCATCATTAAAAATCAACTACTGTACCAGAGCACTGGACAGGAGAAAATACCATAGTTATGCGTTTTAAAAGGTCTTAGAAGTCATTCTAGGAATTACAGAGCAGTAAGTCTACTTCAGTTTTGGATACATTGATTGAAATGATCACATGGAGATAACCATGGTGTGATTTTTTTCCTTAAGTAAAAGAAAAGCATGCCTTCTAACCTACTACACTTCTTTAAACATGACAGCAAAATCATAGACAAAGGAGAACCAACTAATATAATTAACGAGGGAGATTTTTCCAAGCGACTTAGGCACCGAACTCCCTTTGAAAGTCAATAGAAATTGGGTGCTTAGCTGCCTTCAGTGTCTTTTGAAAATCTCCTGCTATAAGTCCCCGATGAGACTTTTCAAGAAACGAACTAGACATGAGGTGAGAGGCAAAATACTGTAATGGATTAGAAATTAGCTCAGAGAAAACAGAGTAGAAATAAATGTGCAACTTTCAGCAGGACTAAAGGTTAATAGTGGGGTGCCACATAGGTTCTGCACTTGTCCCAGTATACCTCTACCTTGATATAAGCCAAAAAATCTTACCGCGTTATAGGTGAAACCGCATTATATTGAACTTGCTTTGATCCACCAGAGTGTGCAGCCCTCCCCCCACCCTGAGCACTGCTTTACTGCGTTATATCCGAATTCGTGTTATATCGGGTTGTGTTATATCGAGGTAGCAGTGTATTATTTAATCTGAAAAGGGGGATGAACAATGAGGTAGCAAAACTTGCAGAAGTCGCAATCACTTCTTACTGCAACTAGAGCTGGGTTTGAGAAACTTCACGGGGAGTTGTCAAAGCTGGGTGATCGGGTATTATGCTAGTGTTGAAAAAGTCATCTCTGACAAATGCACATAGAATGGAATTCTTTGAACTACTCATGCACACTGCTGGATTCTAAATAACTATGACCACTGGGGAGGGGGAGGGCGGGCGGGCGTGGTGGAGGCACAGATGTCACTGTGGATAGGTCAGTGACAGCCTGTTCAATGCAGACGATAAATAGAGTTGTGGGTGCATAAGTCTAGGGGCAGAACTTGGTACTGAAAATATTTAATGCCATTCTTGGAACTGATGGCATACCCTCATTGGGAATAATGTATACAGTTCAGGACACTGTCTTAAAGTTACAGCAGAACTAGAAAGGGTTCAGAGACATTCAATGGCCTTGAAAAGCAACACAATTTTAAAAAGGTACATTTGTATTATTCTAGGCACTGACCTGTGGAGCTCAGTGCCTCAAACTGCTATTGAGGCCAAGAGTTTAGCAGGGTTCAGAAAAGGATTAGAGATTTATGTGGATTATAAAACATCCCCAGTTAGATTAGATGGATAATGGGGTTTAAGAGAGGAAACCCTCATGCTTCAGAGCATGAGCTAATCACTAACTGACTGGGCGTAGGAAGAAACTTTCCTTATGGGCAGGTTATTCCATAGTTGTCCATTTTGCGGGTTTCTTGGATCTTCCCCTGAAGCAGCTGGTTCTGGCCACAGTCGGAGACAGGACATGGGACTAGATGGACATGTGTTCTGGCATTGCAATTCCTACCATGTGTTCCTATGTAACTATCACACTTCATGAATCTGAGAGTCCCTGAAAAGCTGCCCCCAATGGATTTCTCTTGAATAAGGATGGTATTTTCAATCTAAGATTTTGTCAATACCAGAAACACTCCAATTCCTTTTCTGCTGAAAAGACCAGTTACATCAGAGTGACACCTTTGCAGCCTTTTATCTTTGAATTTCTCAAATAATAATGAAAAGTAGATGACAATGGGGCAGGAACTAGGAAAACAGGACAACGGGGCAAGATGACCGCTTGGTGAATAGTGAAATAATATCTTTGTACATTCTACTGAATTTCTACTGAGTGGATTTGAATAAGCTTGCACCCCCTCTGTCTTTCTGGAAAGAGGCATATAAGCTACGCTTATATTTGTACAAATGTTTAGGGGAAGCTTCTCTTTAACAGGTGTTTATAAGGGACAGTTTAAGGCATGTCAGCACACCCTTCAGAAACAGGCCATGCACACACAGGTGTGCAAAATTAAGATCAGTAACTAGGGGAAAGAAATTGGACTAATAAATACGACTTCATGAAAATGTCCAAGGCCATTCTTATTCCCGTAGAGGGGCAGACATGCAGTGTTTCCCCCAAACCCTGGCTAGAAATGAGTCCCAGGATCTGAGCCAAGCTCAAACCAAGGCCCTGCTTAGGGTGCCAGCTGCTTGAGTCACAGGAGAGCAGTGTCTCTGCTTTCTTTAATAACTAACAAATCCATGCCTGTAAGGATGCAAAAATAGGCTCAAAAATGTGACCCAAATCTAAGGCTTTGTAAGCAAAAGCATCAACCCCCTAGTACAGGCAGTTTAGCTTATTCCAGTTCAGCAAAATAAGCTATAGTGTCATGAAGTGCCTTATACAGGTACAACTGCATCTTCACTATGGCTTTGACTGGCATAGCTCTGTTGTCAAAAAATAACACCCCTTACTGACATAGTTATGCTAGTGACACTTAAATATAAACTTAAGGTTCTTCCCTACGATCTTGGCTAGAGCTCTGGGAAGGAAGCAAATTTCACAAGACAGGCAATATGTGGCTACATCTTTCATAATTAGGACTAGCTGGAGCCCTGACAAATAGTCGATTCAGTGACCCAGACGAGGATCTACTTCCCCTTTGACAGTTGCCCATTTACTGTATGGTGAGGTGAGAAAACGAATTCTAAATCTTTGCCGTGATAGTTATGGCAAAGGGAACTGAATCCTCTATTGTAGTGTGTTGGCCTTGCTGCAGGAATTGTGACAGAGTGTAATAACGGAAACCACTTCTTAGAAAATGTTTGCTTTATAGTGTCCTAAGTTGTCTCCAGTTCTTTATTACCTAATTATTGCAAATACATCAAATGTAGATCACTGTAATCTACAAAGGCAAAAGGAGGCTCGCTAATGTTGTTGAATAATATGCGGTCGTTAAATGCTCCTTTGAAGAGTTTTCACAATGCAGGCACTCCAAGGTCATTATCAAAATGGATTTTTGAATACAGGGTGGCTGCTTGGATTCAACCCACTTGAGGTGGAGGACTATGTCAGTCTCTTCTCACTCTCAGGAAAAAGTACAATTAATCCTCAAACAGGGAACAAAGTACATTGTATACAATTAAACCTAACACTAAACAGCTCCTTTCTGTGCCATGCTTCCCCATCCCCCAGAGAATGGCACACAATCAGCGGAAAGAGACTTATGTTTGAAGTTGAGCCCAATCCTGCTCCCTTTTACGACTGGGTGTTTGGCCATTGATTTAGATAGAAGCAGGAGCAGAAAGAGACTTTCAAAGGACATCTTAACTGCTGATGTACTGTTTATAAGTGTAACTGTTTCCATAGGAAAAAGCCCTAATTTAATTTGCAAATGAGCATTCTAGAGTGCAACTCAGGTGCACCTTTTGCACTTAAGAACCAGAAGCCTTTACATCTATTGTGGTTGTACTTGTGGATCTCTTACAATCTGGGACACACTTGATATTAAGGGTATATTTATAAATACTTTATAAGAGGTTAATAAATGATCAGTAGAAGCTGTAATGAATGGTTAACCCTCAGCTGGTGTAAACTGGAATAGCTTCATTGGTAACAATGGAACTACTCACTGATGGAAATGTTTGGAGCTTTTGTTCCAACTTTTGCATTCAGCTCTTAATTCAGATATGCACAGCCAGATCACACATTTTTCAGATGCACATAAAAGGGCATAATGAATGCATCTGAATGATACATTATTCACAAATACAAGTTTTTATTTGACTGAAAGAGTCATTGTCTGAGTTAATTGACAACCCTTATTTGTACATGCAGTCAATCCTTTCCCATGTAAATAAGGGCTTGCAGGATTGGGCACTAAATAGTGCTCCATAATACAGTTTGGTGCTACACAAGCCAATGTACAATGCCAAATGAGATGCTAAGGGAACAACAAATGAGCACTTTTATGGAGATGCTGGACTCACTTAAAGTTGGTATTAAGAATGTATTGTGACAGACCCAGACCAGTGGGGTACAGGAGTCTGGTAGAGGGCAAATATATTGGTCACTGGATGAGTAGTTTTCTGTTCCCTGAGTGACCAGAGCAGGGGCTGCACTAGAGTAATCAGGAACCTCCAGGAACCTGCTAGAACCAGTTAAGGCAGGCAGGCTAATTAGGACACCTGGAGCCAATTAAGAAGAAGCTGCTAGAATCAATTAAGGCAGGCTAATCAGGGCACCTGGGTTTTAAAAGGAGCTCACTTCAGTTTGTGGTGAGAGTGTGAGGAGCTGGGAGCAAGAGGCGCA